>NC_133751.1:36421803-37653469 GCF_036562045.2 Rhinolophus sinicus
CCTTATACAAGAGTATACTATTGACAACTATAGAAGGATGATACAGCAACGCAGAATTCAATATGCGATACAGTTTTTGCAATGTGTATTCACATCGGTGCTCCTTTTGGTAAACATTTTGTCTTATCTACCCTTGTTTCACAGCCACCTATGGTAGCCGGTCCATCTACACTTTTCCCACTATTTGTTAATGGCTATTATGCAGATGGGATGTTTCAGAGTGACTGAATAGTTGATCCTCACCTATAGGCACGCCTTTGACCTCAGTCAAGCACACCGCAATACTCAAGGTTTGACCACTTCTCAGTCAAAGCCACAACTGAGACATTTCCAGACAAAAAGTCTCACAAATTACCATCCTTAAGTTATTCCGAAATTCCAAAGGCTTCACCATCCATAGGAATAATGCCAAGTACCTGCTACTTCCCTATGGTTGTGTTTCTTGTGTTAGGATATCTGACAGACTTGAATGTTGTGGCATAAGACATATCACACAAGAGAAAGGATGCCAGCTCCTGGGCTGAGCCAGCATCCTTTTTGAACAGATGCTTGCTCAGACATTACTCTGTACATAAACCATATATATCACTTCCAGCCCACGGTGCCATACTGGGCGATTTTACAATCTAGAGAGCACAAACTAACCATACACAGCCAACAGTTAACAATGTTGAGCGCAATGGGATTCAACAACCTTATAATACGACAATAATATAGTCACCAATTTATTTCTGTATCTAGCATCATTTATTCAACAAATATTTATAGATCACCTATTACATGCCAGGCACAGAGCTGAATGTGAGGGACTGAGTTATGACCCAGGACATAGTTCCTGCCCTCACTGATGTTTTAGCCAGAGAGAAAGACAGACATTAGCCACTACCAAGGTGATTAATTAATCATAATTATGATAAGTGGCCAGATGGATGCTGGGAAAGCTTTTAACCAGCATATCTAAATCTAACCTAGGCTGGGGACTCGGACAGGAAGTGACCATTAATATGAGATGTAAGTAGAATTAAGTAAGAATTAGTCAACCACAGATAGGGGGTGTGTGTGTGCCTGTGTGTAAAAGACAGAGATGGAAGGGCAGGAGTCTAGGAGGAGGATTACAAGCAGAGGTAACAAAGACCCAGAGGAGGAAAGGAGTTTGGGGTTTTAGAAGAATGAATAAATCCAGTGTGGCTGGAGTGTCGCCAGTGGAAGAGAGAGTGACATGGGTAGGGCTGGAAAGACGGGCAAGGGCCACCATCCTAAAGAGAGGCCTTCACATACCTCCACAATTAGAGGAAGCGCTGCACATAAAGCAAAGCCAATTGGACCGCTATGTCTGAGCAGCAAGGGTATGACGGTGAGTGAAACATCTTATTTTAGGTCTTCTCTTGCCACAAAAGAAAATTCTGCCTGATTCTATGGAACAAATTTGGAAGGCAGGCACATTTGAAGATATAACCACTACAAACTGTATCATACCATCCTATGGTTTTTCTAAAGGTCTGTGGTCTTTTCTCATAGGGCCTTCAAACGCTCTTCGCTTGAGGGAAGGCAACTAACATACTTGAGCGCACAATGGAGTGCGTGCCAGGCCATGTTCCAGGTACGTTTTTTAATGCATTCTCTTATTTTAAACCTCACAAAATTTTAAGATAAATCCTCCATTTTTTTAAAACTGAGAAAACAGAGCGAAAAGTAAATAGTTCAATATCAGAAAACTACCAAGAGGCCTGAATCTTAGTCCAAGGTCTATGTACTTGCCACAGTAAAGAAAAAGGCCTTTTTCCACATTGATCCACCCTCCAATCAAAATGGAGCCATCATTTTAAACTACTGGTATGAAAAAGCATGGTGATACTGGTATGTAGATTGCCAATGACTAACATGTTGAAATGTGAAAAATTCCAATCTTATTCCGTTTTTTTTCAGGTAAGCAAGTGCTTCTCTTTCCTTTTATTTTATTTGAAAGGGTTTCTTTGACATATATACTATTTCAGGAACATCTTCCATCCTAACCTCGACCCAAAACTATTGATCTTTACCCTCTAGCTTGCCTTCAACATGACAATCTGAATTCTTCAAGGACTATTGGAATGCTTCTCAGTAGAAAAGAAGATACTCTACAAGAAGATGGTGCAAAGGTGTGTTTTGATGGCTTGCTGGCCCCTTTCAATGAGTCCCTTCACTGTTGTCCTTCTTTCTTACCTGATCTCAGCCCCCTACACACCCCATCTCCCTTCACCACTGCTGTGCCATTCTTCCCCATCCCCTTCCCGCTTGCTTTCTCATCTCACCTCTTAGGTTTTATATGAATAAGCTGGCCTTTGATAGATATCACTGGACATTTTCCTTCCACCAATCACAGTACAGGGACCATCAGTGTTTCTCTGCTGTGCTTGTCTATGCTGGTTAGTGGTAGGGCTACTGTTCACCGAAGAGGGGGATGGTTCTTGTTCTTCATAAAGGAGAGGAAGATGAGCTGTTTCTAAGACACATGCACAAAGCCTCTACTTTCCAGGAGGTTGCTCACAGGAAGATGAAGGGGTGTTTTGAATATATGTGGGTTTTTACTGCTACTGGCTGCAAAATGTCAGTGATCAATACCTTGAAGGATTGCATCTTTCGTCGTATTTCTCAGTGCAGCTGTGTGCATGGCGGTGGTGGGGAAGGGGGTTGTTATATGTCATTTTTCATTGTTTTGTTTTTGTTTTTGTTTTTTCTGTCCTCATTAACAATACATGGTACGAATTATTAAAAGATTTTTCTGTAATTCACAAATTTAAATATATATATATATATTTCTGTCATAACCAGGAAAAGCAATAAAACTTTATGAAAATAAGTAAATCTTCCCCAATAACAACAACAAAAAATCATTACCCTAGGATAACAGAAAACATCAATTAAAAAAACAAGTCAAGAACTTAAAGCCAAACACAAATCTACTACTATGTTGATAGTTCATGAGTATTAGCCAATCCAAGACTTTCAGCTGTGTGTTTTGGCATCTTATGTTATATTGGGTATTACAAATGAATCTGAGACAATGTTGAGATAAGTCATTTAAAAAAAAATCCTGAAAGTTGTTCACAATGTGTAAAATATAATTTATCTATTCCAAAAATTTGATGATAAATATGTGATATTTCCCGATGAAAAATTAATGTATATATAATATATAATTTATATATTATATTAATGTATTATATAATTAAGTTATGTATAATATAATATTTATATTATGATATTATATATGTACACATGTATACATCCTCAATATCTTTCACTAGCTTTTTGGACATTTCCCTAAGTAGGGCAATCTCTTATCTCTATTAAGTAAAGAGAATATGAACATTACAGTAATGAATGTTGCATAGTGACATGTAAATTTTCCACCTAAATTTTTATGGAGAAAACAGGTTTCATTCTTAACTAAGTAAAGGTCAATCACTCTAATACCATATCACAAAGATCCAGCTCAACTGTGAGTCCCACGAGGAGTTGATGGTTCTTATATGTTTGTCTTGTTACTCTGTTTGGGGGGAGGAGGAGAAATTTAAAGTACAATTCTTGAGATCATATTCTGAATAGGAAACTTATAGACTAAAGGGAATATGCTATCTCTCCCCCTGGAAATTCAACCTTAAGACTTCATACATACATGTCAAGTGCTTCATTACATTTCCAGTCACTGTAAAGTAAAAGTTTCTCTTACCTCCACCACTATTTTATCCCAAAAGAGAAGGGAAAAAACACCCTAAGACACAAAGGGTCCAACTCTCACAGGCTGCACTCCTCCCTGCAGTAGGGGCTTTTTACAAAGGAAGCTCTCATGAAGAAACTAAGATGCACTGAGGGGTTTTATTCACCAGTGTCATTCACCACCTGGAGGAGCGTTGCAGAACTATCTCACAGGAGAGTTTCACCTATCTGCTAACATGATGAAGTCATTCATCGAGAAGTCAGTACCAGTTGTCTCCTTAGCAGTTCATGTTACTAAAAAAGCATTAGCTGAACTGAAAAGAGGAATTTGCATTAACTTGCTCTGAAAAGACTCTTGATTTCTTATTTCTGGTGATTAACACTGTGATATTTTACATGTTTTAGCTCTTGATACCCAAAACACTTTAATTGACCGGCCTTTTAAATCTACAGCCATGAACCAGAGACTTGCCAATATTTCTAACGGAAGTCTCCAAAAGTACATAACAATACATATATCGACTTCTTGTTTCAATGAGTATCAAAATTAATTGCCCCTGTAAAGGTAAATAAATATTGACAGAGGTTTCACTTTGGTCCATATTTTCCACTCAGGTCAATATATCTTGATATTTACCTCAACTGAAGTCAATATCAAATGATTATTAATTCATGGTATACACAGCTAGCAGCCAAAACTACAACTTAACATACAGAAACGTAGTCCTGTAGACCAATTTATGTTCAAAATAAATACACAGAGTGAAGAAAAATTGAATTGTTTCATATATTTAGTAGAAATAAAACTACAACCTACAGACACCAGGAATATGAAATAATACACTTTTATTCTATTATATTTGGATTTGTCTAATATACAGGAAGTGATTTCTTTTATCCTACAAGTCAACATTTTGCTTCTTTGCTTATAAATCCCATTCCTGCTTGCACTTACTGGTGAGTTTGTATATAGATAAATGTTTACATGAAAAAAAAAGGAAGAGAGAAAGGAAGGAGAAAAAGAAATTTTTTTAAAAAAGGAAAATAAAGAAGAATGAAAGAAAAAAAAGAAGAAATTAGTGAGAAGAACTGAGAGACATAAAAAAAATAAGGAAAGAGAAGAAGACAATAGAATCAGGGAGAAATTTTTTAATATTACCATTGATTAGCTATGTATCATCATAAATTTGAGCAAGATATTTATTTCTTTTCAATATTCTTCTATACTTTAAAAGACACTGCTGCCCAACTCTAATGACTTAAACATCATAAATATTCTAGTTTTTCATTCAAGATCTAAATGGCAAAAAGCTATTAACTTATATAAATAACTCAGAGAAAATTTAGAGCAAATATTTTTACACAGTAAATTTAGGACAAGTTCATTAAAGTTTTCAGAGACTAAGTTATCTCTGCTAACAAGGGGGGGAATAACTATTACAAATAGGTGAATAGCTCATATGAAATTATGGCACTTTTTATATCCTATGAAGGTAAACTAACATTTGAAGACAGGGTGCTTAAAACAAATTGCTTATCAACAGTAGAAATTGACAAGCATATCAAAAGAGTTATTGATCTTTACAGTGTTCAAGCCCAGATATATACATTGTAGTAAAGCAAGCACCAACTAAGACTGAAAACATTAGCTATCTGATATTACCCAGGGAGTGCTTGCCCAATAATTGATATTAACTGAGTACTTTATATGCAATAAAATATTTTCAAATTCAAATTTACCTTAAACATTACATATTTTCTAAGATTTATGAGCGATTCATTAGTGTAAAGTTACCAATCAAAAAGAAGTGATGGTAACTTAGAAGAGTGGGTTACAAAAAAAACAATAAAAGCTATCTCTAGATAGCTAAGATACTCCTTTTAATCACTAGGAGGGTTTTGGAGGTGAAAGGAAACTAGATCATCATCTCATCCAACACATTAACCCTAAAAAGAGGGAAACCAAACAAGAAAGAAGATTCTCAGCTAATTAGTAGCGGAGGCAAAAATGAGAATTCAGTTCTCCTATTTTACTAAAAAGGCATTTTTTCAGATCCACTTCCTTTACTTTTCAAAACCTACCCAAATGCAATTTGGCAGTGAAATATGCAATATTACAAATATATATGTCACTGATACCCCCCCAACAGAGATAGATGACTTCGAAACATATATTTTCAACTGAAGCATAAGTTCAATTCTTTCTCCAAATATAATATGTATGTGTATTATAACATTCTCTCTCTCTCTCTCTCTCTCTCTCTCTCTCTCTCTCTCTCTCCCATAACTACTACCAAGTTTGATGTGGTTTTAGGTGTGGAAATGTGAAGAGCCTAGGAATACAAAAGGATAAATCCTACCTTTGTGCTTTTTAATTATTTTTAAAAGCAAGCAACAAACCAACAAACAACAACAAAAACTGTATGACATTGAACTTAAGCTTGAAAGTACTTCTCTAAGATGCTTCATTGAGTCTTAGATAATAGTAAAAATTAACCAAGGAAAAGAGGGTCGTTAATGGTGAAGCAGCACATGCAATAGCATTGAAACAAGAGAGCTCCTGATATATTCCAGAAATTACAAGTTCTTCAGCTTAAACATAAAGTGTCTTTAGAAAAAAGTGAGAGTTGAGGTCAGAAAAGACAAAGCACAGGTCAGCTCTTTCCAGGTGGTTGGTTTGTTCTGTAGCTTCATGGGCAGCCACTGACAGATTAATATGATTAGAATATTCTTTAAGAAAAATTATTTGACGTCAGTGTTAAGGGTGTGTGGAAGAAAATGATCCTAGATACATAAATACCTGTTGAAAACATTTTTTGATCATCCATGAGAGAAAAGAGAACACCTGGATAACTAACAGATTTGGGTTATAAGAAAGAAAGAAGCTATCTCCTTGGATTAAGGTTTGGAATAGAGAATGAGAAATAGGCTTATAAGGTCAAATATGAATTCAGTCTAGAATTCCATAACTGCACAAATAAATGCAAAACTACTCCAAAGCAACATAATCTAAATATAGTAGGCTTTACAAGATTCCCTCAGCCAAAGTCTTGTGAAAATGAGGTCATATCCCAAAATTACAACCATACAAAGAAATACTGCTTCAGGAGAAAGATAAGCAGAACTAGGAACTTCAGGATTAGACATGAACATGTAGACCTTTAGAATAATCTGATAGAGACTATACGATAAATTTATTTAATAACTTAAAAAAATAAAATCAGAATCTAAACCCAAAAGAAAGCAACAATATTTTAATGACAGATTTTTAAAGAAGCAAATGGAATTTCTTGATTTTGCATATATATATCTACTGTAAGGAAAACATCAACAAATAATTTAAACAGCAAACTAGAAAAAAACTGAAGAGAACAAAATGGGATGCAATGCAGTGTAGACCTCAGAAAATCTCCCAAAATGAATCACAGAGTTGAAGAGAAAAATATAAAAGAAAAGAGATATTGAAGCTAGGATAAAATTGTCCAATATAGGACAATTTGAATGGGTTAAAAGATATTTGAAGAGATAATTGCTGAGGATTTTCCAAAATTCATAAAAGAAATGAATTTCCAGATTCAAGATCACTAGGAGACCTAAGTAGAAAAAAATCAAGATAATTTGACATCTACATACACTATAGTCAAACTATGACACACCAAAAACAAACAGAAGTAATTGGAGATAAAGTCAAAAAGCAGATTACTACAGAGGAACTACAATAAACTGACAGGAAGAGCCTCAACAACAGCAAGCTTTAAAAATTGGAATAATGCAGTCAGTGTGCTGAGAGGAAATAACTGTCACCTTTGAATTGCATGGCCCAAAAAACTACTATTTAAAAATGAGGATAGAATAAAGACATTTTCACAGACAAAGGCAAAGAGAGTTTACTACTCATAGAACATTGCTAAAAATAGTACCGTGTTTTCCCGAAAATAGGTAAGACCTAGCCGGACAATCAGCTGTAATGCGTCTTTTGGAGCAAACATTAATACAAGACCTGGTCTTATTTTACTATAATATAAGACCGGGTATAATATAATATAATATAATATAATATAATATAATATAATATAATATAATATAATATAATATAATATAAATAATATATATAATATAATATAATATAATATAATATAATATAATATAATATAATATAATAATGGGTCTTATATTAATGTTTGCTCCAAAAGACGCTTTAGAGCTGATTGTCTGGGTAGGTCTTATTTTGGGGGAAACATGGTAAGAATATACTTCAAGAAAAATCATATTGAACCCAGAAAGAAGCAATGGTGAGAAAATAAATTGATAAATAACACATATAAATCTAAATCATCACTAACTGCACCAATAACAGTGACTCAATAGAAGGTCATAGGTACAAGGTGGAGCTAAAATCCTGGGCAGCAATTAGCCGGTAAGCTGCGGGGTAGGACAATCTGAGTTAAAGTGTTCTACAGTTCTCATACATTTCATAAAGAGGGTAAATATTGTTTAATGTGAGATTTTGTTAAACATGCACATTCAATATTTATTAGTGCCTATTAAAAGAACGCAAATAGAATACAGTAGAAGAAAAAAGAAAAAAAGTAAAGAAATTTCAGCCAATCTTACAGGGAGCAAGAAAGAAGGGGGAAAAGGAAGTATGGAGGGGGAAAAAGAAGCAAACTAAAAGCAGGGAAAACAAAAAAATAAGATGAAAGAAATAAATCCAAACAGGCCCCTGATCACAATAGGTATAAATAGAACAGAAGAAAGAAGAGCAGATTTGAAGATGGAAAAAAAAAAAAAAAAACCTCAGAACATTTAGAAGGGGATGAATAGACATAACCAAAAAGACAAAACCCAAAGAAAGCTGGAGTGGCAATATTAATATGAAAGAAAGTACACGTTAATGAAAAAAATAATTATTCCCTAATTATTGCAAAATAACAAAAGGAAAACCTTACCAGGATTTTGGATTTGTAGGTACCTAATATCTTTTTAAATTAAATTTACTGGGGTAACATTGGTTAATAACATCATATAAATTTCAGATATAGAACTTTATAATATATCTGTATACTCTATCATATGCTTACCACCCAAAGTCTAGTCTCCTTCTGGCATCTTGTATTTGACTCCCCCTTTGCCCTCTTCATCCTCCCCCCAGCTCCCTTCTCCTCTGGTAACCACCATTCTGTTTTCTGTACCTATGAGTTTGGTTTTTTGTTTGTTTTTTTGTTTTGTTTGTTCATTTGTTGCTTTTTGTTTTATATCCCACATATGCATGACAGCATACAGTTTTTGTCCTTTTTCCACCTGACTTATTTCACTTAGCATTATATTCTCAATATAAGAACCTAATATCTTAACCTCCAAAAGCATGAAGCAAAATTAATAGCATTACAAGAAATTAACAAACATGTTCATAATTGTAATGGCAAATTTCAACACACCTCTCTTAGTCACTAATAAGAAGACCCCAGATTTGTAGGAACACATAAGATTTGAACAGCATAATTAACCAGTTTAACCTAGTGAACATATATAGAAGTCTGTATGCAAAAATTATTTTTCCAGCTCATATGAAGCATTTATGAAATTTGCCATATTTAACCACAAAAGGAATGGCATGATAAAAATCACTGACAAAAATATAACAAAAGTCAAATGTTTGAAAATTTTAAAGCATACTAAATAATATGTGGGTCAAAGAGAAATCATGATGGAAATTATAAGATACTCTAAACTAAATAATATTGAGAACATTATATATCAAAACTTGTGGAAAGCAGCTAGACCAATATTAGAGGAAATTTATAGTCTTGAATGTTTACATTAGAAATGAAGCAAAATGAAAACCAATGAATAAGAGTCCAATAAAAAATTTAGAAAAAGACCAGCAGAATAAAAATAGTTTTTTAAAGGAAAAGGAAAACACAGAAAACTAATGAAACAGGCAAAATTTTAGCATTTGGATTAATAAAGAAGGAAGAAACATAAATGAAAACATTAGTAATTTAAAGGGAGACATACAGAAACATGAGAGTCTTAAATGCTTAAGGGAATACTATGAACAAATGTATGCCAATACATTTGAAAACCTAGACAAAAGAATAATTTCCTAGAAAAATAAAGCCACCTAAGGTTGACTCAAGAAGAAAGAGCAAAATTGAATATAACCATTAAAAATGTATATGTATATAATTTAATTGAAAATAATACGTAACTGGTTCCCAAACCCAAAAGACATCAATCCCGTATTAACAGACCTTCAAGTAACCAGTAATCCCATTTTATAGAAACTGTTCCAGAAAACAGATGGAAAAGTGCCAAGACAAATCAAGTTAAATAAAAGAATAATAGGATCATTTGTGAAGTTTGACAAGCTTAACCTAAAATTCATATGGAAGAATAAATGACTAAGACAATTGTGAGGAAAGTGAAGCAATATTTGCATTACAGATCTCAAGACTTATTATAAAGCTGTGGTGATTGTAAAAATTAATGTTAGAGGCATCAGGATAAAGAACAAAATCAGATGATCAGAATAGAGATCCTGGAAACAGACCCACACATGTGTGGGAACCTGGTATATGACAGGCTATAAATGACTGGAGAGCAGAATTTCCAGTCAAGATGGCAGAGTAGGTAACTGCTATGCTCACCTCTTCACAGGACCACACCAATTACAACTAAACTACAGAACAACCATCATTGAGAATGGCCTGAAATCTAGCTGAATCAAAGACCTACAACTACGGAGATACAGAAGACTCTACCTCTAGACTAGTAGGAGGGGCAGAGACACAGACCAGGCTGGTCCCACACTCATGTGTGACCATTAAAAATTGGGAGGTATATCTCGGCTGTGAAGGTCTCTCCTGGAGGAGTAAAGGGTCCCAGCCCCATACTAGACTCTCAAGCCCAGTGTTTCGGTGCCAGGGAGAGAAGTCTCCATAAATTCTGGCTGTAAAAACCAGCGGAGATAGTGGCTGAATGAGACAAGTCCCAGGCAGTCCTCTTAAAGAGCCCATGCATGGACTTACTTGCTGATGGTCTCACTTGCTCTGAGTTCCAGCATGGGGGCAGCAGCTCAAAAGTTTATAGGGACATATGGAGAGGAATGGAATTGTCTGGCTTCAGAGAGAGGGCTTGGAGGGGCACTTTTTTCCCAGAGGATGGAGCTGGCAGAAGCCATTGTTTCTTTGTTGAGCCCTCTTCCTCCTGGCATGCAGATGCAGGCAGCCACCATATCAGAGTCTCCAGCAAATTGACTATTACCTTTCATCTGGCCCACCCTAGTGATTCCCTGAAACCCCACCCCACCCAACTTTTGGGCACACCCAAGTTGCTTCCAGTGGTTTTTCCATACAACCTGTCTTAGCTCATGCTGTGGACTTTCCTAAAATCTCCCAAAGGTTCACATAACCCAAACAAGCAGCATCTGGCTTCACCATGTCCCATACATCTGGCTGAGCAGCCCTAAACCCAGCACTAGCAACAGGCAGTCTTTGTACACAGATTGGCCCTTGAGGTACCTCCAAGCCCAGTGCAGGTGGCAGCCATCTGAAGATTGCTTCAAGGCTCATACCAGGTGGTCCCAAACAGGGCACAGGCTAAGGCTAAACTTGGCCTGCAGTAGATCCACTCCAAGGAGGCCTCAGGGCTGGCAAGCCTGGTAGCCAGTTTTGGATTAGGATGGAGCATCACCTGGCCACCTCCAAGGATAACACACCCAAAGGGCAGACTGGGCAGGCATCAGAGTCCCGCTAAAGCAAACCCTGCTCTGTAGTGTCAGCCCCTGCACACAAGTTCCTCCACTGTAGTCATAGCCAGTCCTCACAAGTAATCAGCCTGAAGGTCAATCCCTCCCATGGATGTTCAAAGAGGAATCATGTCTCAACTACAGCAGGAGGGCACACACAGCCCACACAAGTGATACACCTGGAGCACCCACCTCTGGTGACTAGGGAGACTACACCACTGGGTCCCACAGGACACATACTACATAAAGCCACTCTACTAAGATGAAGAGACACAGCAGACCTACATAGAAACAATCACAGGGAGGCAGCCAAAATGGAGAGACAAAGAAACATGTCCCAAATAAAAGAACAGAACAAAGCTCCAGAAAAAGAACTAAACAAAATGGAGGCAAGCAATCTATCAGATGCAGAGTTCAAAACACTGGTTATAAGGATGCTCAATGATCCCAGGGAGAACTTCAACAAAGAGGTAGGAAACATAAAAATGGAGCTAAAAAACATAAAAAAGAACCAGTCAGAAATGAAGAATACAATAACTGAAATGAAGACTACATTAGTGAGAATCAGTGGTAGATTAGACGAAGCAGAGGATTGAATCAGCAGTTTAAAGATAAGGTAGCAGAAAACACCCAATCAGAACAGCAAAAAGAATCCAAAAAATGAGTAGAATTTAAGGGGCGTCTGGGACAACATCAAAAGCACCAACATTAGCATCATAGGGGTACCAGAAGGAGAAGAGAGAGAGCAAGGAATTGAAAACCTATTTGAAGAAATAATGACAGAAAAATCCCTAACCTGGCAAAGGAAATAAGTATAAAAGCCCAGAAAGCACAGAATCCCAAACAGGATGAACTCAAAGAGGCCAACACCAAGACACATCATAATTAAAATGTCAAAGGTTAAAGACAAAGAAAGAATCTTAAAAGCAGCAAGAGAAAAACAGTTAATTACCTACAAGGGAGCTCCCATAAGACTGTCTGCTGATTTCTCAAGAGAAAGTTTGCAGGCCAGAAGGGATTGGCAGGAAATATTCAAAGTGATGAAAAGTAAGGACCTACAACCAAGAAAAGCTATCATTTAAAATCAAAAGACAGATAAAGTGCTTCCCAGACAAGAAAAAGCTAAAGGAGTTCATCACTATCAAACCAGAATTACAAGGAATCTTAGAGGAACTTCTTTAAGACAAAAAAAAAAAAAAAAAAAAAGACTAAAAATGTGAATAATAAAATGGCAATAACCACATATCTGTCAACAATTACTTTAAATGTAAATGGATTAAATGCTCCAATCAAAAACAGTGTGGCTGAATGGATAGGGGAAAAAAACACACAAAACAAAACACTTATATATGCTGCCTACAAGAGACTCACTTCAGATTGAAAGGCACATACAGACTAAAAGTAAATGGATAGGAAAAAGATATCTCATGAAATGGAAACAAACAAACAAAAATAGCTGAGGTAGCAATACTTATACCAGACAAAATAGGCTTTAAAACAAAGGCTACAACAAGAGACAAAGAAGGATCCAGCAATCCCACTTCTGGGAATTTATCTGAAGAAACCCAGAATGCTACTTCAAGGGGACAAATGTATCCATATGTTCACTGCAGCATTGTTTACAGTGAATGGCCAAGATGTGGAGGCAGCCTAGGTAGCTCTCGATCGATGAATGGATAAAGAGGAGGTGATATATATATATATATATATATATATATATATATATATATATATATATATATATGATGGAATATTGGTCAGCCATGGATGGCAATGTGTTCTTGCCATGTGCAGTGGCATGGACAGACCTGGAGGGTATTTTGCTGAGTGTAGTATGTCACACAGAGAAAGACAGATGAAATGTGATTTTGCTTATATGTGGAATCTAAAAAATAAAATAAACAAAACAGAAACAAACTCATACATACAGAGAACATTTTAATAGTTGCCAGATGGGAGGTGGGTTGGGGTTGAGTAAAAAAGGGGGGGACTAAGAAGTACAAACTGTTAGTTACAAAATAGTCATGGGGACATAAAATAAAGCATAGGGATTATTGTCAATAATATGGTAATGACTATGCATAGTACCAGGTGGGTACTAGACTAGTCAGGGGGATCATTTCTTAAATTATATAAATGTCTAACCACTATGCTCTACACCTGAAATTAATATAAAATAATATTGAATGTCAAAAGAAATAAAGTGAAAAAAATGACCAGAGGAAAAACGAATTGTTTAATAAATAGAGCCAGAACACTTAGCTAGCCATACCAAAAAAAAAAAAAAAGATGAAATTGGAACCCTACCAAGTACCCAAATACAAAAATAAATAAATAAATAAATAAACCAGAAACTCAATCACTGCTATTGGGAGTGAGAACAGTATAATCACAAGCTGGTAGTAGCTGGCAAAGTTTAAGATGCATATAAACCATGACCCAACAATTTCCCTTGTCGGTATTTACCCTAGAAAAATTCTCATACATGTGTCCAAGGCAACCCCAAAGAAATGCTCAGTACAGCACTGTTTGTGATTACTGGAAAGCAGAAACAACCCAGCTCTTTCTAAGAAGAGGAACAAATTAATCAACTGTGTTGTGTTCATAGAATGGAATGTTACACAGCAGTTAAAATAAATAAATCTGTTGAACCTTTATCAGCATGGATTAATCTCAAATACAAAATGGTGAGTGCAAAAAGCAAGTTGAAGACTGATATGCACAGTATAATACCACTTACATATATTTAAAAACATACGTAGTTTATGACAAGGCATATGCAGTAAAAGTACAAACATGAACATAGAAATACTTCACACCAACTCCAGGATATCAGAGAAGAGGAATGGGCCTCTAACTATATCTCTAATGTTTTATTTATTTCTTTGAAATAGAGAGTTTGTTAGCAAATATGCAAAATGTTAATATCTGTGTATATAGATATTTTCATCCTATTCTTTTTAGTACACACGAAACATTCATAATTAAAAATAAAATGAATTATTTAAGGGTATATAATATGCAAAAAGAAAACATGTTGCCATTTAAAACTTCTGCTCCCATGAGAGTTTCCAGGACTCAGGCCTAGCTGATTCACCAAGGACAAGGAACCTAACCAAAGAACCTGGCGTTTCCACCAGATTTCATCAGTATAGACTAGAGATGAGGCTGAAATAAACCCCTAGTGTGGTGATTTCCAGACCAGGATCTCAAGTACATGGTGCCTCAAACAGTGAAAACTTCCTAAAAGCCTAGAAAGAGACCATAAACCAAAGTTTGGGGGCCACTTGTCTCAGGAACATACTCAGCATTCAGTTACCAGTCAGAGTCTAGATTACCAACAAAACTAAAATTATGATAAGAGACATTATGTAGAGACCTCAAGTAGACTTCAGAGATTACATGATAAATTTTGCATTTTCTTCATCAATTCTTCCAGTTTCCCAAAACCCAGGCTATCCAAGACTAAGTACACGATAAGCCGTGAATCTCATCACATTCACCTATTGTCAATTACAAGAAGTTATTTCTTCTGCTGGTTTAACAATTAATATAATTCCATCTGTTTTTGCTATACTTTGCCTTGTTTCTTTTTGTTTAACTCAGTCAAATATGCACAGAGTATATTTAAATATTCAAAAAACACTTTTATTTGGGACTAACATCCTTTAAAATAAACACATTTTTAATCTTTCCAAGTTTGGTACATTAATATTGTCTTCAATTCTTCTCAGCACAGACAAGTTTTCAGTTTCCTGGGGTCAGTACATGACCCCACTGACTTTGAAGAAGAGTTTGAAAGGAAAGTTAATACATAACGTGGAAAATAGATAGGAGGCTACTTAGGTTTTGCAGCCAATAGTGGTGAGAGGAAGTCAGGAGGGAAAAAGGATTCAGATCTTTATGAATAGCAAAATACAGCTCAGTCAATCAATTCAGTGAGATCAATAAATTCAACTATGTGAAAGCACAACATGCTGAATAAATGGGCCACTTTTGCATTCACTCCTACGCCCAATTCAAAAGCCATATTGGTTTAGCCAATCTCAGGACCTCTTATCCACAGAATATCATTCTGGAATTTCTACCCAGAATCATATATACAAATCTCTGCTTTCAATATATTTTCAATCTAAGTAGGAAATATAAAATAACTACTTGTGGTAAGCACAGAATCACAAAACGATATAATAGCTAGTTAAATGTAGCTATTTAACATCTATGTGCTTAATATTACTATTATATAATACTACCTATCTATAATACTATTATTGGAGAAATAATAGAAACCACTGAAATTAATCCGTATTTAGAAATATAAGCATACATATTTCTCTTTTCAGAACACAGTCAGAACAATGCCCAATCTTGCTGTTCATCACTGAAACTTTGGTGAATATGTATTTAAGGCACTAGATTCTATAATTTTTTCTTTTGCCCCCAACCATAGCATGCAATTCATTCATTTGCTAAAAAACAAAAAAATAAGAAAAGAAATTGAATACAAAGTACTGGGGCTCAAAAATAGAGCTCACAGTTATGTCATGGTTTATTTGATCAAGTAGCATGCCTTATAAAACTTGATTATAAATATCTGTGCACACCATGTCATTTTATTTTCCTCATCTTTGAAATGAATAATTGAGCTCCGTCTCTCAGGGTGGCGCTGAATGGTGCTTCTCCCTCTTCAGACAGCACCAGGAGCTCCCACCAGTAACTAAACCACAGAGCTGCCTCCTCCACTTTGCAGCTCCCTGAGAATCTGATGATGAACATTGCACTCTGCTTTGAACAGTGTAACATACTCTTTAAAAATATATATGTACTGGATAAAGTCCTCAGATGGAAAAAAATTTACTCTGTAGTAACATTTGACTGTGCATATAATGCTGTGTGAAACAGGAGCAGCCCTGACATTTTATGAATAAGGAAATGAGAGAGCGTGTTAAAGAAGGCTTGACAGCGAGAAGGAAAGAATGAAGATTCAACTTAAGCTGTTGAAAGCCTAACAAGATAAAGACAGGCAGGAAAGAGTCTCCTTAAATGTGATGAAATAAGGCCTGAAGGGATGGAACGATAGAGAGATTGACGAGTATACACTTTGAAATAGAAGATGAATGTGTTCAACCTGACAGTAACATGTGGTTAAATTAATCAAAGTACCCATAGCCTTAAACGGTAGGAAAGAATACAGATTTATGCAGCAATCCTTTTTGATGGTAAGTGTGAAATTTGAGATAGACCAAAGAGGTGGAGCTTTTGAAAGAAAATACTTGTTATGATTATACAGCATTTTCATAACATGCAAACGTGACTACTGACCATACCACGATCTTCTCTGACAGTTATAAAAATGGACACAGGATGTAAAGTACAGCATATAGGATACAGTCAATAATATTGTAATAATAATGCATGGTGTCAGATGGGCACTATACTTACTGGGATGATCACCTCATAAAGTATATAAATATCCAATCATTATGTTGTACACCTGAAACTAATATAATATTGTATGTCAACTGTAATTGAAAAATAAATTTTATTTAAAAATATATAGAACAGGAGACTAATAGTTCTTATTACCCAAAGGGAATATTTAATTTTAAGTAATTTTGATTTTGTGATTTTTAATGATGAATTTTTTAGGAGGAAACTTTTCAGAAAGTAAGCCTGTTGGTAAAATTAACAAGTTGACAGTTTACACTGCCCAGGTCTCCTTTCGAGCTCCCAAAGGCATGATGCAGCCCCAAGTACCAAGCCCACACTTTGCCTCACTCTTGAGCCAAACCACTCTGCCTTGCAAAAATGCTTCCCATGAAGTCAGATGCCACAAGTTCCAACCATTGAGGACACTATTAAATCAAGGAACAGATGAAAATATTTTCAAAACATTCTCAAGGATAAGCACTGAAATAAATTAGCCCTTAACAAGCCAAAAGAGCCAACTAAGAACACCCACTGTATATGCTCATCACCGAAGTTTTATTATACACCATTGAAATCTTCCTCCTTTCATCTACCTGCAGTAACTCAGGGAGAGCATAATCTTTCAAAGCAATTATTCTTCAAGGGAAGATAGAGGATAGTGATGATCTTACAGCATCTGTATTTTGAAAAGCCTCGCCATGTGGTGATTCTGATTTCTCTTACTACTCCAAACTTCCATCGAGACTCACTGATTTCCTAGGGAAAAAAAGCTTTTCTTTATATATTAAACTGTCCCACCCATGGCGCCATTCACCTTAAACCTTATCATTAAAAAATCAATAATGATGATAGAAGGAATGGAAGAGTCAATAAATGGCAATAGTGAAGATGGAGAGGAGAATCCTGTTTGAAACTCACATCTAGGTTAAATCCCTCCTGTTGAGGTTTAGCCACTTTTTCTAGAAGATGGATTTGGAAGACACTCGGTCACCATGCTCCTCTTAATAGTCCTTCACACAGTTGAGGACAGTTATTAAGTCACCTCTAAACCATCTCAATACCGGTAATCCTGATTCTATTCATCTTTTTTCATCAGTGCTATTTTACAACCCGTTAATCATTTTCATTGCTCTCCCCTGGACCCTATCCAAGTCCTCCACGTATCTTTAAGCTTCTATGAATTATGTGACCGGTTTATAGCTTTGATAAGCATGGGTGGTAGAAAAGGTAGAATCTCATCACAACAGACTATAAATGTATATTGTGAGGAGGGCAGAGATGGAGGAGCAGATAGTTCAATTGTATGGAAAATTTCAATGCAAACATGATATTCACTTTAAGTCTATTTTTTTATAATTATTTCTAAGCACACCACATTAAAATATTCTAAACCACAATTAGAGTCTGTATTTTACATGGATATCTTTTTAGTGTCGACCTATAGCTGGTTTTTTTAGAGAACAGAGAGAAGAGATTACATTTTTCAAAAGGTTGGTTGTTTCTTGAGTAGAGATAGCTTTTTAATTGCAAAGAATTGCTACTATGAAAGAAGTACCTAGAAAAGATGGAGAGACTAGGGTATGTCCATTGTATCTACAATATTCATTCTTTCCATGACTTTTCCAAATGAGCCTAAGCAGCACAATCCTGAAAATAGTGATATCTTCAATACTGCTCTCACAGTCAGAACTATATGAACCAATCATTCGCAGAATCTCCAGTTTCAAAGACATTTTCCAGGTTGTACTTATGGGAGGTAGCATGGCACAGTGACAACGATTGGTGGCCAGCCACTTACAAGCTGGGAACTTTCAGGAAGCAGGGACTCCTCTGCGCCTCTGAGACAGTAATGCAACGGCATCACAGAATTGATGTGAGCATTTGGTGAGAATACCTCCTGGCACATAATAAACAGGAAGACACCTCCAGAAAAGGAGTTGACTACAGTTGCAAGTCACAAGTATGAAGAGCAAATGGGCATATGCAAATCTGTTCCCTTGGACGTGCAATTATTATACGGGTGCCTCTTCAAACAAGATAAAGCACAGTGGTTATGGGGAAAGCAGGGAGCAAAGAAAATGCTGATGTGGCCAATGGCAAAATATTTCACCATGGAAAAACGTCAGAGATCTGCAGAATCTAAACGGAGTCAAATGGAATTCAGTAGATATGCAGCTGCCACTACAAGCCTTAAAGATTCCCTTGAAGAGAGACATCACATATATTTTTGGAAATATATTCCCATGTTAGAACCAGACATGCATATGGAAATTATTATTATCCCGTGGCTGAGGGTTTCAGTTATAAAATATTTGTGGTGTTTGTAACCTTAAAAGAGGGATTTCCTCAAATTTGCTAAAACTCATTTTTTTTTTTTTTTAAGATCACCATTATCCATAACTCATTTGAGAGCAACTGAATTGTCAAATTAACATGTTTTTGCAGGAAGCGAATTCTGTTACTTCCTTAAAGAGAGCACTGCTCTTCCCAGGGTTATCGGCAAGCTGTTGCTCTGGCTTCTTATGCCAGGTGCCCTTCCTGACTGGCAATTTCCCCTTGGGCTGGAGATAACCCTACAATGATTCCAAATTCTTTCATTCAGTATCTCATTCCATCTCCATCATAAGCTTCCCTAGAGCATGGGCAAACTTAAGCATTTCCACATCTTGGTTCATTGCTAAGATCGCAAGCTGACTTGTGGTTGACTTCAGTGGAAAATCCAAATCATGTGACAATCAGAAGGAAAATGATGGCTTTTACTTGATTCCATTTTCTAAACATATAGTAATGAACAAGAAATATTTACAGGCAACTGTGATGATTACTGAAAATGTTTCTTTGGGACCCACATAAATAGATTATATTCCATAAAACAGAGCCAATCACACATAAACTTTAAGAAAGATTTTTGGCTTTCTACCATTCAAGCTATTACCTTATTTCTCTCCTTTTCACTGCAACTGCCACAACCCGCCCCACCCCCAAAAAAAGTCTATAAATTCACATTATGTTAAAATGGGCATAATCTTTATTTTCTTAGTCCCCTGTAGTCTGATTTTGCAATTTCTTTCATGGTAGCATTATTCTTCTCGTCCCCCAATTCAAATTTGACTTCTCCTGCCTTCCTATTTCCCATATATGGTCATCAATCAAGTCCTGTTGATTCTTCCCCTGCTATGTTGTTCTTTCTATTCATATTACCACAACCTTTAGCCCAGGTTCTTACCATTTTCTTCCAATGTTTCTTTTGCAATAACCCACTAACTAGCTCTCCGAATCTCTAGTTCTTCTCTGTTAGCAACTAACTTGCTATTTACTGAATAAAGTCCAAAAGTGAGGTTTGGTTTGGTTTTGTATCTTAAGCCAAGGTTCCCCGTATATTGTTTGTGGGCTGAGAAATGTTTAAATCATGACTGGTAAATCAGCTGGAAGAAAAAAAAGAGTTACTATTTATATCTTCTCTAGATTTTTTAAAACTCTTTCAGACTTCAACTAAATATGACCTTTATTTCTGTTACTTAAGATATTATGAATGTTCTCTCTATTGATTCTTCTTCATAAATTTTTAATCTAAAGAGATTTGAAGCTCAGGGTGACAAAATACACAATTTTGTCCCAACATTCTCAATTATTTCTTCCACTTCAGTTAAATGTAATTTGAACATATATCCTGAACTAATAAAGAAAATTTGGTCAAAACATATTTCACCTTTGTGGAAAATGTCTATCCAAAATAAAATTTATTTTTAAATCCCATGAGAGATAACAGACCAAAATGGCACTGTAAGCACATGCCAAAACTGCCAAAATGAGAAATAATGGATAACTATTTTTAAAACATTTGAAAGTGCAATCTTAGTCACAAACAAGAAGGACTTCCACGCCCCATAAAAGAAAAGGAAACCTATGTCAATAAAGGGTCTCTGCCCTGCGTATGCCCAAAAATGAACAGCAAGGATTGTGTTCCAGTGCTCTAACAGGAAAGGGCCTGAGATGCCCCACATGTGCACCAAGTATCCTGAAGGAAACCAGAGGTAAAACTGCATTCTCAGCCTCTGAAAAGAAGATGAAATTATTTTATTTACACTATCACAAGACCTGGTACAACTGAGGTAACTGCTGAGTTGCCATACAGGGAGGCATACATTGAAGAAAATTCCCATACAAAATGAGCTCTTAAAAATACAAAGTCACACAAGAAAATCAGCAGTGTAAAAGACAATCAATAAACCCAAAAGAAGGAAGAAATTATACAAACAAGTAGAAATAACTGAGCAATCTGAAAAGAACTTTTAAATAATAATGTTTAACACTCTCAATGAGGAAAAAGACTATTAGCGTTGATAAAACAAAAGCAGAGTTATGAAACAGATACGAAAAAGAACCAATTGGGAATCTTGAAGTTGAAAAATACGAAATAAAAAAATCCAATATATGAGCTAAAGAGTAAAACTTGATAGAGCTGAAGAGAAAATCAGTGAACTCAATGATGAAACTAAACAAATCTCACAGAATATAGAAAGATAAAGAGATTGAAACAAAGAGATGTGAGCATATATATAAGTGTATATATAGTGCCAAAAAATGTATACACATTTTAAGAAAGGAAAAAACTGTATTAATTGTAATACTCAATATATACCGATAATAAAAGATGAATACAAGTCACATTTGACTTCTTCAATTACAAGAGATGCTCAGAGTGGTTACCATCAGTGTCCAGACGCCTTTGATAATGGTGAACTACTGCTTGAGCATAGATAACATCTCTTGAAATGTGTATATATATTTTTGGCACCCTTGGTATATATATCTTTAGGAGAGAACAGAAAGAGAGGCAATACTTGAAGAAACATATGGCTGAAACTTTTCCAGAATCAAGCAAAGACGTAAGCACCTGAGTCACAAGCAGTATCATAAAAGAAAAATCCAAACCCAGAAACATTGTAGTGAAACTTCAAAAGATGAATGATAAAGAGAAAAATCTTAAAACCTTTCAGAGAGGAAAAGACAGATTACCCACAAAGGAGAGTAATCAGGATGACAGAATTGTCTCCTCAACAACCAGAGCTGCCAAAAGAGAATGAAGAAATATCTTCAAAGTGCCAGAAATCCCTATCCAGTCAAACCATCATTTAAAAGAGAGGGCAAAAGAAAGACATTTCCAGATTTACAAGCTAACTATTCATGAACTATTGCTGAAAGAAGCATTATACGATATACTTCAACTTAAGGGGGGGAAAGAAATAATGGGATGCAAGGAACAATAATGGGCAAATAAGTCAGCAAAACATGCTGATATGCCTAAACTACTGGTTGCTTAAAGAGAAACGAGGACTAAAATTCTAGAAAATAATCAGGGAGCTGAGAGTTGATGGACAGGGCATGAGAGAGATCAGAAAGATGTTTGAAAGATGTACTGAAGTCCTGATCTTCCATGGGGGGTGTTAGCAATAGTAAGTATGGACATTTTTAGAAAAGTGAAATATTAGGTGTGTTAAGTAAAGAGTAGCAAATAGAGGAAAAGTGGGAATAAAAATGCAGTTTGGTAACATTTTCTACGGTCCTCTTCCCTATGATATTCTATCTCATTTTCTATCTCCAGAAGAGACAAAACCATCTTTTAAAACTACAGACCTTGCTTTATAGTATAATGGGAACAGTGTAAAATTTCCAAATCAGACAGCACTGCATTCAATCACTCACATTTTATAATTTCTAAAATAATATTTAATAATTTGACAGTCAGATAAAGGAACAGGCCTTTAAAATAATTGAATAAAAATATTAGGAAAAGCTTGACTTACTAGATCATAAAAGCCTACCAATGGAATCTGTGAGAAGACACATCTGAAAGTGAAATAAAACTGGATAAAGCACCACACAATAAAAGTGAGTGGCAACATTTGGCCATGTATTCCATCACAGCAATCCATCAGGAAATCTAACAGCTACACACTCCTCTATCTTCTCTAAGTATGATGGTTTTTCCCAAATCGTCCTTTAAAAAATTCCAACCATTCATTAATCATTCAGTTTCTGATTACAGATGAGATGTGTTCATGTTTAAATAGACAAAACTATATTTTGAAAATGGATATATAGAGAGACACTCAATTTAAAATTACTTCAAAATAATTGTTTTGTACTTATTTCTGAGTGACATTATTATGCATAACATTTCCTTCTCTAAACTTTGTAATACTTTCTACAGCCAACGTGTATCATTTTGTATTGGTTTATCATCCGGTAAAACAAACACTTTAAAATTGTTTGATTTCCATATGAATTTATTTGTATAAGGACTCAATTAATAAGCAATATATAATTTTAAAGAAGCTTCCAAAATCCTATGTAATTCATCCAATACAAAAATAGTTTTAATTGCTTGGATGTTGGGTTTAATTATTCACCTAACCAAAAGTCCTCATGCAGCATAATGTGAGATTATACAACATGCTGCTTATGAAAAACCAGGGCTAAATCTGATTATGTAAACTAATCTCTTCCGCTCACACATCAAAACAGTTGTTAAAATAGTAAAGTCCCAATGGAACTAAAGAAAAGTTCTAATAGTCCAAGGAAAATCAATTTATTCTTAATGAAACATAAATTAAGTAAAATTTGGTCATTTTCCAAACTTTTATAAAATCAATGCATTTGTCCATGGAATCTTCAGGAATATAACTTACTTCTCTTTCTGTTAAGGACTATTAAAGTAACTACACAATTAGGCCCCTCCTGATTCAATAAAAACATTCAGAAGTGCTATTCTCAAATTTCCAATAATAACTGAGTAATCTGGAGGTTTGCTTAGAGTTTGAATATACATGCCTGGGTCGAGTCAAGCATATTAATCATTCCTTCTGTATGACTTTGTATAACATAGCGTACACTAACAGACTTCTCATTTCCTGTATCTCATTTTTATTTTATTTTATTATACCACTAGGTCTAAAGACCAGAAAAGAGATGTCTGAATTCAAAACAATAAAAATAAGTGAAAAATATGGCTTCTAAACGTCCTAACCAAATTACTGAAAGCATTTTACATTCAACATACAATGATGTTCTACTTAACAATTTTATCCTCACTAACTAAAAAAAAAAAAAACAGAAATCTGATGAATTCCATGTTTTTGCCCAGTTCTGGACTACTCATTTCGATATTGCAAATAAAAATCTTTAAGTGTCATTTCTGCAAATTTCTATTACTGTATCTGATTCCGGAGCAAGTTTATCATTATCAACATGAAAATATTCCCACTTAAGCCAATGACAAGATTTTTAATGACCAGGCTGGTCATTTACCAACTTTCATTGTTTAATTCATTTTTGATGGATACCTTAGCTCTCATTAAGGTTAGCTAGAGTTTCTCTGATCCTCAAGTAGAGAATAAATTCAAGATTTTAGTTAAAAAGTTTAGCTTTCATAATTATTCCCAAGCTTTGATTTTTTAAATATATATAAATTCAAGGTCTGGACAGAGAATAACTGATAACAATAATACTGCCCAGTTCATTAGGCTTTATTTAGCATCACCACCATGTGTCACATAATGCAGTATTCACAAATAGTAGGAAAAGCGACATCATTTATGACCCTCAGTTTTTGCTAAAAACAAAAATATGAAGGAAATTAAAATCCTTTATTGTTAAATTGATCTGTGAAAAACACTATTATTAGAAACTGCGTAGGACTTGAGATTTTTCTTCCAGAAAACAAGGACTTGATTGTCAGGCGTATATTAGGTTCTGAACTTTAATGTCGTATATTTGTACTTATTAAAAATTGTTTCAGTGAAAAGCATATTAGTAATATGAACTTCTGGTCTACTTGGGTGTTCTTCCATTTGAAAATGTGATATTTGCATGGAACTGTTTGAATCTTTTTATTTTCTCAGTTTCCCCTCCATTGGATAGAATTGAAGCTAGAATTTTCCCTTTTGATAAAGGCATAAAAAGCAAACACATTATTTGTAAATTGATGTTTAGTAACTAGAGATAAACTTGAAATACTAGAATATATTATAAGCCTGATCCTAGGTAATCTTATCAAAATGTATCTTTTAACTATTATATCTTTTGAACCTATATTTACATTGTTTTTCAAGATATTTTAAGTTATATTTTGTCCTCTTTTCAGAGATGCTTCCTTGGGGCTATTTTTTTTTTTTTTTATTGAAGTGTAATTCATAAGGGGCAACATTTTTTTGACAAGGCTACTTATAACTATGGCTGGATGTTTTGCTCTAGTCTTTCAAGGAGGGCCATTTTATTTTTTAGAGTTACTTCTAAAGTCATATGGTCTTTACCTTTGGGGACTATTTTGCATATGAGCGCTAATACATATTTAAACCCAAGTAGACCTCATCACCTGTCACACCATGAATGTTCACGATGGAAGGATTACCTGGCCTGTAGTATAATATCAGTTCTCGGCTGAAAAGCTGGGGAAGAAATGTACTTTTCTTTTATGCATAAATCAGAAAAATAGCTAGTGTGTAGAGTTTTCCTTGTTGATCTCAGCAGATGAACTGAACTAATAGTGTTAATTCAGATTCGGGAAATTACCTGAATTTTGGTTTGTATAGATTTGCAATCTACATGCAATGTTAACTAAATCAGATGACTTTTACAGTTTTATCCCACATTTAAATGAGGAAACTGGGACTTAGGGATGTGAAGTAATTTGCCCAAGTTCACATAACTGAAAAATGATAAAACTATATACAATCTGAAGCCCATATTCTTTTCATGAATACTATACACTCTTTTGAAAACACTGAAGAAAGATACAGTCTTATTCATTCAATTTCCAAAGGCTTAGACAAAGAAAAGGTTGGTAATATCATCAACATTGTGATAACTAGCACTGCATAACTCACTCTCAACAGAAAAACTGAATTTATATTCATAATTTGGAAAGTAAGATATATGTTAAACAGAGAATCTGAATACTACACTGATTGAAAAGACTACATTTACCTCCACTTGATGAAATAATCAGAGTTTTTTGACTCCCAGTTTTAAAAAGTCCAAAAAACTTTCTTTTAGGTTTACAAGGAGAAAGGGACCTTCACTTTCTCTCATAGATTTCTTTGCCTTCCTCCTACTACATTTATCATCAAGAAGTTTAATATACATCAATCAGAATTTTCATTTTAACAGATGTACATCTTAAACTCTATAACCCCCACCCTTCACAAATACTGCATAACTGAATAGTGAATGCAAAATGGTTGTTATATGGAATATTTCTTAAAAACCTTTAGCAGCTAAGAAAAAAGAGACATAACTAAGCTTATTTTTCCCATCTGGATCCAAAACTTAAGTTCACGGGCAAAGTATATGGTATTTGTATTGGCAAGAAGAAGTGTGTGATTTCAAAATATCTAGTAGTGCTGTAACATAGGCCATGCTGCTAATGAGGCATAGTGGTGAATATTGTTCTTGTAATAGTATCAATTGTTTCAATATGTAAAAGTCTGTTTAAAGCTATATATTGAACCTGTACTCATGTTTAGTCATACTAAAAATGAATCCTACAAATTACTAACAAAGTTAGGCTTACAACCATCCCTGAAACTAGATCAAAAGGCACATCTTCCTCAAGATGGCTCAATAACGTCTTTTTCTGGGTAAAAGTGACAGCAGCTCTCAAAATAATGGGGGGGGGGTGAGGGAGGGCGGGTGTTAACTGAAAGAGTGCATGAACTAATGGAGGGGTTGCCCAGTCTTGGCATTGGGTGGGGGGAGATTCAACCTTGCTAGGTTACATTCACTTCAACTGGGGCTCTGTCTCCATAGGATGCTAAAATCAAGTAGCCAAGAATTATATCTGTAAAGTGCTTAATGAAGATATCCTGTGGTGGAATTTAATTGTATGTGAGTGTATTTATTTTTCCTACTTGATTAATTGCTATATTCCTCATAAAGAAAGGTTTTTTGAGTATCATGAGAAATTAGGCCATGGCTATTATGGTGGAGACCACTGGTTTAAGTGGGTGCACATACTGTAATGCTATTGTATGCTATTTTCATGTAACATCATTGAAAAGAACTCTTAAGTCGGACTCCACACTCACAAATCCAAATTCCTTTCATATTGCATTCTTTGCTTTCAGTCCATACACCACAAAATTATCTCCCTTGCCCAGTAACCTGGCTACATAATAAATAAGACTCAAAGATGGCAATGGCTAGTTAACGATGAGGCAGAAGTTTGCTGATTCTGCCTCTTAAGGGTGGGCTGTGACTTTGTGTGTACAGAAATCAGGAATTTCATGTCGTTTACATTTATATTGTTTAAAGGAAACACCACCTTCTGCACATAGTGATTTGTGGACACAAAACTGCTAACTATTACACTCTTAGCATGAGAATATAAGTAGACATGGAAGCATATCTGGCTGATTGCACCTGCATTTTTGCATCTGCAACTAGTAACTGATCCAAAAAGGAGACTATACCCAAAACACAGAGGTGTGGGGAAGAATTAGTCCATAAGTGTTTTGTAATAGCATAGAGCTCCCTCTATGCTATTAGATGAAAAGCAGAGATTAGATACAGGAAAATAAAATTGTCCGACTTCCTCTGTTTATAACCTCAGTGTTTATACCAGATCTGATAATAAATTATCAATTAAGATTCCATTGTATCCCAAGAATATGATACCCTGGCATTCTAATAGTATTTAAAATAAATCTAAAGTCCAAAGCTTTCCCTAATCCTAGAGCAAGTATTTTTGACCAACGTATAATATTTCATGCCCTTATCAAAAGCATACCAAAGTATCACACAGTCTAATTCCACTTTTCCACCTTTTGCTGGAGGATAAGGGGGAAGGAGACGCCCATGATGCTCTCTGGAGGCTCCACATAAGCCTGTTTTTCCTCTTCATCAAAACCTTTTGAAAATAAGTGCTCTTTCTCCGTCTTTATCATGAAGGTGGAACTGTGGTTCTTGAAAGCCTCTTGCTGCCTTCTTTCCTGGTGTTTCTCAACTCCCATCAGTCAGAGGAAAGAGTGCCCCCACAGGCCATCATTAACCTGCCAATTCTGCCTCCAAACAAGGAGGACAAGAGCTCACTAATTTGAAGATCAAAAAGCCACTTGTCCATTATATAATTGGAATGAAAGGCAAAATGTTGCCGTTCTGAAGAGCACAGTAATTACTAGCTGTTAATTGCTCTCTCGTGGTGGCTCACTTTTAATTAAAAAGAACAGCTCGTTGCAGGCCGATAAGCAATGGTGGAGACCACTGGTTTAATCAACAAAGCAGAAAAATTTGTTTCTGCCGCAGCCAACAACAGCTTGAGAAATCTTCAGATGTCCAATTGAGATTAAAAACTGTCTATTTAGTGCAGTCAGATTTTATTTTAACCAAGGAAATGACCATTTGAAGTCTTCCAATGTGAGTGTCCCCGCCACATCCCCGTGGTGCCGCGGGGACTAATCACGGGCTGGCGTTGTGATCACTCAAGTAAAGAAATTTAGCGACTTTCCTCTTGACTTCATCATTCTTGGGTAATTGGCCTGTCTGAGGTGAGTACTCTTTTGCTTTTTTTTTTTTTTAAGAAAGCGCTTTAAAGTATGGAAGGCCCACAGACTGTGCATTTAATTACTGTTCATATTTCATGCAGTCAAACTGAATTTCATTTAAAAGAAATGATTTACCTATCTTTAAAAAAAAAAAAAAAAAAAAAAAAAAAAACCTTACGTGCTCTGCCTTTTTTCCTTCTTCTTCCAGGGGTTATATATTTACATATCCAAAAAAATGTATTTAGAGCATCAAAGTTAATTCCATAAAATGCCCCTCTGTCTTTTACTCTTTCATCTAGCAGTCACAAATGACAGCTATCCTTGGTGGGGCTGAGGGGAACTAGTCAGGAGATACTCACAGGAAGGATAATGCTACATTTGGTTAAGAAGGTTCCTACGTTAAGTGGGGATACTTGTCCCGTTTGGGCTGGTACATCTCTAACTCTTGACAGTGTGAACACCCACTTCCATGTCACTATTCTTCTCCCTCTTCTTCTACGCTATGGTAGTTGGAAAGTCAGTTGTTTTTAAAATTTAAATATACTTCCACTTAACTGTGCCTCACAGGTCTCCAGCTATTTTTAAATCTAGTCTTTCATCAAGGAGAAAAATAGCTGCTCTGTTCACTACTCATGAGAAAGACATACCTCTTTTGTCTAGAATAGATAGTATAAAACATGTGTCTGAATCACAATGCCAGTGATACACACTTTTGGTCAAATATCTACCCTATTGCATTGGGGAAGCATTAGCACTAGTCATCCGGTACAAAGCAGTTTATTGCTTTGGCTCAAATGGTGCTTCTGAAAAGATCTGTCCCCTTGCCAGCCACTAAAGCAAACTTCTCTTTCTCCTAAACTAATGATAACCTTCAGGATACAGCCTACAAACACATGTATGTAAATGGGTAATTTAATTCAGGGTAATGAAAAATTAACCTATTGTTAGCTTAATTTGATAGCCCTTATCTTTTCTTTGAAAACACTGTCGAGGTCAGGCTGATGGTGACTGGTACCCACTATTGCCTCCATGCCAATCTACTTAAAGGCATACAGTCCTCCCTCTTACTAGGGAATTCATCAGTTGAATCCTAAATTAACTTCCCTGCGTTAAGATGTCTGCTTTCAGAAAGAAGGGGTAGCAAAGGAAAAGAGACGTTCTTTAGGGTTTTTCTTTACCCTTTTCTTCATTTTTATCCAAGAATAAATGGCCTACCACTATGGAAAGAGCGGAGTCCAATCTCAGTTTAAATCCCAACTCTACTGTTTCTTAATGAGTAACCATGGAAAAAGTTATTTGGCCTCTTAAATCTTAGTTCAATCCACGGAGAAAATAACTCTTTTAAGGGAATGTTGTAAAACATAAGTGAAATAATATTTTGAACATAGTAGGTTCTCAGTAAATGATAGTTATTCCTGAGGAATGTTGGGTGCTAGTAATATATTAGGTTGGTGCAAAAGTAACTGCAGTTTTTGCAATTGCTTTTAACCTTTTAAATCGCAATTACTTTTGCACCAACCTAATAATATGCATGCTAATTCAAGATGGGTCCCTCCTCATTCAGTCCTCTATATGCTTTCAAATACGGCAGGAGGATCTGGAGAAGACAATCCCAGAATTGTTTTGTTGAGTATTAAGTGTTCCCTATTTTCTCCCACCCCTACGCTTCATCACTGTGTATGCCACTAATTACTTTTGTTACAGTAATATCTGGCATGGGGGTTGGGGTGGGATACAGCAAATCAATGAATGACCCAAAGAGAAATTTAATAGTGGATTCACTTTAATAGAAAGATAGGAGGGCAAAAAAGAAAAAAAAGGAATTATGTTCGGAAGTTTAAGTTCCTAAAACATTTCTCAGGATATTAAAGAGCAAAAGAAGAGAGTGCATGCGCACGCACGCGCGCACACACACACACACACACACACACACACACATTTTGCCTAACTTCTCTTACCCATCCTGTCAATCCTGTAAGTTTGGTGACCTTATTTAAGATAAACCTAAAGGAAAACTATTCATATGAGCAGCACCATCTTCCGATTTAAGAAATCCATGCAACTAGAAAAATAATGACATTAAATCACTTTTTCCTAGAATAGGTACTTTCTTAAAGTACATATTCAAAGTTGTTGCCTCTTTGATGTAATATTTTTTTCTGGCCATTCTTCTACTGGGAACTATTATATGGCTTCTTTTATTTCTCACTGATAATCAGGAAGCTTTTAAAACTACTACTGAATCCAATGGAAAATTCAATGCCTTAGGTGAAGGACATTAGTCTTATTTTTAGTTTCAAAGTAAACTTGAACCTACAGTCATCCTGCCTGAATACAGTCATGGAAATATCAAGTTATAAAGTTAAAAGAGACCTAGAAAGTCTTATGCAAATATAGGCCTTTAAAAATTACTAAATAAGTATAAATAGTCACTAAATTCTACACTCAGATAAATGCCAAAGAGAACTGCTATTCATGGGCCTCAGGGCTTCATCTTCTCCCAAAGGCTGAGTAGTGAAGGGTCACCTATATAACAACAGAATTTGTTATTAAAAAAGTGAGTGGCCCATTTGTCAGGAGCAGGCTCTCCCACCAGATCCTAGCGTGACCCTGGGTGGATCCTGTCACTTCCCTGATGTAATGAGTGAAGTAAAGACACCATGAAGGCCTATCTAGCTTGACAGTCTATTTTTGGCTGGGTACTTTTTTTGGAAAAAAAAATATATTGTGGCAAAATGTATATGATAAAATTTACCATTTTAACCATTCTTATGTGTACAATTTAATTGTACAGATTTTAAGTGTATATCACACAAAGTACAATGTACAAGTGTACATTTTAAATGTACAATTACATACATTCACATTGTTGTACAACCATCACCATCATCCACCTCCAGAACTTTTTCATCTTCCCAATCTGAAACTCTGTCCTCATTTAAGAAACAACCCCTTATTTCCTTCTTCCCCTAGATCCTGGTAACCACTATTCTATTTTCTATCTCTATGCATTTACCTATTCTAGGTACCTCGTACAAGTGCAATCATACATTGTTTTTCCTTTGGTGTCTGGCTTATTTCACTTAGCATAATGTTTTCAAAGTTCATCCATGTTGTAGCATGTGTCAGAATTTCCTTCCTTTTTAAGGCTGAATAATATTCTATTGTGTGAATATACCACAATTTGTTTAGCTGTTCATCTGTTGAGAGGTGTTTAGTTTATTTCCACATTTCAGCTATTGTTAATAGTGCTGCTATAAACACTGGGGTACAAATATCCATTTGAGTCCCTGCTTTCTATGATGACTTTTGCGATTCAGGAAAAATCCAACCAATGAAAAAGGCTACTGACTGCAGACTGTCAACATTGGCCTCATCTGCCTTAGTTGGAAGGTCAAGAAGACAGGTACAACATCTCTTGACTGCCTTTGTACCACACCAACTACCAGAAGATGCTCAACAAATGTCTTCTAGTAACAGAAAGCAGATTCAGCCTCTTTGAATGAATTACATGTTAAACCTAAATCCTCTTACAGGGTGTGGGCAATCTCTGACACACACATTGTGCTAGTTAAGGGCAAATGCCAAACAATGTGTTTATGAACAGGCTTTTCTGGACACTCGTCTTCCTGTGTCTACTCACGGCATACAGACCAGCAGGCCAGGACAACTACAGCCAATTCTGATGGTGGTGAACTCTTGCATTCACTTCGTGTTTGGGATGTGGAGGGGGGAGCTTTTTTTTCCTACTTCCTGTTTCTAATTTTCAGGCAGCACCTGTCACCAGTAGTCTTGACTTTCACAGTTTTCTTTTGAGTCTCTTTGCTTTTTTTCTCATACTTGTTCTAAGGTTTATCAGAGGAAACACTTGCCCTCCCAAGGATGGCCTCTACGCTGTGACAGATTAATCCAAGTTGAGTGAACTTCCTTCAGACAGAGGACACTAATTATTATGAAGGCACTTAGAACACAATGCGAGCTGACATCTGACAGACCATTCCCTGCCAGCTCTGCATTGTCTTAATGTCAGACCCTGTCAGTTCCCAGCCTTAATTACATCCTGTTTACAAACATTAGGCCTGACTTCAGATGAAGCCTTAACAAAGGTTGACAAAGGTCAGGGTCACATTGCAAGGATGTTATCTGTCTGTACTCTCCTCCCGATAAACCAGAGGTAGAGGGCTGATCCAGGAGATAGCTTTCTGAGCAGAAAAATGCACTGTGGTCACTGGAATATCTAATCTCTGTGGACACATTTTCATGCAATCTGCTAAACACTGTGGCAGGGAGAAGGGGCCAAATTTAGAGGGCCAACTTGGTGCTTGCTTGTTATCTGAAATCCCCAAAGGGCAGATGTGGCAAAGGTGTTGGGAAAACCCTTCAGCAGGAAGGCACAGTCACCTTTTGCCACGGAATCAAGAAAAACAAATTCAAACATTAGAAAGGAAACAAATCCCAGTTAAAATAGAGACCTATTTCAGAAATGACAGGCAAATTTTAATTAATGTACAAAATCTAATTTTTTTCAATTTTTTTTTTGAAATGTTTTTATGTTGGGGTCAATTATCAGATTTTTCTTAAGCAAAGTACTCTTTAGATTAATTTTATGTACTAAATTTACAGATACAACATCAAACTTTCATTGAAATCAATTGGACTTGGGTATCTTTGAATTTCATCAATTTTTCAAGTTATGGCTTTATGATCATCTGTCAATTTCTATATTTTGTAAATAGGAAGACAGTGGCCCAATGCTGTTGAATTACTTAACATAACTCGGTCTTGGAACACACAGGTGGCAAGGCCAGGCTAGAACCACAACCTCCCACGCAAAGTCTGGGTTGTTTAGAAGTAAATACGTTTTGTTAGTATTGTTATAAAGTCTGGTATATAGTTACTAGACATCTGTTTAATGACTTACTCGTTTTGCCCCTTCAGCCTTCTTTCCTAAAGAACTAAAGAATGTACATCCCTTTTGTCTTATAGGTTCCTATCTTCCAATATATATATTGCTTTAAATGTTCTTCTCTGGACACACTCTCTAAGTCTTGAAATTCCCACAGTACACACCAAAGCACTCAGTAGATAATTTCTATAACTGCATAGGCCCTGTTTGTTTCTCCCACATTATCAAGACTTTTACTATGCTTGGTCCAGATCATTTTCTTAATCTGACTCTAGTTAGTTGCCATCTATTCAACAGGCTTGCTCCCTAAATGTACCCTTTATAGAAGTGAGTTCAGGTATATTTCTAATCATGTGGTCATAATTGGTTTTTCAGGTCCACACTGTTTTGTACAAATCATTTCCTTTGGTCTCCACCTCCTCACCTACACTTCCCTGCCATACCCTAGGCCATGGAGACTCACTTTCAGCCCGACTGCTTAGTTACTCTCCCAAGAAGTTCATCTGGCCCTAGAGTTTCAATTTCTTGCCACCAGTGGGTAACTGTAAATTTTTAGGCTCAGTTCTAATTCTTCACCTCTCTTTCTTCCTCATCTCTGTGAGAAGCATCTATAGTACAATGTTAACTCAAACACACTAAGTCTAAAGAAAAAATCATGTCCAGGGTCTCCCTCCCAATCCTCCTCTCATAAAGAAGAAACACTATTCTCTTGATCCCTAATTTTACTTTTGAGGAAATCATTCTCTTTGATCCCTAGTTTTAATTTTCCCCACAGCGAGAAACCACGTCTTATTAATTACTTTGTCCAAAGTGCCTGCCACAGTAGCTAGAAACATATAGGCACTTATTAGTATGTGATGCATGGATAAGTGAACAAAAAATGAAAGAATCAATGAATGAGTGGACAAACTTGGAAAAATCACTGAGTCTTGTCAATTCTTTCTCCACAGCATCCTAGCTCCTCTTTTCCACTTCCTCCTTCATGGTCAGCTCCATTTTCAAGGTTTCTATCATGAGGAGTTGAATTACTACAAATCACAGTTTAGTCATCTGCCTTAATTTCTCCATCTAATCCCTCTTAACTATGGCTAGGCACAGATAGTAACTCTGTGCAAAAACTGGTGCTTTAATCTTACCTAGAATATAGACCCTTTGCAACAATCCTACCGAATATTCTAATTTGTTATATAAAAATGTCAAGTAGCTCTAGGCCAAGGTCCAACTCCTGCCAAGTGTGACTTATTCTGTTCCCCCAGGATGACAATGAAATGCTGTTAACTATCCTTTGACTATGATCCCCTGAACAGGTGTGCACCCCATAACATTCTGTGGTCTAGACCAGATTTCCCAGCTTATGGGAGATTATGTCATTTGGGACTGAATCCAAGATTTGGCTTAAATAAAGATGTATTACTGCCTTGCTGCTCATGCACTGACCACATGCACAGAGTGAGGCAGATGAATCTGCCCATCAAGTGTAATATGGAGCTCTCTGACGACAAACATGACTTATGGTAGTAAAATTGAGGTTACAGAAAAATTGAAGTACAATCCCGAGGTGTTATGGTACTTTAACTTGCTTCGTTCACTGTGATGAACTACATAGTTCAGTTACCAAAGGTTTAAAAAGTTGTGTTTTAAGATATTTCCATTGTAAGGCTGCAAATTTTGTGTTTGTTATGTCTGCCAGCTAGTGGCTGGAATGTCCAGTAGGAATTTCTATCAATTACCAGAGGGAATAAATGGGGGGTAGAGGCGGGGGAGAGGGAAGAGGGCCAAGGGAAAAATGAATGAAAGAATGAATTCCTTTCTGCAAAACCTTTGAAAGTGTGATAAAGCTGGCCTTTTTGCGTGCATTACATATACATTTTAGTGCTAAGTGCAGTTTAAAGATGGACAATAATCATCTGTTATCTGGGTCACACTGACACATTAATGGTTCTATTTGTAAGTCTTAGGACAAGATCAATAATTGAGAGCTTTAAAAACATCAGGCACACCTGCAACTTCTTCCCACCAATGAAAAATAACTGCCTGCTCTGTTTTTAGGGGATTGTTTTACTTTCATTGTATTTGTAATGTCAGTCATATGCACAACTCACTCTCCCATCAGAATTGGGTTACAGCCAGTGGCTAACGCCTCCGGAAGTACAGACCTAATATTTCACAATAGCTCTATGAGGGTCTGCAGCCATATGCTTTACTAACCCAAACAAGAAAATCTAATTTTAGAGGGAAAGGAATTCACAGGGTTATACGGAAACCATGTCAGTAATCTACTACATACATTTATATTTTAGGGTGTGCAAAAGTTCAGTGCTTAAGTGAACTCCCAAATTCCTAGTACACTCACAATAAGCTGTTTAATTCAAGTGCAAGAGTCTTACCACAGGATTTCATAAAACATAACTTTTCCAAACAAGAAAAGAGACCCTAACACAACCAAAAATTCTACAGGTCTTAAGCAGAGAGTCAAAGAAAAGATATCATTTTACCAAATAACTTACCCTGTTTCCCCAAAAATAAGACCTAGCCGGACAATCAGCTCTAGTGCGTCTTTTGGAGCAAAAATTAGTATAAGACCCGATAGGATAGGATAGGACAGGACAGGACAGGACAGGACAGGACATTACATTACATTACATTACATTACATTACATTACATTACATTACATTACATTACATTACATTATATTATATTATATTATATTATATTACATAAGACCCGGTCTTATATTATAGCAAAATAAGACCAGGTCTTATATTAATTTTTGCTCCAAAAGATGCATTAGAGCTGAGGATCTGGCTAGGTCTTATTTTCGGGGAAACACACTAGTTTGCCGATTTGATTCTGCCTTATTCAGTGGTGGATGGTTGAGGGCATGAAGAGTGACTAAAAGTTTTGGCGTGCAAGGAGCCAGGAGCACATGAAAGCAAAGGCTTCAAGAGTACAAAATTAAACAGGAACCCTCAGCACCCACTAAAAAGGGAATCAGGATGGTTGGAGAAGCAATTGTGCCCACACTGACCATTGAAGCCTTAAGTGCCAAAATCTTTCCTTCATTCAGATATCTGGACCCAAAGCAAGGTATTTTATTTTTTAATTTAAAACAATGCTAGATTTGATTGTAAAATGTATTGTGCATCTGATAGGTCCACATGTTATCCTCATTTTTTTCTCCTTACCACCTTGAACAACCCACCACACAGCAAATCCCTGAAGAATGTGCATGGGAAGGGTGAGTAAATGAGAGAATGCAGCAGACACTTCAATGTTATCTTGGCGTCTCCTATGTATCATACTTTAAAGCAATCTCTTTAAAATATCTGAGAGCCAGTATATTTTTAAACCTACTTTTCTATAATCAACAATTCAACTCAGAAAATATAAAATGTGAGCAGTCAAAATAAAAATTTTAATCCCAATAGACACAACGATGGATAATTCTGCCTTAAAAAAAGAAAAACGGCTGTCCACAGCAGCTCCACCCATGTCCCACAACTGGAAGAGCAGCTGTCATCTGAGGATGGCAGGAGGAAGCACCAAGTAAAGCTCCTGCACACAAGATCCAACCTCGCCTTTCATTCCACCATAGTGGCAGCTCTCCTGTGGTCCTTCAGCTTGAAGGTGGAGAGTATGGGAGGAAAAAGAAAATGGGGTCTGCTAGAGGACTTTGCCCTAGGCCATCCCTTGAACTATCATATTATGTTATGCTCCCGTGACAATCCGCACTCACTCCATTATGACTGCCCAAGTTTCTGAGCAGCTGGGAGCCGGCCAACTCCCTAGGGCCCGCAGCCTAGGCAAATAGCAGTCACCACTGATTGAAACAAAGTAAATATTCAGTCCAGCCATATAAAGTAAATATTATCATCACCATTTTACAGAAGAGAAAATTAAGGCTAATCTATTTAGCAGGTGATGGAGTTGGTATATGAACCTCAGTTTGTCTGACTCTAAAACATGAGTTTGTTTTTTTTTCCACCACCCAACTCTGCCTCCTGGGTCCCTGTGAAAGATCATGCTCCAGATGAGAATATAGTTATGGAAAGAGGCACTCTCTCCCATAGTCAAACCAGGCATCATTTGTAGATTTAAAAACCTTTGTATGGGTGGGCCTAATAATTTAAGCCTAATAATGTAAAATTTGAAAAAACTGAAATATAACAAAATAACCAAACATCATAGAAGTCTCTCATTCTACCATACTCTACAGCGGGAACCTTCTTTGTAAGAATATCTTGCAAGTTTTATCTGTACTTGTGAAAATAAATATATTGTATTAACATTACATAGTACTTTTCCGCTGAAAGAGTTCAAAGCATTTTTCAAATGCCAATTTTGGTATTTGCTTGAGGAAAAAAAAAGCTAAAATATTATAGACAAACTCTGGGAGGCATCTCTTACATAATTTAACTTCCTTCTTCCGCAAAGAATGTAGGCCTCTCAAGATAAAACACACATCAACTATTCAAATAGAAGGCCAAAATTCATGAATAAATAAAAAAAGAAAAGAAACCAAAACACTTCATATTGCTACTACCATTTGAGTACTTAATTTAGTGTCCAGCCTCTTGAAACACAAAGCGAAAAGAAAAAAAAAATGGGTTATACAAAATTCTCATTATCCAATAAAAGGGCTTTCTATGAACTCTTAAGAAACTCTGAACAATATATTGGATATATTCTACCACTATTTTACAGAAAATATAGATACTCTTCTTCACATGACATGATTAAACTGACCCTCAACCAAAGCTAAAGGAGCATCATTTAAAAAAAAAAAACAAATTTTGTTTCAGATGCAACTTTATTTTCGTTCTACATGGATCATATATGATTTTTACATCAATGAATAATATACTTGATTCCTTTCACCTCTTTTTCAGTATCTTTTAGTTGTCTGCATTTTAAGCAATAAAAGTCCATCTTTTTTTTAGGAGGGCACAGCTCACAGTGGCCCATGTGGGGCTCAAACCAGCAATCTTGGTGCTACCAGCACCAAGCTATAACCAGTTGAGCTAACTGGCCACCCCTCCATCTTTTTTTTTTTAAGGTAACATCTATGGACCATTTCTTATGTAACCTTAGCCCTGTGCTAAGCATACATTCTCTTCACTCAGACACTAAAAGCTGTTAAAGATCGTACTCTCAGTGTCAGAACCACAGCAGCAGGCCCAGGAGTCCAGCCTGCTTTGTGTGATTCCAGAACCAAGTTCTAAATCACCATGCTATGAACCCTCTGCCATAATCTGTTTACCATAAGGATGTGCAACATTTTTATATGTACTTCAAAAGTCAGGTAGATGGAAACATCTTCCTAAGGAATTAATATTTTCCTTAGGTTAATTCTTCATGAGCAGGCTCACAGAGTAAATCTGGACACTAGTTGCTTTTGATCAAGTAAAGGATTTGAAATCATAACTCAATTTTTTTAAACCTAAACAACAACAGACAATAAATATTGCAATATGGGGATAAATGAAAAGAGTCTATGTGAATGGTAGGAAGTTATATGTATCATGGAATAGGCAATAGGAACTTTCTCTTCAGGTTACCAATCAACTCCAAGTCGGTTGAAAGTAACCAATTGTCATCATGGATAATGTTCTAAATGAAATCTAGTGGTCAAAGCAAACACCTAAAATACCTTGCACCACACTACAAAAACCCAGAAGCAATTATCACTCATCATTGCCCTGGCAGGAAGCTCCAGGGAGACCAAAGACGGAACGAGTAAAGGGACCACTATCACCTCTTAAATCTTGGCCGACTACTTCCAGATGAGCTATTTGGCATACTGAGGAAATGGAGCTCAGAAATCTTGCCCAGATGTTGGATTTTGGCTAGAAATTATCAATAGTTGGGTTCATGGTCCTTTAGTTTCATTTATAAGACAATGGATTTTTCCAAACATGGTACTTTGCTACTACTGTTAAGCAGATTGTATCTTTGAAATTTTGAAGACCTACCCAAAATGACCCAAGCATATAGACATGTTAAGCTATGAGAAAGAAAGAAGGAAGAAAGAGAGAGAGACAGAGACAGAGACAGAGACAGAGAGAAAGAAAAGAAAGAAAGAAAGAAAGAAAGAAAGAAAGAAAGAAAGAAAGAAAGAAAGAAAGAAAGAAAGAAAGAAAGAAAGAAAGAGAAAGTTGTCCCAGGACAGTTATCCAGAAGAGGGAGTGTCCTGTAGACCTTACACAAATAGATTCATTCTCTCTTCCCAAATCAGCCTAACACACTCTGACCCCAAAGTTTTTCAATAATTTGTTAGACAAAAATAGTTACTGCTATTTTCAAAACAGAAGAACACTTAAGTCACAATTGATGGCAGATGTTTCTCATAATAGCACCCCCAAAATAATGAGAGCCTGAGAATTTATATCCATGGGTTCAGTCACTCTATGCAAAATACTAAAGAGTCAACAATTAAAAAACATAGAAATAGCCCTTGCCGTCAAGGACTACAGAGAAGTAAGTCAATGAACACCAAATCATGTATAGCTATTTAATTAAAATTGTAAGAAAAGAGCTGACAAATGTAGTCCTGGTGCCCTCTAATTTCAGGGAGCCTAGATTCCTGAAGGGGGAAACAATAAGATAGGTGGAAGTAATAAATTGCCAGTTATCCAAAAGCATCCCAAGAGAACGTTTTTTAAGATAAAATTTAAAAGGATTTTTTCCTGAGATTCTGTACCTAATCTCCAATTCTGGCAACTGGACTCATTGTTGAGTCAGGTCACCAAATTGAAACGGCAACCCAGCCCCCATAAATGCAAAGCCCTGGATATTATAGATACATATGTGCTATATCTTTCACTCTGTCCTTGTTTTGTTTTTTTCCTTGACAACTTCACATTTTATTGACATCCTCATAGCAAGTCCAGGAATGGCTCCATCTTAAACTTGACAACCAGTGTGACAAAGTTGACTTTTTTTCTGTTCCCTTTCTACAACTAAAAATTAAAATAAAAAATAAATAAGAGCACTTCTCCCAGCGTAGAATCAAGGCACATCTTGAAAAGAAAAGTAGAAAAATGTTTGTCTAGTTTTACAAACAACTGCTGTGATCTAGCCTGAACCTTAAAATCATAGCATCATATTATGTTAGACTTTGAATAAATCTTAGAACGTATCTCATCCAGACTTTCATTTTACATGAAGAAACTGATAATGTGCTACTGATTTGTGAGGACCTCAGTCATTTAACTCTTGAGACATTGAATGTGGTGCATATCAAAGTCATGTGAACTTTGACATGGAACCATTGGTGGAATGGAAAACATCCAAATACACCAAATTGTGTGCAAATGTACAGCTATGTATAGTTACAATCAAATTAGCTGTTAAATCATGACTGTCCAATGTCAGGAATACAAAGTAGTTCTGCACAGAAAACAGTGTGGTTGTTATACCCAATAAAACAACTCAGTACCTGGCCCTTGGCAGACTCCACTTTTAGGAAGGGACCATCAGAAGGAAAGACGCAGGGAGGGGATCAGTATGGCTTCTTACTCCAACAATCACCTGCTGACACCTCAAGGCTATTTGGACTTTAAAAAGCAAAAGTTTAGGAAGATGACTTTGCCCATTTTTTTTCCCTACTGCTCACTAAAGTTGAAGCTCATGATTTTCACTGCTCAGCCTCCATTCTCTGTCCTTCTTGTAACAGAAGTTGTTTTCCTTTAACTTCTACTCTCCCACTCATAGACCGGTTCCTCAGGTGGAGTTGGCTCCATCCTATCTCACACCAGACTCCAAAAGGGAGCATATGACCCAGGCCTGGCCAATAGGAACATTTCATCCCTTGGCTGCAGTGATTGGTTTAAGGTTGGACATGTGACCCAAGCCAAGCCAATGTCTGCATTCTCCAAAAAGCAGTAGGAAAGAGAAGAGCTTTTTTTGTTACTAGCTGGGAGCTTCCTGGATTCACAATAAGAAGAGAGACAACCTGAAAAGGAAGCCAACATAGAGGAAAGCAGAAGAGAGAGATGGAAAGAGTCTGAGCCATAATAATTTCAATCCCTGGACTCAGCACCTGCCTTCAACCTCTCAGTTACCTGCTTTAGTAAAATCTCTGTTTGTTGTTGTTGTTGTTGTTGTTTTAAGTAAATTGGAATTCAGTTTTCTGTCTTTTGCAAACACAAGTGTCCTGACCAATATGCTCATCTCCCCAGTCCTGTTCTCTTCCCAACTGCCTCCTTCCTTGGTCTCCCAGTCCAGTGAAACAGATACCAGAGGGTCTGAGTACTGGTCCTGAGACCACCGCTTCCTTGAGCCATAACCTCCCTAAGCTTCAATTTCCTCGTAAAAAGGGGGTGGAAGCTAACTCTTTCCTTTCTGACAGTGTTAGAATGGATCTCACCTTGAAGAATTTTGAGACCCAAGCCAAGTCATTAATACAAAAATATTCTGAAGCATATAATGGTTCAAACACAAAATGCCATTATTTGCTAAAATTTCTAAAATTCTCTCATTACTCATTTTTGTTCTTTTGTCCTTCTTCCATTTTGTTAAATAGGAACATGGATCACTATCTAAAAGGTTGTGTTGGCCAATTGTCTAACCGTTTTTATAAAAATTAAAACTCTTAATTAAAAAAAGAGTACAGGCTATGTAGAAAAGTAGAAGGAATGTGGTTTAGTGGCTTAGATGTCCAGAAAAATAAGCTTTAAATCCCAACTCTACCACCCACCTCAGCTGTGTGATTCTGGTCATGTCATTTAATCTCACTGATCCTCAGTTTACTAATATGTTTAGCAGGGATAAAATCACCCAACTTTTGGATTGCTGTGACAATTAAAGCCTATACACAGGGTCTGACAATAGAGAAAGCTCCATAAATGGGAGGAATAATCGCGATCATTGTTATTACTAGCCAGAATCACAGAGACACGGGGTTAAGTCTAAAAGGTGGGTGGGCCTGAAAGGATGAGACAGGAGGCCAGAGACCACTATGACAGGAAAGAGTGGGTAAATCTCAAAGGCCTGAGCTGGCTGTGTCCTGAATCCTGGGGTCAGAAGGTCAAAAACAGCAGTACTACTTCTTTGTTCATAATTCATACTTTGCCTGCTTCCCTAATAACTTTTGAGACATTGCTTTGAGCTCCTCAAGCTCAGGGTGCATGTCTGGATTACTTTTGCATGCCTGCCCCTTAGGAAGCATTCAGTAAATGCTCATTATGATTTGAACATAATAATCTCTTGCCCTAAAGGAAAGGCTGCCTCCATATTTTGGTGTTCATTTCCAAGGATAAGAAAACCAGACAATGGAGTATGAGTATATGTACTTTTTCAATGGAAGAGAGACCTATGAGTCCAAAATGTTCTCACACATCTCCAGCTCCTCTAGCATCTTCAGATGTCTGGAGGTTAATCCTCTGGGATATATGGTTCAGATCAGTGTAGCACTGGCATCATCTGGGAGCTGGTCAGAAATGCAAATTCTCAGGTCATTTCCCAGACTTACTGAATCAGAGACTGTGCCTGAGACCCAGGAATCAGTGTTTTAGCAAGAGCTCCAGGGATTCAGATACACACTGAAGTTTGAAAAACATCACTCCAGATAGGACCTTAATATCTTTGTTTTAAAAAAGCCATGCAAGTAAAAATTTTAGCATTGCCATGTTGAGAGGCAAGTAGAAGTTACATTTACACCCTAACTCAATTATGGAGCTTCATTTTTATGCTTCCTGTGGCAAACTTATTCAAAACTATTTGCTAAATACAGACAGTACAAAGATGACTAAGATCATAGTTTCTGACCATAAGCAGCTCTAGTTTCTTTTCTTAAGGGACTGAAGAGTCAGCTGCAAGTAGGGGTACTATGTTTCCATATGTCATTCAGGACCCTAGATTGCCCTCTGGAGGGTATGTGGAGTTCATAAGAATTCTACATCAGCGTCAGGCCCATTATTGATATTATGAGTGAGTACCCACCTGCCATGGTTTACAGGGACCAAAACTACTGCTCCAAAGTACAGTAGACAATGTGTAGTAAGAAAAATAAATCGAGACCTGCTAGGACCTCCAAACACCTTAGTAGTGGGCATTCAGAGATCACATGTGATCATATTGATGTGAATGTGAGGACAAAAAAGTACGGTAATAGTATAATGTATAGATGTGGTTGGCATAAACCATTATGGCAGAAAATATTTTAAAAGAAAACTTAGGTAACGTGATCACTCTTCTGATGTGTGTGACAACTACGTAGACCTGGCCAGATTTTATAAGTAGTGCTATGAAATAGAGAATGTTTTTAGTAAACTGACATACACAAATTACCCCACCCCTTTACACACTTGGGAAGATCCCGAATTTAGTGCTAGATCCAGCATTTGCAGATTTAAAAGTAGAGAACCTTCATTCGCTGTGTTTGCAAGACTTTTCCAACATAACAGATGTCAGGAGACACGTATGACATCACATTATAGATCATTTTTTAATGGCCATTGCTTTGAAAAATTAAAATTAAGATCAGCCTAGCTGAGCTCCTTTATCTTTTTTTAACAGAAAATTAACAAACAAAATCTGATGGTAAATGTAAAAAGAAAGTAGAAAGGCATCCAAAAGCAATTTGCCCTTCCAGACAGGCCCAGGCAAAACACCAGCAGAGACCACACAAACACCTGGATCCTGGGTCCTGGGTCCTGGGTCCTGGATCCTGAGAAGAGACTATGTCCTCTAAAAAGATGCCTTGTCCTTTCTCCGGATTTCACAACCTAGTTTTGTGAGATAAGGGGTAACATAATCCTCAAAAAGGATCAGTGCATAGCAGTGGCATTCCAGAGGAAATTCACCATCAGCACTCACCACTGCAGGTAATCTGCACACAGCCTCCTCCCCCCACCTCCAACCTCCAGCGGAGACCATCTCCCTCTTGAGAGAGGAGAGAACCAAATTGAATTTGCCCTGTTGCATATCAGATACTGAGGTTGGTGCTACAAATATGCATAATGATAGACCAGATACTTGCAATTCTTACACTGGGCTAAGTCGAAGTACTTAGACATTACTTTGGAAGCAACAAGGGCCCCTGGATACCCACTCCCAAGCTCCTTTAGTCTGTTATCTATACAACGGAAGAAAATATTCCAGCCAGAACCACCAGGAAGGTTGCCAGATCAGCACATAAAACTTTCGGGCCCCTAGTCAAATTTGAATCTCAGATACATGTGTGTGTACACACACACCCATATACATTGTCTATCTGAAATTCAAATTTAACTGAGCATTCTGTGTTTTAACTGGTAATCCTATCCCTAAAGCTGTCAATGAGAACTTTCTGAATTTCTGTCTTGGAGCTAATTAGCTCAGGTGGAAGAGAATATGGGAATGTGGATGCTGAACTTTATAATGTGCACAGGGTCCTGCAGATTGTACTGTGCTGACTTTACAACTTCTCTGTGAGGTAGGACCAAAGTCTTTAATCCCCACTTTACGAGTGTAGACTCTGAGTTAAAGAATTGCACAAGGTTACAAAGCAAAGTAGAAGAGCTGGGATTCAAATTAATATCCTCCAGCGTGTTTTTTTTTCTTTTTGTGGGGGCTCTGTCAATCACTAAACAAACAGAAGAGAAGGAAGAATTTAAGAGACTGGCTAGAAAGCATTGCTTTAGCAAGCAAAAATACCTGGCACAAGCATGGACACTCTTTTCTGTTTTCACGCCTAAGTAAGCAATCGTCTGTCTGTGTTCTTTACAGGCTGAGAGTGGCCATTAAGAAATGAAAGCGAGTTTAGATTTCACCAGCATGTTTGGATTTGACGACATTTTGCATTTCAAGAAACCAAGGTCAGCTCAACCCTTTTAGCACTGGGACCCAGGTACCACCATGATTTAAGCAAACAACTACCCTGGTGAATTGAAAGGTAAGTGGTGGAATTATTGTTCACAGCCTCCCATGCTTTAATTTGCCAAGGACTATCTTTATTTCTGAATCTATTAAGGAGAGCTCTGTTTTACTCTGCAAAATACTAGCAAGTTCTGAGATGAGGTCGAATTTATTTTTGTGAATACACTTAGAGAGTGAAAAACTTGGGTATCATTGGTAAAAGGTAACCTTCCCAACATTAGCTGCCTCTTGTGTGTGCCTTATTTGCTAACCCCAAGCAAAGCTATAGACAGAAGAATACTTGTCAGAAAACCATACAAAACTGAACTTCATACTTCTTGTTTTTTTAAAACAGACACTGGGGGATTAAGACATTATGCTAAGACATTCCAAATTCAAATCTTTCTCCTCTCCCACAAAATCAAATCTTCAGCTATATTTACCACGTCAAAGGAAATCAGTTGAGTTTCTAAAATCACAGAACCAAACTAATATTTCTCATGTGCTTATTCATTGTTAGAAGCTGTGCAAGGAGTATCAATTGCCTGTGACAACTGTCTGTGAAGAATATTGTTGTCAGAAATTCCGAACTTCCCCAGAGCTGTGGCAAGGAAGTCCAGAGATTATTATTGGGTAATGACATTGGAAATAAAAAAGTAGATAGTATTACAGTATTGAGCTATTAGAGTAGGGAATCAATTCAAGGAGACAAGCAAAATTTATATACTTTATTGATTTTAAATTTTACATGCTCTGCTATATGAGTAAATCTTTTGTAGTAGTTCTACAGCTTTGAAACATTGTAAATAACAAGGACTGTGGGGAGTTCAGAACAGCCATTTTTTTTCATACAGAAAGTATATAGCCTTTAATGCATATTAGAAGAAATTGGAGTAATGAAATACCTTAAAGCTAACTTAAGTCAGAGTTAGTGTAGGCTTTTGTTTTTGGGGGGGTTTTTTTGTGTGTGTTTTTTTTTTTGGTCTCCAAAGAGTGAGCATGCATCGGGTAGTAAAATAATTCCAGGTAGCATTGTACTTAAGGAAAAGCATAATTAAATTGATCCTACTGTATTACATAAATCCAACATATCCTGTGTAAACTCAGAAACAGGTGGCTCTTTGTGAAAAGTAGCTGACTCTTAACCAATCAAAGTTAAGTTTTCTCACACAAAAACATACACGGGAGGAAAACACTGAAAGAATGGTTGACTCAGGATTCCATACGCAAGAAGCAGATTGAATCTGAAATCACCCCTGAGCAGTTCAATGTACCTAAATCCAAAAGCCTCAGCACTGGGCAGTGGGTGAACCTGTTTCCAGACAGGCATTTGAGTAAGCCCCTCAGGTTCCTAGAGCCTGCCACCTTTATTAAAAATAATTGCAGGCTGGGTAATTTATAATTTTCAATCATATATGTAATATAGAAAATGACAGACATCAAGGGGGTGGGAAGAGTTTTATATTTTTATTGCAGTGAGCCTGACTGACACTTAAGAAAACGTTTTGACACATTCAAGTGTGAGCAACAAATCTGTCCACAGATTCATAAACCACATGTTTACTTAAAGCAGCCTAGCCCAATAAATGGGGATCAAAATCCCAAGTGCTTAAGTCCATAAAATTCCCCAAGGTGAACTAGCACTAACAGAATACATTCTGACCGTCTTAAGATTAGTCAAGATTTTCAAATAAATATATAACCTGCTTATATCATTTTTTTTGCATCTATACACTATTTTTTCTTTAATTTTGAAAAGTCTCAGCTCTACCTTTCCAATATTTAAACTTGTATGACTATAAAATTGAGTGCAGTAATCAGGTAACTAAAGTCAAACTACTTTTTGCAATGTTGATTTATATTTACTCAGAGCACATCCAGTATACTTGTTTGGAAGCTCTATTAGCTACCAAGTTTGATTTTCCCCTCACTGTGACACTCCTCACACACGTACAAAGCCATATAAAATAACGATTCTACAGTTTTACAAGGACCAAAAGGAAATGATGGCGATGCTAAAACACATCAGATACCGATGAGAGAAAGCAGTCTCCATACTTATTAAAAAGGGACACAAGTTCTGTATTTCTTCAGGCTTCTAATGTGAGCTATTGAGAATGGAAATCAAAATCACTGTAACTATTAACACTTAAAAGTTGGGCAATGACTCATTACAGTGTCTTAAAAGGGAAAACCTCAAAACTGGATATTTCTAACCATCCCGTCAGCATAGGGGGAGGAGGAGTCCTTATGGGGGTGGGAAATGAGTGGGAATTGTAGGAAAAGAAAGAAATCTAACTCAGGGACCTTGAAAAGTTAATTTGGAAACTTTTGTTAGTAACTTTGGACATCATTAAACTCCATGTATCACTATAGCAGCATGATCTCAACAGTTTAAAAGGTATTTGTCATCAGCGAAAGAAAAACATTATTTTTAAAGGAGTAAAAAGATTGATGCATCACTGTGGACTACTTAAGCCCCACGCAGTTTCAGTCTTCAGTATTAATCTAAATGTGATGGCTTTTGCATACGGCGCATAATTAAACATTTTCTTTTCAGAGCTTTATAGAATCCCCATATGTTTTTAATGGCATCATCTGAATGTTTTTCTTAATAATTCTGGCAGCCTGCTCCTGAATCTTCAAGTTTGTTTTTTGTTCCTAATATCTTTTCTACAGAGGCTGCATTGTGCCAGAGATTGAGTAAAGCTCTGAGAGCCCCATCGTAGGGGAAGACACACACACCAGCTCACATACGCTCACACTCTGCTTTCTCCTCACTCTTCATTTGCCATCTGTATTGCTATTGGCACTGGGGAAAGATATGTGAGAAAGAGAAGGCGAAGAAAGAACACAGAGCTCTGTGTCACAGTCTCACATTACCATGTGGCATGGCCCTTTTCTCTTCATTAGTAGCACTTTGCTAACTCATGTTATATGTCTGTCTGCCTGTCTATGAATGTTTGGTGAGCATATTTAGGTGAATGCGTGCTGAGGGGGTGGGATGACTTTGGCAGCTGGAGCATATGGTCTGCCTGACACTCGGGCTGGACATACATAATTTGCTGACTCAATACCTACTGCCTCATGGGAACAAACTTTCTCCTTTTGAGCAGTGGTCCATTTTCTGAACCAAACCCCTCAGACACAACCCATAAAACTAAAGTAATGAAATGTTCACCATTTGGTGTAGTCAGCCACATTTTGAGCTGTAAATCAGAATCACTTCCATTTCAGGTGATATAAATGCAACCCAGTGATCAAGCATACATCCAGAAGGGGACATCGGGATATAATAATAACCCGAGATTCTAATATCCATGTCTACCCAGCACTACTGCCCAGAGTCTAAAACATAGAATGTAAGAGCCTCTACTTAAAGAATAAGTAAATCAAAAAAAAAAAAAGAATGTGCCCCATTGTTTTTCAAACGTAGCCTTGAATTTGCTTTATCCCAACATAAATTTAAATTCTGGAAAGTGACAAAGACTATAAATAACTCATATTCAAATCATAAGTCTCCTTTAGATTGAGTGTTTGAACTAAGATCCAAGTTTCAAAATATAATTTTTTTTTTAAAAGTGTTCTCACACGCTTTCTATATTTGTCATCTTGAAACTGATGATGTGAATGAACAAAATGGAAATAGTAACCAAAACGGCTTCCTTATGCTATTTTCCTCATTGAACTTCATTTATTTACAGATGGCCAAGTGGCTATGAGGGCATTTGAAACCCTCCTGTTATTAAGAACTGAGCTTTATCAAAAATTTCAAAGAACTGGTTTGTATTTCGGAATTCCACAGATGATGTGCCTTAAATAGAAACAACCACCCTGGAAAATCTTAAAACATATGTAGGCAAACAAGGGCAGAAACAAATTATCCAGGAATGGGAATGCCATGGCTTTCACTGGTACTTCCAACATTTGTTGTTGAAACTTGACTGAAACAACAATAATCTTTAATAGCCTCTCTTTTTAATGGTTCCCAGTAAACAAAAATAATTTTTCCTTACTTTTTCTTCCATCTAAATTGCTGTAGGTGAATTTATAACGTGATAAATATAATAAGAAAAAAAAAGGTTCTGGGAATGAAGTGATTGAATAATAAAAATAAAAAGTAAGTGGTTTTTTTTAAAGTCTGTTGACTTTCTCCTCACCCAGACACCATTTCAGCAGCTGGTCTCCTAACCCTGGTCCAAGGAAAAAGCTGCCAGAGAACCTCAGCCACAGGGTCTAACAAGCTCACAGTCCAGTAGAAATTGTCACATCAGGAATCCTGTAGAGAACCCCTACAGCTATGCAACTTTGGTTAAAACCCAGAAGGTATTTCCTAAAAGACTTTGAGTAATGAACACCAGCAGGACAATGACACCCCATCTTCTACCTAAAATTTGATTGAGGGACCTTCCCTATGCTTCCAGAGCAAATTGCATACATGAAAATAGCCTGATGATATCTCCATGTTTGAAACAACCCTCCTTGCAACTCAGAATCGACCGCCAAAGCGTCTCATATCCAGATCTCAGAGCGTTTATCATCACACATTGAATCCATAGAAGTGGATGGGATAGCCAGCATGACTCCCTCCTCTTCTCCAGAATCATTCGGTAGAGATAACCCCCACCTGTAGGTCTGATTACAATTCTGGATCTGAGCAAGGAATTTTAAGTGTCCTAAGCTGGTAGTTAGCAGGGCCTGATTTGCAGTGACTTTTCTTTGTTTTTAGGAGCTGAGTGCTAGCCTTACCCACAAGAACAGAGTGTCATGCTTTAGAGCAAATAACTAGATCCCTGTGTGTGTAATTGCCCACCAACCAAGTCCTTCTTGGACCGAGGCCTGCCTTATCCTGCCTTTCTCTATGCAAACGTTGCATGGGCACTACTTGATTGATGCCAGGACCTATGCCGGGCCCTATGCCGGGCACTGAGGAGAAGAATGAGAATAAATAGGGCACTATCCTTGCTCTCCACGAACTCATAGTAGAGAGAAGGTCAGAGACGTATTTTAAGTACACTACAAAATGACGTGTTCTAATAGAGACAGAAACAAATTGGTAGGGAGAACAAAAATGGGGATTGCTAACTATGCTGGGGTAGAACCAAGAAAATTTCACAAAAGAGGTGACATCTGAGGCAGCACTTAAAGGTATTTGTGGGGTAGAAAAGGCAGAGGGACAGAAAGTTAGCAATGCAAGGAGGGCGTACAGCATGTACAAAGACGACCAGTGGTCCTCAAACTTGCATGTTCAGACAAATCACTTTGGGGTGCTTCTTAAAATGCAAATTGCTGGGCCTCACTCTCAGATGCTGGTTCTGTGGGTCTAACATAGGGATCTAGAGTTTGCATCTTCAACAAGTAGGTAGATCTCAGGTCACAATTTGAGAAACATCTGACTAGGTTCATAAAAGTACATGGTATTTGAGGGAAGAGAAGGAATTCAGTATGAACAGAGCATAAATTGGTGGGTGGAATGTGGATAAATAAAGCTGGTCAACCAGATCTAAGAGAGATTGTCAAGTCTTCCAGGCACCTGCAAAGCCTGAAAAATGAGATTCTGGGCAGCTCCACTTATCAAGAGCCAAACCCTCAGAGCTGCACGAAGGTCAGGTCCAGTCTCTACAGCTGACCTGTTGGACGTCCAGAGCACAGTAGCAAGGAGAGAAGACTGGCTTTAGCTCAGACAGTCCAATGGTCCAGTCACAGTTCTGCCACTTACTATGTCCTCTTGGCAAGTTATTTAACCACCTTGGGCCTCTGTTTTTCCTCTGCAAAATGGGAATAATAACACCAATGTGTCCAAGTCATTCAAAAGATTAAATAGTATGATATACATGTAATGCCTGTCTCAGTACGTTACATGTAGTATTTCTTAATAATAAAAGTTTAATTACAATGTCTAACATTTATTTAAAATTCAGTAAACAGAGAAAAATAAAGATAAAAAAGGTGTCAAATTTAGAGTCATGGTTCGCCTGCACGAAGAAAATGTAGAATTTCCCCATGACTGAGTCTCCCCTGCAGGTTACCAGACAACCCCTAAATGCCACCTGTCAGCACTTCAGATTCCCAGACTTGTTCCGCCATTTGTGGGATGCCATCCCAGATCTACAGCCCCCCTCTGGAGTTGGACACTCCCTGGTCTGACACAGTTTACCGCCCACCATCACCACGAGCAAACCTGACCATTTTTCACAGGGTTTATCTCTTGTGCTCACACATAATCCCAAACCTCTCCCAGTGCCACAGTCATTATTTATGAGGGTTGGCATTGTGCCTGAAAATGATTAATTTATCTGCCAAAGATACACTTAACTGACTGTCCCACAAGGTCTCTATGGCATAAACAAACCAAAGCAGAGAAAGAACATCCCTGATACTGAGGATGGTGGATAACTTTACCTTGAGTCCTTGTTTCCTTATTATATTAACTATAGTATGCCTCTATATTTAAAAGATACCCTGGAGTTTCAAGACATTTTCCTCTACCTCCTCTCATTTGACCCTCTCCAGAACCTCATGAGAAAGACAAGATGTTCCTCCCATTTTACAGATGGGAAAATACTGAGCTTCAGAGAAATTAGGTAACTTAGTCAAATGACCACTCTAAACTATAAAAACTTGAACCCAGGCCTTCTGACTCCTGGTATACATGCTCTCCATTATTCTACATCTGTTCCCTCTCATTCTCTGCCTACTTTGACCTTCATCAGGAGAGCTAGTGAATGTTCATGGATCTGACCCATCTACATAAAAGATTAAAGTTTTGAACCACATGACAATAAAGCCCATATAGCATTACAAATGGCTGTATTAATCTACTTCTTAAGAAGAGGCCATTAAATCTAAAGACATTGGATAATCAATTGGGTTCCTTTCTATACCAATGGGGAGCAGATTTGTAGCCAAGGCTGTGATCACGGTAGAGTAGAAAGAACATGTTTTGGATCAGAAAGATCAGGGTTCACACACCTGATTTTGCCACTCGACTGGTTGCATGACCTTGAGCAAGTTTCTGAAATTCTGAGTCTAATTTTTTTTTTCAATCCTTAAATTGGCGATGACCAGCTCTAAATTCATGATTGTATGACAATAAATACCACAAGCCTAGCTCAGTAATCACACGGAGGCCCTTAACTATTGTTAATCCACTTTCCCTACAAGGGTGTTATAAACTCTAGTTCGCATGAGAGTTTGTTCAAACACAGCTTGCTGAGTTGCCCCATCCTCCGAGTTTCTGATTCAGTAGGTCTGCGGTGGAACCTGAGAATGTACATTTCTAACAAGTTCCCTCAGATGAAGCTGATGCTGATGCTTCTGGGTCCAGGGATCACACTTTGAGAACCATTGATCTCAAACCAGATAAGGTGTTGTGTAAACATGGAGAAAGAGGTCACTGGAGACACATCTTTATCCTACAATGGCTGTGCCAAGAGCTTGGGTGCCGCTCACTAACTTACAAGCAAAGCCAGCTAGGAAAACAGAAGACCAAAGATGGCCATAATCCTCACCTTCTCATGGACTCAGTGTCATGAACTCCATAAGGTCAGAAGACTCTGAGCTAAGTAAACACTTGCTCTAAAACTCCTTGTGATTACTGTGTTTTCACTTAAAACCTTCAGAAATTCCTACACAAGGATCTCCCATCTCCACTCCTGGAAAACCAGCTGCCTTATAAACAGTCCCTGAAAGTCCCTGAGAGCAACCACACCAGTGCTTATGAGACCCAGCATCACACAGTCTGATTGAGGCTGCTCAACTAAACACCCGGTCTCCCTCAGTCTGACTTCTGCATCTCCCTCACCTCTGTCACTCCACTCCCTCAACTCACACACACACATGCAAGTTTGCAGAATCCGAGGGTCTTTCAAGGAATGCAATCAGTGCGATCATTTTTAAAATGCACCAGCAACAGCTCATTTTTACACCTAAAGATTTTTCTTAAAGGGAGTGGCAGATTTTGCTTCATGAAAGGAATAAAACAACAAACCCCCAGAAAATGCATTAACCCAATTATATGAAGGTGGTATCGACAGTATATTCTCTTTCGTTTCCAGATATGAAAATATATAAAAATGTGATGAACAGGCACTGGCATGTATATCGTTCTACTCTTGTGAAGAAATTTGTAATATATCTCTATTCTGCTGCAGCCGGATTCCACTGAGTCATCAATTTCCACTGTATTATCCAATGTTGGGCTCAGCTGGAATATTAAGCAGCCACCAGATTCTGAACTTTGCATTTCCTCACATTTGGCCCTTCACTGATCAAGCTTTGCTTCTCTGTGATTTTATATATATCAGACCCTGGAATCAACTTTCTTTGTTTTATCATGACCTGGTGTGTAGTGATTCTGATTTATCATTTTTACAACAGTCTCTTCCCTACGGGCTCCAGGTCGTGATGGTGGCATTGCTACGATTTATGGCGGGGATCATTGACAGAAAATGTATGCTCTTTTTGATTTTCCTTCTTCCCAACACCTGGTTCTTATTTTCCCAACTCTAGCTTCTGCCATTTTAAGCATTATTTGCCGTTTGCTGAAATGTATCGGTTTATTTGGTAGGGATATGTAAGGTAGAGGATGGATTTTTTACAGTTGGCTATGATTTTTCCTCTTATCAACCCAATGCTATTTTGTTTTGGGTTTTTGTAGGGTTTTTTTTTACATTTTCTTATGTTGTTAGGAACCTGAAGCTCATATTAATCTCTCACTTGTTTCTCCTTATCTGCCATGACATATTAGTTCTCTCAGAAAGAAAAAGAAAACGCAGGCTGGTTAGGTTCCTCACAGAGATGTGTGAATTCTCTGTGACTTACACTGTAGGTAGTCATCTCCCTTTCCAACCTGGATACATTATTTATTACTTAGTGAAGGCTTCTCCCTGCCACCCCACTCCCATCTCAGAACAAGGCTAATTTTTCTTCAGAGTCTAAGAATACTTCAGGATAACTTGGCAAAAGGGAGAGTTTGGAAGCCTGCTAGGAACTCATTTTCCAATACTGAAGATAACTTGAAAAGGTGGGGATGAAATAAACAAAGATACTCACGCCTGAGAAATGTTTGATTTTGACAACTGATGTTTAGGTCTTCTCTCCAAAGCAAATCACAAATCAATTGAGACTATTTGTCCACCAGAATTTGAAAATACCCAGAGTGCTTTCTCCTTTTTTTTTGCCTCCCCTAAATGTCCCCAGCAGAGTGCTGGGCACTGTAAATGCTTTGTCAATATTGATTTCTATTGCCACTTTAACTAGGGTTTCTTTTGTTAATCTACATACTTTTCCAAAATGTCAGGTAGTTTGGGGTATGATTTAAATGGGGCAAATACTTAATGGTCCCTCCACCTGTCCCTCTACTCTTTCCTGAAAAGAGAAGTCAGATTCTCAGATTGTCATCTTAAATTTTAAAAATTTGTGACATAGATCAATCAGACATGCTCAGTATGCCACCACCACCCCTTCTAGGGTTAGGTGTTCAGACATTCCAGTTTTCCTGGACAATTCCTATTTATGCCTGTTACATCAGGGTAATTATTAATAGTGGCATTCCTTCATTCTCAAAAGTATCCTATTTTTTCCAGAAGTAAACCTACATGTATATGGGCAAATAATTTTTGACAAAGGAGCCAAAAACATACCATGGAAAAAAGAAAACCTCTTCAATAAATGGTGCTGGGAAAATTGGAAAGCTGTATGCAAAAGAATGAAACTAAACTGCTATTTGTCACCATATACATAAATTAACTCAAAACGGATCAAAGACCTAATATAAGACCCGAAACAATAAAATACATAGAAAAATATAGGTACTAAACTTATGGACTTTGATCTTAGTATTTTATGAATTTGACCTCAAAGGCAAGGGAAGGAAAAGCAAAAATCAATGAATGGGACTATATCAAACTAAAAAGCTTCTACACAACAAAAGAAACCATCAACAAAATAAAAAAGGCAACCAATCAAATGGGAGAAGATATTTGCAACCTCCAATAAGGGTTTAATATCCAAAATATATAAAGAAATCATATAACTCAACAAAAAAAATAATAAACAATACTATTTAAAAATGGGCAGAAACCCTGAACAGACACTTCTCATAAGAAGACACACACATGGCCAACAGATACATGAAAAGATGCTCAACTTCACCAGCTATTAGGGAAACGCAAATCAATACCACAATGAGCTACCACCTCAGACCTGTTAGAATGGCTATTATCAACTAGACAAGTAATAACCAGTGATGAAGAGGTTGTGGAGAAAAAGGAACCTTTATTTACTGCTGGTAAGAATGCAAATTGGTACAGCCACTATGGAAAACAATATGGAGGTTCCTCAAAGAACTAAGAAAAGAATTACCATATGATCTAGCAATCCCTCTTCTGGATATCTACCCAAAAATTTGAAAACATTTATTCGTAAAGATATATGTGCCCCCATGTTCATTGCAGCATTATTCATGGTGGCCAAGGCATGGAAACAATCAAAGTGTCCTTCAGTAGAAGATTGGATAAAGGAGATGTGGTACATGTATACAATGGAATATTACTTGGCCATAAGAAAAGATGAAATACTGCCATTTGCAACAATGCGGATGGATCTTGAAAATATCATGCTAAGCAAAATAAGTCAGACGGGAAAAGTCAAAAACCATATGATTTCATTCACATGGATATAAAACTTCAGGTTATAAAACTGAAAGCAACTAATGAACAAGATAAACAAAACCTCATAAACACAGACAACAGTGTGGTAGTTAACAGAAGGAAAAGAGGGTGAGGGAAAGGTACAAAGTGATAAAGAGGGTCAAATATATGGTGATGGAAGGAGAACTAACTCTGGGTGGTAAACACACATGCAATATATAGATGATGTATTATAGAATTGTACACTTGAAACCTATATAATTTTATTAACCAATGCTATCCCAATAAATTTAATTTAGAAAAAGAGAAAAAATATCCTATTTTAGATGAAAATTATAAAGTCATACTATCCTGTATTCATCCCTCCCTTCTAGGTTTTAGAAACAAAACCCCTGCTGAGTTTTATTTGACAGGATACTTGGCTCTCCAGCTCGAAACTACATTTCCCAGTTTCCCTTGCAGCCTGGTGCAGCCAATTATTTATATAACAAACAAGAACATAGTGCCAGGCACTCTTCTAGGTACTCTAAAAATTAACACATTTCATCTTCCTCCTTGAGCTAGGTGCTGTTTCATCATTTCCATTTTACAGATGAAGAAACTGAGAGGTCAAATAACTTGTACAAGTAACAGAGCTGGAATGTGAACACCAACTGTCTGATTCCAGAACCTGTGCTCTTAACCTGCCACCTTCAAGTGTGACCAAGTGCTGGCCAATGGGATGTGGGAGGAAGTGACATGGGCAACCTCTCCATCTAGTCCTGAAAAAGTATCTCGGTGTCCCCCACTCTTTCTTTCCTATTTTCCTCAGGCAGGAATGGGAACTTGGTGCTGGTGACCATGCAGAGACAATCCTCCAGGAGCTGGAGGAGCCACCACAAGTTAGAGGGATGTGATCCTTGGCCAAGCTCACAGAGCAGAGCACCTCCCCACCCTCAGCTACCTCAGGATGGTGTGTGTGAGTGGAATAACCTATCTCATCTGAGCCACTATCAGCCTGTGCTCTAACTAGTACTCATCCCCATCCTCACCTCACAAACTCCCACTTTCTGCAGATGTCCGGAAGGTATGTGAATATTCCACTCCAGGATCAAGATAAACCGTCTTGACCAGATCCAAACATTTCCTCCAAATGGCCCCAAGATTCCTATCTATTCTGATGGCTGCTCCCATGCCATTATCAAGAAGCATCTCATTCCAGTTCCATATTCAATTCTTGGTTTATAGAAAATTTGCATGGGAGGTAGACATGAAAGAGCCTGTAGCTAGAGATATGCAGCCTCAGTCCTCACTTTCAAGCATCCAGGTGCCATCGTAGCCACAGCCCCATCCTAATTCCTGAGCAAAGGACTCACCGTAAAGGCATAAGACAGCATCCTCTGCCCCATGGTGTCCCCCTCCTCAATAGCATGAACCATCCAACATACATTCATTTCCCATCTATATTATAATTTCCTTGGGGGAGGGACTGTGTCTGCATTGGTCATTGTTTTATCCCCAGCTCCCCACAGAGCCCCATATGTAGTAGGTTCTCAATAAGTATTCACTTAATAAATGAACAGAGATAGAACAAACTTTGAACAGCTGTAGCTATGTGACCTTGGGTAAGTTACTTAACCTCTCTGGGTCCCATGACAATAGTATTTAATAGGATTATTGTGAGAATTAAAAGAGAGAGTACCTGTCAAACAGAGACTACTCCTCAAGATATGGGATAGACCCAACATAATAATAAGAGTAAGAAGTAGCATAATGCTCATTGTCTGCAGGCCCTGTGCTATGCACCAGTATTTTATTTAATAATGGCCTATGCATTCAGAACTACCCACCTTCTGGAACCACAACAGGAGCCCTGGTTCAGCCATCAGACATCTCTTGCTGTGTACCTCTGTCTGTGTATCTAGAGATACGCAGTCTCAGTCCTTACTCTCAAGTTTCTAGGTAAACTTGTGGCTTAAGCCCCGTCCTAATAGTTTTTGTTGATGAAAGGATTTTTGCTAAGTGAGGTTTCCCCTCATAGAACCTGTCAATATGCTGTTATTGACAGATGAAAGCTAGTCTTTTACATGTCTGGACAATGTTGAGCTTCATCCCCTTAACCTTGATTTAAATATAGAGTGCTGGAAAACAGGCCAAAAATGGGTACCTTAGCTATATTGATGTACATTTAGTAGAACAAAAAAAAACAACAACAACAAAAAAAACACTACACAAGGACTTTCTAAATTCAAACCCTGTCACAAATGCTTTTTTTTTAACATTGAAAACAAAATCAAAAATAAAACGAGTGCAAAGATGCCCTAGGTGTGGCTGACAGGACTGTAATAATAAGATTTAAGGACATAGTAGTTTTTAGTAGTTGTTACCTATTTTCATCAGTTTTGTGGTTCTAGAACCTGTTGCCTCAAAGTCTGTACATATATAAGTGTGTCTTACCAGAGGTTCTTAACTGTAGCTGCACATTTGTATTATCTAGGGAGTTTTTAATAACGCCTGAAGCCCTACCCTTAGAAATTCGGATTTAATTGTTCTGAAGTGGGGTATAGGCATCAGTACTGGTTTAAAAGCCTCCCCCCCACACCCCCAGGTATCCCTTTGTGCAACCAGGGCTAGAAACCACCATTCCAGATAATTCCCCACCGAAATTCAGTAACTCTGTCCTCTAAGACTCAGAGTTGTAACTGCCTCTGGCTGAATATAACTGCAGATTAATCTCTTACTGCCAAATTCATTTCTCATTTATTCTAATTGAGGTATTCAGTCCTTGCCTAATTATTCACTTAATCCTTCTGATTCTGTTCAATGTGTAAATTTTTTTATGACAACCCAAAATTCTCTCAACACTCTGACACATTAGCTCATTGAATAATCCCTTAAAACATCACACCAGCCTTTTTTGGCTCATAAATAGTAGATCAGGGAAACAGGATTCATTTCTCACTTATTCCACTGAATGTACATCAATATAATAAGATGCCCAGTTTTTGTCCTGTTTTCTAGCACTCTATGTTAAACCAGGGTTAAGAGGATGAGGTTCGAAATTGTCCAGACCTGGAATAAGCTAGCTTTCATCTGTCAATAATAGCATATTGACAGGGTCTATGAGAGGGAAAACTCATTTAGCAAAAAGTCTTTTGTCAACAAAAACTACTTATGAGATTAGAGAGCCTCAGGTTGCATCTACTTATCTTCCAGATTTCATCAGTTCAGGTCTGTGTATAATCAGAGGACAAGTATATGGAGGGTCAATGTGAGGCAAAGATGTTTGCTTTTGACTATTCTAAAATATCTATCCAGTAGATGATGAAATGCAAAGGGAAATTCATTAAGGCATTTCTAACATTAGTGCCTAGGTTAGAGGTCTAGGCAGGGTTCCCCAGCATTCCGAAGACTGAAATTAAAAGTGCAAGCACATTTGTTTAATGTCTGCTGGACTCATACAGTTATCCCAGAGAGTGGCCCATGGGGAAATAACTGTCCTGTGGTTAGGGTAAAGTTCGAGCAAGTGTTTTACATCCTTGGTATTGAGGTCTCCAGAAATAGTTGCATGACCTGTCCTGCACATAGGAATTATAAGGAGCCAAAAGTTGGAAAATCTAGTGGAGAGAGTACGGGCATTGAAGCTACAAATATCTGGGTTAGAATCCTTTTCACTAGTTGTGGGACCTTGAGTGTTAGCAGCAACTTCTCAGAGCCTCAGTTTCCCCACCTATAAAATGGGGATAACAGCAACGATGATGATAATAATAGCTTACTCTTAGGATTGTGAAATTTAAAATTAATCTTAGCAATAACAAATGTAAGGCATATAGTCCCTGCATATTGTAGTCACTCAAATTTGTAGTTTCTGCTTCTACTCCTTTAGTCATCATCCTATAGATAATTTCTAATTTGTTTGATGCTAAAATTGGACAGAGTTGAGGGCTTTAAGCATATAATAGGCAAGCATACCATCTCTGAAAGATCAATTAGAAGTGGTTATTATTAAGTGTCGTGAAACTGGGTGTGGGTTTTTCCCTTTGAAAATTGTCCTGATGCCTTTATGGAAAAAAAGATGATAGATGATAGATAGATAGATAGATAGATAGATAGATAGATAGATAGATAGATAGATTTCTCCTACTCCCAGAACTTTAGCTCAACTCATTTTTTTGGAAGGAGATCTCACTACCTAGCTTGGTGTCAGACATGGCTTTGTTCCAGAGTATAATAAGGTTTAGCTTCAGTCTGCTTATACAATTCAGCAGTTGTTCTAAATGCTTCTATCAAGGAGAGCCATGGCAGAGTCTAAGAAAAGTCCTAGAAGAAGGAACAAGTTGACTACCCCTCAGGTTATTAGCGGATGAGAGTCCTTTGATGATCTTAACAAGCATATCAAAAGAAAAAAAAAGTAGAGATATTTAATAAAAACAACTTCAAAGCTAGTAACTCTTCTACCAGATATGGTACTAATCCTAGAATCAAAGATAAGTCCAGTTCTAGCAACTCCTGATCTGGATTTCACTAGAGAGGGTTGAGATTTGTCCTACCAAGCCAGGAAATTGCAGTCTTGCTTTTCTTCGGAAATTCTAGAACGACAACCAGAACAAGGTAAGAGTATATGATGGCTAAACTAGGACTCCTGTTGTGGTACCAGAAGGTAGTTCTGAACACAAGGGCCATTATTAAATAAAATAATAGTGCATAGAACATTAAAAAAAAAACTACCCAAGGAATTTTTTATAGATGAAATTCAATATATCATATCAGAATGATGAGCAAATAACTGCTGGTGAGTGCAGTGATACTAATTAATTGGTGGTACTTAAAATTCAATTGCTATTTCCTCTTCCTACCCCACCAAAAGAGTCTTGTTCAGTTTGGCCAAAGCATGAGAAGAACAAAGTTCCTATTAAAATGCATCTTATATTTGAGAATGAGAGAAGAGTAGCTACGGCCATTCCTTTGAAACAAGTATGTTCTATAAATGTATTCACCCCATGGAGAAACCTCAAGTCTGATAAATTAGACATTTATTTCATAATTTGCATTTTTATTAAAGGAAATATTTTACAGACTCACAAAACCACAGAACTGGAGGACATCTTTAAGAACCATTTCATTTATTCCTTTACACCCACTTCATTTATTCTATATATTCCCCTATATGTAGAGTCAAAAGTTATATGCAGATTTTCGACTGTGTAGAGATTGGTGCCCCTAAGCTCCATATTGTTCAAGGGTCAATGTATATACATAAAACTATACAGGAAAGAAATGGAGTATAGCGCTCTATTCTTTAAATATATTAACAGATGAATTTTAAAAACCTTGCTCGAGCCAAGGCCCCATGGCATACTTGTTGAGCAATCTGATCTCAAATCTACCCAAATTCTGATTATGCTATTCTCTTCTTAGGTGCCTGTGATTCCTTTGCCTGTACATCTTTAAAAGATTTCCTGACAATATATAGCCAATTCTTTTAGCCCTTCCCCATAGGAGCTCAACTTCTAAAATTCCCATTGCTGCTAGTCATGCTCTACAAGTTCTCAACGTGTGCCTTATGTCTTAGAGCCCCCTCTGAGCTCTGGATCAACTGCCTCTTAGCTGTCTCCTCCTGAGCATCAAATTCCCACCAGGCTGGTCCTCTTCCAATGATTTTTCATATTCATAAATGGCACCACCATCTACCCATCTGTACTAGCCAGGAAATCAACTCGACCTCCCCCTGTCCCTTATTCCATAATCAAACACTCACCAAGATTTTATCCTCTACAAATGTGAATTCATCCATTTCTCTCTATTTCCATTATCCTCAGCCCCAGAAGCCATCCATTCTTTTCTGGATACTGTAAAAGCCCCTAACTGGTCTCTTCACATCCATTCTCTATGCAGCAGCCAGAGCAAACTTTTTAAAACATATCAGATCATAGCATTTTCCTGTATAAAACTCATTTCACAACTGACTCCTTGGGGTTCTCAGACTAAAGACCTATGTCCTTAGTAAGGCCTTCGAGGTCCTACATACCCAGCCCCTTCTGCCCCGATCAAGTCTCATCAGTCACATAATGAGCTGCGGGCCCTCTCACCTTCAGCTTCTTCTTCACTCTTCATCTTCCTTCCTACATTAGAGCTTCACACATACTGTTCCCTCTGCAGGAATGCTCTCCACCCCCTCCATCCTTCAGAGTTCACCTTCCTCACCTCCCAGACTATTTCTGCTCTCTCTATTATACTCTCACACAGCACTCGTCCTGCATTTCGTATACCAGAACTTGTAACATGCTTATAATTTCTCGACCAATTGCATTGTTAATTATTTCATATCTAGAGACCATATCCGCCTTGTTCAGTACTCTATCTCCAGTGCTTTGCACCAAGTGACGTGCACATAGTAGGCATTTTATGTTCTAATAACATTCTGGTAAATGGTTGACTTCTCCTTTTATAAATTAGCTTCTCCCCTCCATTCATTTCCTCCTCTCCCTTCACTGCCAAATTTCTTTAAAGACTGGTCTATAATATCTGCCCCAGCTCCACCTCGTGCATTTGTCAACCCACTAAAGTTCAGAGTCCTTCATTACCACTCCAACAAGACTGTTAATGCCAAAGTTCTCCAGCAAGAGATGATGATCTTATGGGCTTTTTCTAGATTTATTCATACTAAAAATGTCTGTGACATTTGACACAGTGGACAATTCCTTCCTCTTTCCTCTATGCAAAAAAAAATGTAACAAGTAGCTACTTTGCTCCTGGCCCTGTGGTTAGAACAGGGTCCGTTCTCTCATTGCGCCAGTGAAACCAATAATCACAAATACGCATCTATAGCTTTATACATGCTATAAATTAAAAACAAAGAACTAGAAAAGGCAGGGACTCTGAAATTGCCCTCCAATTTTCCTCTGATTGCATACTTCTGCTTCCATGGTTGAATTTTCCTCAGCATGTCCCACAAATGTTTGCACGCCAGGATTCTGTCCTTATCGCGCTGCTCTTCTCATGTACACTCTCTCTTCCTGTGCTCGTGGCCAAAGACTCTTACATCTTTATCTTCAGGCTGAATTTTCCAACTGCCTCTCGGATAGCTCTTGCATGTTCCATAGGCACCCCAAACGGTGCATTCCAAACCAAATTAAATGTCTCTCCCAGTCTTTTTGCTGTTGCCTCTCTCACCAGTCACATGAACTGGAAAATAAACATCCCTGGGATTTTTCTCTCCTTTCCCCTCACCCCCACAGCAATCAGGGAGTTGTTGCAATTCTGCCTTCTAAACATCTTGTAATTTGACCAGCTCTCCTGTTCAGACACTTGTTATCTCTCCCCTGCATTACTGCTACAGGCCCCCCCCCACCCCACCCCTGCCTCCAATCTCCCTCTATTCTGATCATTTGTTTTGCTGCCACCCACATTTAATGTGGCCATATCATTGCCCTGCTTAAAAGTCTCCAGTGCCTTTAAGGTATAGTCCATATTCATTAGCTTCACAATCAGATCCTTCCTACTTCTCATGTCTCATTCTTTTCTTATTTATTCATTCTACCAATATTCATTGAGTAACTAACTAGTATGCAGCAGGCACTATTTTAGGCACTGGAGATAAAGCAGAAAACACTGCTACGTCTTCATCAAGGCTGCATATTCGAGTGTTGCAACACATTACACACACACACACACACACACACACACACACACACACACGCCTCCAGCAACTTGAAATCTCGCATTTTCTACATGACCCATGTTCTTTCAGGCTTTCATATAATACCTCCGCTGGCTGAAAGACTGTTCCTTCCTCTCAGACATACTTGTACTCCCTATAGACTCAACACTCAAATTTAACCTCCATGAAGACTGCAGGAATTCCTCAGGCAGACTTAGACAAACTCTCTTCTCCACACGTCAAACCAGTTTGAACACATCTTTTTTCACATATATTTTCTTTTTACATGTCTGTCTCTATACCAAACGGAGTCCTTGGAGAGTCAAGTACCATCTTCTTCCATGCACATCCTCAACAAATTTTTTTTACTAATTATATGAATTGAAAAGTAAATGAACAAATATGTTCCATTATGACTTTTAGCGAAGTAGTTCGCAAACTGTACCGTGCATTAGAATTCATTGGGAATCTTGTTAAAATGCAGATTCCGGTTCATAGGTCTGAGGTAGGACCTGAAAATATACATTTCTAACACATACCAAGGAGAGGCTGACGAAACCAGCCTAAGGACCACACTTTGAAGAGCAAGGCTTTAGAACTTAGTGATCACAAAAGACAGAAAGTAAGGTTGGTTAAGAACTGTTCTTGTGGCAATGAAACAGACAAACAAAAAATAGTTCTGCTTTACATCTGTCTATCAAATCTGCATGACATCTTGACAGCCACTATTTTCCTGAAATGCTGGAGAGAGAATGTTGTAAGCTCTCCCAAGTTGGACAGTCTACTCTCTCCAGGTCCTCTGGGAAGCCCTAACTGAGCTGGTTCACTGGCTTCTGCTTGTTGCAAATGCCCAATGCCTATCTTTGTTTCCAACTCTGCAGATGGCTCAGATGTGTTTCCTTGTCTTCTCTGGCAGGGCCACAGGTCCCCAAACTTCTCTGCCAAGAGTCGGTGGTACAGAACAGCTCAGTTCCTCTTGCACTCTCCCTGTTCTAAGGCAACAGCCCTGGCTGCCATTCAGGCCATCACTTTTCAAGCCACCCTGCCTCACAGACAGAAGCCTTGGCACTTGCTGGCTGCTCTGCCTGGCCAGCACACAGCATGCCTCTCCGAGGCCCAGCACCCTCTACCTTCCGACAGCAGCCTACAATCTCACAGGAGCAACCTGAAAGGTGGTCCCAGTTTTCGTTAAAAATGTTTCTACTATCAGAATTTTGAGATGCTACTGGGCATTTATTTACAGGTTGTTTTAAGGCTGTTTTGAAGACAAACCTATGATAGTTACATAGATATATGGGTCTGTGTAAAGCATTATGTGGTACTTTACAAAAAGTGCAGTATAAATATTCTTATATCACTAGAAGGATTATATAAAAGATGTTAAAACGTATTTCAACCAAGCAGTGGTATACATGGCCACAGAATATAATGTACCCATTGTCAAGAAATCCCCACCAGAGACCTCTGAAATCTTACATTGATTGAGTTGTGCTGGACTTGAAACACATTGAAAATTTTCCAAATGGTAAAATATTAAATACACTCTTTTTAAAAAATATTTACCAGTTAAACACTACAATACTGTAACTAGCTGAACTTTCACAGCAGTTTTTGTTCTAATTTTCCAAAAGCAGCCAGAAAGAGATTGTTTTCTTTTAATGCTTTGTTTGGTCTTTTAGGAAAAAAACAACCAACTTATTTTGCACATACTACTCCCCCGTCTGCCTATGCAATAACATCATAATGGCAGAATAATCACTGTAAACAATGCCTTGGGGATTTAGTTGGCTACAACACCGGGCTCTAGGAGCCAATTTCAGTGGTTTTCTTAACTACATCATTGCATTTTTGTCTGCAGTGGATAAGAAGAGTCTCCTTTTAGAGCAGGTTGATGGAAAGTGCTAATTGTTGACACATTAGCTAATTGTTATGATTAGCCCCTGACTTTTTTTTTTCATTCTAAAAGTCAAGATCTCAACTGTGAAGTATGAAGATGCTTTATTATAACAATGTTATGAAAACATTCAAACAATGGGAGGCTAATCTTCGGAAGCATTCAATCCGGTGGACACTAGACAGCCATGCCTTTCAAGAACAGACAATCATCAGGGGGAAAAAATCCTAACTGCAGCATCCACCCAATATTTCAGACATAAGGGTTCTGGGTTATCATCAATGATCTGTTTTTACAAAATCACCATGTCTTTGGAAAGTTGAAGTAACTCCAAACCAAATAAACCAGGCGCGGGCCATAATGGTCTACAGACAATTGAGGCAGCTTGGAAATTTGTGATAATGTGAACCTGGAAGGTACCACACTTAGATGTCCCTCTGTTTTCTAAAAATCAACTTTTGGTGTTTGAAATTGGGGTCACTCCCAGCTCTAGTTCAACTTGGGAAAACAACTAGGTGTAAATACTGAAGTGTGAGTGTTCTTTAATATTTAGAGGGAAGGAGGGAGAGGAAATCAAGTAGAGAGAGAAAGTAGCAAGAACCCAAATTGCAGGGTTCAATTCTTGGCTCTGGCCATTGAGTGAATCATCATTCTATGCCTCGTCCAGCTGAATTGTATGCAAGCAAATATTTACTATTTTCCATAGGATTAACCTGGCTTCATATAAAAATATTATTTGACTGGATTTCAATTTTTAAAAATTCAGACAAATTGAAATCAATAAATGATTCTATTACAAAGAAATGTATTCATTTTATATTTTAACAAATGGAGAAAATACAATCTTCTTAAATTATTCTTGCTGATAATCTTCGCTAAATATAATAACAAATTAAATTTTACAACCCATCCATTAGTCAACATCTTTACATTTACTTCCTATGGTGATATTTATTTTAAACTTCAAGTATTTTAATCCTTGAGAAAGAAAAAGATATCAGTTTTAAACAAGCCACACTATATTGTTTGTACGTAGTTTGACTATTTTGAGTGACTTAGCTGGTTACTAACTAGTTAACTCCATTAGAGTTTGCAAGATTAAATGTGATAATAACTTAATGTGGCTAAAGTGGGTGCTTGGCACATAGTAAGCACCTAATAAGTGTTAGCTGCCATCATCCTCCTCATCAAAATGACAAGTAACTCGTCAAATAGTCAGACTTGCATTTATAGAAAATTATATAGATGTGCGCTGTTTAAGCAAAGATGTGATACAACATTGCACATGAAAGAAAGTATTGAGTAGTAGTTACTATATATTTTTTTGTAGTACATGACAAGTCAACACTTTACTGACATCTAGTCCATAGTAGGCACTCAGCTACATGGCTTAGAATAGGGCTCTGTCTACATACACAAACTGAGCTGAAATTAAAAAAAAAAAAAAAAAAAAAAAAAAAAGCTCTCGTAGTCTGGCAGTCTCTCCTCAATTTAAATGTCCCATGGGTAGAATCTTTAGTTCCTAAAAGAAAATAAGGTTAGAAAAACAAGAGGTAAAAAGGAAATATTGGAAAAAACATATATGTAAGCCCTTATAAGGGTTTGCCTTTACTAAACAAAAAAATTATGATTAAAAAAACAAGATAACAACATCAACAAAATCTTTCTACCCTAAATTTGTAATAATTAAATGAATAATAATTTATCTTTCTCCCTTGTTCAAAACTTTTCAATCTCTTTCTTCTCCACAGTGTTAACCAGATATTTAAAAATTCATTTTGCATTGTTGCAAAGATCAGAAGAAGAAGAAATTTTTTTCTTATTCTGATCCTCCTTCTAATATGAGTGCCATCTGGCTGAGACTCAGTGTTGACTCCCAATTCTGTGCCAGAGACACAGTCTGAAACACCTCCTTCCCTCTTACCTCCGCCTCCACATTCCCTCACGCCCCCATCAGCTCCATCTCACCAGGGATTTCTTCACAACCCCACCACCTCCAGCTCTGCAAACCACTTAATGTCTGGTTTCCTTTCCCAATCTCCTATTTTCCTTTTTTACATAATCCTAATAGGAATTATTTGAGTTTTATATGTATATATATGGACATCAAAATTCTCCCTATAGTGCAAATGTGTTCAAAAGTAAAGCTTCCTATACAGGAAACTCAAAGTTGAGGAGGGATTACAGTGCGTGAATTAAGGGAAGGTATTATTTTAAAGTAAAATGCATTATGGCATTGAGCCAATAATTTATTTTCTAGTTGAATTCAACTTGTTTTTCTATCAAAATATAGAGTTGTACTAACTTCTACATATATTATTGCTATAATGCTCTTATTTCTAATTCTTTTAAAACTTTACATATAAGAACCTAACTATATCTCACTATATATATTCTTCTGCATTTTTGGCAATTCCCATCGATCCATCAATTTACCATACGTAAGAATTACACAGAAATAATATCCCTGAATATTTTAACATATTACTTGAAAAGGTATTGGTGACTTTACAACATGACTATAAAGTACACAATTTTCTGCAAATGTTCAAGTATATACTAGGTAAAAGGGGTCATTTACAAACACATATTATCAGTGGAAAGAGAGAAAATCTCAAATCACCTATAGCAAACTCCCTCATCTAACATGTGAGGAAAGTAAAACTTTAAGTAGTGAAGTGACTTTTGCAATGTACACATCAGAAGGTGGCAGGCCCATAGAGCTTGTATATGCTGTGCATTTTAAGGGAAGAATTATGACACGTGGCATTGCCCACCTCAAGATGCAGCTCTCCTGATGGTGTGTCGGACTGTATCCAAACCCAAGACACAAGACAAAATACTACAAACTGGCCGTTAGGTATTCTCTTCCACCAACTCTGAATCAAACAAAGAAAAATTATACAATCCAATCCAGGTTTATGGTAAACAGATTTGTAATAGGTTTCTGGTATATCCTCTCTCCACATCTTATGAGGGTTCATGGAGCTATCAGATATGTGTCAGAGCCATCAAAAGAACGTGAATTCTACTATTTCAGTTATGACATATAAGTCACATTTCAAGTTGTTCCACAACAATGTAAATTCTTTATAAAGACAGAAAAATAAAAGTAATCTTCACCTTGTTAAAGCGTATGTATTCTCAAAGATGTTCATGAATTGTATACGTGTGTGTCCAAATAGTGGTCATGTTCTAGTAAGAAGAAGCACGGGCTTTGGAGGCAAACTAATCTGGGCTCAAGTCCTGACTCTGCCACTCTCTGACTTTGAGAAGCTATTTAACAACCCTGAATCTGTTTCCTCATTGTAGTTGGTTGAGTAGTGTCCCCAAGAAGATATGTCCAAGTTCTAACCTCTGGTACCCGTGAACGTGACCTTATTTGGAAATCGGATCTTTGCAGATGTAATTAAATGAAGGTTCTCAAGATAAGACCATCCCCAATTTAGGGTGGGACCTAAATCAAATGACTGATGTCCTTATAAGAGAAAGGAGAGGCGGGTTTGAGACCCAAAGACCCAGAGGGGAAGGCCCAGAGAGGACAACAGAGGCAGACATTGGAGTAATGCAGCCCCAAGCCAAGGAGCACCAAGTTTGCCTGCAGCCAACAGACGCTGAGAGACAAACATAGAACAGACGATCCCTCACCGCCTCCCGAGGGAACCAGCCCCCTACACACCTTGATTTTGGCCTACAGAACTGTGAGAGAATATGTTGGCGCTGTTGGAAGCCACCAAGTTTGTGGTAATTTGTTATGGCAGCCCTGGGAAACCTCGGGGTTGCTGTGAAGATCAAGTGAGATATCAGAAGGCAGCCAGCACAGTGCCCGCTCAATAAAAGCTAGCTGCTTTATTCCCCCTTCTCCTTCTGGGCAGTGAGAATGGGGTATGGGGTAGATTTTTTTCCTGCTGAGGTTTCAACCCAGCTACTGATCATCTTATAGGTCTGCAGATGTAGGCGGCCATCTCTTGGGTCTCCCACCTCATTCCTCCTGCTGGGAAGAGTCAGGGCCTCTCTCTGATGACATGTCAGTGCCAGCCTGTTTGGTGTAGGCTTTTCTTCCTATCTGCCTCACTGCCTATCTCTGCCTCCTGGTAGAGCTCTGCCCTTGCCTACTAAGCTGCTGATAGAGAGGGCTGAGGCAGGCAGCAGGACACGGGGTCTTATAGTCCCAGCTCATAGCACTATTTTCTGGATGACCACGACGGTTGCTTCTTGGCCTAACCCAAAAGATCTCACACACTCAGCATCCTTTTCCCTTTGGGCTTTTTTACTTTTCATTTACTATTTTCTTTGAGAGGTCAATACTGACATATTAAAGCATTTCTAACCCAATTTTATTATCTTGTTTTAAAGAACTGAAGTTGTATCACCTATTTTTAATTCCTTTTTGTTTTTCGTTTTTATTTCATCTAGAAGATGCATAATCTAATGTAAAGAAAAATAAGGAACCAGACCTCAGCCACTACCCTTGGTTACTATCAACTAATGATGTGTCTACACAGCAAAGCAAGACACAAAAACAAACTAACAAACAAAAACAAACGGGAAAAATCTTTTTAAATTCTATGAAATTGATTTTGTGACTTGAACGCCAATTTGAAGTCATTTCTTTTTAGAATTCCACCTTTTTTTCTATAATTAATCAAATAAGAACTTGTGTACAAATAGACACAGCCAGATTGCATAGCAGGGATTTACTTTCCTCCCATTCCTCTAAGCTCCCTCTAAGAAAAGTAAAGAAAAGCAGCAGATATATAAATATTTATGTATATGTATAAATATATATCATTTATCTTGTATACCACATATATGTTGTATATTTGTGTTTCATATATATTAGGTTGGTGCAAAAGTAATTGCAGTTAAGAAGGTTAAAAATAATTGCAAAAACTGCAATTACTTTTGCAGCAACCTAATAGTATGTATATTTCATATATATACCCTTTTTTAATTTATTGGGATGCAATTAATAGATAAAACAGAGGCAAAGCATTTTTAGTTCCTTGGAATATACAAGTTCTAAAAATTCAGGTGGTGTGAAAAGTTTAATTCTCCCCTTTGCAGAAAGGCATAAACCCCCTCCACCCTCTTCCTTGTTTGCCTTGATTCTGCAGATTGTCTGATAACTTGAGAGCCATACTACAGTTATATGAAAGGGAAAGTAGAGAAGTATCCCCTTCGAATGCAGACATGTAGATGGGAGAGGAGACAAGGGTTATGTTCCTGTTTGCTGGAGCACTGTCTCTAACATGAATATAGGAAACCTTCAGCATTCACACCAAAAGGAAAGGGAAAGAGGGGGGAATGATTATTAATTAGACAATATTTTATTCCATGCTCTGTGGAATAAAGGTGCTATGGAATACAAGTGTTACAGCACTGGATCTTCACAATGACTATAAGAGATCGCTGTTATTATCTCTATTTTACAAACGTGGTAATTGAGACTTAGAAAGCTTAAATAATATGGGTCATCCATCATTAGGTGATAAATAAAATGGACACCTGCCTCCTTACGACATCCTCTCCTACCTGGACAGGTACTCTAGAGATAAAGATTCAGAAGCAACTGAGGATACTAGACATGATTGTTCATATTTAGGTGGCCAAACAGCCTTAAAAAGAGATCGCTTCGTTGTAAGTACAGGAAAAAAGTTTCCCAAGCTTAAATCTGATTATGACACAATTTAAATCCACTGAAACGTATCCTGATATCAAAAGACAAGCTTTGCATACTCTAGTTCTGAAAGCTTTGAAACCCTAGTCATAAAGCAGCAGGTGTGGGCTCCATTACATCGTCCTGGAGGATGACCACACTGCCCGAGTGCCACAGCTCGCCCAGGGTTTGCCATGTAGCCTCTAGTCTTTATCTGCTTGAGATCTATCTAGTGGGGGAAGGGAAGACACAAAATAGACTACATGTCATTGTTCAGGTAAGGAAAGCCTAGAAGCTTTCCAGCATGGTTTTGCTGAACTAAATGCACTCATGAGAGTCAATTAACAGGTTCTACGCTGGTACCTGAGCCCTCCTCGGTTCACTAATCCAACCGATGGTTATTTACTGAGGAAGCCCTCTTGTTGGAGCACTGCCCTGAAGCAGATTCAAAACTAGTGTAAGAAAAAGCTTTTCCCTCTAGAGAGCGTGCAGTCTAGTGGGCAGACACACCAATCCTTTAGAAAACAATTACAATTTAACTCTCACCATTCTGACAATAACTGCGTCAGGAGAGAAGAGAAATCTGTGTAGGCTGGAGAGATTTGAGGAAAGAGGAGGGAGGGGCTGGCTTGAGGTGGATCTTACAGGTTTAGGAAGGGGATTTGGGTAGCGAGAGAGGTAGGAAGGGGGAGGACAATTGGTATTGAAGACAGGGCATAAAATTAGTATCGTGTATGCAGTGGGCAGAGAAGGAAATATCAAACAAAACCAGTAAATTCACAAAATTGATGCTACTGGGTTTTTTCCAGGCCAAGATGCCCTGCTTACATCCTGTACTTAACTCACCTCCACCTTAACAAGCTCCTGAGAAGAAAATCTCAGACATGGGACTGTTAAAGTCTCACTTTACTTTCCACAAATATATTTGCCTGCTTTGCATAGCTGTTTATACGGAGGATAAACAACATTTTGCTTCAAGATGAAATGTAATTTTCATCCATTTCAGTGAATAAGTAAAACAGTGGTTGAAAGCTTATGAATATTAGACCTCTAGTGAAGGAACAGAATGGGGCTGCCCCAAAACAGGAACCTCGAGATGGGTTCTGGTAAATTTCTGTGCTCCACTTACAAAAGTGTCATCTGCTTAAGAAATAGACATTTCAGTAAGCAATAACTGAACAAAATTCTTGGAAGCTTGCTTCTTAAACCAGAGATCTGTGGATACACTTATACATACAATTCGCCACAGCTCACAAAATTTTATGACTACATAGACTTGAAGCAAAACAAGGGGGTAATTCTGTGAAAATGAAAGTTTCCACCAGATTCTTGGCATGAAAAACAAATGTAGTCTCTATAAATGAGAGATAGATTTCTTTTTCTTTCTAAATTATGTCTATGATGGGGTAGACAGCCACTGTCAGTCATGGAACTAGTTGTCAACCGGTTACACCCAAATCACACCCTGGGAGACTCTTGGTCCTGCATGCCTTGGCTTCCTCTCTGGTGTCTATCTCATCATGTTCCATCCTGCCGTTTGGTCTTGACACATCTAGTACCCCAGTAAAAGTCCTCTCTAAAAGTTTAATAGTGGTGGCCAAAAGAGAAAAAAAATAATAGAAGAAGAAAATAACCACCTGTACTTTTAAAAGGGAGGGAGGAGTTAACTTTGAAATGCCAAAATTTTCAGTCAACTCCTCAAAATCAGAAACTGTCTCCTTTCTCTTGGTTTATACAGTGTCCGCCAAGTAGCTGAGGCATAGGCTCTCAAATATTTATGAACAATTGTAAGTCTTTACAATGAATATTGAGTCGAAATGATTTTTCCTTCTCTTTCAACTAAATGAGATTGAATTAATCATTAAATATTGTACCTTAAATACTGAGGAATGATACAGCCACTTTGTAAAACAGTTTGGCACTTTTTCAAAAAGTTAAACTTGGAGTTACTATACGACCCAACGATTCCACTCCTAGGTATACAGCCAACACAATTGAAACCATATGCCCACAAAAAAGTCATACACAAATGTTCATAGCAGCATTATTTACAATAGCCAAAAATGGAAATAACCTAAATGCCCCGCAACTGATGAGTAGATAAACAAAATGCAGTATAGCCACGCAATGGAAAATTATTCAGTCATAAAAAGGAATGGAGTATTGATACATGCCACGGATGAACTTTAAAATCATTACGCTAAGTAAGAGAAGCTAGACCTACATACTGTATGATTCTATGTACTATATGGCCAAAAGGCCACATATTGTATGATTTCATTTATCTGAAGGGTGTAGGATAGGCAAATTCATAAAGACAGAAAATGGTCGCCAGGAGCTGGAGGGAGGGAGGATGGGAAGTGACTGCTAATGGGTATGAGGTTTCTTTTTATGAGATGAAAATGTTCTGGAACCAGATAGTGGTGGTGGTGGTACAACTTTGTGAATATACAGCAAACCACTGAGTTGTATACTTTAAAAGGGTGAATTTTATGATATGTCAATTATAGCTCAATAAAAAAGTATTTGGGAAAGCTTGTGGTGAAGAAACTATAGTTAGGGTTTATGTTGAGTTCTTTAGGTGTGATAAAAACTATTAATATCCCGTGTATTTTTTCTTTTTAATAAATATTAGAAAACTTCACATACATACAAAAGAAACATGAAAGTTCTTTAAACATTTATTATAGTATATAATTGATGATATTAAAATAGCAATAATAACTAACATCTAATGAATGCTTACTATGTACCAATCACATTCTAAGTATTTTACATATATTAATTCTTAAAAGAGTTAAAAGAACAACTCTATAAGATAAGTACTATTCTTATCTCCATTTTTTACAGAAAATTGAGGCACAGAGAGCTTATTCATGGTCACACAGCTAGTTAATGGCAGAGCCAGGATCCAAGCCCAGGCAGCCTGGTCTAGAGCTGGCACTCATAACCATTTAAAATTCCACCTTTAATGAAAAGAATAAAAGGATTAGTGTAGTAGAAAGAGTGCTGGATAAGTTACTACAGGGCCTATCTGGAGATTCAGCCTAAGCTTTGTCATAAGCAAACTCTGCTAGCCTGGAGCCCCCCTGGCCTGCTTCTCCTGATCCAAAAAGTGAGGGTATAGGGCAGTCCCCAAACACTCTGACTCTCCGTAACTCTATAACGAAGTCACTGGCAAACCAAGAAATACTCAGATGCAGATATTCTGTCATTTAGTATATTCTGTGTACATTAGGAATTTCATAATATTTTATAGAAAACACTAGGAAATTTTAGAGTAGACAGCTGAAAAAAACCTCAAGGTTTTGGACGAGCCAAAAATGGACAAGTTTGGCTACCAGGTGCTTTTTTTAGTTTTAAAGGGGCCGGGGGGAAGGATTCTGTCAATTCTCCCTTCTAATCAAGAAATCATGCATTACGTATTTTTCCCTCCTGAAATTTAATTCCACAATATCTCATTCAATCCTCAACAAATAAATATTGAAAGCTTCCTGTGTGCCAGGCATTTTGAGACTGTAAGGATACAATAAGAAATAAAGCAAAAACGGGGGTTCTAGTTCATTTTTGAGGGGGGGAGGGAGATCATAATAAATAAGTCAACCAATCAATAAGATCATTTCAGTTAGTGGTAAGTGCTAAAAAGAAAATAAAGCAGGACGATGTGATGGCAATTGGTTGTGTCGCTGTCTGATAAAACCTAAGCTACTGTAGAGCACAGATTTGGGTCTATTTTGTTCAACTTATCCCAAGTGCTTAGAGAAGCACTCAATGAACACCGAAAGAATGAATGCAAGGAAGGAAGGAAGGGAGTAAAGGGGAGGGAGAGAGCGAGAAGAGGAAAGAAGGAAAAGAACAAGTGCATGATGAGTAAATGGTGTTCTCCACATTGTTGCAGAGACTGATAGCTTATAATTAAGGCAGTTTCTATATTTTTCTGGGCTCATAGCCGAACTATAAGCATTAGTTTGCTAGGGTTGCCATAGCAAAATATCTCAAACTGTGTGGCTTAACAACAGAATTTTTTTTTTCTGGCGGCTGGAAGTCCAAGATCAAGGTATCGAAGGGTTTGGTCTCTCCTGAGGCCTCTCTCCCCGGCTTGCAGATGACACTTTCTAACTGTGTCTTCACATAATTTTTCCTCTGTGTATGTACATCCTTAGGGTCTCTTTTTGTATCGTAGTCTCCTTTTCTTATAAGGACACAGACTGGATTAGTGTACACCATAAGCCTCATTTTAACTTTACCTTTTTTAAGACCCTCTCTCCAAAAACAGTCACATTCTGAGGTCCTTGGGGGTTAGGACTTCAACATATGAATGAGGGGGAGGACACAATTCAGTCCATAAAGCGACATTCCCACCCTCGCTTCCAGTTAGGTAGATACCAGTCACGTGGCTACAGTCAGTCGAGTTTGAGAGGAAGTGGTATGTGCCACTTCCTGACCTAATCCAGAAAAGCCTCCACACACCATCCTCTCTGCATCATATGGCAGGATATTGACCCCTGAGGTGATGTTGGAAGCTACAAGGTGAAGATGACAATCCAGTAGCCTGGGTCCCTGAAAATAATAAAGCAGAGCTTCCTCCTATACCACTGACAGACATACGCATACATTAGACTATTACATGAGAGAAAACTAAACATACGTTGAGATTTTATTATTATAGCAGTTAGCCTATCTTAACCAATACAACCTCCATTATGCCTTCAAATCTTTTTAGTCTTCCCTAATAACCTTCTATTATTCAAGCTAAAAAGTCTTCTTTTTTGAAAACTATTTCCTCACAAGACTATGACTTCAATCATTTTTTTATGCTTCTCTCTTCCTAATTTATTTACTTCATCCTGAAAAATAGAGCCCCAAACCAGGCAGACGCCTCTTAAAGCAAGTTTTCATGGTAACATACTGGCACATCCCAGAGTGAGGTTTCACATACACTATTTCTCATGAGATAAGGCAAAGACCTAAAAACTGGAAGCTCCCAATACTCTTAAACCCATGGTTTCAACCTCACAAAAACTTAGCCTCTATGGGCCAACTCAGAATTGCCAACTGCAGCTGTGGTTCATATGCTAAAAATAACAGGGCACCTAAGAGTAGCTGGCCAGGGCAAATCTGGGCTGCAGTTCTCCCTGGGCCAGTAACGACAAACAAGGTGAAGGAGGTAATGGGAGTGGGGGGTGGGGGAATGGGAACCATTCTTCGCTGCAGTGATCCCAAGAGCAATCGGGAATCCAAATATAAACATTGGTTGACTCCAGTGCCCTTGAACAAGTATGCAAAGTCACTGAATAACAGAGCCAGCTAATCTAAATGCCAATCTAAACTCCTCCTTCTGAGCTGCTAATGCAGGTGGCCAGAACTTTGACTTCTAAATCAGATAACCAAAGGAAATATCCCAATTTTTATATCATTTATATCAGTAACAGATGCATCTGACCAATTCTAAAATGTCCAAGTTTGCTTTCAGGAGCCCAGAAATATAACTCAGAGCTTGAGTGATGAAATACAAGTAGTAGCCTGCCTTGTATTCATTCATTCATTCATTCAACAGCATTATTCATGCCTAATAGGTGCCAGGCACTCTAGTAAGGACTAAAGACAAATACACTAGTAAAATCTTTTCCCTCAAGGATTTCACAATCTTGAATTTGGGGGATGAACTACGAAGGAAAGCACAAATAAAAATGTGGTAATTGTTGTAGTGGCATAATGGCAAGGGATTCTGGGAACTCAGAGAAGAAAATGATCAACTCCCCACCAATGGAAAATGGAGGTAAAAAGAATACTAGCAAGACCCCTAAATAAGTGTCTATTGCCTAGAATTATCCACATTTTATTTTAAAAGAAATAAACCTTTATCCAAACAGAGGCATAACACTGTAAAATAACTGCACTGCAGACTCAAAATCTCAAGGTGAAAATCAAGTTTGGGAGTCATCAAAGGAAGTCCTGGACATCCTCACTGCCCCTCCTGACCTGGTCTCCTGCCTGTGTCCCTAATACTGACTGCAGAACTCGGCTCACTGCCACGCATTATACCCAGGCAGATCTGATGGGAGCAAAATCAGGGAGAGGGTGGCAACTGACAATGAAATAAGCCTGAAAACGATGGCTTATGTTGGCTTCTGACCCAGTTTTATTTGCTAAGAAAGTGTCTCCCAAGTTCCTGAGGCACCATTTTTCTCTGGTTACCTCCAGCTTTCCCCAGCTAAATCTGCTCCTAAGATTCTTACTAAAATGTAAAAATGTAAATCCCTTAATATGACCCCATTTCCGGGATAGCTGATCCCGGGCTCCATGGAAATATTTTCTTATCTGTTGGATCACATTCTATGGAAACAATTCATTACTCATCTCCTCCCAACTACACAGCCAACATCTTCACCCTGGCTGATTGGCATTTTAAGTTTAGTAGGGCTTTAAAGACTTCTGAAAACAGTGGATTTTTTTAAAAAAGAAAAATGAGGGATTAGTTATGAACATCAGTGTCCTAACCATATATATATATTTGTGTGTGTGTGTGTGTGTGTGTGTGTGTTTTAAATATTTTAACCAGTCTTACTTAAAACAAGTATCTTTTATAATTGGGAAAATAAAGATTATAGGTGTAATTCTTTTTATGGTTAATAAAATGACAAATTCCTCAAACTCCCTTCTGAGGAGTGACCAGGTCCCAGATTGAGAATGTCAAGTTCATGAATGTCTTTTCTTCTTGTCACCTTCCTCACATGGTCAATTAAAGTTACTAGTACTTTTTCCTATGACAAGGACATGTATCCAGTGGGAACTGGACTGAAGCCAACACATTAATTTCCTGTAATTCCGCTGAATGATTTTGTTTCCTCCCAACACTGACTTGGAGCTCACCATCACAGTGGATGGTAGTGGTGGTAGAGATGAAGTTTTGAATAAGACCCTCCACTGGTCTACGGTATTTGGGCTGGGATAGATCCATGAATGACTGTTGGAGGTGAACTGAAGGTGAGCTAAAGTTCCTGTAATGAAAATAGTTCAAACAGATCTTCAGAATCTCTTGAGTCACGGGATAACTGACAAAATTAGTATCCTGAAAGGGGCTACAGTAGCCAGACTCTAAGGTGACCTCTTGACGTTCACTCCCTGGTGTAACCCCCTTCCGTGGGTTGAATATGGGCTGGACTCAGTGACTCACTTCTAACAGGAAGAATAAGTGAGTGTATGAGTCAGAGACAAGACCATAATTGACAGTGTGTGTCACCTCCATCCTCCCTCTGGGGGAAACCAGCTGCCACAGTATGAGCAGCCTATGGAGATGACCAGGAGGCAAGCACCTGAGGCCTCCTGCCAGCAACCTTCCATGACGAGCTTGTAAGCAAATGTTCCCCACCCTTAAGATGACAGCAGCCCTGCGACAACTTCTGAACTGCAACCTCACCAGAGACCTGAAGACAGAACCATCCTGCTACATCCCACAGAAATGAGAGGAGATAACAAATGTTTGCTGTTTTAAGCTGCTAAATGTGGGGAAATTTTGTTACTCAGCAATAATTAATACAGGGGCTACAGATATCCACCCCGGGACATGGTGTGAGGGGTGCCAAGAATGAGCCACACCTGTGCAGTGACCTCCCTCCCCCATTGTCTCTCTCAGGCCTGAAATGTTTGAAGTCCTATCTTAAATATGTACGCAGTTACTCATACATTGAGTGCCTTCTGAGTGCAGTCAGGATACCAAGTGTTAGGCATAGCAAGGCAATTTTTCCCTTCTGAAAACCTCATTTTCCTTCTCCTTAAGAACCAACCCATTTCCCTGTCAAAAACAGCTTTCAAGGACACTACACATTAAGACCAACAGCTGAATCCCAATCCCAGCTAGGAGTCAGAGGTCTCCTGTAATGAAGGAAAAACAGAGGCTGAAGTGGAACTTCATGGAATGTAGTCACCTCCCTGCAGTTCCCCCTAAATTTAAATAGAAGCATTCCACTCTGCCCTCTTAAAATTAAGTGCTATCACAAAGCAGACACTAGAGCATAAAATACCTTTGTATTTCACCAATTTGAATACCAGAGCATTGCCTTAAAGGGCCAGGCAACCTGAAGCTTTTCAACCAAAACAAGGCAGCAGATTACTGGAAGGAGATGATATTTCATCTTAAGCGTCAGGTATATTGTCCTTAACATCAGGGATTCTTGCAGGATTAACACTAAGTAGTGCCTATTACTATATTAACGAAAAACCATTTGCATGTCATTAACAAGTTTCACCCAGGTAGGGTTAATCCTTCAGTTTATTTTGTTTGTTTAATAGCCAACAGTTCCTTACTCACTGAATTAAAGGCAGGAAATTCAGATGTTTTCTTCAATCCAGTCAGTTGAACCAAATGCTAATATACAAATTTTTTCCCCACCATTATTACTGTCAAGCTGTTTCTAGGACAATATACTATTTTTGACGTAAAAATATTAACTAGGAAAGATTTCAATTAGTCAAATGTAAAAACAAAGAGACATATACGGTACTTAAGACTTGGCTTGGCTATTGTGAAATGAAGCCATAAACTAGTGAAATGAAGCCATAAGCTGGACCTACAAATATACATTTTCAATAACAGGATTTTTTAAAGATTTTTTAAAATAATTCATACCTTTGTTGATTCCACATGTGCCATTTGCAATTTAACATCAGAAAATAATCACTCCAAATTGTTCTCCCTGCTATGATTCACTACGGTGAATGATTCTGCCACTCACAGCAAATCAGAGAATGGTTCGGAATGGCTTATTTTCCTGCTCCAATAAACTATGACTAGGCATTCAGCAGATTTTTCTTTTGTTTCTTATTATTTTGCAGAGTCCAGAAAAAAATATGAAAAATAAAAGAAATAACTGAATGGGCCACTGCTTTCAAAACTTATTTAGTCTTGCTCATTTATGTCAACGCTGTTATAATTCACTTCCATTCTCCTGTTTTTCTGGTGAGTTTTCCATATTACGGAACCCTCACCACTAGATGCTCATTCTCTTTTGGATCTCAAGGCACTGCTTACCTTTTCGTATAAAACTTTAAGCATCCACTGCCAAAGTGGATGCATGTGATAAAATTAAAGTGTTTCATTGGTGGAAATCTCCTTTGTTGCATTAATTTTGTATCATTAAATCTGCCCAACAAGTATCTCAGCACCCACGTAGCCATTCTGGATCCCAGTCCAAAAAGTTGACTTACATGCAATAACAGTGAGGCCCTTTGACAGTTTTCAACATACTGCTTTGATTAATAATTTTTTCTAATTGCATACTTTTCCTAATTCAGGAGTCTAACACCATTAACTACTAAGAAACAGCAGCTACAATTCCCTTTATTGACCTACTCTCACCTATAGTACTCCAGGAATCACCCGTAAGAAGTATTCAACTTACCAATGCTGAAACCTATGGGGGGAAGCATCCAGTGTCTCTCCTCAATCCTACACTTCCAGAAAAAATTAGTGAACGACAGGCTCAGTCATTTTTCATGCCAATGTAGAGTTATAGCTATTGTACAAACCTGTCTCTTTTCAAAACCTCTCTCTTTCTCTCTCTCCACACACTCACACACACGCACACACGTGTGCACACACGCGCACACACACGTACACATGTTACCTACAGCCTCCAAAGCAAGGAATGCCTACATCCCACCAGCAGGAACTAAATTAGGATGCAGAAAGACATTGTAATGCCTAAACTGGAGTTACATGAGGCACATTTTGCATAGAAATAATATAAGTGAAGATTACAAACTCAATTTATCTATTGAAGTCATATCAACTTCCATATGTCCTATGTTCCATAGGGTAAAGATATGAATAGACTAGTGAACTCCAAACTGTTTTGATCAAACAAGCTTTTAAAAATTATAAGCATAACCATATAGATATATAGATATTGAAGTCAATACAGATATTCTTCTGTGGTATGCATAACAAAAATTAAAATTAGGATAAGAATGGGGCAGCCAGATGGCTCAGTTGGTTAGAGCACAAGCTCTCAACAACAAGGTTGCCAGTTCAATTCCCGCATAGGATGATGGGCTGCGTCCCCTGCAACTGAAGATTGAAAACAGCAACTGAACTTGAAGTTGAGCTGTGCCCTCCACAACTAGATTGAAGGACAGCTACTGTGTTTCCCCGAAAATAAGACCTAGCCAGACAATCATCTCTAATGCATCTTTTGGAGCAAAAATTAATATAAGATCTGTTCTTATTTTACTATAAGACCCGGTCTTAATATAATATAATATAATATAATATAATATAATATAATATAATATAATACCGGGTCTTATGTTAATTTTTGCTCCAAAAGATGCATTGGAGCTGATTGTCTGGCTAGGTATTATTTTGGGGGAAACAGGGTACTTGGAGCTGATGAGCCCTGGAGAAACACAGTTCCCCAATATTCCCCAATAAAAATTTTTTTAAAAAGGTATCTTAAAAAGAAAATTAGGATAAAAAAGAAATAATATACATAGGTATTCTAGTATATGCCTGCCATACCCCAGCAGATCATCTGCATACCTCCTGGATGTAACCTCCCCACTCTGAGTCACATACCATTGTTCTGCCCTTTAATAGTTATGTCTGGTGGACAAAAACAATATATATGCAACTTTCATACAGCATTTTATAGTTCATAAAACATTTTTTATTCATTTTTTCTCGGGTAACCCTCACGAATACTGTTTCCTCATTTTACAGACTAGGAATTTAAGTAACATGAGTGCCCCCACATCACCCAAACAGACTGTGACTAAACTAGATTTGAAACCAGGGCTATCCTACAGATGTATGACAGATTAAGTGGGCTTTTATGTACCTGTCTGGAAACCACACCACCACTTACAATATTACTTCTAAGGGAAAATGCTTTCTCAGTTCTAATTAACTGACTTGTAAAGGAACTTTTGGAATATAACTTAATCATAAATTAAGGACTACATGTATTATATATTTCAAAATAAATGTTTTTTTTATGCAGGATAATCTGAACCTTTAATTCTGCATCTAATGCCAAAGAGTAAATCATGTAAACATAAAAGCCCTACCAAATAATGCTGAGATGCCCATGTTCTCTAAGATTGTCAGCTAGCACTCAAGGGAGCATTTCTATCCTAGACACCCCCTTTACTTATATATCCAATTTCGCGTCCTAAAATAAACAGACCACTTTCCTTTATCAATGTTTAAAAATCAGGGGGAAAATCATTTGTATTAACTATGTAAGCATTATAATTTAGCCCTGGAAAATTATCTTTTTCTTTCAAAGGCAAATTGTTGCAAAAGCAGGATAGAAAACGTTGGGAATGAATGCTGCTTTGGTCTAGAAAGGTGGCTGAAGAAACCAAAGGGTTGTGAGTTTTCTCTCTGCCAAGGAAGGTAAGCCAGACACTTAGACATCTACTGGGCTCCCTTGAGTCTTCCTGAGTCTTGTTTTCTTTAGATTACCAGCACTGATTAAATAATATTTTTGCAATTCATTTTACTTTTTAAAAATTGTATATCCACTTTGGCCCAGTAACCTGATTTCTGTGACTCTATTCTAAGAAAATAACTTAAAATATCAAAAACGTTTTAGGCATAGTTCATCATAATATTACTTATAAAATGGAAACATAAAAAGCAATCTGAATGTCCAACAATAAGGAAATGACAGATACACTCAATGATATATAATTCATCTAGTTAAAATGATGGCTACAAAAGCTATACAAATACATCAAAAAGTTTATGCTATATTAACTGAAAAATGAAGGACATATGCTGCATACACACTGTAATTTCACTACATAAAAACATCATAAGAAAAAAATAGGCTAGCAGTAAATGGTTTAAAATGAATCAACATTTTGGTTAGGGTTAATGAAATTATTGGTGACTTCTTTCTTTTCTATATTTTCCAGTTTTCTCTGGTGTAGGTATATTGTTTTTTATAATAAAAGTGGATTTCATTTTTAAAAAACCATCTAATCATTTATAAAGAATTCCCGCAAATTAACAAGAAAAATACAAATAACTCTATTGGGGGGAAAAAGGGAAACAATATGTACAGTTGATCCAGAAAAAAAAAAAAACAAATAGTAATAAAATGAAATATGTTCAATCTTCTCTAGTAACAAGAGAAATTTAAATTGAAATAAGAAAATATAATTCTATACCATACTATTAATAAAAATTTAAGTTTATACATTTTGTTATTAGGATGTGTAAATATTGGAACTTTCATATACAGCTGGTAAAAGTTAAAATTGGTACAAACACTTTGGAGACTAACTTGAAAACATCTAATAAAACTGAAAAATGTTAGATATATACATATATACACTTTACACACATGCACATAAAAATTACAATCATGTTCATTGTGGCATTGTTCCCAATAGTAAAAAATTAAAAACAACTTACATTTCCAACAATGGGGAAATAGATCAATAAATTGTGCTATTTTCATATTATAGAATATTATAAAGCAATAAAAATGAATAGATTTGACCTATATGCAACCTCATAGATAAATCACAAAAGCATAATATTGAGTGGGGAATGGAACACAGGATAATATAAACAGTTCCATTTAAACAAACTTTTAATACCGTATTTCCCCAAAAACAAGATCTGACCAGAAAATAAGCCCTACCATAATTTTTCAGGATGCTCATAATTTAAGCCCTATCCCAAAAATAAGCCCCAGTTAAGATCATCAGACAGACAGACGCATTTAGTATGTCTGTTGCAACACGTGATGGACGTATTGAATTATAAAACAATAATATATCATTAAATATAAATAAATAATATTACTGATATTAATACTTAAAATAAATGATAATATAAATTATAATTAAGTATTTGTAAATACCCAAGCAGGCGCCTTTGGACAAGTGGTAAACGCCTACGTAAATAGATGAACTCGAGACTTATTGACGAATGACCAATCGGAGTACAGACACAACGCACGAATAACGTGCACACTTGATAACAGATGTGCTTGTGTTTAATATGAATCTTCATAATTCAATACATCATGTGTTGTAACAGACATACTTAATGGACTCGTGTGAAATAAAGAAACATTTTCTGAATTTTGTCACCTGCAATTTTTCGTCGCTTTTGTGTGGACCATCATTCTTAACTGTCATCATTTTTGTTGCCACTCCTGTCTCATAAGTCTTCAATTAACACTTGATTTAATGGTAGACTTAAAGGGAATAATATTTTGACCCCCAGACAAGATGAGTGCAAAAAGAAAGAGCTATTCCATCGAACACAAGAAAGGAACCGTGGAGGACTCCCGGGGCAAGAATCTTACAGCTTTCTGCAAAGAGAAAAAGTTGGATCTCTGAATGGTCTGAAAATGGCAAGCAGAGTAAGATAACCTCAGTCAACAGGTGGATGAGGGAAATGCTAAGAAGCCCAAGTGTGGATCAGGTCGGCAACCATTATTTCCTGAGCTGGAAGACATCTATGAATGGATTGCTGACAGGAGAGCAAAGGCTTTGGTTGTGCTTAGGGCTGATATTCAAGCATTTGCCCTTGCAATGGCACCACAGTTAGAAATATCCCCAGAAGAATTCAAAGTATCACAACATTGGCTGGATGGCTTCCTTCAGCAATGTGAACTGTCTCTAAGAAGATCAACAACACTGTTCAAGCTGGAAGATACTGAAGTTATTAAACGTGTACTTTCATTCCAGTCCTGTGTTGATGGCATCGACTTTTCTAAATAGCAACTCTCCAACATGATTGCTATGGATGAAACTGCAGTGTTTATGGGCCAAGGTTCTCAAACGACAATTGATCAGAGGGATGCCTCGTCGATCTACATTCCCTCCACTGGTTATGAAAGTGCATGTGTTACTGTATTTTGGAAATTCGTCTGGATGGAAAGAAAGCCCTACCTCTAATCACTAAGGGCAAGAAAGATAAGGTTGAACATGTTGCAGGCATTTATGCTCTTGAAACCGAAAAAGCCTGGTGCACACAAGCAGTTATAAAGGAAGTGGGTTGATTTAATGCTGCCACTTGTTTTGCGAGGTGGCCAAAGAAGTCTGCTAGTCTGGTATTCAGCCAGCACTCACCACGCTAAAGACATGAGGAACTTCCTTGCAGAGAGAAGAATAGATTAAATAATGATTCCCGCAGGAATGACCGCCTATCTCCAGATTCTTGATATTGCAATAAACAAGCCATTCAAGAACCATTTGTGCATGGAAATCAATGACTACATTGAAAATAGAATGGAGAGAAATCAGTGTGGAAACTTTGTGAAGCCTAGCCTGAAAGAGGTCATGACTTGGGTGAAGAATTCATGGAGATAAAAATCACTGATAGCTGTGTTGCCAATGTACTACAAGCAGGATACATGGACAAGAAGTGCTCATTTAAGGAGAGCTCTATTGCTGGACATGAGTGATTGAGGCCAGTGGTTCTACAAGAAATGGAGTCGCAAGAAATTCAAACCAGAATTCGGGGTTTGGAGAGTTATGACGATGTTCCAGAAGAAGATGACATGACTGTATTCGAATAAACATAGATTTTTGTACATCAATAAATGAATAAATGTATATTGTTGTACTTGAATAAATGTAGATTGTTGTACATGAAAAAATAAGACATCCCTTGAAAATAAACCCTAATGTATCTTTTGGAGCAAAAATTAATGTAAGACCTGGTCTTATGTTCGGGGAAATACGGTACATGCACAACAATGCTATATTAAAGCCATGTATACGCTGTAGCAATAGTACAAAAATGTTCACGGGAGAGTGCAAACTAAATTCAAGACAATAGCAACCCCTTGGGGGGCGGGGGGGGGAGGTATTCCAAAGGACCTCAGTTCTAATCAGCAATGTTAAAAAAAAAAAAAAAAAAAAAAAGCACTTGAAGCAAGATTAGCAAAGCATTGTAAGAAACAACTGGATGCATATTTGCAGATACATAAGTGTCCATTTTGGGGGCTTAATATTTCAGACAAAAACATTGTAAGAAAAACAGTAAGCACATAAAACTGACTTTTCATTCAAAAGAATGAGAATTGCCTGGCAAGAGCCCAAAATCTTAGCTCTAAATGAAATGTACAGAGCTTGGATTCATAGAGGATGATACAGCTAAGTCGAGTCATTTGCAGCCTCTCAAGTGCTGCTTCTACCTGCTCTGTAGTATGAGGCATGTTAGAGACATTGCTTCTGCCTTTGTACTTGACCAGGGAAATAAAGTAGGAGACAACCCACAGAAAAGACTGCAGTATCCTGTGGTGGGGAAGTTCATTCTCAAAAGCACTCAAGTACTCATTTTAAGTCCTTCGGCAACAGGTATTGATGTTTAGCTGTGTAGCAACCTGAATCTGGTATCTTAACTTCTCTTCCTCCTGGAAGATATTCACTTGTCCAACCCACAAGGGTTTGGAAATTATCAGGGTTTCCAGAAACCCCAAGCTGTTCAGAAAGGAGTCATGCGTGGAAGGCCCAGGGACTGTAATGTCTCAGAAAGTCCTCCTTCAGCACTCTGAGAGCCATGCTTATCCCACACACCAGCACTTAAGAAGAGGTGACTGCTTTGAAAGGGGTCAAATTCTAAGTCCCTGCCTGTTCCTGGAGGCAATGATTATTTTTTTGGTTTGTTTCAGCAGAGGGGACACCTTGGCAGACAAACCAGAACCCAAAGGTAATTAGCACAAGACATCACGGGCACACCAGCCCTGCCCTGGCCAACTCCTCTGGCAGTTGGGCAAGCAGGTACAGTAGGTGCCCAGGTTCACAATGTCAGCCCCACGTGTTCAGAACACTACCACCATGTGCAACTGCCACTAGCCCAGTCTGTCTCCAAACACTAAAACAGTAGGTTCTCCATTCAAACTAACCATCTGAATAATAGAAGACTTAGGTATTGACATAGCCCATGTTTTGATCTATCAGTCCCTTGAAAACATTTTTCAAGCAAGTAGCCCTAAAATGATCAAGGCAAATCAGTCCAAAATGGGTGGTGTTTGACCTCCTCACCATCTAGTTTGCATCTGGAGGCACATTTGGAATGTGGAGCAAATCATACTGAAAGATTTTCCCCCTCCTTCCTGAATACTTCAGGAGCTATTCAGAATTCAGCTTGCAAGTCATGCTTCATTCAAGGCAGTTGATTAGTTCCAGTGTGAAGGGTACTGGACAGGACAATAAGTGGACAACAGACATAGTGATTCATAGATTCCTCTAAGAGCTGCAGGTGTTTTTAGAACAGAATGAAAGAAAAGGAAGCGAGGCTAAGTCAGTTCTCAAAACTATCCTCCTGTCATAAGATTAACCAGAATTCCTCACAGTAATCATCGTCATTCTCAGAAATGTCAAGTGCAGGCACTCTTCTGGGTATTCAGAATGCTTCTCCTTCTTTCAGTCTCCCTCTCTCCCTGCCTTCTTTGGAGTGGCCCAGAAAAACAATAGACTGGTCAAGAGCCCCATCTAAAACCAAAGCTGTTCACTTAAAACTGGTTACCATAACGCATTAAAATGTGTGCTATCAGGAATGACCCATTCAATTATTTCAAAAGAAAAAGAAACACAGCTTTTGTAATAAAAGGAAGTAACTAGTGGCATTTTAAAAACTGAAGAAAAGCTGTGGAATAAATTACAGTGATCCAGCCACAGAAGACTTAATTTTTAAAAAAGAAGAAGAACCTGATCTGATTTCAATTTCTAAGGCAACCCAAATGTACAAGAAATCTACTATATTTATAAAATAAAATGTTATGTACATAAAAGAGCCAAGTCTCATCAATATTTGAGAGTTCAACATTAAGAAATTGGTCTTGAGTTTAATTCTCCTAGTCTATGCTCAGTTAAAATTAGCAAAGTAAAGAATCAGAATATAGGGAAAAAGCAGTTAAAACTCTATTAAAGAAAACCAATGCACATATGATTATTGGGATAAAAAAGATAAATAAGTTACATATGTGAGACTATGTTTCTAAATTCTATTATATATAAAAATCCCAGAATCCAGTTGTCATAGTAGGTCTTAGGTTAGCCAAATGGAGATAATAATTCAGGTGTCCCAAAAAAATATTTTAGCAAAACTACTTACATTAAAAAGTGTATTGCCCATGTAAATCTAACAAGTTCTTAATCTGAATTACCCGATTAATTGCCAAGTACTCCATTTTTTTTCCTCTGAAAACCAAAGGTTTGATATAACAAGGTTTAATGTAAGAAACTCTTCACTCCATCTGAATTTCACTTCATTGGAAACGCATAACACTTCAGGTGTCCAAATCAACTCTAGAAATCACACGTGGACACACACACACAGTCCACCCCCAATCCCAGGAGAAATTTGGCTAAAGACCCCTTTGTTTAAGCAGGTGAACTCTGCTAAAAATGAAAACTAAAGAGAACTTTGAAGAAGGCTGCTACAGGAGAATGGGTGGAACAAAGCGATGTGTCTTGAGCATCTCTTATGCACCTCTCATTTTAATTTCATTTCATATAATCCTTACAAACCACCCCATAAGGTACACACAATTGTCCCCATTGGACACAGGAAGAAAGGGAGTTCAGCTGGGCTACGTAAACACCTGAGGTTACACAGGGAGGCAGGGGAGTCAGGATTTTAACTTTTTGAAGGTAGGACCACCCTTCAATTCTGAACACCTGTGCCTACCACAACACTAGAGGTAGGGTAGGCATTTGATAAGTCTTCGTTGAATTGAATCTGACCATACGGGCCACCCACTTAGGTGCATCTGGGGCTTGGCATCAGAAGGCCAAGATGCAGTGCAAAGGTTAGCAAGGAGGAGCACTCAGCCCAGTGTGGGATAAACTGAGCAATTTCATCACTCAGATCTTTTCTAGCCCCAACTGTACCCTCTCCTCCATTACTGTCCTCTTCTCACCATGATATCTACCCAGCCCTGGTCACCTGCCGCCATGGGTTTGCTCTCCCAATGGAGCCACCAGCCTCAGCAGGGCCCAAGACTCCCTGTTCCTCACCCCACTTCCTGAGGGAGCTGGTAGCCATGAAAACACTGGCCTGATGTCAGCATTGTGGACCAGCCATGGCTCCCATCCATTAGCTATTTGGGATTAACCAGGCCCTGAAGAATTCTGGCTCCCCACTGACTTTAGCATGCCCCAGTAGAGTTCTAGAATCCCACCAATTTGCAAGTGAACATTGGGAATGAAGCTCTGGATGGGTCCCCTGGGTCGAGGAGTCCTTGCACTGCTTTCCTAAGTGGGCTTTACGCAGAGAGTTGGAATCTAGTTATCAGAAATATCGGTAAGGTGTTTGTGTTCTCTAACATAGGAAGGGTAGGGGGGAGCCAGGGAGGCAGCCCCTCGCATGTATGCCACAGGTAGCCTGGGGAAGGGTTTCAAGAGGCAAAGACACAAAGTCTGTGGAAAGAGGAGCCTTGGCCTGGGCTTAGTGGCAGAGCCTGCACATCATTCAGCCTCTACCACAGGGTCCTGCCTGGCACTCTCTTCCCTGCTGGGAGCTTCAGGGAGTACTTTCTCAGGTGCCCACTCTGCACTGGGTATCAGCCCAGTTTTAAAATAACAATAATAATAGCTAAAGCTACAACCACAATTTGCTGATAGCTACTAATTGCCAGGCACCGTGTAAGGTTCTTGACCTATGCTAACACCCATCAAAGGTATTGTTATTTTCCCCATTTTGCAGAAGAGAATATGGGATGGATGTTTAATGACGAGCTTCCATCAGTCAAAGAGCGAAGAAGCCAATCTGGATCCTGCTTCACCAGGCAGCCAGCCCACAAGTCACCCTGGCTGCTCAGGAGATGGACCCAGGCCCCTGCCATGAGCTACCTTCTTTCCAGCTTGGACTCCGCAGCCTCCTGCATCCCTTCCCCCTTGCCTCCCTATGCAGGAACGAACACATGAAAACCAGGCCAATCACTCTTCCTGGGGCACAACCTCTGTACTGCAAGTTTCTTAAGTTTTCATCCAACATGGTAAGGAAAAGGACTTTAACCCTGAGTTACATTAGAAGCTGCCTCTGCCTTCTCTTCCTGGCCTGCACCAAAATCAGCTCAACTTCTCTAGACTCAGTTTCCTCACATATGGCACAGGTCAGGGTGGACCTCTCGTCTTCTCCCATAACTTTACCTTTGCCTCAGTTTTCAGCTTCATTTGGCCACCAGGATGAGTAACACTGGGTGAATTAGGAGAGTTGAAATCCCTGCCAAGATCAGGCCTGGGACACTTCAGAGACACAAACACTAACAAAAAGTGCCACTGGGGCCCTTGCAGTGCTCAAATACTGCACAAATCCTAGAAATGTACATCTGGAAAGAAACTGAGAGAAAGTTCTAGTCAACCCCTCATTTTACAGGAAGTAAACTGAGGCTCAGAGAAGACGTGACCACTTTCCCACCACCCCACTGCCGCAGTGAGCATATGTCAGATCTTGGATTCATATTGAAGACTCTTAATCCAAAGTTCACATGTCATGCTACATATACAGTCTCCTCTGGTGTTATAATTTTAGCCATTTAAATATTCATATTTGGTAATATTGCTCTGAATAGCAGAGAGGGAAGAGGAGAGCAACTCAATCTTCATGGAATGTCAGACACAGGAAGGCCCTAGAAAATCATCATTAATAAAGAAATTGAAGTACAGAAGTATAACAGTGTTTTCCTAGTAAAATCCAGCGAGCTGACGGCAGGTCAGGGGCTCAAAGTCAGTCCAGTCTGTCTGCGGTCTCAGCCCAGGACTTTTTCACGATGCCGTGACAAAAAAAGTACAGAGATGGAACCATTTGATCTTGTTTTCTAAAATTATTAGTTGCCATAGTACTTTGTATTTCTTAAATACTTTAGACAGTTAAACTATGCACAACTATGACTATTCAGAGGTGCTATAATTATTTGGAAAATGAATAAGGACCACTACACCAAACACACAGGGGACAACTAGAACACGGGTTAAATTTAAAAAAAAAAAAAAGCAACCACATAGGTAGCCATTTTCAGCTGGGCCATCAAAGGCAGACATTGTGGCAGCTTCACGCCACAAACTGAAATGGGGCTGAAAGGCCCACCGCGCCGGGCATCGTTCGCAGGCCTGGACACCAGCTCCTGCTTCCAAGCCTTCTCCGCCTGGCCCTCTGCTTTCACAGACCTCTTCCAGATCAGAGGCCACACGGGCGCAGGAGAGAGGAGCTGGTTTTGTTTTCTGTATAATAAAGATTTCAAAAGGCCAAGGAATGGAACTTCTATGCCTTGTTCTACATACATTCATTTCTTAATATTTTTAAGAAACATATAAACAAACCAAAAAAATATGCAAATGTACACAAAGCCCCCTTGTGGAAGTCTATTTAAAAACCATTGTGAGGACCTGAGTCTTAGAGAGGGAAAAATGAGGGCATTCGTGATATTTTAGGCTCCCTGTGGGCCAGTCATCGTGAGAAGAATATAGGCAGGTATAGGGCTCCTGCAGCAGAGACCGCCAGCCAACCAGCCACCTCCTGGACTATCTTTGTGTAACTACAGAATTTTTTCTCTTCTCCTTCTAGCCACCAAAAAGAAAGCCCCAACATAAATCTTAGCAGATTTCATCCCATTTTAATTATACGTTGCTTTTATCTGCCTTTTATCAGAGAAAGGAAATCAAGCGGCATAACTTGGTTTACCTTTTTTTTTTTTTTTTTTTTTCACTTTCTGGAAGAAAATACCTTTACATCTCCCAAGACAACGGAATCTTTTGAACTAACAAAAGCCATACAGGTTCCAAGCTATAAGTTTTTCTAGGGAAGCGTTTTTAATTTCCTTCTAGGAAAAATTAACAATTTAAACATCCTCTGAAAATATGTTAAAGACCACATTGAGATGGAAATGAAATGAAATGCTGCATGTTCTGTATTTTTTTAACTCAAAGAAAAACTTTTTTGACTTTCATGATGTGCGTATGGCCATTAATTTCAATGTCATATTATGGTTTTTGGCTGAACAGACAGTATGTATGTATGTATGTATGTAAGCAAACAAAACAAATGCATTTTGTATTCAAATTTATACAACTCCATACATTTTTATGCTGTTTATTTGAAAATTAATTTTGGCTTAGGCCTCAGAGACAGCAAATGTTGTCAAGATTTGAGGGCTACCTGAAAAGCCTTGGGGACAGCATTACCCTTATGCATAAGAAACAGCAAAATAAAATAAAAATAAATGAATTTCCAAATACGTCATGGCTAATCCCTTGAGCTGACCTACAAATGAATTATGGAGGTTTTGCTACAGGACTGAGTAGATCTGGTGATTTCACTGAGAGATTTATCTTATTTTCCAACTTATTTTCATATCTTATTTCCTTTTCTTTTAGAATTAGACTGTAAATAAAAGGGCTAAGACTGAATGAAGCTCCCTTTCACAGCATTCATATTGGATTGATAAATTAAAACGATGAGATGAGTTTTGTATGACCCATCCTCGAGGATTTGGGAAATTTAGCCGATGCAAAACAAGGCATTAATTTGGAGAGGCCTAGCTACTTACAATGCTTAGTGTTCTGACAATGATGAATGGCATCATTCCAAGCAAATGGTAATTTCACTTTTTGTGACAGTACTTTAGAGCAAAACCGACTTTCTTCACACAAAGAATTTGCAATCCTATTGAACAGAGGCAGTACCTGAATATCAGAAATCCTTCATTGTTTAAGTATCATCTGATATTCTTGATTGGCTTCAGACTGAAGGTTGGAGTTGAATTAGGGAGAACGGAGGTTAAGTCCTAACCTTGAAAGACTTAGCAGCCATTGAAACACTGCCTTTGGGCACTTATTGGCCTGTATTTATCAAAAAAACTTTTCAATTCAATGAAGGGAGGGAGAAAACACAAAACTTGTCACATTCATCAAGTGAAGCCACTGGAAAGACATCTACAGAACACCCAAAAAGCATAATCTTTCCGAAGAGCTGATAGAAATGGTAATTGGATGGGTCAGGGAATAATACATCCAAAGCAGGGGCAATGCAGAATATTGCAAAAAAATCAAGGTCAAAAATAAAAGAACAGATTCTTTTTAACTTGAGAAAAAGTTACACTTGGCCTTTGTACTAAGGGAAAAATATACCTGTTGCTACCCATAATTTATGTCCTCTCAAAAGCCTCTTTAAAAGACCTTTTGAACATAAAAGGCATTTAAGACCCTCATTCTGACAGCCCCTAAGAAAGCTACACCTTAATATCGGCTCCATTAAAATATGTTTTCTGAAAGCAAAGAGAGAGAGGGGGAGAGAGAGAGACAGAGAGAGAGAGAGATTTTTAGAGAACAACTAAAAGCAGTGACTCCCTTTCTAAATCTAACCCATCCATCTTCAGCAGAGAAGGTGTGCCCTGGTGGGGAGGGGGGAATATACTGAATATATTTAAATTCTTCTCTGAGAGACTGCCAAAAAAAACAGACGGAGGATTGGCAGAGAATACCAACATTGTATCCCAAAAGGAGAACAGACCTGATGAATCATCAGGTCTTGATTACATGTCTTCCTGCCTTCTTTGCTAATGAGCTAATATCAGGACAGAGCCAAATGACACATATAAACAGATGAGCCGTCTGGAGATGCCACATTGTCCTGTTTTTTATCTTACACAAACACCTCTGCACTGAACTTGGAAGGATTTTTGGCACGAAGGAGAGAGCTGACATTCTGAGCTACATCCAACTTGAAAAGGAAGGAATCTGGGGAAGGGGCGTGTAGTGCAGCTTGATGAAAGTGTGCAGACGCAGGTGTCCTTACTGACAAAGATATCGGTTACAGGGGAACTAGTCCCTGAAAAAACAGTCTGGAGCCCCTCTTCGTCCTGGGGAATAAAGCAGAAACACCCATAAAACCTCTTTAAATAGGTTCCCTAAAGAGTTAAAAAGAAATAATCCAAAACTCACCCTGGCATTTCCCTGTAAACTGTACAAATGCTCTGATATGCAAGAAAAGACAGCGTCATTTGTTAATTTGCAAAATTCTAAGATGCCTATATACCCATTTCTTTTAATCCAGGAATTGAACTTTCCACATTAGAGTTCTGAAGTGATGTAAGGAAGGAGACAGGGTTTATGATTTGTACTGACAGAACCACATCATATTTTAGGGAGCTGACATTGCTATTGATGGCTCCTTCTAATCTATTCCCAGTAATACGCTCATCTGTATGTTCTCCCCAGGCACCAGAAGTACAATCTCAGATCCCTAAAACAGTATGTCATTTCTTTCCACAAATCTCATATGCACATATATTATTATTATTTAACGTTTATTAAGTACCAGCAGTATGCTAGGCACAATAGACATAGGGGGCCATAAAAACATATTTAACGCATCAAAAACCCCAATAAAAGGACGCTGTGTTTGTGACAGAAGACAATAAAAATCTTTGCAATTCATAGTTCAAGATGAAATGCACCCCAGGTCCCAAAGCAGTCTTGGTACAGCGTGGCATATCAAAAAATATATTAGAATTTTCACTCAGCCGCAGTAAGGGAGGTTATGCATACCTTACGATTAAACGTGGCCTTCCTCAACTTTATGATGTTCTACAACAACCAATGAATTCTCTAATAACAAAGCATTAATTAATTATCTGGGTAAACCTCAGTACTCTGCCTCACCTCCAATCATATAGACACACTCTGTACTAAGCACTATGATAGGCATTTAAAGTGTATTTCTCTGTATAACAGGTGAGAGTGCAGTTGTTTCTTTTACTTAAATTTGGAAAGGTTAGATGATTCATCCAAGATCCAGCTCAGGATTCACTATCAGTTTTCCTAGACTTGCAGCTTACAGACACACACACCCCATGTGCTAAGTTAAAGAGTAATAAATGCCATCCACAAGCTTGGGGATCTGAAATTAATATAATATCAAATAAGCAATTTGTACATGTGTAAACACGGCATTAGCTTGGCCAAGGTAGATGTATATGCTAAGGGTCTCAACTTCTTCACTTGCTAAAGCTTCCTTTGTCATGGTTTAATGTAGTGTTAAGAGCACAAACTCTGGAGCCACATTTTATGGCTTTGAATCTTGTTCTGCCACTTCTTAGCTGTGCACCTCTAAGCAAGTTAATTAATATTTCTCTACCTCAGATTCCTCACACGTTAAAAAGATATGAGGAAAATTACAGTAACTTATTTCATAGATTTATTGTGAGGGTAAAATGAATTAATGTATAGAAAAAGCTGAGTATGGTGTCCAGCACATAGCAAGTACTTCAAAAGCTACTACCGTGTTTCCCCGAAAATAAGACCTAGCCAGACCATCAGCTCTAATGCGTATTTTGGAGCAAAAAATGAATATAAGACCTAGTCTTATTTTACTATAATGTAAGACTGGGTATAATATAATATAATATAATATAATATAATATAATATATATATAATATAATACCGGTCTTATATTAATTTTTGCTCCAAAAAGACTCATTAGAGCTGATTGTCCGGTTAGGTCTTATTTTCGAGGAAATGTGGTATCTCATCAGGATCCTAGCACTGACAAGCAGATAATGAGCTGCTTTTTGGATGCAAACACAATGTTACTGATGCTCCATAAGTAAACCAAGTGCTTTTCAATTAGTAAAAATGGATTTACTCTACCCATCCAACTCTCTTCTTTTCAACACTTCGTGAACTTAAGTGAATCTACAAGACAACTGGCTAAGACCCCACAAAGTTGACTTTTCCATGGATCACCTTCACTGAACAGCAGACAGACAGGTTGAGGGTTCACAAAAGACCAGACCCACAGTGTTAGGCCCTTTGGAGATGTTATGAATGTATGAATGAATGAATGAATGAATGAATGAATGAATGAATGAATGAATGATCAGACACGGCTTAGAACCTCACAGAATCCAACTGAGGATTCAATTTGCGGATTCAGGGTGTTCTTTGAAATCATGCAACTCTCAACAATATGCAGACTAATCTGTATATTTTCCATGTACTTTCCACCTCTTCCCCCATCTTATTGTACATCTTCTGGAAATTTCTCTGCTTCTTGTTATTTCTACAGAGGACTTAAAGAAGACACAATAAGTAAACTTCAAATCAGTTAATAGGGCTCACTGTTCACAACCCAAATGATAGTTTTAGTTGGAGAAAAAATCAAAGTTAATGACAAAATTAAGATTTTTGGATTATTGTCATTAAAGGGTATGCATTCCTTAGCCACATTAGGATGAATAGTCAAAGTTGCAGCATGTGGGAAAACAATCAGAGTTGCTGCTTGGTACACAGAAAGGAGGATTACTGTTTTCTAACATTGCTTTTATTGTCATAAAGGATTAGATAATTAACTGCTATAAATTAAGGGCAGTCTAAATTACCAGATTTGCCCATTAGCAAGTATAAAATAATTGCTTTAAAAAACTTAAAAGTGTACAATATGGACTTGAAGTCACAAAGTACTACTGTTTAAAATTATCTCACTGTCAATATTTCCTTGCAGTTCAGTTACCCAGTAGGAATTGAAAACCCATCAGGACTACTTCAGTGATAGCTCTAAAGATACTATTCTTAAAGAAATTACTATGGAACACAGAAAATTGTTTAGGCCTTCACACCTTTCCAAACTTTTTTTTCTTTTTCTGGAGGACTATTGCCTCCTTTTTGTAGCTCTAAGCTTAAAAATGGGGCCTTTTAATTACACACAGATTCATAAAGCCAGACATATTTAAACGTAATTTTGTAACTTGTACACACAAACTCAAGCCCGTGAATGATGAAATGTTGCTAAAATTATCCTTATCCAGTAAAATTTATTGCAGTGATGAAAATCTTGACATCTATTCCAAAGTTCAAATTAAACTTCAGCGTAATACAGTAGCCTGAGTTGGACCAAAGTAAATAAGCAATTATTTATAGTAATTGCATGTATGTGTATTGCATGTATTTAACTTTCCAGAAGAAGTCAGTGAACCCACATTGTGAGGACGGCAGAATTAATTACAAGGGTACACAAAGGGGTATATTCTTCAATGATCTCAGCGCCCATCTGCCTAATACCCACCTGTCTAGTTGCGCTTTCATTTAACCAGATATTATGGCATCAATATTAACTTTTGGATTCGGGTAAAACCATTGCCATTTCCCAAGATATTTGCCTCCTAATAAACACAGACTGAAGGGGAAGTGTTGAAAGCTACAGCAATATTTTTCCTGTAATGTTTGATACGAATCCCAGCTGCATAACATTGTATGGTAATAACCATTATTTAATTAACAGATGAAGAAGCCCTTTTGAGCCGCTCTGGCAGATTTTGAACTTGATCTTCTATCATTTGATGTCATGCAAGACCAGATAAATGACAAGTCTTTCGAGAGTCTGCAGAGCCCCTTTAGAACAGCTGCACAATCTTCCCCTCTTCTTTGCAGCAGGTTTCTCACTTAAGAAAAAAACACGCTTCATTACATCGCCTCTTACTTGAGCTGCAAGGGTCTATTCAAGGAAGATAAGCCTCTTAGAAATGAAGTAGCGTTGAATTTAGGTTTTGAGTGACAGCAGGAAGATTTATCCATTCAACAGACAATACCGCTTTCTCTGCATTAATCTAGGAGGCGGACAATGATCTGTTTTTTAGGCCTCATCTCATCTCTTTCCCACAGCAGAAGGTGATTAGAGTTAGGAAACAGGGACTGTGAAAGAAAACTTGAGCGCTATCTCTCCAGGCCTCCTGTTTCCTGAAGGGGTAAAAGGGAGCCCCTAGGCCAAGGGCATCAATCACAGATTCACAACAAGGATATGATGCTTCACTGTTGGGAAACCGATAGGCCACAGGTAAGGAAAGGGGTGAGCCGCAGAACCCAAAGAGTAAACCATTATTGTTAACGTCCCAAAGAGAAAAGAAAGCACAAAGTAGCCCTGCATAAGCAAAAAACCTTGAATTCTTCCTGGTGGGGCCCAAATAAAAATGCCAGGAATCTTTTGACTTTAGATATGTTTTGATATTCTACCACCTATCCACAGGTAAAGTTCAAGGATGTCCAGGCAAACAGCAGCCTGGAGAAAAGAAGCAATGCCAAGCAAAATTTGAGCGAGCATTTACACAACACACTCCTGTCATCTCACCTTTTATAGCCACCTTCCACAACTCAACGGCGGCTTCCACAAAAATCCCCACACCCCAGTTATTAATTTGAAGAGTGCGTCTCTGCCAAGCACTGAGCACACAGCTCACTGTGAGAGACTTAGAGACTGATAGTGACCCACGAGAATATTAAACTGGAGTCCAGCATCAGAATCCTGTTTTACAGGCAATATCTGGCACTATCCTTAGTGTGGGAGGCTTGCCATTTTAATAGTGGAAACTTTGCTTGTACTTTGTGGCACATAAATAGATGAATGGACTTAGAGTGAATGTGATGGCTTAAAACAATGCTTCCGGTTTGGGACATACAAACATACGTAGTTTTATTCAAGTTGCAAATTGTCACATCAAAATATCCAAAGATGCATTTTGTAGACCACTCACAATCTTGCTCCTTTTTCCTTTAGCTCACCCCGAAGGTATCTAAACATCAAACATCTAAAAATAAATACATGAAACAAAATGTCCATCTCCAGTTACTCTAAAAGTAACTTTGCATCAAAATAATCAAAGAGAGCCCAAGAAGATTTATGACCAAGATTTTGGAAAACAAGTATGAGGCAAAATGCTTTTGCATGGTACCTATTTTCCTGAAAAGGCAGTTTATGGAGACTGGGAGAGAGTCTCATTCAAGTGTGAGTAATTAATTAAGTTAGTAAGTAAAGCAACAGAGTGAAAGTCACAGACATTACCATAGAATTAGATCAAATTGCCCCAAATGACTTCTAAATTTGAGAGCAGATTGTGTGTTCTCTAGAAATCAATATAGTCATCACATTTTGACATTTCCTATTGTTAAATTGTGTTTTGTTTTTGCAAAATGTCATATTGACAACTAGAGACTTTTTTGACATTCACCCTATGAGATGCTGGAAATATCTGTTTGTCAATCTTAAAGCTACTATAACCAGCCAAATACAGTAATCCATGTGTCAATTCCCCTAGGTACCTAAATCCAACACCAATGCGGCCTGAAAAAGATTCTGAAGAGGGAAAAAAGAAACACCACTCAGACCCCTTTGGAAGTCCCAGATAGCGTGATAGCATAGTGGGTACTTAATGGACAGTTCTTCAGAAAAGCAATAATGATTCAAAACAAAACAAAACAAAAAAGCAGCACCAAGTTGCTGTTATTCTCCTATTGTGCAATTCAGTCTCAGGAAAGATGTTTTTATTCTTGCTATCTCTGGGCCTCAAATTCCTTAAAACTCATCGTATAGCACTATTATAGAAAACTTTTTACTTACTGCTTCCATCATCAAAACTTGACCCCCCAGGTGGCAAAAAAAAAAAAAAAAAAAAAAGCAAATTGCCTTCCACCATCAAGTCCTACGTAATGGGCCTAATCAGCACCTACCATGATAGTCTTTATTTTCTTCTTTCTTTCTGCTTTTTTTTTCTTTTTTAATTACTGAAGACTCCTGTTTTAGAGAAATCCCTAATTGCTTCATTTTGAGATGTTATGTTTAACCTCAGGAAATGGTGCTATAAGACCTGGCAAACAGCTTTCTGGTTGTTTCAATCAGTACCAGATTACGAAGTCCAGCCAAGTAAGAACCCTATTCATTTTCTTGCCCTGTCATCTTGATCTTATTTGAATGTCTGGGGAGCTGGAGGTGCTTAGCCAGCCCTGGGTTTCAGGAGTGGGGGTGGGAGCACCAGGGAGAGCTATGCGATGTGTTAGAGACACTGAAAGTTTTCATTTTGACTCCTTAATGAGAGCGACCTTTGACACGGGCTGATGAGTTCCATGCTTGTCCTGGTGTGCTTTTTGAAAACATTTGACACTGGTCACAGGTCTGACAGGGATATGACTAATGAAGTCGTGGTATAAAAATAATGGGCTGCAATTGCAAGTCATTTGCATGAAACCAAACTCCTTAAAAACTTGTCTCTGTTCACTTTCTGTTTTCTAAATGAGTCAATAATATGAATCAGATGGCTTGAAGGCAAGAGATCCCAAATATTCCTTCTATAAGTTTGGTAAATTAGTTGGCATTTGGTGCAATTTTTGTTGCCTTGAGGCCTGGTTTAAATTGGACTGTAGTTACTAAATTGCTAGGGCGATTGCAGAATGTGTAGGATAATACATAATACCTTGTTTTTCTTAAGCGTTTCGTCAGAGAGCTTCTTGTGAGGTCAAGGGACCCAGACAGCTCTTTGCAGAGAATATCAAGGGAAAGTAAACGAAAAAGAAATGGAATGGGGGAGTGGGGCGTCTCTACAGGAGGGGTAGAATAAAGAAGAAAAAAGAGAGAGAGAAAACAAAATCAAAAAGAAAAAGAAGGCAACATGGATTAAGGCCTAAAAATGCAAAAGGAGAGAAAGAGTAGGGGGAAAATAAGTGAAAGGAAAAAGAACAGAAAAATGAATACAGAACAGTAATAGGGGGTAATGGGAAATAGAAAGAAACTTTTAAAGAAGGAATCTTAAAGAAGAAACTGCCACTTCTATTTCAGTTTATCCTGTGAAACCATGTACTATTTATCCTCACAGAGTGCTAAGTATTGACTAAATAAAATCCTGGGCTCTACAGGACCTCACACACTAGGACCAACTCTTCCCTTCCTTTGTCTCTGAATGATCCAGCCCAAGCTCCTGATGGGTCATCCTTTCACCTACAGCTCAAAATGCCTCCATCATGGAGAAACTTTCAGCAAAACCCAGTAGTCATTTGACCAGCTGTATCAGAAGCAGCAGCCACAAGAAGGCACGATGCACAAGTTCCTTTCTAGAGCCTTCTTCCTAGGTGGCTTGTCATTCATGATTTAAACACTTGGGATTTTCTTTATGATTTGTCAGTTTCAGCACATCTACTTGGGATTTCATTTTTCTTACCTGGTATATATGACAAAATTAAATATTACAAATTCCTAAAGTTAAGTAAAAAGAAATACAAAATGATTTATAGGTATATACACATGCAACAAAAGAGCAAATGAATAAAATGTTGTTTGGCACAGAGAAAAGTATACACACAAGTTTGGAAATGAATCAGCTCTGGTTGATCTGCAACCTTATGAAATTTTCTTAATCTCATTGAGCCTCTGTTTCTTTATTCACAGAGTAGAGGATTAAAAGATAATGTTTTAGAAAGTACCTGGCACATCGTGAGTAGCTAGAATAAATGAAGGAATGAAGGAATGAATGAATGAATGAATATAGTAAGAATAGTAATACTCTTTTTTGCGTCTGGCCTTCAAAAAAGTATTTCTCACCTTCCTTTTCTACGTAAAGAAATCAATAATAATTCTACTGATATCCCTCAATAACACTGAAGGTGTAGGAATAGAATATACACATAACTCCATAAACTAACCACATGCAGCTATACATTCTACTCCCCAAAACCTGAAATCCAAACAACTGACAACTGACATATGTTCTCTCTCTCTCTCTCTCTCTCTCTCTCTCTCTCTCTCTCATTTATCATCATATTTTAGATCCCCATTCACATCCTAGGTTCAGTACATATCAGCAATCGCCTATATTTACTCATTCTAAAGAACAAATTGAGAAGTAATATCCATAATTTGACTTGATAATATTCAAGATTAGTAAATAATTTTAAATTAAATTTTTGACAAATAATTCATTGTGGCCTAATTCTTAAAAACAATTGGTCAATCATGGTTACTTTCAATTCATTAGAATTGGCCAAATTCTGGCCATCCCAAACCCCAATTATTCCAGATACATATACACTTACTCTGTCAATTCTTCCTTATCTGGTAACTTAAATCATGTTCACTTTAATGTTATTTAATATGTTTAATATAATATTGAGGCTCCTGAGTTCATAAGCAAGTTTTATTATTGGTTACTGAAATAAAGATATAAAAGATATTGTAGAAAGCAAAGCTAACGTTAAAATATAGCAATAAACCTTAGAATAAATTTGAAAAAAACTGAAGCAACAAAATGAAGCTGAGTCAGATAGGGGGAAAAAATGAAGAAAAGGATAGTGAAAGCCTGGGAAGTCTCAAAAGGAAGAAGTTCGGAAATTTTAGAACATTTCCTGTTGAATTTGAGTGTACTACTGGTAAACCTCTGTCTATTTCTAAAGAAAGTAGGGTTTAACAGCTGGGCACAACAGTCAGCCACCGAGAAGTCATTCTTGCTCTCAAAGTCAGCAAAGCCAACAACCACATAAAGTACTACTCCATACAGCCCAGCATTATATTGACATTTTAAAGAATAAATATGAACTGAAATGAACAACAGTAAAAAACACCAACACAATGAAAAAAGAGCCTACGAGGAAAAGACTAAAGAAATTCTAGTTATTTCACCCAAAGAAAGGGATAAAGAACCAAGTGTGAAAAGATCTTATGAGAATGATGCTGACTGGTTATCTTCCATTTCCACAGAGCATCAAATAAGAAGAAATGGGGCAAATGGATCAAAAATAAAGAAAATCTTCTTGGCAGTAATACAGTAATACATACAAGAATGTTATTAAATATTGGAAGAGATGACCAATAGAGGTTATATATTAGAGGTCTCACAAAACTTTAAAAAATGGTAGCAATGAGCATCAGTCTTAGATGGTTTGTGTCTTTACCTGCCTGGAGGCAAAATACTGAATCATTACCAAATGTATGGTTCTATTATCCCAGAGATTGATGTCATTACCCCTGAAGTTTAATGCATGGGAATGGAGCAGGCAATTGAATATTGCCGAACTGAAGATTTAAGGATGGAAGCAGATGATGATAGAATATAAGTCAAGCATTTAATTTCTCTAAAACTCCACAGAAAACAATTCCACACAAATAAAAGTTTGTTGAAGTTTTAGTTCTATTTTATGTTTTTCTTAGGTGTGTATATAGCTCATTTCCTTTATTAAACCATAAGTATCTTGAGGACAAGAGGCATTATATGTTCATTTTACTTTCCCCTTCCAACCCCCCTACTCAGAGTCCCTAACACCAGGGCTCAGAGCCAGGTGTTATCATCAGACCTGTCGGCACCTGTGAAGTCACACCTGCCAGTGTCCTGTCTGACTAGTTGGTTGCCTAGACTCTAGAGGTTAACTATGTTAAATATCAACCTACCCAACACTTTCTGAGAACTAGATTTTCATGAGAGCAGGGAGTTTTATTTGCTTTGTTTATTAATGAATCCACAACACCTAGAATAGTTTCTGGCACATGGTCAGTATTTAATGAATATTGGTTAAATGAATGTCTGATATTTAATACATTTGTTGAGTGCTGTCAGGAATAACAATTTTTTTCATTCTCCCAGACAGAAAAAAAATTGTTAAGAACATTCTCAGGTGGTTCTGTATCCTTGGATGCAAACCCATGCTAATTCTAACTTTTTTTTGTCCTTTCTCTCCCTATTATATTTCTGTGCAAGAATACATACAACCAGCAAGTTGCACCATGGTGTTTCAAAAGAGAGAAAGTATTTAAATAAAACAAATGGTCTCATGGAGAATAATTACTTCAATTCCTTTTTCTTTACATTTTTCTTTTAAAAACTTTCAAATACTTGTCTAATCAGTAAGTAGTCTGAAAGCTACATTGCGTTATCCACTTCTCTGCAAGTGAAATAGAAGTGAGAATATTTGACCCCAGAGGAAGGCATCATGAAAACCATAGAACTTTATAAATATACTATTTAATTAAAAATTTTGACATTATAAATCACACTCTGCATTTTAATTTCTCCTTTTATTTTTCCCATACCTTTATATTTTAAGCATCTAAAGCCAAAAACTAGTTTTCCATCTGGTTAGCATAATTTATTTATTGCCTTGGGCACAGATTTGCAATGTAATGTAAATAACAATACTATTTTGCATGCTACTGTACCTCTGGAAACTCTTTTCCAATATTAATTTTCACAACCTTCCTCAAGGAATAGGTGAACACTGATATAATTAAGGCTCAGGCTCACAAAATCTGGCTTAAAGAAGAACATATTTACAAGAAAGTTTTAATTTACCATTTGCCAATTCAGTGTTATACGGGTGTCTACTTGTGTTTCTTTAGATCCAAAAAGAAAACCTTGTAACATCCCTGAAGAACATACGATTTAAGTTTAGATTCTTTTATTAACCAGGTAGGAAGTTGAGTTCTGTTTGTTTACCTGTTTGTTTTAATAGATCTCTTTGTCTACATGACATCAAAGCTCAATCTGACCAGATACATAAGTGAAATTACTCGTTTGGTCAGTTATTAAAGTATAACCATCCGACAACGCTCTATGTGCACTGGCTTTTAAAAACAGTTTCCCATTTACGAGGTACCAGCAGTTGATGTTGGCATTGCTGTAGAAATCTTAGAAGAAGAAATAGTAGTGTAGTAACAAGTAACATTTATTGAAGACTAGATGCTGGTTCTTGTTCTAAGCACCTTATATGTATTAACTCATTTAACTTTCACGGTAACCTTATAAGTGCAATTATTATCCCCTACTTTATAGACATGGAACCTGGGACCAAAAAAAGTTACATAATTGTCTAAAGTCTCACAGCTAATAAAACGTGAGATCGGCATTCCACAGCCTGAGACTGATATTTATTGAGCATCTATTTTTTGCCAGGCACTTCACAGCATTTTGAATGCCCAATGTTTCCTATAATAGAGAAATAACCATCCTGTATTTTGATTCAGCAATGTTTACTCAAAAAATTTGGAATTGCCCAAATCTTTCTGGTAATCACTCTCTTACCTGAAACACTAAATGCTGAGAAAATAGTAATACAGATTTTTTTGACATGGTTTTATATGGCATGGATTCTGCCAAAGGAATTGTGGCTCATTAGCACATGCAGACTGTCCCCCCACCACACACCCATACACACAATTACCCGTTCAACTGGCCAGTTGAAACAGCTTTCAGTGCAATGAAGTCTGGGGAAATCAGTCAAACCAGTTCTTTGACATCTTGTAGAACAAAAAGGGAGGGGGAGGAGATCCAAATGTATGTTGGGTCTCATTTTTTAATTTTTAATATTCTGTACTGGAATCATATATAGACCTAACGTTAAAGCCTTCAAAATATTGAGGAGGAAAGTGGAAGGACAACACATACAGCTTCTAATGCCACTCTGAGACTGTAGTGACCTGGTTACAACAAATTATGTCATTGCACATTGTCATAGCCTAATGTTTCAGGGAACAAGCTTCCAGGTCAATCTCCATGTCCTAATCTTTGAAAATTGCACTTTTCCACTTGTTCACAAAGTCCTATTATTCATCTACCAGAGGGGAAAAAATACCACATTTAAATTAATCCCTTTAACCAAAATTAAATGTTGGCCTTAAGGTTCAGCCAAAAATAAGCAATAGCGCCATGTTGTTCCAAATTAATTTGTTCATCTGATTGGCATAACAATTCAAATTGCTGCTCTCTCAACTATATTGTAGTTGCAGAAACCAGAAGAAAATCATAAATTAATAAAAAATAACGTTTATTACTTGTATTAAGCAAAATAAAATTACAAGAGACACCTAGATATGTAAGGTATCTTTCATCTTTGAAGTATTTGCTATATCTTCCGTATAATACTGCCGTTATTAACATAAATACTCATTTTATCAAACAGCAGAGTAAACAATAGCATAAAAACATAGAGTGGCTTGCGGGCTAGGCTCATAGATGATGGCAGCAGTGGCTTAAATGCCTTTTGTTGGCAATTCCTTCTGGGATTTTTTTTTTTTTTTTTTTCCATTGAGATTTTTGTGGGAGATTTTTGTTTTGTTTTGTTTTGATTCTTTCATGAGCTACAAAATTATGTGGCTCTCCCCTTCCATGATTCCTTCCATTTAAAGTTCTGCCATCTTGTTAGGCACATAAGGGACATGTTCACCAGAGTTCAGGGGTGAAGAGAGCTGAATTTCAAAACCACACAATTTATGTGGTAATGAAGCACATTCCTCGCTTGTTTCTGTGTCAGACATATGGGAAGACTGTGTGTATAATAGGCTGTTTGATTTCTGTGATGGAGAGATTCTTTTTTAAGCCCTGAAGAAAAAAAAAAAGTCACATTGATTTCTAAGCTCATCTATACTTATTTTCCTATATTTTATGTGGAAACATTTTAGAACTCACAGTTTCCATATTAGGTACCTTTTCCACAGTTAATTAATCCTGCTTTCCCACATGACAAATGACCCTATCTTATAAAAGGGCACATTGGCAAGCAAGAATTGAGTCAAAGAAGGTATTCTTTGATATTTATATATGAATTGGGTTTGGTTTTTTTTTAAAACATTGGACTCTCAGAACAGGAAAATGTATGTAGCACATCTACAGAAAAGTAAATTTTGGCATCTTTTAGGTAATTAAATGCATAAGTCTTTTTTTTTCTTTTCTTCAAGAACCACAATGCCCAATTAGGAGGGGAAAAAACTGTGAGTGTTCCACACCTAAATTCTTAGGTTTACCATATCTCGTGCTCTCAACTATGAAAATTCAGAAAATAAACTCTATTCTGTGTAGTAGCATCTGAAAATTGCCAATACATGGAATACTATTCAGCCATAAGAAAAGATGAAGTACTTCCATGTACGACAACATGGATGGATCTTGAGAGCATCGCACTGAGTGAAATAAGTCAGGCAGAAAAGGGCAAGAATCATATGATTTCACTCATGGGTGGGATATAAAACCAAAAGCAACAAATGAACAAGCAAAACAAACAAAAAAACTCATAGACACAGACAACAGTATCGTGGTTACCAGAGGGGAAAATGGGGGTTGGAGGAGGTTGAAGAGGGTAAATGGAGTCAAATATATGGTGACATAAGGAGACTAAACTTTGGGTGATGAGTACACAATGCAATACACAGATGATGTATTACAATATTATACACTCAAAACTCATATAATCTTATTAACCAATGTCACCCCAATAAATTTAATTAAAATAATAACTTTTTTAATCACCAGTACAAATGACCCTCCTTGTTTTTCCTCCCAAATCTCCAAGTTTAAGGAGAAAAAAATAAACTCCATATTATTAACTCATTGACTCTCTTCCCTTTCACTCAATATTAAATTCAGATGGAAGACAAAACCCCAGAATATTAGCCTAGGCTATCAGGTTGCTACAGACACAGAGTGTTTTTTGCTGTATAAGAGCTAAAAAGATGAATGGCACCACTATTCTTATCTATAAGAAGTGATCGAAAATCTCATCAATTGACAACAGGCCAAAGTTAGCCATCCCACATCTCTAGAGACCACCATGCTGGACTAGATTCTATTTCGGCTTTACCAGTCACTACTGGTCCTGGGAAATCCAAGCTACCTCTCGAGGCCTCTGTTTCCTCATTCGTAAAATGATGTGGATGGAAAAAACATTCTCTAATGGTCCCTCAGCTCTAACATTTTATGATTCTATCTTATGTCATGTAATATGGCACTATTCCTTACTCTCGCCAACTCCCACTGATTTATTGCTGATAGCTAGTCAGTACAGCAAGCCCTGAGCTTAACCTGGTCTGTCTTGCACTCATCAAACCAAGAACAGGTTTCCCACCTTCATCACTATGCTGTTATTCTGATTCATATACAAAAACAAGAAACCTATGTATCTGCCTATAAATCTATCCATCTATCCACTATCTGTGTTAATATTCAATTTCTAAAGAAAAATTAATGTTTCTAAGGCTGTTTCCCATGACTACCCTTGAAATCCCTGCAACTGTTTTGTCACCGAAGACACCAATTTAACCTACCTGCAAGCCCCTGTTTGTTTAAAATTTGGGCATTTCCTCTTCACCGTCTCATCTTCCATTTACCACTATCCCTTCTTAGCATCTTTAGACTCAGAACTGTTCATCCCCACATTTTCTATTTTGTTCTAAACCTGGACCAGAGGCAAATAAATGGCAGGTTAAGAAGAAAGTCAGGTAGAGTTTGTTTTTGTTTTGTGTTTCTATAAACACGGGCAAAAATTTAAGTAAACATCAGTTTCCACCAATTTATCTTTCTAACATGCCACATTTCTAGGAGAAAATCTACTGGTTTGATTAATAAATGTGACTGAGAAGCCTGTTCTAGGCAGTGGGGTAGATACCAAGCTGAATGAGGAAGTGAAATAGGTTTAATAACAACAATAACAACGACCACAGATACTTAAGATTGTTTTCTCTCCATTAGAATGAGTCGTGGTGTCCTTGCTGGTAAGTCAGCGTACCTGGCAAAACCTGCTCCCACTAGTACAGAATGTGCTTCCCTGCATGGTTTTCAGAGACCAACTTGCTAAGAAGACAAGAAATGGAGAGTCAGGATAAATCAGCAAAGATCTTTTTTCTCTGAGATTCAGGCCCATCATGTAGGTATGAAGGAAGAATTATTTGTTCAATCTCTTCTGCGTGTCAGGCACTGTACTAGGTATTATTTCATGGAATCTTCTCAAGAGATCACGAGTTGGTTCTTAGTATTCCCCTATTACATAAGGAAAAACTGAAGTTTTGAAAAGCTACACATAACCACTTGACAGGAAAGTGAAATACGAAATCATTGCACATTAAAATTATTTAGCTTCTGTAGCTAGAAAAAACTATTTACTATGAAAAGAATATTTAATGGCATTAAACCAGAAATGACAAGGTGCTCACGTGTCTGTCCACGGTGGACTCAGTTGTTCACTAAGGTACGATTCTGAAGGTACTATTTCTACTGAAGATGGAAAGCAACCCTGTCGCCTCACAGTAGAATATAAGCAAGGACTACAACACCTAGTAACAGAACTTTTGCAGAACTTAGAAAAAAACTGTCTGGTTTATGGTTGATAAAGATTTCTTAAAGGGAAACTGAGCAAATACCTGAGCACAGATGGGGAGTCGTTTGCTAACAAGGGGTCTGATACAAAGATGCCAACTTCCTCACATGGAATGATACAAGACAATAATGGCAGGAGGTACTACCTCATTAAGAGTTAGAAAACTCCAGGCCCCACCAGGACTGTGACACTCCTCTTGGTCCTCTCACTTATTAGTGGGGAGGAACCGGAAATAAATGACAATTACTTTGTACATCATTTATTACTTTGTTACACGTAATTATGCTTAAATTAACCATGTAGTAAACTTTACATTACTCCAATTTATAATGTGGGTTTAGTCATTCTCCGACTAAAGGAAACGTTGGCTTCATAAAACCAAAAGTAACATCCTGCAGATATTTTGCAGGCTGTGGGATGAGAAATCCCCAGAATTATTGGTCAAGAGTCTGCACAAAGTAGACAAAGTCAGGAGCACCACTTTGCAAATGCTGCTGAAGGTTTATTTGTCTTTGCATTTTCTGCTCCATGTTATACACCCACATATTATAAGGCAGAACAGCAAGTGGCCTCATTTGACTAAATCCAAAGCCCACACACTATTGTGACACACAGACATTAACCTGTGGTAATTGAGTATTTCACTTGAATGAGCCAGTACAGCAACATGTGGATTTCAGAAGATGATTTCATACCAAAAAAATAATAATAATAAAACAAAATAAAAGAGGAACCTGTTATAATATGTGGGGTTCCTTACATCCAAGATTCAAAACCATGGGTCAAACAACACACTTGCCAGCAACAAGATGATAAAATTCTTTCCTAACGGAAAATTCCATTGAAAACAAGCACTTTCTCCATTCTAGCAGATGACCCATAACAACAGTATAGAGAATAATTTTCCATAACAAATACTCTTATAAAACCAATGCTGTTATTTTTCCTGGTCTTTGCCATTTCACCTTCATTTTCTAGAAACCAAGCAACTGAAGCCATATGGCTGTTTACACTTCCAAACAGAGAACAGGCAGCCACTGACTTTGGCTCTGACCCTTTTGTTCTACCATCAACAGGCAGTTGTCTTTCACATTCTCACTCCTCGTCCCTCACCATGCAAACTGCAGAGTAACCCAGCCAGAAACAAACACAAATAACTCCCAAATACACCACTAGAAACCCAAACAAAACACGGGATAAAAAATTTCAGGATGTTTGCTGTTCTCAGAAACTTGGAACTTACCTGCAAAACTCCATGGGTAGGTACCGTGCTGTCCACAAATCCTAAAGAGAGACGTGGCTGGCTCAAGTCCAGAAGGCCTCTTCCTTTCTGGCTTTCACATTCCATCAGTCAACTGCAGCCTACTTGGCCAACGGTGTCTTCCTTGCACTTTCACATAAACCCTCTACCTTCTCCCGTCCACCCTGCCCAACTATTATGTTCATCCTCTCCTCACAGCCTCTCTTAGGCTACCCATCTCCATCTTCTCTTCCGTTCCCCAAATCCTTCCCCAGTGCCCAATCTAGGTCCAATCCTTCCCAGGTAACTTCATCCAAGCACTCTAGCTTCTTTCTGCCCTGAAATTCTAGAGTTCTCACCACATAGCCTCACAGAATTAAGAAGTTAAATCTCTCGAGTTGCTTCATTTTTGATAGTTTTATCTTTTCATCTGGATTAAAAATCCATGTCTTAGAATTCCTTGTCATGCCCTCCTCTCAACCAGAGTGCTTAAAACCAAACAGCTGCCAACATTGCCCCTCAATGACATGTACACTAATTCTAGAAATCTAGTTGGAAATTGCACTATAATTTTAAAATGCAAGTATCTCACAATGTTCTTAAGCATGGAATTTGTTGGGTCTACTGACTAACACTCTTATGTGGATCTTTTGCCTATACCTCCACATTACCTCCTCCGTTTAATTCCTTCCCTCCTTGCTCCCACAGCTTTCTGAGCTAACTCCTTTAGAGCACCCATCACAACTTATCATGTCAGAATTAGAATCACGTAAGGGTGAAGGAGAAGGCCTCTCTCTCTCTCTCTCTCTGTTTCATTATAGATAGATGATAGATAGATAGATAGATAGATAGATAGATACATAGATACATAGATAGATACATAGATAGATAGATAATAGATGATATATATATACATGATAGATACATATACATACATCATGAGATATATGTATGTATATTAAAACATGGTGTATGTTTATATATAAAACATGATATATATGTATATATAAAAATGAGGCATATATATGTATCATTTATTACTCACTAAATGTTTGTCAAATGTTTGTCAACACAGTGTTAAAGCTAGAGAAAGAAAGCTCGGAAATGTTCTAGCCTTACACTACTCTATAGATGGAAAAAATCAAACTTAGAGAAATTAAGTTTTTCAAGACTGTACTTGGTAGAAACAGGATATAAGAGTTGAGAAGCAACTATCAAACTTTATCATAAATTCCACAGGAAAACAGCGTAAAGATTTCCATTGGGGCAGAAAGAGATTGCAGCTGGACAAGAATGCTGAAGGAGAAAATTTCCCAATAGAGCCACCATCTGGGGTTCCTGAGGCAAATATACTCTGTACAATGCAGATTACCTACATATTGGTATAGCTCACGTGGCCCATGAACTATCATCACGCAAATCTCCTTCAGCATTAGGGTGAAAAATTCAGATTCCTCTGTATCACCCTAGAGCCACCTCACCTGAATCTCTGGGCTGGGCCCTGGAGTCTGCATTTCCCCCCAAGGTACCCTACTGATTCTCTGCAAAGCACACTTTGAGAACCACTGGACTAGACTGGAGATGCTCATGGTCAAGGTGTGGATAGGAGAGAAAATTGGTAGTCACTGATCATTTGGCTTAACCAAGGAATCCAAATTTCTTTACTTATTCTGTCTTCAAAAAGCACTTCTCACCTAAGTATCTCTAGACCCTCTACTAAATAAACACTGTTCTCTTAAAAATAACTGGCCCTTCGCTCAAATTAAAGAAAAAAAGAATCGCGTATGGCTTTCTGGAGACGGCCTAGTCCCCATTCTCTATGTCTACTGAAAGCTGTGGTCATCCTCCACCCTCACTTCCACCTCTTCCTCCTTGCCCCCTCTCCTCCTCTTCTTTTTTTTCTTTTACCTACCACTTCTCTAATGTAGTCCCCCTGGCAGCAGTATCAGCATTACCTGGGAACTCATTTAAAATGTAAATCCTTAAGCCCCACCCCAGACCTACAGAATCAGAAACTCCGGGGGGTGGAGCCCAGCACTCTGGTTCCACAGGCCTTCCAGGTGATTCTGTTGCAGACTGAAGTTTGAGAACCATTGCCCTAAAGGAACGCTGGTAGAAAAAGACCATCTATCAGCCCTCCTCCTTGGGGAAACAGTAAGAGGTGAGCTGTGGGCTGAGCAAGGGAGACCCAGGCCCATCTGCCCCCACCAGTCCGTCTGTGGGTATTTCACAAAGTTGACTTTTATGCCAAAGCTTATCCTGAATGTCAAAATTGATACTCTTTGAATATCAACTGATAATTATATCAACATATTAAAGAACAATGCACCACAGCAGGCCTGGTAGGGTATACAAATAAACGTAACACAAACTGGCTTTAAAAATTTTATCTATATTCTAAAGTTAATCAAAGGGGCAGAGGGGCAGGGAAAGGAATAGTTTAATTTAGCCAAAATTGTTTATTTTAAATGAATTGGTTGATTTAAGTCCTACAACCATTTACTAAGCACTAGCTCTCAAATGAACCAGTTGTTTGAATGAAAGGGTGAATTTTCTTTCCCTCAAGATAGGCTCACATAGTACTACCTGAAATCAATGGTTAAAGAAATGTTTAATAGTATCTGTCCATCATTAAATTATTACCATTAATTAAACATTTAAAAAGAAAACAAAGCTTAGTTTTTTTCCTACTAATGGATGTAGAGATTCCAATGTTATAAGTTACATGTCTAAACGAAAAAATGCACAAGGAAGTGAAGTATATGTGAAAATTCATCTCTAAAAGCACACTACCCACCAACAGCTACCTAATTTAGCAGAATATATTACCTCTATGCTTCATAAATCTTAATTAAAGCCGTTAGTTTTCCTATTATGTGATCGAGAAATGCCCCATTAAAGTTAAACAGTTTCTACAAGTAATTATACACATATACACTTTAAAATTGCTTCACATATACTGGAAACATTGTCTGCTAAATCAAAACTTGCAGAATTTCATTAATGCAAGATTTTTTTTATCTCCCAAAAGTCAAATGTGTCCCAGAGGAACCGGTATACTCAATGTTGGCTTCTTATAATACAATTTAATGCTCACAAACACAACTAAAGTATTTAAACATTTACAGGGGTTGTCATAAATGCTTTTCTTATTTTTGATCAAATTCAACCTTACACTTAATACAGTTAACTGTAGTTATTTAATTTAAAAACTTGAGATTCCAACCTCAAAAATTTATAACAATATAAATGCAGTTACTTGGCTATAGGATACGTATACTATGGGGACTCCATTCTTCAACATGAAACGCAAATGCCAAAATCAGAGAGGGGGTATTTTTTAAAGTAGATATTATTTTAAATAACTGTTGGCACATTGAAGAAAATCTTCTAATCCAAATTTAAAAATAGATCTCTTTTATTCACAGTTATTTTAATCAGACACTATCTCACTAATGACAATAATAATACCAGTGCTTTGTTTCTATTTTTCTGTTTGTTTTGAAAAATAATACAAGATAAACTGATAAACTACTTAATTGGAAGTAATTATGTTACTCAGCATATTCTAGCCCTCCTACACTTAATACTTGGATGGGAAACATTATTGACAATTTCTCCATTTTCTCAGAAGATGTAATTACTTTAATTCCTTAAAATGTTACATGTAACCCTGTAATATCCTTCTAAAAGCTGAGCAAGTTTAACCTTCAGAAACAGTGTCACTAGCCTTAGAAAAAAAGCACTTCAGTGCAAACTCTTGTGCCAAGAGCTTATCATCCTAGGGCATACTGATGAGCACAGAACACAAAAAGACGAGGGAAGGGAGACCACAGCAGCCCAGGCAGTGATGGATAACCCCTGATCCGGGAGAATGTAATATCTCTCAGGACCGAGAGTGCATTATTAATTGAAATCCTTGTTTAGTGCCTCCATGTAGACCACTATATAATTGCATCTCTACCTTGAAAACTATTTTCAGCAGAATTCATAATGAGCAAAGTAGCTTCAAAAGGTGTAGGAAGGAAATCTGTTTCCCTTACATGTGATTATGTGGCAATATACATATCACGAGGACACTGAATCCTTATGACCATTACCATGCATAGAGCAGTAAATAGATGCCTGCATTTTACCCTACAGCACATAAACAATAAAAATGCCATGTGACAAAAAATTAAAACCTAAAAAAATTAAAAACTGAAAATGACTGCTAAATAAAATGAATTAGTGTTTCCACCTAGCAACAAATGTGAGAGACCACAACGTATTTTCATATTAAATACAAACTTTCCAATATAAATTTCTTATAGTTACAAATACCTTAGTTTAATGAAATGCATCTTCTTTAGTGACTGTATTTTATGAATATAAATTGGACTAGTCAAACACATTAGCATTTTTTCTTATTCAAGTAGAGCATATCAAATCACACTAGTTTAAAAAGAAAATGTTTCCTAGGAAAATGAAAGTATTACGTGTGCAGGGGGGTTGGGGGGGTGGGGACATGTTTCCAAGCTAAGGTATAGGAAAGACTCATGTCTCATTGAACTTCAGCCTGATATGGAAAAGTCACATCCCCGAAAATCTCAATCTTATCAAAGTGTAAGATTAAGTAAAATAGAAGACAGGGGCACGTTAGGAGATGTTTAGAAAGATAGACACAGTAATGATCGAATTCATTAATAAACTGGATAAGGAGCAGAGTGGGGAACTTAATGACCAGTCACATGAAATGACAGCACAGAGGGCAAAGAGGTGTGGAAACTGAGAAGATAGACTTCCAAGTCCTTTCCTGAAAGTGCTTAGATTTGGAGGAGAGTCCAGTATTGCCTGACAAAAGGGTCTTTGTGCAACAACTCCAGGGAGGTGAAGGAAAGCTGCTCAGGAAAACCAATGAAGACAGGCCTAGCCTTGTACCCAGGCCCCGTGGAGAACTTTGAGTCACGTGGCCTGCAGAAACGACAATGATGTACTGCTAAACACACGACCACCAGGTTCAGGCAATATCCGTGCGGGCACAGGCCAGATGTCTTTAAAGAATCATGTTGAGCTTTTTCTTTCAAAAAATATAATAAGGAAATACATAGGCGGCGATTTCAAATTGCATCAGTACTCTTAGAGGAGTCCCCAGACATTTAACCACTCCAAGTGACCCACACGCCACAATCCCTCTAGTGGGCTGGGGCTCAGATTCTGAGTTCTGGATGAAGTTGGCAAAACAACCCAGGATGCTGTGTCTACACATATGGCCTTAATGCCCTGTAGTTCCAGTCTCCGATTTTGTCTGCACGTATGGCCTTAAAACTCTGTCGTTCCAGTCTCCAAATGATGAAATAGGAGCCTGTCATCATTAAAAGAAGCCTGGAGACATAGAGAGAGAGAGGCTAGCAATTTTAAGTGGAGAAATACCCACTAAACATGGATAGTGGCCCACTATTTATCCAACTCCAAGATATCTACAAAAACTTAGGCTGGAAATCAAGCAAAATCATCAGATAATTGGTGTTTCCAGCTCTAGCCAGAATTGCCCAAGTTCTTGCCCTTGCAGGAAACCATAAATAAGAGAAAAACACCCAGTATTAACCTTTCCGGAACTTCAAAATATGGTTGCCTGGTTGGTTTCACTAGAATAAAAACATTAAAAGGTCCTTGGTAAGGGGACAAAGAGCTTATTTTTCTCCTTCCCCAGTTCTAATTGCCCTGCTACCACTCTGAAAATAATTTAAGTGTTTAAAAGTGTCCAGTGAACAAACAACAGCCTTGAATACAGTTTAAAATTAGATACTAATTTTAAATTAGCATTAGATGCAAGTTTATCTGAAATAGCATATTTTCAGCTACAATTTCCATCCTATGAAATAAATAACAAGTTATAAAACTGTCGATAAATTTCTCAAAAAAAATATTCATCTGCCAGTAAAACAAATGAAAAGGGTTCAATCTCATTCAAGAATCAAAAGAAAATTTGGGGAGGCAGGGGTAAAGGATGGAATTAAAAAATATCTTCCTAGAGCACAGCCGCAATAGCCTCATGTCAGAGACAGAAGCATGGTTTTGATTTCCACCTCCACCTTGAACTAGCCACGGGTCTGAGTTGCAGATTCTTTATCCATAAAAGGGACGTAATGATATTCTTCATCAGAGTATAGTACAGAAAACAATTCACACAATGGCTGTTGCATTATAAATTCTAAAGTATTATCTATTGATGTTATTATTATCATGAGTCAATGGATCAGATTAGCTAGTAAAGAGAAGGGTCTTAAGAAAATAGAAGATTCAAATATATGGTGATGAAAGGAGAACTGACTCAGGGTGGTGAACACACAATGTGATATATAGATAATGCCTGAAATCTATGTAACTTTACTAGCAATTGTCACCCCAATAAACTTTAATTTAAAAAAAAAAGAAAAGAAAAGAAAATAGAAGACAAAAATAGATCCAAATGAGCCAAAGAGGGAGGGAAGTGTGGGAATAGGCATCAAAACCATGAAGGCCAAAGGAAAAAAAAGAGAGGAACTTCGGAAATAATCACAGTTCAGCCTGTGACTAGGTAATGTGGTGACTAACTACCTAATAAAGTCAGTAGTCATATGAAATATGTAGCTTTAGAAACAAGCTACATCAAATTCCTGCATCTGGCCTGATAGACACGGACATATTAATATAGACTCTACTTCCATCATTCAGTTGGGCATTGATAAAACTGTTCAACCTGGTCCTTAAATGTAATTTTACCCAACTGAACCACAAGTGAACTAAATCAATAGTGAAGAAACCTAGATGCATCCAGGTAAGTCATAGTTACAGTGTGTCCCATGGAACCTGCTGGTGAAAAATACATAGTAAGAACGGCTATTATATGTTTAACTTTTAAACAAGAATAGCCTGGCTTCCAATATAAGCTTCATGAAGATGTTCTATTATATGAACAATCAATTCTTTCACTGCGAATGGTGGAGAGATGGCTTAGTTGACCAGATGCTATATTACACATAAATGTACAATTCCAAAAAAAAAAAAAAAATCAAATACACTTAACACCACAACAAGACAAATATGTTGACTATAATGTAATCAATCACACCTTGATCTTTCAAAAGAAATTCAGGAATTTCCAAGCCTCTACATCATTATGATTTTCTCTGTCTTATAGATGTAGAAATCAGTCAACTAAAAGACTGCCATAATTAATACAATGCCAGTTGACATTTATCTTATAATTTGTACAACAACCTCTTGACTTACAATAAAATAAAATAAAAATTGAGATTTAACATAAACTCATAGCAAATTATAAATGCTGCTCAAGGGATTAAAAACCAAGCAAAAACAGCAGAGAAAGTCAAGAATTATTCAACTCTAGTTTTTGAATCAAAAAAAGAGAATTTAAATACATAACAGAAGGTAGGAAGGGAGGCATAATTTCTACAAATAATTTACCTGCACATATTACCCTAAAATATACTAAGTATCATTTAGATGTCCAAAAAACAAGAAACACCAGTTGCCTAAAGGCCATGATAACTTTCTCCCTACAAGAGGAACCAGGTCTGTAAAAGGCTTAGAAGTTAGTAGACTCAGAACCACTCCAGGAAACTCTGCTGGTGTTTCCATTATAAACCGCATTTCAGGAGTTTACAAGTTGAATGTTTTTAAAACATATTGGGTTCATAATGAGCTCACACATTCTTAAAATGTTCTTTTTGCTCTCCTTTAAAAAGTATGGCCACTTTTGTGAACAAATCATAAACAAAATTTCAGGTGATTTTTTTTGGCTGAACTCCAAGACACAATGGCTAAATGTTTAAATAAGGTAAAAGGACTAATTATTTTCTTCATTTGGAAAGTCGAGTAGAAAGGCCAGCCTGAGAAACACTCTACAGTACTTCTGTTTTAAAGCGTTCTTTTGCAATATTTTCATTCGGTGGTTCAGGATCCTAGCGTTGCAGCTAGGAATATGCAATCAAACTTCAAAAACTCCATTTCTACATCTGGAGATTTATGCAATAATCGCTCCAGCATTAGACTTTTCTGAAGTTATTAGTGGTCAAAATTACATGTACCATGAAAGCCAGGAAGACTCTCAGAATGGAGCTAAAAGCCAGGTGGCAGGGCACCTCCACTTAGGTGCCGCCGCAAACCCCAAATTCAAACCAACCTTGGAGTTTTACAAGCCCTTTCCCTGTGCCAACCCCCAGCTTAAAATAGTCCTGGGCAAAGCTCTGCAGGGAACTGAGTTGATGAGTAGGTTAGGTCTTAAAACCATTTCTTTCAAAACCGAAAAAAAAAAATTCTGGTGGTTCTGCCAAATATAAAACTACTCTCCACAGCAGCCTCTAACACCTTGAGGGTTTATAAAAGAGGAAGTCAGCAGAGCCGCCAAAGCCAGGGATGCCTCCTTCCCACAAGGAATGGATTGTTGCGCATAATTTACCGGGTCTTTCACAAGGCCGTTTTTTTGTTTGTTTGTTTGTTTTGTTTTTTTTTTTGTTTGGTTTGGTTTTTGGTTTTTGTTTGGACGATGCAGTGCCACTGAGCTCCAGGACAATGGTCCTGCATCAGACTAGGAAAAACACCTGGATAGGAGGCAGCTTGCTGCTAAACTCTCACCACACCTTGACCTGGGTGCCAAGCCCCTAATGAGAAAGTGTTCTCACTGAGCCTGTGAAATGACAAAACTTCCCCTATTCACAGAACAACTTTTCATCTGCAAGCTCCTGTCATAACCAGAAGACTTGAAAAGGAATCCCACCCCCCCACACACACCACCCCCACCCACCCCCCAAACAATGAAAGTCAGACCCAGTCATGTGTTTTGGCCACATGAACTTCTAAATGGCAAATACGCAAAAGACACAAATAATACTGATTAAAACCAAATCCCAACATCTAATTGATAATATTCCACATGGAGGTTAAAGGTCAAAAATACCCTACAACATATATTTATTGACGGGGCAGACTTTTCCATCTGTTTCTGATCTTAACCACAATTTGGTCATTGGCCTCAAAAGAAAAATCCACTGCTAATAATAAATGAAATGAAATTTGCACTTTCCTCTAAATACAATCCCACCTTCAAGAAGTTTGTACAATTGCCCTTTTTCTCCAGGCAAATTTCCTTTAGTGAAAGTTGAATGATGAGGAGGGAGAGGGCAGCTGGAAGGAGAAAGGTGTTAATGAGGAGTTGTGTGTACGTATAAGGAAGATTTCCCTGCAACACAGCTCAAATTAACTGAGTTTTGAGTGGTTTAAATGTTTTGGAGATAAGGAAAAGTATCTCTCTCTCTCTCTTTCTCTCTCTCTCTCTCTCTCTCTCTCTCTCTCTCTCACACACACACACACACACACACACACACACACACACTCCAGCTCCCCTGAGGGGATACTGAGAAGTACAGTTTGAAAACCACCAATTTAGTTCATGCCTCTCATTTCACAGATGAGAAACCTGAGGAGTAAGAGGTTAAATGACTGGCCCAAGGTCATACCTTGTTAATGACAGGATGGAAAAACACCTCTAGCTGGGACTGCTTTGCATTTGTGCCCTTGAGCTCTGTGGAGGCAGCCAGGCAGAAAACTGATCTGGAAGACCAGACTCCTGCAGGGAAGAGCAGTGAGAGAACAGGGGTACTCCACCAAGGACACAGGGAACCAAGGAGACGTCAGGGTCCTGGGTCGATCAAGAAGTCCAAACTGGGACTTGCTTCCCCAGTGCCACCAGAAGCAAGCTCCTTGACAGAGCTGTGGGATGAAAGGGACCTACAACATTTTAAGACAGGGTGGACTTGCAGGGGACCCTTCCATGAACTGCCCTCTAGAGGAAGTTGAAATACTAACAGAGAAATCTCTCAGCCTCTAAAACTGGACACATGAGGACAGAAAATGAAGCTGCAGGACATTGAGGTTAGAGAAACAGTACTCTTTGGGGATCTCCCTTTTCCCTTTTCCCCATAACCCATCCCAGCATGAGTCACCTTTAATAGACAGTGAAGTTAGTATCTCCTCTGCTTGGTATTATCTCAATGGCCAAAGTTAGGTATTGAGAAGCACATATAAATTCCCAGAGGCAACATGATAAGGCTGAAGGAAGGAAACTCTTGAGTGGGAACTTTAGCCAATTGCAGAAATGCCTAAAAGATAACCTGACTCTCAGGATCCCGGACACACAGGTATCAGTCAAGAAAAGAAGATGACGTACAACATGGGAGGTGCCTCCCCTGTAACGTCCAGCCAGTGGACTTACACATACCCTTGAGCACGAGACAGAATAAGTTTAGTCCCACCTCTAAAAAACAAACCCTTTCAGCTATTTTATAGTGGCTATCATGTCCCTTAAGTTTTATTGGAACTAAAAGAGAACGATACAAAGGGGAAAAAAAGGCAGAGTTACGTATTTTCAAACTCAGACACATGCTAGCTTTTATTCTTTTTTCTATAGGCCTGGGAGTAATAGACTCAACTCTGGAAGAAGAGAGATGAAGTAACCCAATTTTCTCTGTACCACAGAAATGGGGAGCAGTAACTTTGTTAGCCCTGGGTGCTACAAGTACAGATAGAAAATGCTGGAGGGTGCCAATATTTGCTAGACAATAAGTGAGCAAGACAGAAAGAGTCTCCGCAGGAAGAGTGGGTGGGTGGTGATGAGAAAGGAAGAGGAGGAAGAGAGTGAAAAGAATCCTGTGCCAGCAGGTGAAAGTAGAGTACCAGGCAGAATTGATCTCCGTTACTCCAAGATGTGCATGAACTCTAAATCATCAGTGTTTTGATTGTTCTGGAACCCCATGCTTCTTTGCCTAGAAATTATCACTTATCCTAAAGTTTATGCAATTTTTTAAAGCAGAAGCCATGGGTATCATGCAGTAAGTAACCATAGTACCTTAGGTTTTATAAATGACACAGGGCATTTGATGCTGCAAGGAAAAGTGAAGTTCATTTATTCCTCCAAATCTTGAATGAAATATCATAGAGTAAGAGAGATCATTCTATAAAGAAACCAGAGTCACCCAAAAAGGTGAACATTTTCCGAACAGGTGACTGTTGACTGGTAGAACCAGTTTAAAAAGGGGAAAAAAAATTATTTAACCCAGCCACTAAGCACATGCATTCTGGTTAATATTTAATGTATTACATGTAGTATTAACTACCTTGATTAGAAATGAAACAATACATTGTTTTAAACAATAAACATGTTGATATGTTACTATGTACCAGCCTACTATATTTGGTGCTTTTCATATTTTAGATGTGTTAGTTAACATACAAGCTAAGTTGCTATAACAAAGGGACCCCAAAATACAAGGGTTTAAGTGAGAGAGAAGTGTGTTTCTTTCTCATGTAACAGTCCAGAGTAAGGCAGGCAATCCCAGGCAGATAGGCAGCTCTGATCTGCCAGGTCATTCGGGGTTCCAGATTCCTCCTAGCTTACTGCTGCGCCATTTCTTACAGTGTTGTTCTCATCTATCTGGTCAGAGCTGACTCACTACCTAGTAATCTACTTTCCCACCCATAGGAAAGGGGGGAAGAGACAGCTTTATTTCCTAAATTGCAGGTAATTTAAACATAATTCTGCACACATTCCATTGGACAGAACCCTAATGGCATGGTCATATTTAACTCCAAGGCAGGCTAGGAGTGTAACCTATAACTTGATGGCCACGTGCTTAGCCAAAGTTCAAGCGATTGTATTATTTTTAAAGGAGAGAGAAAAGGAAGAGATATTGGGAGGCAATTTGCAGTCTGTCATTTTCACTTTATTCAGCCCTTTCAACAGTCCTGTATTATAATGCTTTTTTTATGAAAAATGCTTCTGGGCCTATCAATAATTTGCCCATGCTCCACGGCGGGAAGTTGCAGTGGTGGAATTCAAACTCAAGTCTGCCTCAAAACCCATGTTCCTTCTACTACACCATGTACAATGTACCCACTTACTCTTACTCCAACAAACAAAGCACATGAGAAAGAATAAAACTCATGTCATGTGGCTTTTTTCTTAAAGCCAATGTCTTTTAAGAAAATACCAACACCAACAGAAAGATTTTTATAAGGAAAAAAATGTCAGAAACTCCCTTTTAGAAAATGAAAAGTTGAGGAGAGAGGACAATTGCAAGGCATTTATTAAAATACCACTATAAAAGACACTTGAAAGAATGGATTTCTTTTCCTACCACTCTAAGGCAATATATTTTGGTAGTGTCGACCATGAATTGTATTGATAAGAATAAAAAGGCTCATATGGAACGACTTTCTTATTATTGAATACCCACAATAAGCTGCTGTAGGACAATCTAAAACAGCAATAGTCTGGTTTGGTGGAGTTGGGGTGATACACACACACACACACACACACACACACACACACATTTATCTTCATTAAATAGCATCACTGCATCCTACTAATCTTAAATTCCTAAGCACCTGAATAGATCTACATCATGGGATAAATACTCACAGAATAAATATTTACAGTCCTGCACATTCCTTAAATTTGCGTAAGCACTTGGAAGAAAGGGAAGCTCTGCTTGGGGTAGGGTTTCCCCCCCTTTCTGTCCCTCAAATCAGGAGATATATTTTATAATCTACAGCTAGCTCACTGGCCAATCTCCATTCTTTTCAACCTGACAGACTGTTTGTCAGTTAAACTCCCCTTGTCATGTATCCCTACCACTGCCAACTCATGCACGGAGACCTTCACTTTTACTGCTACCACTTGCACCCTCTGCAACCTTTGTCATTGATCACTGATCCGATCCAGTGCCCACATGTTCTTCAAGTGCCTACACAAGTAATGAGGTACTTGTGGTGTAAAATTAAACTGTCAACTGTCAGCGATTGATAACCACAGTGAGAGCTGACCTAGAACACCTGCACCAGTGGCCAAGACAGGTGTGACATGTTTGATCGCTGAGGCCTGCTAGTCAGTCTGACCCAGTGCTGTCCCTCCATGGACTTTCTTTGCATTTCAGCCTCCCAGCTTTCCTGGGGACCTCACTGAGCATCCCCAGGTTGCGGAAACCATTCTCACAGCCAATTCAGGCAACTGTTCAAAGCAGCCTTGAAAGCAGGTCTGAAGTCAGCAGGTTGGTTTGAAGGGAATATGGCCCAGAGATTTTCAAAGGTGGCATCTGGAATCAGCCTGGTGGTTCTCTTCCCATATACCCCCAGATTCCCACTGAAAGCTGGTCTTGGTGGCGAGCTTCATACACACCACCTTCCCTCCACTGGAGTTTCCAATCATGTGCCAGTGCCTGGCAGAAGGGCCTTCCCTTTAGAGGAGGCACACGGCAGTGATTAAGAGTCTGGTGGAAGAATGAAGCAGTCCTAATGGAACTGCCTTATGGCTCTGAACATTCGCTTGAAGGCATTTAAGTTGAACTGGCTCATATTCTATTAAAGCACCATAAATGCAAGCTTTTCCTACCCATGTGTAATTGAATAACCAGCACAAAGGAAAAAACATGTTCTGCCCTGACTATAATTGTTTTTAGTCAGAGTTGTTGCACAGCATTTCAACAACGTTTTTATTTAAAAGTTTTATTATTTAAAAGAGAGGGAGAGATTTTTTTTTTTAACCTTGAGCAAAAATGCACGTAAATACTTAAAACATCCTTTTTGTGAAAAATCTGAGAAGCGTGATGGGATTCCCATCCCATTCTACCATCCCACCCCCACCAAACAGTTGCACTATATTAAGTTCACGTGACGAAAAGATAAAAATCTATTAACTTTCTGCTGACCTTATCGACACAGGAATCTCTGCAGACATTACAAAAGCCATATCTCTTCTGACTTTTACATCCAGAACCTCATGCTCCAAAGTCCCAAACCAAATGTAAAATCTTCACGATGAGTGAAACCCTGACACCAATTCAGATTCTGGGCTTGCTGGCTTGCAGTTGATGGAGACTCCTCTGGGGCACAGAGGCTGGCCTTTACTTTGCATTTGACCTGAGGGGCTTTTTTTTTCTTTCTTTCTTTCTTTCTTATTTTTCTTTTTTTGCCATATGCTACTGGGGACTCTGAATCAAAACTATTTCACGAGGACCATATGTTACGAGAAACACATGATGGAAAGTGAATGGCAAGAAGTTGCCTCATATCACTGGGTGATGTATTACAAACATAATTAAATCTGAGTAATGTGCAATGTTATTTCAGTTAATCATTTCTTTTTTCAATTTAAGGAAGGAAAGCACAGCCCAATTTCTAAATGATATACCAAAGTCCAGATATGCTATTAGGTTGGTGCAAAAGTACTTGCGGTTTAAAAGGTTAAAAATAATTGCAAAAACCGCAATTACTTTTGCACCAATCTAATAAAAGGTTTTATTCCTGGGAAAGGAATAAAACAAGAGCTATACAGCATTGTTTAAGCTTCTGTAAAAGGTCTTGGTATATTTGACATAGGTTGGTACATGAGAGTCCATGTAAGTGAGCAGTTTAAAACACTACTCATTTTCCTTTCAAATCAACAATGAATTCAGACCAACCCTCACTTAGAAACAAGCAGCAAGTCAAAAGATCACTTATGTGTTAGTTGTTTGGAATTCAAGAGCATTTTTCCCATAGAAATGTTGTTATTGATAGCTGTTAGGTTCCCAGGCTAGCCCGTGAAGAACGAGGGTGCCAAAAAATGTATATACATTTTAAGAAAGGAAAAAACTGTATTAAATTTACACTGATGGCAACCACTTTGAGCATCTCCTGTAATTGCAGACGTCAAACGTGACTTGTATTCATCTTTTGTTATCGGTATATATTGGGTATTACAATTTTAATATAGTTTTTTTTTCCTTTCTTAAAATGTGTATTCATGTTTTTGGCACCCTCTGTATTTAGCCCAACCAGCTCTGAAATTTGGCATTTCTACACTACCTTTATGGCACTATTTGCAGGGAGGATAGAGAATGTATTGGATTCAACTCAATTCAATACATCAATTTGGTCCCTACTATATTTCCCAGAATGTACTGGTTACTGCATTTCTCCAAAGGATATCCCAATTTCCCCTTCTCACATGCCCCCAGCTAGAAGAAATCACTTTCTATTCTGAACCCTCAGAACATTTTATCTATACTCTCTTAATCACTTTCTTCCTGAACTACAGGTATTTGTGAAGTGAGCTTAACTACTCCACTGGTAACTTATTTTTATATTTCCCACATCCTACTTCTAAGCCCTGAATTTGGCAGTTTCTCAGTTCATATATGTGAATGGATGATTGAGTAAATAAAGGAATTCAATCTACTAGGTTGCCAAACGTATTTCTTTCCCTATCAGCAGCCCTGAGAATCATGGGATTTGGTTGAGGAGGAGGGGGAGAGAATATAATAACCATGGGTGACAATGGTGAGGATGAAGATAAACACAGCAAATAATATTTACTGTGTGCTTACCCTGTGACATACACTGACCTCAGAACTTTACAAGTATTGATTAATTTACTCCTCACAACAACTCTGTGTGGTGGATAAAACATGCAGCCTCACTTTACAGATGGGGAAACTGAGCACAGAGACATTGAGCAAAATTCCCAAGTTCACCCAAGTAGTATAATATATATTTCTGAACAACAGAAGTATATTTGCTATGTACATGTGCATAAAAGAGGGGATGCCTCCATACATTTCTGTATAATACAAAGCTGCTGTTTTTTACCTTTCTGATCTGCATTAGAGAAGGGACTTCTCAGGGAAAATATTCCACAGTTATTTCTTGGTTCTCATTCATAAACTTGATAAAAGCTCTGTGACAGCAAGGACCTTGTCAGTCTTATTCACAATATCCCCAGCCTCTACAACAGACGTTGGCTGGATGAATAAGTGAATGAATCTGTTTGTGGCGATGGGATTCTGGACTCAGGTGCCCTCTGAAAGTTTCAGGGTTATTGGTCCTATGAGGGGAGAGAGCTTTCCAAACTTGCCTGATGATAAGAATCACCTGTGGTACTTGATAAACATCCTCTCTCCCTGGAAATTCTGAGTCAGTGACCTGAGGTGAGGCCCAGGAATCTGTTTTTGTTGATGTGCTGCTGCTGTGGGTTGGGACAGATTCTTCAAGTGGCTCTAATCTTGGGAATCCTCCCCCCACCCCTCAAAGGGGTCATTTTATCTGTTGGGACACCATCTCCATGGTAGTTACAGGTATTTGCAAATTCCCCAAGAGTAAGAGTCTGTGGCTACTGCCACCTTCTCGTCCAGAAAAGCTGTGCATTATGCTGAATTGCAATAGAGGATGGGGCTTTGCACTTCCACCTCAGCTGTGGGGTTCTGTGGATCTCAATCATGCCTAGGAAAGCTTCCATTCACACATTTCTTCCCCGACTCCTGCCCTCTCTGAGGGGGCATCAGCGTCTGCTGAATGAATGAATGATGGAACAAATTCCAACCTGGGCAAAACAAGCAAGCCAGGCAGTTGTGAAGAATGGAAGTGTTTCATAAGCCTCAGGTCTGGGTTGCACATACTAGTAGCGTACTAAAACAAACAATGACAAAATACATTAGCACATCCTGTTTCCATTGCTTTCCTTCTGACTCAAAGAGCATTCTTATAACAGCTAATAATCTCTGGGCCTCAGAATCATTATTTACCTTTTTGAAAATATTTTCTCTAGTTATAAGGAAACAGAAGTTGTGACCTCAGGATCTAAAGGATTACTTTAACCTTGCAGATATCGCTCACTTAATTTTTCTTACTCATATTCTCCCCTTTCCTCCAACCCAATAATCTACACCCAGAAATCAGTAAAGAATATCAATCTTGATTGGGAGAAAAAGTGCATAGTGGAAAGTACTGTCGATGATTCTCCTAGAGTCTAGCACTAGGTTTCTAAACCTCAGCACTATTGAAAAGTTGAGCAAGACGATTCTTTGCTGTGGGCTGCTGTCCTGTGCCTTCTGGAACACTGACCAGCCTCTGTGGCCTCTGCCCACTAGATGCCAAAAGCAACCCCACCCTCCAGGTGTGAGTTATGACAATAAGAAAAGTCTCCAAATATTACCAAAAATGTTCTCTGGGGATCAAAAACCACCCTTCGTTGAGAATCACTAATCTAGAAAGATTTATTTTAAACAATGTATGTTTTTAACTGATAAGTTGGCCAATATTTGTTACTTATGTACAAGAATATATTAACCCATAAAGTTGCTTGAACGTTAAACAAAAATATGAACACAATTTTCAAAGAAACTGTTCATTCAAAAGTATCATGACTGCCATTTTAGGGGTGAAGTCTGGTGGATACCCCAAAGAATCTGGAATGAAATCTGACAGTTGATATTTTACAAAAAAAAAAAAAAAAAAAAAAAAACAATCAATTGGGGATAGAGCAGGAAGACTGAAATGTTTCACTTTTGGCAAAAACATACGAAGTGTAAATGCACTTTAACAACATCTTTGCCCTTGGATTTTTGTTTTTAAACTTAAGGATAATTTTAATCTGTATGTTCCTGGTTCTTACAATCTAAAAATCATCAAGGTTTTTGATGATTTTTCATCAAGATGCTGTTGTATCACCTCAGCTTTGATGTCCAAGAAGCCTGGGGATGGCTTTGTATGTGCTTATTTTCTTTTAAACAAGGAAATTATGTTTTGCCAAAAAGAGCAAATGGAAATTGAGCCTCAGAAGATTTGAGTTCTGTTTGAAATATAGAACCCACAAATTCTCCACAAGTTTGCAACTTGACGAAATACATGTTCTCACTTTCCCTGGGACCAAGTCCCTCTTGGTCCTATTTTATATCACAGTTAGCAAAATCCTAGGTGTATTGCCCCAGAAGAAAAAGAGCTATATACAGCTGAAAGGAAATTCTGAAACAACACTGATTTGAGTTGGACGCATCATCAAAATGCTATCCAAGGTAAGAGAAGATGAGAAAAGTTAAATGGGAAGAAAAGAGAGAAAAGGGGAGAGCTCAACTAAGCAACATGTTCTTTGACTATCCCCAGGACCGAATCCAGCAAGCAAGCTATTACATCAAAGTTAAATTGTTTAGATATTAGATGACCTGTCCATTTTTTTCCTTACCATTGATTTCCACAGTACAAAAATATTATTTCAGTGGCAAGGATGTAAACCTTATTCATAACAGGATTTCAACCACATCCTGAGAACGAAGCATCTCCTCAGATAGTGTGCCCTCATTTATATTGAAAGCATGCTGGTTTTATTTGTCAGTGTTTGTTGAGGGGGTCACAATATCAGGAAGCAGGAGATGGCTCATCAAAGCTTCTCACAAGCCCCCACTACTCATCAATTAGACAGTACCTTGTTTTTAACATCAGGGCGGAAATGCATCTCCCCTGACCCATTGTTAGAAGCTTCCTTCTGTCTTTAAGTTTTTTGGAAGGAGCACTCAAGACTCGACTTCTTTTTTCCAATAGGTAATTGTCACTAATTAATGCTCCTGTTGCATACAAGAATGTGGACCTGTGACCCTGAGTAATCTGGGCCTGTATCTCTGGCCATGGAGCAAGGACACTCTAATCTCCTGACACTACCCACAGGGACAGGGTCACAGATGCAAGGCTTCCTGCGGGATTCCTGAGCAGGCCTTACTCTGCTTCAAAGCCAGTGAGTTCAGGGAGGCAGGCTGACTTCAAGGGCAGCGTGGCATCAGGCCAGTGAATGCTGTCTAGTGTGAGGAGAAGGTCTCTCCTCTGAAGGTCTGGAGAGCTTTCTGCAGAAGCCAGAGCCTCTAGTTTTACGCATTCCACACCCATTTGCTGGGCACCTGTTCTGTGCCTGGCTTTCTCCTAGGCACTAGGGATAACATGAATAAAAGAGTGTCCTTGATGGAAAGGAATTCGAACTCAGCTCAAGATCAGCCCTTTGTTAAAATACCCTTTTAGGTATAACGGGACAAGATGGTCTTATTTTCCATTTTAGACCAAATGAAGTAAAAGAAAAAAAATGGCATTGTGATTTTCTCATTTATAAAAACTGATGAGCACATATATCCATTAATTCGTCTCATTCCCTCATAAGATTCTTCATTTCCTTTCTTTTCCCTTTCCTTCCCTTCCCTCCTCCTCCTCCTCCTTCTTCTTCTTTGGCTCTCTCTCTCTCTCTCTCTCTCTCTCTCTCTCTCTCTCTCTCTCTCTCTCTCACACACATACACTAAAGCATGGGAATTTCTGATGAGCATAATACTCAGAATAACTTCAGGATAAAAATATCTCTCTCCCAGACTTTAAAGAAGCACTAGATTATGGAGGATGCCCATGTAACATTCCTCCTTCACTTAAACAGAGCTTTATGTTTTGCTTTTCCTCTAATAGTAGATCTTTCTCCAAAATCAATCCTAGGAAGTACCCTCATGCATAAACACCACTGGATTAATTTTGAATCAATAAAGTTATATAAAAAAAATGTCCAACGTTGAAAAAAAGGAAACTATAAATTTCAAAATCACTAAACAACAGGCTTGGTGCTTATTTTGTAAAATAGTCTTCACATTACAAATGTTGGATTCCTTAGAGCAACCCTTTCCCAGTTCCTTTTCAAATAGTAGTTTGATTTCCATGGTTCGAGAAAATATCACTGCTTGAGAAGTAAGGTATCAGCATGTATTTTGTAATCACGAAGGGCTAAACGATGGAAACAAATCTCCCAGATAATAAGCAGTGAGCTTTCCACACTTTTTTTTTTTTTTTTTTTTTTGGCTTATACTGATGTGTTCAACCATTTTGGAAAGACAGCATATCACACTGCCTAGGAAGACCCTGGAACCAGGCTGCTAAATCCAACTCTTTCTCCTCAGTTGGGCAAGTCATTCAACCACTCTGTGCCTCAATTTCCTTATTTGTAAAACGTGGGGTTAATAACTGTAGATTAGATTAGCTCACATCTCTAAAGTTTTTAGGAAGTTTCTGGCCTATAGTGTAAACACTACACAAGTGGAAAACACTACATACATATTTGTAAAACACATAGGCTCACACAAATATCTGGCCCTATATTTAAAGGAAAGGCAGACTAGAGATATGATAGGATTAACTTTCTCCGTATGCCTTGTATTCACCAATGTCATGTCTCCGTCAGCCAACTATAAAGTTGATCATTCAAGAACTCTTTCTTATTCATCACAGTGTCTCCCATCCGGCCCAAGACAGTGCTTACACATAGAAGGCCCTCAGGAAATATGGGCTGGATGAATGAACACGTGAATTTGCTTCTGTATTTTGAGAACTGAATTAAAAGTTATTTCTACTAATATTTTTACCACAAGCACTACTGAGATGACTTGACTATTAGTGGTAAAATTTTTCCCTTTATTAATTTGATTGGGAAATGTATAATGAACTCAGTAAGCCTTGTTCAGCCTTTTCTATATATTAAAAATAAGGAGACATCCATACAATCACCCCACACATGCATACCTGCCAACTGCACATAGAGGGGGACTACTTCATACCCTTCTACTCATAATCCAGTTGTTTCTGGAAATCCTGTTATCAGGGAACTTAATTTGGTAGCCAGGAAGCATTCCATCAGCATCTTAAAAGGTGTTAGTTTGTTGGGTTTTGTTTTCAGTTTTTACAACTCACACAACAAACCCTCCAAAGCTGGTTGCATTCATGCTACAAAAGTACTGAGTTATTAGTTGCTCTTCAAAGTAAATACAGGCACTTTTTTTAACGAGATACCATCAACTGTAATTTTATTTTTCTCACATAAATGTTAATCAAGAACTAAACAGATAATTTCCTTCTGTCACACAGCAATTCCACTGTGGTGGAACAAAGTGTTATCTTAAGTTTCACAAAGCAATTGTTCAATGATTCCTGTTGATGGCTCCTTTCCAAATCTTCTAGAATGGCCCAGCCTGCTAGCCCTTGAAACTGGAGGGGAGCAGGCAGGGGGATGCTGTCAGTCAAGAGCTCAGGGTCATGGAACATTTGCTGGTTCTCCCCCAGGACCAGCTCCTGCTCCTGAGGCTGACACCCGAAGCATGCTGTCTGCTTGATGACAATTGCAAAGAAACCTCTAAACCTTGACAGTGTATAAAGGGAACTTGGAGGCTGCAAGAAAAGCTTCATGTCATCCTGGTTTGGTGAATTAAATTATTAGGAAGTTTGGGGAAGAAGAGATAGAGGACTTAGGGAAAGAAATGTATTCCTTGAAGCTGAAAAACAGCTTCAAGATCAGTCCCTTTTCAAGTTCAAAGAATTATTTTCTGCTTCAACACAAAAAAATCTTGTCTCAGCCTCTACTACCCAATCCCTGCCAAGAAAAAAAAAAAAAATCATCTATGAAGCCATCCTTTAGAGTTGGGCCAATTAATCTTTCAGGTAGACTGCCCAAACTCTGATATATGTTTTCCCATCAACTTCCTCATGTAGATGAAATAAGTTTGTTGAACCTCAGATGCACAGAACCCTGAGCCCATTTGGGATACCAAATCTGTTTCTCGCACAAGTCAGTGAAATATAAGAAGTAAAATGAGTGTAGAATAGCTTGACGTTAATAAAATCAGTTCTAGTCTCCAATTCTTTATAAGGGTTGGAGGCCTGTGATCCAACAGAAAGTAGGGTTATGTTACTATTTTAATTTTTCCTTCCCCCTCCCCTAACACTAGCAGCAATTAGTCAAACCCAAAATACATTTCGAAGATGTGGAATGGTTTGGTAGAGAAATGGGTTTCCCCCCACAAAAAAAAAATCCAGACATTTTCAATTAAAAGATGAAAATAAACAGGGAAAATGTTAACAGAGGCAGGACCATTTTTATTTTTTATGTATTTTTGATATTTTGTAATCTCTATGGTAAAAATGAATTATTTTCATAATCAATATAAGTGTGCTTGTGTGTGTGGATATGCACTGGGTGAGGTTTGTGTTCTTGACCTGCCATCAAAGTTTATAAATCATCTGTACATCTTATTAAAACTGCAAATTTTTTTTCAGTAGATGTGGGGTTGGCCTGAGAGGCTACATTTCTAACAGGCTCTCAAGTGAGGTCCACTGGCTGGTCCATGAACTATACTTTGAGTAGGAAGAACGTGGGCTTGTCACATTAAAAGTTCCACCTAGTGCCTTCTCTCATGCCATGCCACGTGAGGTGCCACATGAGGTTAGTGAACTTGACCCCAAAATTTTAGAGGCAACAACCCAAGACACAGGTCAAGAAAAGCTGGAGTAGCTTATAGAACTTGAGCTATAGTGCCAGTGATTCTTTTCTCTTCTTTGAACAACTTTGGTATATACAGACAACACTTGTCCCCTCCCTCATATGGGCCAGAACCTAGTGGCTAGTGGGAGGAGCAGGACCATGAAGAGTTCAGATTTCATACTTACTTTGGTTTTAGCCTAAGAATGGGCAGCCCACCTGACATCAAAGTCGAGGCTGACCATTTAGAATCACTTGGAGGGTCTCAAGCCCTAAAATGCTGACCTCGACTAGCCCTGGGTCACTTCTTGGAGCAACTGCCTCCCCTTTCCCATCTAAAGTGAATGAATGTTCATTCTTCATAGCCTTGCCCTTCAACCTTCAGGTCCGTTGCACTGGGCTCTTTCTGAGCTCTCTCCTCCAAACTATTTAGCCCAGGCAGACTCTGGGCTTTTCTTCACTGGCTGAAGCTCCCTTTCCTTCCTGTTACATGCTAGCAAAATGAAAAAAATGATTTCATAGCTATCATCTCATTTAGTCTTTATATGAGGCCTATGGCAGATTATCAATCCCAGTTAAGAAATGCAGAAATTTCAACATAGAAACAGTAAGTGACTTCCCTAAGGCCTAACAAATAGGTGACAAGACAAGTCTGAACCACACACACACACACACACACACACACACACACACACACACACACACACTTCCCATTATCGTGTCTCTCCTAAAGCATCCATTCCTCAGGTATGGCTATGCGGACAGAACTGGTGAGGCTGGCAACTGCAGGTGACCTTAACAGAGAACATGGAGGGAGAAGGAGGATAAGAAAGGAGGTGGGGGTAGGAATGGGGAGAACTCCTCAGTGTGTGGCCTTGAGTACCACCCTGGCATCTAACAGGAAAAGGGAGTCACTGAAGACATTTGGGCATCAACCTCCACAAAGACAAATGTGAACGGGCGTGAAGGAGGAGGGCAGGGAGGACAGACACAGCAAGCAAAAAACTAGATACTTCATGAGTACTCGTTAGCTTTTTATATAATTTGTCAACCTTAACCAGTCACTACTTCAGTTCACTTTATCAAAAATAGAAAGGCTAAGATACAGATGATAGCACTAGGTTGTTAAACAACAACTAATAAGTAGCCAACAGAGTAGCTTACACCCACTGAAATGTAATTAACCTAAAAACATCAGAATAATTCTGGCTTAGCAATATTAATTTACCTTTTGTTTCCCCACTGCATGTGAGACATATAGCATAAATCAATTAAATATTTGTTCAGTGAATACTGGCATGAAAAATAAATGAGCATTTCTCACAGAAGATAATGTAATCTAACACAAACCGCACAGTGGACTCAAGTATTTTAATGAAAAGCCACTGTCCTCTCAAGGAAAGAGAATTGTTTTCTTCCACTCAGTAGCAGCATTTTCTTAAACTGCTAATCTCTCATCTAAACATAAAAGAAGAAAAGAAAAGAGGGGAAAAAAAAAAAAGAGGTCCACTCTTTCTTTAGTTAAGAGAACCAGCAATAAACACCAAACCTGATCTGAGCCAACAACAGCTACTAGCCTGCAAAATATGATGGCATTTTCACAGTTAATTTTGCTGCCATTTGTGCTTGAATTTATCGTGGTTTAGAAAAAGTAAATTGCGAGGCTAACACAGCCCTCGCTCAGAAGTCCACCAGCGGCGGCGCATCCCCAGTCGGGCGGGATATTTAGTGCCGCTGTGCCGAGAAGGCCGAGGAGAGAGCCAGGGGAGGGATTACTGCTCCGTGCTGCCCATAAATCACCCGGAGCACTTCACACAGTTCCACATCTCACAAATAAGGCTGGGCTGGCAATGTGTCACCGCTACACAAAAGGCAGGAGAGACGTGGATGCCTTCACCCGCCTGGTCCTTTCTCTCCTGTGTGCTCATAAAAGAGGGAAGCACCCCAAGGTTTGCTCTCGCTCTTCCCCCTCACATTCTCTGCCCTCACTTTACCTGGGGAAAGATTGGGCATCAGGCATCTACTGATTTTAGCAAAGGAAGGTCACTACCAACCCCTAATGCCAAAGTCACTTCTCACTTGTTACTTAACCAACACAGCTCTCGCCCTTGCTGATGAACCTTCCCCTAAACTAAAGACCATCAATGAAGGGTACCGGCCACCCCCGATGTCCAGCGACTACCAAACAAACATCTAGACAGCCCTACTCGCCCCTTCCTGCACAAGAATTTTCGGAATATGAAAATCAGATTTCTCTAATTGTTTATAAAAACGAACTTGCTTTCCTTTTTGACACCTGCATAATCCTCTAGGGGGTGCTGGTCATAAATGTGCAGAGGATGAGAAGCATGGGACCCAAAGGCTAAAGTGAAAAACAGCACCCTGGTGTCCCGCCCGCGGAACCAGCCCTTCGTGTTCTGAGACAGTCATCAACACGATTCCTGAAAACAATAGCGGCTTCTTGTTTAAAATGGAACTGCACCTGCTAGAATAACGTGTCAACAAACAATTGCTTTGTTTTTCGTATTAGCCATCCAGGCTGAAGCAATGGGACTTCCTGAAGTGAATACTGGAAGACTTATTCTTAGAAGGGGAGAGAATTCTCATTTTAACACAAGGCTCATGATGGTCATCTTCCTTCCTTCTTTTGTACTCCCCGGTGTTCATCTTATTTGGTTTTCAACAGGTTTGTTTCCATTGCAACCTCTGGCTTCCAATGCCCACAGTGCCATATTTGGCAAATACACTCATTTCTGCTTCCTATCTGTGAGCGATGAAGAGCTTTAATTGCTGTTCCACCATTTCAAACAGTTCTCAGAAGATTCCCCCTCCTCTGTTGAAAGAGCTGGGATAAAGCCTGATGAAAAATTCTTTGCTAAATGTTTAATCATTGCTAAATCATTCTGCTCTTTCAATTTACCAGTCTAATTATGATGTCTGCTTCCAGCTTTTCTATCGTCATTTGATGCTTGTCTGTTGATCGAGTTGGGACACTTTTAAAAGGAGTTATTTTGGTAGAATAAGATGCTTGGTTGTGATTTAAAAGTGTTTTAAGTGATTTGGCCAAGGGTGTCTCCACCGGCTCAGAAGTAACCACAGCCAAAATACCCTAGTGGGGGGAAAATATGAAAGGCTGAGAACGCCTATTATTACTTTTATCAAGGTGCATTCAGACACCAGGCTCATGGGAGCAAGCAAAGGCCCTGGCCTCCTATACCACAGATTCCAATGCAGCCATTCTGTGGCAGCCAGTGCTAGCAATAAGCACTTAGCATGGATGTGAGATCTAGTTTTGTTTTGTTTTTGTTTTAAGCATGTCTGTTTTCCCTTCTGTGGAAGAGAAAATGGAAGGAGATAGCAGACTAAACACAATGTTTTTATGCTATTGTGAAAACAAGAAAGCATGAAAAACAGACTGGTCTAGGAGAAAGGATACAGGGCTTAAAGTCTGCATTCAAAGAGCTGTGTGATCTTGATAAAGTCACTACACCTCTCTGAGTCTCAAATTCCAAATCAAAGAACTGATGCTGTGAGCTTGCTGCTTTTTAAATTCCTTTTCAGCTTAAAAGCCTAGGATATCTACTCTAGCTAAATATCCAGCCTTGAAAAGGAATTAAAACATATAAAATAGTCCAGTATGTCAAACAATATTGAGATATTTTCCTGTTAATGTGAAACTGCTCCATTTGACATTTAACTTCTTAATTGAGAATTTACTTAAGTTGTCAGACCTCAGTTTCCTAATCTATAGAATGGGCATATTAATAGCATCCACTTCATTGAATTGTTATGAGAAATAAGTGTATTAATACATATGTCTTTAGAACAATGCTTGGCATGTACTAAGTACTCCATAAATGTTAGCAATCAGTAGTCACAAGAGCTGAAGTTGTTGTAGAATAGCTGTTTGACTCATTTGATTGTTTATAAATGTTTTTGAAAAAGAAATAAACTCAGGTAGGAGTTGTTTACTGTGCCCTCCTCAAATTGCTTATAAATAGGTGCCCAGAGTATCTGCAGTGCTAACTGTGCACTGTCACCGTCAGCGACCACCATTACCTGCTGGTATTGACATAAGAGGTAAGGCAAAAGCCAACAAGAAGAAGAAACCTCTTTAAGACTGACAAGAGATGGGACATTGGCCATCAAATTTAAAAGCTGACAATTTGTGCTTCAAGGACTCCAAAACCTCTTTCTCCATACTAAATATTTTGAGCTGTCACACAGATGCCAACAGATCCCCTACAAGTTCTGCCAATAAGTTCATTCTTAAAAAAACTTAAGTCAATTCATTCTAAAAAGAAAGGGGTTGGACTGACCTCACTTCTAAACATAAGACTGTATGTATCTAAGACCTTGCTTCCTTATGGGCCATATGCTAAAAGAAAATATTTTCAGACTAAGCAAAAGTAGACAGCCCGGTGACTGATACCATTTGTGGCACCCACCCCAATACATCTCATAAATCATATCAACTTCCACCTATGTGCAAAGATTGTATCATCATATTCTTGAGACATTTTTGTCAGAATGAATAAGCTAAATATCAGTGAGAGTTAGTTAATCTGATTAAATGACTATTACCTTTCAATTATGGAGCTCCTATTGTGTGCCTGGCACTGCACTGGCTCCAGAGTTTCAAAGATAAGATCAAACTCTCATCAAACGAAGCCATACTCCTGAGGACTCACAGACAGTATAACGGAGTGGTTAAGAGCACAGGCTCAGGGGTCAGACTGCCCGGGTCATAGCTGCTAGAAGGAAGAATGGCAGGTAATGCATAAAAAACTTTTTCACTTCACAATCTTTTCCCAATTCAACTCCACTTCCAAGTGGAGATTATTTACTGAGCCAAAGACCAGATGAAAAGAGTAAGTCACAACTCCTAAAATCCAGAACACCTCTTTCACATATATCTACGGCTCAGAGAACTAGGAGGGAAACTGCATGAAGCATGGATCATTGAGACTTGTGAAGTCACAATGCAGTTTAGACACGAAGCCCCTTACCTATTCTTTTCATTACTAGGTGGTGTGGTCAACACTGTCCTGATTAGCTGTTTGCATTCTCAGCACTTGGTCATTCTAGATTGAACCTAGATAATCCACATATAAATCCAGACAAAGATTGATGGTTTGTGCACCCTGATAAAAATAATACTGAAAATGTGATACATAATTACGATAACCCCAAAAATCCTTTATTCATATATTCTAGTTCAATGTGCTCTTACTAAATAATAATGTTTCACAATAATATGATTACGTATTATTGAAGAATGGTAACTTTCTAAAACTGAAAACTGCACAATTTTCATTGAGCAACAAATTAATCGATTTTAGGAGTTTGATGATTTACATAAAATCAAATACCAACAACAACCCAGATTCTCATTCCATCGAAAATATAGATTAATGTTCGAACTATTTTTTGAAGTATTTTTATTTAAGGGTTTGTGGTTTGCACTTTCTAGAAACACATACATTGAATTAGGATGATTTGGGGCCCTTTATAAGGTTATAAAATTCAATTCTCCTCTACCTATCCTCTTTGCCATTAAAAAAATCATCGAGAAACACAGAACACCAATTTTTAAACAAAAATATGACGGTTCTCCTAAAACTCAAAGATACATGGGCGTTCACACACACACATACACACAGCTCCTCTGGCCTTTCTTTTGGTCTAACAAAAAGATTATTCCTTGACATATTTCCCACCTACTTTCTTCATGTCTTCTCGTTCCTTTCCCAAGCCGCTCATTCCCACACTACCTTTAATTCGGATGACTCTTATTAAACATGACGATTTAATTACCATCAATCTTTTATGCTACGTACTTCACCTCTGCTGACACATCTGATCCCATTATGTGCCTGACCTGTAACGGTCATCAAATCAAAGTCATTCTGGTCACTTCAGTCTGGGCCTGACACATGCCCAGGTCACAGAGTTCATATGAAGGCACAGGGCCTAGCAGACCAGTTACCCAGCCCTCCGCTTAACACCCTTGTCAATAGAATTTCACGACTGGGAAACCGCCAGATTCTGCCTGGTTTGAATAAAATGTTCCTGTTTTTATGGAAAGTTGAAACAAATAATTACACAATGCTGAGGAGCACTGACTTTTATATAATTGGAGCCTCTCCGCCAGTATGACACGCTGCCTGCCGTCTTTGACGTTTGTGTCGAAAAGTCTTTGGTTGGAAGGTGAGAATTGATGGGGCAGCCCTCTAGAAGATGCCAAGCACTGCACACTGGCAGAGAGTCCCCTAAAGATACCCCGAGAAAGGAAAGTGAAAGACAACTGGGGTATCACCGCAATGCCACCACCAATTGGGTGGCCACCTTCCAGTGAAAGGTAACCCCATGGAAGCGTCTGTGTTCACAGAGTTGTATGCTACCCTCTGACAGGAGCAGCTGTTCGAGCTGCTCTACCTCAAATCTACATGCTGAAAAGCACTCCCACTCAACCTAATGAGACAGCCATTTATAAAGGAGCCTCTTCCGGCTGTTGGGGCCTGGTCATTGTTATTCACCCAAAGGCCTTCCCTGGTGGTAAACATGGCACTGTTTTCCCAGACCAAACATGGACCCTCCCTCGAGGTAGCCAGACACACTGTCTGGTGTGCACAAACATTTCGACTTCTAACTGGACAGCTCACCCTGGCAGTGTCGTCCTCTTGCTTTACTTTACTAATGTGTGTGTATTTTTACCAGCCTCTCTGGGAATACTGCCCTGCTTTTTGGCAACTGTCACTGACAAGGAATTTCTCATCAAGATTGAAATCTCTGACCATCCCCAAAGCTCCCAACCCCCTGAGTTTCAGAGCTCAGGGATGAGGAGGCTCGTCCTTGAAAAGAACTATGGCTTTAGGAAGCAGTATCGTGGGTTTCTTCATGGCTGTGATGAATGAAAGCCCACACTTAGTCAATTACAAACATTTGGCAGGTAACAAATTAATAGGGAAAGTTATTTCTGAGAAATACAATGTTTTTACTTAGATTTTTGTTTTGTTTTTTAATTTCTGGATCCTCTGATTTCCAACTGAGAGCTCATTGCCTTATTTTTTTTCCTCACACCTCCTCCAAAAAGATATCAATTCAAGATGATGAAATGCATCTCCTATTTAGCCCCTTCTTCTCACTCTCACTCTCTGCCTGCTTACAGCTATTTTCACAACAGTTTTCTCTTTTGACAAGCCTTACCTATTGCATACTAAATGTACTTAAAAGTCTTAACCTGTGGCCCATAAAGCAACCCAACCCTCTAATAATTGTCACAGATATGGGGCTGAAGCAATCTCAGTTCCCTGAAAAATATGAAGTTTCACTGTGTGAGAAATGGGAACACAAATAATAAATCAGAAAGAAAGACTTCGATCCCATTATCATCTTTCATCTGAAAGACTGAAATTCACATTCTTTCCACAAATCACTTCACTTGCTATTAAATGTCTTCCAAAAGATTCTAAACATCTTCTAAATTGAGGTTAATTGTTAACGAAGGATACATTTGGGTGATCTATCATTAGATGCAGTAAAACTATTTAACCATTTGAGCTTCATTTCCATCTGAGACTCTAAAGGCAATTGACAAGTAATCAGAGGTTATTCCCATGTTGGGAGGGTAATCTGAAGCACAGAGCATAAGATAAATACAGACTTCCCATTTCAGACAATTCTCAATTATCAGATAAATTACCCACCCAAAACAGCATGTTGGGGAAAATGACAGGCTATTATTTGGTATGTAACAGCCATTTACCAATTCTACTTCCAAAAGCTCATTTGATTCATAAGTTTATGAACATAAGTGATGATTGCAAAGAGCAAAAATATTCCTAACCTTTTCCTGAGATTTTTTTTTTCCCCTTGAATCAAAACTGGAGTATCGGAAAGAATTCAGATAATCAAGACACAGGATAAATGTATAACATTAGCTATATCTTCTTGCATTTATTGTGTAGCTTATTCCCACCACTACCACCTCAAACCTGAACACCCATCTCTATTTTCATTAATTATATTATATTAGAAAAATGTCAATGGTACTGCATATACTTACGCAGTACAAATTTCTCTGACTGCCTGGCATGAGCAGACTTTACCCAATTAAAAAGTTAACAATAATTGGGAGCGGATGATAAGTAAATATCCTGTTGCTTTGACATACATGTGTCTTCAAAGTAGTTAATGAAGAGTTTGGCAAGCCACAGAGTCTTAGAAAATGTCATGTCCAAAACTCTACTTCTCTCCATGTCACTCAACGAAAAGACCTCAGCTGCTCCCATTAGATCCCTGAGCTGAACTGCTCTTCAGTAGGTAGTTCAGAGGTTTGCCTACACAACACACCCACCTTCTTCTCCCTCCTGGTAGCAGCAATTTCAAGTTTTAAAGGATTAAGCAGTCTTGTCTTTCCCATACATGTAAAACACACCTGGGTTCTAGCAACAGTCTTTACCTGATTATCTTTTACCTGATTATCTCAGAAATGTTGGGAGCCATGAAGGTTCTGGCTATCTCTTCTCTGCCTCTTAACAATCCTACATGAATGTCAAGGTTTCTTTCCTCTCTTTTTTCTCTTCCATCTTCTCCCTACTTCTTTCATTCCCAATGTCTCAAATTCATTGGATTTTTTTCCTTTTCTCGGTTCTTAATATGTCTCCATTGACATTTTGTCCTTCTAAATACACACACACACACACATACACACACACATAGTATGTGAATGTTCAATGTGTCACTAAAATTGCTGATGTCGGTCTGTATTTGTATCACCTTAAAGGCGGGCCAATCAATTAACCCTTTTAAGTTCTGCTTATAAGGAGTCACAGCAGTCAAAAGAGGGATGCACCATGCTTTAAACAACATGAATGTGTTCTTGTAAAAGGATGCATTGACAGTTTTACGAGACTGGAGTCTAGTGAAAGCAGGTGTACACGGCCCAACAAAAATGGCGCTGTATTGTGAGGTTTGAAAGAAGATGGAAAAGTCATTTTATGTGGTCGGTTTTTGCAGAACCTCTGAGAAATGAGGCAAGAGTGAAAAGCCATCTGCTGCCAAGATACAAGCACAGCTATTAGCCTTCTCACTATTCACATGGTCATACCCGAAAGCGATACGATGTGATGTGACCTAGCGGCTTAATTAATGTGCTTCCACACTGCATTAAATGCACATTGGCGTGAGCCAAACATGGAAGAAACGCTTAGATGGAGTCTTCCACTGTTGTTTATTCAAATATGAAAATAGTATTTTTAAAATAAAGATATAAAGTTGTTGTTCCTCACACGAGTGAAAAATTAAGCATTGCAATCTAAATCTAAAGTGGAGTATAATATTGAAATCTAATAATAATAGATTCTAATGCCAACATTTTAAGCTGAACTCTTAGAAAGCAAATAAAATAATTAATACTTCTGTTTTTTATCCACACCCCCCCTTCATTTATTGTTTCCTGCTCTATTTTAGACAAAGCCTTTGTTCTTTCGAACATTAACTTGTGAGCTAGACTAATAGCTTTTTCAAACACTCTTTACTATAAAGCACTTATAAACAAGGGCCATTAGAAAATCAGGAGAGGGGACAAGAATGAATTTATAGTTCTATGAGGTGGTAGATAAAGCTGATTTATACTTCACATGTGAGCAGCCACTGTGGTTAGATGGCAGGTGAAGTGGCAGGCCTCCAAAATGCCACCACATACCCAAAGTCAGACTCAGGAGAGGATTTGAGATGCACCAACTATTTTGCAAGAGTTTGTGATGCAGCTCTCCATACCAAAGAGGACCCCAAGAGAGAACTTTTAACTCTTTAACCATGTATCTCTATCGTGAACCAGGAATGATCCAAGAGCTGTGTCACCTAACACCTGTTGAACCTCGATTTGCCACCTCTCCGTCTCTGGGCCAAGAATTCCCAGCTTCCTGGTCTTCAGCTCCAATGGCTGGTTTTACACCTGCTGTGGGGAAAGCCTCAAACATCTTAGCCACATTTGGAAGTAGTTCATTAAAGAGGTTCTAAATGCCTATTTTTTAAATATTTTTAGAACACTCAGGAGTTTTATAGCACAGGAGAGGCCTATAAAAGTAAAGTACTTTGCTAACAGTATATGGAAGGAAATTTTCAAATTAATTTTTAGTGCACATTGTTGCTTCTGAGGGTTTTTGTTTAATTTTTATAGTGTTAGAGGTTACACTCATCATTTTATTAAAAGACTCAATTAGATTTAACATTTATGGAGCACTTTTCCTTTGCAAGCTACTTGGCTACAGATTCAAAGATGAATCAGACGTGGCCCTGTATAGGAAGCTCACCACAGGGTGAGATGCAAACAGGTATCTGTATACGTTGTCAAGTATACACAGGACACCTAGGCAACCATTCATTTCACAGTGCAGTGGGAGTGCAGGATTTGTGCTGAAAAAGTGATCCACAGCTTTCAAAGAAGAGGTAGCAAGCATTCTGGGCCTTAAAGGATGGTTCAAATTCCTCTAGAAGGGGCTCAGGGAAAGAGCATTCCTGGTCCATGCTAGAGATACAGCACATGCAAAGGCCTGGATTTTTTTTTCTCATGCTTGGAATTTCCTTTTTTTTTTTTTAAGAAGAAAAACTGCCTTTACAAAAACTGTGGTCTATCTACAATGCTTACATATGACAAATACATGATTTTTGCATTTTAAAAATGTGTATAAATCTAAGATCTATGTATTTGCCAGAATCCTAATACCTACCATACAGATAGTGTGGTTTTGTAATGGAACACAAGTTGGAAGTTTTATGTGGGCTTTCTTCAAGGCTCCATGTATCTCTGGACCTAAGCCCTCATTTGGAGAAAATCTTACATGATTAAATTTGAGGCCTTTCATGAATGTAAAACCAGGGTAAAATATACCCAGCCCATGCCACCCCCCCCCCCACACCGTGCTTTCTAAATGTTTACTCAATTAACACTGAATAGTAAACTAAAATCTAACAGCTCTTCTCCCAGCCAAGAGATTCTACTATTGGAACAAACATATTTTAGTTGAGTAAGTATTCTTAAGGTTGAGATTGGAAGGCCATGTGTGTAAAAGAATGTGTGTGAAGGTAGCACTTCTGTGGAAAGCCCATTTCCCCTCTCTGGCCTCTTCTGCTAAGATTCCAAACACATTGCCTCTGGAACTACCGAATGGTTGGGGACAAGCAGAGAGCTTTGCAGCCAATCATTCCACCTCCACCACTTCCACTAAGGCCCATTTCCTGGGCTTTGCTCCCTCTTCAGTTCACTTCCCAGAGTGGAGTTAATGGGGACATGCTTCAACACCTCTGCCACTGCTGGGTGGCTGTGCAGTGCGGGTTGCCCTGCCATCCATCAAATCAGGGCCTTTGAGAACAACTGAATGCCAACTCCCACTGCCAGCCCACCTCTACCAGCCCTTCCTCGGAGCCCTGCCAAGGTAAGGTCCCTGCCCGCTCCTCCATTGGCCATCTGAACAAGTCCCAACACGACTGACAGATGGAGCAAGAGTGGCTTGTGACACCCTCTGTGCAATGAAGAAAGAAACCTGCCTTGTCTCTGCATCAGGGAAAACACACAGCAACTTTGTTTCACGACCCTCGTGTCATTTCAAAGTTATCAGCAACTTCTACACCCCTGAGGGTGAGGGGAGAGCCAAACTCCAGGACAATATGATCTCTGCTAAAAACACAAAACACTTTGCTTATGGCACAGACGTAGAGAAATCAGGATAAATAGGCTCAGGGTCTGTTGAGACTCAGTGAATGGCTACCCTAGAAAGCCACCTGGGTTTGTCAAGGATGGAGGACATGCAGTTTGGCGCATTTTTCTCTTAATCCCCACAAGCTATGCAGAAGGCAAACTTACTATTCTGGAAATTCTACCCCCAAATTCATCCTCGTGAAGCATACTGCTGTCATCCTTCATCAACTGTCCAGGTAGGCTGCGTTCAGCTCAGCAGGGTGCACAGACACACAGCAGGGGAACCCCAGACTTGGTCGTGGTGCCCTGGCTTCAAATCCCAGCCTTGCCTCTTAAAGATTTGAAGGTACTTCCCAAACGTCATTCATCCCAGTACCTCCTTCACAGATACCTATATGTCACCTGGACAATAGTTACTCAATGATTTCTTCAAGCACTCACTTTTGTCCCTTAAATTCATTTAAAAGAACAATTTCAAATGGAAAATCAGTATCATCTGCTTTAATAGAATGAAAGGTATAAAGAATGAAAAAAAACAATGTTATTAAATTCAAGCTAAATTCTGTTACACAACTAAGCCTCTGTCTTTTAACTAAATAGAGAAACTAGCACATATTAACCTACATTTGTTCTTGCAGTTGTTCAAAGAACTAAAAGAGAGCTTGAAAGGAAATGACTGACTCTCACATCTTAGTTCAAGGCTATAGAGTACTAGCCCAGTGAACCCCAAAAATCACCCCATTCTCCATTCTAGTCGACACCCCACACATCAGGAAACCCCATGCTAATGATAGGGAAATACAAGGCTGAGTTTGTCTGTTTTTGTTGTTTTAGTTTGAATTCATTTTTCCCGTCTCAGAGATAACAACAGCACTTTGACTGTTTCTCTGTCATGTACTGAGCACAAATTCCACGACTTGCCTGAGGTTAGGGACCTTGTCTACATCAGCTTGCGTGAAGGGGAGTGCTCAGACACAGCTTGAACTGCCAGCAAGCGAATGCAGCTGGCTATCATCTTTTCTCACTTACTCTTTCCCTTTCATTTCCCTAAAAGCATCCTGACGAGGCTGTATTCAGAATACAACTATGTGAAAACCTCCTAGAGATGACATGATATTCATTCAGTTAGTTCAATGACACTGTCCTCCATGAGAAATATTCCATTCTCTCACCAGCCAGCTAGCGTCCACCAATCAGACAATCCTTCTGAGAACAAATTGTATTTATAGCTCCATTTTACAGATGGGCTAAATCAAAGTCCAAAGAGGTGAAGGCAGTTGGCCAAGATCACATACAAGGGGTGACAAATTTAAAACTCCACACCCTCCAACTTTATGCTTTTGAGTCAAAAAGTGGGTTGGCCAGAGTCACAGCTCACACGTGCAAACACCAGAAAAGCTGTTCTATCTGCCAATGTCACCGTTAAATATTTTCTTCCTCAAGTGCTTTATGAAATTCATGGCAACCTCTCTGTTCTCATCCCAAAGCTCTTTATTTTTGCTTGGTTTGGTTTTCTGAGGCCCTGTCTGAACAAAGGTTGTAAATCAAAAGGAAAAAGCTCGTATGTGCTTTCTGGACATCTGTAGGATACTTGTCTGTCCGATGTTCTGTATTTCTTGGCCCTGGAGTCTCTAACACTAGGTTCATTGTATTACACAATCCTGCCAACGCAGGCTATGCACTAAAGGAAAAAAGCAATGGACCTATCGTCTGCTTTCTATCCCATGTAGCTTCCTAATCAATCTTTTCCTGTGATAACTTGGGGACTGAGAATACATTTACAGCAACACAGAATTCTGAGAACATTACCCATTCTCCAAAGGCATTTAAAAAAAAAAAGAAATCACAAAACAGGAAGTTCCAAGCCATTGAAACTCACCAGTATATTTGCTTGAAAATCTTCTGGAACAACAACACAGTGCAAGCCTATCCAGACAAGCAGACTATTATAAAAGCAGATGTTTTGCTCACCTCAGAGAAACACATTGTCAATTTAGTTAACATCCTCTCGTCGTTTGAACAGGTTTCTCAGGAAGTCAGCAATGATATAACTCAAGTACAAAATGATCCTTATGTTCTCATTTATCTCATACATGTACATCTTAGCAGAAGATAGATGTGCGTGTGTGTTAAATGAATTAGAAAGAAGAAAAATGCCAGTAGTGGGCTACTCCCTGCTCTTATTAAAAGGTCAACCCACAAGAGTGGGATTCAAGAAACAAGAGGTGCCTAGAGGGTGGGACATCATCATACATGGATTATTTTCCTGCTGAGGGTTTGGCCCTGCCTAGTCCCCACAGCAAGCACAGAATAAATCCCCCACCCACCCTGTGTAGATCGATCACTAGGAAGATTGTCCCCAAAGTACCCCAGCATCCAATGTCGGGGCCTTCATCGGCCTTTTCCAGTGATCTGGCCTCAGTCTGTCTGGGGTAAAGTGGGGTAATGTTTCCGGTCAGCCAGCTCGGGGGGAGTGAGGTTAAGGTTGGGGGTCAAAATGAAGGGACAAAATTAAAATGAAGAAACAGAGTAAGAGAAGGGGAGGGTGAACAGTCAAGAGGAAACAAAGTCAGATGAAGAAAGGAAAAGGAAAGAGGGAAGAAATAGTTGTGACCAGGGACCAAAAAAAAAAGGATTGAGAAAGGTATGCCCGAGTGTCTACACAACCACCCTCCTGCTGGTTAGAGAATCTACCACACAGAAAGGGCCCTATCTAGGCCTGAACAGCTCCACCAGCCACGTGGCCCGGGGGCAGTAAGCATAAGGACACTGGGATACTTACTCTTTAAGCATTGTCCTGGGAGAGGAAAACTGCATTACTGACTGAACTAACTTTAGGTCGTCCCAAAATAAATAGGCCTTGGTCATTAAGCTAAATATTCCCATGTCTCCATTACACACACACACACACACACACACACACACACACACACACCTTTGCTGACAACAAGATAAACAACTTTATTAATCAGTGTTAATAGATTTTATCCCTTATGTACAGAGTTTTTGAGGTCATGCTCCAGTAAGTTTTTTTTTAAGCTAATGTGTTCATATAGGAGCATAGCAAATAAGTTTGTCAAAATCACTATTAAGCTCACAACCCCTGTCTTACTATCCCAGATTTTTGTTTAAATAGCTAAACTCTCTAACTTGATGATGTTAAGCAGGCCTCGCTGGTAGGGATACAGTAGGGCAAACAGTGGAGGCTAGAAAGGCCCTAGCTCCACTCAGCCTTTCTCTCCAAGACATCAATGCCACCCAAGTAGCACCAGAATTGCAAGGCAGCCAGACATCAGTGGGATTTGAACAAAGGGCCAAAGGGTCTCTTTTTTAAATGTCTGCTTGGGGCCTTGCAAACCCAGAATTTAACCTTATGCTACTGGGGTAATGTTCATTTGGGAGTACTTAAGCTTAAATTACTCTTAAATCACTCCTCTGTGCTAGACACACCCAACTCTTGGCAGGGAACCAGAGTCGGGATGCACCGCCCAGGGCCCACTGTTCAAACCTGAAACTTGAAAGGCCTCAAAACCCAAAAAGTAAACAGATTCTTAATCATTTTCAAAGTCATCTGCTTCCTCTATCTCCAGCACCTTGTTTTTCTGTTGAGTAGTTCCCAGTAGAAGTCAGAAGTGAAATGCTAGTACAGGATGAGCTGTGTGGAGAACCACTGTGTTCCCGGGGCGGCAGAGGCTGAGGAGGACACAGAATTAGCACAACAGGCAGATCAGCCCACGAGGGCTCATCAGGCATCACCCAGGATTGCATCACGTGGAGGCCAGGCTGCTGCTCTGCTGTTTACAAACGGTGTGATTTTGGGAAAGTTAATTAACTTCTGTGCCTCTTTTTTCTATCTATAAAATGAGGGTAAGAGTAATATCTAACTCACAGAGCTATTGTGAGAATTATGTTAGTTAATATACATAAGAGCTTAGAACAGTGCCTATCTTAAATTATTATTATTATTATTACCATAATTATTCTTAGTTTATAAACCATGGATTACTCTTCCTTGCCTACCAAAGTGTATACGCCCCCCTGGCGTAGCGGTCAAGGTTTAAACTCCCTGCCCCCAAATGACTTTTTCAGCCTCATCTCCCACTACTACCTGCCTCGCACCATGTGTTTAAAACAAAGAAGATGATTCATCATTGCCTGGATGTAGTTCACAATTCTTTGATCAGTTCATACAATTTTCCCTGCATCACTCCCTTCACATTTCTATCAAAAGTGGATCCATTTTTCAAGACCATTCTCAAATACTGAACATTCTTTTAGCTTGAATGTCCAAATAGTCATTGAATGTGTAAAATTCAATATCTCTAGTTAGTTCTATAGTTTCTCTATGGCATGGCTGCTAAACCCTTTCTAATCTGTTTCACCCTCTTCTTCATACAGTCTGGTTGTCAATGTCCTTCAAAAGTAGCAACCAAGGGGCCAGCCCAGTGTCTCAGGTGGTTGGAGCTCCATGCTCCTAATGCCAAAGGCTGCCGGTTCAATTCCCACATGGGCCAGTGCCAGATAGCTCAGTTTGTTGGAGTGTGGGCTCTCAACCACAAGGTTGCCAGTTCAACTCTGGCTCAAGGGATGGTGGGCTGCGCCCCCTGCAACTAACAACGGCAACTGGACCTGGAGCTGAGCTGCGCCTTCCACAACTAAGATTGAAAGGACAACAACTTGACTTGGAAAAAAGTCCTGGAAGTACACACTGTTCCCCAATAAAGTCCTGTTCCCCTTCCCCACCCCAAAAAAGAAATTACAATTTAAAAAAAAAAGTAGCAACCAACATTGTGTGCAATACTCTAAATATGCTCTGACTCGTCCAGCATATAAAGAAGCAGATCATTTTCATAATTAATTTTTATTGCACCCTAATAGAATGCCAGCTTTTTAGAAGCCACATGATATCCCTGTCTCATGTACAGCTTCTGTTCAACTAGATAGTCTTCTCTTGAATCTGTTGTCAGCCTTCCCATAATTATGCCACTGATTATAAAAAACTAAGTGAACAATTTTACATTTGTGTCTACTGAGTGGCACCTTGCAGGCCTCAGGGCAGAGTTCCAATTTGACAAAATAATTTGGAACCAACTTTGTTATCTTTTGCATTGGCTATATCTCCCAATGAAGTCATCTGAAAAGCATTCTGTCTGCGTCATAGATACTGATGTGAAATAATATAGGAACAAGGACAGATTATTGCAGACATCAGCTAAAGAGTCTCCCCAGTTTGACAGATGCACAGACCTTGAGATATGGTTATTTCATCAACTGTCTAACTCACCCAGCCCACTTTTATGACTTTATCCACAAAGACATAATGAAACTTTATAAAATGCTTTCCTGTAACCAAGGTTTTCAATGTCTATACCATTCCCCTGGTATGGTATGGAAATCTTTCTTTCTTTCTGTTTCTTTCTTTCTTTTCTTTCTTTTATTTTTTTTTCTTTTTTAAGAGTAAGGGATTATTTTGCTGTGACAAACATATGTTGGCTCCCAGCAATTACTACTACTTTCTAATGTGCCAAAATAATGCTTGAGTACATTTTTCATGGGAAAAGAAAGAAAGAAAGAAAGAAAGAAAGAAAGAAAGAAAGAAAGAAAGAAAGAAAGAAAGAAAGAAAGAAAGGAGACCAACAGGAAAACCTCATCATTCAATGATAGAAAGAAGCTCAGAAATCCCAACCAGTCCAGAATAATTATTCTACTGAATTTAAGGGTCAGATGAACTTCTGAATACAATGCAGCCAGCCACTCCTTAGCAGTTCATAACTGCCAAGTAGGAGAGAGAGTACACCTCCTGGAACCTTTAGACTTTCAAAGGTTCTTAATCCTACCCTTGGTTGGCCTCCCAGATTATATCAGGTGAGCCATGCAGCAGACTTGGAAGAGTTAAGATTGCCTGGGCCCAGTCTCCTGATATTTTAGAGAATCTTCAATCACAACAATACCAGATTCCTCCCTCGAGACTCTTTCCACTGACAAAGGCATTTCCTCATTCCCACCATGATCCCGAGCAAACGTGGATAGCCTCTGAATAGAGCAAACAATCTTGTGTGACCAGCCCTAGCCTAGCTTTCTAGACAGTGATCTGCTCATTTCTAAATAGACTGTAGTAGCTAATCTCATAAAACGCGCTGAAACATGAGCCCCGATAATCATGCCCTCGTGTAGTCCCCTTCCCTTGAATCTTGTCTAGCCCTGTGACTTGTATTTGACCAATAGGGAACAGCAGGAATGATGCAGTATGACTTCAATGCTGGATCATAAAAAGCCTCACATTGTGAAATGGTCCTCCTACAATCCAGCAAAGTAATGGGTATGCAATTGGGATCAAAGGAGACATGGCCTCTGCTCCCACAGGGTTTACAGTCTGGTATGAAAGATAGACTCTAAACAAGTAAACAAATGATTATAACTTCAGCTTGGAATATAGTAATAAATGATCAATGGCAGGGGTAGAGGAAATTCTGATCAAGAAAGGTCTCTCTAGAGAAGAAATATTTAATCTGACCCCTGAAGGATAAGAAAAGGTCCCAAAGTATTTCATACAGGTTAAAGGACTGATAGTTAAAACTCTTATATAATAGATCATTAGAGTGAGCTGTATTTCTTTCATTGGCATGTCTATACTCTCAGAGCACTTAGAAATTTTACTGGCATTTGGATTTATTTTGGGAATGTCTTAAAGCCTCCTCCCACCTATCTACTCACCTTCCTCTCACTCTCCTGCTTTGTCTTATTCCTCGAGACTCTCTCAATGCATTCTTCATAGTGTAGTTCTCACTCTGCATGCAGCCCCTGTATGTGACCCTCCTGCACATATTCTCCTTAGTTCATCCCCAGCAATCCCCAGTACATGACTGACAGCGTTTGTCCTCTGCAACCGCACACCAAGAAGCTGAGAAAGAGCACCCTACTTCACATGCCACCTGAGCCTTGGCCCTCACCTGCTCCTCAAGAGAGAGGAAACTGCCATCTTATGAGAAATCATTTATTTACTAGCTTAAATAATTTTCTAATGTTACTTTTAAGTAATATATGGACTTTTGATTGCATAAGTTAGTCCAATAGGCAATGGAGGGCTCACACATCTGCTTCAGCACAAATCAATGCCTGCCTGACATCAAGACCAGATTCCCTGGTGTGGTTGACATGGTTAGTTGCCTCCCCAACATTCGCCCCATTCCTCTCCCTTTGTGCCACATGGGTGGGATTAACATATGTGGTAGAGTTGGCTGGACCACGACCAAAGATTCATGCTGCCTTCCACAGTGTGGAGTGCATGCTGGGAAACAGATGCCCAGCCAAGGACCACATTTCACACTTCTCTTGAACTAAGGGGGGCCATATGACTTGTTCTCACCAATGGAATGTGAACAGAAGTGATGTACGTCACTTCTGAGGTAAAGCAGTTAAGAAGCAAATGTGTCTTCCCAAGATCTCTTTTCCTTTGCATCAACTTTGGAAGCTCTGTGTTGAAGATGGAGGAAGTCTAAGATACTAAGTCCCCTGAATAAACTCTTAAAGGTGAACCACTCGTTAGGATTAGCAACATTTGCATTAGTCTATCACATGACTGAGAAATATGTGTTCATTTTATTAAACCAGAGAGAATTTGGAATTCATCTGCTATAGCCTCTACCTTTCCCATATTAATACAATGTCCCTCCAAGTTCCAGGGGTGGGTTCTGATTTGGTTCAGATCTGGGTCAATCAGTGAATAGTGTTCTTCTAGCCACAGAAGTTTCTTCAGAGACTAGAATATTGCCTAAGTCATTCCAACTAAAGAAAAGGTTATTTGTTTTTTGAAGCTTTGAAGAAAAGAAGCCTTCTCTCTCCTCTTGAATATGAATAAGGAAGCATGTAGTAAAATGTTTTGCAATAATCTGAGGATGAAGCCAACAGACAGAGAAAAAAAGAGCTAAATGAGAAACATGGGGCCAGGTAGCTGATCAAACTATGCCCGAAGCATAATCTACATGTGAGTTTTTCAGTTTCATAAGCTAACAATTTTTTAAGCCAATTCAAATTTGTTTGTTTTTATTAACAACTAATATCTTTCAGATATACTTATTTATTCACAAAACTCCTATAATCAATGTAGGAAAAAGAAGTAAATGAAAACCAATTACCATATTAAAGACAATTCAGAGTTTTCAAAACCCCAAGTACATACAGGATATGTGTGTACATACAGTACATATAACATATGTAATTCTTACATCAATAAAGTATTAATCAAAATTCACAAATGTTTATACCTACAGTCAGAATAGACTGGGTTATGCTGCAGTAACAAATAACTCCCAAAATCTCTGTGGCTTATAACGAAAGTTTATTTCTTACTAATGTGTCTCATTCTGGGCCAACTATGCCTCAGCTCCATCTTTCCTCCAAGACCAAGGCTGCTAAAATAGCCTCTGTCTGGAACATTCCAGCTCTCATGACAGAGAGAAAAAACAAAACACGGGGAGCTACATGCTGAATCATAAAAACTTCTGTCCGTTCACATATATTGGTCAGAATAAGCCTGGAGTCACAGGATAAGAAAGTATAATTCTCCCCCAGTAAGGGGTAGTGAATATTTACTGTGAACAATAGTCAAATATTTTATTCAAATTTTTAATTCAAAAAAGTATTCAAATATTTTATTTGAACAATAAAAGTCTGCCACAGTACCTAAAGTTGATAAACAATACACTATGTCTTAAAAGAATACTTAAGACACTAAAGAATAATCAGGACCCAAAATAGATAAGTAAATAAATAAATAAATATGAATTTAAAAAATAATAAAAATAATCAGGACGCAACCTTATCCAGTACAAATTTGACCAGAATCTGAAGATAAGTTTATCCAAGATTGAAAAAGAAATTGGGCTATCAATAAATAATTATTGAAAAATCTTCAAAACATTGTCTTTTACTATTCTAAAATGTTGGTGATTACTTCTGACATGCTGGTCAGTCGAGGACAGAACCAGAAAAAATATTGATGCATTAATGGAATTTCAGGAATAACCTATCCACAAGAGTATGTCCATGTCTCTGCTCTATTCTAATATTTAATTTTACTGTAATATTTGGTTTTACTTAATATTTATTTTTATCTATACACGGAGGTGGTGACAGTAAAATCTTTACTTAGGGCATAATACTGAAGAGGATTTACTGAAGATTTCAAAATACCAGACACATGATCTCACTGAGACATCACAATACCCCTATGAGGTAAGTCGTCTCATCTCGGTCTTACAGAAATGAAGTCGATGTCCAAGGTTGCAGAGCTACTACAAAACCCCAAAACCTATACCTCCCATGAGTCAAGGTTTGCTAGAAAGGATGTAACCCCACCAAAATTGTAAGGAGGTGACTCTAAGCTTACATCATTCTCCCTCACCCAATAAATGCAAGCCCTCAGGAAGACCTCAGACACCCTCTGGGGGGGTAAAGCTCAACATATTCTCCTACAGAGGCTATGAAGATTTTGACCAATCACCTGAAGCCCTAGCAGGCCCTAGGAGGCCTGAAGCCCAGTCTTCCACAAGCAGGAAGAAGTTGCATTGGGTAAGTGGAAGTCTTCCCACAGAGGAGCCTCACCACCTGGAACATTAAAGGCCACCCTGAGATGGAAGTTGAGGAAAATGGAAGGAAATTTGTTCAATGGTCAAGAAAGCTCATTTGGTAAAAACCCCAGACCAGAGCAAGATTAAGGAGTCAGGAGGCCAGTAGCTGAGGTCTAAGGGGATGGGCTGGAGTCATCACAGTGACAAGAAGCAGGAACGTACTTGAAGTTATCTCAGGGCATGGTCGGCTGAAAGAAAATTAATCAGTGCACTGACTGCTCTCTATTTGCACAGGGCACAGATCTGGGTGAGTCAGCACATCTGAGTGACTTTAACCCCATCAAGCCAACTCCTTCTTGATAAGGCTGTACCTTCTGTGCTCCTGTGCAGTGGGGAGACTTGGCACTGTTCACTGTAGGTTTCACTACATATCTGTTGCTAGCCTTTCATTTCCCTTGCAAATTATTCCATGAGATGTATCTATAAGCTACAATTATGGGTCATTATCACAGGCATTTTATTCAGAGGAGCTAGAGAACGAACCATGGTGATTAATTCAGTTCCAATGTGTATACCATTTTTCAGCTAACAAAGAACTTTCCAATATATTATCTCATTTGAATCTCATGCCAATTGTGCAAAATAAGTACTCTCACTCCCACTTTATAGGTGAGAAAACTGAAAGTGGGGGCCAGTTAACAATTTGTCCAAAGTTTCACAGCAAATGATAGAGGCAGAATTTGAATTTGGGTCCTTTGACAATATGACATTGCCCTGAGAAAGAAATTCAAAAATAAGAGAGAACAATGGTGTGAACAGGCAGAGAGGAACGCATTGGAATGGAGAAGAAGGTCCATATGACAGCTGTAAAATTATTTCAAGGAGAAATGAAGACAAATTGGAATTAAGCTCTCTTTTAATTATACATTTACCAGTGATCTGTCATTGAGAAAGAACTAATACATAGAGTATCAATTTTCAGTAAATACAAATGGCAAAGAAGGCATTTAATGAATTGCAAATGACAGTGTTTCTAAGAGTAGTTATCAATCATGAGTAAGGGCCTTCCCATTTATTAATCACATATTTCATTTCAGCAAAGAATCTAACAGAACGGCTTAAAGAGAATACAAGGATGGTGCAGATGGTGACTGGGAAGGTAGGCGTGAAAAATAAAACTTCTGCTTTATCCATTTCAAACGTGAAGGGAAGACAAGGGAGAAGGAAAATATTTGCAAATGGGATTTTAAAATAGTCGAATAACTGATGAAATGTTAAGGAAACTGCAAATTCATCAACTCTAAAGCATGTTCTTGAGCCAACTAACAACAACAAAAAAGGAGTGAAAAGGAAAGAATCTTGGCCAGAAGTGAAGAGCAGTTGAGAGAAGAGAAAAGCGAAGAAGACTGACTGGGGAAGAGTCATTATGGAGAAGGATCCATCACTCTCCAAGTTGCCAAATTACTCGGAGAGTAAGCCTATGGGTTCACAGCCTCAGGTGTTTTCCCTGACCGGAACTTTACTCAAAACAAATGTTAAAAAAAAAAAAAGGCGAGCCCGGTGGCTCAGGCAGTTAGAGCTCCATGCTCCTAACTCCGAAAGCTGCTGGTTCGATTCCCACATGGGCCAGTGGGCTCTCAACCACAAGGTTGCCAGTTCAATCCCTCGAGTCCCGCAAGGGATGGTGGGCAGCGCCCCCTGCAACTAAGATTGAACATGGCACCTTGAGGTGAGCTGCCGCTGAGCTCCCACATGGCTCAGTTGGTTGGAGTGCGCGTCCTCTCAACCACAAGGTTGCCAGTTCAATTCCTGGAGTCCCGCAAGGGATGGTGGGCTGCGCTCCCTGCAACTAGCAACGGCAACTGGACCTGGAGCTGAACTGCGCCCTCCACAAATAAGACTAAAAGGACAACTTGACTTGGAAGAAAGTCCTGGAAGTACACACTGTTCCCCAATAAAATCTTTAAAAAAAAAAAAAGTACTCTCACACTCCCTTCTCCTACCTCATCTTACTGACCTATCAAAAAATAATAATAATAATCAGTAAGTCTCTTTGGTCAACTGACTGATTTTAATATTGTTATAAAGTCTTAATGGTTTGTTCTGGATGTGCTAGTAAAGCCACCATGCAAAGGATTTAGGGCAGTGTGAAATTATCAGGGGACCACAAACCTAATAGCATCTTTCAAAGCTATTACAGAAAGCATGGTTCAAGAAAGAAATAGCTGCAATTGCAAAGCTGGAAAAGAGAGGCAGAACTACAAAAAAGAGCAGGAAATAGCTACAAATGGCTACTGTAATTGGTTATTCATATTTAGCTTTTCTTCTAATTTTTAAATTACCAAATTATTTTACCCACTTATATACCACAGTGGAAATATCTGCCACCAACTCCAAAGCTAACCAAATTGCCATTTTTCTCAGGAAATCTAATGATTTAACCTCTCATTCAAATAACATTGCATATTTATGAAGCCAGAGTCTAATTAAATTACATCAGTCATCAATCTGATTTTGCTAAATTTCCTTTTCACGGAACTACTAATAGAGATGTGTGAATCCCCACATATTGATGTTTAAATATTGAACTATTAGCACTGTGTTTTCTAAGCAAACCCTCTTATAAGCACACCTGGCTGCTCCGCCTTGCACATCCTCTGCTACACGCCTATGTTTTTCTTCCACATCCTTGCCTCTGCCATCCTGTCTCCCACCTCACTACTCCCATAATCCAAATGGCAGAAAAGTGTGAATGAGCAAAAACCAATTTTGTTATTACTACCATTTCCTTCTGCTTACTCTCAAAACAGAAGCTGCATAAGGGAGAAATAGGTCACATATAAAATTACTAAGAGAATCCTTCATATAAAATCATTCACCAAATGGAAGCTTCATAAACATTAACTGAGGGCACTATGACAATTCTGGCTTGGCCTCAGGCCTCCACCTTCAGTGAGTTTTGAGTACTGGGCCTATCTTTTAGAACCCAGCTTTCTATTTTGTCGCAATGGTATGTAAAGAGCACTATAGCAGAAACAATAGCATTTAACACAGTGAGAATTCAATGAATCATTTCTGCATAGTGAAAATGATGCCGCTTTTCAAGAGATGCTCCACTCCCATAAAATAAGTCACAAAACATCCTCTGATGGAAAAGGATGTGTGCAGTCTGGTAGCTAAGAAATCTCTTCCCAGTTCCACCTCTCTCATATGGGTGGCCTGGAAAAAGTTACCCTCAGTTTCCTTATTTCAAGCCTCAGCTGCAGAATAGAATCATTCTATGTTCTCTAGTTGACCATATAGCTTGCTGCAAACCTCCTCTTGCACTGCAGCTTATAATGCTTTTAATATACACAGTTTATCTCAAATACTTGTGATTCTATAGTCCCACTCCTGAGGCTAGAAAATTATCCTCTCGGCTCCTGGCATTTTATATTTTATATTCATCTTACACCGGCATTATAATCAAAATAAACATTCAAAAGCTCTTATGAAAACATGGCTTAATCTCTCTTTTAAACGACTGAACAACCTTATCCCTTTATACTTGGTTTGAAGAAAATTCTAAAAATTATAAAATGCAAGTAATCATTTTGAAAGAAAAAATAAAGGGGCGATTAGAATAATCATCATTGAAATAAGCTGCAGAATCCAAATGAAATTCCTCAGAGGATTTGGGCAACACAGTTAATAATTTTGAAACATGCAATTTAAGCTAATACTGAAGGAGGGACCATCAACTGTCCAAAAATATACACAAGCACACATTTTAAAAATACACACACACACACCTTGCTTCTGGCTTAATTCCTGTCATTCAGAAAAGCCATTCTCCTTTACACAAATGTCTGTGTTCCTTACCATGGTGTGTTTGGGTGTCCATCTCACTGAGCTCAATGAAACCTCTAGAACCGTCGGGCACATTGAGCAAGTGCACTCAGGTACAACTAAACATTCGATGTGCGTTTATTTAATAAATCTTCTTGTATATGGAAGTGAGTGACTGATAGCATTAAAACCAGCCAGGCACAAGGGTCACTGGCATTCAACATCCAAACTTCCTAAAATAAGCACAAGCCCAACCTGAAAACCTGCTCCTGCTTTTTAACATTTCTGGGTAGAAACATCTACATATTTTTCCACAATTCATTTTCTGTTTTCCCAAATGCCTTCTCTAAAATCCCCAGAAGTACTTTCACATGGGAAGGATGACAGAAGCATTTGTGTCTGGGATCCTAGAAAACTAAAGGGCAAAAGCAACTAGTAATACTAGCAATACTGAAGTGGTCTCTCACAAAGCAGCTGATAATTCTGGTTTTGTTTGGGTTGTTTTTTAACCTGAAAAGCATTATTGTCTCCTTAGAAATGGCTACCAGGTAAAATGTTCAAAAAAGATGTCAGAAATCATAGACTCAGAAAAGATCATCCACTCTCTGTGATGAAGTCTTCCCAATGTTGACTTTTCACACTAGAAATCTCTCACCTATTACTGCTACAAAAGCCAGAAATCATAGGCAGAAAGCAAGTTCATGGAGCTATGGACCAAGAAAATATTTCCAACTTCCAACTTGTGCCTGTAAAAACTAAAAAGAAGCCAAACATTAACAGGTATATAATCCTAGAATCATCCCCAAAGGTAGCATGTGGAGCCACCTTTGCTATGTCTGCTAGCTCCCTAATTCTTCAATCAAAATGACCTCTTTCTTCCCATCCTTATATCCAGGACTCATTGCTTTCCACTACCTGAGCCTCAACCCCAGAGATTATGATTTAACAGGTTCGGAGTGGATCCTAAGCTCTCATATATTTAAGCTCTCCAAATGATTCTATGCAGCCATATTTTAGTCACCGTATCTTCTCCTAACTTGTCTACTGCCCTCTTCCCCAAAATAAAAAACAAACAAAAAAGGGACTAGATCTGAGAACTCATTAGCTCTCCCCTTAGTTAAATCCCACAGATTATTCAATTATGCAACTAGCCAAATATTTTGTTGTAAGGTCCAAGTGATTTGGATATTAAACCAAAGTTGAAGATGAGTGAACAGGGCTTGGTTTCAGATGTTATACAAAAAGGAAAGAGGCAGAAAGTTGTAGCTTGCTTTCCTTGCCTTAAGAATATACGGAGGACCTCGGGCAACTTTACAGTCATAGTGCATTGTTTAGAAAATTGGAATCTGAATCCAGCACCATCCACTGGTAAGTTGTAAAGTATAATTAGCTTGTGATTTCAAGCAATGAAGTAATAAAGTCTCTCCTAAGTCATTCATTTAAGAAAGATTTGTAGAATTCCCTAAATAAAACTAAAAACATCAAGTGATGGAAAACCACACTGCAGATAACTTTGGGAAGAAAATGAAAGACAAAGACAATCAGCCCTTGTCATAAAGAGGAGATTACTCATATAGACTGCAGGAAAATCCTTCTTTACTAAGAGTTGTATGAAATCATTTCTTTAAATTAAGGTATCCTCTATCCAAAATTATATTACCTTTTATGAGCTCTGGAATACTCAGGCAATGTAATGTTCCACTTTTATTGCTGGATGAAAAAAAGAAGGCAGTGGAGTGTTTAGATTAAGTTCTTAGGCTTTGGTGTAAAGCAGATCCAGGCTGGATCCCAGCTTTGTACTCAGAACAGAGAGACCTAGGGCAAATAACTAACATGTCGCCAGTGTCCTCATCTCTAAACCAAGATAATAATATCCCCCACCTCATAGAGGTGTGAGAACTAACCTCAATAATGCATAAACACTAAATAATCTTGATTAGTACTATTACTTGTTGTTATAAATTATCTCCATTTTACAGGTGAAGAAACTGAGGCACAGAGAGGCTAACTAGCTTGTACGTGGCCACAGGGCTAGGTAGGAGTAGCGCCAAGATTTTACCCTATATAATGTGGCTTCAGAGTCTACACTGTTAATCCCTCCCTAGCAATTTTAATATTATATAACTTCTAGAAGTTTCTCTTGCACATTAAATTTGCACAGCTTTTTACAGCTTATAAAAGTTTACACATATGCCATCTTATTTTAATAATACTAGTCTGGAGGAAGGTAGTTATTGTTCCTATCTTATACTTGAGGCTGTTGAGCTCTAAGAGTTTGAGCCCTACCCAAGGACACCAGGTTGATAAATAGCAAAGTTGGGATTCAAATTGTGTCCTGCCTCACCGGGCAGTATCATCCACCAAAAAAACATGCCTATGGTGCCCAAAATATACTAAACTTTTGAGATTATCACAACTAAGAAAAAATAAGAGCCTATCTTCAAGGTAGATAAGGCTGAAATCACTGCAGAGAGCATTTTCCTCTTAGGAAAGTTATTACTAATTGTCAAGTTCACATAATGAGATGTCATGATATGATTAAGCAAATCAAGCCAAGAATGATAAAAGGAAGCAAAATGGTCTCATTCCACACACCCTGGAAGCAGTTTCCGAGTCCCGGTCAACCCCACAAATTCCCTTGGAAGGTTTCCTAAGGGTCAGCTTATTATCTTAGATATCAGAGTATTTTCTTTTCTTGAGTTTAAAACCTTGGTGACTGAGATTACCATCACTCTAGAGCAGAAAGAGATCTGATGATATACAGATTATGAGGCCCTTCGAAAGCCCTAGATGCATAATGTTTTTTACCTTGACATTTCCTATCTTCTTCAGATCAATCTACCCAATATTTGTAGGTCAAAGAAATGAAGATACAGTGTTGCTTCATGGGTTAAACTACATCTAGGTTGGTGTTTTAATATTACAACGTTATCAATAGGATACTTAAACGACTAGCATCTTATGCATTTAGGCAAATGGGGAGTTTGCTCAGGATTTCAAACTGTGCCCAACAGTAATGATGTTGAACGCACCGATTGCTGTGCCAAGCCTAATGGCTGGAACATTGGCTTAGCCACATATGCACAGCACCGCAAGATGGTTGGCAAAGAGAATTGGAAGAGAAGGCAGTGTTTTTCATTCTTATTTCTGTTGTACAAACAACAAAATCACATGCAGACCTGAGATACAAGCTCATGTCAGTCTTTGTGTAGCACTATCTTCTACTGGATAAAACACTGAGCCTAAAAGCAAGATGCACCTTTTGAAACCATGCACACTTCAGTTTGGGCATTTTGATCAGACCTGTGCTCTCCAACAAAACCCCAAGTGGCAAAGAGTTGGGAAAAACTCTATGAGATCCTTTAAACAAAGAACTTCTCCTTGAACCGTGATGGGAAAGGTTAGGTGCTCTGACTGCACAAGGGATAAAATACATTGAAACTGGTGAGCATGGGCAGAGTAATTTGATATCCGCAGAGCCTTGGATCTTGGGGTATATACCTCAAGTACATCCTACATCTTACTCAGTCATTGCAATCAGCATTTCCCTAACCACAGGTTATAATTGGTGGACCTTTCAGGCAACATTTAATTGCCCATCAATACACAAATGTCCTTCATACTAGGTAGGCATTTGAAGGCTCAGAAGATACATTTAGAAATATGCTTTAAAATGCATGAAACACATGCAAACTCTTAACCCTCAAATTTGAAACATTTATTTTTTTCTGAGCTTAGAAAAATATAGGTCAAAGAATTTTTTGCAAGAATAGATGTGAAAAGAGAATATGCCAATGGTCACACACTACTGTCCAGCTCATAGTGATTCAACGGGGACAGACCTGTTACCCTTGCTCTTGCACTTACCCCACTGCACTGAAACCTTCTGTTCACGTGTCTGTCTCTCCCGGTAGCCTCTATGTTCCTCAAGGGCAGGAAACATTTTATTTCTCTTTGTATTTTGTATAATCAGTGCTTGGCTTGGGCTGTTGCATATATATTCAATAAATATTGAGTAACTGGACTGAATTATGGGTCCAGAAACCTAATATACTCCTCGGATGCTGCCACTAACCTAGTATTTACAGATCAAACACAAAACTCCCTCTGTCTTTAAGGGAAGGTACTCAAACACCTGTGTGCTGGCTCCTAGGCTATGGAGCCAGCTAGCTAAATGCACATGTGGTATCTATAAATGCATTCAACAAACGAAAAAAATACAATACTTGTACACTGTTTCTGCTTCTGCCCTAGGTCAGAGAATGAGGCAAGTTGAATATGCTTGCCATTCTCTAAGTTTCAACGTACCACACTTCAAATACTTATAAACATTCTCCTCATTTAGCTCTTTGTTCAAATGTCATCCTCTCAGAGAGGTCTTCCCTTACCACCCTTCTAAAATAATGCCCCTGGGTGCTTGGGTGCTCTCTAGCAAGTTACCCTGCTTTATCTTCTTCACACCACAAGTCAACATCTGAAAGTATATGACCATATGCATTTATTTCGCCTAGAATGGGAGCTCCATGTAAGCAGGGGCATTGTCTGTGTGTGTATTGCCGTCTTCCCTTCACCTAGAATTGCAGCCACTCAATAAATAGCTGTTGAATGAATAGACGGTTGACAGTCATCAAGTAAGTATTTATAAAGGGCCTGGTTTTATTTTCAAGTATCTTGAATGAAAACCATATCAGCATTAATGCACAAGTAATTTAGTGAGGCAGGCACTGACCTCTACATCTGACAGGTATTAAGAGAAATGAAGTATGGTATTATTTTCAGATGAAAGACCCCAAACCCTTGGAATGGCACTGTAGCTTGTTGGGTGTGTGACTTCACAACATTAACAAAATATTTGAAGAGTCAAGCAGAGGACGCAGTATTCCAAGCTCACAACACCATCTTGCAGCATTGATAATGAGCAACAGGCACATGGTAATCTTTGTTTCAATTAATAGACCATTGTCAGGAGTATATGTATGTCTGTCAAATGCTGACACTCAATATTTTCAGGAAAGTGAGTGTTTCTAGGATTTTGTTCATCATTCCTTATGTATACTAGGCACTCAATAACCACTTATTGACTCAATTTGATTGATCTCATTTAAAATATACTTTGAAAATGTTAACAAGAGTAATACTCTATGGAACAACCATTACGCATACATACAAAAAAATACATGAATTTGGAACAAATACTGTATTCTAAGGAATCAAAATCACAAAGTAAATTAATTCTCAAAAAGATTTATATGACTAAATTTTTAATTCCTTGAATAGTACCATTTCAAAACCAATCTAAAATGTCTAGTGTGTTTTTAATCTAATATACTCCAATGAGTTTAATAAGCAAAGATGTTCCCACTCAAACCAAAACCCAGCTATTCCATTTTTTGTAAACTGCTGTGTAAAGAAATGGGCTGAACTAATTTTTTCTGATTTTTTTATATTTAATCAACAACATCATTGCCAAAGAAAACCACTTTTCAGAAGTCTCTCTATCATGGTTTATAACTTATAATCAAAAACTGGAATTTTGCATCTGATGGGCTTTAGAGTGTAACATTATACTGTCATATTTTTGATGCTATAGCTAAAAGTACAAGATAGTTTCCATTATAAAAATTTTCCCATAGCCTGGTTACTCAGTGAAAAACATTTTCCTATAAAAATGGTCTTTCTAATTCATAGGTTAGACATTATTGTGGGTAGTTTTTTTTAAAGAATATCAATAACTTTTTGATTGGCTTCAGATAACCTTCTGCGTTTATCTAGTCACATCAGTTAGCTTAAGGTGTATATATAGGATAAGGTCGTGTGATAATAATGTACCACACAAACAAAGAAATCACAATTGAGAAAAAACAAAAAACTTGAGACTTGAAACCCTGACAACTTACTTATCCTTATCCAATCAGGGCTATATGGATTGATTTCAGCTACAGCCTGTTCTGAGCAGCAGGAGAAGATAGAAATGGGGCATAAATATGGGGTTCAGAACAATCCAGTCAACTTGAATTATGACAAGTATATCACCATGGGCCTTATAAAGATGTACCTTACCTCTGGACTTCTACCCTTGATCTTCCAGGAGGTAAAGATGCTTGGAAATCTAATCTGTCCTGACAGGGTTAGGCAACCCTCTGTGACCTGCCCAAAGGCCTGCTGTGCCCACTGCTCAGAGGCCAGCACACTTCACCCTGAACTGTGAGCTTCCTTTAATTATACACCTCACTTTCATTTTCCCTTAGAGTCCTGGTTTGGGGAACTTCTTTGTCTGTACTGTTCTGAAAACTGGAAATGACCCAAATGTCATCCATAGGGGACCTGTTCAATAAAATGTGTTACATCCAAACAATGGAAGATCTGCTGCCTTTAAAAGAATGGGTTAGATTATTTCATACTGACAGGGAGAACTGTCTGAGGTATATTATTAAGTTTTAAAAAGAAAAAAGCAAGTGGCTGTAAAAAGTTATGAAGCTACATACATGTATGTACTGATAGATGCATGGGGGGAATCTACAGGACTTGACGCTAAACAATGAATAGTGGTTAACTGCAGGTGGTATGTGCCAAAAAAAAAAGAAGTAGACTACAAAGAACTTTCATTCACTTTTCTATGTGATAGTTCTTGCAGTTTTTAAGTTGTTAGAACAAGTATATATAAATTTTGTAATCAGAAAAAAATCATGTTTCTAAGATAATGAAAAAGAGATTGATAAGAATTTAGGCATTATATAAATAACATACTAGGTGAATCAAGTCTGAATGCATGAGTGCACCACGATAATATCAATGATTGGAATTCAGACCATGAACCACTGAAATGGTATGAAAATTTGTATACATATTTGCATTTTCTGGAGAGAGGCTCCCTACCTCTCATCAGATTCTTGCAGGTGTCTGAGACCCAAAAGACCCTGCATTCATTCAGGTCTTCAAGACAGTTTTCCAAGGCACAAACAGCCCTGTTTTCTCCATAGAAATAAGAGATTTGTGAAATGGGGGCATGGGGAGTAAGGAGAGAGGGGTGGGAGGAGCAAGAAGTCATGATTGCATTTGAATTAAGGTGGCCCCATTAAGTGACTGGGGTTAATTTAATCAGTAAAACAAGATTAAATGGAACATCATTATCTGTCAGTCTTAAATTGTTTAATTATAAATGGACATTAAAATATACAGCAAAATTTTTCTTGCTATGCTCTAATACAGCCTAAATTGGGATTAGAATTTATGTACAAACTTGGCTTCTGATGACTTTTGTGAAGCTGACTACTCCCAAATCCCTAGGAATTACGTGAGTCCACACACTGCTTCCCCATCTCTACTTGACTCCATTGACAATCTCCAGAGTCCCGTACAGTTTCCATAGCCTTAAGATTGAGTGTAGATCAATAAAAATTTGTAATTTAAGTGAGCAGCCATGGGTTATACCTGCACTGGCAAAATGAGGAGCATTATTTGTGAAAATTAGGAATAACACTCTACTTTCTAAATGTGCTTTCCAGCTGGTTTATCACTGTCAAAATAGGCCAATTGTGGATTTAGTATGCAATTAAAGTGTCAAATATCCCAGAGTTCTAGTGCTGACATTACCTGACTGTGCAGGTTTTACGGCAAAGAAATTGAAGGGGTTCACATAATCCACCTAAACCCATTGGTAACCACCATCACCTAATCCTACTGCTATCTGCCATAATGCAAAGCACAGAACCAGGCACTATACAGAAATGAGCTCTCCAGGAGTTTTACAGGTTAGCTAGAAAACTGCCAAAATGACAGTAGATAAAAATAATGCCATACTATTGAAATGAAAAGACAGAGAAATCATGTCTCCAAGTGATGAGGATGAATCTCATGAAGAAGGAAGGGTTTAAAGTAAATCTTAAAGGAGTTAGATTTTGATGGTCAAAGTACAGTATGGATACATTTACAGACTATGGCAACATTGTGGCCAAAAGTTGGAAGATGGAAACACAAGCTTAGGCTGGCAAGAGAGTGAGAAGAGCAGAATAAGTAAACAAGCTAAGCTGAATGGACCAGTCGTGGGTAGGGAGACAAGTAAATCTGAAAAGTTAACAAAATAATAATGAACATGTGTTGAGTTCTTACTATCTTGAAGGCACTTTAAATGCGTTAGTTCATCAAATCCTCACACGAGGTATCTTCATAAGCAAGAAAACTGAGATACAGAAAGATTAGATGGTGCCTTCACTTCCCAGCTACTAAATGGTGGAGCCAAGATTTGAACCCAGGCAAATCCAAAGCAGAATCAGGGCTCAGAATGACCACAGTCTTCTGGCTCAAAAGTGGAGAGGCCCTCAAAGGTCAGGCTAAGGAATTTGGGCTTCAGTTTCAAAATTGGAAACTAGGTATCTGATAATCCACTGATAATGTTTATAAGCACGGCTCATCACTACTCTGAATCCTTCTCTATAAGCATTGCATTCTCTGATGATTTTTCCAACAATGTTAACTAATAGTAACAAGTATTTATTCACCAGTCCTTGACTGTAGTACTGATTTAGACATTATAAAGTCCTTACTTCAGACTTTATTGGGAGTGTATGTTGCATTGGTATTCCATCACCATGCCTTGTCCCTTTAGTCTTCAGGACTTAATTGTACCTGTTATTCACCTACCACATCTGCTAGAAATACAACTCATAATAATAAACAGAATAACATACTCATATGTTTATATTTAAATGTTCCCTGAACATATAAAACGTTCTCGCCAGGAGTGTCACTCTTGTCAAATAATACAGTCATCCCTTAGAAACTAATTTCTCCATCTTAGGTTTATGTCCTAAAAAAAAAATCAGTTGGGTTCTTCAGTTACAGATGTACAGGACATGACATCTGGACCCTGTAGGGGACAGGGACAAACTTTTCTCCATTATACACACAGTAGCCAAATGACTTCTTCTCCCACTGTGAAAAACCACAGAGAACTGTCTCCTAATGATTTTACTGCTCAACCCCCCAGCCCACAAATCAATGAATTGGGTTGAGTAAAAAATTAGAAAGAATGGTGGGCAGTGGCTACGTGAGAGGGAGTGAGTGTTTCAGTTTATTTTCTTAAACCAATTAATTATGAAGCGGTATGAAGGGAAAGAAAGACACAACATGGCCTAGAAAGACTTTTTTCCAGATAAATGGCCAGATATCAGATTCTGTAATAAGTACTTCCACCTATCAAAACACACACAAACTTTGGGGTGGAAGAGAAAGATACAGATCTTAAAAATACAAGGTAATATTCAGGAAGGCTTGGGGATATTGTAAAATGCTGGAACTTTGAAAGGCCCTTGGAAATCATCTAATCTAGACTTTGCCAACCCAGGGTCCATGACAGACAGAGGTGTTTGGTTGGGCCTGCAGAATGTTGTTTGTTGTTCTTGTTGTTCTTGTCTTTTCGATTGAATCAACATTTTAAAATAGAGAATATTCACAGAACAATCCAGATAACTGACTTCTCTTCAAAAGCGGAAGAACTAGCAGCACTGGGCTGCTTTGCTCAATGGCAGCAGTGAGCTGGAGCTTGAACTCCCAGTTTGCCTTGGTCCCCACCAGTCCTCTTGTTCCAGAATACAAAGGCTGGGTGTTAAAATTTAAATAAAAATAAAACAGAAGTTAGTGCTTATAACCACCTTGCCTAATTTATTGTACCTGCCAAGTCCTGTAAGTATTTGAGTGCACAAGCTCTACTCTACTCTGGTCCCCTCATTTAGAGAAGAGCAACTCGGCTAAGGTAGTAAAGTGACTTACGAAACTCATTTCATTAAAAGTAAAATTTTCATACACAACCGATTATGATCTATGACAACTGAAGAGTATGCACAACTTTAGGCTGTGTGCATACAATGCCACAGTCTGTGGAGCAAAGTTAAAATCTCAATCACTTTATATAGTCCCTCCTCGCCCCCACAAAAGGGCAAAGATTCTCAAGTTCTCAGAATAAATTTACTGCCTATTTTGGCTTGGTATAGATAATTTTAATGAGCCCAAATTTTAGAGATGACTTCCGGTTATCCTGAGGACATGATTTATTGAGAAGACATATGAGTACAAAATGCTTAATCTACACATACAAATACTTCTAAAACTAAACTGGGTAAAAAGAGAACAGAAGGGATAAGAATGTCTAAAAAAATTCCTCTTCAGAAAATTTAACTAATATATTGGAAGGGAAATGACTAAGATTTATTGAGTGATCGCTTGTGACTTAGATACTTTTCATGCCTTTACCCCATTTAACCTTCAGAGCAGCCAGCCCAAGAACAGTGGTATTATTACTTTACAAGTAAAAATGCTGGAGCTCAGACGCATTCAATAACTTGAAGATGACCCAGCTATTCACTCAGGGACCACACCCAGATCCAAACACTAATGAGCACATTTGTAATGTTCCTGAGAGCAGGGAACATGACTTGTCCATGCTCTCAGAAGGATCCCATTGATATTTGTTTCATAAGCCTACCCACTGCCAAAGCCCACCAACTGCTACGTACAAGGACTTTCATAAATGCCATAGTCTGAGCAACCCTAATATACAACATTAATTCCTTTAGGCTGGTTCTTGAACAGGTAAGAAAGCTTTGGTTCTTCCTGTTATATAGTCAGTGACCCCTAGGCAGGTGTCTGCTAAGGGAATTAATAAAACCTCTTTTCTAAATAAAAGTTATCCTTTAGAATTGTTATAAAAGTTAGTAGTCAAGGATTTGGCTGATATACAAGCCAAAAGAAAGTTTGCTAATGAATAAGAATAATAATTAAAATCAAAATAAGAAGTAATTCAAGAATGAGAGCTTTTGAAGAGTGAGGAATTTGATTAAAAATTCACTTGCTTTTTTTCCTATAATGAAACAGTTCTTTAACCACAAAACAGCTTTTATAATAATGCAAAAGAGTATGGTTCCAAGTAAAACACTCCCCCCATTTTAATCATGGCTATTATTTTTGAAAATGAAAATGGCTGAGGTCATTGTAATCTATTTTAGGTTTTGCATGGGTTGGTGGTATTTTTTTCTTGGCTTTGAGTGCTCCATGTTACCAGTTAAATGTTATGGGTTTTGCTATGTGCCCTTTCAAATCCCATTCTTTTTAATAATGTTGTACTTTATACACACAAATTAGAGTGAATTCCACTTTCTTTCCTAACAACACCAGATGGGGTCCACACTTTCAAGAGGACTAGAACTTGCCTTTTTCTTATTTTTTTTTTAATTGTGTGTACTTCTCAGCACAAGTATGTTCCTATCTGCAAAAAAATGCCGTGGATGTTCAAATGCTGAGATATTAGTAAAAACAGGATTCATGCGGTCCTTTTCAAAACCAAACTGAAATATGAGAATAACATCTGTGTATCTACCCCTTCCAACTTACAAAGACAGACACAGATTAAAAAACAAACAAAAAAAAGTCCAGAAACAAAACTCCACCTGGGCAGAAGTCTATACCTAACACCACTTGTGGACTGTGGGACTCATAGATATCCCATTAGGAGACATCCGTGAAGTTCTATGTCCCCAGTAGGACACAGCAAGCAAAATTACCATATTTCTAAAGACTCTAAAGCTACAACAGTCAGGCCTCCCTTTAGCTGCGATTAATATTTCACTGACTTTCTGAACTTAGCTTGATTTTTTTATTGTAATTCACTAGCATGTCACACAGAACAGCCCCAAATCCCTCTAAATAGCACCAACCCAGCCACACATAAGCGGAGCATACATATTGTGAAGGTTTGCCTATTAAAATGCCATAAGCTCTGTTTGTTTGTTTATTTTTCTAAAAATCAGCTTGCAAGGCCAATGTAATAAGATGCTGTAGCTTTTATGAAAGGTGAAATAATTTTAAACACAGACACACAATGAGTTTATTTATTTAGAAACTTGTTAAAGAGAGTCTGGGAATTCAAATATTCAATGTTGACATTGTACAGAACTGGCCAGGAGCCAGAATTCAGTCTCCAGAGGGACCCATTGGACAAGGAATTCAGGCCTTTCTCTCCTCCCACTTGAGCTAAATAGGTAGAGACCATTAGTTATACCCACAGCAATATCTGAACGGCACTCAAATAAGCTGCCCTAGCCAGGGCACTTCAAAGGAGGGCAAGTGTGTTTAGCTTTTTAGTGCTGAACTAGAGCAATATGTCACACTTGTGAAAGAGTTTTGTATACAGTTTCTTCCTTATGTAGAAACATCTCTGAAGTTTCTTGTATGGCATGTAAGCAAAGGTAATTAACAAGGATTATACTTTTTTCATTTACTGGGGGTGGGGGGAATAATACCAATCTGTGTGTGAACTGGGGAGCTGGGAAAGCACATTGGTTCTCTCTTCCTTTCTCCCTCTCGTTTTCTGTTCCATTTGTTTGTCTCTTTTTATCTTCTTCCTCACACTTGTTCTCACTACACAGTCAATTTCCTCGAGAATTCCCTGGTAAACTGGGAAGGCCAGAAGAGTGGGAAGGGGGAAATCTAATTTTAGAAAGAGGACCGTGGCAAATGGGGTGGGGAAGGAACTGAGAGTTCATACTGGGCAGCCCAGCCGAAAAGAAAAGCAGACCCCACAGACCTTTTTAGAAAGTGCCCAGAGCAGCGGGCTTCCAGCTGAGGAGGGGTTCACCACCATTCCGGAAAAATGTGCCTGACATCCGTGTAGTGTGACTGTCTCCCCACCTCTCCCCAGCCTCTCACTCCCTGCCCGACGGGGCTGAGAAGGGGCCTGTTCTGCCGGGGAGAGTGAATGAGTGAGGTGTGCCTGCCCTCCACACCTGAGTGTGTTCCTGAACCCCAGACAAGAGAGAGAAGAGAGAGAGAGAGAAAAACAGTCAGTGCAAACCCGCTCTCAGGGAAGCAGCGCGCCAGGCACGCAGCACCTCTGAGGTTGGGGAGAGAAGAAGAGTTCTGGCCTAAGCTTTGGAGCCAGGAGCAGAGCAGCTGGAGGGAGGTGTGGGGGGCCGCCCTGGGTGAGCTCTGCCTCCCTGCTCACTAGGGCCTCCCGAGCTCCACCCCCACTCCTCATCAGGGCCCACTTCCTCCGCACGAGGCGGCTATGAGCTGAGGGGTGGGAGGGTGTACCCAGCTCTTGGGAATAGGGTTCTGCCAGGCGCTGAGTACCTTGGGAACAGGGTAAGAGCCGTTGGCCAGGAGATGACAAGTCAAGTTTCTCCACATCAGGGCCGGCTTCCAGCAGAAACAAAGCCAAAGCGGAGTTGATGCGGGGAGAGGGCATCAAAAGCCAGGCGTGCGGAGGGCAACAAGTCGGCGCTCTCTGGCCTTCCTCTGCCCCCCTTGCCCGGGGAGAAGAGAGCCACGCGTCCTCAGCTGTGGCCTTCCTGTCCCAGGCCACATCTACAGCCTCGAATAACCTTGTCCCAACTTCTAAAAATGAAATAAACCCCAAACTACAAAATGTTTAAAGGGAAACTTTACGGAATTATTACCTTCAACTTAAAAAAGAAGAAGAAAGCAGAAAATTCGTTCGATGACGCATTAATTCTATTGGATCAGCGACCTGCGTGTTGAATGTCCGCAGAGAAGGCCCGGCCCGGGTGGCAGAGGGAGGCCTCCACGCAGAAAGCCTGAGAGCCGGGCTACTCCGCAGAAGGCACACACACAGACACACAGTCGCCAAGACCTGCGACTTCTCAGTCCCTACAAATAAAAATCTGGAAAAAAGAGCCTTACTTTCCATCCTTCCTGCCTCTGCAGCTAATGAACCGTCTCCTTCCCCAGTGGTGAGGATGAGGGGAGAATGAAAAATGTTATTAACCTTTCCCTAAACACATTTTTTTTTTTTTTTTTTGGCGAAACACGTAGAAATGCTGTAGGAAGACTGCACGCCAAGTGCCAAATGCAATAAAGAAGCCCTAAGCCAGAGTAATGGTCAAGTGATGGCAAATAAACCACCTTCCTAGAAGGGGCCTCTGCCTCCGCCGTCGGGCAAGCACTTTTCCTCCTCAAAAGCAGTCTGAAATAAACAAAAACATTTTTAAACAAAGCTTTGTGTGTTAATGTGGGTTGTTGTCGTTTTATGTTTTTTTGTTTGTTTTTTGCTTTTTTAAGGACGAAGGAAAATGCAAGTAGGTGAGCAGATGAGGAGTGCAGGCTGGACCCTGGGTGTGCCTTTCCTTTATTATGTTAGGTATTGGGCTGTTAAGGTGAGGAGTTTAAGCACCGGAGGGAGGGTCGTCATCTACCTTACCTAATTCAGAGCCTCATTTTAAACAGAGATCAAGTGTACAAGTAACAAGTGCCCCCTCGCCGGGGTCTTGCTAATCGCATCGCCTTCTGGGTCTTTATGACTCTTCTGGGGGTCCGGTAGCTAAGGGGGGTAACTGGTTGCAACTCGTTCATTGCTGTAATTGAAACCCTGCCGGGTATCACTTTAGGGAAGTGGGGTGGGGTTGGGGGTTCCTTCGGTGTTTCAGGCTCTAGACAAGCTGGGCAAACCCAACCTCACTTCTTTCCCATCACCAGGAGAAAAACAGTTGCAACTGGCATTTCTGGCACGGCCCAGGTGTTATCGTAGCTGCCCAAGAAAACGGCTGGGCGCCTCCCGGAGCTGCCAGAGTCCGGTTGGCTTTTATTTTTCTTCTCTTAAAGATGGAAATAAAAGCCAAGTGCTTTGGACAGTACAAATGTCAATCTTCTTGCTTTTCCCTTTATTTTTTTAATGAAATAGCTTGTTCCCCCAAAATAATTGCAACGAATTTATCAGTTTCAAGTATTGTGTAAAAACGAGCCCTATAAGTTGAAAAAGGGGTTGTGCATTCATTCTGGATTTTAACTTCAGTGGGTACTTGCAGGGTCTGTGGTCCCTGGTCTTGGTCCATGAGATTCCAAGAACACGACAAAACTTGGCCACCAAAGAAATTTACAGAAGACAAAAAAAACTAGTAAGCAACCGAGAAAACTTTCTATGCGATTTGTTTCCATTGCAATCGTTCCTTTTGCAATGATAAAGATAGGTGTATTTTGTAAAGTATACTGGTCACACGGCCTCTTGCTATCCCAGAAAAAGAAAGAAACCGGTGCAGGCTGAGCGGCGAAGTATTAGTTGGATTGCACGGCAGGGGTCACCACCATGCATTAGGAAGCTCACGCACTATGCGGGGGAAGGAACTAGCGCTTCGAAATACAAAAATGCGTAGTTTTAATATGATGTCCTTTATTACCCAGATTGTAACTGAAGAATTGCATAAAGCAGCACTTCTGTCTGAGAAAGGCAGCCGCAGTGGCAACAGCTGGAACAGCGCGAGCGGGAACCTGGGGTTTAGCAAGAAAAGTTTGTAAGAGTTCGTATCTAGTTATCAGAAAACGGCGGCCGCATCCTTGGAAACAAATAAGTCTCCCACTGGACGGATGACAACTATCACCAGATCGGAAAAGAGGCTTGATTTCTGGATGTTGAGTGGGCTGTGCGTACGGGAATATTTTACTACGGCGGCATACAGCTTGACAATTAAAATAGCTGAAAAAGTTGCTCCAAAAAATTCGAAGGGTTTTGTGTTCTGCTTTCACTTCGGTGTATACCCAGCAATGATGCGCGCGAAGCCTTGGACTTTCATTTCACAATTTATCTCACTGTTGAAGTAGGTTCTCCACCCGCCCCGCCCGCCCCCAGTCCCCCCAACCTCTTCTCTTCTCCTCTCTCTCTCTCTCTCTCTCTCTCTCTCTCTCTCTCTCCCCCTCTCTCTCCGTCTCCCTCCCTCCCTCTCCCTCTCTCCCTCTCTCCTCTCCTATCTCTCCCCCCTAACATTTAGTCGCAATTCAAGCCCCCAGGCCTGCAAGCATATGTACATTTATTATTCCTCAGATGTAAATAAAGACATCGGCCTTATTTAAAAGCAGACAGGAAAAACAGGAGTTCTACCCGCGCGCTTTACCACTGTCGCAGCTAAGTGAAATGAACAATATCCGAAAGAGAAACACATGGAGTGGTGACCCAAAGAGCCTGATCCCTGAGACCAGGGCGAAAGGAAACGTACTGCGGAGTGAGGGAGTGCTTGGGTGAGGACTGTACGAAGCACTGGAAAGGAGCCTACGGTGACAGCATCTCGCTGGGCTAGACCGCACATTCCCACCGCCAAAGAAACCCAGCTGACCGAGCGGGAACCTGAGGCTTCCTTCCGCGAGGCCGCTGCGGGGACACCGAATGCTGAAAGGCGTGGGGCGTACTTGGTTTTAATGTGCAATGGAGGGGCGAGGGAGGCTCGGTATTTCACTGGGGAGAAGCATCCTACCCCCCACCTCTTCTCTCTCTGGTCCACAAGCAAAACAATTGAGAGTTCTGTTTTCAGCCAGGGGGAGAGCGAACGGCGGCCTGTCCTCTCCCAAGGCAGCTCGAGCCCCCAGTGCTGACACCTCAAGGAAAAGAAGCGCTTTGGACCGCTCGGGGTTGCTCGGGGTCTTGGCACCACCGAGTCCCCTTACACTCGAAGTAGAAGCATTTGGACAAACCCAGGCCTGTCTCCTACAGTCCTGGTTGAGGCTCATGCCATCTTGGACAGTGTCGGCTCGGCGGGCAATGCCGGACAAAGTCACCCAACACTTCTGCGAGAAGAGTGGGGGATGGGGGGGGGCGTCTCGCCGCCTCCGCCCGGAACCCAATCGCCTTCATCCCGCGTGTCTCAGGCCGCTCCACGCCGGACAGGCAGGGGGCGCCGGGGAGGGTTAGTGACCCAAGACCCGGGTTGCGTCCAGAAGGAGAGCCGGAGGCTCCGCTGCGCGTTCTCTGCGGCCCAATGTCCCGGCAGCCCGCCCCCTGGGGGTCACTCGGCGCCCCGCCTGCCTGGAGCTCACGGGCTGGAGCGCGCCCTTTCGGCCCCCTTCTCCTCGGCGGCTGTCGCCGCTGGCTGCGCGCCCTCCACAACCCGCTCTCCACGCGCTCGCAGGGCCTCTTCTGACTCTCCACCTGCCCAAGGCTCTGCGGAGCCCGTAGTTCTGCTCTGCCCATGCCCCCGACACACTCCGCGACTACAGCCCCAACCCTCGTCTCCCTAATCCCCATCCCAGTCCTCCCGCCGCGCCGCGCCGCGCACGCGGGAGAGCACCGCCGAGCGCACAGCGCCCACTACCGCAACCGCAGCTCGGCGCAGCACTCCAGCCCGCGCAACTTCCAGCGGCCGCCTCGCAACTTTTCCCAACTCCACCACTGCTGCCCGCCGCCGCCGCCACTGTGGCTCCCTTGGAGCCTGCCACCCACCCCAAAACCCAGAAACAAACCAAGGATCGAAAATGCTCCCTTCCCCAGCCCGCCCCCCCCACCCCACGCTCCCCCTCCCACACCCGGGACTAGCTGGTTGGCCAGAGGCAACTCTCCTCCGCCTGGGGGGAAGGGGAGGGGAGGGGGAGACTCTCTCATCTCTTCTCCCCCCCCACCCCACCCCTTCCCGCTCGTTCTCGCGCTCTCTCCTCCCTCCCACCCCAGTCTTTGCTGCCCCCACCCCCACCCCCAGCCCGGGGTTGCCAAAGCTGGTCCGTGCGCGAGGCTAAGGGCTGCCGGGTTCTTCTGGCGCCTAAACGAGGAGCAAGAGCGCGGGCGACCCGGCGCGGAGGCTGGGACCGGCAGGTTGCTGAGCTTCGCTGCGCTTGCCCTCCACCCGGGGCCCCGGAGCGAGAGGCAGCCCCGCGCTCCCTCCCGGAGCGCTGGAGACAGATACGCAAGATGGCAGAGGAGGGGGAAAGCCAATAGAAAAGGGATATTGCACCTACTTGTGGCCAGTTTCCTTGCCCTGCCTTTGGATCTCATGCTGTGCCCAGTCCTGCAGCCGCTGGTGTGTGGTTGGGTTTTTTTTTTCTTGGATCTTTTCCTTCTTTTGCTCTCTCTCTCTCTCTCTCTCTCTCTCTCTCTCTCTCTCTCTCTCACACACACACACACACACACACACTTTCACACTCACTCTGTCTTTCCCTCTTTCACTCTCTCTCCCTCCCTCTCTCCCTTTCTCTCAATCCACACTCGCTATCTCTCCAGCATTGTCAGTTTGGACACCTTCGCACATGCGCGCTAGACGCCCCTCCAACATCTCAGCGCCGCCAAAAAAAGTTTGGAGCGATTTATCACTTTGATTTGGAGATCTTGTCAGATGGCAATCGCCGAGGAGGCGGAGAAAGGGAGCCACGGGGAGGGCGGCGGGGGGCGGGGAGCAAGCGTAGGGAGCCAGAGGGGAGCAGACACTTTGCAACCGCCCCCCCCCCAAAGGAATGAAAAAACTTGAGCAGAGTATTGATTTCGTGTTGGAATCACCAATAAGCCTGTATCATTACTACTATTGTTTTTCCCACCATAAATTGCAGGAAATTTTCTATACCATCCATACCAAAAAGGAGTGGGAGGTGAGGGAGGACTTTTAAAATTTTTCCCATACTAAAGAACTAGACGGACTCGACTCTCGACGAATGATCCAGGAGAAAGTAAGAATCCTCTTGAACTTCGAGAAATCTGCTGCCGCTGCTACTACTATTAAAACTATTGCGGCTTCTGCTTTCAGAGTTGGAAGCATAATAAATAACTGTTTCTTTCTGGATTTTAGGTATAATACCAATGCTTGTTGCCATCCTTAGAACATTTCAGTGGTCTATTCCCACCAAGTAGTAATTTTCACCTTTTAATCCCAGATCCGGGCTGGCTCGGGCATTTGATATCCAAGACCTCCTGCCTTCCTTGAGGTCGGCTGTCACCTTCCGGCCTCTCCCACCGCAGCCCGTCGCCTCCTGCAGTAGCTCAGCCTGCCTGCCATTTTCACGCATTCGCTTAAACCCACAACCTCCGGGGTCATAAGAAGGAGGAGGTGGGGAAATCCATCCCCTACCCTTAAAAAATACATTGTTGAAATTTGCTTTTATTACAGGATTTACCAAGGAAGTGGGCACGCAGAAATGGGAAACTCCTAAAGGGGCTAGCTGTGTTCAAGGTATGATTCAATCCCAACTACGTACAGATTTTCTCTTGGTAAAACCTCCTTGCGTTAAACAGTTTTGTTCAGTACCTTCCATGAGCTATTTATGTCCCCATTAATATCTGTTGCAAATCCTGCCAGACACTATAAAAGAAAATTACAATCTTTTCAGTTTCTGTGCTGCAATACATCCTGGATGTTCAAGTTAAAAGAAAGAGAAAAGAAAAGCAGGTCCTTGTCATGAGTTTGGCAAAGGCAGAGGAGGGGAAGGAAGATCATTGAGAATGCCCAGTTGTACCTGTTGTCGTTTATTGTCAAAACTAGGACTGGGGGTGTGAGTGAACAAATAGCAAGGTTCAACCCCAAAGGGCATCCATCAATGGCTCTGGTAAATATCTTTACTAGAGGAAATCATAAGTCAAAATATTTACCCTTAGTATGCCCACCATTCTCCTTCTCTAGAGATGTGTGATTCCAGGGGCATTTGGCTGGAAGATACTGGTCCCTGGAGAATCAAGGTACAGGTCCCAAGGGAGATAGTTGAGTAATATTGAAATGTGAGGCAGGAAAAAGGGACGGTGCAAAGGAAGGAATTACACAAAGCAGGAATAAAACTTCCAAAAGAGAAGTCTCTGGTGCCCACACATATGGACCTGTCCTTCCTTATGGACCGAAGAGGCAGGTGGGTTTTTTCTCCCAGTCCTTTTACAATTCCTGCTGCACGGTGCATACAGGTAGTGTGTTTATACATTCAGTGGATGCAAAAGCACCAGGCACTCCAACCATATGAATGTGAGTGCCCAGGGGTCTGTCAATGTGAGCTCATCTCAGTTTAGATGGAGGAGTGCCTTCCAGCTAACCATTAAGTGTCCTTAGGGAAAAAGGAGAAATGAGGATTGAGAGCCTTGGGAAAGGAAGTAAAATATCTGAGGAGAGAGACGCACTAAGCTAGCGGGCATGAAGTCCGTAGAAGCTGTTTCTGGTCAGTTTGAGGAACTCTCTGGCGACCCTCACCTAGGCCAAAGGACCGCGGAGCAGCGCTGGAGGATCAGACCCCTCCCAGCTGTCAGAACCTAGAGGGCCTTGGGCCCCCAGGTGAAGAGGTGGAGTCCAGTAGGGACCCAAGAGCGCCCCGGACTGGAGGAGGCTCTACCTGGGACATTGCACTTCTCACCCCGGGGAGCGTAACAAATAAATGAAAGGAGTTACCAGGCTCCCCTCCACTGCGCCTGTTAATCCCTTTTATCTCAACCCCAGGGGGTGTACATCCCTGTCCCCTTGCAAAGAGGAGGTTAGGAGGAGTGCCAGGTAATTTCCTAGGAAACGATGGTACCCTAGAACCAAACCCAAGATTAAATACAAGATCCACATGTGAAGCTGCAGTGGTTATTTCTGCTGAGAAATTGTAAACCACGTGGCGGGCTAGGGGGTGGAGTGGGGACTGTGAAAGGAACTGGCTGGGTTGTGGAAGACTAAAAAAAAAAAAGTCTGAGCCCCCAAATTTAAAGATCACTGTCTTTTAAACTTTTCTAGAGGCCAGGGAGATGATGGCGAGAGGGAGTGAGGCGCGGCTAGAGTACCCTCCCATTCTGGTTTTTAAAGTCCCTGGGGTTGTGGTCGCTACAGCGAACCCGGTCTTTTGCCTGGCAAAAGACTGGTCTTTGCAAGAGTATCGGAACACGAGCGACTCCAACTTCTTCTAACTGAAATAATAAACACAAACTCCTCTGTGCCCTCGAGCCAAGCCCTCGTAAAAACACAAGGCATTATTATTGTTGTTGTTTAATAAAGTACAATATCATCACTTTTATTTTCAAACCTGAAAGCTGGGTTTCTTTTTTTCCCTCCCATTCTCTTTCTTTCTTTTGTCATTTGCTTTCACCCCTAAGTGAGTGTTAATAAAAGAGCTAACTTGCTAGTTCAAGTGTGTTTCACCTGATGGAGCAAACACCCAGCAGCAGCCGACCGCGCTCGCCGCCTGCAGAGAGGCAACCCCAAGCGCGCCCGCAGCCCCGGCGGGTTCCCTCTCCCACATGCCTGGACCCCGTTAGTTCCACCTGTCCCAAGTCTCAGCCGTGAGACCCAAGCAGGTGACTTTCTGTTCAGCGGTCCCTGGGGTTTCCGACACCCTCTGACGGGACGTTTAAGCTGTCGCTGGCACAAGAGAAAAGAGGCCTCCAACAAGTTGACGGAGTTGCCCTCACTGCCTGTCCCCCACCGCTCGCCTTCCCCTCTCCCTCTGAAATTCGTTTCCTTTAGGGGCAGTAGCAAGGGTCCCAACGTTTAATTGCGTTTCCTCCCACGGAAGCGGGCATCCTGAAAGCAGTGCCTCCTTAGAAAGTCGATGAGCTTACGAGTTGTTGGGACTTGCTTGTTTTACTATTGTCTTTGTTTTTTATTTTTATTTTTATTATTTTTTGCTTTCTGGTTTTTTGGGGGGTGTTGTTGTTGTTAATGTTGTTCAGCAGAAGCAGGGAGATCAAGATGGAATTTGAAAGGAAGATGGGTCATTGAAGAGGACAGGACAAGTATACCCCTTCCCCAACTACGTTTCTTTAATTAATGCTAGAAATGACAAAGAACCGATTTTCAATACATTGCATGCAACAGGAAATTTTCCTTTCCTTGCATTATAATTGAACCAGCCCCACAGTGTCTTTGGAAGAAAGTTTGAATTCTTTATAGAGGTATTTCTTGGCCTATTGTCTTTGTGCAGTGAACTTCACATCTTGCTATTCAATCGCCAACCTATATTCTCTTGGCTACCAGCAAGATTAATTTAATCATTGTAATGCAATTATTAATACTGTTTACCCAACTCTGGGTTTCAGGTTGGCTGTTAAGAAATTAAACTCTCGCTGGGTGACCAGAGCTAGGCAGGGGTTTCTTCATGTTGAAATGAAACAGTCCTCCTTATTTAGTCTCAGAGCTCTAGCTTTCGGCCACCGACTCAATTAGCCAAAATGGAAACAATTTTCATTCATTGCAATAACTCACTGTTCTGGAGATCGCTTTCAAAATATACACTTTATTATTATACGCTGACCTCGGTGGCGGTGGAGTGGCAATAAAAGAAAGAGGCAGGGAGATCTATCTAGCCCCCTTGGGCTATAATTATTAGAAATTAATTGGGTTCAGGACCCTAGGTAGTCTAGCTAAATTAATAGCTTGTCTGGTGGTTTAAATCCGAATTTTTAGTCCACGGGAGAGAAAGAGAGTCACAGATATGAAATGCAGACCCAAGGGACGCCTGAGTTTACTTGCAGGACACTCATCTATTAAATAGTGTCCAGAATACATTTGTATTGGGACAAGGGGGTCGGAGTAGGAAGGAGCGGGGGCCAGAAGAAAGGAGCGAGGTGGGGAGGGCGGCTGCGAGGGAGCTAAAAGGTCCCGAGTTGATTTTATTCGATTTTTCTTGTCTGCATTGTTTTCGGGAGGGGTTGCATTTAGGGGTTAAAATACAAAATAAAGATCCCGTGTACTCAGAGCTGTGGTGCCGGAGTAAAAGTGAAAAGGGAGCCTTAGGCAAAAGGAAATTACTGCGAGCCCGCGTGACCTTTCAGGGAGGTAATCAATCAAGTGATCAACAGGGATATTTATCATCGCTATATAGGACTACTTCGCCCTGCACGGGCGGGGGTGGGGAGGCGAGAGGAGGGTGGAGATACGCGCGAGCGCATACACAGACACCACACACATACACACTCACAAAAGTTTGGACAAACCCGATAAGCCTCGAGACAGAACACTTAGGCTTTAATAAATGTTAAGACTGTCCGTGTAGTCTGACATTTTTCGGAAAAGCGCACACTCAAACGCCGTCGCAGGGGGAAATGCGCACATCCCCGCAGCGACTGCATGAAGGTGTTAATTTTAAACCGTCTGATGTGCTTTGCCCTGTAAGGGAAGCTGACGGTGAAATGAGCGCTTCAAACGCCGGCTAGGAGAGAGCACCGGGCGGAGCGGGGCGGGCGAGGAGCGGGTCTAGCTCGGCTTCCACGAGCAGCCGGGGACGGGGCCGTCGGGGCCGCAGGGCGGCGGGGGTGCCCCTGTCTGCGGCCCGCGGACACCCGGGGCCGTAGCACGGAGGCAGCCTCCTCTTCCTACGAAATCCTCGCGCTGTCGCAGCAGCGCGGCCGGAAAGAAGCGCGGTAAAGGCTAGCCTGCTTCGGCGAGCACGCGCGGCGGGGTTTTGGCAGCCGCGAGTTTTTTGCCCTGTTACCTTCTCTACCTTATAAAAACTCGCTGTTTTGTGAATTGCGTCTTCGGTCCCGGATTTCTTAGCAAATCGTTAGGTTTTACAATCCTGCTCCCACCCTCTGGTCGTTCAACACCCCACCCCACTTCAGAAGTATATATACGGGAAGGGGGAGCTGGAGGGCTGGCTTTTAATAATAATGATAATGATATTAAATAGTCGACTTAAAATCTAGGCCCCCCATGGCCCTCGCCCAGCTCGGGAATTATAATCAGCAGTTCTTGCGAGAGGAGGTCGGGCTGATTACTGGCCCTGGAGGCTGGGAACTATTTCCCGACGGGTTTATGAAACACGCAGGTTGGGGTGATGCGCGCCGCCTCCCAGGTAACGAGCCGCCGCTCCTGCGGTGTGGGAATGTGGGCTGCGCCAGGGCCGCGCTGGTTGGCACCAGATGCGGAGCTCGCTCTCTCCCGCCCGTCGCTCCCGCCGCCCTCTCCGTACTCGGAACAGCGTCTTCCCGCACAGCCTAGTCTGCGGCGCCCCCGCCTGGCTTCCCCCCGCCGCAGCAGCTCCCAGTGCGCCCGCTGCATGGGGCTCCAGCTGTGCACAGTAGCCGCCTGGGCGTAGGGGTGGGAAACAGCTGGAGCGCCCCGGGGAAGCGCGGGTTGAGGTGGAAAGAACCCAGTGAGGAGGATTACGAGGCGATCAACTCCCGGAATTGCTACTGGTTTGGGATCGGAGGAGCAGCTTCAGGGGGCACAAATGTCTGCCCCTGGAAACAGGAGCTCCGGAGAGAAACCAGACTGCTGGTGTGCGAAGCGATGCCCAAGGCAGTTTGGATCTCCTTTGGGTCTCCTTGGTACTGAACAAAGAATAACCTAGAAAAGAGCGTCTATGTGAACCCCCTGGGAATCTTGTTTTAAATACGGATTCTGCTTCAGTGAGTCTGGAGTGAGAGACCCAAGCAGTTTGTATTTCTAACACGGTCCCAGGTGAAGCGGCTGTTCCTCGAAGCGTGGCTTGCGGACCAGAAACACCAAGCATTACCTGGACTTCATTAGAAATATGGAATCTCAGGTCCCAACCCTGACTGACTAAATCAAAATCAGCATATTAACAGGTGATTCACTTCAACATTGAAGTTAGAGAAGCACTACCCAGAATATGCCTGGCAAGGTTTTCTTTCCTCCGTCTTAAATCAGGACTTCTCCATGACTGAACCTCATTTTAAATCCTGCTTTCTGCCTTGATTACGGAAGGGGCAGCGTCGATGAACCTATCCCTTTAAAAGCTACAACTTCACTGGCCCCTGGCAGAAACTCTTGCCTCCTTCACCCACTGACGGCTGGACTCAGAGGCCAAATGCCACTAGTGAGACTTTCTTGGATCCTGCTCTGATTGACACCCCCAGCACACACCTCTCTCACTCCCCCCCCCAGTATTTTGCTGTCGAGTCTATGACATTTATTTCTCCCTCCTTACATTGGAGTTCTTTGTTTCCACGTCTTCTTTCCCTTCTCAGCTGTAGGTTTCTTGAAAGAAACCATGCCTTATCTTCTCTAAGCTTTGTTTTCTCACTGCAGCTTGGAAATAGTCATTCCTTCTCCCGCTGGATTAATGTATAAAAATGGTTTGTGAACTGTAAAGCTAAAGTAACTGTTACTTCTTTTTCTCACCCCTCAACCCCACTCCCAAAGGTTAGCACAAAGCTTTACATCACTAGGCACTTAGTATGTGATTATCTTTCTCTGGAAGGTTCTTGAACTCATCACACACCTGATAGCCTGAACCTACGTAGGACACAAACTCTTTGCATGAAGGCTTAGGTCCCAGTTTTTCCTCTATAAAATTCTATACAGAAGGGGTTCTTAATCTGGGATTCAGGACACTATGTGACACCTTCATGTTCTAATTTTATGACTCAGTGGGTTGGTCCTGAAGCCTGGAAACTATCTGCAGTCTAAGCGGTTGGTAACTGAAAGTTGGTATTTTCAAGAGTTAAAAGCTAGCTTTTGTAAACTAAAATTAAGTGAGCCCTTTTCAGGGTCTGCAAAAAGGACATATACCACCAAAGATTCTGGAACTCTTTTGGAAGCCATGGTTGCCAGACTTAGGAAAAGATGGCAGTGTTCAGATTTCAGGGCCATTAATATATTAGCTAAACTCTGGGACAGCAACATAGAGTTGAAAGACCTTAAGAGTCAAACATTTGCAGGTTCAAATCCCAGTTCTGCCTTTTTACCAGCTGTGTTAACTTAGGCAAGTTACTGAATGTCTCTGAGTCCGTTTTCTCCTCTGTATGATGGGAATAATTATGTATATCTTGCAGAATTGTTCTGAGGATTAAAGATAATAGATACAAAGTGCCTAGTATGTAGTGCCTGCTACATAGTAGATATGCAACAAATGGAGCTATTTAGAGCTCTAAGCTCTAACATTCTGTAATTTGGCATAATAATGCTTATATTGTGTGTGTGGGGGGGGGTCCAGGGTCTTAGATACTGCCCTTCCCACTCCCACAGTAATAATAAGTTATTGTTGTCTTTGCTCAACAGACTGTCCCCTCAAATGACCAAAGCCTGAGGCATTTACATATATATATAGCTTGTGCAACTAGATCATAACATTGCAGTTTGAATGGGCACCAATGTGTGTACGTGTGATTGGATTTTCACTACATATTTTTAAGAGATTCTTGTGTACTTGTGCTTACTCTCAGTATGAATCAAGGTCATTCCCAGCTCATCCCATGCGGGTAGGGTTCTGACCATCTCCCAGACAACCTGAGGCAACAGGACCTGGGCCACATAAACGAGGGCCACTGAGACTCACTAACAGAAACATTGCTCCTCCCTTGGCCATCTAAATGCAAGTCTTTCTGGACGATACATACAAAGTTATAGTTTGAAACTGTCTAATGCATCTATGTTAGCATATTCTGTCCCTGTGAGATGAATGCCACACAGACAATTCAAAGAGAAAGTGGTTTTTAATGGGATTAGTAAATGCTCTTAAAAATATTTTTATTGCTTACATGATTTTTTTTTTTTTGTACATAGTGTTTTTAAATTTTGGTTTTCATGAATCTAGTTGTTAACCTTACTTGCAATACATGAAACTATTGGTTGAGTCTAGATCCCGGCCAGGAAATAAAAGATTTGTGAAATTTACACAGGCAGTACTTTAAAATTCTTTACTCAAATAAACGATTATGGTTGACATGAGGAAATATAGACATCATCAAAGCAAATTAATTTGCTTAATGTACTTTTAAACTTATAGATATAGCAGATTTTCCACATCTTTTTAAAGCACAAACTATAGGACCCATGCTGAGACAGCGTATAAAGGAGACTGCCTTGTAACAAGATCCTCAGTACTCAGTAACTTAATTCCTTTGACTTGGGTCCAAGGCAGACCTGGCTACCCTCAAACTCAGCTAGAGAGTGAAGTCCTATAGCCATGACAGAGTGTGATACAGGTGTGCCCTGCTTTATGAAAAGCCACATCACAATGTGATTATTCGCTCCATGCTATTTTATTAAATAATGAGTTCTCCTGGGACATTTAAAATATGATTTGACTTACAAAAATTTGATTTATATTCACTTTTCCCAGAAACATACCGATGGAGGTAAAGCTCTATTTTTTTAAATGGTGACATATGTCCCTTAGCAAATGGTTTATAAGCAGTCCATTTTCGAAGGTTAAGACAAGGAAGCATAACACAATTCTGAGACTGGGAAAGAAACAATTTCTGTACAGAGAATCAATTGTGCACAGAAGAAACTGTAGGAACCAATCTGTTGAATTATCTGTTTTGAGGACTCATGTAGATGTACTGAAAGTCTGACATGTACGATTTGGACTTCAAATGTTTCAGAAAATACAATTATTCTGGGTTTTAATATTTTAAAAATTCCAAATCAACGCTATAAACACTTTTGAAAACTACTTCTCAAAACTGGAGAAGAATTTTCTGTTGCATAGAGAAACTGGAGAATAATTCTAAAATTGGTCTGTGCTTAGACCCACGTAGAAGTAATAGTCTATGGGCAAAAAATCAAGCTCATGTCCAGGTTTTCACTTAGCTAGTTAGCATTGAACTGGAACTCAAAATTTGTCTATACTGGAACTCATCAGGACATTTGGCATTCTCGAGGGCTGAGGGAGACAGAGGGCTGAGGGAGACAGCTTCACTTCTGCCTGCAGTGGAAGCACCAATGCAGAGAAAACAAAATAGTGAATACAATTTTGACACATCTGTTTCTGTTTTGTTAATGTTATGCTGAACTTTTCACATTTGTGTCCAAAATCTACAGAATCAACAATCATGCAGGCTTCTTCCTCACACTAAATGGGCAGTCCAGGGGTCCTTGTGCCCCTCAGAGGGGTACAACATGGGTTGTGGCTCCTTACCTCAACATCCTCCTTTTCTAATTCACCCTACACACCACTGCCTCCTTAATTTTCCTAAAGAACAGTTCTGATAGTATTCTCCTGCTCAGAATCTTCATGATCCCTTAGTTATTTTCAAGAGACAGACTCAAAATTTCGCGTTTTCTTCAAAGGCATTCTAGAGATAGAGAAAATATCGAGAGAGGTGGGAAAGCATGAGGTATTCACCAGAAGTGTTAAGAATCTTAGTCTGCCTAAGTAATGGGATTCAAGAAGAGATTTTATGGGAAATAGGTTTGTAAAGGTAGGTTGGATACATGTCATGGGGTAATTGAATGAAAGGCGAAAATTTAGGGCTCTATCTTGAAAATAATTAAGAGATCTTGAAGATTCTGAATGGGGCAGGGAAGGTGACATTATCAGAACTGTGCCTTAGGCAGATTAAGCAGGCAGTGGTGTGTAGAATGGATTACACTTCCTCTCACACGTTCAGACTATCCATCATTTGAGATCCAAGACAAACATCATCTCTTCCATTAAACTGTTGATATGGTTTTCTCACCTGGAAGCAATCTCTCCCCATCCCCAACCTCCTGTGGCCTCTCTTCCTTCCGTGGTTTTGTCTGTACCTCTGTGGTCTCTCTTAATAGACTGTAAATTCCTCGAGGATTATTTGTATCCAACTCTTCTTGTCCTGCAGTGCTAAAGCATATCTTGCTAAGAACTAGTAGCCCTTTCTGAATGCAAGGATTTTTTTATTTTCAGCAATTTTAGGAAATGTCCTGGAATTACCTATTTTAATACTGTCTCTCCTTCAGCCTCTCAATTCGTTCTTTTTTGCTCTCTGATTAGATGTTTGTTGGATCTTTTTGTGCTATCTTCCATGTTTCTTTGCCTCTCTTTTATAAATCCTATCTCTTTGTCTCTCTGTGTTTAATTCTGAATTTCCTCAGTTCTACGTTCAAGTTCTCTAAATCTCTCTTTAGCTCTGTCTAATCAGCTATTTAACGTGTCAATTTTTTCCCTCTTGATTATGTTTTTTTTTTAATTTCTGTAACTTATAGTATTTTTTAAAATATGCCCATTATCTTTTCACACTGCCTTATTGTCTTATTTTCAGTCTCATGGTTAGGTTTTTAAACATTGTAAGCATATTTCTTTTATATGCATGTTCTATTATATGAAATTTCTAGAGGTCTAATCCTGCTGTTTATTGTATCTACTTACCATTGTTTTCCCATATTTTAGAATTTTAGATTGTTAGTTCACTTTCAGCAAGATTTTATCTGTGGGAATCATGTTTAAAATGACTTGAAGAGTTACTTTTTCAGAGTAGGTTTACATTTGTCTTCATCAGATACCCCAGGGATTGATTGATTGATTGATTGATTTATCAGCCTAGGGTTTTCCAAACAATGGAGAAAGTATAATTAGAACCACAGACGTAAGTGATAGTGGGCCTGTTGGGGAGAATTGTCAGGGGAGACTTTTTTCTTTTTAACCCAGACACCAGATGAGAAAGAAGCTTTCTTGTTATCTCATTTTCTGGTAAGCTGATGATTTTCTAGATGGTGTAACTCTTTGAGACCCAGTTTCATGCAAAGGTACCAGTTCTAGTTCCCCAACTCATGTTGGACCAGGAGTTTATGTCCTAATTCCAAGAAGGTTTTGAAACTTGCATTCTGAGTTCTCACAGCTATTAGCTCCCCATTCTTTAACTACAGGCTGCCAACATTTGTATCCCCTCGTGTTCTGCCCCACGGACTGTCCTTTCTTTCCTTCAAGAACATTTATTAGTTATTGAGCAAAATACTTCAGTGATTTGAGAAGCGAAGGATTACAGATTTGGTCCATAAAAATACTGGGGCATCTAGACTTGAAAATTCCTCTGGTGGTTTGCTGTTAGTGAATTGCAGTTTCAATATTGTTTTCTTGAATTTTTTTATTCAGAAGACATTTCTAGGTCCCAAAACAAATGCAGAACTAAATGTCACTTATGAGTGGAATCACAAAAACAATATTTTCACATGTTTTTGATCAGTCTAAAATCTCTCATTCCACCTTCCTTATCTGGCCATTAAAATCATATTCAGCTTTCAAATGTCATCTCAGATTCAGTCTTCTCTCTAATGCTTTCCATAATGATATTAATAATAATTACAAAACAACAACAACAATTTCTTAAGTAATTAATCTGTGTTAAGCACTATACTGACGTTTTGCATATGGTATCTTATGTTTCTAAATAACCCTAAGACATTTTTAACCTTGTTGTACAGTTGAAAAAACTGGTGTTCCTAGCAGGTAAGTGATTTGTTCATGATAGTCTAGCTAGTAAAAGGTTGAACCATATGAAATTGCTGATACGCTACTGTTTTTCACCCACAAAACAAAATTTTTTTACATGATTATATCTAAGAAATGGTGAAGGTGGGATTCAAATTTAGATGTGACCAATTTCTAACTTAATATGTTTTCCTCTGAACAACACAGGGTGTATACTAATTATTTCTTTTTCTAGGCTACTATAGCACATCTATACCGTCTGTCCTGATTAACTGTCCTCACTTGACCTTCGGTTATAATAATATATGTTCATCGGTCTTCTCCAGCGGATTGTAAACTATTTGAGGGCTGTGCCTTATCTCTACATCCCCAGCACTTAGCATAGTTCTTGGTACATGACAAGCCTGCAATTTAAAAAAAAATAATAATAATCTAAAGTAGGTTATTCAAGTATTGGTCAGTATTTACATGTAGTTGATGTGCTTCTGAGATTTTCTCTCATTTTCCTCTTAGTAAAAGTTTTAAAATATGGTCCCCAATTTTTTGACATTCTTTCCATTAGGAGGTATCTCTGCATCCTCTCCAGGAACACAGGTAGACTTGTGACTCGGTCGACCAATAGAGAAGAGCAGAAGTGATGTAATGTCACTTCTCAGACTGGGCTATAAAAGTCTATGCAGCTTCTGCCTAGGCGTCTTGGAACATTTGCTCTCTGAACACTACCAGCTAGGTGCTCTATCTCAAAATCCAATGGCCACACTGTGAGAAGCCCAATCCACATGGAAGACCTCACATAGGTTCTCTGGCCAACAGTCCTAGCAGAGCCCAGCCTTTGAATGAGTTAACGTAGCCCAGGTAACAGGCAGGTGAGTGAAGAAGGCCCGGATGAGTCCAACCTCCAGCTGTTCGAGTTGCCTGCAATCATTTGAGTCTTACCAGCTAAGGTCCCAGATATTGTGGATCAGACAAGCCATCCCTTTCTGTCCTGTCTGAATTCCCGATGCACACATTCACTCTGTGAACATACTAAAATGATTATTGCTTTACACCACCCTATCTGAGACGGTTTGTTGTGCAGCAGTAAATAACTAGAGCATTGCCTTCATCTGCCTGCCAGTTAGGAAGAGTTATAACCTGGTCAGTTCTGAACCTTCCAGAGGCTGGGCTGGTAGTATAAGGGAACTCCTTTCCCTCAAAGGTAAGGGTCTGCTGGTGGATGATGGCTTGCATGTCCAGAATCAAAGGTGTACTTCAAGTGAAGTTCAGCTTCTGGACATGTTTTGAGCATTCGACTCTCACCTTGTATGCTGAGTCTGTCTTATGGACCTTCTGTCTTGGCCCACACCTAACCCGGTCCGGTTGGCTGAGAGCAGAGACCTCCCAACTCATTACCATCACTCCCCTTTCTTGGGGCTTGCTTCTGCCACCCCTCATATTGACTCTGAGAGGTCGACCTAACCTACAGCAGCCAAGCCACTCCCCAGAAGCAGAGCCTTGCTGCTGCCCGGAAGCTATGGTTCAGGACGACTCAAAGACAGAGTCCAGTCCAGGCTGTCAGCTAAGCTTTGCTTTCATGGACTTGGTCATTTGGACTCTGGCCCCTCCTTAGAAGGCAATAGTTCTTTCTTCACTCCAGCCATTCTACCCAATATGTCCCTACTCCTTACCAGGAGTTCTTCTAAGAGCAGATACACCTACAGAGAGAAGGAGGCAGGGTGGGCAATGAGAGGCAGTGGCCACTACGGGACAATTGGATGTCTAGGCAAGCCCAGAGGCAGAGACTTCCAGAACTCCTAGGGCCACTGTGCTGGAGTTTCTGGCATCCAAGCCTAAGTACTATGTTGAGAAGCAGACAAGGACAGTCACCGTGTTTTGCTGGGTCCGTCCTGTGCTGTGGGAGGACATTTCTTCTAGTTGTTATGTAAAGCATCCAAGTCTGGTTCTCTGGTCCTCCCAGAAATCTGTAAGCAGCCTACTATCTTCTTCTCCTTCTCCCCCTTCCCCTCCCCCCTCCCCCTCCCCCTCCCTCTCCTTCTCCATCTCCTTTTTTTTTTTAAGTTTATTAAGGAAGCTGCTATGGAAGGTAGTGTGGAGGTTCCTCAAAAAATTAAGAATAAAATTATCATATGACCCAGCAATCCCTCTCCTGGGTATCTACCCAAAAAATCTGAAAACATTTATCCGTAAAGACACATGTGCTCCAATGTTCATTGCAGCTTTGTTTACAGTGGCCAAGACATGGAAACAACCAAAATGTCCTTCAATAGATGAATGGATAAAGAAGTTGTGGTATATATACACAATGGAATACTATTTGGCGGTAAGAAAAGATGATATAGGAACATTTGTGACAACATGGATGGATCTTGAGATTATTATGCTAAGTGAAGTAAGTCAGACAGAAAAAGCTGAGAACCATATGATTTCACTGATATGTGGGATATAAAGCCTACTATCTTCTCATAAAAATTTTCTACTTAAACTAGCCAGAGTAGATTATTTTTTCTGGAATTAAGAACATTGAATTTACCATCTTCCAACATCTTGTGATCTTTGAACCATTCAGAAAATCCTAGAGCCATAGACCATTTCTTTAATTTTTGTTGGTAGGCCTTGACAGAGTGCTTTTCATACTGAAGATCTAGCTTGAGCCCTACTGTACTAGTAGAAAATTAACAAGTACCATGCAGTAATGTTAAAAACAATGACCAGCCAATCACATGTGACATATTTAAATAGCATTACTTTCACTAAAATCCTTAATGCTAATAATGTTAAATAAAAAAAGTATTATTGATAATGAAAGGCTTTCACTGTTAAAAAACAAATTTATGGTCTACATTTAAAATTTCATCTTTATTTCCCTTTTGACATTTCTACTTGAGGTGAAGGTTTATAAGAGCTATATTTTACAGTAACACACATATGTAATTATGAATATTTATTTTGGAAACACATGGCAAAAAAATCTGAATAGTATGCATGATCAAAAAAATTTGGACACTGCCGCTGTGAATTCAAAGGGTTCATTCTTAAAGAGACTAAAGAACATCTAATCTAGTCGTTTGTGAAATTTTTTGATAGCTGAAATCTTTCTTCAAAGAAAGCCCCAGTACCTAAAACAAACAATATATTTGGTAGAGCCCTTCATTTGCTCCTTTCCTAAAGGGAGAAGTGCTATTTGCAAACCATTGATATTCTAGACCTCTCTCATTTTACAGAGTAGGAAACTGAGGCCCAGAAAGGAAATGACTTGACCAAGATGACTTTCCTATTTGATAACTGAACTGGGGCTCCACTTACATTTCCTGAACCTTTTTTTGGTCAAAGTACTTTCCAGCATACTCCATTGTTTCACTGAAATGCTAGTCTGGTGACGCTTGTTAATTTGTATTTCCTTCATAGTTCTGAGGTGTTGAGAGGTGTTTGCCAATCTGAGTCTGGGAGTGTATGAGAAGCTGGAGGGAAGTGTTGGGGAAATGCTACCCACCACCCCACCCTCAGCATTTCCAAGGAAGGTCGCTCGTATAAAAAACATGTTTAATGAGTTCACTGTGCATTTTGTTTCTGCTTCTTTCCTGTTGCCTTTAGTCAAAAGAATGTGGATTGGAAGCTCAGCCAAACATTTTCAACGGATCCAATCACAGTCACGCTGTCATCTGATAGAAATGTAGCATCACCCAAACCTCTGGGCGCTTGTTCACACATGTGGATTCTAACCAGCAAAGGAATAAGCTGTAGTGACTACAAGCAAATATCTCTGAACTTCACTGAGATTGATGACAGTGGTAATAAAAATGGTCTTTTCTATGACAAACACTACCAGTAAGTCAACAGTTAAAAAGGAATAGTTTTAAGAATAACCAATGCATTAGCTCTTGTCAATGAGATTCCTTTTGGCAGTAACATATTCTGGGGATTAAGTTAAACCAAATGTTTGTAACAATGGAAATGTAGTCATGTTAACAGTTAGGATTATCGTCCCAGTGAATATTTACTGTAGTTACATTCAAATTTATCCTTTAAGTTACCCTTTTGGACACTATTTGATCATTTTCATCTCATTATAAATTCCGTTTTAGATTAAAACCAACAGAAAGCATCCTTTGACAGTTTAAAAGCCTTGAAGTTTATTTTCTTTTAAAATGTTTATGCTGTTTTTCTTTTCCTTTTATCCTTTTTTTTTTTTTTAAGCTGCTGCTTACCTTGCTGCCTGCACAGTGATAGAAGTAAACTATGAAAGCTCTGCTTGAGAAAGTTCTACAAGTTCTGTGTCCACCTTCGACTTTACTTGGTACTAATCACTTTTAGACCCAGCTACAGCTGAACACTACATGGCCCTTTTCCTGATTTCTCTTTGATGTTACATCTGTTTTGTGCCACTTGGTTACTTTGTGGCCATGCAGATAAGAGACCCAATATTGACTTTATAACCTGGGAGTGTATTTGTCTGGTTCCTGTGCCTAGATGGAGCCAGTGCAGAAAGGCCCATCCAGACAGATCTGACCTCACATGACACTAACCTCCTGTTGGCTCCTGGGGTGAGCCTGGCAATTCCTGGGTGCAGAATTCAGCAAGACTAGGAATTAATGTTTTTCCCCAAAAATAAGACCTAGCTGGACAATCAGCTCTAATGCATCTTTTGGAGCAAAAATTAATGTAAGACCTGGCATTATTTTACTATAATATAAGACCGGGTCTTATATAATAATATAATATAATATAATATAATATAATATAATATAATATAATATAATATAATATAATACTGGATATAATATAATACCGGGTCTTATATTAACTTTTGCTCCAAAAGATGCATTAGAGCTAATTGTCCAGCTAGGTCTTATTTTTGGGGAAACAGAGTCGTGTTGGGTATCACAGACATACTTTGTAATTTGAAGGACTTTTTTTGAAATTGTTCTGTCGTAATATTTTTGTTGATTAACCTAAAGAAAATTATGTTACCATCTTCTTAGGCCATAAGTGACATTGTGTCATGTTTTTAATCTATAAAATAGATAGAAGATGGTGATAGGAAAGTTGTATGTTGAGTGGCTTTGCTGTGGTTTCTTTTAGCACTTTGGACCATATGCGCACAAAGGTGACATTTGTTCCTCCACACAGAGAGGGCTGAGAGGCCCCATAAGACTTTGGAGCACCTATGACTCAGATGCTTTGAGAGGGCCCTCACAGAGCCTCCCCAGGCTGGTGAAATTGCCCTTCACTCTCCCAGGCTGCCACACCACAGGAAGCTCAGAGAGGCCCCTGGACAGATGTTGGGAACCATGGAAATGTACCCAAGTTAACAGTTGGGATTATTGTCCCAGTTAATATTTACTGTAGTTACATTCCAATTTACCTTTTTGGATACTGTTTGATCAGGGAAAGAGGAAACCCTTGTTCATTCCCAGGTCACTCCTGGGCCACCATACAACCACCAGTTGTTCAGTGGCCCCACACCTCTCAGCTAAGCACCAGTCCTCAAGCATGAACGGATTGTCCGTCTTCTGTTACACACTGGTTCTTAACCAGAGCTGCATCTGTAATCACCTATGAAACACTATTAAAACACTGATGCTGTGGTTCCAATCCAAACCAATTAAAGCAGAATCTTTGTGGGTGGGGCATAAACAATATTATGTGGTAATAGCTCCCCAGATGATTTCCACTTATGCACATACTCTCTGCAATAAGTCTTTGATCTCATAGAGATCCTTGATCCATTATCCTGATTGCTTTTTCACCATTCATCACTTCCTCATGTCCTCGTATCCAGCTTCCCATAGTCCATAATTATTATCATGGGCAAATGTTCAATCTCTCCCCACTGTTATAGTTCCCTCATAAAGTCCCCTAATACCATTAAACTCCCTGCCACAACTAGTCCGTGCCTGGACCAGATCTCCCAAAGATGCCATATGTGTTAGGAAAACACATAACTAACAGTGTTGGTTGTTTTAACTTTAAACCCTTAATCACAAATCTCACTGGGGTATACAGCACAGCTCAAAAACCCTATTATGCTTTCAGGTACTCAGTCCATGCTACACCTTCTGTTGTCTCCCCTAAATCTCCCATATTCCCTTCCCATCCTCACCACTCTTACCTGATGACATTGCATTGGAGGAAATACAGATATTAGAAGGGAATTCCTCATCTTTCTACCTCCAAATCTGCAAAACCACTCACATCTGTTCTCACACTCTTTCCTTCCCTCTCCTGGCTATGGATAAAATGTCCCCGCTTCTATCAAAGATCAGCCTTCCATTTCTGCTCTTGATCTCATCTCCTTTTGTCTTTTGAGGGACTTCATTCTTCCCTTCATAGGAGTGCATTGCTAATTTCTTCCCACATTTTACAAATATGCTTAAGTATCCTCCATCTTGAAACAAAATAAACGTTTCTTACCTCCACATCCACCTTGACTATTACACCATATCTCTGCTCTCTGCACTTTAAAAACTTCTTTAAAAGAGTGGTTTTTAGTATCTCTCCCCACTTCCTCAATACTCCACTGAAAAAACTATTATCAAGGTCAGCCTCACCTTCCAAACAACTTTTCTTGGATATCTAAAAGGAACCTCACACTTAATATGTCCACAAACGATTTCTTTTCCCTAGCTCCACAAAATCATCTGTTCTTTCTCCAGTCTTCCCATTTCACTCAATGGCAACATCATCCACTCCGTTCAAGACTTGATTCTTCTCTTTCTTTCATAATTCATCAAAATGTTGTATTAGCTGTTCATCCAAAATACATCCTGAATCCATTCACCTCTCTCCACTTCCCATCACTCCAGTCCAGTCACCATCATTCTTCACTTGGACTCACCCAACAGCCTCCTGACAGTCTCCCATCTCCACTCCTGCTTCACAACATCCAATTTCTACACAGCAACCCGTGTGTCTTCTAAAAACAGGTGAGATCAAGTCCTGTCCAACAGCTTCCCACTACTCTCAGAATAAATTCAAACTTTCCTAAGGCCTAACTGACCTGACCCTTGCCTACTCCTCAGACCTCATTTCAGAAAGCTCCTCTCACCGGCTCCCACCTTTCCTGCAGCATAGGGAGCCTCTGTACTTTCCCCAATTACTCTGTACTCCAGAAAATCTCAAAGCTTTCACTTCTGCTGGCTCTAACATAGTTACCTCTTAGACCTTCTGTTTTCCAGCATCTTCTTTTCTCAGCTCAAAAGTCACTTCCGGGGTGGCTGTATGGCTCAGTTGGTTAGAGCACGAGCTCTGAACAACATAATTGCTGGTTTGATTCCCACATGGGCCAGTGAACTGCGCCCTCCACAACTAGATTGAAGACAATGAGCTGCTGGTGAGGCAGCCAGATGGCTCAGTTGGTTAGAGAGGGAGCTCTTAACAAGGTTGCCGGTTCAATTCCCATGGGGGATGGTGGGCTGTGCCCCCTGCATCTACGATTGAAAATGGTGACTGGACTTGGAGCTGAGATGCACCCTCCACAACTAGATTGAAGGACAATGACGTGGAGCTGATGGGCCCTGGAGAAATGCACTGTTCCCCAATATTCCCCAATAAAAAATTTTTTTTAAAAGGTGATTAAAATAGTACTTGTGATTCCACAAACATTAAAAAAATAAAAGTCACTTCCTCTTTCTGATCATTCATTCTAAAGCAGCCACTTTTTATTATGTTACTTTTATAATATTTATAACACATCACTTTTTATTATGTTGCTTCATTTTCTTTTTTTCATGGCACTTGGTCGACAGATGAAGTGATTTTAGTTGACGTCTGAAGAGTAGATAAAGCTAGTTTTAAATATATTGTCCAAGGATTAGTTTAATAAGGCAAGCCTTTGGGTGAGATGAACTCTGAGGAAGTCTAAGAGTAACGCCTGATCTTGAAGGGCAGTTCCTACATTGCACAGAAGCATCATTGGCTTTCTCAAATGTCCTTTGGAAAGATTTGAAATTTGGTGAGTGTAACCAGGATTTCAGCTCTAGCTCTAACATCTAGGTTCTTTGACTAAGTCATATGGCCCAAAGAATTTTGGATCAGATATTCTATGTTCCTCTATCTCAGCAAGAAGCCACCAATTCAGAGGACTGCTTTCTTCTTCCTTCCAAATGTTTAACTCACCAGCATCTATGACCTGGAGTAAGTTTAGTTATGATCTAAATACTCTGGTCCTTACTTCTCATAGTGTAAAAGCCCTTCCATGGTTAATTTAAGAAGTGATTATTTTTCTACTAAACTTTTTCATAAAAGGACATAACTAACTTTGCCTCCTTCTGAGTGATACCACCACTTGTGCTTTCAGAAGCTAATTGGGAGATACCCATTTTGAATTCTTTGATACTGCTGATAAATGAGAAATATACACAGATAACTTTCCTTTATTGCTAGTGGGTGTTAAACAGCACGTGTGTTATAAAGTTCTCTCCCCTTCTATAATAATAGCTGGGGGGGCTTGGAGGGGGGGAGGTTAACTTCAAAAAGCCTGGAATCAGTGTTCAGACAATAGTAATTGTTGATCATTACAACGATCACCACTATCGGCCTGGCCAGACCCCTGGGGTGCGGGTCAGGGCTTAGGAAAATGCATTTTTATCTCCGATGATGAAAAATTTTACCTGAGGCTGAGGGCAGCCTCTCAAAGAGCCAAATTTGATGACTGCTACCAGCAGCTGTTAATATATTGAATTCCTAAGTAAGAATTATTGTTTTAAGTGTTTTCTGAGTGAAATCATATTCAAAGGAATCTGAAATTTCAATCTTACGTTGAAAAATCTTTACAGGTCCCATGTATGAAATGGAAACAGAAAGAAATGTGAATAAATGGTTAGAAATGTATTAAACAAGGAAGGTAATACCAGCAGCAACCCATACCAGAGAAGTGGAGACCAACCTCTGCTTCCTGGTTGGGGGGGTTCCCTTTAAAATAACATGAAAGAGAATGGCTGGGGAGGGGTATGGATGCTGAAGTGAGGGCAGGCATTGTAAGTGGGTTACAGAATAAAACCATAAAATGTCAGGATTGAAATGGATCTGAGGCTTGAATCCCATTTTCAGTATTAGGGTGAACTTTTACTATGCACCAAGTACTAGGTATATTCAAGGTTCGGAAGTCAGGGCCTAGGCTCTGTCTTTAAAGAGATCATACTCTTGAGTAGGACTATCAGTTGGGATGCAATTCAAATAAAAAAATCCAGTTACCGTGGTTTAACTAAATAGGGTTATATTCTCCCCAAATTTAGATCCAGAGGTGGGCAATTCAGAATCATCCAGGCTCTAGCTCCAAATATCTTTCTGTTCCACCATCACTAACATATGGCCTGTCACTCAAGGCTGCCAGGTAGCAGCTCTACCTCCAGTCTCATGCCTCCTGCCAGCAAGAAAGGAAGAGGAAGAATGAAAAGGAGAGAAAGAAAGCTACCTGAATCAGGAAAACAAACTCTTTCCCAGAAAAAGAGTTCTTTACTTGACCTTTATTTATGTCTGCTGGCCAGAAGTGTGCAGCAAACAAGGGTGCCCCTATCTGCAAAGGATTCTGGAACAGCAAGTGTTTAAGATAGGATTATTGCCACTCCAAACAAATTAGGACTCTGCTATAAGAAAAAAGGGAGAATGGGATTGGCTAGCAATAAGCAGTGTCTGCCCTAGTCTTCCCAGTACGTTGACAATTACACTATAGTACTACATGTACATAAGAAATTTTTGTAGAATACAGGTCTGTCTGCCCTCCTGTTAGGGAGAGATGTTATGGAGGGCTTCACTGAGGAAGTAACACTTAATTGCACTGAGTTTCAAAGAAAGAATGGAATTGTCAGAGTAGACCAAAGAAAGGATTACTTCAGAAGGAAGAGTAAGAGGGTTAAGTGGACATGGAGAAATGGTTGTACATCACAACATTTTCAGTTGCCACTGACAGAAATGCAACTTGAGTAAAAAAAAGTACAGAGGTACACTTTCAGGTATGGCTAGCTCCAGTAGCTCAAAATGATGTCACCAAGACTCAGTATAGCTCTCTTTCTTCTCTTTGATTCGGCAACAGCCAGTAAGCAGCTCCAGGCTTACATCCCATCCTATCAGCAGCCCCAGATGTTCCAATAAAGTTCTAAGTGTGAATCTCATTGGAAGAACTTGGCATGTGTTCCCTGTGGACAGGAAAATGGGATATGCTGATTGGGCAAGGCTGGGGTCCATGTCATCCCCAGACCACTTGAAATAAATGTGAGAAAGGAGCTTCTCCAAAGGAAAACTGGAAATAAAGCAGGCCAAAGTAGCAAATGTCTCTTACAGAGAACAAATTATTTTAGTGATATTTAGGTGTAATGCATGAGACATAGGTGAACAATTGGCTGATTTTGGTGCGGGATGGGGAAGACTCTGAAATGACACTGAAATTCAGGCTTGGGTGTCTGGGTAAGGTGGTGGCACTAAGCAAGCTGTTGACTATATGCATGGAGAACCAGGGTGGGAATAGGAGGGGGACTGAGGAGGTTGAATGTAATAATAGTAATAAATAATAATAATAATAATAATAATAATAATAATAAACAACTACACTCCCTGGCAAGCCAAGAGAAAAGAAATCACTAGGAACAGAAAATATAGGTCTGACATTTAGAACAGACCACTGGACTAGAGACTCTGACTTTTTTACATCTTCAAGCCCAGCTTTGCTTACATCAGCATTTAAAAATGTATTTTAATATGCAAAACACTCTGATTTTGAAATTTTTCCAGACATACTGTATCTCAGTTGTCTTGATTATACCTTCAATTCTCCAATGTCTCCTCTCTTCTTTCTCTTAGATAATACTATCTTTAGACCACAAAAACAAGGGGTAAAATTGCAACAGTTTGAGATGAATAGTGACTGGACCCTGCAGCCATATGAAAACCAGCATCTAAATTTTCAAACCTATATGAAACCGATAAGTTGTCCCTAAGTCAGTTTTAACTAATATGTTGCATTTGTCTACTCCAAAAGTGTATGAATAAATCTTCAAGGCCAAATTAGTATTTTAAAATATGAGTTGGCCAATACAATATAAATTAGCATACATAGAGATTAAAATGGTATTTCTATTTTGAATCAACGTAGTTAAAGATTTACAAACTTTAAAGAAGATTTCTTATACATAAATTTGCTCTTTCTTTTAGCTGTGACCATAATAACAGAGATTTAGTGACCTAGTTTCAAAAGAACAAGGACAATTTTTTAAAATATCTCTTAAATCTACATTAGTTGTACTAATCCCTGAAACTGGAAGTAACCTTATTTTTAGTACATCTCTGGAGATCTATATGGTTGTCAGCAGTTCAATAATACCACTGTTACATATGGATAAAAAAATTCTCAAAATGGATAAGAAATTCATTTTTTTGCCGCTAATAACAGATTATTCTGAAAGAAGACATAACATACATGATCTGTAATAGACATTATTAGATGTCTAGCCAATGACCACACCTCCTCCCTCTTCTCTTTTCTTATAGAACCTTGGTGGCTTACAGGTCTATGCTTTCCCTCCCAGGCCTTCTGCCTCAGGGGAGGTTGGCTCTGCTTCATTTCCAGAGGGTGAATCCTGATTGGTCTAAGACCATCACGATGGTCCTATTCCCCTTGCAATAATTGATCCAGGCATTTGTTTGTGTGGTTTTAGAGGAAATTTGCTGGGAATCAACTGGAAAGAATGTCCTCATTTTTAAAAACCGGCACAAGGGAGAGACCATCTGTTATCTCCTGTAACCACCTTGCCACCAGGAAGTGAGCTAGCCCTAAGGACAGCCAACATACTGAAACGGCACAGTGGAAAGATGGAGAGATCCCCTCCTTGACTGTGTGGAGCCACTGAATAAATCAATCCTGGAGCCATCATAGTGGGAGACTTTTATGTAAGATAATAACCTTTGCATTTTTTTCTTTTAACAATTTTCTGTTCCTTGCTGCCAAAGGGTCCTGATACATAATTTTATTGGGTGTTTTTAAAAGGTGAAAGATTTATACAAACTGAAGAGAAACCAGAGTATTATTGGGTGTTTTTAACTATTGAAATATTGAGCGGTTAAGAAAAATAATAGCAAAAAGTGACAATAAAATAGAGCAAAATACATTTCATTTCTAGGATCTTATAGTCTTCAGAAATATTCATGTCGCATGCAGAGATATACATTAATGTTCAGAGGTTGCTCACGTAAATGTCCTTGACTAGGACAGGGGTTAAATTATTTCTAGTAAAACAAACAGTTGCCTGCCCATTCTACTCTACTATCCCTCAATGGGCGTGATTCTGCTGTTAGCATGAATTGCTATCTAAGCAGTAGCTGCCACAAATGCCACAGTCTCAAGCCAACTTACACAAATCACCAGGAAAGCCACTGTTTTGTAGCCCAGCGTTCCCTCCTGGCAACAATGTCAATCATGAGAACCAGGTAGACGTGGCACTGTATGGTTTATTATCTTCACTGACGTTGACCAAAGTCCATTGCAGAACAAATCCTTGTACTCTTAAGAAGATCTCAAACATGCAGGCTCAGTTTAATCTTTTCTATATCCCTCAACTTCTTTCCTGTTTTATCTATTTTTTGTCTCAGCACAAAGCCCCACTTCCCACCACAGACTCCACCCTAGACTTTTTCTCCAGGTAAAACGAGCTAGAACAAGTGCATGCTAGATCTGTAATGTCTGTTTACTTCATTTTTATGTGATTTTTCTCATTGTAATAATATAAGATGGGCACCAATTACCAGTGTAACCAGGAATGATACATGTTTGCATTTACTAAAATCTTAACCCTCTTTGGTCAAACTCTCACTTTTGTAAACATTCTAAAATTCCTTTCCCCTCTTTCTCTGTTTCATCACAGGGTCCAGGTGACTTTACATGTCTCCCTGATTTCACTAACTTCATACATTATATTTCTCATAATATGTCATGTAGGGTGGACTAACTGACATGACAAATAAAGCAAAGCATGTAATGGCTCCAACAATACAATACTTGTTCTTGCTCCTAAAACAATCCTGGTAGGAAGCAGAGGTCAGTACATTGGCTCTCCTCCACACAGTAATTCAGGGACCCAAGCTTCTATGTTGTGACTCATTTTTTTAGGGCATTATTATTATCTGCATCCAGGAAAAGGTAGACTATCAGAGAAAAAGGAAAAAGCAAAGAAGAGGATGAATGGGGAGGTTTTATCAGCTCAATGTTTCCTCATCTGAAAGGTGGCTACACTCCATAGATCAAATTCTGGATCAACTTCTTGTTTGGTCAGCGAAGACACAGAACATCAAATCGTTGTTGCAAATCAAATGTTTGCATCAATATGGTTTCTGTTCCACATCTAACCAGGAGAAGTGATGATCTCTCCAGGATCCGCTCCTAAACTGAGTTTAGTGTGGACTTATTTAGTATGTTTAAGAGCACAAAACTTCTCAGGGTGGATATTTAGAGCTAATAACATAACTGGGAACTAAAATTAAACTGTTGATAGGTGACATTTTATTTAGACATTCCTCAACTTGCATAAAGTGAGTGAATAAAACCACACATTACTACGCTAAAAAATTATTCAGCTAATTTTCTTTTAGGGAATTAAAAAGTGTTTCTCAGTTTTGATATTTCTTAGTTTAACATCCCTATGGAGCCATTTAATCTCAGAAGGTTAGTCTTCCCCTGTAACATTCTGTCCTACATGAGATTTTTCTGGAAAACAAAGCAAAACAGACCTTTTCCATCCTTAAATGGAGGATTCAATCATCTCCTCTAGGCTGACTTGTAGGATAAGGCCAAAGTCAGTCTGTGAGTCACCCAGTTTGCATACTGCCCAAAGATAAGTTCTTTTCAACAGTGCATCCTGTCCAGTCAGCAGTCTTAAAAATATGTAGGTCAAGGGAGAACTGAATGAGAGGATGTTCATGGCTTAGTTCCACATGTAACCACTCACAGGAAAGTCACAAAAAAATGTCCTGACAGTTACTGGCAACATCTTTGCATACAGAAGGTGGTATGTGTAAAACATGGCCTCAGAAGTCAATAAATCAACATCATTAGCTGAACCCCAGTCATTGTATCTTTAAAAGAAAAATAATAGGTCTTGTTACCATTGAAAAATTAGCTTGCTGGTTGCCTGACAGGTGGGCATTACCTTGATGACATCACAGTAGTCTAAGATATGAATGGTCCTTGGCTTTACAGATTAAAATCTTTGATCCCCAGAGCGCACCAGAGTTATCAGACTCCAGGAGACTACTTCATGACAACCAAACATGCAGGGGACTGATATGTAAATCATAGTGTAATTTATTCATTTAAAAAAGAAATACTATGACCACAACACACAAAAGAATGCTCATTTTGATATGGTCTGTACTTTTCCTGTAGGCAGTTAATATTTAAATCATATTGTAATCAAAAGGTTGTTTGGTGAGCAGTAAGGAATTTGAACTAAGGGAGTTATTTGTATGATTTAAATACTTGATAGCACTCGATTTAGATTGTCTAATTCAGTCATTTTTCAATTTCTATTTTTACTTTACTAGCAGCAGAACACAATTTCAAAATAAAGTCTTACAAGGACCAAACACACAGATATACACGTATAGAGATACCTCTGCTCCTTTCTCTGCTCTGATGGAAACTCTGATAGTCTATCCAGAGCCCCACATGCTCAGCTATTCCATGGTCTGGAAGGAGCCAGGCAAAGCAACCAGGAGAAGCATTCCAAGGAGGGAGCCAGCGTAAGCGGAGATACAGAAGCATGAAAGAATGTGGCACACTCTGGGAACTGTCAGTGGTTCGACAAGAATAAAATCTGAGCATTTGTGAGGGGATAGAAAAAGGAGGTAGTAAGAGACCAAGCTGAAGAAGAGACAAATGATGAAGGAAAGGTTAGTACCCTTGGCTAAATTATTTGGGTCTTATACAGAAAGGTATGGAAAGCCTTGAAAGGATTTTCAGCAGGATCATGACAAGATCAAATTGCAATTTTAGAAATATCACTTTGGATGTAAAAATAGAAAATTAGGACAATGGGAAGGGTCCCGTATATGCAAGGAAGATAGCAGGCCTGTACCACATGCCACCACTGCCTCACCTTTAGGACTTCGCCGTCCTCCACCATCTGTCCTCCAACTCCCAGCACCTGCATTTCAGCACATGGAGTTTCCTCCTGGTGCTGGAGCTCACTTTGTCGCCTGTGGCAGGCTTGAAATGTCACAGAACTCATGCTCCAGACACACCCTCAACCAGGGACTGAGGCGGGCTGGCACCTAACTCTGGGGCTGCCATGTCCCAGTGGATTTAAGCTCCAATTGCCAACCATGGCAGCTGTCTTAATAACAGATCTTTTGGCTGCTTCCTCTTCCTTGCCTCCTCCATTCCCTTGTCCTGTATACTTTACCTCCCAAATAAATTACTTGTATTCAACTCTTTATTTCAGGATCTGCTTCTGGGGAAACGCAAACTAAGACAAGGCCACCACTATAGGTGAAGGATGATGAGGGCCTGATTCCAGCAGGAGATGTAGAGCTGGAGACAAAGGAAGTGAGCTGGATATACAATCAAAAGATGTTAAAACTAAATATGGGATATATCTGAGAATCCTGGGATGGCCTCCAGGTTTCTGATTTGAGTGACTGGGGATGGCAATGCCATTCACCAGCTAAAGGAATAGAAGAGGAGAAGAAGGATTGAGGAAAAGATGATAGATTCAGAGTTGAATATGCTGAGTCTGAGACACCCAAGAAACAGCCAAGTAGACGGAAGTAGTAGGATGTTGGACATACCAGTTGGAGCTCAGAAGACTTGCCTGAGCAAGAATATATACTTGGTACAGTGGATTTTTATCATTTTTTCTCAATATCTGAATCTCCTTCTAATATGGGGGAGACACAAAAAGAATGGAGGCAGGACCCCCTCCTCCGATCAGCGTAATTAGCAGGAGAGCAGATTTACTGCCACCTCGCTGAAGCAGCCAGAGCAGTCACGTAAGTTTGACTTGGCCAATCAGATGTCCTGACCCAGGATTTTTACATACTGAGGGGATGCTGCACAGAGACAAGGGCAGTCTGATTATTAAGGATGGGTGTGTGGCAGAATTGAGAGGCCAGTGTTTCCTGAGGGGATGACAGCAGCAGTGAGGTCCTCACTTCTATAGTTTCTGTCAGGTCAACGTTAGGGGAGGGAGCCAAGAATCCATGCTGGTTTACCATCATGACAGAAACTGCAAGTCAAATTCCATCTTTGTTTTTTGAAAAAGGATCAATGTTCTGTTTCTTAACCTGGGAGATACGTACATGAGTGTTTGTTTCACTTTTTGTTGTTTAATTTTATGCTTCTCTATGCATTTTAAACACTCATTTATATTTCTTTTATTTATATTTTATTTATTTATAGAGTATATATATTTCACAAGAAAAAATTTCAAACAGATGGAGAAACATAGTTGTTAAATAGAAGTAACAAAGTAGAAATTATGTTCAAGAGGGAAAAGGATATAATGTCGGGATTTGTTTTGAAATAGGGGAGAAAAATGAAGATTCACAAAATGTTGATAATGGTTGAAACTCAGAGATGGGTCTGGTGGTCTTTTCTTTATATTTTTGTATGTTTGAAAATCTCACTAATTATAAAGTAAAAGTATTTTGGTCAGTGTGACGGGGTAGGGAGGACAAATTAGAAGAGGGGGAGAGTTGAGGCAAAAGGGTACCCAGGGCTCATGGAAACATTAAGAGAAAGACCAACTCTTAGGAATAATCCAAAAGAAACCCAATGGCTCACACATTAAATATGACCCACACTCATTTGTTGCTCAATCTCAATCTAGAAACCTGGCAACTGGCTGGAAAGAGGACTAAACTTTGTTTAATCAGAAAACAAAAGCTTTAGGAATATCTGAAGACTTGAGTCACCAACAGCCCTCGATGTGTTTTCTAGAAATTCAGACTCCTCTGATCTCAGATTCCTCACTCACCTGTGTGCCACCAGTGGTTCACAATTCTCTTTCGTAAACTATGGGTATTTTCCTCTCCTTGGTAGTTAGTGTCACGCTTGATGTTATTAATGCTACCTTTCTTCTCCTAAAGCAGAGAAAACCTTTTTCCCCAGATGGATTTCTGATCCTATTGCCAATCTTGGACGGCCGGGATTTTAAGATGCCACTTGACTGCCTTGCTCTTTAAGCTTTACAGAACAACCCCCAATCCTAAGAAGAGAAACTTGGTACAGTCTCCCATGGGCTGTCTAGAAGACATTTGAGTGACACCTTCCCAGGCCACTAAAAAGAACCAGCTCCCAGGGGCGGGATGGAATCTCTGCTTTTCCAGGATTCCTCTCCTGCTTTTCAGTCTCAAACGTCTGGGACGTACTACATTATCCAGCTTTATTCACCATTTTATCCCAGTGTCCTATAGGGAATTTGATCAAAAGAGAATCCCAGAATATAAACCAGCCACACCTGCAAATTTTATTACAAGTATGTTGTTTGTTTGTTTGATCCGGGCGGGGGAAGGATGGCGGAAAATCAAGAGCTATGGGAAGACTGTCCTCACCGCTCAGCTCCTCTGCTGTGGGCTGCTTTCCAGTTGGTGCAACAGGAGATCTGGGGCCTGTATTTGCTTTTCTTGGCACTCACAGAGGTGGTGTCTGTAGCTGAAGACACTGGGGCTGCTGCCAGAGGCCCTGCTGGAGCTGGGACTGGATGATTCCAGGTTCCAAGATCTCATCTGCTCGCAGCGATGGGGAACATTTTGATCTTGGCAAATACTCTCCTGCCGGCACTCCATGTCCCCCCTGACTCTTCTCCCTATTTCTCTGACCTCAAGCAGAGCAGCCGGCTGACCTCTGGACACACACAGCTCCACAGCACCACTGTCTCCGAATTCCCTGTATCTCCCTCGAGAACTCACCACAGTGGACACAAACATGATTACAAACTGCTAGTGACCTGGCAGCACATTAACCACTGGCCCCGTGAGGAGAAAGGAGAGCGAGTCTTCTTTCCCTGGTAGCTGACCCCAGGGCCCCACCGATAGGGGAGGGAGGTGGTTCCCCTGCAGCGAGTCTACTTGTGTCTGCCATGCAAATTAGCGCAACCAGAACAAAGCTGAAAAAACAGAATACCTTCCGTTCAAACAGGAGACGTGAGCCCCTTCTTTAGGCTATTTCTGGTCCTTAACATTAGGGTGCGTTAAGGGCACTCCACCAGTGCCCGAGCCAAGGCCCCGGCTGTCATTTAGACCCCTGTGGAAGTCTGGATGTGGTCGGTCTACAAAGTCTTCCAAGACTCAGGCCCCTCAGGGATCAGCGCACACTCTGCCTCCCATGTACAAGACCCTCCAGCCGGCTTCCTGCGAGGTTACCTCCGTTCCCCAGGCTGCACCCGCCCCTCCCGTGCTCTCACACCCACGCGCACCTCGCCTCAGTTCCCCCCTCGGCTGTTCTCAGAGGAAGGGGTCAGCTCCTCCTGACATCCGCCGCTGCTCCCAGCCGGTGTTTCTCAGCTTCCAATCCACAGACAAGAGAGAAAATCGAACCTCATAAATTCAGTCTCCGTTCTTACTTCCACAGGAGCACCATTTCCGGCTCTAACGTCCCTATCCCTCAGCCCTTTTCCTGGATGTATCACAGATAGTTTAGCGTTTTGGGGTCAACCGTGTGATTTTAGTTGAGAAACAGTCTCCATTCATCTGATAATAATGTTTTAAAGTAATAATTACTGAGGTTTACTATGTGCTTGGTGCCTGATAAATATTATCCTATTCAATTCTTACAACCATACGATTAAGGATGAAGAAATTGTGGGCCAGAGAGATTCAGCTGCCAAAGGTGATACAGCTACTAAATGGTAGAGCCAGAATTTGAACTTAAACATTCTGATTCCAGAGCCCATGCCTTTAATCACACTGTATATTTGTATCCCAACCCCTAGAGGGGCACCATTCGGGACCCCTTCCCGCTTGGGAGCTCTGACTCTTTGCTTTCAATAAACTATCCTCTTTAATAAAATTAAATTAAATAAATATAATAAAATGTCTTGCCTTCTCTTTATACTACCTGTTGCTCAGATCACTATTATCTACCAACTTCAAGGAAAGTTTGCCACCTAACTCCATGATGTTAACCAAAAGCCACCTCTCCATCTTTTCCTCTGCCATCACTCTAGGGGCTCCTCCCAAGTTAATTACTCAGATAATTTCTCTAATACCCTGTGTCAGTTTTAGGATACTTTGGGCTGCAAGAAGGCTGTCTTAAACAATATGGATATTGAGCTTACACAATAGGAATCATGTAGGTCAGACTTCAGGGCCACATGATTGAGCAGCTTGACAATGTTATCAAGAATCAAAGGATCAAGGCTCTTTCCATCTCCCCATTCTATAAACCTAATCCAAAGACTGCCACCCCTCAAAAGTTGAGGATAGCTGCCAGGAGCAACTGGCACCACCTGCTCCCTTGCTGTTGTCCCAGTATGAGTGAGGTATGGGGGTAGGAACTCCCCTCTGATCATGTCTGATTGGACAAATTTAGGTCATATGCCTACCTCTGCACCAATAACAGGGGAACGCACAAGTGATTGGTTTAAGCCCAAATTCCTGAACCAATCCCTTACAAAGAGGACGGGATCACCATGACTGGTTGAGATTATTCAGGACCTGGGAGGAGATCACTGTCCCCTGCGTGGCGGAATGAGGACATCTTCTGGGTTCCACTGAGAAGGAAAGGGCAATGGCTGCTACAATCACTGACTTCACAGTTTGTCCATCAGGTCACTGCATATAGCTTTGCAGTTTGTGCATTGTCTAAGCCACTTTGATGAAGGAGTAAATGAGGGCTGCTCTGCTCACCAAGCTGGGCACATGGTACAGAGTTGCATCTGCCCAGAAGCAGGGGTGTTCACCTCCAAACACAGTCCAAGTCTCCTTATGTTCACCAAACCATATACCCACAGCCCTTCATCATCTACACTCCACCTCTTCTGCGAAAAACTCTTAGAGGAGGTGACCTTTCCTAATTCACACAAAGTTAACTGTGGTGGGCATGCTCATAGTCCCCTTTAAGAAAGGACAAGCTGCCCAGCTGTGAGGAATGCAATTAGCTGACAGTCTCCAGCAGTTAGCTCCTCAGAGTCGGCCTCAGCTTTCAAGAGTTCATGCTCTTTCCTGTGTGTCCCCAAGCCAATGACTAAGCAAGATGGTGTTTCACGGGCCTAGCCATTCCCACTGAACACAGGACTGCTGTAATGGGCATTCCTTGTCCTGGAGCTCGTGGTCAGGAAGACAGTAAGAGTCTGTCAGACGTGCATCCTGTCTGGTAGCTCCCCCTGGTCAATCCTACTTCTTCCCCTTTTTCCTTCCATTGGTGTTACCCCTCCACAAGCCTTTGTACTCCTACGTCCATTTCAACACCTGCTCTCCAGAGACCCCAACCTGCCACTGTACCGATAGCTAGCTATGACTCTGTCTACATCTCCTGTCTTTACCCACATATCTTAGACCTACAGAAAACCTGCCCTTCATCATCTACACTCCACCTCTTCTGCGAAAACTGCTTCCTTATCTGCCTTATGACCTTCAATCCATCGATCGTCCTCCATTTTCAGTACACCAGCCACCATCTAGTTTCCCTTTTGTCACACCTCAGCTTAACCATGACTTTGCCAGCCCCTGATTTCTCCCTACCTTTATGCCAATCCCCAGTCCTGGGAAAGCTACAGTAAAATGTCCTGAAAACTGGGTTTAATGACTTAATGACAAATCTAACTTTAATTGGGCCCTCAGGGCTACTCAGTGAATATTTTACTAATCTCTGTAGACTCCTACTTCATTGATGTCTGCTGTTTTCCTCTCTCTTTACTGCCTAACGTTCCTTCCTCCTAATTTCTCCTCAAATTCTGAGGATAAATTGTTAACCTCCTTTTTATGTTGAGCATGTTTGTAGTCCCTGCACTTTTCCCTTAGAGTGGACGTCTGTTGTTTTTTACCCACCCAGATCCACTACACCCCGGTTTTCCTTGAAGAAGCAGCCTCCCTCCCATCCCCAGTCCATGCAGCTCCAGTGGGCTGGCTCCCATCTCTTCCAAAGATGGGTAAGTGTGACTCAGGCCTGCCTCACCAGTGCACAGTAAATGAATCAAGGATGGGCATGAGAACCAAGTCAGACCAATGAAACGCTTGTCCAAACTCTCTTTTGCTTTGGGAAGTGATAATCTGTGAAGAAATAAGCCCCATACTGTAAACCCCCCATCTTGAGACGCAAGGTAAGAGCCTGTTTTTTAAAAAGCCAGAGGAAAGCAGATCTGGTCCTGAGAGCATCCTACATCTCCTAGCCTCACCTATCTTGACGTCCTCATACCACAGGACGTTTCAATTATACGGTTCAATAAATTCTCTTTTTTACTCATGCCAGTTTGAATCATGTTTCTGTACTTATAACCAAAAATTTTGACCTGTAGCTTCCTCTCAGTCTCCAGATTTATTTATATCTTCAGCTGTTCTGACTTCATCTATCTCTGAAAGAGGTACCAAGTTTGTTTGTATAGTTTTCCTGCTATGCCTTATTTTTGTTTGGGGCCTTGTTTTATCAATTTCCCTTTCTCCATTGACTTCTTTCCCAGGGCCCTTATTCATATCTGGTATTAGCTGAATACATGTTATTAGACTATTTCAAAAGACATTTCTGAAGATATAAGAATGTGGCTCTTTGAGAGTGACCTGTTCTGCAGGGAGACAGGGAAGGGTTATTCCAAAGGATGAAGGAGGAAAGTGCTTCAATGGCATAATGTCTAACCCTCTAGATCCTCTTCTGCATGTTCCTCAAGGATGCCAAGGTCTCAGCTCCACACTCACCCTTTCTCTGGCAGTGTGTACACCTTGTTCTTCCTGAGGAATTGTTTTGTGGCACACAAAGGTGAGCAGAACGTGAGCTATATCATTCTCTCTAACAGATTCTTCAAGAGTTCAGAGAACCTATGAGGAGGAAGCAGAACTGTGTGTATTCGCAGCCCTTAGCTTGTTCAGAAACTCTTCAGTGGTCAGATGTTGGGTTGTTTCTCTGTTTGTTTTCTTTTTTATTTAATTTTTTTTTAATAGGGGAATCTTGGGGGCCAAACAGTGTGTTTCTCCACGGCCCATCAGCTCCAAGTTATCGTCCTTCAATCTAGTTGTGGAGGGCGCAGCTCAGCTCCAAGTCCAGTCTCCATTTTCAATCTTTAGTTGCATGGGGTACAGCCCATCCCATGTGAGAATTGAATCGGCAACGTTGTTGTTGAAAGCTCGCGCTCTAACCAACTGAGCCATCTGGACGCCCCTATTTAATTTTATCTTAGATAAATATAGTCACGTTTTAAAATTTGAAACTAAATAAAAAGATGAAATCAAATATAAAAGTTTAATTCTCCTACTTCTCCACCTTTTCCATAAAGTTTCCTCAAGTTTTTGTTTATGATTCTGTATTCATTTTCTATTGCTATGTAACAAATTACCATAAAACAAAGCATATTTATTATCGCATAGTTTCTGTGGCTAAGAAGTGTGATCAGGGTGTAATAGAGTTTTCTGTTCATGGCCTCACAAAGATAAAATCAAGGTGTCAGCCAGGACTCTATGGTCTCATCTAGAGCTCATGGTCATCTTCCAAGCTCATTCAGTTCCTTACGGTGGTAGGACCAAGGTCCCTGTTTTCTTGTAGGCTGTTGGCCTGGCGTTGCTCTCAGCTCCTACAGGCCTCCCTTGGGTCCTAGCAACATGGAGCCCTTATATGTAGTTCACAACATGGCTTTATTCTTTCTTCCAGGCCAGCAGGAGAGCATCATATTAACCAATCAATCCAACCCACACTCAAGAACAGGAGAAAATACAAGGCATAAGGACTAGGAGGAAAGAATATTGGGAGCCATCCTAGAATTCTCGCAACCACAGCTTCCATTGTTGTTGGAGTTTGTTTTTTATATAAGCAAAGCAAAAATGCATGCACACACACGCACATCTCCTCCTCAGATAAATAGTGTCATATAATACATACTGTTCTCTATCTTGTTTTTTGCACTTACTAGTGTATCTGGAGCTCATTTCATAACAGCATATAGAGATAGTCCTCATTCTTTTTCAACAGCTTAATATTTCATTCTGTGTATATACCATATTTTACTCAACCATTCTCTAATTGATGGTCATTTGTGTTGTCTCCAGTATTTCTTTCGCTATTACAAATAGTGCTGCAATTAATAGCTTTGTGTAGTCTTTCTTTTCCCTTTGTCAAAAAATTTTTTTGCTAGATATTGCCAAATTTCTCCATAAAGAGATGATACCATTTTGGTCCCCTTCCTTCAAGATATCCCAGTACTAATTTAATTTGTGATTTTATTTTTGTGAGTGAGGATAAGCAACTTAACATAAGTTGAAGGGAAATTTGTATATCTTTTTCTGTGAATTATCTGTTCATGTTCTTTGCCTATTTTTCTATTGAGTTGTTGGACTTTTCTCAATTTCTAGAAGTTCTTAGGGAGACTAGCCCTTTTTTTGTGATATGAGCAGAAAATACCTTTCTCAGTTTGTCATCATGCTTTGACTTCTATGTAGTTTTTGCTACAAAGAAATTTTTTACAAATGTAGTTGTATTTGTATTCTTTTATGGCTTCTGAATTTTGAATCATAAAGAGAAAGGCTTTCCCCATTCAGTATTTGTAAAGTTATCCATCATGGTTTGTTTTTTCTTGTACTAGCATAGTTTTGTTTTTTACATTTAAATCTTTCATGCACTTGGAGTTTATCCTATTGTATGGTTTAAGGTATTAATCCAGTATCATCTTTGTAAAAATGTCTTCTCAATCAGTAATTTTTCAATCCCCAGGAAAACTGAAGAAAAAAAGTCATCAGAAACCAACTTCAAAAAGAAAAAAAACTATGATAAAATGCTTAATTGCATGTGTTTCTCAAGGCTGTGATAATGGGAAGTAACACTGCTTAATTACCTGGCAAGGTATGCATTGCCAACTGCCAGACACTTACTGGGCTGAACTTGAAGAGCATGTAGACTGTGGTGAGAATATGAGGATAAATCATGGATTTCTGAGTAAGAACTTGTGTACTTCTTATGCTTGAGTTGATGAAGATTCCTCTTTTCAACAAATGCTACAAAACTTCAAAATTTTAACCTTTTCTTATTTTTTTCCTTTCAAGTTCAATTATTTATAAATGTCCTTAAGTTATTCTGGGTTTCAAATTTACATACAGTAAAATTCACTCTTTTTGGTGTAGTCTCTGGGGAGTACAAAATACCTTTAATCATCTACCTAGAGTTAATATTAGCACTTCAAGTAAAATGCAGAAGCCTCACAATTACCTAAGTAGCTTTAGCCTTCCCCCACTTTAATGTTGCCATTTTTATCACATCTACATATATTGAAAACCCCACCAATCATATTTTTGCTGTCAACAGTCACACATATTTTAAAGAATTTATGAAGAAAAAATATTCTATTACATTTACTCAAACATGTATTTGTTCTTCCTTCATTCCTAGTGTTCCCATTTTTCCTCTTGTATCATTTCCCTTCAGCTTGAAGAATTTTTTTTTATCATTTATTTTAGAGCAGGTCTGCTGGCAATGAATTTCCTTAGTGAAAGAAAATTTCACTGAGGATATCTTTATTTCCCCATCATAGATTGTTTCACTAGATGTAGAATTCTTATTTAATAGTTCTTTTCTTGAAACACTTTAAGTTATTGTTCTAGACTCTATATAATGTGTTATTTTTCTCTGCCTGCTTTCAAGATTTTTTTCCTTTACCTTTGATTTTCAGCAGTTTGATTATATGTCTGGTGTGGTTTCCTTTGAGTTTATGTTGTAACCTTATGTGTTTCACTAAATTAGAAAGTTTTCAGCCGTTATTTCTTTTTCTTTCTTTTTTTTTTTTGTCACCAATCTTTTTCTGGGACTGCAGTGACATATATGCTATATCTTAAAATATTGTCCCATAGGTACCTAATGATCTGTTCATTTTTTTAAAAAATCTTTTCTCGCTCAGTTCTGTATATTGAATGATTATTATTCATCAGTCTCCAAATTTACTCCTTTCTCCATCATCTCAATTCTGCTATTAAGCACATCCAGTGAATTTTTCTTTTTTATTTCACACATTGTATTTTTCAGTTCTAAAATCTCCATTTGGCTCTTTCATTTATAATTTGTATTTCTCTCCTCAAAATTTCTTTCATTCATTTCAAATGTGTTCACTTTCACTCTGTGGAGGATGATTATAATCACTACTTTAAAGTCAGTCTAATAACGCCAACATCTGGATCATCTCAGGGTTGTCATCTGTTGATTATATTTTCACTTGAGAATTAGTCATATTTTTCTGCTCTTTTGTATGTTGAGTAATTTTGAATTGTATTCTGGACATTTTGAATATTTATTATATTATGAAACTCCAGGTTCTATTAAAATCCTTTGTAGAATGTTGACTTTTAAAAATTTTAACAGGCAAATAACATGGTTAGATTCAGACTGTAAGTTCTGTCTCTCCTTCTTTGGTCAATTAGTTTCATTGTCAGTTCTGTTTTCAAATCTTTTGCTATGCTGCTTTGTTCTATACCACACATGTGCTTCCCAGGGATTGGTTTCTAAATTGCGCACTAATTTATGTCATAGATCACTTTTCAATACCTTTGTTATGCAGCTTTGGACCTTTTTTGCGCATACAAAGCTCAGGCTTAAGGCATAAGATGCCAAAATGGCATTTCCTTCCATCAAATCTAAGAATTATATGGATTTATAATACACTCATATTTTTTTTCCATTACTGTTCCTTATGCTATTTCTTGTTACTCTCCTAACCTGTCAACTTAATAGTGATTTATATTTGAACCACAAAACTACTAAAATTGATTTTCTTTTCACTGTTGTTAAAAGAATTTTGTTTTAAAATTTTGTTTTTGTAATACCAAAAGCCAATACAGATGAAGGGCATTCTTCTCTCACTTTAGTCTGATTTTAATCCAATTTCCCCCTTTTGGTCTCAATTTATCTGACTTTTACAAAGAGCCTTCTTGCCTTTCCATCTCTTCTAAGAGTAACAAATGGATGTATATTTGATTCTTTCATTCACCAAATATTTATCGAGGGCCTATCATGTACTAGATACTGTTCTAGACGCTGCTCAATTAAAAGAAAAAAGAAAAAGAACTACTTGACACTGGAATGCATAGGTTACCAGAGAAATTTTAGAATTTATTTCTCTGGAGTTTTTAAGATAATCACTTGTCTACTCAAAGTTATTAACTGGAGGATGGCTTAAGATGGGGAATGGACAGTCTCCTCACAATGTTCTGAATTCAATGAACTCTCACGACTGAAATAACAAGGAGATACCATCAAACAAACCCAAAACATCTCTAAGAGAAACCAATTGTTTATAAGCTATTATCTCTCAAATCTCAGCCCTTCCATATCACTGCAATTGCACATGTTCCTACTTATGCTCCTCCCCAGAGTCTCACAATTTTGAAGGGACAATAAAAGCCCCTGAAAAGTACTGTAAGCTAATGGTCACAGTTCAAATAGCCCATCGTGTTGTCTTTAAGGAAAATGTTTCATATTCAAATTGTTCCCATCTCTTTGACACTGGTAAAGTCCATTGGAAAAATATATAGTGAGCTAACTGGGAGAGGAAAACAATTTTATTGTTCTATAAACAAATTCCTTGTAAGTGTAATTAACATAAATATACTTCACATCAAATAGAATGAGGCTTCACTCGTGAGATGACAATACTATACATCTAATGTAATACCAACTGCTTTTTAAAAATGTATCATAAAAAGTACTGTAGAAGGGAATATAATTAGCTTGCATGATTCTACCTGGGTTTATTCCCATTTATTGTCTATGTGATCTTGGATAAATTGTTTAACTTCTGAGGCCTCCTTTCCTCGGCTATAAAATTGGGAGAACAATAGCTATGTTATAATTCAATATCTAATAATAGCTTTGTTAGAATTCAATGTCTAACACAGTAAATAATTAACATTAGGTAAATATGAATCCAAAGTCAGTAAAACTTTTAGAAGAGAGTATATGCCTCTGTCTGAAAAGTGTCCTTGGGAGAATTTCTCCCAGCCACTTATATATTTTATAAATTGAAAAATGCAAAAGGAATTCTTAAAACATTGTCACCTAAGGCAGAAGAATAAATCTTCCCTATTAATAAATGTATCCTTATTTCAATATCCAATTCAATTAGATTAACCTAGATGTTTTTGGAAGAACCTGAATATAATAATGCATAAACGTTTGTCTAATAGCTGGCCATGAGCTTTTGCTGACATTTAATGAAATCTGTTTAATTACTCCAGCAGCCCCTATATTGGCTGCCATGTGGGGGTCATTGGAAAACTCGACCCTGTGGTACTTGGGATACAAGAACATCTTCTACTGATTGAAGCCTGTACCCTGTGGAAATGTTTTAATGTGATCCTTGAAGCATATCCTAAGAAAATCTGTCAACACATATTCTTCCTTGTCAGGCCTTTATTTGGTCAGGAATACTCAAGAGCTCTGACTTTCTGCCTGTGGTTTACCACATTGTCTCCCGTTTGCTTTCAAATCTACTTTAGCTGTGTTCAATGAAGCAGAGGTAGCTGAATTAGGGGGACATCATCAACGTTGCTCCTCCAGAGAAAATTTCCCATCAGATAAATCACTAAAGCAGCTACCATGTTCTGAAGCATAGACACCACATCCTCGCCACCTGATCGTTCACTTGCAGAAAAACACAGTCTCAACACAGTGAGCAAAGGCGCCTGCCCAAAAGCTGAGGTTAATCGCAAATCCCCAGTATAAAGAATTTCAAAAGAAGGAAAAGGCAACAATGAAAGGACAACTTATTCATAATTCACACTATCACAGGTGATTTTTTAAATAAGAACTAAAGGGTTTGGGAGACTACTATTTAATGTAAACTAAAAGGTATGGCATAGCCACAAAACTCCACAGCTGCTATATAAACATTTGTACATTATGAATTGATAAATTAGGGTGACTAGGTATTGACAAACATAAGAATTTGCCATATCCAAAGGAGTAGAGCTATTTCCCCAAGATATGTTGCTGTTATTTGTTTTTAATGCATAGGAATTCCCAGGGAATAAGAAATGCCTTAACTGTGGTTATCTGACCAATTAAAAATCTTAATGTCATGGGTTTTTTACTGATTCTGAGGATGGAGAATGTCCCCATGCACAGAACTTAAAATAGGTTTTTCCTGTCCAAAATAGCTGGTATTTTGATAAAAGTAAGGCTCACATTTCTTTGAATAGGTATATACTTTTTAGAAATGTGATTATAGGAGAAAATCTTGATTTCCTTAAAATCATTCTATTTTACAGTCTATATTAATCCAAGGAAAAATACTTTAAAACCACTATCTACATTTTCACCCATTTGAAGTAAACAGTATACCTGTACTGCATTTTCATTTTAAGCCTTGCTTAGTCCTTTCATATTAAGGAATGATACTTTTGGAATTGGAAACTTTCCTTCCTAATCACAGAATGTTACAAGCAAATAAAATTCCTCAACTTGAGAGTAATAAATAAGAACTATGCTGGCCTTTCTCTTTTGCTCTTTTTCAGTCACCAATGGCTATGTGGGACATCAGGATATTCCTCCCTCAAAAATTTCAGAATACTTACAGAGTGATGGACCTACATACAAGAACATAGGACTTTGAACTAGAGAAAAATGATAGGGTGTTTCTAGACCAAAAAGGAAATAGTCACAACAAAAATCCATAATATATCTAGAATGTTCAAGAATGTTCAAGACCATTGTAAACATAACAATAAAGCAAACTATCAAAAACAATAAATGAGAGAAAAACAACCTTCAGAGAGAGATCCAAGAAGGCAGAGTAGATAAACACTGTGCCTGCATCCTTATGTGAACACATTAAAATTACAACTAAATTATAGCACAATCAACCTGGAGAACCATCTGAAGTCTAGCTGAACAGAAGTCCTACAAAAATATAAAGAAGAAGCCACGCCAAGACTGGTAGAAGGAGCAGAGACGCAAAATGGGCCCCAAACATCCCTGTGGCAGTTGAGAATCAGGAGGGATATTTTGGCCATGGAGGTTCCTCCTGAAGAAGTGAGGGACCACAGCCACCCCACACCAGGCTCCCCAGCCCAGAGTACCGGTGCCGGGAAGAAGAGTCCCCATAATATCAGGCGTTGAAAATCTGGAGATTTCAACCATTTGGGTGGGACAGAAGGCTGCCCGAAACCCACACATACTCTTAAACGGCCCAAGCACAGATGTACTCACTCAAAGGTACTTACCTTGAGTTCCAGCGGAGGGGCAGAGACTCAGGGACCTCGGAGACATGCAGGGGGCAAACTAAGGTATGTGGCTTCAGGGGTAGGAATGGAGGACAGTCAGCATTTTCCTGGTGAGGGGTCCTCTTCCAGTGGAGCTGGCAGGTAGGTGCCTTCTTTCCTGTGTTGAGCCCGCCTCCACAGGCCAAATCTGAATCTGATTCACCTGGTGATCTCTACTGCTCTGCCCTGTTGACTCAGCTGGGACTGTGCCCTACCCAACTCGCACACAGATGGAGGCACTTTCTCCACAGCCAGTCCCTCCCGCATTGCATTCTTTTTTGAAAAACTATCTGAGTCCACAGGCCCCAGGTGGACAGCGACTGGCCTCGGTGTGCTCTGAGACGTTTGCTGAGTTGCTCCAGGCTCAGTACTGGGATCAAACTAGAGTCTACATTAACCTGGTGACCACAGTTCTTCCCACTCTAGTGACTCCCTGAGACCCTGCCTCTCTCAACTCATGTACGTCACGAGGATTTATCAGTGGCTGAATCTTAAGGGAGTCAGCAGGTGGCAGCAGGCCTCTAGGTGTCCTGGCTTTTTGCTGAGTTACCCCAGGCCCAGTACTGGTGGCAGCTGCCCTTGGTTCACAGTGCGGCCTCTCCCACCTGCCTCCAGGTTTATCACAGAGAGCAAACAACTGCAGATCACTTTGTAGCTCCTACCAGGTAGTCCCCAGCTGGTCACAGGCAGTGGGTGACCTGGGCCTGTACTGCAGCCATTCCCAAGAAGCCCCAGAACCAACATACTTGGAAGTTAGCTTGAGACTTCCAAGTTGAGAGCACCACCCAATTAGACCCACCAGTGGCACACACAAAGGGTGGTCTCAACAGGCACCAGAGCCCACTGGGGCAAATACCTTTCAGTGAGGTAAGCCTCCCACATAGCAACATAAGCTGTAGACGTGTCCAAACCCCACAGCGAATCAGCCTGAGAGTCAGCCCTACCCACTGATGTGCCAATAACAATCAAGGCTCAACTATAACAGAAGGATACACCGAAGCTCCACAAGGGACACTACTGAAGCCCCTGGCTTGGGTGACCAGGGAGACTGTGTCACTGGGCCCCACAGGACACCTACTACATAAGGCCACCCAGCCAAGACTGGGAGACATAGCAGATCTACCTAATACATAGAAACAAATACAGGGAGGCAGCCAAAATGAGGAAACAAAGAAATGCTCTCCAAATGAAAGAACAGGAGAAAACTCCAGAAATGGAGGCAAGCAACCTACCAGAGACAGAGTTCAAAACAATGGTTATAAGAATGCTCAATAAACCTAGTGAGAACTTCAACAGAGAGATTGCGAGTGTAAAAAAGGACATAGGAACCATAAAAAAGGAACTAGTCAGAAGTGAAAAATCCAATCACCAGCAGACTAAATGAAGCAGAGGATCAAATCAGTGATTTGGAATACAAGGTAGCAGAAAACACCCAATCGGAACAGAAAAAGAAAAGAGAATCAAAAAAAGAGAATAGGATAGTTTAAGAGACATCTGAGACAACATCAAGCGTAACAACATTCGCATCATAGGGCTACCAGAAAGAGAAGAGAGAAAGCTAGTGACTGAGAACCTATTTGAAGAAATAATCACTGAAAAATTCCCTAACCTGGTAAGGAAAATATACATACAAATCCAGGAAGCACAGGGTCCCAAAGATGAACCCAAACAGGCCCACACCAAGACACATTATAATTAGAATGGCAAAGGTTAAAGACAAAGAAAGAATCCTAAAGCAGCAAGAGAAAGGCAACTACTTATTTATAAGGGAATCCTCATAAGATTGTCAGCCGATTTCTCAACGGAAATTAGGCAGGCCAGAAGGGATTAGCACAAAATATTCACCATGATAAAAAGCAAGGACCTACAACCAAGATTACTCTACCCAGCAAAACTATCATTTAGAATCGAAGGTCATATAAAGAGCTTCCCAGACAAGAAAAAGCTAAAGGAGTTCATCACCACTAACCCAAGTATTCAAGGAATCTAAAAGGGACTCCTTTAAGATGAAAAAAAAAAGATCAAAATTATGAATAATTAAATGGCAATAGCTACATATCTATCAATAATTACTTTCAGTGTAAATGGATTAAATGCTCCACTCAAAGACATAAGAGGGCTGAATGGATAAGAAAACAAGACCCTTACATATGCCGCCTACAAGAGACTCACTTCAGATTGAAAGACACACACAGATAGAAAGTAACAAGACAGAAAAAGATGTTTCATGAAAATGGAAATGAAAAAAAAAAAACAAAAAAAGCTGGGGTAGCAATACTTATACCAGACAAAATAGACTTTAAAACAAAGGCTATAAAAAGAGACAAAGAAGGACCCAGTAATCCCACTTCAGGTTATTTTTCTGAAGAAACCCAAATGCTACTACAAGGGGAAATGAGCATCCATATGTTCATTGCAGTATTGTTTACAATGGCCAAGATGTGGAGGCAGCCTGGGTGTCTGTCGATGGATGAATGGATAAAGAGGAGGTGGTACATATATACAATGGAGTATTGCTCAGCCATGGAAGGTAATAGATTCTTACCATCTGCAGCAGCATGGGAGGGTTGTGCTGAGTGGAGCATGTCAGACAGAGAAAGACGTGCAGTGTGATTTTGCTTATATGCCGACTCTCAGAACAAAATTAACAAACAAAACAGAAACAAACTCACAGATACAGAAAACATTTTGATGGTTGCCAGATGTGAGGGGGTTGGGGGGGTGTGGGAAAGAAGGGGAAGGGATTAAGAAGTACAAATTTGTTGTTACAAAGTAGTCATGGGGATGTAGGGTATAGCATAAGGAATATAGTCAATAATATTGTAATAATTATGTATGGTGTCAGATGGGTACTAGATTTGTTGGGGTGATAGATGGGAGGGAGTTGGGGCAGGGTTAAAAATGCAGAGGGATTAAAAAGTACAAATTAGTAGTTACAAAACAGTCATGGGAATGTAAAGTAAAGCATAGAAAATACAGTCAATGATGTGATAATAACTATAGATAGTGCCAGGTGGGTACTAGACTAGTCAGGGAGATCACTTCTTAAATTATACGAATGTCTAACCACTATGCTGTACACCTGAAAGTAATATAAAATAATATTGGATGTCAACTGTAATTGATAAATTTAAAGGGGGGGGAAGGTGAAGGGGAATAAGAGCTCCAAATTCCCAGGTATAAAACAAATAAGTCATGGGGATGTAAGGTACAGCAAGGGAAATATAACCAACAATACTGTGATAGCATGGTACGGTGTCAGATGGTTGCTGGACTTATGGTGATCTCTTCCTTTAGGCATATAAACGTTGAATAACTATGGTGTACCTCTGAAACTCATACAATATTTTATGTTAGCTATACTGTTAATAAAAATCTTAAAAAACAATAAGTAAGATTTTAAAAACCTGAGACAGACCTTATTCCTGGATAGAAAAAAGCAATTCTGAAAATTTTTTAAATGACACCAAACTAATGTAGTATATGTTCATTCCAATCTCACACTTAAACAGTAGGTAACTGAGCAGTGGAGCTGGGAAAATATCTGTAACACATATGCCAGACAAATCTCCCAAATAGCAACTGATAAGAAAAAATAAATAACACGGTGGAAAAATACAGACGAAACATGTGACAAACAGGTCACAGAGGAGGAAATACAAGTTGGTCTTAAATATGTGAAAAGAAGCTTTGCCTCATTCATAAAAGGAAACATGTAAAATAATACACATCTAAAATAAGATTTTTCAGTTACCAAATTGACAAAAAACAAAGTTTGACAGCACCCTATTGGCATGGCTGTGGATAAATAGAAACTCCTGTAGGTTGGTTGAATATTATTATATTGTTTGTATATTATAAATTAGTTACATTTCTATGGAGGGTAATTGCATAATATCTACTGAAATTATAAATGCTTGTATTCTTTGATCCAACAGTTCCACTTCCTCCCAATACACTCTTATACATGCAAAATGACACAAAGTTAATTTTTGAAACACTGTTTAAAATGGTAAAAGATTGAAAACAGACAAATATCTTTTGATTGAGAAATGATTAAATAAAGTTTGCTACATTCATACAACTAAATATTATTCAGCTGAAAAGGAAAAGTAATTTTATGTACTGATAATAGAAAAAGCTCAATGATTTATTAAGTAAAGAAAGCAAAGCACATGAGAATGTTCAAATATGCAAATACTTATAAACAAGGGGGGAATATGAATATATATTAAAATGCATAACAATATAACAATGGTTACTTGGAAAAAGGAAGTGTGGGTTGCAGGAAATACAATGAAAGACCAGAAGTGGGAAGGAGAATTTTCACTATATACCTTTTCATAACTTTGGATTTTTGAACAATGTGAATTCAGTACCTACTAAAAAAATTTTAATTGGATATTTTTTCTATGAATTATTTGGAAATAAATCTTTTTACAACATGAAATAACTTTATAAATTATTTGTGACAATCCCTATCTTTTATTAGAACCATGGTAATGGCAATTATATTTCAATTAGAAATATTGTTTCCTTATATTTAACTTTAACATAAAGTTTATCACATTACTATAACTTACCAAACATAAAAATTGCCAAATGTCAATTTCTCTTGATATTGAGATATATTCTTCAAGACAATATACCAATCTTTCTTGATATTGAAGCAGGTATAGGAAGATAAAGGGAAAACTAGATTTTATGTTATATTTATTATAATGTATTTGCATTTATTTTATTATATGTATACACGTACAATACATATTTATAAGGGAACTGAGGTTAATTTTTAGACAATATTGCGCTATCTCTATCCCTTGTCATTGGTTTAAACTTGTCACACAACCAACATATCTCATAATAAATTGATTCTTGTTCACGTATAAAGAAATCGTGTGTGTTTAAACAATGCTATATCTACTGACTAGAAAAAAAGTAGCACACTGAAGTCAACGGACTTTTGCCCTTGAAGAAGTATAATGAACTTGCCTATAGAGAGAACTCCGATGGTGCCCAGTGGTGAAGGTGCACAAGATTTTGGAGTAAGACCCATCTAGATTGAGTCCATTGTCTCTGTGATCTTGGGTGAGTTACTTCATAGGGGACTGTTTCCTATCACACAGTAGATTCCTCATAGGGTTGTTTATTAAATAAAATAATGCTTATGAATGGTTTAGCATAGACATCTACTTAAACTCTGTCTTCATTATGAACCCTCTGTTCTTTAAATGTCTCCACATTCCTGTAGATATATATGCTTGCAAAGAAAAGAAAAGAACACAAACCAGGTAGGCAAATGGAGAAATCTATGGCCTCTATGAAATACTTTGTAGGGTTTTTTTAAAAGCCTCTTCTAATCACATGCATTTCACCAAAGGGGCCCACTAGTAGTACCAAAACTCAGTTTAAGAAGTCAGACTTCAAGCCAATCCCCTTTGAACATGCAAATATCTTAGAAGGAGATTAACCCATTAATTATTAATATTTAGCATAGTACATTAAACAAATGTTACTTTAATAGCTAGCAGCAGAATTCATCTTAAAGAACAGTCTCTGGGAAGATACAGAATCCTGATGTGCCATTTCTGCTGTGGAAAGAGTCCTTGGGGGCTCACCTTGAACGAGGCAGGAATAAGACAAAGGGAGCAAAACTGTTCTGAATAAAAAAAGAACAGGGATTTGTGGGGCTCTGGAGCACAGCTAGTCCGAGAAAAGGAGCAGACATTGAAGCAAGAGCACGAGAAAGAGACCTCTGGGTCCTCCTCCCCGTCTAGAGTTGTGCAACTGCCCAGTGGCAGGAATAGCCAGGGGCTCTTGCGAACAGAAACAGCTGAAATTCAGTTGTAGGTGGTGTGCATGACTTCAGGTCCCAAGCCTTTTGTGAGATCTCACACATGTCAGGACTTGGGGCAGTGAAGGGATTATTGGAGTGATGTTCGGGAAGAAGACGTGCCAAAGCAGGCAGAAAACACAGAAAGTAGGACAAATGCACAGTGGAGAAGACTTCCAGAAGCAGAAAGGCAGCATCAAAGGGCCTTGGTCTGGAGCATAGGCTCCCCCAAGAATCCTCCTGTATGTGGAGGTGGGGGAAACGGATGCCTCCTGTGCCTCCACACACGGGATGAAAGGTTGAGTGCACTGAATTAAGTCTCAAAGGTTGGAGTAACCTGGCTGCATGTTGGTCGCACTAGCTCTCTTTCATCCCAGCTCTCTCACAGCTGGGGGAAAACTAAAAGCAGGACCCAGAAGGCTTAGAAGCCAGGGCTGACAGGAGAAGGCTAACACAATTTAGAGGAGAAGCTTAAGAGGGGTGATATGTAAGAGGCATCAAATGGGGACACCTTCACAGGAGATCATTGTTCTGAATAGAGAGGGGTGCCCGTGGCTGAGCAAGCCCTGCGCAGATTATAATGTAACATTTTAAATATTACTCACCTAAAGTTAAAGTTGGTATACACAGTGTGGTAAGTGATCAAATACCAAATTACCTGTGATGTTACCGAAAGAAAATATTAAATCTGTAACATGACAAACACAATGAAAAAAAACCTGGGGAGAAAAAAAACAAAAAAACATGAAAATGGTACTTTTTCTTTCTGGCAGTCTGTTCAAAAGAGTTAAATTAAGACACGAAGTGATCATATCAGTCTTAATTCTTCTCTGTTATTAATTGAACACCTTGAAAACATGCAGATAAAAGAATTTAAGATAAGAGTGAATGGAAAGGGAGAGAAATTAGCAGGCTTTACCAGTTCACACTCAAAACCATCACGCTCTGTTTGTTCAAAGCTGCCTATGGAGGCATAATACTAAATTGAACCTTTAATGTATTCTGATGTAGGAGAGCTTACAATCATAAAGCCTGCTCTTAGGTTTCCACTTATCTTTGTACAAAGTAGGGTCCATAAAACAAGGTGAACAGCAAAAGGCTGTTGTGAAACAAGATAAATGAGAGTTCCACTTGTTATAAAGAAATTCAAGGGCCAGCCCAGTGGCTCAGGTGGTCACCCGTTTGATTCCCACGTGGGCCAGTGAGCTGCACCCTCTGCAGCTAAGACTCTGAACAATCTCAGGGAGCTGAGCAGCCGGGGGTTGGCGTGGGCTGCTGAGTGCTACCGTTGGCTACCATGTGCTGCCATGAGTGGCCAGTGGCCAGCGTGAGTGGCCAGCAGCCATCACGAGTGGCCTACAGTAGGCAAGAGCTGCCGTGAGCTGCTGTGAGGCTGACGGGCGACCAACTGCCTCAGCCCAGGGGAGCACAAGGCTCATAATACCAAGGAGCTGTGTCCTATACAACTAGATAGACTGAGAAATAACAGCTTGAACCGCAGTAGGGGAGGGGAGCGGGGGAAGAAGGGGGGGGGGAGAAATCCGAGCTGCTTCCTATGATAGATATACATATAAACTGTAGATATACGCCTCAGCTAAGGAGAGTAGACCCTATAGTGCATTAGTTTACAGCCATATTAACATGATAAAGGAAATGATAAAATTTGGTCCTTTGCCTGAAGGAAGACTTGTTATAAATAGTAAAACTGTTCAGATGTCCAGTGATCCCAAAAATAGGTAAGTTTCCACTGTGAAACCCATCACTTCACAGGGAATAATGAGAGAAACACAGCCACACTCTATGGAAAAGATCCACCAAGAAATTGCCAAGATAATTTCCTTCATTTGACCATAAACCCATCAAAACTTCATGGAATGTGGTGACTTTATTTATACATTAACTGTGCTCAGTTAATCACGTGTGCTGTAGCCTTCTTAAATAATGAGAGGGACAGACAGACTGCCACGTGACCCATTCTTTAATAGGAATTCATGTATCAATGTAAATCTCCAGAATCCTAAGGAATATTCTACTGAACTCAACAGTCACCAACACAGACTGGCCTAGAAATAGATTGTATCTTATTCCTCCTTGGTGTCTCTAAACATTTATTTTTAAAATCTAGCTACTTAAAGTGAACTACTTTTTAAAAAGAATAAAAAAGGGCTTATATAATCAGATATATTGATTCTGATGAGAATCTGATCCACTACAGAAACAAGGAAACGGTCATTTTTAAATGAAAATTGGCCCAATATTAACGTGGGCCATGAAAACATTTGAAGTCTTGGTGAGTATGATGCCGTGGAAGCTAGACCTGTTTGATGCCACCGTGTATAACCCACTTTTTATTTTTCTTTGCATTTTGTATGTGCTTTGATGCTTGGTGATGCAATAGCAAACTGTTGCCCTGCTTCCCAGAAGTTCTGTCTGAAAACAGCTGTTTTCCCACCGAGGCCTCCAAATTATCAATGGAACTATTTTGACAAAAGGATGACTTGTTTTAAAACACAAAAGAGAAAGCTATAACTAACAAGGAATCAAATTAGTATCAAAAGTTACATCTTAGAGATAGGTTTTAGTGAAGATGACACTCATTATGGAAATTCCTAACGTAAAAGCTAGAGTTATATTACGTCAATATGTTTCTCTCGTCATAGTGCACAATACTATACATTAGCAGCTTCAAAGTCATAGATGATGTTAGATGCTAAGAGGGGTGGGGTACCACTACATACTATCTATCCCTTTAAAAAAAAAATCTCCTTTATTGTTTTATCACAGATGTCAAGCTGTCTAACCTGTACAACAACTACTTTGCTAGGCCATCAGCTGTGATTTTTGAAAATTTTGAAGCCGTGGAGATATTTCTTCAAACTAACTGAAAATCCACTTTATAAGAAGTATAACTGCTCTGGTTGAGGGGATCAGAAGGAGAGTCAGATCCTCGTCTAGATCCCGTCCCCCTTACTTCCTTGAGAAGGAAAGAGTAAACATGAGCCTTGGGTACAGACTGGCATTGTTTTATTTCTTTATTTCTTATTTTATTTTTCAAAAATAAAAACGTGCGAAGTTTAAAAATTGGAGGTAAAACCACACTTTGGAATTTTAAAAAAATTAGCAAAAAAAAATAAAAACCCTCTATGGGTATGAAACAAGATCTGAGCACAAATTTTAACAGAACTAGCTAAAAATTGTTAACTTAACCTCTCTCATTTTTGCCTCAGACTGTCTACCTCTAGGTTCTTTGTTCACAGTAGCCCATTCTAGAGTGAAAGGAGGCATAGTTTTCATCTACTCATGTACTTTTGTACCCCTTCAACCAAAAATGTAAAAGTAAGATTGTACTGATATGCAAACTGTTTCTGTCTTCAGTTTTACAATTTTAGTTTTTTAATTATTTTTTTCAGTTACAGTTGACATTCACTATTATATTATATTAGTTTCAGGTGTACGGTATAGTAGGCAGACATTTATATAATTGATGCAGTGATCCCCTGAATTAGTCTAGTACCCACCTGGCACTATACATATTTGTTGCAACATTATTGACTGTGTTTTCTATGCTGTACTTTACATACACCCCCAAGACTATGTATTTTGCAACTACCAATTTGTATTTCTTAATCCCTTCTTCACCTTTTTCACCCAGTTCCCCAAGACCCTTCCTCTCTGGCAAACATCAGTTTGTTCTTTGTATCTGAGTCTGTTTCTGTTTTGTTTGTTTGTTTATTTTGTTCTTTAGATTCCACATACAAGAGAGATCATATGGTATTTGTCTTTCTCAGTCTGACTTATTTTACTTAGCATAATATTCTCTCAGTTTTATAATTTTAAATAGACTGGTTTCACTCTACAGGGTAGGAGAAAAAACTCTAAGTCTATAGTTATTACCGTGATTGAGGTTTTTGCTACAGATGAACATATATTGCCACCTACTGTTGAGAAAAAATAAAACGGTTAGGCCAAAAGTTTTCAGACTTATTATTAAGGTTTTGACAGATCATAAATTCAAAACAAAAACAAAAAAAAGGCTTTATGAAAGTAGTCAGTTTCTCCTCACTTATTGAATATTGGATATCCATAAAATACTTTGAAAACAAAAGAGAATAGAAAATATAACAAACCAAAAAACTTTCTTCCCTAAAATCAGAAAAATTGCTATGTGCAATTATTCTTACTCTTGATTAAAGGTTGAAAGCAAATCATCGTTCTATGGGTTTTCATTTGCCCCACTATTATAAATATTACAGTGAAGAAGAAATATAAGTAAAGCACCCTTTTCTTATTATCTTAACTTCATTTCAAAATTTAACTCAAGATATAGATTAATTTATTTTCTTTGTTTTCTCACAAAGCTACTAGAAGTGCATAAGACAAAGTCAGTTTTTAACTTTAAATTTAGTTACAAATTTTTTTTTAGAAAAATAGGGTAGTTAACACTTAGCCTTCTTTAGGTCTTTAATAGTACATACTTAAGCTCAAATTTAGAGAAAGCCCCACTAGGGCAAAAAGCTCCCACAAAAGTAATGCATCTGGGTCAGAGAATCCAGCCACATTACAACTCTCCTACTAGAAAGGGGAGGCAGAGTTTGCGCCTCCAAATCCATCAATGTGAAGAATGACCTGTCTTTATTCTGGGCTGGTGTTGAGCTAGAGGAAATGATTTGGTGGCCGAAATTCAGTTGTTTTCGCACATAAAAAAGCATTTTCCCCTTTCAAGAATATTTATTTAACTCTGTCAACAGCCAATCACCACGCCACGTCCTGTGTCAACTATCTCACAGTTGAGAAAATCGGATGTGAAGTGTGATGTGTGGATGGTGCAGAGCAAAGCCCCACCACGAACGTCTATGAAGAGAAAGGAAAGGCCTTTAATCTTGCTGTGCATCAGTCTTAAGTGTGAAAGCTGATCACACGATACACCATGTAAGGTGTGTATGTGTGTGTATGTGTATGAGCACAGGAGTCAATGTTTTTAAAAATTGGTAACTGATTTTGCTATATCAACAATTCTGGTTCCGGTTGGAATTCTGGCTTATTTTGCTGGCTTTATTAAGGTGTTTTCCTCATAACTAACATTGGTATAGCATTTACTGTTTGTAAGGCAACCTTACACAAGTCACAATTTATTTGCTCTTTTAACAAATGTGGACTGAACATCAGCCACACTCAAGGCTCTCACAAGCATCAGAATACAAAGCTAAAAAAGAAACCATCCCATCCTTCAAAGAGCTTCTCCGTCCAAGTGAGGTCAGAAGGAAGCAACCTCACAGCTAGGTTTACGAAACAGTGTTAGAAGTTCCTTGATAGAGGAATGAAGGGGCGCTAGGTGAAAAGGGAGGACAGCAGGTCTGTTTCTACTTGGTGACATGGCAGGAATCAGGAAGGTGTAGGTGACAGAAAACTGAACAGTACATGCATCAGACAAGGGGACACTTCCTAAGAACCTCAGGTTCACACTGTTAGATGTGACGTGCTCAGCGGGCATCAGTAGGTGAGCATGGTAAGTGTCATGCACAGGAGTCACAAGCATTTATGCCTAGTGTCATATATGCAGGGAAGATATAAAATAAAAATTAGAGGAGAAGAGCTTATAAGCAGAGAAGTAGTGGAGTGTCCACAATCCACAATCCCCTCAACGCCCAGTTTAGCTTAGCCCCTGCAGAGGCGGTCCACATGCCCACGGCTAACATCCCAGTAGAAAGGAGCCCTGCTCCGTCATCCTCTAGGGAACAGGGGACATCTATGTGCCCTAGATGCTCCCTGGTCAGAGAAGTGGCCTTGATAGGAAGGGAGGGCCTCTGAAGTTCAAGGGCTGGTATCAGCTTGTTCTCGTAGTGCGCTAACTCTGCCTTGTTAAGCCAGCTGTCTACTGACATGGGGAGACGAATCTCCAGGACACGCAGATTTATTGCTCCTAAGAGTAAGAGGAGGGGAGGACTGGAACTGAAGGCTCTTGTTTGCCATATTGAGTTGATTTGAAGTTTCAGGCATCCGGGAGCCACCAACTGTTCTTGGACAAGGAAGTAATAGTCTCTGATTTGTATGTTAAAGACATTACTGGAATTATAAAAGGTAAATTAGGGATAGGAGAGCAGCTAGGGGGCTATTGCAGAAAGTCAGACAAGAGGCTCTGACGCAGGGCAGAGGCAGAAAGGATGGGAGGACGCCCGACCAGAAAGACGCTCACTCAGAGATGGACCAGACTGGACTTCGAGACTGATTAGATCTGGGGGGAAGGGAAAGGACAGAGTGTAGCATTACCTGGTCTCTGGCTGAGTGACAAGCTGGATTGGGAAAGAGAGGGGAGGGAGGGAGGTGAGAGACAATAAGGCTGTTTTTTAAACATTTTATTTTGAAATAATTATAGCTTCAAAGAAGTTGCAAGGATAGTACCAATAGGCCCATATGCCCCTCCCCCAGTTTTCCCTAATGGGGCTGTTTTACATAGCTATAGCACATCAAAACCAGGAAAATGACATTGGTACAATGTCTATGAATAGTCCTTTGTCATTTTATTAAATGTGATTTGTGTAGCCAGCAATGCAACAAGACATGAACTACTGCACAAAAGATCTCCCTTGTGCTACCCCTTTATAGATACATCTACCTGCCCCTTCCTTCCACCATCCCTACTCCTGGTGTGGACGAAAGAAACGTCCAAACTGGTAGAGAATTTGTATGAGTGTATTTGAGCCAAACTGATTATATATGCTGGGGAGCAAGATCTCATTGCTCTGGAGAATACAGTTTTGCAGTTTGTTTTAAGCATTTGAAATTTAGGAGGGAACATAAGGAAAATGACACAAAGGTGGGAGAAAGCAAGGTGGGAATTGGATTACAGGGTAGTTAAGATTATGTGCTCTCTTGAGGGTGGTCATGCTTTAGGAGGAGGAGTCGAAAGGGGGTACTTCACAGGTGTGTTAGCCTAGATGCACAGAAAGAGTGGACAGGGCTTGCTTAAGGCAAAGCTAAACCTTTCACTAAAAAGTTATGTCCCCAGGACATGACTACCCACCATGACCTGCCCAGCTAGGAATTTATGATCAGATCACCCTGTGAGGTTACTTTTCATAGAACCCCTTTTTGGTCCTCACCAGCAACTACTAATCTGTTCTTCACCTCCATAATGAGGGAATGTTATGTAAATGGAATCATACGGTATATGACCTTGTGAGACTGGTTTGTTTCACTCAGCAAAATACAGGAGATGCATTCAAGTTATTACATGTATCACTAGTCTCTTCCTTTTTATTGCTGAGTAGTATGCAATGGTATGGGTGTACCACAGTTTGTTTAACCATTCATCCACTGAAGGGCATTTTGGTTGTTTCCGGATTTGGGCTATTAAAAATAAAGCTACTGTGCACACTTATGTGCAGGTTTTTGCAAAAATGTTAGTTTTCATTCCTCTGGGATAAATGTCCAGGTGTGTGATTGCTGGGCCATATGGTAAGTGCATGTTTAGTTTTTAAAGAAATTGAATAAGGCTTATCGTTCAAGTTAAGAATGATTTTATTCCTGTTTTGAAAGTAAGGAATGAGAAGCATGGTGATTAGCAGCTCAGGCTTTGCAGACAAATAGACTTGGGATTGAATTGGGCACAGCCATCATCAGCTGTGAGACTTGGTAAATCAATTAACCCTGCTATGCTTATATCTCATTTTTTCTCATGTGTAAATTTCTATAATCTTTCAATGGCATCAGAATAATTTTCTGCTTTCTTTGAATACAGGACAGGTAAGATTCCTAGGTATGAAATTTATAATTATGCCTGTTATCCGGTTAAGGAAAAGGGAAGCTGGGCTGAATAGAACTGAGAATGTAGAAGATGAAGCAATTCATAGTTAGGTTAAGATGGGCAGGGAGTGTATTGGAGATTGAAATGGGAAAGGAGAGCGAGGAGATGACTAAGATTTATAACTGGTCGGCTGCAGGAGAATCTAGAATAAGCCAGTCCCAAGGCTCACACAGGGAGAAAAAAAAAATCGGATGTGTGATTTGATAAGACTCTCAGTCTAGCAGGGTTCTGGTTGCTGGTGGTTTTCAAAGCTACAGGTGTAGTGAGGGATTCAGGGGTGGAAGCAGAGGGAAAGAGAAAACATTTGTATGATCAATTCAGCAAATATTATGACTCATGTTCCACATGTGGTTTAAAGCTCAAAAATAAGGGTGTATCATGTTGGGGTGAGGATGGCATTGGGGTGCAGTCCTTTAAAAGAAGCCAGCTCTAGGTGGAAGTCTAGGCAAGCAGGAAATGTCAAATGGAAGCAGAGGTTTAGACAACATATGGCCAAGTTCAAGGAGGCCAGCAGAGACAATAAAAGGCAGAAAATATACCCGAGTCTGAGCAACCAGAGCCAACTACCAGGAGTTCAGCAGAATAGATAAAGCAAGTGAGTGAATTTCTGATTCTAGAACACAAATTTTTGCTTTTTATGTGTTTTTTTTTTTTTGCTCTGTGCTGCTTCTGTGAAGCCCTGTGCCTTTGGGCGTTAGTTCCAGCCAGGATGAGATCAAAGACGTGCTGTAAAACCCGACCTTTGATGAGACTAAAGGATTGAGATTACCTCATGTAAGATGCATAGGGTGAATGTATTAGGATGCTTTTGGTGGCAAATCACAGTTAAACCCAAATGAAGGAGCCTCAAACAATAAAGAATTTATAATCTCATATAACAAAGGCCAAGGGCAGGGGATTCCAGAGCAAAAGAGCAGCACAACAATGGCATTAAGGCATCCGTCCACTCCCTATTCCCCTCCCCTCCACCATCAGGCTCACATTACCCCTTGTGGCCACAAAATGTAGATGATGGGACAATGTATTAATCCCAGGATAAATCCGAGAAATTTCTTTTAGAGGTTCAGAAGTGTGGATGAAAAAGGAGCTCCGTACTAAACCCGATGAGCTCAGGGGGGTCCTACATGGTGGGGCCAACAAACTCAGAGACTGAAATTAACCAATAGGATGGTCTGAACATAAAAATCCAGAACTAAAAGGGGGTCATGGACGGTAGTCACATCCTTGGCCTGTAACTTCCTTGACAGAGGTCAGTCTTTGCCTTAAGTGAGCCTGTCTATTGTCTTTTTACATCTAAGATAAATACCTTTGGAATGTCAAGTAATCCCTTTTTCTGGACCCCTCAGGGCACAACACACTACATCACACCAAAGCCTGAGATAAAAAAGCCCCACATTGTTATCTTGTTCCCCAAATACCACCTCTATGTGTTGTGAAATGTTAATTATTGACTATCCTGTACCCACCAAGGTAAAAAAAGTATGTGTCTCTCCATTGTACTTTTTATCCAATCCCAGAGATTTCCCTGCTTTGCTTTCTCCCAGCCTCTTAATCTACCACCAAAGGATTTCATGTAACCCTCCTTACATATCCTCCTTTGACTCTAATGTATAAAATAAACTGCAAATCTGCCATTCTCCAGAGCATTTTCTTAGTCTGTTGAGATTTTGCTTCCTGGCAATTGAAGTTTCAAACCCTTAACTGTCTGGTTGATTCCCCCAGCAACTGATGTAGGATCTGCCGGCAGTTTCTGGGTGTAGGCTGGGATTGTGTCTTGTGAGACTGAAGAATGGACCCATGGACCAGGGAGAGGCAACTAGTTGTAAAGGAAGATAGTTTAATTAAAAGCAGAAGAGGTTGCAGCTCTCGAGCGGGAGGGGGTCCCGAAACTGGGAAGCCCAGTGACTGAGGCAAAAGTTCTTACTTTTATACCTTCCCTTGCCTGTGGAAGGGGGCTGGAGACTTCTAATGGAATTCATCTATCAGATTTGTCCTGTTTGCCCATCCTGAAGGGATCAAGGAAATAATTTATTCCTATCTATCAGATCTGATCCTTTGTTTGGCCAGAAGGGATATGAGATCATTTATTAACCTCAAGGCGTATTCTCATATCTCTGTGCTAGAGTGAAGGAGACATTCCAGAACCTGGAGTTTCAGGCTGTGGCTGCTTTTTTGTTTATTCCACCAGGGACCCCCTGTCTACCTAGCAACATACTAACTAACCTGTCTCACAACCAGCCTCCATCCTTAGGTGCTTTCCAAAAATCTTCTTATTAACATAAACTCAGAAGCGGTTGAAAGGGGTTTGTACCTTTCTCATTTAGGAAATGCCAAGGGTTTTAGGAGCTCTGCCAGAAATGGAGAGGAACACCAAATATATATTTCTTATTGTAAATAACAATATTACACCTTCCCAATCTACCAAAACTACTCTTACCAATACACAGGATGACCACGTAACATTGTAAAACCAGGATTTTTGAGCATGAAAGGGAGCATTATTAATAATTACTCTGGGAAATTGGGCTTGTCCTATGTATAAACTGAGACTTATGGTAACGCTGTAAATATTTCCACTTGGACATCTCACTCAACATAAAAACTCTGAATCATTGATTTTTCCTACAAAATCTGTTCTTCCTCATATGATTAAATCCCATCTATATTCATCCCATTTGCTCAAGCCAGAATCCTGAGAATCATGCCCAATTCCCCCTTTCCCTCTATCACATCCGTTTCATAAAATCTCTATCATAGAACTATCTGCAAAGTATAATCCAAATATATAATAGATACCTCTCTTCTCATCCATCCATCACCTAAGTCCTTCTCCCCCACATATTGTACTTTAGCACAACACCTCATTCATGTCCCTCACACTCTATCATGTGGACAAAGAGGAGGTGCTGTAATAAATCATAAATTCCTAACTGGGCAGGTCATGGTGGGTAGTCATGACTCAAGTATATAATTTTTTAGTAAAAGTTTATCTTTGCTTAAGCAAGCCCTGTGCATTATTTCTTTGCATCTAGGTTAACACAACCCCCTTTTTGTTTTTCAACTTTCATGTATTTTAAGTGTGTTTTTCCAGGACTCATAAGCTCCAAGTCAAGTACCGTGTTTCCCCAAAAATAAGACCTAACTGGAAAATAAGCCCTAGCATGATTTTTCAGGATGACATCTCCTGAACATAAGCCCTAATGTGTCTTTTGGAGCAAAAATTAATATAAGACTGATCTTATTTTTGGGGAAACACGGTAGTTGTTTCAATCTAGTTGCGGAGGGTGCAGCTCACACTGGCCCATGTGGGGATCGAAGCAGCAACCCTGGTTGTTAGGAGCATCGCACTCTAACCATCTGAGCTTAAGGGGGCGCCCCCTAGGTTAACACAACTTTAAAACGCCTACCCCTCCTTCTAACCTCCCTCAAGGGAGCAAATAATCTTAATTATCTCATAATCCAATCCCCACCTTGTTTTCTCCCACCTTTATGTCATCTTCATTATGTTCCCTCCTTAATCTAAAATGCATAAAAGAAACTGCAAAACTGTTTGTTATTCTCCAAATCATTTGAGATCTTGCTCCCTGGCATATGTCGTCAGTTTGGCTCAAATAAACTCTATTTTATAAAATACTCTACAGGTTTGGACATTTCTTACTTTGATGGTAATTATATATTTGCTAGTTTACTTGTCACTGTCTTCTCTCCAGTTTACTGTCGGCGACCCTGAGGGTTTCCCAGCATTATGCTATCCGGCATTCATAGCAGCTAACATACCGCCAACACACAGCAGGTACTCAATCGATGTTTATTGCATGAATGAATGCATGAATAACCAGATCAAAAAAATAAGGAAACATCCTACAGAACGCCTTTGGGAAATACTGAGATACATAGTGTGAAATTGAGAATAATATTAGCTGGCTCTTTGTGGTCCTATTAAAAAATCAGCATCTGAGTCTCCAAGACAAAGACCAAGTAAGGTCAGAGTTGGTGCCGGGAAAAGGCAAGAATGAAGACAAATGTGGAGAAAAGTAGGGAGAACTGGTGAATTCAAAGTATTCCCTCTATTCCTCTCCTTTGCTCTCTATAGAACTCTGTTTTAATTCCATACTTTGCACTAGCAGAGAAAATTACATTAATGAACAATTTTTCTGGTTAAGGAATAAAGAGGACCAAAGTTTTGCTGCCCCTAAGCTGCCTTTTGGGATACGGATTTTAGGCTGTTTATTAAGAAACAAAAGACTCAGAATGAACCTTTGACTCTCTCTCTTCCTACGTAAGAGATTCAGATAAAAAAGCTCCTCCAGGAAGTGAATCTTAGGATGTTGTCTTAGCTTAATTTGAATTAAGTCCGGTAAACAGGAGCGCTTCAGGCAGGCGTCTGTTAGCTGGATACCCCTGTGCCCCATTGTTTCTGAGTTGCCCAGCAAGAATTTTCCTGCCATGTGTGTTCTGCTCTTCCTCAACCTGTAAATCACCCATTCCCACTTCTGAAATCTAATACCTTGTTACCCACCCCCCTTTTCTCCTTTGTCCAAAATGCCATACATACACCTAACGTTGCCTCACTGTTGTGGGAAATTTTCATGCATATGTGAATTCCCCATGCACATGTATTACAATTTGATTTTCTCCTGTTAATCTGTCTCTGTTAATTTGATTATTAGCCCAGCTAGAAGAACTCAGACGGTGGGAGGAAAAGTATTAATTCTTTTTCAGCCCCCACAGGAACACCTTTCTGTCTGATAGAGAAGGGGAGATCTGTGAATCAGTGAATGGAAATCAACCATTCAGGACCATTAAGATCAGCCCTGCTACTTTTTGCTAGTGTCAGATTGTTGCAATAAATACCAAAGGAGGACTTATTCCATAACAGGAATAATATGTTGGACAGTCACCCTACATCCAAAAGTATTAACTCTTTTTAAACATTAATTTTAAGACAAAAATTAAACTAGACAGATATTCCCACTTCAGTTATAACATTCTTCATATAAATCTTCATGTAATAAACAACCAAATAAGGTGAGAGCTAGTGCCGGGAAAAGGAAAGAATGGGACTCGGAGGTGGAGAAGGGCAGAAGAACTGGGAGTTTTCATTATTGTGTGTCTCATTATTGAAAAGCTACACACAACACAGACACACACAAAAGGAAAGAGTCTTTCATCTCTAAGGAGAATATTCCAAGCACACTCTGTGGTTCCAACACCCTCGCCTTTGCATTTACGTAACATTGTTGTCAAGATTGGTTCTGCCCCAGAATTCAAGTCCCAGTGCCTCTACCATTTGATATTACAATCACAAACTGCATCCATGGTATTTGGTAGTTCCAAAACATCTCTTACAGGAGAAAATTTACTTGTAAATGTATAATAGTATCTGAAAGTTGCAAGCCCTGTCTTTAGAAATGGCAATGCCACTTATCATGGTGCCCAGGGTCTGGGAGTACAAAGTGGGAGAAGAGCAGATCCAAGAAGTCTCTGAGGCAGGCCTCCCATGTCGCACAGAACATTTCCTTCTAGGACAAAAGCCATCTTACCCCTCTTCTAGAACAGGGTCATAAGGCGATTACTTGGCAAGATAGCAATCATACTGCAGTCATGCCAACCCTCCTGCATCAGTTAAGGTACTTTCCAGTGGAAGCAACAAAACCCCAACTCCAACTGGCTTAAACAATCAAAGAAATTTATCAGCTCATGTATTTGAAAAGTCCAGAAGTAAAGAAAGCTTTTACGTAGGTCCATTAAGGGCTCCACCTCTTTCTGTTTGTCTGGATTCTGCCTTTCTTTATGTGTTGACTATCCTCACTCAGACTGGCTTCCTTTCTTTTAAGGAGGGCGCAGCTCACAGTGGCCCACGTGGGGATCGAACCGGCAACCTTGGTGTTATTAGCACCACGCTCTAACCAACTGAGCCAACCAGCCACCCTGGCTTCCCTTTTAATTGCTAATAGCAATTAAATAGCAATAGCAACATTGGTTTCATTCCCATCCAAGGAGAGAGACCCTTGATTCATGCAACCATAACCTGAAATGCTAGACTTGCTCCAACTGGAAGACTCCAGAACCCATCAGGATGGCAAGGGAGATGGGATTAGAACGATCCTGAGTATAGACACGGGTCAATCCATCCTACCTACAATGCATGGCAGGAGGAGAGCGTGATGTAGCAGAGGCACCATATCTCCAAATCCAGCCTTTGCATTGATAGATTCATGCAAAGAGATTCATGCAGTATTTTTAGTCATTCTTTCTCTCTCCCTTCCCGCCCTCCCACCCAACACACACACACATTCTCCCTGCCATCTTTACCTTCTTTGTTAAAATGGATTGGCAGTGAAAGCAAAGTAGGAAAGAGGATCAGGAAAGATAAGACAGGGAAGATATGTGTCTTTCATTTTAGTAGAAGAACTCTGGAAAATATTCAGTGATTCAATCTGCAGTTACCTGAGGTCTGCAGCTGTGGCCAGATCTAGTGCTCTAGATTAGCAGATGTACGTGGCGATCAAGAAAAATTCTATTTTGGAAAATTTTAGAAGAGAAAGCAAAATAGGTAGATTAACCAGAGGTATTATACAAGCCTGGACAATTCTTCAAACCAATTACAGCTGGTCCTCCATATCTGTGGGTTTCGTATGTGTGTGTTTCACATCCGTGGATTCAACTAACCATGGATTGAAAATATTGAAGAAAAAAAAAATCCCAGAAAGTTCCAAAAAGCAAAACTTGAACTTGCCATGTGCCAAGCACTATACTGAATCCACAGGAATAAAGTGATGTATAGACACACCCTGCTGTAGCTTATACGCAAATATAGGTTATATGTAAATACTACACATTTTATATAAGAGACTTGAGCATCTGAGGATTTTGGTATCTGTGGGGGGTCCTGGAACCCCTTGTGTTAGGCATGAACTCTTAATAATGAAGTAAAGAAATAAAAATATGGCAAATGTACATAATAATTATTCACAATAGCTGGGAAAAAAGTATCCATCAGTAGGCAGTGTTATATAAATTATAGTACATCCATTCAATGGAACATTAGGCAAGAATATTAAATAATGGTTCTGAAGGCTCTGTACTGTCACAAAATAATGCTTATGATTAAATGAAAATACTTTGAGAAACAATTATGTAAAATACACATGTAAAAAGAGACTGGAAAGGAATATACCAAATGATACTTGAGTTTTACTGAAATGTGATTGTTTTCTATTCTCAATTTATTTTGTGATACTGTTACATTAATTTTATAACTGAAAAAATTAGAATGCATTATTACTTGGCATGTATCTACTTAGCGGTTTGCCTCTGCACTGGTAAAACCAGTTACAATTAGGTGACCTGTCCTTTGTTCCAACAGCATTCATTCATTTCCTCAACAAATAATTATTGAGCACCTATTATGTACTGGGCACCAGGGAAATCAATGAAGTATGTGATTTAGTCCCTGCCCCTATCCTTGCAGCCTAGTGAAGAAGACAGGCAATGAGCAAATAATTTATTACTAATCAGGAAAACATGGTATAAAAGTAATCTATACAATATCCTAAGAAGGGGAACCTACTTTAAAAGAGGGTCAGAGAGGCTTCTGAGGTGGTGGTATTTAAGTTGAGATGAGGATGAGAAAGTGCCAAAAACTCCTAGTGCCAGGGCGGAGCAATTTAGCAGATACTATACCTACAGTAAGAAAACTTGGCAAGCCAGGAGAAAGGAGGCCATTGGCTGAAGCACGATGCAAGAGGGAAAGAAGAGTTAAAATGAGGTTGGAGAGGTTAAGCCAGGACCAGATCAGGCAAAACCTTGGTAAAATGTTTGTCTTATTTCCAGTGCAATGTGAAACCATTGAAGGGATACGTGGAGAAGAAACATTGTTGCTTGCATTTTAATAAGATCATTCTGGCTGCATTGTGAGGAATGATTTGGTGGTGAGTAGGGGAAAAGATAAGAAGCTGATAGACTAGTCAGGTCTTTGCAGGAGACAGTAAACTGGATTAGGGTGGTGGCCATGGAGATGAATTAGACTGAAAGGCTTCAGGGTGTGTTTTCAAGATAGACCAGAAGATAGGGTCGGGTGAGGGAAGAGTGAGTCAAGGACCAGGCCCAAATTACTAGTTTGAGCAATTGCATATGTGGCAGCGGCACTTATAGAGATGGGAAAGGTGAGAAAGATATAGATTTGGGGGATAAAATGAAGAATTTAGTTAAATTTAAATAACACTGAACTGCAATATATAATATTATACAATAATCCTCTCCTGGAAGACTTAAGGATGGGGAATATCTTTTTCACTTTTGAAGTCTCAACATTCTGAATAATGCAACATGTTACAGACTAGGCATTTAGTAAACGTTTGTTAAATGTCACAGCTTTGCAAATATTTCATTCTAGTTATTGTGAAAAGCCTGATTTTAGACAGTTTTCCTTACCAAGGCAGACAAGGAAAAATGGATTGACTGTTAATTATTCTTTAACTTAAAAAGGGAAAGAAAAAGTAGGAGCTTCTTATTTTTTAATTCTTTGTTTGTTTAGTTAAACTGAGATGGAAGTTAAAAGCTTTAATGTGTGTGTTTAAATTCTTGGGCCTGCTACTGACCTTCTTCAAGTGATTTTACCTCCCAGTGTTTCAGTTTCTCCATTTGCAAAAGGGAGATAATGGTAGTTGACTTATCGCACAAGGATGTCATGAAAATAAGTCAGATAAATTGCTTTGCCCTCCTTGGAGAGGGGCTCTAGAAAGTAAGCATTATTAGATATGATGATGAATACCCACAACTTCAAAGATATTTTTAAATTGCCCCCCAAGTCTTTGAACATGTTAAGCCTATAAATAGCACCGTGTTAGGTGTTTATACATTTCTGGCGAGCTTTCACCTCTTGTTAAAGCAGTAAATGGTCTTTGAACAAATATATTTCTCATTCTTTGATAACTATGCTTCCTTGTTTGTACACTTGAAAGATGATTATCATCTGGCATATGAGGTCAAGTTGAACTCCTTGGTGCCATTACAGTTCAACTGCAGCTTTAATTGAGTTTTTCTTCCAAGGTTGAAAATAAGTCACTTGGTTCACTTTAGTAAGCTACCTGCATTCTAAAAAAATGATTATGAAGTGAATACAACTATTTTCTGTAAATAATACGTATAAATGTTTTTCATTTTAGTCACAATATCCTCATTCAAAAATTGACGTAAAAATTCAGTATTTTTATTTGTTCATTGATGGTTTTTGTTCTGATAAGCTTTCCTAAAATTGCTTTTAATAACTACAATTACATGCATTTTAACATTTCTATTATAGACAGTCATGGTATACACACAAATATCACCAAAGTAAACATCTACAACTCTTAAGACAAAATAAAAATAGTAAACATCATCTAGAACATTTCTTATTGCAGATGTGCATCAAGTTCATAGTTAGTTATATAAAAAATGCACAAACCATTAGCACTTTCATCCTTATCCACACATTCCTTACCTATAGACCCAACACAAATCAACTCTTCCTACTAAAGTAACAATACTGCCATCAGAGTGCTGTAAAAGCATTCCTTGAAAAGTAAGAGCATAAGACCTACTTCTCTCTTTAATAGCACCCTTCCAGGTAAGTCTTGGTATATGTATTTGACAGGTGTGGAATTTGAAGATGGGTGACTTACATGAGATTCCCCGACTAGGTCAGAACACAGGCTAAAAGTGCTTATCCACAAGGGTACCTTCATTCCCATTTCTTCCTGTTTCTTTTTTTTCTCAAGGAAGAAATGAGAATTGAGGCAACACAAATGAAGAAAGACACTGCACACCTGATGACTTTCTAGGAGGAGAGATCTCAACTAGGATAGAGGAAGGGTATGGGGGAAATAACCTCAGCTCCACTGAGTGATGTAGAAGCCTCCTCACAGGTGTACCAGGATCTGACAGAATGGGCACCGAAAGACTGGCCTATCCTTCAGGCAGAAACACAGAAACAAATCTGCTAGGCCCTATATGTGGGGAAGGCGTAGTACTACTATTTCAGAATATTATTAAAGTTTAATTTTGAAATTTCTGTCTTTAGTGATAATCTCAGGGGCCTATGAAAGATGCCAATAGCATAGCCTCTTCTCAAATACAATTTATCTTGGGTAGGCCTTGAACTGGTGGGATGGCCCAACTCCCATACTTCTAGGGAAGGCATTCTCGACTTCTGGTATCATTCAATTTCCTTAGGCCAAAGGTCATAAATAAGTAGCCTAAAACAGGGCCAGATTTTATCTCAAAAGGTTTTTTGTCGGCCCATTGCAATGACTTCTGACACCAACAGTGGAGTTAGGCCCAACGTCACAGGTTAAGGGCACAGTCCTCCACAAGAATGCCCTTACTTCACACACCAGCCACATGTTCGGGGGTCCACAGTCTACCTTTGCTTCTGACCAACTGGCTACAAATTCAGAGGTTCCCACTACCCCCCTCAGGTTTGATAATTTACTAGAATGACTCACAGAATTTAGGAGAGTGTAACACTGATGATTACAGTTGTATTGTAGCAAAAGGATTCAAATCAGTACCAGCCAGAGGAACAGATGCATAGGGTGAGCTCAGGGAGGGTCCCAAATGGGAAGCTTCCATTGTTCTCTCCTGTGTCCTCAGGGACACATCCTCCCAACACATTGATATGTGAGAATACAGAGTATTGCTAATAGGGAAGCTCATAGATTTCAGTGTCTAGTTTTTACTGGGGCTTCATTACATTGGCATGATTGGTTGAATCATTGGTTGAATCACATAACTCAGTTTCTGGGCCCCCAGGGAGTCAGAATGATAATCCCATGTTTAGTGTTTCTGGTGTGACCAGCCCCATCATAAGTCATCTCATAAACTATTAGATGTAGTCTGAGGGGCCCACCATGAAAAAGAAAGGCACTCCTATCACTGGGGAAATCCTAGGGAACGGAAGCTACTTCCCAGGACCCAGGACGCAGGAATGACGGCCAGCCAAATTCTTTACTATAGAACCACACAATATTCAAATTTTAGCTCACATTAGCTACCAACATTTAAAAATCGGTGTTCACATAAAAATCTAAGCTTTTTGTCTTCTCCTTTAGTACTGGCAATGTTAGGCCTCCATTCCCACAGGCTGCTTCCCCTTTTAAAGGGACGCTCATTCTCTCCACTGTCTCCATCGTCTCTGTTCCTTATTCTTGGTGTGAATCCTGCCTGTTTCCTTCATGTCCACTGCAGACATTTAAATTTCTAAACCCTGGCCTAAGCCTTCTGTATTTTTGCTGTTTTTACTTCCATCACACATTACTACCTTAAAAGAATAAATGGGAGAAGGAATGACAATTACCTTTTGTCATTTTCATTCTCATCTTAGTTTAGAAGCACTCTTCTTCCTCTGACACTTTGTGTGAGCGGGGATGAATGTGTGAGACATGTATGCCTGTGCCATCTGTCTCTTCAATCTTGAGCCAGGCTCGTAAGAAATTTTTGACTGCAGAAGCAGGACAGGCTGAATTAAAACTCATGTCATCTTCAAAGTCAGGAACTACAGCCAACCCAGCACTGTAGAAAAAAAGCCTCTCATTCTGAAGACAAAACAAACTTGTGTCTCAATATTTTTAAAGCTACAGCTTCCATCATAAGCCTAAAATTCTCACATTCTCTTTTGTTAACAGAAACTCAACATAAGTAACACAAAATAATTGGGATAAATATTGTTATTTTCAAACTCCATATACCCCTTCTCCCATACACTCTTTCGCAAATCACTTGTTAAATAATATAAAAGGCATGAAAGAAGCCCCTACTTCAGGGACCACGTGGACACCTACAGGCGCTCTCAGGTACAGGTGTCACATAGACCTGGAAGTACAGATCCTCAGTATTCATGGATTCCGTATCTGTGAATTCACCTACTCACTAAAATTTATTTATAATCCCAAAATCAATACCTGCAATGTTTTCATAATCATTTATGGACATGTGTAGAGCAGTGAAACATTTGACTCACCTGATATGAAGGTTGCCAGCTGAGGTCAAACAAGGTAACACTATCTTCCTGTTCCAAAAAAGAACACTGTAAACAAGTGCCCTTTTTGTGGTCTGTTTACTGACTTTTTTTTTTTTTTTTTTTTTTTTGCATTTTGGTGCTTTTTGTTGGTGATTTTGCTGTTTATAATGACTGCCAAACGCTGAAGTGCTGTCTGGTGCTCCTAAGTGCAAGAAGGCTGTGATATGTCTTATAGAGAAAATACTTAGGTTAGAAAAGCTTTTAAGCTTTGTAAAGGAATGAGTCATGCTGTTGCACATGAGTTCAATGTTAATGAATCAATAATATATATTAAATAAGGTGTCTTTAAACAGAAACACAAATAAAACAAGATTATGCATTGATCAGTTGATGAAAATGTGACCAGAAGCTCACAGGAACATAATTCTGTATTTCCCCTAGGAGAAATGATTCAGTATTCACTCACTCAGTGTTTATTGTGACTTTATAGAACATAACTACCACAAATGGCAAAGATCAACTGCCCTTTTAAAATAGTTAAAACACACATTGGCCTTTCCAGTATAAAAATCACAGCAAAGAAGGTTGTGGAGGCAGGAGGGAGGGGTTTGGGGATCGAAGCTAAGCTCACAGGCAAGTAACCATCATAGATGTTATTTTAAACCAGAAATGATGGAGTTAATGTTAGTCATCTCTCCCAGGCAAATCAAAGCAGCATTAAGGTACCACACAGTAAATAGAACCCTGGACTTGAAGTTGGGAGGTCTTGTTGCTGGTTCCAACTCAGCAAATAATTAAGCAAGTCATTTAAACCCATCTAAGCATCAATGTATTCATCTGCTAGAGGGATTTAAATCTTGTGGTAATAAGAAGTTCCATTTGCCATAATTCTTTATTATCTGCAAAAGGTTTTCATGTAAACTACCTCATTGGGTGAACTTGAAGGCCTCTCCTTTCTCCAAAATTATTTAACTTAAGAGAATAATTTTGCCAAAACAGAATATATCAAATGTTTGTAATGCTAAGAATTTCCCTTTGTAATGTTTACAAGACAGAGGGAGGATTTCAAACATAAGAACTAGACTACAACTATGGGCTTATTTTTTAATTGTATTTATTAAATCACTATTTTCTTTTTAAAAATGAGGAAAGTACTCCCAGATGGCCATCCTTTGCCTCAGTCCCCACACCATCACACACTTTCCAAATGCGGAGAAACAAAAGTACCACTAGATGGAGCAGGAACAAAAGCCATCTATTTGTATTTCAGGGAACCCTGGCAGTCTTCAACAGATCTCAAAAGATCACCTTCTGAGTAAAAGGAAGTTTAGTGAAGCTAGTTACTTCAAGAAACTATAACATCAGAACTAAAACTTCATTCAGTTACCCCATGCTCTTTCCCGCAAAGCATGCTGACTGGGGAAATTCTTTTTCCTCCTTACTGAGAACATTACCAGTAACCATTCATGACTCAGGCTGGGTATCACCCTGGTAATTTGCCTTTATAATGCAGGCGGCGGGCTACTCTCAACAACTGCCCCCAGAAAAGCTCCCTTAAGGACGTGAAAGCACTGACTTAGGATGTAGCCACACTAAGCCTGAAGCGAGGTTTTGGGGATGAGTGGGCAGAAGGGCCTGTGGGTTGTACCTAGTGAGCCATCAGTTTATTTTCTGAAAGGAAAAACCAGACCCAATTCTTTGGGGCTAGGGGTATATATGTTTCCTTGTAAACTTATTTTATCTGACACCACTTAGTACTTTGCGTCCAAAGGCAAAGATGAAAATCAACGACCATTAAGAAACAGTTTTCAGTTTTGAGAACACACTAGACCTTCTAGTTAACGAATACTTATGTTTAATGGTCTCACACACACACACAAAATCACTGCTCTTCCACACACGATTCAGGGGACTGGTCAGGATCTACTTTGCGAGCGGCAAAAACCTAAACAAAATCCCCAGAACAGGAACTGATAATATGGTTAAGAGGCAACAAAACCAGACGAGGGGGATTAGGAAAACAAGCCCCATGTAGGACCGGTGGCAGGCTACTCAGCTCAATTCACTGCCGATTCATTTGGGCCAATTTGGAAGTACCCTCACGTGTCCTCCTGCACTTTGCACGCACCCAGGTCCCATCTGGGTCCACAGGCCCACCGCTGACGGTGAAAGGAAACGGACGCGCACAATCAGAGCTGCCTTCCAGTGGGAAAGCCGACTGCGCCAGCCCCCACCCCCCCACCGGAGCCCCTCAGCAAACTCCGTATGTTTGAGCTCAGTCCCGGATGCAAATCCCACAGCTCAGGGAAATGCACCACGCGCGGGGACCCGCTCCGTTACTCTCCCTGCGGCCAGAGCCTCTCCCTTGGCCCCCGAGAAACCCGCGGCTGACAGAGTCCAACTCTTCGCGGCGGCATCGGGAACATCCGGGGAAGTCCCAGGCCGACCGCGGCCTCCAGGCGGGGCGCGGGGACCGGGCAGGCGAGCACCACAGGTTGCTGGGAGGGGTGAGCTGGCCAGCCGCTGACATTTTTTTGTTTGATCTAGACTGCATGGTGGACAGGGGTAGGCCAAGGCTTTTCCGCCCGCTGAAAGTCAGCGAGAAAAACAACGGGCGGGGAGCAAAAGCACGGCGCCTACACCCCTCTATACTAGGGTTAGGGACAAAAGACCTTCACCCGACCCAGACCAGCCGCGCACCCGCGGCATCTCCTTATAAAGGAGCGGCTGCCGCGGGAGCCGATTGGCCGAGGTCCCACCGGGGCTCTCGCGATATCTGGCCTCTCAAAAAGTTTTTTTTTTTTCCTCCAAAGTTCTATTTCCGGCCATGAGGTCAGTGGCTGCCCTTCCCCCACGTCTGTTTAGGGGAGCCCTTGGGTCTCCCGGAGTACTTTAAAGGAAGGTAAAAATTTGATTTGTGCTTCAGAGTTCCCTTTTCCATACGCTATGGACCAGGCGCGGTGCACTACGTTAAAAAAAAATGGAGTTCACAGAAAAAGTCTTCGGCCGGGACACAGAAGTGATTCTCAACTCTGATCGTCACAATTGCTAGAGAATTTTACAAAAATGAATTCCCCGGCAGCACTGACTAAATCAGAATCCTGACTCGGCTCGTTGGGCAGACTCCGACTTCCTGACCTGCTCCCTTCTTCTTAGAATGCATTCTCTTCATCTCATTGAGAAGAGGATGGGTTTTATTCACTCTGACTACTGCATTCTTTATCTTAACCTGAAGAACTGAATCTACCTTTTAGTAGGAAAAAAATGTTCACAATCGTTGGCTTTGCTTTAATGTGTCGAGATTAGCTTTTTAAAAAAAGGTACAATCTACCATAAATAGTGGGGTTTTTGTGGGGTTTTTTTGTTTTAATAATGGCGGGTATAATGCTGTTTTACATATAACTGGCTGATCTTAATCAGTTGGGTGAACTCCGCGGAGTTGCTATTGGCGCCTCAATCTAAGAGAAAAGTAAAATGTTGGGGGCGGGGGGTTCTGATGATTGTAAGGGCAGTGAAAATATGAACGGAATTTTCACTTTATTCCCTATCCCTAGATTACCTGAAAAGGATCATCTATGACCTGATGTTAGAGGCTGGAGTCTGTATAGGATGTTCCTGGACGAGTGTTGGGTTAACTACCTAAGAGACAACAGTTAAGGATTGTGTGCCTGCCTAATCTAGCAAACTACCTGGGAATCACTTAGACTTCAATCTCTTAACCTGTTTACATCTCAATTTCTTAATTTGTAAAATGGGAATAACACCTGTCCATCTTTCTGGGCTCATGTTTAAATTAGATAAATATACGGTTAGCTCTATTTTTCTTTTAGGGAAAAAAAGCACTTTTGTTACATAGGACAAGGGTCTCAAAAAAGTCTGGGCAGTTCTCATTAAATGCTTTTTTTGCTAAATGTTAAAATGTAGCACAGTATTTTGCAGAGGCAGCTATAAATAGGATGAGCACAGGAACCCAACCGGATTAGTGTAGCCAAACTGCAAAAACCAAGGGATTAGTGTAGCCAAACTGCAAAGAAGAAATCAATATGTAATTAACCAAATAGTCTATGTAAGCAGTGGCTAAAGCTCCTTTCTGAGACACAAAGCTCTCTTTGTGAATCAGTTGTCTCCTTTACTTGCTGCAAGTAAATAAAACTACTTCACAACAACTATGTCTCCCTCTTGAATGGGACACCCCAAGTGGTGAACCCCTTGAGTTCCATAACATTTTAAGAATTCTAAAGTGAGGGGTTGGGATCAATCTCTCTACAGTGCTTATGAATCTATTGAGTGCATGATCAATTCAAACTGCCCTCATTTTCTACACCTTATCCGATCTTGTCTTGCTTTACAATCACTAAAATGGGAGACACATGCCAAGGAGTGAAATGCACATCTTCACAAATGCTTGACTCCGGCCAAACTGAGTTACTTACTGCTACTTGTATATACCCATTATTTTTACACCTTGGAGCCTTTCCCTAATGTTCCCTCTGCAGGAATATGCTTCTGGTGAAGTCTCCATACATACCTACTGGGAGTGCACCATAGAAGGCATCAGGGAATGGGACAGAGATGAAAAGGGAAAGCCTCAATCCCTGTCTTCTAAGAACATATCTAGTGAGGAATAAAAACAAGCAAACCAAATGGTAAGGCTGCATAAATTAAATGGCCAATAGAAGTACAAGGAATATGTGCTGGAGGACATAATTTAAGACTCTATGGAAGAAGTAGCACCTGAGCTGGACCTATGAATTCTCTAATTCTATAAGCAAAAGAGTGCCTTAGGGACATTATCTCATTTAAACGTCACAATGACATTGTGAGACAGGTAGGGATTAGCAATCCCACTTCATGGATGAGGAACTTGATTTTCAAAATGTTTAAACAATGTGCTTAAATCGTGCCCCTGGTAGGTGGCAGGGCCTGCATCTAAACTCAGATATGCTGCTCCTAAATTCAGAGGGAAGGGCACTCCATTAGATTTAAATTCCAGGTGTCCTTCAAGTCCATTCCCAAAGCCAAATCTATCAAAAAGTCTTTCTTGAGCCCTCAAGGTATTCTTCCTCCTAGGAACCCCTATAGAAGCATTTCATACTTCTCTTAGGACACACTCATTATCTATGTTGTATTATTGTAATTAAGGTATGAATCTCACCACTTATACTAGACCGCTGGCTTTCCTTGGGACAGGATCTGACTGCTGACTTAGCACTCAATTGCTCTTAGCACAGTGGTTTGCACAGAGCAGATACTAAATACTTTGAGTTATATCAATACTGCCATCATTCTTTCAATCACACAGGTCATTTCAGACCCTTCTTTCCCCCTTCACACCTATCTAATTAGGCACCAAGACTTGTCAGTTTTTCGTAATTTCTTTATAATTCCTATTGCCTATAATCTCAAGTACAAGACTTGACTACTTTATGTCTAGACTAATAACTTTTTAACTGATCACCAAATCTTCGGGGCCTTCCCAGTACAATTTATCCTCCAAACTATTGCCACATTAATTTCTTTATATCTCCTGCTTTTAAATCTTTAATTGTTCTCCTTTGCCTACAGAACACTGAACACAAAGCCTTCCATTCCCTGGCCTTAATTTATCTCCATACTACTTATTGCTCTTAGTCTATTCCATATAAGCTCTTCATTTTAACAAAACCATTCTATTGAGCATACCTTGGCTATGCTTTGTTCATTTTCATCTCTAGCCCCTTGCTCATTTCCATTATGCTTTTCTGGATATCTGCCCTCTTCCCCTCTCCCTCTACATATCCATGTTGGCATACCTCCACTATGAAATCTTTCCTCATAGCAACCTTCTTTCCTTAAATGTTATCAAACTTAAATCTATATCACTCATTTGCTCTCACTCCAAGGAAAATGTAAGATCTACAAAGTCAAGAATAATGCTTCCTCTAGTATTAAATTTGGTCCTACTCAAGAAACATCTGTTTGACTGCTTCACCATTATTTCCCATTACAGAAATGCAACAAAGATATGGACATTCCACTAATTGAAATATTTTCTGTTCGCCCAGAAACATAATATCCAAAGTTTTCTCTCCCATACTCAAAACATTTTCTTCTAACCATTTTATCTGTATTCAGAAGCATCTTTGATGTACGATGTTGGGTCCGACTTCTTTAAATTCTGCAGCAGTGATCCACATGTCCTGGAAGGCAGACAAGGATGCAAGAATAGAGCCTCCCATCCACACCGATATTTTCCTTTCTGGGGGAGCTATAACCTGCACAGGGGTATTGGCAGGCACCACCTTTGCTATATCTTTAACTAGTCGCTTTTCTAAACCAGAGAACAAGGTTGATCCCCCAGCAAGGATAATATTGGAGAAAAAGGAATTCCTCAGATCTGTATCACATTGCATTATGCTGCTGAAGCACATCTTATCAATGCCAGGAGTTGCAATGTTCATGAGAGATGGAGAGAAGAGGGCCTCCGGACACTGAAAGAGCTGGTCATGGAGCTTGATCGTCTTCCCATCAGGTAGTTGGTAAACTTTCTCTATACTAGCAGGTTTCTTGGCCATTTCCTCCTCATAGTTCATTGCCACATAACAAGCTATTTCCTTAATGTCTGCCACAATCTGTCTGTCTGCAGCACTAAGCAGCATGATTCCATGGTCCTTCAACAGCAACATGAGGTGGTTGGTGAGGTCAAGGCCTGCCAGATTTAGCTGCTGGACAGCATGAGGCAGACAGTAACCTTCAAAGATGGGCACACACTGGGTAACTCCAGCACCTGCACTCATCACAAAGCCAGTAGTGAAGCCAGCAGCAAAGAGAGCCAGCACCCCCTGGATGGACATATAGAAGGCAGGAACCTCCAGGTGCTCAAAAAACACTTCAGTGATCTGTTGTCGGTTGGCCAGTGGGTTTAGTGCTGGTTCTGTAATCAAGACTGGGCCATCACAGGGCTTTAGCTTCAGGTTATGGTCATAGATATGTTTCCATGTGATTTCCATGTCTCTCCAGGAAGTAACGAGACCACGCTCCACTGGGTAGCTGTAGGAAGAGCAATAACATAAATGACAGCTTTAATTTTTCCAGTTTCTACCCTTCAAACCTGGGTTTATCTCCATATTTATTACCAGTATCCATTTATGGGCAGTGACTGCCTCACAGAGAAGGTAACTGCCAGCAAAACTTACCACAGCTACCTTCCTCTGCAATTTTTGTTTCTTTCCACCCCCACCACCCTCCTTGGAAGACCCTTTGTGACTTTAAAAAAATTGGGGGTTAGGGTGGGGTGAAATCTTCACATAATAGTTTTAATGTCAGTTAATTGAAGAAAAAAACACCCAAATGACAAAGGTACCATAATTAAGTAACATCCTTAAATGAACGTGTATTTTCTGAACGATAACTTTACACGTTTGAGTACATTAGTGTAGTCAAAAAGCAAGTGATATTCACTCAGATGTTTGGCACCCTCAGAGATTTGTGGCCCACGCGTTTGCAATAACGTTGGCCTGTAGAAACTTGCCTGGCTTCCTTACCCTCTCTCTCACCCTGGCATCCCCCATCTGGGCTTTCCCTCCTTCCCCTCCACGCGGGGTCCTGCCAGCCGGAAGAAGGCGGTACCTGATGGACAGAGAGCTTCTCCTGGCCTGCGCTTGGTGGCCCAAGCACAGCTCCCCCGCGCCCTCGGCAGCACAGCTCCCACCCTTATCGCGGCCGATAATGTTTGGGTAGACAAACTGGGGCTCCCGGGACCCAGCCAGGCCCGCCTTGATCACTCCGGAGCCGTTGTCGATCACAACCGGTAGCTGGTAGTAGCTCATGCCGCCGCCGCCGCCTCTGGTTCCCTGGCCGCTCGCGCTGTCCTCGCCGACCAAGGAGGGCGCACAGTGCGCGGCGCAGCCCCTGGGAAGCCTTACAAGGTTCCAGTGATGCGCGGGGGGCTGAGGCCTGGACGCCGCGTCACAAAGGCCCCCTCATGGCCCCTCGGGGACTGAGGCCAACTGGTACGGATCGAGGCAGAAACAACTCAGGGCCCATAGACTCTCCCGAGGCTCGGAGCGCTCCAAACCACCGCCGGTCTTTGGGTCTCACTGGGCCGGGTGACTCCCTGCGCTCTGGAATCTCCGAATGCCATGATCAGGAAAACCCGACTTTCCTCCCTAAAGATACAAATCTAACCTTTAACAAAAGGCTTTCTCTGATACTTCGATGAGCTATGAAAATTGTATTTCCCAAAGCCATTGGTTGAATTCTGGTTATTACAGGTGTCTGTTCAAGGACCTGCAGAAAACTCTGGAAGACGCCCTTGAAATTGGGAAAAGGTGGAGATTTGACAGGGGAAAGTTGTCGCAGAGGGGAAGCACGGTCCGTGCTTCTGAAACCCTCGTGAACTTCTGAACAGAAGGGGGAGGAGGTAGGGAAATGCTAGGATTTAAAGTAGTTTTTAAAAAACTTTTATCATTGTTTTTATGTAGTGGACAGTACTTTGTCGTGATTCTTTCCTGCGGTTTCCATGCAAAATGTATTCAAAACCAAAATGGTAGGATCTCGCTTTTTATTTATTTTAGCAATCTCATCAGGTTATCTCCCGGGGTAGTATGGAAGCCCATTCTCATTCCCTAAAAATTCTTGATTTTTAGGCCTAAGAATGTGTCTGCTTCTTTGCAGGAAAAGTGATATTCCTTAAGTCATAGGAAGTTCAGGCTTAGAAAAATTTAAGCACCTAAAAATTTAAGTGCCAAAACGTGCATCTTGGTGTGTGGTTTTTTTACCTTCTCAATTTTGTACACCTTGTAGAGCGAATTTTAAAGTAAGTATGCAAATTAGAAATTCCTGGTTAGTCTACAGAAGCAGGGAAAGAAATTCAAAAACTTATGTACAAGTCCCTCCACCAGGGGCTGGAAGAGTCGCTTTCTTGCTGACTAAAACACAGTGTTGGAGTTCGGTGTTGCGAACCGAACAGGAGCCGCTGCAGGAGCAGGGACTCCAGGATCCGCGAGCCTCCTGCTCTCCTAGGCCCACCGAAGCCCCATAACTCGCCTGAGATTCTCAGCAGCGCGATGCGGGTGAAAGATACATAATCAAACACTTCTTTCCCATTGAAGAAAGTGTACCCCAACGAAGGGCAACTAGCGGGTGGCTGGTTTCTACAGCAGTACCTACGGGGCTTTGAAAAAGTCACGCAAATTCCAAATTTTGATATGGTAGCACTACTTAATTGGACATACGTTATTTTCCCTTGTCTGGGTTTATTTTTTCCTTCTGTGCGAAGGGACAATAATCTTAACTTACAGTTCATAAACTGCGTGTTACATCTATATCTAGGAGTTTCTGAAAAGCAGCCACCAGCAAAGTTTCCGTAGTGTAGTGGTTATCACGTTCGCCTAACACGCGAAAGGTCCCCGGTTCGAAACCGGGCGGAAACAAGCTTCGTTTTCTTTCTTAAAATGAATTCTGGCATTTTAAAAGATATAATCTTGATAATAACTTGCCAATCCTTGGAAAATTGAACTTTCAGTTTGGGTGATATTTTATTTGTTCACCAAATGTTTTTACTGACGGCTTGCCATGTGCAAGAAGTGTTCCAGAATTAAAAATTTTTTTGAGTTCAACTTACAACCTGATATTGGAAAAATGTGATGTACAGCCTGGAAGGGGATATCAAATAGTGTAAAAACTCAGCCTGTGTCCTCCTGAGCACTGTATTACAAGTCATTTGATTCTCCATTAGTTTTCCCTTGAAATTGCAGATTTCTCTAAACGCCAGAGACCACGCTTTATTCTTATTCTATATACTTAGTGTCATGCTTGGCACCTGGTACTCATAAATTTGTATTTCTGAATTAATAAATTACCTAAAAGGGTTCCAACAAAAAATGAAACTGGAATCAGAAAGAAAACTCAGAAATATGAAATCAAGAAAGAACGAGCCTCAAATGTTTTCGTTATAAATAAACAACGGCTTTATGCACAAATGTGGTTCTTACTGAGTAGACAAATAAGTTATAAAAAGAGCAAACAGAATCTGGAAAAAAAATCTCAGGAAAGAAGAAACGAATAAATTCAAGTTGAGATTGTCCTTTAAAATAAAGTCGCGAGTAAATTTCCTATGATCCTGACATAACTTCTATCAATAAAAAATGTTGAAGTTTTGGTTTTCTGAGATTTATGCTGTCCGCGGGCACTAGGGAAGAATCCACCCTAACATAACACTGCTTATCTTATCTTATTGTTCCTGCGCCTCTTGTATATTACGCAGCTAACTGGCGTCCCTTTCCTTCACCGTACAAAACCTGAATTCATTGTAAATAATTGTATTAAAATTTTTCGAGCTCAGACTTAGAACCTTTTCGGTATAATGACCGCCTGCCTCCAACGTTGCGCACGCCCAGTTTGCCCTATAGCTTTGCTCCGCTTTAGTTCATTAGAGGTCTGTCACCAGGTTAAGAGTATCCCGGAAACTGGGCTATCGTTGGTTGATGCAAACAAAACCCAGGGAGTCCCAACAGCTTTCGAGCATGTAAACTAAAAAGGGGTGATCAGTCTCAACTCAAAAATTCCCGATGGCGGAGAGCCCGAGTACACGTGCAGCTGTTTCCACTCGTGGGGTCCTGAGGAAGGGGAGGATAATGGGAGAAGACAAGCAACTACAAGCCCCAGGATGCAGTGCGCAATTTGGCTCTTGGAAAGAGGCCTGCGATGCAGCGCTACCTGTCCTGAGCCCAAAATGCGGGCCAAGCGCGAGACGCCGACTGTCGGGCGATCAGAATGCTGAGAATGAGGAACACAGGCGGGGCGCTGTGAGCGAGCCCTCAGGTCTCGTATCTTTGACGCTCGTTATTTCGGGGGGAGAGGGTGCTTGGCATGCTAGCGAGTGCAGTCTCTGGGGGCCAGTCTGTTCAGCCCAGACTGGCGCTGGACCTCCACGATCCTATAGCCTCCAGGGTTACCTCTGGATGCCTGGAGCCGGATGTGACGTCGTCGTGGAGGACAGGAGGGGAGGAGCGTGGCGTGGTGACGTCCTCCCAAGATGGCGGAGAGAGAGTGAAGAAATTGTGATCCCCGTTGGATTGTTTAAGTGAGTTCTGTCTTCACTCCCAGCGCGCTATCCCGGCACTCTCCAGACCCTGGGCCATTGTGGGGCGCGCACCATGACGTTCGAGCGCGGGTCGGGCGACGGTGTTAACGTGGAAGGCTTGTGCGAGGCAGCCCTGCTGTTGGCCTTGGCTACAGCCTCTGTTGTGGGAGTTCGGGGGAGTAGGAGCTGGAGCTGGGAGAAGGGCAGGGCGGCAGAAGCCAGGAGAGACTGGCTTTGGTTGCCACTCTCCGAGGCCAACTGTAGTGGAGAAGGGGAAAGTGAGGGGGTGTGGCCTCTGCGGGGCGAGGGACGGAACCTTTGACAGCCTTTGGCCCTGTTCATTCTCCGTCCCCTGGACACACGCCTTGCGTTTCGGAGCAACTGTGTGCACCGCGGAAGCTAACAGGTTTCGGTGATTTGAGAGCAGTCTTGAACTTGTACCGTGTTTTTCCTCCATGTGTCCCAAGGAATCTTTTCTGTTTTTTCTTAACATCTGTATGCCTACTGAGCTTGAAAGTCTGAAGGTTCAATTGGTGCAAAAGCATGAAATTTTGCAATGCTTTTTTCAGCTTGTGGTAGTGTTTTCACTCATCGCTATTTATTGATGTGTCCGAAGGATTGTGTTAATTGGCCAAGATGAAACAGAGATAGAAAGGCACTCTTCTTTTCAGCATTTTTAACCATATCTGTTTGATAAGAATTTTTTTTGGGGGGGCAGGATAAAATCAGAACTCTTATTCTTGTTTATGTTACGTCCTACCGGTATGTCCCTTCTCCCCTTGGGTGAAACGTTTGATGGAAAGTTAGGATTACTGATTTACTATTTCTTTTTGTCTTTTAGAACAAGGGTAAAATTCCATTCTGATATCAAAATGCAGTATTCGCACCACTGTGAGCACCTTTTAGAGAGACTGAACAAACAACGGGAAGCAGGTTTTCTTTGCGACTGCACCATAGTGATTGGGGAATTCCAGTTTAAAGCTCATAGGAATGTGCTTGCGTCGTTTAGTGAGTATTTTGGTGCGATCTACAGAAGCACTTCTGAGAACAATGTCTTTCTTGATCAGAGTCAGGTGAAGGCTGATGGATTTAAGAAACTGTTGGAGTTTATATACACAGGAACTTTAAATCTTGACAGGTAAAGTACACATTTTATTTTTAAAAGCTAGTCAATAGTCTTTGGAGCCAAAGGAGATTTTTCAGCCCCTGAACTCAGAGTCTTCAAATATTGATGTGCAGTATTACTATTTTCTGTTTGTTTATTTATTTTAAGGAGTCAGTATCACTGATTTGGGATGAACAGACTACAGTTTTAAGCACCAAAAGAACAGAGAAGACCAATAAAGCCTTGTTCACTCACATTTGATTTACCTAGTGAAATGAAGTCTGTGATTTCAGTTATGTAAACTTGGAGATCAAGCACAATGAATTCTAAGTAAATTCCAGTTTCTCCTGCTTCTTGGTCTTTATATTCCTCAGGTCTTCTCTCCCCCTCACTCTCTGTCCCCTTCCTCATAAGGTGTTTGGGGTGAGGGAGTGTAGATGGGAGAACAAAGGAAAAACCTGTGTTCATTTAATGGTGCTACTTATAGTTGGAACTAGGAATAGCAATGTTCAGGGCCTCTTCCTGATCTTGATTCAGGAAAATAATGTCATGGGAGTGTAAGTGGCAGTGACTCCTGTTACCTCTCTAAAGTTACCAATACTAATGTTTAAGTTAGGTTCAAGGTGTTAGAATGCTTCTCGAAGATGCTTAATGCTGTCACTGCACTAACAAGAAGTAGGTTCTGAGGAATCTCACACATAATGAAATATATAATTAGCTTAATACAAATGCATTGGGGGAAAAATAGGGAGGGGATAAAAGGAAAGAGAATCCACTCAAATTACCCGTCTTCTTTCTTTATTATGAAAGTGTGAACATGAATAGGTCATAATTTTCTGACATAGAAAGATTATGGGCTTTAGAATTAGATCTTGCCTGTCAGTCACTTTGTCTCTTTGAGCAAGATGCAACCTCTTTGGGCCTCAGTTTCCCCATCTGTAAAAATGAGATGGTAATAACTACCTTGGTGTTACTATTAAGTTTAAGGATTTACTTGAAGGCCCATCTCCCAATGAACATTAGTTTCCTTTATAGTCTCTTCTGCACCCTCCTCTCCTGATTAATTCCACATTTCTTGGAGAAAAATTAGAAAAAGACATAAAGGAAACACCTGAAATTCTGCCACCTACTGATAACCACTGTTAACATTTTGATAAATATTCTTTCATTCTTTTCCAGATGATCTCTAAGATATATGCACATGCACATTAAGCAAAATCCTCCCCTCCCTTTTACATTGCAGCTTATCATGGAAATAATTCATCTTTAAAAACCTAGAATCATGATGTTCCTTATTACTTTTGAAAAGCAAACATGCTGTTTTGGAATTGTTTTTTAAATGGTGTAATGCAATCTTTGAATCAGTTCTGTATAAGTTGATTAAAGGAACGGAGCAGTGTCATAGATTAATCTCACATGATAAATTATTTAAATTTACTGAATAGTTGACTATACTAAATGACTGATTAAAAATTCAGAATACTTAATATAAAATAACCACAAAACCAGTAAATTTTGGTTGCTCTTCAATTTAGTTTTTTCACTTTCTGAATTAACTTCGCTGGGAAAATCTTGAGTTGATCTCAACACACTGAGGAGCATCTTACTTTGAGCTTTCATGCAAAGAACCAATGTGAAGAACAGCCAGATGTTTTGCTCAGTCATTTTTGGTACATATCTTTTCTGGGGAGCTAATTGAGCCCAGCCACAAATAGAAGATTTATACCAAAAATAGAAAGTCTGTGATTTAGTGATTAAGAAAACAAAATAATAGAGAATTAAGTAGACCCAAGAGCTAGATTACCTTGGCCAAATTTTAGTTCTAACACTGTGATCTAGGAAAAGTTATTTCTTTAGCCACCCATATATCTGCAGTTTGTAATTAAATGACTTTCAATGACTGTTCAAAAGGTAAAAGCAAGTTTTCATGCACGGTAACTTCATGGTTATAAACAAAAGCAGATCATTTATTGTCATAAACAAATGCTGATTGGTTTTTTTTAACTGTAACAGATTATAGGCTGTCTATGAAATAGATAAGTAATTTATATGGATTGCTGTTTTAGTACTGAACAGTTAATTAGTGTGTGACTCAATGCTAGTTTATATTAGTCTTAAAGACTACCTGACCTTGTTATCTGTTTGATGGTTCATTTTATGGAGCACTAAGCACAATTATAATTTGAGACCTAAGTATAAAAAATGATAGAGTAAATTTGGCTTTCATTCTAGTGGTGTCTCATTTATTGTAACTTAATAGATTATGTAACAATTAATAAAAATGCTTAAGAAATATAATGTTTTTAGAGAATGATAACGCTATATACATGGAAGAAACATACAAAAGATGAATAAGATTGTATTTATATCTTGGGCATTTGTGCTATATCTTTGCAGATAGAGAATTAACTTTTTTACAGAGATCATTCATTATATATATTACAAAATTAAGGCAAGGGCCATAAGAAAAGAATATCTTAAGTAATGTTTCCTTACCTAGGGGAAAGAACAGATTATGTTCCAAAAGTTTATTTGTAATATGTTTAGGAACTTGGGATGAATTTTCCTAGAGAATAAAATGTTCCTTAAACTGGTGTTTAGGTTTCCAAACTAGCCTATAAATCTATTCGAGAATCAGCTGAAAATGATTATGTTTATAATAAAAGACAAATTTTTAAAAGCCATTGTAATGCTAAATTTAAAAAGAGGAAACACAGGTGGTACTTGAGGAAAAGCAGGTTTAACTAGATGAGAAAATGGGTAGAGATTTATAGATACTATAGTGTGTATATATGTATACGTTAAATGACCTGAAAGATACATGACACTGGTTATTTTTTATTTCATTTCAAATTTTACTCCTTTTTTAATAAAGATGTATTAATAGCACTATATATTATTAGCTATGATTAAAACCCTTTTCTGGTTCATACATATGATAAATAGTGAAAAGAGATTTTTTTTCCCCTGGAAAATTGAATATGTGGGAAAATGGCAAGTAGGAAGGTTACTTGAGTGAGAGGTGTGTGTGTGTGTGTCCTCACTAAAAGGGTCATATTTTTAGTGGTAATAGCAACTCAACTTGCTGATTTTACAGCTGAGAAAATTGAAGCATCCAAAGTATGGTGACAGCCAGTGCTAATCAGCGTTTCACTACATCGTAAACTTCTGGAGCACAGGGACTGTTTGATGTTTCTTAATATCCCTCTTAGTACCATCCGTGGTAGAGGGTCAGTAAACGTTGACTGGAATGTTGCTCAGGTGACTTAAGTTGTTCTATATAATTGTAACACGGCAAACTCACCAGTTAACTTTGGTTGATATCACACACACACACAAAAGTGGGAGGGTTGCAAGAGAGAACTTAGCACATTCTAAAACCTTGTTCCTGCAAGAGTGATGATGGACCAAGCAACATTGGCCACACCGGGAAGTGCGGTAGAAATGCAGACATTCACCACAGAATTAGTGAATCTCACATTTCACAAGATCTCTTGCTGATTCACATGCATAGGAAAGTTTGAGAAGCACCGTTAAAGTCCCTCGCAGAGGGAGGGGAGCACAGGAGGACAATAGGAAACAAGTTTTTTAGACTCTTCCTGTTGCCAGTCCAGAAACTGGTTGATATCTGAAGAGGTCTCAGGATGAATGGGAAGAGGCAGTAAGTTGCCAGTAGTACATTTGTGTTCCAAGAGTTTTTTAAAACAGGTGGAAACTTTAACATTTTATTTGTCTGTAGTAGTACATAGGTAGCTGTGAATAACCATTATTTTTCATCTTTTCAAGTTCTGTAAAGGGGGGAATTTTTGCCTAAACATTATTGTGAGTGAATGAATTTTGTAAATTTGTTATTTCTTTTAGTTATGCCTTTTTCATCATTCTGCTTTGTTAGTTCTTTAAAAGATTTTGAAATATATGTGCAGCTCTGTTTCAAAAACAGTTTTTCTTTGATCAGAATATTGTAATTTAGCCTTGTTTCCTTACAGTTGGAATGTTAAAGAAATTCATCAGGCTGCTGACTATCTCAAAGTGGAAGAGGTGGTCACTAAATGTAAAATAAAGATGGAAGATTTTGCTTTTATTGCTAATCCCTCTTCTACAGAGATATCTAGTATTACTGGAAACATTGAATTGAATCAACAGACTTGTCTCCTTACTCTACGAGATTATAACAGTCGGGAGAAATCAGAAGTGTCTGCAGATTTAGTTCAGGCAAATCCTAAACAAGTGGCTTTAGCAAAGAAGTCATCTCAAACTAAAAGGAAAAAGAAGGCTTTCAATTCCCAGAAAACAGGGCAGAATAAAACAGTGCAATATCCCAGTGACGTTTTAGAGAATGCATCTGTTGAATTATTCCTAGATGCAACTAAATTATCCACACCTGTGATAGAACAGGTTGCACAAAGAAATGATAATTCAGAACTCGAGTTGACATCAGTTGTGGAAAATACTTTTCCAGCACAAGATATTGTGCAAACTGTTACAGTGAAACGGAAACGTGGAAAATCACAGCCAAACTGTGCTCTGAAAGAACACTCTATGTCTAATATAGCCAGTGTCAAGAACTCTTATGAGCTGGAAAGCTCTGGGGAAGAGCTGGATCAGAGGTATTCCAAGGCCAAGCCAATGTGTAACACATGTGGGAAAGTGTTTTCAGAAGCCAGCAGCTTGAGAAGGCACATGAGAATACATAAAGGCGTCAAACCTTATGTTTGCCACTTGTGTGGAAAGGCATTTACCCAGTGTAACCAGCTGAAAACGCATGTAAGGACGCACACAGGTAAGACTGGTTTGTGGGAGATATAATTTTTGTTATACTGTGACTGAAATAATAATACTTTTCTAGAGAACATATTAATATACAGTGTTGACTATTTGTGACCAAAATTTGATCCATACTTGTATTCATAATAGAATTTAGCATGTTAGACTGTTGAAAATTTCTTTGTAATTGGGACCCAGTATTTAATGGCTGTTTTATTGTGATAAGTACTCTCAAGTCCTAATACATGAGCTCTTTATACCATTTTCTGTCATAGTTAAAATAAGCATAAATTTGGTTCTAGCTTACTATTTAACAGAGAAAGATATTAAAATTGGTGAAGAGTAAAAGTAGTTACAACCCAGGCCAATTCTCAGCTTTTGCCAACGTATCTCACCACCTGCTTCCTAGACTTTGTTGACTTCTAGAACATGTTTGTTAGCATTACACATACATTCCTTCCTCAGCTTCTACATTTACCTTTATTGGTGTACTTACGTTTGTACTTTTTAAGATGCAATGTGTATTCTTTCCTTGATGACTTTTCACTGTTACAAACTGAGAAACACTCGTTTCTTTTAACTCCACCAGTGTTTTCAATAGTCAATCAGGAAGAAGCGATCCTATTTGCTTTTTTCTAGCAATTGACATTTTCTGAACACCGAAACTAGTACTGTTGAGGAACTCTTGTGAAAGCTTATATGGCTTATGCAAATAAAACAGAATATTTGTTTCTAAACATAGATTTTATTTACTACTTCTTTTAGGTGAGAAGCCATACAAATGTGAATTGTGTGATAAAGGATTTGCTCAGAAATGCCAGCTAGTCTTCCATAGTCGCATGCATCATGGTGAGGAAAAACCCTATAAATGTGATGTATGCAACTTACAATTTGCAACTTCTAGCAATCTCAAGATTCATGCAAGGTAAAAAACAAAAACAAGAACTGTTTGATCTCTGAGTCTGGCATTCATCATAGTCTTATGAATAGACTACTGTATTAGAATTCAGGGCAGTAGCGTTCCAATTGTGGTTCCACCAGCCAATATTCTCAGCACAGTCAAGGAACCACAAGGAGGGAGTCCGTGGGGGCTGGAGGGGAATGAGTGAGTGAGGGAAATAAGATCAGAATGGTGATAAGGCGTCCAGATGGTGTAGGGTTTTGTAGGCCATTATAAAGCTTTCACTCGTGAGACTGAGAAATGAGTGATGTGATCTTGCTTGCCTCTTCAGAGGATGACTCTGGCTGCTATATTAGGGAAAGATTATAGGGTCACAGAGTGGAAGTAAAGTTACCAGTTAGGAAGTTCTAGATAAAACACAAGTAAAAGTGATGGTTCAGCCAGAGAGGTAGCAATGGAAAAGATAAGTATTAGTCGGATTCTGGACATATTGTTAAATGAAGGACAAACAGAATTTCCTGCAGATTGGATGGGGCGTATGAAAGAGTAAAATCAAAGATAATTTTGAGGTTTTGAGCCTGGCCACCTGAAAAGATGGTATTGCCATGAACTGAAATGGAGAAATTTTGTGGATAGAGCAGTTTAAGCAGGAGTACAGGAGTCGTTGGAGTTCTGAATGTTAAATTTGAGATGACTGGTGGAGATCTCAGTGGAGATATACAATAGACGGTTGGTTCTGTACATCTGGAGTTAAGGGGGCTGCTTTGAGCTAAAGATATAAATTTGGGGGTCATCAACATACAGATAATATTCAAAGCCGTCACACTGGATGAGGTCACCAAGAGAGTGATTGTGGATAGAAAAAGAGATCAAAGGACTGAGTCATGGGCATTCTAATTAAGAGTTCTGGGAGATGGGCAAGAACCAGCAGAGGTGACTAGGAAGGAGCAGCCAATACAGGAGAAAATCCAAAAGAGTGGGTTGCCTTGGAATCCAAGTGAAGGAAATGACTCCCGAAGGGAATGATCAGCTGTGTCAAATCCTGATGCCAGGGAGATGAAGACTGAGAATTGACTTGGATTTAGCAAAGTGAGAGGTCGGCAGTGCTCTTGATGAAAGCAGTGTTTTAGCAGAGGCGAGAAGAGAGAAGAAGTGAAAGTAGAACAGTTGAAAATTCAAGGTTTTGGTAAGCAGGAACAGAAAAATGAAGGAGCAAGTGAAGTCAAGGGTCTGTATTGTGTTGTTTTTTTAAGGTGGGAAACATCAGTATATTTGTATGCTACAATCCAATGGGGTGGGAAAAATGGGTGATGGAGAATGGAGGAAATTGCAGGAGTGATATCACTGAGTAGGCAAGGGGATAGTGTCTTAAGTATACAAAATGGGAGTAGTGGATTCAGATGAACTGTCACCCTCAGAATTAGCAAGAAGGAAAGTAAAATCTATAGGTACAGATGTCTAGATAGAAAGTTGTGGTGATAGGAATTTTCTGATTGCTTGAAATTTTTCTCAGTGAAACCGGAAGCAAGGACATCAGCTAAGAGAAGATGGGTGAGGAGGTGCTGGAAGTTTGAGGGAAGAGTTGTGAAGAGTCAGTGAATGCACAAGCAAAAATAATTGCCTGCAGTATTAGGGATGCACTTGACAACCATATAAAGATGATGGCAAAACTTTTGGAACTGGTCTCAGAGCTAACGTTTTTATAACAACCAAAACATTTATTTTTGACTGTATACATCGAAACTTGGTTTTAAATACATATGCTAGATCTGTTAAGATGAAATGAAATAAAATATTGTATGAAAAATGCTTGCTATATAGACTGACCTCCAAATTGTTTTACTTACCAACATAAAACTTTATATTTACCTACTAACAGGAAGCATAGTGGAGAGAAGCCATATGTTTGTGATAGGTGTGGACAGAGATTTGCCCAGGCCAGCACACTGACCTATCACGTGCGTAGGCATACTGGAGAGAAGCCTTATGTATGTGATACTTGTGGGAAGGCATTTGCTGTCTCTAGTTCTCTTATCACTCATTCTCGAAAACACACAGGTAAGAATTTGACATGGAGAGACTGCTTAAAATAAGGAAAGTTGTAAGAAAAAGAAGTTAAGCCTTTATAGAAAGTATATTGCAGACTTTGTAGTTACATATCTGTTGTGTTTGCACTTCTTGAATCTTTTTATGTTTATGATTTTCAGATATATATTAGATTAAAAAACAGACTTATTTCTAGTAGGTGAAATACATGGTGGGTGAAATTTTTTATCATATAACTTAATTTTGATAGTGTATAAATTTGAGATATTTTATGACCTTAGACAAACTCTTAGCCTCTTGAAGTTTCATTTTCCTTAGATAAAACTATGGGATGAAATTAAGGGGTGGGGGTGGGTTTGGGTAGAACACTGATTTTGTTATAACTTCTTAGGACTTTTCATACAGACATTCTAAGATTTGCAAATTAAACAGATACTTCAAATGCTAAGTATCAGTTTTGAAAAATTCTGTTCAAAGATTCTAGCTTTTTGTAAGGTACATTTTTAATAGATCTATTCTAAATGAGTTTATTCATCTTTTAGTAATATAATAGACAGCAAGAATTGAAATACGGATCGATGAATGTATGTGTTTTTAATCATATAAAAATCAAACTTCTTGCCCAACTAGAAGGACATTTGCAGAAATAAAGTTTTATTATATTAAAAGCATCAGATTACATGAACAGGGTAAAATAATTACTAATATTCATTTAGGTTGGATCACACTGAAAATACCTCTGAAGTACAATATAAAGAGGTTTTAATTTAATATTTTAGAACAGCTTACTTAGATATTGTAATTGATAAATATTATATTGGTATAGTACACCACTTCGCTATCTTTTATTTTCCATCTAGGTGAAAAACCATACATATGTGGTATTTGTGGGAAAAGTTTTATTTCCTCAGGAGAACTCAACAAACACTTTCGATCCCATACAGGTCTGTGTTTAGGGAGAACGTATTATTTTTTGTTCTCTCTAATTTCTTTTTATGTAAACCTTGACTTTTAAACCATTTTGGACTATATGGTATCTAGTCACACTCTATCTATATCAATATTTTAATGTATAATATCAACTTTCTATTTGCTTCTTTAGTTTTTTTAGTTGTTTAGAGTGTGAATTAAATTTGGTTGAGAATTTTGTAGATTTTCTAAGAAATATGCCAGATTATCAGTAGTTTTTAAAAATGATTTGGATTAAATTGCACAGATATAGGAAGAAATGAAAAGGAAAAGATAATAAGATAATATTAGATATTTTTAACAGTGTTCAGTATGCAAGTTTTAGGAATAAATTTTAATAGTGACATGTTTATTATAAGGTAATAAGTAGTATGAAGAAAATATTGAAGGTAAAAAAAATTTTAAACAGGAAAATGCCACTTTGAAAATACGTTGTTTTGACTTTTCTTTTTAAAAATTATTCCTCATAATTCCTATCTAGAATAGTGTGAGCACCTAGGAGACATTTGATAAATTTATTGGCAACTTCTGTATTCTCATGCTCTTTAGTTTGCATTATAAAGCATTGTTCTTATTTCAACAGAATTATGTTGTAGCATTTTATTCTGTCAGTATTTTTTAAGGATTTTCTAATTTGTAATCCTCCTGAGAGCAGAAACCGTAATTATGCTCCCCTTCTCCCCCCCAGGTACTGTGTTTCCCCAAAAATAAGACTGGGTCTTACGTTAATTTTTGCTCCAAAAGACGCATTAGGCCTTATGTTCAGGGGATGTCATCCTGAACAATCATGCTAGGGCTTATTTTCTGGTTAGGTCTTATTTTCGGGGAAACACAGTGTATCTCTCATCCGGGTCTGGCATATAATTGGCACTCACTAAATGTCTGATAGAAATAAAATATTATTCTTTTAGTTTAAAATTTCTGTTAATAAAAATGCTCGGTTTTCCCTGAAATGGCGATACTTTATGTACTTTATGTAAAGTAAAGGAGTACCAGTGTATGTAGAAGTTTTCATTTCACTATATTAAAACCAAGTGATTAAAATGGTAATATGAAACTAAATCTAAACAGTATAGTAAGGTTTGCAATGTGTTCATAAACGTTGATATTTTTGTCTTAGTTAACTTCCAAAATACTGAGGTTTTAAACTTTTTAACTTGTTTTTCAGGAGAAAGACCATTTATCTGTGAATTATGTGGAAATTCTTACACAGATATTAAAAATTTAAAGAAGCACAAAACAAAAGTCCATTCTGGTAAATGCTTATGTTTCTTAAAACATTTGGGGCTCTCATGTTGGTGCTATTTCTTAAAATGTTGAGATGCACATTATAACAGTTTAAATTAGATTTTTTAAAAACTAGATATACATATGAGGAAGGTAGTTTTATAATTTGCACATAAGTTCACTCTGAATTTCTTTTCTTATTGACCTTCTAATAAATAATATTAAAATAAGGAAATATTTTGTCCTTTAAATATCTGATTTATGAACAGTTTCAAAAATGAAGGACTGTATAGGCAAACTGTGTATCACGTTCCCCACACCAGAGTCTGGGTTGCCTAGAGTTTACTGTGGTTATATGAAGAAGGGCATCGTGAACACTAGTCCAGAAATATATCAGAGGAAATAAGGAAACGGGTAGTCCCAAAATGTTGTAATATATAAAAATAGAAAGCCAGACTACAAAATTTTAAGTCTGTTGCTTAAAATGAATCCTTGAAAAAGTTTCATTGTGTTTACCATTTTCTTTCATCATGATTAGGAACACACTTCTTTAGTGTGAAGAGAGGATAGTAAGTCTTTGATAGTAAATATAAATATAAAGATTTAATTAGTAACATCTGAAAATTGTATTGAATCATTAATTCAACAAACATTTATTAAACACCTCTAGTGTACACATAACTGCAGGGTATATGAAGTTGAATAAGGCATAGTCCTAATCCTCCAAGAATTTATAATCTAGTGTGGGAGAACAGAAATCTACATAAATATGATTACAAGACAAAATGTAGGATATAATAGAGACACAGAAGTGCTGAAGAAGAGATTAAGTACTTCTGAGACGAGTATTGAAAGTCTTAATCCTGGAGAATTTGCAGGACGGAAAAGAGTTCAGAGCATGGAAATAGGAAAGGAAGGGTTCCTTCCAAGCAAAAAGGACATTGTGAAGAGAATCACTGGGATGAGAAAGCACAGGCTATATTCTTGGCTGGTTAAACTGAAAAGTCTGCAAGAACAGAGAGAATTACAATTTTATGAAAGCAAATCACAGTTTTGTCTAATGAGGACAGTGAGATTGAAATGTCAGTACTTTGCAGTGTCAGGAGTATAGTAAAGCTAGTGGAAAATTTGAAGGTTGTACCTTTAGTCAGTGTGATAACTATTCCTTTAAGTAGAGCAGAATTTGTTACCTCTGAAAACATATGAAAGTGCCATACCTCTGAACTTGAACTTAGAGAATAGTATGAACAACTCATTAATACAGTCAGTGAACAAATAGAGTATTTATTAAGTGTATAGCACTCTTGGGTGCTTTGAAGAAATTAGAGAAGTGTAACTTGACATTTACCCTCAAGGAATTTACAGTCTAGTAACCGTAAATTCAGGGCATACCTGAGTGTTAAAGAGCGATGAGAGAGAGAGAGGACCAGCCCTGTGGCTCAGGTGGTTGGAGAGCTGTGCTCCTAACGCCGAGGTCACCAGTTCGATTCTCACATGGGCCAGTGAGCTGTGCCCTCTACAGCTAAGACTGTGAACAACGGCTCTCCCTGGAGTTGGGCTGCTGTGTGCTGCCATGAGCGGCCAGTGGCCAGCATGAGTGGCCAGCAGCCGGCGAGAACTGCCGTGAGCTGATGACTGACGACTGGCGACCAACTGCCTCAGCCTGGGGGAGCGCAAGGCTCATAATACCAGCGTGGGCCAGGGAGCTGTGTCCTACACAGCTAGACTGAGAAACAAGGGCTTGAACCAGAGTGGAGGGGAGACAGAAGAAAGGTGGGGGGGAAGATATCACAAGGCACTATATGAAACATTGACAAATGTGTGACAAAACAGATGAGAAACAGTTCACCCTGGTCTAGAATATTAAGTCCATTTTTATAATGGAGCTGGTGCTTGAACCTAGTCTGGAGGTCCATGTTGGATTTGTATAGGTAATGAGGAGGGCAAATCAGCAAAGAGAAACAGCATGAGTAAAAGGTCTGGTGGTTGGAGTGCAAGTTCTGGGAATGGTAAGATTCTACCTCAAGGTTTTTGTTTTGTTTTTAAAGATAATACAGATTTTTTTCCCCTTCCATTTCAGGGGCAGATAAAATTCTAGATTCTAGTGTAGAGGATCATCCCTTGAGTGAACAAGATTCCATACAAAAAAGCCCTTTATCAGAAACTTTGGATGTGAAGCCTTCTGATATGACTTTACCACTAGCTCTTCCGCTTGGGACTGAGGATCACCACGTGCTTCTGCCTGTCACAGATAACCAGTCTCCTACATCGGATACATTGTTGAGGTCAACAGTGAATGGATATTCAGAACCACAGTTGATTTTTTTACAGCAATTGTACTGACTTTGTGAGGATTTATGGACTTGCTAAGACATCTCTGGTAGTAAACAAATATTTCTGGTAAAGTGCATATACTCAAATTACCTTTCATTTGAGTTGTGACCATTATTTTTCATTCACTGAAGTAAAAGTACCTGATGCTGCATCATAACTGTGCAATGCCTGTTTTGATTTTTGGCTTTTATGTCTAGCTTATACACACAGCTTCTTAAGGACTGAATTATACTACAGTAGCACTATTTTAGGTGGTTACGTTTGATTTTCTCTTAGAGCTGCCTTAATTCCATTTTTATTTTGCGTTTTACAATTGCCTTTCATTTATTAAAAGTGGAACCTGTCAGTTGATACAATTCAGTTTTGACCTGTGGCATTTAAAATTTTTCTTCCCCTCAAAATTGAAGCAAAATCCATGATGGTATCAGTCCAAGAGTGTTGCTGTTACCAAGCCCCATAGACCAATAATGTAAACTATGAGGGAAAATATAAAATTTCATATTTCTGCCTAAGAAAATTTAGGTACTGAGTAAGAATTGTGCTATTTCGCTATTAATATACTTCATTGAAGGTAACTTTTCTAATGAAACAAAAATATGTGTTTCTCTTACAAGGTAAAAAAAGTATATAAAAATTTAGAACTCAATATTCTGGAGAAAACCAGTGGTCAGTACTTTTGATTTGGGTTATCTGAAACTACATTTTACATGAATTTAAATAGATATTTGGTGTTTTTACCTTGTTAAAAGACAGTTTCAAAATTTGATCAGTTTTCTAGATTACGGAAGATGAGGAAAATATACTAAGTTTCTAAAAATTTTCATAAGCCTCTCATACCTGTCATGCACTTTTTAAAATATTAAATTCTAAAAATTTAATATTTTAAATATAAGTATATTCTAAATATAAATTTAATGCATACCATGAATCACTTGGCTTCTGAATTTGACACATTACATAGATTTAAGAAATTAATTTCAATTACAAGTAAACATTTGAGTTATCAGAAAGCCAATTTATTAAACATTTTATATTTATGTTTTCTATAAGTTTTGAGTTTTAAAATTTTATAAATTATACCACATTTTGTTGTTGTTGTAGTTTCACAGTAGTCCTTTTCCTTCCTAATGAACGTAGAAAATTCAGTATTGTTCTGGTATTTCCCCATCCCATTTTTCCCACAGACTGATTTATTTTACTGCCTGATCTTTGGACATTAAATTATCAGTTCCACAAAGTCATTTCTACTGCTGATCAAACTCCATGGTGACTCTTATTTCTGCCATGCATTAGTTATGACTTGTTTTTTGTTTTAAACTACACCTGTAATAAAGTTAATGTATTTTCTATTGGTATTGATTTCTTTAATTGTATTTTCTCTGAGGTCCTAGTCATAGGAGCCAACTAGAGGACATAATAAAACTACATAATTCTTACAAACTAGAGAAATCGTCACCATATCACAGCACACTCAACATTTTCACAATAAATTGCCACCAGTGGGATAGACTTAATTGAATACTTTGAAATATTGCCTTATATTTCCATCAAACAGTATTATTCATATAAGAAATCTAATTATGCATGTGTATTAATACACTGGGTTTAAATACAATTTATAGTTATAAAATGTTCAACTAATCTATTCTGGCTTAAATTTAATAGCAACTTATTGGAATGTGAAGAAATTAAAGAAAACTAAAGACTCAGCCTCTTTAAGAAGACTGCTGAAATGGAGAGGTTATATTTAATTCACATCTTCATTAATCCAAGCATCTAATGAACAAAATTTCTTTTTAAAACTACTACAGTGATGCCATAATTCTATGAGAGCAGTAGTTACCAAATTTCCTCTAATATGATGGTAATTAGCATTTTGCCTTTGTATAGATTAGCCTTCAAATCTATTTTTAGTATTATTGTATTGGAGTGCCTAAGGTTGATTTACTGTGCTTTTCTTCATCACACCTGCTTCTTAACTACAATAATTTCATTTTTAAATTAACATGGCTTGATGCTCTTCCAGAATGACAGGTAAAGAAAGACTGAAGACTGAATATCATATCTTGTCATTCTTCTCATAATGCCATCCTATTCTTTATCATAATATGCATATATTTTAGTTGTATCTGGTATCATTCTAACATTCATACTTATCATTTTAGTTAAGGCCCTCATTAAATACATTTGTTATAATGCAGTGTTTTGAGAAAGTGATAAATAATTAAGAATCGACCTAAGTTTTTTTAGTGTTTAGGATGCTGAAGATCTTACTGAGAAACAAATTGTTTTCTAAATTTTGTTTTATACTTGTATATTTTTCCTACTGTATTTGTTAGAGATTAGACTTTTTAAAAAGTCTAATGTTTTAATGCAGTTTCTGTTATTTTCAGGGAAACATGGTATATATGCTGGCAAAGCCCCACGGCCAATTTTAATGTATGCCACACATTGAGAACTATTATCCTAAACATTTCTTGATGTTCTTCCTTTGCCAAGCATTTATAAAATGAAGATCTTGATAAAATTTTCCATCTTTACTCAGAGATTTTAAGTCTTTAGAACTTAGCTAGAAATACCACTAAGTAAAAAAGAGATATGTTTTAATGCAGTTTCTGTAAATTCTACATTTTTACTCATTACTTATGAACAATATTGGGATTTTGTTATTGGATCATTAACTACTTGAGACAGTAAAATGGTCTGATCTTCTGTCTTCGGCATCCCCTACATGCATTCATTCGAGAGAGATTTGGTGTATTTATTTAAGGAATTAGGTAATTATATAAATATAGTAAACATCCAGAAATATGGTATTCAGTTTCAAGAAGAATATATTACAATAAACACCATCGTTGTGAACAGATACTTGGATTAAAATACCTGGTATTTCAAATGCTAGGAAGTTATTGTAATAATACATAAAGCTACAAAGATAAATACAACAAATTTCACCTGTAAGTTTACAGTCAAATGGGAAAGACAAGCCTGAATGTAACTTGGAATAAAACAAGTCAGAATGTTCAGTTATAGGGAAAGAAGGCAGAAAGGAAATGCTGAGCAGTCAAAGGGAGTAGAATGGACAAAGAAAGGACCATCGTTCTCGTGGATAGGCGAACCAGATGGCTGATGGAAGCAATTTGCACACAGCTGACTGAGACAGGCAGAATGGAAAGTATGAAACGGGAAGGAGAAGGAAGCCCAAGGCATGCCCAGCTCTCTATCCCATCATACTTGAAATTGTACTCTACCCTTAGCCCATGCTGAAGGAATGGGATTAGATAGCCAAGTTTATAACTTATGTTCGCACACACCCACCGTGAGCTAGTTAGGTTCTTTCTCCAGAATTTGAACTATGAAATTCTGACACTTAGGTATACACGTAAGTGAAAAGATAATTTAGAACTGGCCCAGAGTCAGTGAAGCAAGACAAAGTCTAAAGGAAATTATGAATTAGAGAAAACTGATCTATAGAGCAAGGAGATGAAATAGGTTTGCAGAACCAAACCTATTTCAAATTGAGGCCCTGTGGCCTGGGTTTCTAGTTTTGCAGTCCTTGAGGTGGCACAGCTATGCTTCATTTCTTTGTCCCTGGATGCCACTGATTTTTATTTTTATGTATTTATTTATTTATTGCCTGTTAAATCCTTAGAGTAAATCCCCTTTTTCCAAAACAGGCTTGAGTCAGTTTCTGTTCCTTGCAGTTAGACAGCCCCAACTTAGACACCTAAGTTTTGATTCTTACTGAAATGATGCCATTACTGTGATAGGAAGATGAGGAGGAGGTTAATGGAAGAGAAGACTAGAATGGACTGAATTTGGTGGTGAGATAGCCACATGAAAATAGTCTAGCAGAAGTTGGAAACGGGCCTGAAACCCAGGAGAGGTTAACACGAGATACAGATCTTGCAGCATAAGGCTAATAAGTATTGTGAGAAGAATTATTAAGGCAGGCCTGGGAGCTGGTACAGAAGAAAATAAAATGATGAGAACAAAATCTTGGGGGAAATGCATTTAAAGAAAAGCAAAAGAGAAAAGGCGATGGAAAGTGATAACAGGAAAAAAACAGGGTGGTGCAAGTTTCGTGAAGACAAGTGGTTTTGTACTCGTCACATGGTACAGAGAAATAGACGCCAATCAAAGACAACATTGTGTTGGGTAATGGGGAGTAGAAGCTAAGTGGGTATGGTTTGAGTAGTAGATAAGACATAATGTGTACTATTTAGTTTGAAAAGCAGAGTGTGTGGTGCGAACAAGATTATTTTATCAAATATCTAAAAAGTATAAACCACTCTATATCTTGCTTTTTTGCTTTCAAATTTGAAACACTGTAAATTGAGCATAATGTGATCTGCAGCACTGCAATACGACACTTGGTTCTTAAAGGATGATTGCTAAGAGGAAAATGGAAGGAAACAACATATATAGTTGCATATTTACTCATTACAGTTCAAATGTACAAAGGAAACGGAGTTTTGCTTCTTGAGCTCCCACCAATGGGAAGTCTGGGAAAAATTAACTTTTAGTCCTAACCACTTTAAAACCCAGCCTGATACATAGGAGACATAATTTATAATATTGTAAGGTAATGCTTAAACTCTTGGAGTGTTGCTCATATTCCTGTGCTTTGTCTTCTAAAATGGTGTCCAGCTATGTGGAGGGGGCTTACCTGATAATGGCACCAGGGAAGTCTGTCTTCAGCTCTTTCATTCTCTGGGCATCCTATTGGCCTCATGGTTCTCTTAGGTGTAGAAAACTCAGACTTCTGCAACTCTGTCTCAAGCAGTCCAATGTAGGTCAGGTTACAGGTTTAGCACATGCAGGGTCTCTGGTCCCGCTCCCGGCAGTGGACACAATATGGTGAGGCCAAAAAGGAACAACAGTGGAGCCATAGATAGGGGAGTCATACCACTATATTCTCGATGGCGGCTGGTTGAGACACAAATCCAAACATCCGCCAGTTCCCCAACGAGGGGTCTTCCTGCACCCCCGTCTTGCTGGTGGCCTGGCGAGACACAGGAAGTAGGATCAACATGGTCTGCAATCCACAACCCCCACTTGTTAATTGCAACCCGCTGTCTGCTTCTCTGCCAACCAACCAACCCACCAACGTAGCCTTGGCTGTTATATTAGTGGCTAATGGCTAACCGGTAACAGCTGGTGCCCACCTAGCCACAGCGGATGGCCATCTGATCACAGCTGATGGCCATCCAATAATTGAGCGAGAACCTTTCCACATGAGGCCAAGAGCCTGGAAACCACTCTCTGGGACTTAGTCCCCACACCACCCCACTGCAGGCTGGAGGCAAACCTACTTGCTTCCTGATCTTCCGAGTCTCCTCTTGGAGAATGGGAAAATTTGTGGGTCCCCTCCACAGCACACAGGACCAGAAAGTAGCCTGGAAAAGCCAGCTGCATTACTAAGCTTTACATTGGTCTGACAAATGAATCATACTCATATAATGTTGCGCAAAAGAAGTCAGATACAAAACATATATACTGTTTGATTTCATTTATATAAAATACGAAAACAGGCAGAACTACTTTGGTTTTAGAAGTCAGGATAGTGGTTGTCCATTGGAAGAGGGTTGGAGGAGCTTTTGGGAAGCGTGTGGTATTTACTCTCTCTGTGTTATACTCGTCGTAGGTGGGTAGCTTTGTGATAATTCATCTAGCTGTTCACTTAAGATTTGTGTTCTTTTCTGTATGATGGCTATACTTCCATTTAAAACAAGTACATGTGTATATTTAAAAAACCAAAAGTTTGAACAATGAGAAAAACAGAGCACTGGTTCTTAAACATTAATGAGATTAAAGATGGCCTGGATTGTAAAAATGCAGATTCCCCAGACTGTGCTTAGAAATTTTGATTCAGTAGGTCTGACTCTTAAGAATCTGTATTTTTAACATTTGCCCCAGGTGATTCTGATACTCCACACTTAAAAAGTGCTGATTGAGCATCTGTAGTTCTGACAAACTATCCTAACTCTGGTTCAGATATAAGAAGTTTGTCATATTGTTATTCAAGCTTGCATTTACTACGTAGATCTTTAATTGCTAGGAGTAGCGTTTCCTCACTAGCTTAATGTTTTTCCAAATGTAATGACAGTTTTTTTAAATGTTTATATTTTTTTCTATAGCATGGTTTTATTGCATCCATTGGATTCTGCAGTTTTTCAGATTTAATTAAAAAACAAAATTTTATTCATTTCCTGTTGCATTTTTAATATTACAGAGACATTGACTTTTCTGGGACATGCAGCTTTTTAGATAGATATTTAGATATATATAACATGTAGTAATGTAAAAGAACTTAGTAAAAAACCAACTAGTCTATATCTGCAGAGGAGAGATCTTAAAATGGAGAGAAAATAAGCTTTAAAACATGTAGAGGAGAACACTGTCACATAAGGTTTGATAAAACCTAATAACGAAGAGTAAAATCAACAGCTAGTAAAATCAGTCAACTTAAGTGTCAGGATACATAAAGTCATTTATAGAATTCTGTGGTCTCTACAGTTTTGTTGATTCCATTGTAAACATTCGTTGATAGCAAATCTTCAATAAGTTTTTCTTACATCAATGGAAGGTCATGTTATTTCTAAAATTCCATTACCAGATTATGGTAGTTTTCTTTAAAATAACATATAAACAATATCTTAAAAAAAAACAAAAACAAAACCACCACCTTTTCACATATTTGTTATTAAACAAACTACTGAGTATTTTTCAACCAATCCCAGATGTTTTAAGATTTTGCTTTTCAGCACAGACTCAACCTGATAGACTCAACCATCTGTCCTGGATGATTCAAATACATCTCTGAAAGCATGAGAATGGAGTTGGGAAGGCATTTAGGTCTTTCCTAGCTCAGTGACTCTAACAATTAAATGAAAATAATGCCTTACATAATTTATTCAAATGTTTTTCCCATTTTATACCCGCCCCCTGCCCCCTTCCCAGGGAGTATGGAAAAGTGGTATTAGGTGCTAAATATAAGGAAAGACCTGTTAAAACTTTAAAAATAATGAAATAATAGGGGATACTTGTCTTAATTGTTTGATAAAGGAATGGGCAATGGCAGATGTTTGTATTTTTTAATGTTAAATTTTTAGAATAAATACAGCTGCTATCCGAGGAATTCACAATCCTTTAAGTGAAGGTCAGTATTTTGACAACTATAAAGCTGATCACCTTGATTTCACCTCTTTTCTCAACATTTAGAGATAGATGGTATTTTAGACTGCAGAACCTCAGCTTAATTTTTAAAGTACCTTTTTCAAACTGTTCACATATTATTTTTCACACTTGGCCTGACTTGAGCAGTAATAAGTCATTCAGATAAGCAGCCTCTTCTTGGTATGTATGAATTCATTAATTTGTGAATATAGGTGTATAATCGAAGTGTCATAGTGTCAATTGCCTCTTAGAAATCTTTATTTGCAAACACGATTGGCTGCAGGCAACAGTCATTTGTCATCAAATCATTGAAGTGTTACTGGCATCTTCCAAAAGAGAGATCTTACAAAGTCCCCTGGCAGCACTGACTTGTTTGGAAAGTATACTTTTATATTTATTTGTATATGTCTATTTTATATGTATTTGCCTGTATTTGTGAGAGTGTATCAATACCCATCTGTAATACATAAATAAGACATAAAAATTTCAACCTCTAAACCCCTTGGAATTCCCTGGGAATCTGCCACCTGAAACCTTTTTACCAGTTCATGACAACTTTCAGTCAGTATATCTGTAATGACCTTTCCTTGTATACTATTTTACTACTTGGCTATATTTTCTTTATAAAAATAAATTAGTTTCTTGATTTCTTTCTCCAGGGTTCAAATTTTAGTCTTTGTTTTGTAAAATTTCTTCTAAAAACTTACACTACTCAGTTTTTCATACTGGACAGTTTATACAAAATTTCATATATTATGCATTTGACTAAAATAACTTGTTCTAATTTATGAAAGAAAAAATAGGCAATAAAATATTAATCTATGTGAACGTAGTAAAACAAATATGTAAAAATTATTTTACAGCTTGTTTTTCATAGATGTTCACCTACTGGTACAAGATTAAAACCTGCATTAGCTGAGTGCATGCAAGCTTCTCCATAAGTTGGTGTCCAGTAATAGTGCTTTTTAAGGCCATTGGAGACTTCTGCAAGATACACACGTCCATCCACCACATATGGTTCCACATCTGTATTGTCTGGTTTTAGACAGCCCATTTGAATTAACTCTGAATATGCCTAAGATTTTTAAGAAAAGAAACTATATCATTAAGAAAATATTCATTTTACAGTGCTTAAACAAATTAGCTGTGCTAATTTGCAGTCTAAAATAAAATATTCTGAATAACATTGCTGAATTTTTTAAATATTTTCCAAGTATTGTGGTTAGGTTTTTATTCATTTAATTTCACACAATGAAATTATCATCTTGTAAAACTTATTTCTAATATATTAGGCATGTTTTTCTTTTTTTTTTTAATGACTCCCAGAATTAACAATTCTCTGTATTACCAATTTTGTAAACCAAAGGTCCCAAGGTCAAAATTTTCAAGTCCCACAGAGGTTCTTAAATGACGGGGGAGGACTATTGTACATGCTCTTGAAGATCTGATGATAGCCAGGGACCCACTTCTCAGAAGAGTAAACAACCACAGATTTTGCAGACAACTGTATGGAGTTCATGAACCCCCTGAAGCTGACCTACAGATTTAGGCTCAGAGACAATCCCATAGTATTTGATACTATCTTGGCTGGCTACCTAATTATTTCTTCATTGTAGACATTTCTTTGTCTATGTTTTATGGATCATTGGTACCTATGTGTCATACAAACATGTTATACTTGTTTGTCAGTAAGGTTGCAATTATAGAGAAAGGCAAAAATTTAAACAATAAAAGATTTAAAAGTCTAGTTGCTTTCTGCTTTAGCTTGTCATATTAGTTCTACACTCAACTTACACAGCTTCCAGTGTGTGATGTTTATAATCATATATAGTATTTGGTATCTTTTGCTATTTCAAACATAAAACTTTCCAGTAGCTAATTTTCAGGACTTAATGTGAAGATTTATCAAAACTGTCGTGTTTCACTATGCGCTAATCATTCCTAAGGCACTTGTCAATGATTGTAAACAATGTCTGACGTTATGGAGAAGATCCCAGAAAATACGTTCAGTGAAGAAAAAAACTTACCACACATGTAGCTTCGTCCAATTTGTTTCCCCAAATGTAGATGTTAGAGAGAGTGAGATTTGTTTTCACTGACTGTGAAAGGGCAACAAGTCCTTCTCCCTCTATGTTGTTGCTGACTACGGACAAACTATGGAAAAAGGAAAAGTAATAACCCTGGAAACCAATACTTCCACAAAGAGAAAATGCATAAGTTAGCAACAACATTTATTACATTTTATTGTGTAAAGTCTTTGCGTTCTTCTTAAATATATTTAATGTAGTACTCAAAATATCGACCATGTAATTCCTAATATCCACATAACAGTTTTCGAATTACATGCGTCATATACCTACACTTAAATAGATTTTCATTTTATATTCAGTAAATATTTGGGGGTGTATTACACATACATTTGTCAAGATAAAGCCATCCTACTAATATTTTCTTCGATTCATTTTTATTTTTAAGTCGGTCACACTGAATGATTATGATTTTTCTATTAGAATTCAGGATAAGTAATATAAGAAAAAGAATTTTCTCATTAATCCTAAGCAATCAGCTAGCATCAATCTAATTTTTAAAAGATACTACTTTTGAAAAAGAAAAGGGAAATGTTTACTGTAAACTTAATATTATGTCAGTTTAGAAACTGAGTTTTTATATTTCATCACAAATCTTAAGAGTTAAGGGGCGTGAGGTTAGTATTCTAAAAATGTAAGTTTTTCTGTTATTTTGGTTAAATGTAAAACCATACTAACGCTTTGAGACTCCTGTTGTGTGAAGTGAGAGTTTCACTGAGACACTTTGCTCCTGCAGTTTCTATTCTGTTAAAAGAAAGATCTATTACTTCCAGGGTAGTATTGTTTTTCAGTACATCAGCCAAAAACACCATTCCATCACGAGTGATTTTATTGCTGGGAAAGGAAAAATATGTAGTTATATTTGAAAATATGTAGCATTATTTTATTCAGAGAGCTAGCATGCTTAAAACTGTTATATAGTAATAAACAGTACTTTCTATTTTAGTAAAGACTTATTTTAATCATTCAGTTTCCAAAAAAGTTAGTGAAAATTTGCCATAAAATGTTGTTTCCATTCTGGTTTACATAATTAAATTGCTCATTCAAGTTAATACAAGATTAGTATCAGTATAAACTAAATAAATTATAAGGCTGAGGATAAAAAGTTGACAACAGTGGTTGCGTTTTCTAATCTTTGGAATTAGTCTCTAACAAAACATCCTATGTACTATGAATATTTATGTAGATTATTCCTATGATTTAACTTCTGAATTACTTTATGTCCAAATTATCACTTACCAGCTGACATCAAGGTAGCGCAGGCTTTTGTTCAGATACAGAGCGTCACATAACTGTTTTATACCACCATTTCTCACGCCATGCTTACTCATGTGTAGTTCAACAAGGCAGTGATTTTCTTTTAACATGTGGCTTAGATGAACTGTGGATTCTTCCTAAAAATAAAATATTTTTTCTAAAATATAACTTTGAAGCAGTACATTCCAAACATGCTAAGTTGTTTAAATTAGCTTTTTAAAAAGATTATATCGGTTAAGATGATTAGTCTACAATTTGCATTTGTTTGGCCTGGCTTTTAAAAAAATATCATTTTTGCCATAAATGATATCTTTACTGTCTTAGAAACAGGCAACAGGCACTTGTAAAAGGCCTAAGTGATGTAAAATGTCAAAATACTGTACAAGTACTTTGAGAAAAACTAATAAAAGTTCAGTGGAACCACACAGCAATAGCAGATAGTAGATGAGCTTTATAATTAAACTGTCCAAATGCTAACTTTGCCTTTTACTAGCTATATGACTTTGGGCATATTATTTCATCTGAGTCTCAGTTATTTTTCACTGTAAAATAGGTGAAATTACACTTCCCTCAGAGAATTAAATAAAAAAGTACCTGGCACAAAATAAGTGTCCTATGGAAAACTAAAAAGCATTTATTGTAGTTCAGTATTCTATAATCCTGTATCTGATATGTTTAAATTATTGCTTTGGCAATGAAATGTATACCCAAAAGGAAACTAGTGTGCGATCTTAACAAATGCAAACTGATCACAAAAGGAGACCAGTATTGCTCTGCATGGCGCCTGGAACAGAGAACATACTCAATACATATTTGTGTTTTACATGGATGACAGTTTTAGGTCAAGAAGTTTGAAAGAGGGACCATGCTTATTAAGGGAGAGAACTAGTGTCAAATAGTGAAGGGACTTTTTTTTTTATTTTTTAGCTCCATTCACTTATGGAGTTTATGACTTAATTTATCTGGCATCGTTACGTTTCCAAGCTCCCCAGATAATGAACAGTAAAACCCTTAAATGGAATCAGTGTGCAGGGCCACATCTGAGGACAGCAAAGTATGAGAAAGCACACAGGATTCCTGTCCACGGCTACTGAAGAGAATGGTACTCAGTGATAGAGGGTGGGGGCCACCTGGGGGAGGAAGAGAAAGCCGGCTGGAGTTTAGCTGACTGCCTAGAGCACACGGCTGAGAACGAGGGCCTGGGCCTGAGAAAGAGCCTGGGCTTTTAATAACTATTCTCAGGCGGATTTGGGAATAATGACACCACTCAACATATTGAAGAGAGGAATCGTGCTTCTAGTGTAATTTCATATAGCTGAACATGCTTCCTCATTTAACCCGGAAAATGTTTATTTTAGCCTTCACATCTCCTGTGATCCTCAATCTGAGAACCTTACCGGCCCCTGCATCGATTGCAATGCCCTTCCTCATGCCCCCAAGGCTCCCTGAGCATATCACCCTCCAAACTTGTTGATCTCCCTCCAAGTGGACTGACAGCTCCTTGAAGACAAGGGCCATGTGCTTTCTGTGACTCATCTCTAGCACGCAGCATTGCGTCTGGTCTAGGGCTGCATTCAAGTATGAATTAAGTGAGTGAATCATGAATGGGGCAATCACTGAACGCTTACTTTGAGCCAGGCATTTTGCTGGTCTTTAAAGTAGGGCTATTGTATTCGAGGATTCTGGGTGTCTTGTTGAACAGATTAGATTTATGTGCATGAAACAATTAACATAATGTAAAATTCCAAAAATTTTGATACAGAAAAGTGCAGAGATAATTCAAAGGGAGAGATCTATGTGGGCAAAGCATGCAAAACACTTGTGAATATGAAAACTACTTTAAAAATATGGTTAATTCTCAATTACTACTAGGGAATAGTGAGGTAGATAGTTTAAAGATTATATAAAGTACTTTGAACCTTTTTTAAAATAGTAGATAACTCTGTTTTTCTTTAAATCAATAAAATGAGATCTTATTCCTTAGCTTTTTACAACTCATAAGAGAAAAGCTACTTAATGTTAAGGAGCAAGGAGAAGCCTTAAAAGTAAAAATCATTTCAAAGATACAATGGTTCAGTCACATCAATATAACAGACACAAGAAAACAGTTCATACCATGTTTATTATCCAGCCTGTAAAACTTTATGTTTTCGTCGTAACTATTTTGCCCATCACAGGTTTACTCAATGAGAATTTGAGTTTACGAGAAAAAAATGACATGTTTACTGCTTAAGTAAACATCTAAAATCATATTTAGTTATAAAACTCTTATCAAGAAGTAATTTTCCTTTCAAAGTTTTTCTTTGTAAACAGTAGTTTACAATTCTAAAACTACAATGCATTTGGGAATCTTGACATAACATTAAGTAGTACCTTTGTTTTATTCACATGTGGTAATATTAACTACTATCACTTTAAATACATACCTGTTCACCATACAGTATAGGTCGGTTCAGATTTATTCCTTTAATTTTTTGGTTCTGAGTTAGGACTGTAGCAAATGCTATCACACTTTGCATTCCCTAAAAACAGGTAAATTCATTAAGGAAACCGGCAAATCCTATAAATTAATCTCCCTACATAAATATTCAAGATTAGTAATCTGGAATCTGATAAATCAAAATTGTGTTTTTAAAAAGTTTAAGCATTTCCTGCTCTTTCAATTGTATGTAGGTTGATCAAATTCAGAAATGAATTGTTACTGTGTTCTTGTCTCCCTGCCCTAACATCTATTTACAGCATGCATGGGGACTTTTCTTAAAGTTTCAGTATCCATTTCCTAGGGTGTTTGCTTCTAGGTTTGCTCCTAAGCCCTCAGAGTTTTATATGATGCAGACCTCAGATACCCACACACGTGGATCCCAGCTAGGGCTCTATAGTACTGAGAACACATATCCTTATATTCATACTTGTACTTTAAGTGTGTGTGACGGGTAAGGGTTACTAGTCACATTTTTCACAGTTCCCACAGACCTCCTTCTCTACCTCACCGGAAGAGCCTAACCTTCCCCCATCTCAGTGATGGATACCACACCCACCTGTTACGCCAGAAAACCTGTGCCTCCTCTCACCACGCAAGTCCTCCGACTTACCCTCCCATACAGTTGATCAGTAAGTCTCACAGCCTCTGCCTCCAAAAGATGTCTCAAATTAGTCATCTCTATGGTCACCACCCCACCCCCAGTTCTCATCGCCCACATGAACCACTGCAGCAACTTCCTAAGTGGTCAGTGGGCTTCCTCTTGCAACCCTCTAATTGCCCACAAAGAAACCAGAATGATGTTTTAGAAGCACCAATCTCATCATGTCACCCCTCAACTTAAGGCCTTTCCATGATTTGTGTTTATAACAAAATCCCCTCTTCTTCCCCTGGCCCATGACCTACACCCACACCCCACACAGCCTTGCTGGATCTGGCCTCTGTGAACCTCTCCACCTTCACTGTGACACACTCTTTATAACTTCCTCTGTCCAGCCACCTGGCTCTTCAGTTCTTAAAACCTCCCAGACTTGATATTATTCATGTCCCTCCCTCATGATTTTTGCCTATCTGAATATCAGTTTTACTATTTACCTAATACTTTTCCATTAAATCAATTTACTTTCTCACTTTATTTTAAAACTCTGTATCACTACCATAAATGGAAAACCACAATCTCTTGAAGTAAACAAAGCAACTACAGGAGTATTAAAATCATGTCAATCTGTATCAGTAACGGTATCCATACCACACTTGGAGAAGCACTGTCTTAGAGTCTGTACCTGGACCCCTTGCCTAGAATGTTCTGCCATGGACCCTCTCCAATGTAGTTTTTTCTCATCCTTCATGATTCCTAGGTATTACTTCCTCAGGTCTTAGGCAACCATCCTATCATGCAAATTATCTTCTCCCCATTATCAGAGTACTTGGCCATCTTCTGTGCACTTTATTTGTTTATTGACCATTTTCCCAACTAAATATAAGCTCTGTAAGGGCAGAGACCACATCCGATGCACTCCTGTATCCCTAGAATCTATATCCCTAGAATCCAGGATTGTGACTGGTATGTATAGACGATACATATTGAATCAATGCTTTCCCAGACCATCATGGATGCATCTACTACTATCTTATTTTTTAACTTATTTATTTTAAGTGTGTTTTTCCAGGACCCATCAGCTCCAAGTCAAGTAGTTGTTTCAATCTAGTTGTGGAGGGCACAGCTCACAGTGGTCCATGTGGGGATCGAACCTGCAACCTTGTTGTTAAGAGCACCAAGCTCTATCCCACTGAGCTAACCTGCAGCCACCAACTACTACTATTTTAAGCTTCAGGACCTATGACCCCAAAGAGCCTCCTGGTCCATCCTATTGTTTGCATGTCCCATTGATTTTGCATTAATCTATACAACAGGTTCCCAACTGGCCTCAAGGTTTGAAAGCATGCTGGAGAAATTGAAGCCTGGAATTTAAAGACATGCAAAAAACACACACTTCTCATTATCAGGCCAGATGAAAGCCCAGAGCAGCTTTAGCATCATAATTTTAGGTTTGTATGCTACAATAACTACTCCAAAATGTTTTCAAAAGTAACAAAATGTATATTATACTAATGAAGTAGTATTTGTTTAATTAAAATGAACACAATCTTTTTCCTTTTAAAATCCCATACAGGTTAAGAAGCATTATGGATGGACATTTAGAAAGATTTTTATTATGTTGGATAGTCTATAGTATTATTTACTATAATCTGATTTTATTAACAGTCACCATTATTATGCCTAGGTTTAAAAAAAAAACTTTTCCTCTGATATTAGACATTTGAGGCAAGCTAAATCATTCATAAGGCTGTCATTTAGCTGGACTCTAACAATTCTCTGTAATAGTTTCTGGGGAGAATGATCCACTATCTGGGTGATTTTCTCATAACCAATTTACTCACCAGATCACAGTCACCCAGGTCTAACTTCTCTAAGGATGAATTAATTTGTAGCATTGCAGCAAAAGACATTCCTCCTTCATTTTCAATCTTGTTTCCAGTCATTCTTAGGTGTTTCAGAGTTACATTCTTCTGAAAAGGAAAAGAATCATAAATTGGCTAAATTTTTCATCCACAGAATTCTCTTTAGATTACAGTAGTTAGGCGACTATATTACTATTTGCAGACTCATCAATTTTTCATGGAGCTAAGATATATTCCTCAAAGGTAACATTCAATTTCCCAAAATAGATAAAAATCTAGTTTAATAGTTTAGTGGAAAGAATGTCCAGGAAACATGCCCAAACAATGAACAGTCAATGAAGCAGATTTTTAATAACATTTCCTTTCATTGGAGAAATCTATAAATTTCTCTTCTAAGAAAATTATACCACTGTTTTTTTATTGAGATGAAATTCATATAACACAGAATTAACCATTTTAAAGTGTACAATTCACTGGCTTTTAGCATATTCACAATGTTGTGCAGCCATTACCTCCAGCTGGTTCCAAAACATTTTCATCACCCACAAAGGAGACCCTGTACCCAATTCAGCAGTTACTTCCTATTCCCTTTATATTACTTTTAAGGAGATATTTCTGAGACATTTGCAGTTTAACGCCTTCTCTTATTCCACTCTTTGAATAAATCTTCCACAAAGAAAATTACAGACATTTTATTGTCCTAATGAATAAATATTAGGGCATGTAAGTGCAAATAATTATCTTTAAAACTAATTCAAACTCCTCTAAAAGCAGAAAGAAGGCAAGGATGTCCCTTTAACTCTTCTATTTAACATTGTACTGGTGGTTCTAGACAGGGCAATTAGGCAAGAAAAATAAACAGACGAAAAACAGCATCTAGATTGGAAAAGAAGTAAAACTATCTCTGTTTGTATATGACATGATCTTACATGTGGAAAATCCTAAGGAATCCACTAAGGAAAACAAAAGCTGTTAGAACTAATAAACGAGTTCAGCAGGACACAAGATCAATATATATGAGTAAAAACAACTGTATTTCTTCTATACAGTAGTAATGAACAATCCAAAAATGAAATTAAGAAAATTCCATTTACAATACTATCAAAAAGAATAAACTATTAGGAATAAATTTAACAAAAGAAGGGCAAGAATTGCACACTGAAAACTACAAAGCATCAATGAAAGAAATTAAAGAGCTAAATAAATGGAAACACATCCCATGTTCATGGATCAGAGGACAGTATCATTAAGGTGGCAATATTCTCCAAATTGATCTAAAGATTTAAAGCAATTCCCCTCAAAATATCAGCTTCTTTTCTTGCAGAAATTGATAAAATGATCTTAAAATTCATATGGAAATTCAAGAGAACCAGAAGAGCCAACATGATCTTGAAAAACTAATTACAGAACTATAGTAATCAGTGTGAGACTGGCAGGGAGACAGGCATATAGATTAACAGAACAGGATGGAGAGCCCAGACATAAACTCTCACATTTATAATCAATTGATGTTCATCAAGGGTGTCAAGAAAATTCAATGGAAGAAGAATAGTCTTAGTAAGTGGCATTGGGACAACTGGATATATCCGCAGGCAAAAGAATGAAGTTAGGCTCCTAGCTCAAACCTTATACAAAAATTAACTAAAAATGGATCAAAGAACTAAATGAAAAAGCTAAAACTATGAAACTGTTAGAAGGAACTTTAAGTGTAACTCTTTGTGACTGGAATAGGCAAAGCATTCTTAGATATAACACCAAAAGCACAAACAACAACAAAAAACCCTGAACTTTATCAAAATTAAAAAAATAAAAATAAAAATTTGTACTTCAAAGGACACCATTAAGAAATGAAAAGGCAATCTACAGAATGAGAGCAAATATTTGCAAAATACATACTTGTATCCAGAATATATAAAGAACTCTTACAACTCAAAAGGACAAATCCAATGTAAAAATGGGAAAAGCATTTGCATAGACATTTCTCAAAGATACATAAATGACTAAAAAGCACATGGAAAGATGCTCAATATCACTATTTATTAGCGAAATGCAAATCAAAACTACAAAACCTCTTCATACCCACTAGGATGGCTAAAAATAAAAAAGATAACATGCTGGTGAGGATGTGGAGAAATCGAAACATTCATAGATTGTTGGTAAAAAGGGACAGCCACTTTGGAAAATAGTTTAGCAGCTCCTCAAAATATTAAATAGAAGAAAGCCATGCCTATATGGTCATTTACTCAATGACACAGGAAGCAAAATTTTACATTGGGTAAAGACACTCTATTTAATAAATGGTGCTGGGAAAACTGGACAGACACATGCAAAAAAATGAAGCTGGACCACCTTCTTACACCATATACAAGAATAAATTCAAAATGGACTGAAGACTTAAATGTAACACCCGAAACCATAAAACTCCTAGAAGAAAATACAGGAAGTAAATTGCAGACATTACCTGATATATCCCCTGAGAACATTATGCTAAGGCAAGGGAAGCAAAAGAAAAAATACTGATGATTTCCTTCACACCAAAGGAAACAATCAATAAAACAAAAAGGCAGCCTACTGAATGGGAGAAGATATTTGCCAATGATACATCTGATAAAGGGTTAATATCCAAAATTTATAAAAAAAACTCATACAACTCAACACCAAAAACACAACCCAATTAAAAAATGGGCAGAGGACACGAAGAGACATTTCTCATACAGATGACAAAAAGACATATGAAAAAATGTTCAACATCACCAATCATTAGAGAAATGCAAATAAAAACCACAACAAGCACTTCACTCCAATCAGAATGGCTGTCATCAATAAATCAACAAGTGCTAGTGTGGATGTGGAGGAAAGGGAACCCTCATGCACTGTTGGTGGGATTGCAGATTGGTGCAGCCACTATGGAAATCAGTATGGAGGTTCCTCAAAAAATTGAAAATGGAACTACCTTATGATCCAGCAATTCCACTCCTGGGTATTTATCCAAAGAAATCCAAAACACTAATTCAAAAAAATATATGCACCCCTATTTTTATTGCAGCACTATTCACAATAACCAAGACATGGAAACAAACGAAATGCTCATCGATTGATGACTGGATAAAGAAACTGTGGTACATTTATACAATGGAGTATTATGCAGCCATAAAGAAGAATGAAATCTTACCATTTGCAATGACTGGATGGATCTAGAGAACATTATGCTAAGTGAAATAAGTCAGACAGAGAAAGACAAATACTGTATGATCTCACTGATATGTAGAATCTAAAGAACAGAATAAACAAACTTAACAGAAATAGACTCAGAGATATAGGGAAAAAATAAATTGATGGCTGCTAGATGGGAGGGGGGTGGGGATGGGGGAGAAGGTAAAGGGATTAGAAAGTACAAATTATTAGTCACAATATAGTCACAGGGATATGAAATACAGTATGGGGAATATAGTCAATAATGTTGTAAAGATTATGTAAGGTGCCAGACGGGCACTGTACTTATTAGGGGGATCACATCATAGACTCTGTAGATGCCTGATCACTGTCCACTGTGCTATAAACCTGAAGCTGACGTTGAAAAATATTGAATGTCAACTATAATTAAATACATATGTGTGTGTGTGTGTGTGTGTGTGTATGTGTGTGTGTGTGTGTGTATTCATTCATGGGATGTGGAGTACAGCATAGGGAATATAGTCAATGGAATTGTAACAGCTACATACAATGTCAGAGGGGTAGCAGATTGGGGAGATTATCACTTTGTGAGGAGTGTATAAATGTGTAACTATTACATTGTTTTGTATACCTGAAACTAATAAAAAATATATATATTAAATAGTTACCAAATGATCTAGCAATTCCTCTCTTAGGTATATGCCCAAGAAAATAAAAAATGTGCACACATTTGTGTGCACATATTCATAGTAGCATTGCTCATTAGAGACAAAAAGTGGAAACCCAAATGTCCACTAACGATGGATGAACAAAATGTGCTATACCCCTACAATGGCGACAAAAAGGATAAACCTTGGAAGCATTAAGCCAATCACAAAGGCCACATTTTGTATGATTCCACTTATATGAAATGTCCAGAATAGGCAAATTCATAGATGAAAAGTAGATTAGCGGCTGGGGAATGAAGGAGTGAAGGAGAGAAGCATGGAGAGGGATTGCTATTGGGCACATGACTTCTCTCGTGGATGAAAATGTTCTAAAAGCTGCGAGGGGTGAATTCATTCATTTATTTATTTATTTTTGCGAGTGGTGAATTTAAAAGGCTAAATTTTGTATATGTGAATTATGTCTTAACAAAACCATTTTAAAAAGGAGTTCAAAAGTGCTCATGTAATGTCCAGTTTAATAAATTGAAGTGTAATAAAAATATACATTCCTACAATATTAAAGTAAGTTCACATTAACATTTGATTCTGTTGGTTTCAAGCTATCAGAAGTTAAAATTCCCAAATGCAATGTTAGTTTGAGGTATATAACTACTTACATATAGTGCTTTCGCAATCAAGTCTCCACCTTCAGGCCCAATATCATTAAACATAAGGTTTAAGTAAATGAGATTGTATTGTTTCTATAAGAAGAGAAAAGAAACTATTACATATGTATTAGAAATCAATAAATAATATATGAACTGCTTTATTTAAGTATTTATCGCCAAAAAAAAATCTTTGTAAACCAGAAAATCTGCAAATTTAGCAAAAGAAACTACCATTAAGGAAAAACATCACTATTCCCATTTAAAAATAAATATAATTGCAATCTATATGAAAGAAAAAGACTATGTTTAGTTTTGACCAATGATTCAAAGTATGGCTGTGCTTTATGTATTTAATCATAGTATGTACAAGTTTGCAAAAGATACGTCGGGAGTTCTAGTTACCAGCTCCACCGAGACCAAATGCACAAATGGATTTTCAGTATAGTATTTTAAGTATAAATATAGCATAGAGTCAGGACCCTTGACATTCTGCAAAACTAGTGTTTTGTCTGTGCGCCATTAGACTAGTTGGTTTCACTGTAAACAGAACTAAGAACATTTTGATGATGATTTTTGCAGCATTTTTACTTGTTTGCTGAGAATAACATGGTTACTTCATTTTTTTATCTTCACTCCGCCCTTGCATTGTGCACCATTTCATGAATATGAGAATTTTAGGATCATTTTAAGCTCATTCGAAGCACTTTTAGTAGGAGAGATTTGGACAAGTAGTCAGGAAATTAAAAGCCAAATGCACGGGAGGACTCAAAAGAAAAATGACATATGCTGCGTTCAACATTTTAACTGAAAATACAAACACATATTTGTTGATCTTCTGAGGTTGAAACAAGGCCTTTTCTTTAAGTACACCTTCTCTGATTGGTGTACTTTATTTCGTAAAAAATGCAATTATAATGCAGCATTTCAGCTTGGGTGTCTCTGCAATAAAGTGTGAACTTAGGCTTAGTATACTCAAACCCTGCACATTCCAAAGAATGGACTGGCTCTTAACTGGCTCCTGGGAGGAAAAAAATGAAATGACCTAAAACATTTTGTAGTAAAATAATACCTGAAGCAGTTTTGCAGCGTAGTATGCGCCAACATCATGTAGGACGTTATATCTAACATCCAAACCTGAAGAACACAGATGGAGAAGCTGATATTCCTTATAATGAATACTTAAAATCAGGAAAATGAAAGCGGGAGTAATGATTTTTAAGGAGACATACCCTTAATATAGGGATTCTTCTCCAAAACTTTGGAAAGAATCCAAAAATCATCCCCCGTTACTCTTTCCATTGGTATTAATTGATTGTTACCAGCAACGTTTAATGTGATTCCTTCCAATCTGTTAAAATACGAACAAGAAACCAAGTAAAGAAATAAAAGTATTTTTTTCTTCATGTGTAAATAGTAACATCACGGTTAGCATGCACCACAATACAGTTACATCGAGTAACTTTAAACTACTAAATACGTATATCGCAAATTTTGCAAAACACTTTAACATATACTATATTATCTAATTTCTCTCTCACACACAAAAAGTATCCCCACTTGATAGATAATGACACTGAAGATTTCAGTGATTTGTATAAACCCAGCTCATAGGAGGAGTTAAGGAGAAATCCAGAGTTCAGTTTGAAGGCTGCGGGTCTAACGCCCTTCCCAGTGTACTCCACTACCTCTAAGACCTACTAACAAGTGTCAGTCATCTACTTCTCGGAATCAAAAGGTATGTCCATTTTACTAAGCATCTGCAAATGGCTTTGAAATCACTCAGTGTTCCCGGATTTTCACACAGATGAACATCAGTGAACATTACTGATATAACCAAGTATTTGTCTTCCTTACCCCTGTTCAATTTCTTCATCCACTTCTTGGAGTATATGCAATATAAAAGGATTCATTTTCTTGGACTTTTCCTTACATAGATTATTATAATGTTCCTGGAGACTGCCAATAGGTTCTGGAGCTTTTGAAAAATAAATGCATTACCATTATCCTTCATCATACATAAATTACCCCAGGAACTTCCCCCCTCCCTCAATTACACATCTTTCAAAGATATAAATGTGTGTATGTGTATAGAGTTGGGGGTGGGGAAGAAAAGGAGACAATTAAGAACAAAGAGGAGAAAGATAAACGGAAGGAATGGGAGAGAATAAAAATGTTGTTTGGAGAACTAGAGCCATGGAAGCACCCACAGAGGGTGACAAACACTAACTTGGAAGAGACATAAAAGAACTAACCTCCATATGTAACAGGCCTGGCAGCTGAGGAAAATATCAGAGAAATTAAATATTTTGTCCAAACTTATGCAGTTAATAAGGGTACAGTACAGAAACAAACTGACTGCAAAGCTTCTTTCCACTCTGCCACATTGGATTAAGGTGACTCAAGTTTTCTATGATGGCTTCAAATAATAACAGTTTTATCAGAGAATCTAAATTCAAAAGGAAGCTGAAAAATCACTAAGTTCCTTTGGCATCTTGAATACACTTGCACCATGTAGGCTGATGGCATCTTTGAATACAGTTCTATTGGTTCTTTCTAACACTAAGCTGAGGCCTGGTTCACAGACGCCCTTCACCTACCCTGCCTTCTAGTTTCTCTTTCTATAGGTGATTTTTCCTTTCAGTCCTTAACATAGAAGACAGAAAGAAAGCAGGAGTTGAGATCTCCTTCCTCTGTTACAACCTGCAGCTCTCTTTATGGTTTTACTGTTGGGATATTACTTTAAAAGCATCTTTTTTCAATGCCCAGGCCTGCTGGGGTGGAAGCTGCCTCCCACTATCTTTGTTTTGTCCTACCTTTTGTGTATGTGTCTTTAAAAATCTGTGCTCAGACATCTCACTACCCAACTAGGCTGGTATTTTTAGGAGCCAGCTTCTCTAAGTCTCTACATCTCAAAGACGTCCTTTGCTGAGTGGATTCTGCACTATATGAACCAGAGTTTGCTAAACAAATTTGCAAAATAATATTTAAGGTGAGTAATATTTATACTAAAAATGACAGCAAATAAATTTTTCTTAGTTTTTTAAAATAAGCTTAAAAAATAGTAAATAACCCACACTTATTCCAGACAACTGGCAAATTTCAGTATCAAAAATCAAATAAACATTCATAAGCAATCCCACTACCAAGGAACCATCAGAGTTGAGGTCCGAGGATATTTCCTTATTGTTTTTCTTTTATATGTATTTTTAAAGAAAATTGGAATATTTAAGTATAGCTCTGTATCCTTTTTGTTTTCAGTTAACATATCATGAGCAGTTTTTCCTAGTTATTAGATATTCTCTGAAAAATTTTAATGTCAGTATAATTTCTGTCTCGTGGATGTATGTACATAAGAAATCCTTCACTTATTTTAGTAAATTTTCATGTATTTAAATAATATCTTAGCACAATATTTCCCCAACTGCGATCTGCATCTTCAACAAGATGATCAGAGATGTTCTAAATACAATGGGTTTTATTGTCAAATAAGTTTGAGAAGTGCTGAATTAAACAAAGTCAAAGAGATTCCTATCTACAACACTTCTCAAGACATTTAAAAAACTCAGGAACAAAGATTCTTCAAATTGTTGAGCCTGGAGGGGAGGGAGGATAAAAATGCTCTATTTGCCAGACATACAAGTATGTGACCAGGGTTCAAATGGAAGGCAATCTAGAAAATGCTACTTCAGCATCTCAGACAGGAAACAAAGCAAGTTTACTTGTTGGAGTTGGGCTTCTTTCCTCCCTTCTGGATACTACCTTCTTTGGTATTAAAAATTGAAGAGGATTGCCCTGAAGTTCTGAGGTTCAGTGCCTGCCCTCAGCTGGGTGTACCACACCCAGGATGTGAAGAAATGTATCAGACTCACAACTTACATTTTTGGGAATGAAGGAATCTTCAATTACAAGAATATTTATTTACCTGGCCATGGCTTTCAAGTGTTTAAAAGTCTACTATATATTTCTGCTATCCTTTTAAAATTCACCTATGTATTGTTTCAGGATTTTATGGCACCAATAATTTATTTCCTATACTTTAGAAGTAAAATAATAAATCAGTCTTCAAATTGTACAGCAAAAACTAGGAAAAACCAGCTATGCAGGTAAATGTCAAGAATCTAACCCAAATTTCATTTTTCCTCCACGCCTAAGCCTTGAATTCCAAACAGTTTTTCACCTAGCAGCATGTTTTATAATTTCTAGAGACAGGGCTCATTGGGAGGTTCCCTATGCCCTCCTATGCTGGAACAGCCAAGTACTGGGAAATCCAAGGGTCAAAAGTAAGTCAGACTTGGGTGCCTATGTAACTTTGAACATGTTACTTCAATTTTCAGAGCTTAAATTTCCTCTTTATGCTAAAGTCAGAGAATAACAAAGCCCATCTCACGGGTGCAGTGAGGCAGACGTAAGGCTTCTAGCACAGTTACATTTCTACAAGCACACACTTTAAAACAAGCATCCTCGATGTCAGAGGGATAGTGGATGTGGGGAGGCGGGTTCATACAGTGTGAGGGATATAAATGATAAACGTCTAAGTATTATTTTGTCTTGTGTACCTGAAACTAATAAAAAAAAAAAAAAAAACAAGCATCCAAAATGTAAACTGTGGGGGGAAGAGGGGCGTGCAGGCTGTTTCCTCTGCTATTGATAATTCATGGGTGCAGAAATATTTAAAACGGAGGTGGCCTAGAGGTGCAAAGTCAGAATGGTCTCAAGACCCTCTTGCCCACCTGGGCCCTGCTCTCTCCACAAAAGGGGGCCCGCGAAGAGCACCCGGTCATCCTTCCGAGAGACCGGACCGTAAGAGCAAAGCGACAGACACATCTTCCTTCAGGACAATCTACCACCCTAAGGGAGGGGAATCCCTCGTGGGGCCCTGGGGCTCTCTTTCTGCCTGCGTTTGGGGGGTACCCCAAAGTCCCGGCCACTGCTGGGGTTCACAGGACATCCTCCCGCCACGCTGCCTCGGACCCCCAGCCTACTCGGAGGAAACGGCTGGTGAGACCCCGCAGCAGCTCGGGCTCTGGCACCCCTTGCGCGTTTTTTCCAGGCCCGGCGAGCACTGAAGGTCACCCTTTCTTACCCCTACGGTTCGCTAGGACCCAGGCCGGCCTAGGGCTCGGAGTGGGGATGCGAGGGGGAGCTGAGGACTTGGCTGGAGCGGCACCCTCCCGGCTGCGCCACATGCTCTTCTGACGCTACGGCCGAGTGGCCGCGTTGTCATGACGACCACGCGCATGCGCCGGCCCAGTCTCCTGAGCGTCGCATCCAGTTGGCTGTGGGATTCCTGCCCTTACTCACATGGGCCTTGAGGCCTGAGTGGGCAGGACGTAACTGCCCCTGTTGTGGCGGTTCCTTAGTCATCATGTCTGGGTCCAGATCACCCTGCCCGGTGTTAAAGACACACGGAGGGTGGGCGACCAGCTCCTTTGCAGGGAGTTTTCCAGATTTAGGACACATCCCTGTTGGGCCTGGGCCGGGACTACAAAGATGATTATGACACAGCCCCCTCCCAAAGTGTGCACACAGCTGCGGAGGCCACATACAAAAACAGATGACAGCACTAGCACAGATAGCTAAGGGAGCATAAAGGGGCATGTAGATCAGTCTTGGGGGTGAAGGGGCATAAGGGAAGGCCTCTTGGAGGAAGTGACATCCTGATTGGGTGAATTTGCCAGAGGGTGGAACTGCTTGGTGCCTTTTGGAGACAGGCAGGTACGTGGGTCTGCTCAGATGAATTCAGAGTTGGGGGACAGGCAGGGCCATAATCCACGTGGAGCCCAGTGCATCCTCTGAGAAACACAGATGTTATGGGGTAGGATGCTAGGAGCCCAGAGATCAGGAACAGCTGATAGAAAGTGGATTTGACAGCCCTTGGGGCAATGAGGGCTGAAGCAGCTGCAGCAGCCGGGAAGGGAGAATAAGGCTTTAGCTAAGGCTGAACTTAGGGGAACGAGAAGGGGACAGAACCCATAGTTACAGAATAACAAGATCAGGATTTGGTACTTGGACATGGGAAGGAGAAGAGGAAGGAGTGTAGGAGAGGCTTTCTGTGTGGGGTTACTATTGACCCAAGAGAGGCAAGTCAAGGGCCCTGCAGAGGACTCTGGAGCCAGCCCGACACCCTCGATGTGAAACCAGGTTGTTTATTAACACAGTTCAAAGTGATGTAGAATATTTTCTTTGTGAATGAGTGCCGGGATCGTGTCTTGTGAAACCGAAGAATGGAAGCAGGGACCAAGGAGAGGCAGAGTTGTAAAAGAGGATAGTTTATTAAAAGTAAAGGGTTACAACTCCCAAGCGGGAGGGGTTTCCAAATGTGATGCCCTGTGACTGAGGCAAAAGTTCTTACTTTTATACCTTCCCTTGCTTGTTTGGTGAAGGGGACTGGCCCCTTCTAATAGAATTCATCTATCAGGTTTGTCCTGGTTTGCCCACCTTGAAGGGATTAACGAAATAACCCATTCCTATGTATCAGATCTGCTCCGTTTGGCCAAAAGGAATTTATGAGATGACTTATTAACCTCAGGGCTACTTCAGAACCTAGAATTTCAGGATATGGCTGTCTTTTGTTTATTCCACCATAGACCTTTCTGTCTGCCTAACAACATGCTCACTAACCTGTCTCAAAAGGTGAAAAATGTCTGAATCCTGTCTTCCTCATGCTACCCCACTAGTCAGCAACCCACTGCCAAGAAATTGTGCTAGGTAAGGCAGGGGTCTCTTGACACCCGGCGTAGCCCACAGATTTTAAGCATCACTTGAAATATTTCTTCGGGTTAAACATTATGAAGATAGAAAACAATTATGTGTTCATTTACCCCATGTTCTACCACCATGAGAAGATAGAAGAAAGTAAAGAGAGGTTGAGGGTTAATTAATTACTGCTCCAGGGCAAGGGAGGGATAGTCAGCCAAGGGAGCAAGAGTTCAAAATCAGACTTTTGTTTTAGAAAGTGACTAATAAACAGGGTCAGAACAGAATAAACAGAAATGAGCTGCTTTAACCAAATAGCACCTACAGCACTGTTCTCATTCACTATCTGCCTTAACAAAACCAAAAAAGTATTTACACAGAAATACAGCATGTTATGTCAAAATGCATATCAAATATATGCTCAAAAAGACTGTCCATATGTACAACTCATTTCCATCAGTATATTTCTCATTATCCCCAGTGATTTCCAGATGGAGGGATGTTGTTTAGAAAGCACCCCTCCCTTTGAGAACCCTGGAGGATGGGGGCAAGGGGAGGGGGTAGATATTGCTGAGCTGGCTTCAAGGAAGCTTAAAGTGAATTCACTGGGTGCTTATGTGTCAAGAACCCAGAGAAAAGGTCTAACTTGAATCTGAGCTTTCTACAAGTCAGAACCAAAGAGAATATACGAAGTTATGTAGTCCCCTTGCTTAGATAAAAGGCAGCATTTATATTTATCTGGCACCTTGTTGTAGGAAGGTTTAGTAGGTGTATCTTCATGTAAGTAATTTAACGAACATGTCTTTGACTGTAGTTTTGTAGAAACTCCCGAAATACTACTCAAATGATTGTTTCTTTTATTGTAACTATTTAAAAAACCAACAGCATGGTGTTTAATTATGTATGATTTAAGGAAGTCATGTCTTAAGGAAACAAAGATAATAGGGTCTTGGTAATTTTTTCTTGATAATATGGAGCTAGAACTTAAAGGATCTGGGGGAATTAATATTTAACATATCCATTAGCTATTTTTTCATGACTATCAAATGGCTTAACTGAAGCGCTAGCAAGTGCTGGAACAGTAAATTCCTGGTTGGATTTTCTGAGAAGTATCTGAAATGCTGATTTCTGCTGCTCTTCGTGTGTGAATGTTTAGGTACTGAATAGGCAGATGGGAAAATTAGTGTTTTTATTATTTAAAAAACTGATTTTGGCCCATGGGTAAAAGAGTGAGTTGCATAAAAAGTTCACATTCTTATTTTCTGATGAGAAAATATGGCAGGGACTAATGTTGGACTAGTCCCCGAAGTCTTCCTGCAAGTAACATTTTGAATAACCAAATTCTAAGAAAAGAAGAAAAAAGAAAAAAAAGCTTTGTCAACGAATTACTAGATCTAAAATTTGGTGGTAGAAAGTAAGGCAATGAGGGTAAAAACATATTTTTAAATGGATAAGATGTGACTCTTGAGTCTATTTAAAGGAAACGAGTCCTGAGAATCTATTTCAGATCAGTAATTTGGTGACATTGTGAGCTAACAATTCTGGCAAAAGGATGTTCTGCTCAAGGCCCTTTTCACCTTTAGATGACTGGTCGGAGATTCTCAAAAGGACAGGGTTACTGGATCCCAGCTTGGTAGAACACTTCACTCTACAAAACTTTCAGAGCTCATTATCATATTATAGATTTTGTTTTTCCTTCTACCATTTCCCTTAAGAAAACAAATCAAGCATCTCAATATCCCAGTACAAACTATGATCAGTTTCTAATCACAGGCTACTTTTAACACCAAATGTATGGGTTTTCCAGAACAAGCCGTTCTCCAGTTCTCTCCAGACGCCAACGAGGCGTCCTACAATTTAATGCCGACACTACCCAGTTAGCACAGAACCCCCAGGTTGACTGCTCAGTCCCACAAAACTTCTTCCCAATTCAGATGCCAGTCACAAATTCCAGGTTTGTCACCTGTACTTCCACCAATAGGCTATAAATCAGGGGTTCCCATAACTTCCTCTTCAGGTTCCGTAATTTGCTTTAATGGGTCACTGAACTCAGGGAAACACTTTACTTATTAGTACCTGCTTATTACAAAGGATACAACTCAGGAACATCCAAATGCAAGAGATGCATAGGGATAGGTATGGTGAAAGGGTGTAGAGCTTCCATGCTCTCTCTGGGCACACCACCCTCCCAGCTCCTTGATGTACTCACCAACCTGGAATCTTTCCAAACCCTATTGTTTAGGGTTTTTATGTAGGTTCCATTATGTAGGCATGACTAATTAAATCATTGGCCATTGGCGATCAACTCTATCTCCAGCCCCTCTCTCCTCCAGAGGTTGAAGGCTGGAGCTGAAAGTTCAATCCCTCTAATTAAGTGGCTGGTTCCTCTGGCAATCATACCCCATCCTGAAGCTCTCAGGAAACTGACAAGAATTACCTCATTAGCATAAATTTGGGTGTGGTCGAAAGGGGGCTTATTATGAATAACAAAAGATGCTCCTATCACTCCAATCAGAAAATTCCATGGGTTTTAAGAAGCTCTTGTGTCAGGAATTTGGGAACAAAGACCACATATGTAGTCTTTCATGCCCGGAATCTGCCTTTATTGTTGACTCAGCTGTTTAGATTCTCCCTTGCCCCTGCCAAAAATCTAAATTTGCTTGCTTATAAAAAGTTTTCCACTGATGTCTGAAGTTTATATGGGACTTCATTTCAGTATTATTTGACAAAATTTTTTCAAGGGATTATACAGTTTCCCAGAAATTTTTATCAAAGCAAAGGGTAGTGTTACCATTACATGATTTTCCAGTCCTAGGTCAATTAAGGCTACTTTGATCTGTATTAGAGGGAAAAGAAGGTAAAGTGTTAAGCAAAATCTTGAAATTATTTTAACTAGAATGTAATCAGAGTCACACACCATATTAACCTCAGGATCCTAATCTTGTCTATCCAGTTTGTGTGTAATTAGATATGGAAACAAAAATATCAATGTAAATTTGAGAGGGTTGATCATTTTCCTAAATGGTTTTGTCAGGCTTTAAAGTTATATAAAGAGGGGCTTGGGGTGGCCGGTTAGGTTAGCTCAGTTGGTTAGAGTGTGGTGCTGATAACACTAAGGTTGCTGGTTCGATCCCCACTTGGGCCACTGTTTGCTGCACCCTCCTTAAACATGGGCCACTGTGAGCTGCGCCCTCCTTAAAAAAAAAAAAAAAAAGTCTAATTCTTAAACTGTCCAACTCTGGCTCCTTAAAATGAAGACGCAACAAGTTATTCCACTTAGAAACTATACAGTAATATTGGATTGCAATAAATTAAATTGACCATGTTCAGGTAGCACTTTCTAGGAAACAAATAGCCAATAAGGAATCAATCTTCCCCAGCCTTATTTACAGTGGTTGAATTACTGGCAAAGCTGTTGCAAATCCATCCTGGCTGTACAACCTCCTTTATTAACCCCACTAACAGATATACGCTGTACATAGCTTTCAGAGGGCCATCAAATTGGTTCCAGACACATGTGGAATATCTGGCTAAGGTGAAATAATATATATACACACATATTCAGAAATTCTAGGTAGGTCTCATCATGGAGCAAGATGAACGTTAGGAGAAATAAGTTTTTTTACGTGTCTGGAAGCCCAGATGCACTTGTGTTAACTAACCCTAATCAGCATGGCTGGTCCATAGGAATTTCCCCCAGTCGACTCTGTTGGAAGGCTGTGAAAGACAGTCAAGCCTAAAAATCTCTCACCCAATAATGATTCTAATAAAAATCAGGCTTCTTGTGAACAAAATCTCTTTCTGCTTATTAGTCCAGCCTGTAACCTTCCCCAAAACCACTGAGTCGTGGCAGTCTAATGGAGGACAACCAGCTCGTGGGGAGAACTGACTCTATATGTACTTGAGGCTCCCCCAGTTTCTAATCCACAATGCAGGCTCACACATGGCTGTTAAACGTTTGGCTGCTTTCTCCTTGTCCTTTGCCTATGACTTTGGAAGGCTTGCTTCTCTATCTGCCAGTCGCCAAACTTGAAAATGCCACCACGCAAAGTGCCCACTGGTCTCTACTTATTTAGGAAGAAGGGCTAGTGTAGCTCTCAAATTTAATTCTCTTGGCCTTCTTTGCATCCATAACTCTGGTGGCTTTAAGGAAAAGTACAATATTTTAAAATATTGTTTTTTCCTAGTGTTTTCTCAGTGTTTACGGTAAGAGCAATGATCTTTTGCAAACGTCTACATTCTACCTAGAAATAGAATCAAAATAGGCATTTAAAAAAATGGAAATTAGACAATCTTTGTTTGGATATTAGTCAATCTATTAGGAGGAAGTGGAATGTACACTTTAATTCTTCTCCCAACATGGAACAAAAAAACCTACATTTTCTGTTGTGTCATAATGTGAAGCACTAAATCAACTAAATTTTAATTTTATCTCTCTTAAGGATACCAAGTCTGGTGACAGGTAAACTGATTTTTTCTTCTATCTTTTCACTGTATTTCAGGTTTTGAATATTTGAATTTTCCATCAAAATAATGTCAAACGACATCATAAAATTAGTAGAACATTCTAAAACACATCAGAAAAACAACCCACAGCAAACCTTTGATAGAACATTTTTCATTGATGCTTCTAATCAGAGTTTGACTACCATTCCACTGAAGATCTTAGAATTAAAAGAATTAGAAGAAGTGCATCTGGAAAATAACCAGATTGAAGAAATCCCCCAGGATATTCAGCATTTACAGAATGTCAAAATCCTCTACCTGAACAAGAACAAGTTGAGCAAGCTGTGCCCGGAGCTGGGGAATCTGAGCAATCTGGAGGGCCTGGACCTGAGCGACAACCCTCTCCTCTCCTCCTCCCTTCAAGTTCTCAGCTGCAACCGGAAGCTGCGGGAGCTCCGCCTCTACAACGTCCACCTGGGGGAGATCCCCACCGTCATCTGTAAATCCCTGCACCATCTCGAGCTGCTCGGGCTGTCCAAAAACCACCTGAAGTCTCTGCCCACGGAAACTGTGAACCAGACCAAATTGAGGGAGATCTACCTAAAGCAGAACCAGTTTGAAGTTTTCCCGCCGGAGCTCTGTGTTCTCTACAACCTGGAGGTCATTGACCTCGATGAGAACAAACTAACGGTCATCCCAGAAGACATTGGGAACCTAAGGGGGCTGCAGAAGTTCTACGTGGCCCATAACAGCCTGCACTTCTTACCCGAGTCGCTGTGCCAGTGTAGCAAACTGTCGGTGCTGGATTTATCCGACAACCGCCTCCACTCCCTCCCGCACACCCTGGAGGGGCTCTCGGAGATGACGGAGGTTGGGCTGAGTGGGAACCCCCTGGAGAAGATGCCACGTCTCGTCTGCAAGTGGACCTCACTGCACCTGCTCTACCTGCGTAACACCGGCCTGCTGGGGCTGCGGCGATCGCTCAGACGGCTGGTCAACCTGCGCTTCCTGGATCTCAGCCAGAACTATCTGGAAAGCTGCCCGTTGCAGCTCTGTGCACTGAAGAACTTGGAAATCCTGGCACTGGATGATAATAAAATACGGCAGGTACTGATTCCCTTCCTGGCTGTCACTATGCTCTCCTCAAGGTCTCCTAAGTTGGTGTGGTTCTGAATCGAAGCATCAGCACATTCGAGCCGACTTTATGGATGAAAATCCAGCGTTAACAAATATATCCAACAAGATGATCTTTTATGTTATTTCCCCTAAAATAACAATAGTAATCAAATAGTAGCTAATGTTTATTTATAAATATTTCATTGGCCAGTGTTTTACACATGTCATTTAATCCTCACAATGACTTTTTGACGTGGGTAATATTATCCTCAGTGACATATGAGGAAAATGAGGCACAGGGAGCTTAACTAACTTGTCAAGGCCAGAATTCCCTCCCAGAGCTGCTGGGCTCCAGTATCTATATTCTTAACAAAGAGCTCCTCCTAATAGGATTTCCTTAAACAGCAGATTTTTCTGACACATACAACCTTAGGCCTTAATGTTTCATTCATGGGAAACTGCAAAACCAGATTTATCCCTAGAGAAGCTTTCTCCCATGCGCTCAGGGTGGCGTGTTCAGAAATGTTCATCATAGCATTATTGGTAATCATGAAGTATGGGAGACAATCTAAACGTCAGTCAGAGGAATCAGCAAATAAGTTGTGGTGTATTTGTAAAATGGAATATTATACACTAATCTAAGTGAACTGGAGCTATATGTGCCAGTGTGGATAAATCTCAAAATTGTGACGTTTCCTAAAAACTAAACACCAAATTGCAAAACCCTATGATACCATTTGTAAATTTTTAATCACACAAACATACATATATACGCAACACATATTTTATGGATATTTATATGTTATAAAAGTATAAAAATATGAACTAGAATAACTCACTAAATTCCTAATGATGGCTAACTCTGAGAAGAGGTAGGTAGTCAAGGAAATGAGGAGGGGATTGTAGAGAAACTCAACTTTAATTGCAGTATTTCATTTTATTAACAAAGATTTGGGCAGTGGGTACACATGCATTTATTACATTTTAATATTTGAAAGTTAAAAAGAACAGATTACTGTCAAAAGCAAAAGACAACTGTAGAGGAGAAAAGTAACCAAATAATAGGGCTGTCTTTTCTGGCAGTAGACACCAGTCTCATGTGTTCACTATACATTATAAAAGTCCTAGGCCTGAAAGGTATTTTTTATTATTTTTTTAAAATCTTTTACTTGATTTTCAACTTCTAGAACTTTGTGGGGAGTCTTTTGTTTTCCTAATTGCCATCGAGTTTTAAAATTGTTTTTAAGATGTAAATATTTTGATGGTAACTTTAAGATTTAGGAAGAGAATCTAGGATTTAATGTCTACTTAGGTAGCAACTGGCCTTGGAGGTTTTAGACATTCCTTGAGAAGCCCTCCGCTAACCCTAACCATTCCATCACTGATGTAAGAAATTCCTTTTATAGTGGACAAAGTTTGGCCAGAGGGCCAAAAAGACCAATAGGTGACATAACAGTGACACAGATTTTGGCTTGAAAAAAAAAAAAAGGAAATCTGATGATTAGAGGTCTCCATCTCAGGTAATGAGCTTTTCATTCTAGGAGATGGTATTTAACTATGGACTGGATGGTTAGCTCTGGAAAATATTCAACCACCATAGTAGAGGGTTAGAACAGAGAACCTTTTTAAGGCCTTCCAACACTGAAAGTCTGGGACTCTGTAAAATACCCATCTAAAACTTGCACAGGGCACATAAGCCTTGGTATTCACTGGAGGGAAGAAATAGGACAAGATTTAATAGTCTTCATTGTTTGCTTCCAACTTTGATTTCAACAGAAGTTTCAAAATTGCTGAGTTAAAAAGCCTTTTAGGGTGAGAGGTCATGTCATTAAATTGATCAGTTCTAATGACTGAATTAATTATGGGTAATTGCAATATTACTTTAGTTCTTTTTCTTTCAGCAGTGTCAAGCATTTACTGCAATACAATTCAAAAATTTGCAATAAAGTATGTTAAAAAATCGCCCCAATTTAAAGCAGTGCATAAAAGTGAAGAGCAGAGAGTCTCCCAGAAAAACTGGAACTTCAGACAGTAGATCTATATGTATAAATACTATATATGCAAATATATGTGCAAACTTGTCATCAGTAGGAATTGCTAAATTGCTCTATTACTTAACAATCTGCCTCAAAACTAAAAGCCCAATTTATTTTCTTATTGTTAAAAATAATCTTGACCTGAAACTTATCTTTTTGGAATACTTCTAGTTACCTTCAGACTTTGGCTCACTTTCAAAACTGAAGATACTTGGACTAACCGGGAATCAGTTTGTTTCATTTCCAGAAGAAATCCTTTCTTTAGAGTCTTTAGAGAAATTATACATTGGGCAAGATCAGGGATCCAAGTTCACCCATGTGTCAGAACACATTTGGAGACTACAGGTAAGCCTCCCCAAATGAGCAGGCAAAGAAATACTTGTCTACTCATTCCTTAAGATGGCTGATCCTGAGAAAACATGGCGGTATCTCCACAGGCTGCATATGGAATCAACCATACTAGACTTCCAGCTCCAAACAAGCAGTCATTATTACACTTTGAGGTTTCCACTGTTTTCCTGAACACCCACCCCAGACTTATACCCAAAGAAAATTTTACTGTGATTGCTATTGGCTATGTCCTTTCCATAGTATGGTTTGGCATGTTTTATTTGCAGAAATTGAGCCATACTGCTTTCCATTTAGTTTCTATCCTCTAAAAGGAGCCCCTGAAAACTGTACTATTTTGAAGTTAAAGTATCGTACAGGTGACATGCCTGGGAGCCTGCATTTTGGATGGGCCAGTGTGATCTCCCGCCCTGCACGGTGAAAGGCACATCATGGTTTATTTCACTCTTGTACCAGGGTCGCTGAAGACGGGTCCACAGCACTGTCCTAAATGCTGGCAAAGCAACAAAATAACTTTATTCAAAGTAGCCATACCAGTGTGTTTTTATCTAGACACATACTTGAAGGAATTGTTACTTTTTTCATGTTCCTGGTACTGCACTCTTAATACTGATAAAATAGGTGTGGGCCACTGCGTAAGCCCCAGTCATGGACCTGAGTGATGGTGCGTACGCACAGCACAGATAACTTCTCACCTATGACACATGGTTCCTATTCCGAATTTTCCATTCCTTTGACCTATGTTCATATAACTCTGTTCATCATTGTGTTTCTTGTATATATCATGCCACACTCCAAAATCTTAGGGTAAAATGCAAACAAATTTTTGCCCAGTGAATTTGAAAATAGTTAATTATTTGTACATTTTGGCTACTCCCCTTGAGCGCTATTGGATTGATATTTGAGGAAATTACACTTCTATGGCAACTGCCACAGTCAATTAGCTATTGAAAGGAAACAAAGGGTATGTGTAGTTAAATGATCCAAATTATTTTTCCGTAAAGTTCTTGTGAAACAAACAAACACTAGAGTCCCATGTTCTCTTTTCCCCCTGCATAAATGGGAACCACATCTAATAGCTAACTCAAAAATAATTTTATGTTTTTGATAATGGTCTTTAAAAATGTTTTCCCCTTTATTCCAATACGTACTAACCCTCATTGAAAGAGCATGGGAACTCACAGGTGATTCTGGTTATTATAATTCATGTATTGTAAGGATCATTATGGAATACTCTATGTTGTTTCAGAATCTTAAAGAGCTGTACATAGAGAACAACCATCTGGAGTATCTGCCAGTTTCCTTAAGGGCATTGCCTAATCTGAAAATTCTTGATTGCCGCCATAATCTGCTTAAGCAGCTTCCAGATGCCATCTGCCAAGCACAAGGTAAGGAATTTTAGTAGATCCGCAGCCTAGTCGTTTGAGGCCAGCATTTCCCATGATGAGGGCTTTCTTGCTTTACTAAAGACCAATCTGCTGTTTAGAGAGCTTGGACCTACCCCAAGAGCCTTGCAGGGTTAGTGATGTGGGGAAGGCTGGGTACCTGACCGGTACAGCCAGGAGCCTCACAAAGGCAGCTAGATTGTTTATTAGGAATTGAAAAGTAAATAGCCACTCCTAAGGAAATTAGCTTTCATCCATAGTCATCACACCACCAACAATAAGTTACTGAATACCTACTACATGCCAGAATTTGGATTTGGTGGTCCGGCAGTGCGTTTGTATTAGGTCACTAAGTCACTTGAATAAAAGGAAAAAATATTTTCACCAGAGTGGTGAAATCAGCAAGGGGAGAGAGGCTTTTAGAGCTACATCATTGACATGAAAAGTCATACATGATTCATATTTAAACACGCAAACATTTTCCACGAGGCTAAATCATTCTTTTCTTGTACATCCATCAATCCATCCAGTCACTTAAGCTTTTTCTGAGCTCCTACTTGGGTCAGAACAAAACAACTTTTTTGCCATAATATGCTGAATCTTCAGGTTTATGGATGTGTTTTAAAACTAGGACTATTCTTTAATGAAAGGGAGATGCAAGAATATGACTGGAAGCTGTTGCCTACCCATAAGACATTCAAAGATGAGAGGCTGGGGAGTGGGTATGCCATGCTTCTCAGTAATGCTCCTGACCGTACATTTTTATCCTGTCCTTGGTCCCTGGAGGAACGAAACATTCTCACATTTTTTTAGTGTTTACTATTTTCCTGTCCCTAATACTTAGCCTTTACACCAGCTCCAACAACTTTGAGTTGTTATAAAGAAGAGAACTTGGGTTTGCCTCATTAAATCTGATATCTTTTGTAACATGGCACAGTAGGAAACAAACATTTCAAAGTGATTGGACTAATGAATGCACGTTTTTAATTTTGCCTGTTTTTAAGATAAACCCATCATTTAAAAAAAAAATTTTCAGCTTTGAAGGAATTACTGCTTGAGGACAACTTGCTCACCCATCTTCCGGAGAATTTAGATTATCTAGTGAATCTAAAGGTTCTGACACTGATGGACAATCCCATGGAAGACCCCCCAATAGACGTGTGCACTGAAGGCAGAGAGGCTATATTGACATATCTCAAGGAGAAAAGAAAGATGAAAATAATGGCAACAAAGGTAAAAACAGCTAAAAATCTGGATAATATATTCACAGTTGCTTTGGAGAGGGGTTAGTGTTAAACACATTATAGGTTACCCAGTGGGGCTGCTTTTTACACATCTCTACCTTTTCTTCCTTGCAAGTAGAGGCTCTTATTTACTTTTATATCCCCAGGGTGAAGAGAGAGAATTATTGAACATCATCCTAGCATTTTTGTCTTTTATTGTTCCCTATCACTTTGTCAGATAAGAAGCAAACAAAGAGACAAGAGAAGCCAAAACTTCAAATTCCAAAACGATGTAAAATTCTTGGGCTATTCACTGGAGTAAAGAGCTGAGATTAACAAAGTCAGTAAGAAAAGGCTGAAAAATTAGAAATGAAAGCATTTACAAAGAGCCGTGGTCTAAAGACTAGAGCTCTGCTCCGCCACTAACTAGGATCAAAGGGCTAAGAACCCTATCACTGCCCTCCTTGCCCCGCAAGCCCATGGAGACATGAGGAAACCCTACACCTACCGGGAATGGGTCCATTTCAGTAAATGGTCACTATTCTTTACTCAGTTGGCCCACTGCCCCCGCATCGTCTCACATATCGTTTCACCAGATGACTGCATGAGTCTTCTCACTGGTGTTCCTACTTCCACACCTGCTCTCCCTAAAATGTACCTTCAACTCGATAATCAGACTGAGGCTGTGAAAACATAGGTCCATCAGTTGCTCCTGTGCTAAAATCGACACTTTCTCCATTTTCCCTGGAGTAAGGGATAGTCTTTATCTGCAAGACCCACTATCGATGGTGCTCAACTGCATCAGACTCAATGCCCTCCCTTTTATGATAAATATTATGTGATACCTCTTTTACTTTTCTGAAATTAAACTCATAGACAATACCTACCAAAACCACATAATTTTAACAAATGAAGATAATGCCTGCGCTGCAACATAAAGGAAAAAGAAAAGGACACTAACTTATATTAAAATACTTATTTTAATATGTATATACTCAGGAATGACTACATTGGAAGAATGAAAATAATACTTTTTGGAAATTTCTTAAAAGCATTTTGAAAAAAACATGTATCTTGCACATTTTAAAGTTGATATTTAAAATTTTTTTGCCACGAAGTTTAAATCATTGCAAAGGATTTACTTTCCAGTGAATTTTAAGTATTGACAGCTTCCAACAGAGTTATTAGATCAATATTTTAAATATATCCAATGGGATCTAAATACCATTTTATTTGATATGTCAGTCAACATCAATTTACAAAATACTTGAACAAGCTCTTATTTTACAGGCAGAAATGTTGCCATATCTTTTTCTTTTTGATATGTATTTCTGTTTCATTTGCCTGTCAGAATTGATCTTAATGTTTTTTTTAAATTTATTTTATTATTAATTTCAGGTAATCTTAGTGTTATGTATATATATAATTCTAAGTCATTTATAGATCACCTTTCATACTTCTAGGCAACAAAAATATTTATATAAATAACATTTTAAAATTGAAATTTTTTTCTGTGACCACAGGGTTTTTAATGTTCTGGATTATTACATTTTATTAATCATATTGCAATTATTAGTAGTATAAAATTGACCAAAACAATATAAAATCTATTGTAAGTTTTGATATTTAATTATTAGACCTATAGGATTTGGGGGAACTACATATACAAATGAGAGAGACTTTTTCACAGTTTACATATCCTTGCATAAATATTGCTTATTGCTAGAAGGACAGGGTTTGATATCAGTTCTATTCCCGTTTTTTGTTTAATAGATGAAGTGCTGAGAATCCTTGTTCACATAGATAAGTTAATAAGAATGGCAGAAGCCTTGTTTTCATTGTCTATATTTTGTTTTAAATGACAATGCCTTACACATCTCTTGAACTTTTTCTAGATGTATACCCCCCAAAACAGATAACAAGCTCTTAGTGGACAAATCAATTTTCCTTCAATTTTCTTGAAGGCGGAGTTGGAAGGCAAAAGGATTGGTTACCCTTTCCTTAGAGCCAACATCAGTAATACTATTTTGAATTGTTCCCTCTTTTGGTGTCCCCGAAGTTTTTGGAGTCCAGGGCAACACACTGCAGTCAGATTGGTGTGGATGAGAGGTGTGCCAGAGGGAGAGTTGTGAAATGGGAAGCGGGAATGGAGAATTAGCAGCTGTGTTCCTAGGCAGATACATTTTAGGAAGGGGTACATATGGAAGTGGAAGCTCTGGAAATGGATTGCTTCCAAACTGTCCAAGCCTGCACAGCCTTGGAAAAGCCTTTGTGGACCAGGCATGTGATTGAAGACTGCTAAACCTTAAAACAAAAAGCCCTGTAAATTTCCAGAATACCTCTAGAGGGCAATAGTGCTCCCCTGGAAAATCATCACCCTAACTGATTTGCTGCTTTCACTCCCCGTCTCATCTTTCCCATTTTCACTTTACATGAGTCACAGACAGGATCCTTGGTGTTTTTCCAAGGCCCAAGCATGCTCCTGCTTCAGAGTCTTAAAACTGGCTCCTCCGTCTGCTCAGATATGGACAAGACTCTGCCCTCACTTAGTTCAGTCTCTGCACAAATATCCTCATATTGGCTCTTGATCTACCTTATATAAAACAGCATACCCCCAGCAACCTCACTCACTCACTCACTCACTCACTCACTCACTCACTCACTCATTCATTCATTCAACAGATATTTATTGAACTTCTACTATGTACCAGGCACTGTTCTAGACATTGGAAATATAGCAGTGAACAAAAGAGAAAAATATTTCCTCATATCACTTAAAGTCTAGTGTGATGGGAATAAAAACATGAAAAATAAAACATAAGATTATATACTATATTAGAAAATGATAAGTGGTATTGGAAAAAAGTTCAAGCTAAAGGGAAGAGAAATTGCCAGAGGTTGTGTGTGTGTGTGTGTGTGTGTGTGTGTGTGTGTGTGTTGTGGGCAGTTCACTCTAAATGAGATGGTCAAGGTGGGGCTCATTGGAAAAATGACTGCCTTAGTTATTAGCTCATGAGACCATAACAACATACCTTAGACTGACTTAAACAACAGAAATTTATCTTCTCGCAGTTCTGGAGGCTCTAGAGCAGGGGTGTCCAAACTGCGGCCCGTGGGCCAACTGCGGCCCACAATCCATTTTTAATTGGCCCGCAGCAAATTCCAAAAATATATTTAGTTTACTTAAATAAACCAGGTGAGGCAATACGTACCCCACCTCGAGTGAGTGGCCCGGCTGTTTGTGTATTTTACCGCATATGGCCCTTGGTGAAAAACGTTGAAAAAAGTTTGGACACCCCTGATTTAGAGGTTCAAAATGTCCACTAGAGGAGGGATGTTCCTGAGTGTGTGGGAGGAAATAGGATCAGGTAAGGACCAGTGAGGACTGGCTGTAGATAGGAGCACAGAACGTCCAGTGACACGAGGGAAGGCAGGGTAGAGGCACCTGATTCCCCTTCCTGTGTACTGTCATCTCCAGGGCACGTAACACCATCTATCAAATTATACATTCATGTGTTTATTGTTTCTTCCCCTCACTGGAATGCGAACTCTATAAAGTCAGTGATATCAGTAGTTAACTGCTGTTTCCCAAAGGTCTAGAACAGTGACCGTTGCATAGAAGCACTAAATACTTTTTTAAAAATTTGCCTCACCCCAATAAATTTAATTTAAAAAAAAAAAATTTGCCTGGATGACTGGCCAATTGAGGAAAAAAACAGCCAAGGTTTAGAGTTCTAATCATATTGCATTCTCCACATCTTTAAAACCACATGTCAGAACAAAGAGATGTAACTAGCCCAGCCTATAGTGAAACCAGCTGATGCTGTTTGGGTTTATCTCATTTTCAGATTCAGGCATGGTGGCGTGCAATGATGGTACGGAAAGGACTTGGGAGATTTGAAGAACTGGCAAAATTGCGGAAGAAAGGAAAGGGTTCTCCAAAAGATAAGAAAGGAAAGAAGGATGTGAAAGAAAAACCTGTAAAGGGAAAGAAGAAATAATTCTATAAATGAATGACTTGAGGTAATGAACCCTGATGGATTAAGAAGGCAAAATGCATAGGAGTTAGATGCCTACCACACTAAAATTATTCATAGAATTATGGTTATGTATAAAAATAAAGATTCTTTTACTGAAACATTTATGGATAAAATGATATGATGCCTGGGAATTGCTTCAGAATAAATCAGGGAGAAGTCCGTGTGGGAGATCAAAATGAAACAAGGCTGGCCATAAGTTAATAACTGCGGAAGCAGACGATAGGTACGTGGAGACTCTTTATACTATTCTGTCTGCTTTAAAAACTTTTAATTTTGATATAATTACATATTCACGGGAAGTTCCAAGGAAATGTACAGAGAGGTCCATGTACTCTTTATCCTCCCTTAGTGTTGACATCTTGCATAACTATAATACAATGACAAAACCAGAAAATCTACATTAGTATCATCAACAGAACTTATTCAGATTCCATCAGTTGTATATACACTCATTTGTGTGTTTGTGTGTGTGTGTGTAGGTCAATGTAGTTTTGTCACATGTAGCTTTGTGTCGCCACCACTATCGAGATACAGAATTATTCCATCATCACAAATCTTTATTGTGTTATTCCTTTTAGACACACCTACCACCTACCCCTCCCCCAATCCCTAAGCTGTTGTCCATCTCTATAATTTCATTTCAAGAATGTGATATAAATGGAGTCACATATGTGAACTTGGGAAATCAACTTACTGAAAGCCATTGTGGTTAAAGTGAATGTTGCTTCTGTGATCTTGGCCAAAGCATTCTAGTTCTTCCCCCAGTGGAGCTGGGATGATCCATCTTTTCATTCCTATTTCAGTGATCTCAGGGAGTTTGGCCACGGCACAAAGCAAGTGTCTAAACCATTGCCCACAGTCCCGAGAAGTTGATGGCCGAAGGCTAATATCCAGCTCGGTTAACTCCTTGAGGAGCCCCAGGTTTTGGCAGATGAGGGCCCATCCTGCATCACAGATGCTGTCATTATAGCTCAGGTCCAGCTTCCGCAGCCTGGCCAAATGACCGGTCTGTATTACCAATGCTGAAAAACAAAATCACTCTAAATGCTAAAATACAAGAATACTTTCTACCATGGCGGTTCCCACTTCCTATAACACAACACTAGCTCCAGGATTAGTAATAACAAGATTGGGAATTAGTAACGATTTGTTATTACCGTGTTTCACGGAAAATAAGGCCGGGTCTTATATTAATTTTTGCTCCAAAAGACTCATTAGGGCTTATGTTCAGGGGATGTCATCCAGAAAAATCATGCTAGGGTTTATTTTCCAGTTAGGTCTTATTTACAGGGAGACACGGTATCTAGCAGCTTCATTCAGGGCATCTGAAATGATTTTAGTAAAAAATTTCCTCTCTGTACATCTCACGTACACCTTGAAAATGGTTTTTTTCTCTTTCCAAATCTCAACCCAGAGAATATCTTTTTGGTCAAGCTTCTGCTCTTTACTCCACCGGGGTCCCAGCTCTAATTTAACCTCTAATTAAATGTCAGAAGTGATGGCTCATTGGCTTTAACTGAAGACCATTAATAAATAGTCTTCTTGCTGCTTAATATTGTTTAATTGTTCATTGCTCATTCATTCTGTCATTCTTTAGTCAATGATTATTTAATTGAGCACTCTCCATGTGCAAAATATACATAGATAATTTCTAATTCAACTGAGATAGCTCTAATACACAGAACAATTTTCCCTTAGAATAGCACATATCACACAGTATTACCTACAATGGTACTTAATAAATAATAATTAACGATGAAGCTAAGGGAAGATAACTTCTGTAGGAGCAGGTAGGGGAGACAGGCAAGACAAATAGCACATGCTTTCCTTTTCAGCCAAAAGTCAGAATGGATTACAGAGTTGAAATGACTAGTGCAGAAGCTGAGTTGCAAGGGACCCTGGAGATCTCTTCATTCAACCTCCAGACTAAGAAGAATTCCTTTCACAGTTTCTCTGTGGTGACCAGCCTGATTCTGCCTGAAGCGCACTTTCAGGTTGCCCCAACAGAGTGAAGCAGCTTCCAGCAGGAGGAAGCCCTTCCTTTGGGCTCCCATCTGCCCCTCTGGTGACTTTCCCCCATTGCCCACCTCAGCCTGCTGGAAACCTCAGCTTCTGCCTCGTGCCAGCCCTGCACTGTTGGACAAGTTTGGTCCTCTCAGATTTTCCCCCTTTAGGATTAAATGTGCCTTAGTCTTTCAATCATTTTTCATATATCATGGCTTCCAGACCCATTGGGATGCTCCATCCCCATCACTGTCACTTGCAACAAGTTTGATTCTACAGTGCACTTGAGAGCTTAGCAGTATGTATACTCAACAGCTGCACTCGGTCCCTAGCTGTCCATATCGATGGCTGTTTCTTTCTGTCTGTCTGGCAACATATCCTCAAGACCTAACTGTTAAACACCATATGCATACTTTTTCTCTTTAGAAACTTTTCTATTATGGGAATTTTCAAACACACAAAATGTTGACAGAATAGGAGCGTGAACCCCCATGTCCCCAACATTAGCTTCAACAGTTACCTTCATTACACCAGTCTGGGCTCATCTAGTCCCCTCCAGTCCCCTCCTCTCTGCTTGTTTTTCTTTTTCTTTTTTAAATATTTTAAAGCAAATCCCAGACATCATTTTACATTTTCTATACAGTTTGACTTTTCCAATCATGCGAGTACCTTATGAGGTCAGACTATTAAGTTCGCGAACTCATCCTAGAAAAAGTGCTACATACCTCATTGCTGAATATCACTACGGTCACCTTCAAAGTACTCCCCTGGGGAAGCTATGCACTGATGCCAGCACCTAGTCCACCCTTCAAAGCAATTTTGGAACTCTTTCTGGAATGACCATCAGAGCTGTCGTATTACCCTTGATGTCCTGAATATCATCAAAATAACTTCCTTTCAATATTTTCTTTATCTTCAGATAAAGAAGTCATTGGGGGCCAGACCAGGTGAGTAGGGAAAGTGTCCAATACAGTTATTTGTTTACTGGCTAAAAACTCCCTCACAGGCCAAGTGCTGTGTGAACTGGTGCATTGTTGTGATGCAAGAGCCATGAATTGTTGGTGAAAAGTTCAGGCCATCTAACTTTCATGTAGCCTTTTCAGCACTTCCAAATAGTAAACTTGGTTGACTGTTTGTCCAGTTGGTACAAATTCATAATGAATAATCCCTCTGGTATCAAAAAAGTTTAGCAACATATTGCAACAAGTTCGCGAACTTAATTGTCAGGCCTCGTAGATGACGAAAGTTTGGTTGACACTGAGTTGGCTAGAGAACACCAAAGGTTCTCATGTATGGGATTGCCCCGCAGGAATCTCCCACCATCACATCTATGTCTGTCTTCTTTTATGAAACACTTTCCACTGTCTTTTCAGTTTTAAAATTTCCCTGATTTGTTTTAACCAGATCTCTCCTAAGCAGCTGCTGAGCAGAGGGCTTAGTTCCAGGCCTCGCTGCCTTCTCCACCTCCCTCCCCTGGGCTTGCTGGGCAGGCACACTGGGCTCTGATTGCCAGGACAGCTTTGGAAGCCAGAGATACAAACCCAGGAGAGCCACATCCTCTGTCACCAGGGAACAGCTGCTCAGCCCCAGCACTTGAAGGGACATTGAAAGTTTGAGTGTTTCCAGAAGCAGCTCCAGGTTGCCACCAACACATTTATTCCAAGAAAGGTTGACTACTTCCAGAGCAGGGAGGTGAATGGAAGCTTCAGCTAAAATGATAGCAATGAGAACAGCAATAATTTAGGCTTCGTTAGAGGTCATAAGCTTTGAATTTGGGGAACCTAGGCTAGGGCAATGTACTGACATAACTCAGGCTGAGAAAGTCGCAGGGACCCTTTTCTCCTGCCTGAAATTCATTGCCTCAATTTATATTTCTATTTGGGAGAAATGTCAGAAACCTTAGAAAATTAAGACTTGATGAAATGGAATTCACTATCAACTGGGACTTCTTTCTTTCACATTTAAGAAGGAGAAAGAGGAAAAGAGTTTGGACAGATAGTCAAGATTTCCAGAGTATGTCCCACTTTTACATATTCCACTGTATGGTCAACGGCTGTAATTCAGAGATAGGACCAAACCTCTCTAGGACTAAAACACAAAAATATATTTATGTTTACTTAACTGCAGTTACAGAGACAAAAAGAAATATTATAGTTTGGGAAGTTGTCTAAAAGGAAATTAAAATATTTTTCTGCTTAATTCTCAGTTTCCCCTAACATTAAAATTAATCAGAACAACTAATTCACAAGGTATAGTAGTTAATTACACTTTAAGTTACTCTGCCTTCTTTCTAAAGAATAAAATACATTCAAGGGCAAATATATATTCTTTTATAATATCTAGTAAGAAAACCCCTTCCAGTCATTTGGTACAGAGACCTGTCAATAACAAATGGAACTTTTTTTTCCTTCTAAAAGTAATGTAGAGAAATATATATTTACTTGACTTACTTTTTAATTCAAATTGAATGATAGATTTTTGTTAGATGATGTAATTTAGTGTAATACCTGCTTGATTATGATTGATCCATTGATTGTACAGCTATAATTGGAAAGAGCTGTGTCTTCTGATGATAGAAGACACAAAATTAAAATCCCAATTTTCTAAAAAAATATTAAACATTTTCCAACTGGGAAGTAAATCTATGAAACATTATATTGTCCCCAAATTTATTTTTTGTGGAACTTTTCTAACTGAACGTTAATCTGAGCAATGGAATGTATGGTGGTGGTGGTGGTGGTGGTGGTGGTGGTGTGTGCTTGTGTGTTTACCTAACCATTTTAAGGATTACAGACCCCTTTGAGAAATTAATCTGTCTATCTATGCATCTACTTATGTACTTAACTAATATGTCAAAATACCTAAAAAGTGCTCTGGATCTGCAGTGAAGAATAAATACAGTCTTTGCCCTGAAGAAGGTTACAGTCTGAGAGAAATATGGACATTGAAAAACCACACAAATAAACACATAATTATAAATTTTGATAAAGGCTGTAAAGAAGATACAGGGGCTTCTAAAGTCTTAGAAGGAGGTGTTTTAGAAGGGGATGTTTACACTGAGACCTGAAGTCAGCGCTCCTCAGGAAAGAATGGGGGTTGGGGTAGTTAGAGGCAGGAAAGAGCTTGGTGATATGAAGGAACTGAGAGAAATCAACTAAGGCTGAGTTCAGGGAGCAAGGGGGAGAGCGGCTGAGAGTTTCTGGGGCCAGATCATCTGGGCCTCTTAGACCATATGAAGGAATTTGAATTTTACCAGAGGTGTTACGGGCAGCCATTGGGTAGTGAAAAGATCCAATATATTTTTTAAATGGAATTTATAGACTCTCTCCCCATAATAATATCAACAACTAACACTTATTGGACATTTACTATGTGCCAGGCATCTTTCCATGAACTTTACATGCATTAACCTATTTAATCCATACACCCTATGAGGTAGGATATTAGTATTTCATTTTACATTTTCCTGACAAGGAAACCAAAGCACAGAGATGTTCAGTACCTCAGGTCTCAAGAGCCAGTGCCAGGATTTGATTTCAGACAACCTGATTCCACGTACACTGGAGCCAGGAAAGGTACCATGCACTCCCCCCATAAAATAATTGCAATCAATTTTAGGGAGTTCACAGCCCTCTTCCCCAAGTATAACTATAGATTAACTACAGATTGACCTGGGTGGGGGGTGGTCCATGGTCTTCACATTAAGAACTCCTGATCTGAAAGGTACATATCTGCAACTTTGTGTCATCCAGACGTGTGGACAATGAGATGAGCAAAGCTGGGAGCAGTACATGACAAAGACCAAGTTTTTGTGGGCTGAAAAAAATATTTGGGCTGAAAATGGGCACAAGAGTACCTTAAATATAGAGCTCTTAGAATTTGGGATAAATTATATGTATTTATTTCTATCAATAGATATTAATAAATAGCTACTTATTATAGAATACATTTATTTCATTAATAACAGCCCTTGTCTGGCCCATGGTACAATTTTTAAGGAAGTGTCAACTGACAACACTTCGGGAGGTCAAAGGGAAGGACTGTTTTCATGATAATCCAGGAAGCACCAGAATCCAACCACTCTAGTCTTATGCAGATGTGTAAAAAAGAGTGAACCTACCAGGCCTGAGACTGCTCTCCCTAGAAAGGCTGACTTGCAAGGTTGGCCCTTCGGTGACATTTGGGAAATTGGAATTTGGAAGTGTTCCCACCATTCCCTGAATAAGGGTGGTTCACTGTGCCTAAGTGTCTGTGTACAAATAATTTATGCTGAACGTCAGCTTTCTTTCTGTGAATCTGGAATTTTGGTATGTGCTAGGCAGAGGGTGCCTGTGTGACCAACCCCAATACAGACCCTGGACTTGAAGGTTCAGGCAAGTCTCCCCAGTAGACAGTATTTCACACATATCATCACAACTTCCTGGAGGAATGGAGTGTGTCCTGTGTGATTCTACTGGGAGAGGACTTTTGGAAACTTGTGTTTGGTTGCCCCCAGACTTCGCCCCATGCACCGTTCCCTTTGCTGATTTTGCTTTTTATCTTTTCATTGTAATCTCAAAAGTGGTATGACTATACGCAGAGACCTGTGAGTTCTTCTAGTGAATCACTGAACGTAGTAGGGGGACCCCCCCCCCCATCACAAGGTACCATGTGCCCAAAGTGCTGGCTGCCTGGATAGTATATTTGAGGAAATACTGCAATATCCCTTTGCCTCAAAAAGACTCTCTCTACTAGCTGGCGATGCTTTTGCCCCTGACTAGGCAGAAATGTCAAATTCATTAGACCCTTGAGGTAAGCTGGGCTGTATCCATGACCTTCAGGCATGCCCAGAGCCCTGAGAGAACAACAAATCCTGTTGGGAAGTCGATGCTAGGCTTACACACTAGTAATTGCCTCCCTTTTCCCATCAGACAGCAATTCCAATTTATATTGGTGCCTTATTGAAATTACAAGTTACCATGGACGTGGTTCTCCAGAGTTGGTTATATACACTTTAAATTTTAAATGCTCAATGTGCAAATGCCAGTCATTTATGTGCCCTTCAGAAGGTCACTTTTACAAAAGCATATTTCCGGAAAAGAAGACAAATTAGTACTTCTCACCTTTGCCTATGGCTGAGTCTTGGAAAGAAATTGACATGTAGGGAAAGAGAGACCCCGCCCCCTCAACCCCACCTCAGGTGTTACTGTACTGTGGCCTCCTGGGGAATTCTCTTACCGAGGGCAGTAAAAGTCTCCCTTTCCAAAGCACAGTTGTTGATTAGTAATGACTTCAATGCTGGTAAAAATCGGAGCCTGCTGAGTAGGTTTTCAGAAGAGCTGCCCATGTTTTTGTTGGTGGACAAATCCAGTTCTTGAAGATTCGAGAGTAAAGGGATAACCTGGGCTATTAAAATATTAACAGTGACATGTTTTAGGCACCATCTCGTAAAGAGTCTTCTGGGTGTTTGGGTCCCACAATGTACTTGATTGGCAAGCCCAGCTCTCCCTGGCCTGAGCCCTGCCCTCCCTTACACAGTCTTACACACCACAGAAACCAGCCCTTTCACTATGTAGAATGAGCAGATAGAAGAATGTTTAATTACATGACATTATAAGGCATTATGTACTTAATACATAATACATCAACAGGATGTATTTTCATTTCCATCTTTTCAAAATTAAGCAGAAGGAGAACAGTGCAATTTGCTACAGTTATTAAGTAATCATTAGCTTTCCAGGACCATTCACCCATGTTGGTGGCTGTGAATGGAGATGAGAGGCTAATTCCGCCCATTACACCAGTGGTAACAACTGAGGTCCTCTAGCAGCTTAATGTTCCTCTGAGTAACAAGATGAGATGTGATATTCATGTTATTCAGTTGTACCAAGGAAAATTCATTATTTGGAATCTGGTGGACTGATGACTCAGGAGTGTGTCCCCTGGGTATGACACACATAAATAAAGGGGATAATGATACCCCAATAAAACTCTACCTGGAGCTCAAAAAGGGATTGTTTTGTTACTTTAAAATCTTCATGAACAGCTTGAACACTTCTCATTTTCCCAAATTGAGGAATAAGAGCTTAAGAAATAACTTAGCAGGTGTAATAGACAGATGTTAGACCTAAAAACATATTTTACTGTTTTCTTCCCCAAACTGTACTAAAGACAACTTAAAAATTCTTTTTATTCTTGGCCATTGAGTCATTCATTCAATAGCATATTCAACAACCATTTACTTACTGGGTACCAACTCTGTGCCAGCCCCTGTGCTTGAGCAAAGGAGAGATGCTGAAGGAGACGCACCCCTACCTGGAAGGAGCACATGGTCTGGAGAAAGCTCAAGAGCAAAGGCCTCAGGGACAGAGCAGGGCTAGTGTGCGGGAGGATTGGCACAGAAGGTGTGGCTAGAGTGGTGTCAATGAGGGGAACGGGTAGAGAATGACGTCAGGGTGATAGAGGAAGAGGGTGCCCATTTGGACTGTCGCGATAATCTAGGCATAAAATGACCATGGCCTGAGCCAGGGTAGTAGAGGTCGAAATGGTGAGCCGTGATCAGATTCCGAATGTATTTTGATGGTTCATTGTGGCTACAGATGGAATAAAACGCTTAATCTCAAGGCTATGCTTGCTGTTTGTTACGGGAAACTGCATTTATACATCTCATGTTATTGTCATTACAGGACTACATCTGGGGTAGAAAGTGTAGTTACCTAAAGGTTTAATGTACCCCGGTTAAGCACCACCCCAACTGACTTCTTGTGCAACTTCATTTGTATCTAAGTGGCTCAACTTCACTTATTAGTCAGAAAGCCTCAACACCCTTCATACTGGCTTTCTCTCTACATCCCTGTTTGTAATAAACTTTGTGACACCAACAGATTCATTTCTGAACAGCAGCATAAATTTAAAAATTTATCCTTCAAGTGCCACACTGATCATTTACAGATGTGTGCCGGAGGAATTCAAACTCACTTCCATGTACTGGGCACTTAATACATGCCAAATACTCTACTGTGGGCATTCACAGAACTTTTCTGATCTGATCCTCCCAGTAATTTCGTAAACAGTAAGTTTAAGGGCACATCTTAAATTTGCCACGTTTCCAAACATATGCCAACGCTCCGAAACTCTTTGCTTGGCCCTGCAGCACCTACTCAGCGACATGACATCGCCTGCCGTTAGTGAGCACCGGTGAAGATCCAGGACTTCCAGATGCTCCAATGTGGCCAACTGAGCTGGTGAGTCTTCAAAACCTCCACCTAGCTCCTTGTTGCAGGAAAGGTCGAGGTTCCTCAGCTCACCCAAGTATTTAAAAGCAGCATCTACAAGGAAAGTAAAAATCCCACTCTGACATATTACAAGATGGTAGGAAAGTGTGGAGCAGGGGAGGGGGCAGGTGTGCAGAAGGGAGGCTGAGAAAATACGCCATGTTTACAAAAGCCAGGAGGGAGGAATAACTGTAGACTTCCTACCATCTAGACCTCTTTGGACCTGACATGGCTTCAAACACATAAAAGTTTTGACAGGTATCCAGCCACTGATGGCTCTCTTACTACACTTGAGCTTTGGTGTTTTCATAGAATTCTAGATTAACTCAAACTGCCAGTGAGAAGGATATTACAGGCCCTGTAAATTGAAGGGAAAAAACACAACTTCATTTCATAGTCTCCCTTACTGTGGATGCTTTATATAGGGAAATAAGTTTTAACTACAGATGCCACTGAAGCCATTGTTTTTATTAGTACAAGTCCTTCCTACTACTGAGCATCACCTAATGCTGATATTGTCAAGAGTAAGAGAAAAATGGAGAGTGTTAATAGCACAAACTTTTTATTTTGCCAAGTATCTATCTCAGACCTAAAATATCCTGGTCTTTTCCAATTCAGCGATTTTAAAAGGTTATTTTGTAATAATGAAAGTATATGCTCACTGTAAAAGAAAATAACACATAAAGAAGATATAAATTACTTATAATCTTATTCCCCAACATAACTACTATTTACATTGTATTGTATTTCCTAACAGTTTAAAAAATTAAATATGAAATAAAATTGTATATACAATTATAAAATAAAATTATATATAAAATAAGTTTATACCATGTTTCCCCGAAAATAAGGCCTAGCCAGACAATTAGCTCTAATGCGTCTTTTGGAGAAAAAATTAATATAAGACCCAGTATCATATCATATCATATCATATCATATCATATCATATCATATCATAAGACCCGGTCTTATATTATAGTAAAATAAGACCGGGTCTTATATTAATTTTTGCTCCAAAAGACACATTAGAGCTGATGGTCCAGCTAGGTCTTATTTTCGGGGAAACACGGTATATATATGTATATATACATAAACTTCAGTCATTGCTAACTCACCCAATACTTTGACACTCTTTTGTGATAATCCACATGAATGTAACTTCAATACTTTCAGATTTGAGGTACTTTTTAATCCCTGAGCAATACTGTTTAGACTGCCACCGATGTTTCTGTTAATGGAAAGATCAAGTACTTCAAGACTTTGCAGCATAGGTAGCAACTGACCTGGAAGGAAGAGAATCGGAACAAACAGAGCAACTCAGTAAAAATGCAGGGTGTGCAAGCTGGGGCAGGCAGGAGAGAAGTGCAGCCTCGTGTGACCTGGGATGGAGTGAGTGAGTCACTTTTTCAATTCAGGGTAAGAGAAAATAGCCAACTCTGACTCTCAAGCTATCCAATCATGGGCATTTTTGTATTTTTTTTTTCTGGAAAGGACTCTTCCAAACTTCACTTACCCACAAACACCCCATCTTCTGTTGTGAGGGCACAATCCACAAGTTCCAGCGTTTGTATCTTGCTCCCTTCTTGGAAATTCTGGAGGATCAGAGGCAAGTTTCCTCCCACCTTACTGTTCCAGGACAAATTCAGCTCTTCAAGTTCAGGTATCGCTTTAAGTGCTTCTCCTGTTACAAAACGGCGCAAAGATTGATCACTAGTCCGCAAGCAGGGAGTTCATTTCAAAACCAGTCCAACCATTATTTATGGAGAATGGAAGCTTGGCCAGGTACTGGTTAGTTGCCAAGGAACAAAGAAAAGGACCCAGTTTCCACCCGCTCCCAGCAGGGGGAGCCTTGTATTTACAGCCACAATATATCTAGTCCCTCCAAAGGTCTGAAGCTATGCTTACGTAAAATTATTGTAAAAATTTATTGTAAAAAATAATCCACCTGTCAGTAGGGTGGTTTTACTGAGTTTTTGTGGTAGTAAACATTTGATTAGTCCATCTACTTTCTCTCATCTACCCTCTCTGGAAGTGGCATTGCTGAGAAGCTTAGCCAGAGGTAGAAACGAGGCAAAGCCAGGCCCTGGCCCCCACGGGGGTAAAGCTCACTTTGACATCAGGAATGTCACATACAACTGAACTGACCAGTGCAGAAAAGAACTAATAATAGAGCATCAGGCACTAGCAGCTCGTAACAGCCATGAAGACTTTGGGGGTAGAGGAGGGTGCAGTGAGAAAGAAGGAAAACTTGACATTTCTGAAATCATTTCACACAGGAAAGTATCCACGGGCTATAGAAAGGAGGCTGGGCAAAACAGGGGAGGTGACAGGGGAGATCAGCCTTAGGAATGATTTTCACTGCCCTGGGGAGAACAGGATGGGGAGCCACACACAGAAAATATACTTTCCAATGTGCAGAGTCAATCTTAACACCAAACAAGAGTGCTGGACAGCCCCCTGCATCCAGAAGCCTCTTTACACTGTCTGCTACTGGGCTTGGACTCCTACCAGTGCTTATTCATTGTGTGGATTAAGGTTTTAGGAGTCCAGGAGCCCCCTGTTAATATAAGCATTCTCCCAGCACAGGTGTTCATCGCCAGTCAATTGGGGGTGGCTTTCTATAGGCCTGAAGTGTCCCCCAGGAACAGGGAGAAAGAGTGTAAGACTGATTAGCTATGTCTGCAGTGCTCATGGTACTGGAGGGCTATGCATTTGCCGTAATGCACTAAGCAATTGTAACAAGTGTAATGATGTGGAAATGCCCCTGATTGATGTTCTCCATCAGTATACCATTTATTATCCCTGTACCCCATCCGCCGTGAAGGCTAAAGAAAGCTGCTCTGAAATGAGAAGATGCAGAAATCCTTCCAGAGAGGCAAAAAGACTCTGGGAGAGGGCAAAGGACACAAGACATCAGAGTGACAAAGGTGCACAGTCTCTTCTGGACCAGATTGGTTTGGAGTGTGTCCCAGGGCAGACATTCCAGTTCCTGGTTTCTTAAGGATAAAGGATCATGAAAAAGATTAATCAAAGAAAATAAAGAAACTACATTTTCTTTTCATGCCTGAGTAACAGTGTGTTAAATTTGTGACTCTGCTACACAATAACCAGCTGTTAACCAGCTAAATTGCTCAAGTGAAAACACAGAAAGGTCATTTTGGATGAGGGAATAGGGAAAGGAGCAACTATCAATTACTGAGCACCTATTATGTGCCAGGTATGTGGTAGGTGATTTACAGAAATTATTTAATCCTCACAACAATTTTTGGAGGTGGATATCACCCCCATTTCAAAGGTAAGAAACCTGAGGCTCAGAAAGTTTCAGTAAGTTGTCCACAGTCACAAAGCTAGTTAGAAGTGGGACTAGGATTTGAACCAGGATTTGGCCAGCTCTGAGATATATGTTTTCCTCAGCTATAAGAAAGGTGGTCCTGGGGTCGTTCGCTGGTCCCCATTTTCTATGGAAGGTCATTTGGATTTCAACCAAGTCTTCCAATTGTACTATCTTGGACTTGCCAATTATAGAGAAGACATTTAGTATGAATTATGTTGTTTTTACAGAAATTTCTGCAGAGATATAAATGATCAAAATACATCATCGAAAGAAACTTCAGATCAAAAGAACAAAAAAGTATTAATGACATCTAAAACCAGCAAGCATTTTAGTAAAGCAGTTGGGTTAGTAGCATGACAAATTTTATCCTATGTTCTGTGTTATTTTATGTTCGGCATATAAACTAACTTAATTGAGGTTCTATTTCCATTTAAACCATTCCTTTTAGTTGAAAAATAGTTTTGATCATTATTTTACATGGGAGTAGAAAACCATAGGAGATGATTTTGGAACTGGAAAAGAACTTAATCATCATCTACCTCAACTCCTCTATTTTACGAAAGAGGTTAACAGAGTGAGCAAGTTTTACACTCTCTCCATTTAAACTTCCTGAGAGCAGGCTCCCAGTCAGTTCTGTTCCCTTCTCTGTCCCAGGGCTTAGCACAGTGCTGGGTACAGGTTACAAAGCTCTTGAGAAGTTGTGCTCCTTCCTGCTCCACACCGCACTGCTTGTGTGCAGTGCTCTCATCCATGAGCACCCAAAGGGGTGGTGACCCTTGAGAGTGGTTTGCCCTTGAGAGTCAGGCTGCAAAGGTGCTGTAAGTGAAGTGTTTCGTGGGAAGCATTCATCATACCCAGTGCTCGAACATCATCCGTGGTAAGTCTGCAACTACCCAGCCTCAGGCTTTTTAACTTGCAGACAAGATGTATTTGCTCGGTGATTGACTGGAGGGTTCCACCTACGAAATCATTCCAGGAAATATCCAGTTTTTCCAAGTCTGGGAGAGAAGGCAGCAAAGCAACTAGACACGAACAAAAGAAAATAGATTTGCATATGTAATTTGTGATGTGTAGTAAATAGGATTAATTGCCTACATGCACAAGATACAGTTTTGCACTGTAAGAGGATAGAGGGGCCATAGGTATGTGGACTTTCAGCAAAGCAAGGATCTCTCAGCCTTGCAATTGGAGAGACTGGGACAGTTCCATTTCCTATTTCTTGGGGTGGTTTTCCATTTCTGCCAAAGAACTCCATTCTGAAAATGCAGTGGTATCTCCATAAGATTACATGGGACTTCCTTCATTGTCATGGGAGTGGTAACCCCATGATTACTGTCACTGTAAAGTGTATCTAGTGCTTTTATTTTGCAAAACCCTCTGAGGTTCGTTACCTGTCATCCTATTGGATGCGCCAGGATTGCTGAGATTGAGGCTGCCTGTTACCTTTTACTTTAATCTGGATTACTTGGGTATCACCACCTTAAAAAGCTCCTATTATACTTAAATGGACCAACATGTGGAGGTGTAGACAGGCACAAAGCCTGATTGGAACTTTCTCTGAGTTTCTGCCATTGATCATAACAAGTGAAGTTCTTCTCTGTGAAAAAGATTCTCAAAGGCCATCTTTATCTCCTGCAGCAACGAGACCATAAGAGTGGAAATGCCAACATAGAGAGCATAAGGCGTATTTGCTTTTAAATATCTATCTTGAATGTTAAAATGGTGACAGCAGTCAGAAAACAGCAGTTCGTTAGTTACAGGCACAGCAACTCCCGGCCTTCCAAAATTCTGAGGCCTTGCTTAGGAGTGAAAAATTGTTTTCTTTTCACTAGCATTCAAAGCATGTTAGCAATTGCATCTTTTCACCACGATCCTAACTTGACAAAGTATAAGTCTATTGAATACATTAAGAAGGAATAAGAAAAACACCAGGGTTCCTGGGGCCCACTCAGATTCCGATTCAAGGGATTTGGGTTGGACTCAAGTACCTGTGTTTCCATCAGCTCGACAAGTCATTCTGACACACAGATTTGAGAACCACAGGCATGCTGAGAGTTCCCCATCAGATAATTGTCCAAAATATAATGGCAGGGATTTTAATGAAAATAGTCAAGTACCCCTCATTCAAAATACAGTTTTTTTATTGCTTTCTGTTGGTAGACACATCTTATTTGTTTAAAGGCTTAATTTAAAGTATCTGAGAAAAAGTGAGGCAGAAAAGTGACATGGTGGTGTGGGCTGGAGGTTCTTCACAATTAAACTCCTGCTTAGGTGTAACAAAGGGTAGTGATACTTTTGTGTACAAAAAGGTATAAGCAATCATTGCTGGTAGTTGTATTATTCATTCCACAGATAAACAACACAACACCCTTAAAATTCCCAAGAAGCTTCAGTTTTATGGCTGAGTTTCATGAGTTTATATCATATGTAAGAACAGATGTTTTTCAGGGAGCAAGAAGCAATCAGTAGGAAGGTAAAATTGCTCAGGAAAAACAAACAAATGACTGTTCCTCCTAACCTCAGCTCAAGTCTTCGAAAGTGGGGGAAGGATGAATAAACTTGTTTAAAAAATATTATTGGTGCAGCTGCTGTGCCTGAGTTGTCTGGGGCCACCCTGCAAACCTTGGGTTATGAAATAAGTAATGAGTGTTTTGCTTGCTCATCTCAACCTTACGGCCCTGTGTTGTTCCTTAGTGCGAAGTCAACTGCAAACACACCCACTTCCCGCACATCTGCTGTTGATAATCTGCTGTTGTTCAGATCGAGACACTTGTCCACAGCCTTTTTGCCCAGCTTCTGCAGGAACTGCTCATTTTTCTCCAACCTGGGTCCCAATTCCATTTCTGAAGTGAGAGGCTTAGCTAGATTATAAGAACAAAGAAGAATTTGCTGTTAATGACAGATAGTATTGAAGATGCATAATGATCACAAACAACAAACAAACAAAAAACAAGAAGACTGACAACAACCCTGAACTGGTCCCTTGGGAAACCTCAACTCAGAAAGGAAAGCATTTACCAGGGACAAAATCTCTGTTCCAGCTTCCAGGTGCTCTACCCCGGCCAGTCCCGTGATCCTTTTCTTACAAAGGAGCCTGAGGAACTCGATGGTTTTTCTTTCATGGTCTGACCTGTGCTTCTCAGCGTTGAGATGGCCTTGTGTTCCTGACCAAGAGGTAAACTTGTTAGCACAGCGGTTAACACGAGGAGTGTGGCTGGAAGGGAGCAGAGATGGCTCTGGTGGATGCAACTGCTGGCCTGTGGGCAGGTGTGTGGAAGCACAGGTGTTTGCCTCCTAACTAAATAGGTGAAGAAGGGGAAGCATTGCAATCACTGCGGATGAGCTACAGCGGGTGAAACACTTGCTGCTCATTTCCTGGGCTATTCAGTCAATTGACAAATCCCGAGAGAGTAGTGGCTGCGCACCTTTTGTGTTCTCTCAACGCCTGCCAGAGAATACATTCAGAGAGTCTCATTTGTCCTCTTGTTATTAGCAGCTACTTGTGTGGCACCCTCATCTAGTTCCTCTGTAGTAACACTATACTAACATGATATCATTAAAATAATTTTTAAAAACCCCTATCATTTTTTTGAGCACCTGTTATGTACCAGACCTTTACCTAATGTTTGTGCCAGCATTTGACACATAAAACACACCATATTTTTGTAAGAAAAAATATATATGCATGTATTGACAGTGACATTAAAGAGGTTTTGTAAGTGGAAACATAAAATTTTAAATATACAAAGAGTATGCTGGAATCCAATAGGAAAACATAAGTTATAAATGTACAATAATGTCCTAGTACCTTGACAAAAATGTATAAAACCACATAGCTAATATATGTATTTATATACATGAAAATTAAAAGATAGTGGAATGACGGTAGTAATAAATTCAAACTAAAATATTAGCAGGATAATAAAAACTCCACCTCTTCTCCACAGGGTGCCATGTGACTTGCTATTTTTATGAAAACCATCCATAGGGTGTACATCTTTACTGGGATGATTGGTGTTGCCACATTCCACCAGTAGGAGGCAACACCACCCCCATTTTACCTCTTCATTCTGGACTTCAATTTTATCATGGCACATTGAATACAAGATATTTTATTTTGGGTAGGGTTGCCAGATGTAGGAAAAACAAGAACAGCACATCCAATTAAATTTAAACAAGGAATTGTTTAGTTAAATTATGTCCCAAAAATTTCACTTATTTTATGTGGCAACCCTAATTTTGGGAGTGTCGTGGGTGGGAGATGAGGAGGGACTGCCCCTTACTCACCAGTGAGTACAGAACATTTTGTGTAAACTTAAGGAGTCACAATCACACTACTGCATAGATTCGGAAACAGAGACTCAGAGAGCCTGTTAATTACTAAGTCGCCGAGCCAGAATTTGAACCCAGAACAGTATGCTCCAAAGCCCCTTATGTGTAGGTTTTAAAATTTTTGTGTTTAAAAAAATTTCTCTGCATGACATCTTACTGTGTTTTCTCTTTTGTTTTTAAGCTTTTTATCTCCAAAAGTTCAGCCTACAATCATGCTCAAATTCCAGCCCCACCAAAACTTTTTCTTTGTTTTCTGCTTAAGCCTCTGTGTCATCAATCATTTTCTTTCCTGTCAAGTATTTGGAAAAAGTTGTTTGAACTTGCTCCCCCCCCACTTCATCACATTTACCAATTAACCTTCCACATTCTGGTTGCCATACTTACCTATCCAGATAAATTTTATCTCAAAAGTCACCAACAATCACCTACCAATTGACAGACTCAGAAATCTCTTCTCAAATTACATTCTATTTGGGTGCTCTGTAATGTTTGATACGATTGGCAAGTCCAAGACAGCACAATTGGAAGACTTGGTTGAAATCATGGGTCCCTCAAGTGAGCAAGTCACTTAATTCTCTGAGCCTTGGTTTACGAATCTATAAAATGGATACTATAATTCCTGCCTGGTTCCTTTCTCAGGAGTATAGTGACTTAAATTTACTGGGGCCATCCAGGGAGGTGGGACTCCACAGTGTCGTCTACATGACAGGTGCTTGGTAAATATTTGTTGAATGAACAAATAATTGAATGAATGAATAAATATTAACTTTATAGTTTTTTAATTACTGAAATAAACGTACATAATAAATCTTTATCAAAAAAAATCTATGTATAAATATGGGTACCAATTTATGAGACCCCGGGATATCTCCTCCCAGACCATGTATTTCAGTTTTTATAAGTCTATGAAACCCTTTCTTTGAAGGATGTTTTATGTCACAGCTCAGTATATAAAACCGATGAGTACGGGCTGGTACAGGTTGGCTGAGGTGGGAAGGCTGGTGCACTGTGGTCACACATGATCAGTTCTGTGGAGTGATTTGGGCCTTTTCCTGGCTGCTCTATCACTGAACCAAGCTCTTGCTTCTCCAGGCAATTCTGTGAACTAAACAGTATCTTCTCCTTAAGTTCTTTTCCATCTTAAACCTGGAAGGATTGGTTTCTGTTGTTTATGACCAGGGATCCCAATGCTTTCATAAAACATCCTTACATGTTTGTAACTTGGGTGGTGCTATAGGGGGAACCAAGATATCAAGTTCCTGTTTGCAAGGAGCTGCCTGTCTGATGGAAGAGACAGACAGGAAAGCCACGGTCACGACACAGAGGAGAAGTGCAATGGTCGAGGTGTGCAGAGGGTGCGTGGCTGCACACCGTACTGACAGGAAGTTCCTCTGGTCCGATGGGCGGGTCTTGGCAAGCTTCCAAGAGAAAGTGGTGCATGAATTTCAGCTTAAAGAATGAGTGAGAGTTAGCCACGTGGGGGCATGTGAAGGAGGGATAGGGGTGCAAAGGGAGGATGGTGACACAAAGGAAGGTTTTTCTAGACGTCGGGAACCACTTGGAGAACGTGGCCAGTTTAGGAAACTGCAAGTAAATCAGAATGTCAGTAGAGGATGAACGTGAGGTTGCGGGAAAGCCAAAGTCGTGAAGAGATACCCAATGGGTCATGCATGCCCTGAAGACCGTGCTTGGGAGTGTAGACTTTCTCTTCAAGGCAAGAGGGACTCAGTAAAGGATTTTAAGCAGGTGAGAGACACCACATCTGGTGGCAGTGTGGAGGACAGGTTGGCAAGCGAACAAGACTAGAAGGGGAGAAACCAGTTAGGAAGATGTGGCAGTGGTCCAGGCACGAGATGAGAGCCAGAATAGTAACAGAGGGGAGGAACCAGGTCCCAGCATTAACAGGACACCAGGAGCCACTGACTTTTGAGAGAAATGGAAACAGAAAAGCCAGTAATGGCTTGAGCAGCCAATGTTGCCCAGCAGGGATAGCCTGCTGCCTGGTCTTGCACTTTTAATCCAATCATCATTACAGGTATTCATTAACCACATTCCTGATGCTCCAAAGCAGACTTTAGAACAAATAGTAACAATTTTCTTATAGAGATTGTCTACCTTTAAAGTACATTTTCACTTTCTATTTACAAAAATATATTTAAAGTACATTTAATCTACTTACAGCTAACATGATATTATTTTTGGTGTTTAATGCAAATAATCTGATGGAAATGAGGGTAGGTATAAATGAAGCAAGATTGGCCATGGGTTAATAATTGTTAGAGAGATGTCATCATGGGGACTCATACTATTCTATCTACTTTTGTCTGTTCGTATAAAAAGTTTTAAATGTTTTAAAAATACATTTAACTTAATGGCCTTGTATATAGCATGTAACTTTGGAGGGAGATTTCGCACTTTTTATTTTCATAACCCTTGAATTTGTAATCTCTGTTCTGGGAACTTACACTAAAAAGAAAAGCTGAAATACCGTGAAACAGGGAATAAGGAAGAGAGAAAGCCAAAAATATTCATTGAGGGGCAAAAAACAAAAAAAGATGTATTAAATAATTAAGATATATACATACAATGGAATATTATGCAGCGGTTAAAACTATTCTTGGGAACATCATGAAGCAATGTGGGAATTGAACAGCATAATAGTATGTCACAGAAGTAGGATCACAGCTCTATGTAAGCTCAAAAGGGATTTGTAAGTTAATGTATCTACAGAAGGTGCCTGTCCTGGCCTCCAGCGATGTCGCTGACTTGTGTCCTGTTACTCTCTTCTTCTCCTCATCTGTCACCGTGCTTCAGCATCCCAGACCTCCTGGCTCCCTCTCAGATACTCCAGGCTCAGTCTCATGTTGGGCCTTTGCATGTACTGTTCCCTTTGTCTGGAAAGCTATTCCCACAAATGCTTATGTGACTGGCTTTATTCATTCGTTCCATGGGTGACTTTATTCAGATCTCTGCTCCAGTGCCACCACACGGGACGCCTTTCCTTCAACCCCATCTAAAATAGGCCCTCCATCTTATCATTCTCTACTTAGCCCGCTTTGCTTCTTCATATCACTTATCAACACTGCAACTGGACCTGCATTTGGTTCTTTGTTTACATTAGATCCTGGTTTTCATGGCTGTGTTTTGAACATGCAAAAATACAGTGGCAGGAACATAGTAGTCACTCAGTCAATGGTTATGGACCAGTCAACTGAACGTAAATACATGCATATGGACAAAAGACTGAACAGAAATCTTGTAGAAATGATCATTTGTGTTAGAAAGAAAGGAAATTATATATTTTCGCTACACCTTTCTGTAGTATTATAGTACTTTTGATAATTTAAAAGTAAAATTAACCATGTACTTAAAGTATTTATGTAACATAATAAATGTTGAGACAGAGACTCATATTAGGTTTAGTTTAGCCCAATGATCTCTTTAGGGGAAAACCTTATTCTAAAAAATAAACAAATAACAGCAGTCAGAAGTTTACCGGTGTCTACAGTGGGAGTCTTCTGTGTCGCATCACTGGGTTGGAAATCAGTTGTTTTAAGGTCATTGCTCTCTTTCCTGCTTTCAGCTTTGGAGGACCTGAGTTTTGAGCCCCTGAGAAATTTGTTGACAAACGAAGTCTGGGGTTTGGTTTCTTCATTTGAGGAAGTTTTCTTCCTTGTTTGACTCATGGTCAAATTGAAAGGGGGTCTTTCTGAATGAGATGTGTTCCTGTTGTTTTCCATTTTCTAGGATTTCTGAGAAGGAAAAAAGACTCTGTCAAGCCTGGGTGAAGTCAGAACTTTCCTACACAAGTTTTTATTTCCCCATATCCTTCTGTTTTTATTACTGGTAATGTTTAATGTAAAAATAAGAATGATGTAACTCAGGATCCGGGAACCAACAGATGGTAACAGAGGCAAATTTGAGTTTTTAACTTTGCCCTATTTTATTGTGTGAGATACAGGTTATGAAACACCACTATGGCAAGTGCCTCAAATGTGTCCACACCTGTTAAATTTCAGGAGTCAATTAGAGTTCTCTTCTAAGAGAGGTAGTAAAAGAGGATTTAGCATGCGTTTCAGCGGTCTCTGGACCTTTGCAAAACTGTCACCCAGAGGAGTTTGCCTTCAGTGATACCAGTCTCTTCTCTTTGTATACTGCTTTGTTCTCTCTTGGCATTTCTACTGTCTACTCCAGCCCTGCACCACCACCCTATTAAAAACACATTAACAGTAAAGAATTCATTCATTCCCCAAACAGAACCTCTTATGGGCCAGATATTGTTCTAGATGCAAGAGATTCAGTCAAGAACAAGATATAGCTCATGTCTTAACCTGATAGGAAGATAGACCTATATGCCAAAGATTACACGTGGCTAAGACCATCAGGGAGGAGAGGACGAAGTCATCAGGAACCCACAGTTAGACTAAGCCTGCCTTGGAGAACAGACTTTGAGCAGTGAGTGACATTGCCTGTGTTTTAAAGCACTAGGAGTTAGCTAAAAAGAAAAGAGAGGGGGAAGTGTTCCAGGCAGAAAAAAACGGCAGGCTCAAACATTTCCAGGCATAAAAAGCCTAGTGGTTGGCTCCAGGAGTTAATTCTAGTTTGCCTGTAGAAAGGGATGTGTGGGGGGAGGTGGGGAGGTAAGGGAAGGTTCTGGTGTGATTTAAGGCTAAAGATGCACGAAGGTCAGTCTGTTATCCTTCCTGGGATTTGCTTACATTTTAAGTGGGGGTTAAAGATTTAAACTGAAAAAATGAGACTGTAAATGGAATTTCAGATTCTGTTAATAGAATTTACATCCTGTCCTTGGGGCCAGAGCCCAGTAGGTATTTTTCAAATTACAATCTTCATGGCTTCCTTCGTATAAAATAGATCTTTCTGTCATATTATGTTCTAGAATGGCTCCAGAAACATTTTGTATGGAGGCTCTTAAAAATGACCTCACAACCCACCTTCACCCCTGGGGGATGGAATGTTCTATACACCTAGAGTACTATTTTAGAAGTTACAAACGGACATCGCTTTTGTTTTTTTCTTAATTTTCTTCTCAAATTAGAGCAGGGTCCAGCTCAGATTTACCCAGAAAAAGACAGCAATAGAACCGGACATTTTCCCCACACCACTGCGCCACAGCTGACCAGAACCTCAGTGGGTTAGGTGGCAAAGAAAGAAAGACCTTTAGTTCATGAATCCAGCCACAACCCGCAGCTCTGGCTGCCCATCCTGATTCCACCACCCCCCATAGGACCTTCTCCCTTTGCCCCTACCCGAGACTTACCTCCATGGTCATTTTCACTCAGTTTCACCTTTTGGAGATTTATACAGAGCCACTCTCTGGAGAGCCATCCCAGTAAATGGTTTCATTTTCCCCTAAAAGCCCTAACTCTGAATCCCAAGTCTTAAGAAAACACTGCTGGATGGTGCTCCAGGATGTGGTAATTTACCCAAGTGAAACCCCACCCAGCTTGTGAGGGCCTGTCAGTTTCTCTATGCAGATGAGTCCACTGCAGGGCAGAATGGGAAGGGCCGGCAGCCAGGGAAGACAAGAACAGCACAGGACCCTCATACCCACGGCCTCCCTAGGGTCCCAGGTGGCAGAATTACCCAGTCTTCAGGGCAGGATAATCTTGAGTGTGGCTTCTCCACAGCCCTTAGCACTCAGCCCCCCATCACCATACGGCCATGCATCCCTTACTGTGCAGTGAGTTATCACCAAGGATGTGATAACAAGCCTGCCCATGGGAGCTTCACTCCCGTTTTGGGGATATTATAGGCCTTGAGTTGTTTTCCTGCAGTGAACTTATCTCTTTATTGACAAATCATAACATAAGGAACATGTAACCATTTGAGGTCCAAATGTCCCTGATGGGTTTAGATGCTCCGAACATTTTCCTAACATGGAAAATGTGCCTAGCACCAGGAGAACATCGAGACTCACACAAATCCTGAGAATGCAAGGTCTATCCAGACATATCCTGATCACCAAAGCAGCCTAAGATAAAGAAAATATAAAGAAAATTAGAGAGCTATAAACTCACTGTCCAATTAGTCCCAGAAAGTAATGGTTTGAGACATCTACCCTCCTCTGGTCCCTAAGCTGGAAGATCAATGTAGCTCATCCCAATTGCTTTGCTTACGCTACCTTTTAAACCTTCCCCAAACAGTGTAGAGCAATGGCCTTAGAGAGGAACTTAGTAAGACAAATAACATCTGTGTAATCAGCATGTTTATGTACATGACACAGTGCTAGGTTCTGATAAAGCTCCTCTGGGATGGAGAACTTGCCTCTTAGAGCTTTTAACGTTCCTAAAGCAAGGAACAGATAGACAGAAAGGCACATACTTAGCCACCTGCAAAAGATGTGGAGACACACACTTTTATAGTGGTTTTATTCTTAACAGGGGGAAAGGCAACAGAAAGATAGGGAGAGTGGCAGTAGATGAGAGTAGGGTTTTAAAGAGCTGAAGTGAGAATTTGAGTACTCTCAAAAGCAGGATCTCACTTAACTTTGATTTCCTGACGTGTGGTGTGATGAACACCATGAATTATACACTCAAAATCTCTTTCCATCCTCTTCCCGCTTGTTTTCCCTACTGCAGAGACTACAAAGTTAAAAGAACTTCCCAGCCTCCCCTGAAGCTGCGTTCTGGGTGTGATTTAGGTCCCGCGGATCCCTTGCATTTGTGCAAGCCTTGAATTTGCAACTGAGGTCCACGGGGAGAGGGGTAGGTCATGTGACATCCAATTTCCTGATGTGTGTGGTTTCTAGCCAGCAGCTGTGACAGCTGCTTCCAGTTTCACCAGGCAGTGTCCTCATCGTGACAGGACAGCTGCTTTCTTGGTGGCCTAAATGTGTGTGGTGGCTTTGAGTTCTTCCTGGAAACACCACTTAGAATCCATGTCTCCAAGATTCCATAAGCAATTTAATACCTGTAACCAGTCCCTTTCTGTCAATCTGGCTAGAGCAGACCCTGGGCTCTTCTGAGGAACCATGCCTCTTACCCTGGGATGGCAGCAGGTGGTGATAACCTTGGAGAGGTGGGAGACACACCACTCAGTGACCTCATGACAGGGCTATGTGCTCATTTGCTCAAGTTTCTCCCAATAAGGAGGAATTCAGTGCCACTCCTCAAGGGCTGCTGGGGTAAAGTATGATAGGAGGGTCATAGGAGGGTGATACGTGGCCATTAATTAATGAATTGTTCATTTCGAGAATGCACTAATAAGTTTTAGAAAAAGAGCTTGAAATCTTTAACAAAACCCACACGATCCGTCCAATGTGGTTTCTACATGTTTCACAAGGCTGATAGACTGTCCCCCAGTTTTCTTTAGTCCAGCCATGCTGGCCTTTTCTTCTTCAGCTGCACTCTGCCCTTCTTATGCCTCAGAAACCCAGCCTGGAACATTCTTTAGTTGGTAACTTCTACTTGTTCGTAAATCAACCCTCCCATCAAGTCTCAGATCTCAGGCTGTCCACGTTATGGGTTCTCTTCACGTGTCCTGTCTCCCTTCATAATATGAGTCACAACCATAATGAAATACTTACTTATGTAAGTTAAAAACAGATGTCTGCCTTGCAGACACAGGAAGTCCATGAGAGCAAAGACTTCGCCCTGTGTTCACGCATATCTCCAATGTCTAACAGTGCTTTGCACATGCTTGGTGTCCAATAAATATGGTTGGAACGAACGCACTGTATCTTCCTGCTCCAATTTTATTGCATCTCAATCTGAATACCTACTCCTATGATTATTGCCCCAAGGAAAGAGAACTTGGAGAACTGGCCACCGGTTCTGAAATGCTTCTGCTTAGGAGTGACACATATCATATCCACCAACCTTTTGTTGGCCAAAGCCTGTCATGAGGGCACCTACATTCCAAGGGTGATCTGGGAAAGGGAGGAGAACTGCAAACACTGGCCTGCTGCAGCCCCCTACCCAAGAACCTGACCTAAACATTAAGGTTGGGTTAGAGGGAAGTATTGACTATTCTGTAAGTGACTTGAGTTTTACTTCGCAAAGCAAGCACATTGTATTCTTGGCTCTAAGAAATATTTTTCCCATTTCACTTTTATGGTCACGTTCTTTACTGGCTAATGTGCATTCTTACCTTGGCAGTTCTAAGCTCAGGGCTTTACCAGAAATGTCCCTGTGAAAGTCAACAGCAGAATTTGCTTACCCAAGCTGGCTCGTCATCTATTCATTGCCTTAACGAGGACAAGCAGATTTAGTCCCTTTGTTACATGAGAACCCTGGGTATGCTGTTGGTCTCATCCATTTGCCTTGAAATTAGCTGTAGTTGAAGCTTTGCAGAAATGGCCTGCATCCACACTCAACCACACATTTATTTAATGTCTGTTGCCTATACTTTCTTTACCGGGAATTGATAGGTGCAAAGAAATACAGTTCATGGCTCTTGTCTTCAAGGAAATAATCTTTCAGATGAGAAAACAAGATGTAAACCCCCCAGTATTACCAAAATTCATGGCTGTGTATGTTTAAATACAGAATCAGTGGTCAGACAATAAAAGAATTTCAGAGGCAAGAAAGCTCCTCCTGAGGGGTGTAGTTCAGGTCTCTGGAGGATGTGAAGAGTTAGCAGGGCTTAGGGACTGGTAGGTGTCAGGGAGTGGAGTGTGGATCTCCCTCCTGGGCCTGGGCTGCTCTAGGGAGAGCCTGAGTGAGGAGTGAGAGGAAAATGATCAGCCCTAGTGTTGGAGGAGAGAGCATCAGTGGACGTGGGGAGGGTGCTGCCAGAGTGGCAGGACAGAAAGGCTGAAGGCTGGGAACTTAGCTCAGTGGCGGCCTCCCCTGGCTCCAGTTATCTCAGTTCTGACTTCCAGGTCTTCTTCAGGTCATAATTGTACCTGGGATTCCAGAAATTTATGTCTTTCAGGAAGTTCAGCATTTGGATTATTATCAGCATCCCACTCCACCAGACAACTTTGTGTCCCGTCTGACACCCTTGTAATTTAATAAACGACTTTAGTGATCTTTTCATATTAGCACACACATATCTATCTGAGTTTTAAAATAATATTCACTGACTGGAATATCGTAATTTATATAATCAGTTCTCTATCCTCTCTTACGATAAATACTACAATGGCCATCTTTATGTGTATATGTATCTTGTTTTCCGAACTGCCTTTAACCTTCATTTTGACGTGATTTCTCCTGACCAAAATGTTGCGAGAAATATCCTAGCCTGCACTTTTTCAGGATAGGCCAGGATTGATGGACTCCAGGCAGTAAAGCTGAGCTGGTAGGGGCTTTCGCAGGACATACAGATGAGCATTTATACCTGTGAGAGTTTAGCCAACTGAGAAGTTAGAATAAATAGTCCACACAAGACACTACCCTCACTTCTGACATCACTTGCAAGTTCAGGCTTCCCAAGACCACCCTCAGCTTTGATAATTTGCTAGAATAACTCACAGAACTCACGGGAAGGTGTTATGTGATGGTTATGCTTTAATACAGCTGAAGAATACAGATTAGAATCAGGCAAATGAAGAACATAGGGCAGAGTCCAAGGAAGTATGCTATCCTGAGCTTCTGCTGTCCTCTCCCTATGGAGTCCTGACACTGTCACTTCCTTCACATTGATGTGTGACAATATGCATTGAGTATCACCAACCAAGGAAGTTTACCCAAGCCTTGGTGTCCAGAGTCTTTATTGGGGCCTCATCCAGGATGATCTCAGGTTCTAGCCTCTCAGAAAGTCAACTGATACCACATGACTCAAAACCACCACCTACATCACTTTGTAACTGTCCGACTAGTCACAAAGCCCCTGGGCAAACAACGACACTCCTATCAGGAAGCCAAGGACAAAGGCCAGACCTCTTTTTGTAATAAACATTGGATTCTTCACTACACAACACCAAAACCAGAATCAATTCCGTTCAATTTTTCTAGGGAAACATCTAATTAATAATATCCTATTTCTTTCCTGAGAAAGTTATTTAATCAAATAAAATGGGAATAACTGTCAATTTGCTCAATGGCAAATGGTGTCCTTGACAGCAATGGGCTCAGTCCTTTAGTTCCAAAGTCCTGTACTGTTGGTTTGAGTAAAGCCCTCAGGAATAGCATTCTATACCTATTAACCACGTCTTCTGCACCACACGTACAGGATGAAATTACACATGATTGGATGGAAACAGAAACAATCTGAAAGAACTCCCAGAGTGTGGGAAAGGAAGGATTTTGCCATAGGGAGTTTGTTTTGCTTTTTAAATGTATTTTATTCTTTCCCCACTGAGAAAGTATGCAATTAACCTCAAGACCAATGCACAGCCAACGCCTACTGACATTTTTTGTTGTTGTTCCTTAAATAGACTTTATGTAATTTATACATTCAATGAAGTTGGACCATTTCTGGAGGCATAATCATCACCAGTTCCCAAATTATGTGGCTAGGGAGCAGTATCATTTACACACAATACTGAGTTTCTTGCTATATAATTACATTAAATTAATCCACTGGTTTGGCCATGACTGGAAAACTGTTCTGCCCAAAAAGAGCCCTTAAAGACTAATTGTTGTTGTCCAGGAAAACAATGGAAACTATTGCCAGCCAAGAAAAATGTGGCCAGGGCACTGCTCCCTTGATTGCTAAAGCAACTCCAGGTGTTTTATTTCGTGAGTCAATTTTCAGAGCAGTCTGGCCATAATAAAGATTTTTTAAATCCAGTCTTAGATATATTGTTTAAGGCTTTAGGGACAAATATTAATTAGATATATAAACATTCCTTGAAATCTTTGGCCTCATATCCATTTATTTTCCAGCCAATCATTTCGGAGACTCCAGCTGCTGTATCTGGTAAATAGTTTGTAAAACTCAAAAGTTGTTGACTCTTTTTCAATGTGTCATGCAGGGTCTCAGCTCCCGCTCCCCACATAAGAATGCAGGACACGATGAGGCCAAAAAGGAACACCCACGGAGCCATAGATAGGGGAGTCATACCACTATATTCTCGTTGGCGGCTGGTTGAGACACAGGAAGTAGGATCAACATGATCTGCAATCCACTATCTGCTTGCTAACCGCACTTGCTAGCCACAATCCGCCGTCCGCTTCTCTGCCAACCAACCAACCAACCCCCCAGCGTAGTCACGGAAGTTATATTAGTGGCTAATGGCTAACCGGTAACAGCTGATGGCCACCCAGCCACAGCAGATGGCCATCTGATTACAGCTGATGGCCATCTAATAACCGAGCCAGCACCTTTCCATGTGAGGCTGAGAGCCTGGAAACTGCTCTCTGGGGCTCTGTCTCCACACAATGGTACTCGTAAAATAGGATAGCTGTTCAGCTGTGTGCTGTGACTTAAGTGCGGTCCTACTGTGGGCCAACTAAAACCCTTTCACTGAGTTCCTTGAAGGGAAAACAATTTCATAGCAATACTAAGATGTTATTTATTTTATCCACTGTCACACTGTCATGACTGTACAGTGGCGTTCTCCAGAGGCTACATGACATCTGATGTCACAGCAGATTACATGAAGAAGCAGGTAATAGAACCAGCTGTCTTCTTTTAAGCCAGTGCTTGGATTGGCAAAAATGGAAAACAATGCCATTCTTTTCATTAAATTTTTTTGGAAAATATATTTTCCCCCAAAATGTGTTATTTATATTAACATGCAATGGATTTATTATTTTAAAAAATAATTGATATTTTTTAAATTCTGTGTTTTAATTTCTAGTACAGTAAACATTGGTAGACATACCCATTTAAACCAAAGTTTTCTGAGACATTCTATACATGTTGAAGAGCAAAATGGAGCTTGAGACCAAAAATGTTTGAGAATCAGTGTAAGGGTAACAGCAATGGCTTTGAATTGGGACATTTTTGCCATACTAGCCACCTTTCCACACATTGCCCTTCAAAGAGCTAGCGCGTACACACACACACACACACACACACACACACAATCAAGCTTTCTCATGTCCTACTTAAGAAAAAGAAACCATTTTAATTCAATAAGTATTCAGTGACTCAACAAGGCAATTAAAAGAAAAAAATTATCCAACTGAATAATGAAGATGGAAGAAACCAGAATGTGTCACACCAAAATATAACTTTTTGACAAAATTACACATATTGAGCTGAAAGGCAGTTAAGAAGCAGCGAGCACAGGAAAAGCTCTCTGCCTTTTCTGGACAAAGACAGGACACAAATTCTCATTTACTGGAGATGACTCTAGACTCTTACCAGATGGCACCAGAGGACCCTGCAAACAAACCTTACTCCATTAGTTCCCTCCCATAGATTTACCTTCCCACAGTTTGCTGCCATTGGAAGCCTAAAACTGCTTTCCTTTGTCCTGTCATTTCTCTACAAATTCACTGTTCTTTGTTGAAAATGTATAAACAGGAGTTCTAAGCCACCTTTTTTAGTTACTCTTTCTCTTTCCCTGAGTGTCTCCCACGTGTGTATGAGATAACATATTAATAAACTTATGTGTGTTTTTGTCTTAGTAATCTGTCTTTGTTACAGGGCTCCAGCCAAGAACATAGAAGGGTAGAAGGAAAGACTTTTCCTCTCCTGCAAACATACTTAGTTTGGATATGAGAGCAGGAAGGAAAAACACAAAGATAAGAACTAAGTGAAAATGATTTTTAGATTATTTTGGTTTTTTTTGCTGTATTTGCATGAATACTCAAAATTAACTATATTTGGACATTAAAAATTTTTTAAATTTTCTATTAGTTTATGGGTGGTTTAATCTTTTTGTTTTGAATACATACAATTATTTTCTTTTTTCTTCTCCAATTTTTGAGGTATATTTTATTATATTAAACTGTACATATGTAGAATGCATAGTCTCATGAGTTTTGACACATGTATATACCTGTGAAACTATCATAAGATAATAAACAAATTTATCATTCCCCCCAAAACTTCCTCATGTCCTTTTGTAATTCACCCTTATACCCCCTACTTCCATCCTCAGACAAACATTAATCTACTTTCTTTTCACTATGGTTTGCATTTTCTAGAGTTTTATATAAATGTAATCATATAGTATATACTCATTTGCAACATTATTTTGAGATTCATTCGTGTTGTATTTATTATTAGTTTATAGTTTGCCCGTTTTTATTGCTGAGTAGTATTCTATTGCATAGATTTACCAAAGCTTATTTATTCATTCACTTGTTGCTGAACATTGGCTATTGCAAATAAAGCTGCTATGTATGTTTGTGTACAAGTCTGTGAGTAAATATGTTTTTATTTCTCCTGGGTGAACACTCGGCAGTACAATGATTCAATCATACGGCAGGTGTGTGTTTAACTTTATAAAAAGTTGTCAGATTGCCAAACTGTTTTCCAACATGATCACAACATTCTACATTCCTATCAGCAGCGTGTGAGATTTCCAGGTGTTGTGTGTCCTTGGCAACACACAGTATGGTCAGTCTTTTCAATTTTAGCCAATGGACGGTATGTAGTGATAACCTATTACTTTTGCTCTAGCTCCTGAGAGCCCTATAACACCACTGTTTTCCTAATTTCCTAAATATTATTCATCATTCAAGGCCAAGAACAATATGATATGGCCTTCAAAGAGATATTAAAATAAATAAATAAATAAATAAATAAATAAACAAACAAACAAACAAATAAATTCTCTATTGGTGCTGATATGGAAAATCTCTAAGATATACTAAGTGAAAATAGTAATATCTAAGCTATATTACAGTGATTTCTACAGGCCAGGCACTGTTCTAAGCATTTAATATACATTAGCTCATTTAATCCTCACAACAATCTTAAGAGGCAGGTACTCATAATTTCCTCCATTTTAGAGGTCAGGAAACAGCCTCAGTGACCTTTGCCCAAGGTCACACTAATAAAAAATGACAAAGTCAAGACAGGCTCCCGAGTCTCAGCTTTTAAGAGTTCTACCACACTATGATGGCTCCATGTGTCAAGGCATAGAGCAGCTACCATTTGTAATTCTAAAGGGGGAGGAAATATCTATTCACATTTACTGATGTATGCATAAAATATCTCAGAAAATACACAAACAGGCGGTAACATTGATTACCATTGTGGAGGGAAGTTGGAGTTGAAGGACAGGGGAGAAAGGAAGATCTTTGGAATTTTGAACCTTGTGAATACATTATTTACTCAAAATATAAAATAAAATTTAAGTAATAAAAATACAACCCACAAGTCCAACTTTTAGTTCAATTTCTTTCCAAAGTGCCTCCCAGTTACTCAGTTCCAGATCCATGTGGCCCATCAACTGACAGTTGGTTGCTGTTTCATTTTTGTGTAACTCATCTTTCTCTACCAGAATATAAACTCCTTGAATGAAATACCCGCTTCATACTTATAAGTCTTGGAGTTCCTTACAGTACTTAGCACAGTACTGGGCATTAGCAAATGCCTAATAATAACTTGTTTATTAACTGGTAAGCCTGTTCCCAAGGGACTGCAATCCTGGCACTGAGCCAACTTTATGTAGCAAGTTGTCTTTTGTTGATGAAAATGTGGGACTGTCAGCCAAGAGGAAAACCAGCCAGGCGCAAACTGATCAGCAAAAGACAAGCACCAAACAAAAAAACACCTTTAAAAAAAAAAAAATTGTATTTGAAAAAAAAAAAAATTGAAGTAGTCATCATGAGAAATATAAATTCTTTGCTGGATTCTCTACAAGTGTTTTATAATTTGGAATTGTTTTTACTTGTTTACCTGATAGCAAGAGCCCTGTCATCTTTTCAAGTCCACAGGGCCTCTTAAGAACTTAATCCAGCTGGGAAATCAAAGGGAATGGGAGATTTTTCCATGATGATGTAATCTATTTGTGTCCTTTTTTGGATCGTTTGCTGATGCTGAACATTTGCAGAAAAATCATTTAGAATCCTAAGGTATTTTATAAATGCAGCACAACCGTGGTGGGTTAACACCACATAATTGAAGAGCTAGCCAGCCCTTCTTTCAGGTGAAGGTGATGGTGATAAAATAAAGGCTCTTCAGGTTTCAGCTCTGGCGCTTTGTTTCCAGTTTTGAGAACTGAACATTTGGGATAAATCTCTACTATACATCCTAAAATTGGTGAGATTTTATTTTTCAGTAATGGTGGGTGGCATTGCAAAAACAGGGCTTAAATGCTCATATCGAAGAAAAATCAGTAGGCAGAACAATTTCCCTTCATTTGAAGAGGCTGTTACCCCCAAGTTGCAAAGTTGCCTGAGTCCCGCCAGTCAATAGAAAAACACAACTCATTCACCCAAAATGTTAGCAACACAATGTTTTGCTTTCCAGGCATATTTACGTTTTTCTAGGGTCAGCTGTCCTGAACTCACTGGAATGACCACCTCAGAGTAAACTTCCAAATGATGAACCATTTAGAAGTTTCTATTTCCCTTTAAAGATTATCTACTCTCTCAGGTCCTTGCTACTATTAACTTTCTTTGCTACAATTGCAAATTATTAACAAAATGTCATGTTTAAATTTAGAAACTGTCAGAAGAGAAATTTTTATTTTATTCAGATTTGCTTTTAAACATTTTGCAAAAGAGAGGCAGTGAATTGTGGACACCATTTCAAAAGCCAAATGCTTTTCTGACTCCTTTATTGTTTTGGAGAACAAAAGATTGTTTTTTTTGTTGGAAACATCAGAGTTGGTTTTATGTTCAGATACACAGAAAGGATAACAACAGGTTCCTTGCATAAACCACCATTACTTCCAACACCAGCCTTTCTTTCTGATGTTTCATGATTTTCTAAACATGTTTCAGAGTTACTGACAAACACAAAGGTTTGCAATTTAGATAGAAATCAAAACAATTTGGCAGCAAGAGCATCCTTACATTTTAAAATGAATGTCATAAAAACACAACCGAGGAAATCTGCTACTGGTGCTGGACCAAAATCTTTACTTGAGTCTTCACTGGACAGTTTGTCTCAACCAGGTTACTTAAGTCCTTTCGCTTAGCAGCCTGAGTCATAAATATTTGTGTATCCTCTGACTTCATTTATCAGCATAGAAAGACAATGGAAAAGTACTTTTACAGTAACTTGTTTTATCAATTCTTTTTAATTAAAGCTGATTCCCTTTTTAAAGGGAGTCACCCTTTTCTAACTTCAGATCTTTCCTTCTCAGAGAGAAGGATGGTTCTGTCTCCACATCTATAAAGCCAGCCTACCGTCTCCTCTCTAGAACATTTACCCAACTCAGGCCTGCTCTCCAGATTGTTGGACGTGGAAAAAGCCTGGTGGGTTGCCAGGACACTTTAGGAATCTCGGCAGTTCTTCTGGCCAAACTGTTGGCAGGACACAGGGCTGAGCTCTCCAGGCCCCAGTGCTGGAGGCCAGCAGCCTGGTCTCTTTTAAGATGCCTGGCTTCTCTCCAGGCAAAGGTGGAACTCTCTGCCATTGCTGAGATTCTTCCCTACCCTCTGGTGTGTTGGGTAAGAAAACTGTGTCCAGTGACTTCCTAGGTGGCTATCATTTTTAAAACATTGTTTATTTCAACTTTTAAAAAATTTATCTTAAGATTTTTATTAAAATATAGCTAATGTACAATATTACATTAGTTTCAGGGGTACATCATAGTTATTCAACACTTATGTACCTAAAGCAGTGACCACCTTGATAAGTCCAGCAGCCATCTGACACCGTACCATGCTATCACAATATTATTGACTATATTCTCCATGCTGTACATTTTATACCTGGAAATTTGGACTTCTTATTCCTCTTCACCTTTTCCCCCCTTTTTAAATTTTACAATTACAGTTGACAGTCAATATTATTTTACATTAATTTCAGGTGTACAGCATAGTGTTTAGACATTTATATAAATTAAAAAGTGATCCCCCTGACTTGTCTAATACCCCCCTGGCACTACACATAGTTATTACCATATTATTGACTGTAATCCCTGTGCTGTATTTACATCCCCATGACTATTTTGTAACTACCGATTTGTACTTCTTAATTCCTTCACCCTGCTCCCCAAACCCACTCCCATCTATCACCACAACAAATCTGGTATGTATGTATGTATTTATTTTTGTGGTATTATATGAAGTCATACTGATTCTTTTTTTTTTTTTTCTTTTTCAACCAAACTTTTAAAAAAATTATGACAGAATCAGGGCAACTTGAACACTGACTGGACAATAGATGACATTTAAAATTGTTAACCTTTTAGGTTGTCTTTCTAGTTTCATAGTAATTTTTTTAAAGATCTTACTCTTTTAAAGACACAAACTGAAATATTTGTGGATGAGATGATATCATAGCTGGCATTTGCTTCAATATAATCCAGTGTAGGGAAGGAGAAGCAGAAGGCAAAAATAAAACAAGAGTAGGCATGGGTTTATAATTGTTGAAGCTACATAATTGGTACATTCAGATTGATTGTTCTAGTGTGTCTCCTGTAGTGTGAGTTTGAAATTATTCATAATAAAAAGCTTATTATTTTTATATTTTTTAAAGATTTTATTGGGGAATGAGAACAGGACTTATATTGGGGAACAGTGTGTACTTCCAGGCCTTTTTTCCAAGTCAAGTTGTTGTCCTTTCAGTCTTAGTTGTGGAGGGCGCAGCTCAGCTCCAGGTCCAGTTGCCAGTTGCTAGTTGCAGGGGGCGCAGCCCACATCCCTTGTGGGACTCCAGGAATTGAACTGGCAACCTTGTGGTTGAGAGCCCCCTGGCCCATGTGGGAATCGAACTGGCAGCCTTCGGAGTTAGGAGCACGGAGCTCTAACCGCCTGAGCCACCGGGCCAGCCCCCATAATAAAAAGTTTTTAAAAGGCTTTTGTCCAACCACCATGCTCCTTTGTCTTCCTAAATTACACACCAGGGACAATGTTCCTCAAAAACAAAAATTTCAAATGCTCTAGTGGAATCAAGCAAAATCCAATTGCACCTCTAAGGAAAAGCCAAGAAAACGAGGCCATGATTATCTCGATCATTTTTCCACACAGGATTTCCACTCTAGAAAGGGAAATCCTGTAGGGGTTAGTGCTCACAATTAAATATTCCATACAGGAAGCATAAAGCATTGTTGAAATAAATGAAACCTTGATTTATGGCCCCTTGTGCTAAGTCAGTTCTCCTCTCCACCCACCTTACCTCTGTAGAACTGACTTAGGCAGCAGTGCTGGAGATGCGTTTCAACGCATGTGTCCATTAAAGTATTTTTAAAAGGAGATGACTGTTTAATCCAATTTTTATTTGTCATATGTTTTAAATCTGAAAGGTTGCTGGGCATATAGTAGTTGCCTGTAAGTGTTCATTGAATGAACATTTGTGCATATAGTGTTTCGTAGGATTTACACTAAGACAGGACATTCTAGTCATTCACCAGAACATAGCCTGGACAGAGAGCACGATTTAAGGGGCATAACCTCAGCATGATAGTGGGAGCGGCCATCCTTTCAGTTCCCTGATATTATAAGTAAAATGGTCCAATACCTGATGCTCTGAAGGCTTTACTGGGTGTTATTAGTTTGCTAGGGCTGCCATAACAAAGTATCACAAATGGGGAGGCTTAAACAACAAAATTTTATCATCTCACAGTTCTGGAGGCTGGAAGTCAGAGATCAAGGTGTTGGCAGGGTTGGTCTCTTCTGAGGGCTGTGAGAACAAGTTCCATGCCTTTCCCCTAGCTTGTGAGGGTCTGCTGACGATCTTTATCAGACCTTGGCTTGTAGGAACATCACTCTGATTTCTGCCTTCATGTTCATATGGTGTTCTCCCTGTGTGCATGCCTGTGTCCAAAATTCCCTTTCTATAAAGACTCCAGTCATTGGATTAGGATCTACCCTAATGACCTCATTTTAACTTGATTATTTCCATAAAGACCCTATCTTCAAATACGGTCACATTTCTGAGGTACTGGGGGTTAGGACGTCAACATTACAATTCTGGGGTGGGGGGATGCAATTCAACCTATAACATTGGGTGACCTTTATTTCCCGAGGCCTCCCTTTTCCTGGGGGATGATTGCACTACCTTGGACTCTGAATTTTCCAAGGAAATTGCTGGGCTACAAGGTCCCAAGCTCTCCTCCATTTCCTCTTGGCTCCAAAGCAGCCATCCAGGTCTTGCTCCTGGAGCTGTCTCCACATAGCTGTGTTGATGTTGTCTATTCTGGCTCTTGGTGGCCTGGTTTTATGGCTGTTACTTCCCTATCGCTGAAATATGGTTCTCATCTCTCTCTTCTTTCACTGCAATAATACTTAAAGCTGAAGAAGAGTTTCTTCCCTGCCAGCAAACAGCTTTTGGGGCTAAATTTCCATTGGCCTGGCCTGTTACTGCTATTATATTCTTTGAGCCCTCTTCAAAAGGTAGCCTGCTCCTATGGGAGAAACTGGGATATATTTCTCAGATCTAAAGAAATGTGAGCAGGTAATACTGTGTTTCCCTGAAAATAAGACCAGGTCTTATATTAATTTTTGCTCCAAAAGATGCATTAGGACTTATGTTCAGGGGATATCCTCCTGAAAAATCATGCTAGGGCTTATTTTCCGGTTAGGTCTTATTTTTGGGGAAACATGGTAGAGTATTTCTTCCCTAATGCCCTTGAACCTTTCTCCAGGGATCGGTTTCCCTTCTCTCATGCAATATATTGTACATTCTCTGCTTTTCAGGGAACTCCAGAACCCCTAAATTAAGCGCAGCCTTCATCAGGTGTTTGAGATTCTTCGTCTTGATGTTCTAGGAGTTTGTAACTTCCCAATATTCACTACCCCATTTTCCCAAGACCTTGAGGCGCTCTTATGCAAATAGGAGTTCTAGTCGCCTGCCATGATACTCAAGATTTCCCATGGCCAATCTGCAAAGGACTCAGTCTAGCTCTCACTATATGACAAACACCTTCACTTGCTTTGAAACCTGTGCCCAGAACAAGCAAACAAAGGAAAGCCTTACCCTTTCAGATATGTAAAGTAGACTTCCAGCTAGACTGGATTATTAATCACGGCGATTCCAAAATTAGAGCTAGAAAATTAGCAGCTCCTGTTCCCTTAGCTATAGAATGCCAGACATCGTTAACACAGGACTTTAAGACACTTATGCTCTCTCTGTGTTTTCTAAAAGTGGACAGTTATATCCCAGGTCACCAGACAAGAGTAATAATTGTATGCTGAGACCTCGGTGGCAAGGAGAAGTGAGTAACCTGGAGAGACAGGACCAGGAACAGGAGAATCAAGAAACGGTCAAGAAATTCCAGTGGCACATACCTGGGGTGCAGTGTAGAAGGAAGTAAGTTCTATTCCAGTCCATTAAACTCTGACCTAAGGCAGTGGGTGCGGGCGAGAAGCTTATGAAACTGACAGATTTGGGTTCAAATCCCAAATTCCATCTCTTACTAGTAATGCGAGCCTAATTGTATCTTTGCCTTAGAATCTTCATCTGTAAAATGTAAGTAATAATAATACTTGCCTCACAGTTCTGTTGTGATGAATACGTGAGATACAATGTAAGAAGTACACAGCATAGGGCTTAATACAGAGTAAGCACTCAGTAAATGTCAGCTGTCGTCATTGTTATTACATTAAGTCTGAGGTGCCCTTGCATTCTAAAGCTCTGTTGTGCTCAAGGAACAAAGATAACTCCGTTGGCCTTAGCCACCACATTTATGGATGAAAAATTCCCACTCTCTAAACTCATTAGCACCTTCAGCTCAGTGTTACCCTATGAAAAAATATGCTGGCACGTTTCTCCCAAAGGCCAGGGCAGAACTACTGAATGTCTTTGGCATTTTTTAAAGATGGAGCCTCATTTTTCCATCTTACAAAATTACATTTCATAATCACCCTCTCTTCACATCTTCAACAATTCAATAGAATGTGGCTAGTTCGTCAATCTCACCAAATAAAATAAACATCCATACAAATAGAATTGTGTCCCAAAAGGCATGGCTGGAAGGACTCGAATTCAAAGCTTTCTCTGACTTAGGCTATGACATGAGCAGCCTTTTCCTCAGTGAATAACAAGGGTGAAACTCTAGCTGCAGCTGCCCAGGTCAAAAGGCTGTCGCCATGGTTTCTGAGACAGGAGTGGAGACAGAAATACCATTTTTGCACTAATGGGAAAGATAAGATCTCACTCTTAGTGTGTCTTTAGAAGGGCAACAGCAGGTGAATAGAAAATAGGACATACTAGTGAGAAGAAAAGCTAATGTGTTAACCCTATGGACAAAAGAGAAACATGACTTATGTTTCTGTTATGCCTAAATATTCATCATTCCTACCAGAAAATCACTTGACATACCAGCAGTTGCTTGCATTTGCAATTAACTTCTCTTGTTGACTAACTGGTTTGGGCTCACACGGCTGATCCCTGATTGCCCCTCTCTTTTGGACACTCCCTACATGGGTGAACTGGGGGATATCGTGCTCCTTGGTTAATCAGTGTGGTGACCCGCTGCAGCATGCTTTCCCTCTGAAGCCTGTTTGCTCTTCCAATTGAGAGAACCTGGGTTTACAGTCCTCAGGGTGTAGCACAAAGCACATATCTTTGATCAGGGTTTGTCCCTCTTACGTCAAGGGTGATTTTGTTTAGTTAGATTAGCTAATAATAGTGGGGATATTTGATTATTAATTTTTTGTGAATCTCAACTGCAGTTTTGACCAGAGACCTAAGAGGTAGACACTACAAAGTGTTGCCACGCAGCAGCCGACCCATCTGTCTCCTTGTACCTGCCCCTAAAGAAAGGAGAGTCTGTGAGATGGATCATTTCAGGGACTTTGCTTTACCTTTGTGCTTACACCTTATGTGGGGACAGAGCCAGGAGTGCAGTTTCCAGGCTCTCGCCCTCACACAGAAAGGTGCTGGCTCAGGTAGTAAATGGCCATCAACTGTGATTGGATGGCCATCAGCTGGGGCTAGTTGGCCGTCAGCTGTAACCAGTGAGCCATTGGCCACTGATGTAACTGCCACAGCTGGGCTGGTCGGTGAGTCGAGGGGAGTCGGTGGGTTGGCAGGCAGAAAAGCGGATGGCAGGTTGCAGGTCGTGTGACTCCAGCCTCTGGTGAAACTATAGTGCCACCAGTGAGACTACAGTAGTATGACTCCCCTACCTATGGCTCCATGGGTGTCCCTTTTTGGCCTAGCCACATCCTGCATTCTTGTGTGGGGAGCAGGACAAGAGACCCCACAGGCCACCTCGCATGACACATGGCGCAGCAAGCAGGGTCTCCCGCACGACAACAGGCAACACTAAAATTTAGCTTAATTCCCCTGAGGTCAGCACTCCAGTTCTTAGAACTACACCTAATACCAAGATATGATTTCCTTTTGTCATTATTGTCCTTTCCAGACACCATCCCCATGAGCATCTTTAAAATGACATTCTAAGTGACATGTAAATCAAGCTCTCGCTTTATTTGCCCAATATTTCTCTGCAGTTTGCAATCACCATTGTTTCGACATCCATGTCCTCACATGTTAGTACCTGACTTCAGTGTGCCAGCACTCTGAGATTCGAAAGAACACAGACCCTGGCCCTCCAGGGGCACAGACGCTCTCAAGGAGGGCAGGAGGGTAAGCAAAAACCTCCCAGCAATGAAACAAGGGTTGAAATAGAGATAAAAACCCTCTTAGTGATTTCAGATCCCCTTAGTCCAGCAGAGCAGTTGTCATTCTCCTCTGACCCAAAGCTCTTTCTCATAACAAACGTTTTGAAACACCCCCTTAACTTCCTGAAGTGGAATTTATAGATACAGTGGTACCTTGGTTTTCGAATGTAATCCATTCAGGAAGACCACTCGAGTTCTGAAACGTTCGAAAACAGCCGCCAGCAAGGCCTCAGGATTTTTCACTCAGTGGAAGCCACGTGACATGTTCAACTTCCGAGGCACATTCGAAAACCGAAGCATTTACTTCTCAGTTTACGGCGTTCGTAAACCGAAATGTTCATCAATGGAGACGTTCGAAAACCGAGGTACTACTGGAATATGACCTGTCTACACACTTCAAAAAATAGGTATAATGCCGTAACTAATATAAAGGAGAAAAGCAAGGAAAGTGATCTAGAAAATGTCATATGTATTTTAATATGCAAATATCCCCACACAACTATATTGAGATGTATGAAAAATCAGCTGCTTGTACCTACTACATTGAAAATATTTAATTTTTATGTGTGTTTATATTACTTTATTTAACATTTAATTTATTATACATCAAAATATTTATATTGTATTTAATATAGTAATGTGTTGTTATTTACTGTCAATGGAATATTTTTTACTTTTAAAATATTTGAAATCAGGACTAAATGAGTATATTATACATGCTGTGAGATCTTATATAGATAAATAGATAGATAAATATATATAATGACCAAGAATGCAGAATGATACAGTGTGTTGATTTGTGACTCAAATAACATGAATGGCTTTGTTGTCCATGATGTAATTTTTTTTTTTTTTGTCATGATGAACAGCTCTTAATAAAGTTTGGAATATAAGAAAGACATTTTTCTTCAATTTATATCGTAGTTGAATACCTGGAAAATTCAGCATATGCCAACAACCACACAAAAGAAAGCTTTGTGCTTCATGTAAAGTTCAGTTCTAAGCTCTGCCAATTATAATTCATCTTCATGATTTCCCAACGAAACACTTTAAAATTGTATGTGAGGCAATACACTTCTTTGTTGAGCAGGAGGATGGTGCACACATTGTAGGATATCCCCTACCCCTATAACCATGCATATACATCCCATAACATTCTCTAAACAAGTGAGCAACCAAAAACCCTCCACAGAGTTCAAAAAGCCCCTGAGGAGGCACTACTGTCTCCAGTGAGACTCTCTGGTCTAAGATCCCTGCTGGCTCTGACATTCCATGGTTCTATTTCTATATTTCACCCCCAAACGTAATCTAATTAATTATTTTTAATGCCTAGTGTGTGCCTTGTCATTGAGGTAGGCAACAATAAACTTGTGTCTTCTTCCTTTAGGAAGACTTTTACAAATGTATCCCCAATGCCTAGTACAGACCCTGATACATACTAGATGCTCAATAAATATTTTTGAATGTATAAATACACATAGGGAGGATACTTAGGAAGTATAAAACCTGAATGTTTCCCTTACATTCTAATTGGAAATGTCATGCCTTTCCAATACATTCTAATTGGGAAATTAAGAACAGGATGTGACAACAAAAGATCAGTACATAATAATACATCATTAAGGAGTGCATCTTATGGTAGAAGCAGTATGTGTCATAATGTGGTAAGAGAGATTACTGAGGTACTCAGAGAAGGTTTTGTAGAGTCATTGGAATTGGAGCTAGACACTGAAGCAAGGTGTGGGGACAGAGCCCCAGAAAGTAGTTTCCAGGCTCTCGGCCTCACATAGACAGGTGCTGGCTCAGGTAGTAAATGGCCATCAACTGTGATGGGATGGCCATCAGCTGTGGCTACTTGGCCGTCAGCTGTAACCAGTGAGCCATTGGCCACTAATATAACTGCTGTGGCTATGCTAGCAGAGAGGAGGAAGAATGGAGGCTAGCAAGAAGATGGCGGCTGGGCTGGCAAGCGTGGATGGCGGTTTGCGGACAGTGTGGATCCAGCCTCCAGTGAGAGTATAGTGCCGCCAGAGAGAATATAGTGGTATGACTCCCCTACCTATGGCTCCGTGGGTGTTCCTTTTTGGCCTCACCATGTCCTGCATTCTTGTATGGGGAGTGGGAACAGAGACCCCGCAGGCCTCCCCGCATGACAAATGGCGCAGCGAGCAGGGTCTCCCGCATGACACAGGGTTGAACTTGGGTGAGAAAGGGGTGGAGGCTTCCCAAGAAACTGGGAGGATGCAGGGCCCAGAATCAAGTATGAGCGAGGTCTGTGTGAGGAATGGGGCAGTGAGGCACCTGGCTTGACTGGAAGTGCAACCAGGTTCACACTAAGGAGATGTGGGAACTCTGTGGTTAGGTGTGCAGGGCTCAGGTTTAGAAGGACTTCAAATACCAATTAGTTGAGACTCATGTGAAAGATTTTAAAGGAAGGCCAAAGTTAGACACTATTTTAGAAACCCAAGCAAAGTGCTTACATTGTTGAGGGTGTGGATGGCTGAGGGCAGAAGTGGTCTAAGCAGTGATGTGCTGAGGCCAGCTTGTACCAACACACAAGAGCTGATGATTAAACTTTTAGAAATTTTGCAAGTCAGTTGTAAACAAAGCCATTATTAAAAATCAAGTTATATAGACACACAATTGAATCAATTATATTAAAAATAAAGGTAATGTATACTCAAAGCTCATCACTTTCTAATTGTTTTACCACATTTCACTGCTTTTTATGCTTTTGAGGTTATTTACATCTACTTATCAGAAGGGTAGAAATGATGTATAACATTGTGCTACTTGCTATGTGTCTCTTTAGTGATGGTGAAATCAGCTGTGGTGGAAGAATGGACACCACTGAAATCTGAAAATGCTTTGAATCAGAGCTTGACTTATTGTTTTGTTGATTATGGACTTAAGAAGGCAATGGAGAAAAATGTTAATAATCTAGATGAAAACTTTAAAAGTGTGTCATGTCTCTAAGCTGTTACTTAGAGAATAGTACAAAATAATTGAGGAAATATTCTTCCAATATTTATAAGTGTTTTTCAGCTTTATTGAGATATAATTAACAAAATTATAAAGTGCTTAAAGTGTACAACATGATTATTTGATATATGAGCACGTATGCAATGTGAACGTATTCCCTTATCAAATTATCCATCATCTCACATATTTGCCTTTGTTTAGGGAAAATATTTAAGTTCTACTCTCTTAGTAAATTTCAATTATGCAACACAGTGTAATCAACTATAGTCACCATGCTTTATATTATATCTTCAGACCTCTTATAGCTGAAAATTTGTTCCCTTTGACCAACATCTCCCCATTTTCCCCACCCCCAGCACCTGGTAACCACTCTTCTACTTTCTATTTCTATGAGCTCGACTTTTTTTTTTTTTAATTGGGGAAGGGGAACAGGACTTTATTGGGGAACAGTGTGTACTTCCAGGACTTTTTTCTAAGTTAAGTTGTTGTCCTTTCAATCTTAGTTGTGGAGGGTGCTGCTCAGCTTCAAGTTGTTGTCCTTTCAGTCTTAGTTGTGGAGGGCGCAGTTCAGCTCCAGGTCCAGTTGCCATTGCTAGTTGCAGGGGGTGCAGCCCACCATCCCTTGCAGGACTTGAGGAATTGAACTGGCAACCTTGTGGTTGAGAGCCCACTGGCCCATGTGGGAATCGAACTGGCAGCCTTCGGTATTAGGAGCACGGAGCTCTAACCGCCTGAGCCACCAAGCCGGCTCCTGTGGAATTTTTAAAGATTCCACAAATAAGTGATACCATGCAGTATGGGAGAAAATATTTACAAATCATATATCTGATATGGGGTTAATATTCAGAATATGTAAAGAACTCCTACAAGTCAACAACAAAAAACAAAGCAACCTAATTAAAAAGTGAGCAAAGGACTTGAATAGGCATTTCTCCAAGGAAGATAAGCAAATGGACAACAAGCACATGAAAAGATGCTCAACGTCACTAATCATGAGGGAAATGCAAATCAAACCCATAATAAGATACTACCTTATACCCAATAGGGTCACTGTTATCAAAACAACAACAACAAACCCAGAAAATAACGAGTGTTGGCGAGGATGTGGAGAAATTGGAATCCTTGTGCACCGCTGATGAGACTCTAAAATGGTACAGCTGCTGTGGAAAACGATATGGCAGTTCCTCAAAATATTAAAAATAGAATTATATGACCCAGAAATTCCGCTTCTGGGTATATACCTAAAAGAATTGAAAGCAGGGTCTTGAAGAGATATTTGCACACTCATTTTCATAGTTGCATTATTCATAATAGCCAAGAGATATAAGGAACCCAAATGTCTATCAATGGAATTTTACTCAGCCTTAAAAATGGAGAAATTCTGACACATGCCACAGCATGGATGAGCCTTGAGGACATTATGCTAAGTGAAATAAGCCAGTCATAAAAGAATAAATATTCTGATTCCACTTACATGAGAGTGCCCAGAATAATCAAAATCATGGAACCAGAAAGTAGAATGGGAGTTGCCAGGAGTTGGGGGGTATGGGGAAAGGTGAGTTGTTTAATGGGTATAGAGTTTCAGTTTTGCAAGATGAAAGAAGAACTAGAGCTTGCATAACAGTGTGAATGAACTTGCTATTGAACTGTACACTTTAAAATGGTTAAGGTGGTAAATTTTTGTTATGGGTATTTTACCACAATTTTTTAAGAAAAGATATTTCATGCCATGTGGTATTCATAAAAGTGATTCATTATTTAAGTATAAAATATTGACATTTGAGATTGCTTTGAAAAAGGATACTGTTCATGCCAGGAGTCAGAGCGTTACACTGAGGGGTGAGGGAACCTGAGGCCACTTCTGATCTCATCAATGACCCACCGTGTGTGAAATGCAGTTATTGTACCTTTTGAGGACTTGATCAAATGCTATTACTGCCTTCTAAAAAAGAAAAAGTAGATGTTTCAGGCATGGATGGGGTAATATTTATAAAGCTATAGAGGCTCTTTACCAAAAAGAAGACTTTAAGTAAAGAAAAAATACATTATCGTTAGTATTATTAAGCTACTTCTGTAAACATTGTTACATTGTTCAAAGGAAATCTGTCCACTTGACTGGTCTGGGCTAGGTAGTTATTAATGATAGACCCTTTGTCACAGCAAGTAATATTCAGTTTCCAGAAACCAATCTTTAAAAGCCTGCTTTGTACAACTGTTGAAGTCTATCATTACAAGGACTTATTTTTGGCACTAGGTCCTGGAGCTTTGGGTAATGGCAGTCAACTGAGGTAACTCTAGTTTAATTTTGCAAATGTTCTAATGGCAGTAAAAATATGTTACCCATGAATCAAAATGACACTCAGGAGAAGAGCTCAAGATTTTATAGAGCCATAAGAGCATGATAGCTGTATTTCCCATTTTTATTATTTTTATAATTTGGAGAAATGCAAATAATTTTGGGGAATCAAATTCCATTATAATTAATACCCACATAACAAAAATGTGTTCAAATTCTAGACTACTTGGTCACAGAAGGAATTTTTATCCTGTACCAAAAAAAAAAAAGAAAAAGAAAAAGAATCACCTAGAAATTTACAAGTGCAATTGTTTTAATGATCCTTTAAAAATAATTTTCCTGTTTGAAGATAAAACGTCATGTCTTTTTGTTTCCCAGTCTAATTTATTTCTATAGCTTATCAATTATTTTTCATGCTTAGTTCTTATGCTGTATCAGTAGTGAAGAGGGAGGAACAGGGGAATCATGTAAAAGAAACAGGGGTCTTTTGCACACACACACAAAAATACACAGATTATAAATTAAAAGCCAGACCCATGTTTTCAGCAATTAGTTCTCATGGGCTCAGCATTTTATGGCCATTAAAATCAAATGTTGTTTTAAAAGCACTTTGCCATGCAAGAAATAATTTCAAATATTATTATTTTCAGGGTTCATGGCTTTCTAAATCTTAGTAAGATTTTAAGTGATAAAATAATAAGTAATCTTACTGTTGAATAAAAACATTAAAGAAAGTGAGACTTTTTAAAATTAAGAAAATTAAGGAAAACGACTATTAAAACTAGTGTCTAAAAAAAAAACTAGTGTCTAAAGAAATAAAAATCTCTGTTAATTGTCTTTCTTATCTTACTATTCTAAATTATTGTCCACTTGTATACTGCATATAAACAAGAGATGAACCAAAGATCACTGATTCAATGGAATTGCCATTTTAACAATATAGTAATATACTTCATAGATATAAATATATGCAACAATTTGCAATAAAATAAGTTTGTCATTTCCAATTCAATTATTTGTAGAAGCAAATACTTTAATTCATACAAGGCTTGTACCAAACACAGTCTTCTGTTAATTGTTAGAAGCATTAAAATAACATGTAACAACTAGAAGAATGTATTTAATGCTGCCATATTTTTAACAAATGAATCATAATTGCATTAAGCTAGAGATCCCAAGTTTTTTACAATTTCCTTAGACCAGGAAATAATTATCATCTACATTCTGGGCAAAGGAAGGGAAGACAGATGAGGAAGGAATATTCCCTGTTCTTTCTTTGGAAGGCTTTTGTTTACATGAAAAAAGTATACTTAGAATAAATGCTATCACACTCCATTTTTATATTTCCAGAAAAAGAGCTCTCAACACTATAGGAGAAAATAATTTCAAGTGCATGGTGGATCAGAAGTGTGTCAGTATCAAAAACAAATGATGTCATAAAGTAGCTGAAAGCAACCTTTATTTTTCAGTGTACCCTCGCCACACTCAGAGAAGGCACTGATGTCAGTCAGTAAGAACTTCAGTAATAAACAAATCTTTTTTTTTTAGTAATAAACAAAATTTGAAAGCTAACTTTATATTCTCTAAATAGATGGAGATGATACAAAGATGTGAAGATATAAAGGCAGGAGCCACTTCGTAGGCTCAGAGGTGGGACTATGAAGCCTATTGCAGCAGGAAGGGAGGGGTGAGAACTTTCGTCATCCGCGAGGCTGGGGTAGACTGGCTTTGAGTCTCACACTTCCTTTCTTCACCTCCTTAGTTGGGACATTTGTCCTTAAAACTAGATTTTGTGCAGAGAGAATGGGTAACCTAATTCCAGATCATCCCCATTGGTCAGCATATCAGGGGCCAGGACTGGAGGACCTGCTCACAGTTGTACATCAGGAAAGTCCCAGAAAGTCAAGAAGGCGGTGGCCTACACTGTGATTCCGGGGGCATGCAGGGTATCACAGAGTCCAGGAGAGGGGTGCTGTGTAGATGAGTAGAGGGACGCTAAGTACAAAAGGACTCTTGCTGCACGTCTCGTTTGTTTTCCTGGAAGAAGACTTCCCAACAGAGGGCTGTGGTACAACCTAGGATTGCCAAGAGGCCAGGCAGAGAGAGAATCTGAGTGAGCTTTCTTGAGTGACCCTGAGAGGTAGGGGACGAAGGACCTAAAAGTGCCTGCATCCTCTTGGGTGATGAAAAGAATAGCAGAAAATCTGCCTGGGTTGCTTGTTAAAGGTGGTCATCAATGCCAGGGAAAAAGTAGCTCTGTGGTCAGGGGGTACAGGGAGGACCACATAAGCCAGGGAATGAATAACCAAACCTCAGGGGCTCTTCTCTGTTAGATGCTGAGGCAACAGGAAAGGGCCTCCTGCGAGCAGACTATGCAGTGATGTCGCAATGGGAAGCCAGCAGAGCCCCCAGCCTGAGGCAGCACCAGGAAGGAGAGCCGAAGGGCAGTACGTGGTTCCTCCACATGCTCCAAGATCCCCTCCCTCCTTCCTCCCCCACAAGGACCCTACAAGTTGTCCACCCCTCAGCTTACGTGCCATCTCCAGGAAGGAAAGGAGATGGACAAAAAAACCCAAAGGAGGCCATTTAATCGCGGAGTAGACTGAGTGACCTGAGAAATACTGATACTTTACATTGTTGGATAGGTGTGAACTTACCAGATTGAACGAAACATAGTTTCTCACCTCTTATACAGAGAGTAGGATCTTTGAAGCAGACTAGATCAGCTGCAAGAAAATAAAGATTTCCTTGTGCTGAGTGTAAGTTGCAAATTTACAACACTGATGAATGATTAATAAATAACACCCAAGGCCATTGCTGGTCTCTCATCCTTCCCTGTTCTTCTCTTCCTGTGGAGCTCCTTCCGTCCATTCCCAAAATAGGGAGGGCCTGTGAACCCTCCACTTATTCTCCTTTGGCAATCATCGCTTTCAGAGAACCCACTGCTTCTCAGCACTGTGATCTTTCTCTCTCATTCAGAGGCAGTCACTCCCAGTACGGACCAGTTTGATTGGATTTTGGCTGAGATGATGGAGTGAGGACCTGCAGGCCCCCTTCTGTGTCAGCAGCTATCTCTTTAGATGCTGTACTGTGGGGTGGAGTGTCTCAGAGTTGATGCTGGAGCAACTGGATTGGGGGCTCAGGGCAGTGGCTTTTTCCAACCACAGTGGGATAATTTCAGTATTTTAACAATCAACACAGCCAGGATACCAGAAGCTTCTATGTCTTCTCTGCCACTTCCAATCAGAGCCCAGATTTTCCAGAAGCCATTGTTTCTCCTACTCCTCACATGTCAGGCCTCCTAGCCTCCCTTCTTTCTTTAATGCAGTCTCAGCCCCACGCTCATAGCAGGAGCTGGTGTAAGAGAGTAAGAGAAGTAACAACTGCAAGTGGGGATCTAGAAACTCATCCAGGGTTGAATCAGGAGAAACCATGTCATTCATGAACCCCATGGTACTCTAATCACATTTCCAAAAGAACAGAATGATAAATGGTAGCTCCATATTGAAATGAGGACCGCTGTTACACTGTTAGATGAGTTCTTATGGGCTGGCCAGGAAACTAATTACCCTTTAGCATATTGCTTGTATGAAAACGATGAATTTATATGTTCTCGTTGAGCAATGTATAAACAAACATTTCAGACACAAGCTCGTCTAATTTGAGGACTACCAGAATGATGAAAATCTCCATGCGTTTATAATTGATTAGCAGAAACTTCAAAGTGTACATATAATACAATAAGAGAGACAGTTTAGTAAAGAAATCATGGTGAAGGGAAAATAATGTTAGGAAAAACAGTATGAAAGCATAGATAGTTTCTAGTTTTAAAATGCATGCCTAAAGGCAGGTTGAGCTTCCAACTAGCCAATGCAAAGAAAGAAATTCACTAGTTATATGATTCCTGATATTTTGTTTTAGTCTGATTTCTCTGGAAAACGTCTAATTACTCCTAGTACTGCAGGCAGAGAAAAATTTTCCCTATGGATCCTCAAGAGAGGACTCCATGCAATGTAGTTATCTCACACAACACCTAACACTTAATGGGAACTATCCAAGTACTTTGTCTACATTGTTGCCCCCACATCTCAGAAAAACTCTATGAGGCTCTTCTGAGATGAGGAAACCATGGCTCAGAGAAGCTCAATAACTTGACTAGGTCGTACTGCTCCTAAATGGTGGGCCTGGGACTTGACTGGGTCTGTTCGTCATTGAAGTCCCTGCTTTATGAACAACAACCTCAGCGTGAAATCAGTAAGTTCTATGTAGCATTTCTTATAATGACCTCAATAGCCAATAATAAAAAGGTATGTCAACAAAGGAACGAATTATCTTCAAACTACCGTAGAAGTCTAAAACAATACTCGTAACACAAATTTAATTTTGTATATTGAGTTCTTATTTTGTACTTTCCACTGGTAAATTACTAGGAATAAAAAAATAATGACATTTTTTTCAAGGCTATAAATGATTTCTCTAGTAAATAAAACAGACATATTTTCAAAGTTCCATGTTTTCTCTTTTATACAGATTGTAGCTCTCACATGGACTATGAAGGGTTTTTCTCACTGTCTTTGAGAATTAAAGTACAGTTGTCAATTCTAGAAGCTTCTTCCTTAAACAGACTGCCATCTTTTGTTTAATTTTGTAGCTCTGTGGAAAATAACTTAATTTTTTTTTCTACTTGCAGAAGGAACTTTTCCACTCAAAACCTGTTGGAAATATGAAATAGGTTATATTTCTATAAAAGAAAAGCTTATGACTTATTCACGTAGTATTTACCCTTCTGTCAAATTGAAGAGTGGCATTAAGTGAATGCCCACAAAGCATCTTAGAGGCTAAGAAAGGATTAAACTAAAGGCTAAACTCTGAGACAGGTTTATATGTACAGTGGAGGGCATTTCCTGGGGCGTAACGTCTTTTTGTCTCTCTGTAGAGGCTATCAGAGGGCAACATCTCTGTCATGAAATGGGACTAATCAACTTAGTTAAGTTCGTATGTAAGGCATGGTGAATTAATTAAGACAGTTTCCAAAACAATTATCAATGTGTTTTTCTACCTGCAGCCAGAGAAGCTTCTGCAACGGAAGGACAGAAAGTCTTTGGATGGTTTTTCCACGAGCAATGTCAAAACCAACACGTCTTCACAGAGGCTGTAAGTACACACATCTACACATTGATGAGTCCAAACTGAGGCTAGTTACTCTTACTAAAATATTTGCACAAATAAAATAAAGGGACAATTTTATCTTAAAAGGAATACAGTCCTAGGGGTCTAATGAAAAATGCAGAAGTAAGGAAATAATCTTGTGTAAATACCATCAACAGCATTCCTCCCAAAATCGCTGGGTGGGTACAATATAAAAATAAAACACACTGCACTTTGGAAAAATTAATTTTTATAAAGATTTATCTATAAATTTTATTGGCTCCATTACTAACAGTATGTTAGCTAATAAATTCTTACTTGGCTGAAGTTACTAAAGATAATATACTGCTTCTGCCAAATAAAGAAATAAATACTGCCTTGCCTTAGCTTTTTTAAGTAAAAGTAAAAGGGAATTTGTTTTAAAGATAGTCAGTTCAAAGTTGCATATAAATTTATTGTTAAATGGTGTATTGTCTTCAAATAAGTTAAGTACCTGCCTCAATGTGTTAGAGCTCTACATTTATTACACATTATTATTTTAATGGCCTCCCATTACTGCAGATAACTATATTCCAAAAATTATCATGATGTATGGACCATGAAATGTCAGAATAGAAAATTTCAGAAAGAAACATGGAGGTGAAAAAGGAGAAGGGATTAAGAAGTACAAATTGGTAGTTACAAAATAGTCATGGGGATGTAAAGTAAAGCATAGGAAATATAGTCAATGATATGGTAACAAGTACGTGTAGTGCCAAATGGGTACTAGTCAAGGCAATCACTGCATAAATTATATAAATGTCTAACCACTACGCTGTACACATGAAACTAATATAAAATGATGTTGAATGTTAACTGTAACTGAAAAAAATAAGTAATTTTTTTAAAAACCATAGAGGAACAATCAATGATAATCATGAAAAAAATCTCATATTAATATTTCTTAAGTCATTATCTAAAACTATCTAAAATGCCTAATATTCAGTTCAGTTATATGAGTACTGCTAGAATTTCACTTCAGTCTATGTACAAATTTATATATGATAGGTTTTACTTCACAGTCTTTTGAAGAAAGTGAACATAACTTGTGCAAACTGCAGTAGCACATAAATTATGTTGGATTCAAGTAGAAAAGAAACTACATAGTTTCTACTTGCTTAATGATGTCAAAGGTTTATCCCTTTGTGTTACAATGTTTGCAAATGTTCCTAGAACTTTACATGTCACGAAGGCATGGATGGATCTAATGACAATGAGCTTCTAGAGTGAAAAGAAATAAGAAGTGAGGGAATCATGCACATACCATCTGTCTTCTACAACACTTTCCAGGGTATGTGCCGTGACGTGATACGTTTAGAAAAGTGCTAAAGCATATGCCTTTAGTAAAAGTGAAGTATATTTTATGGCCACTGCCAAGTGCTTCTGTATTAACTGTCTTTGTTGGCAGTACTACAGTGCTAACTCATTCTCTTTTATACATGCTTGCATAACACAAAAAGTGCTTATTGTTATTTAAAACCAAAATTAAGTGTAACAGAAAAAGTGCTTATTGTTATTTAAAACCAAAATTAAGTAAGTGTTGCTGCTTTCTAAAGTAGGAGGTCAGTGGCATAATTCAAACCAGTAGAACAGAACTCTCTAAACTTTTTCCCTATCATGGATAAAAATGGGTTAAGGGAGGGAGTACCAAGAGACCCAGAGTAGAAACCCATTGAGGAGAAACTCAGAACAGAGTCTGGGAGAAGGTCTGAACAGATCTCTGCAAAGCAAAGTGGAAGGAATTGGTTTGGAAATCTCAGGATACCAGCTGAAAGAAGGTCAAGGAAAACAACAATAAGCCAGAACCTGACTTGTCAAAATTGCCCAAAGGAATATTTTAAAACGGAGAAGTCTAATGTTCAATTTTAAATTGTTTTTGACACTCCCCTCCCCATCAATTGACCAAGACCTTACTAAAGTCAATTACACTCACTTTGGCTTGTATGAGTGGTTTCATGTGGAAATTGAGGAAAATGGACTGCATTGTGAACCACATCCATGGGGTTGACTGGGAGCTCCACAGGAGCAAAAACTAAGAGCCAGAGTGCTCACGATGATGAAATTCCCTGGGATGGGCAGAAGCCTTGCAGATGTGGGATGGGGGCTGAAAGTGATACCAGCCACTCAGATTTTTTTAAATTAAATTTATTGGGGTGACAATGATTAGTAAAGTTCCATAGATTTCAGGTGTACGATTCTATAATACATTATCTATATATAACACTGTGTGCTCACCACCGAGTCAGTTCTCCTTCCATCACCATATATATATTTGATGCCCTTTACCCTCTTCAATCTCCTCCTCCCCCCTTACCCTCTGGTAACCCCTAAGCTGTTGTCTGTGTCTATGAGTTTTTATTTCTTTCTTTGTCTTGTTCCTTTGTTGCTTTTAGTTTTATATCCTACATATGAGCGAAATCATATGGTTCTTGACTTTTTCTGTGTGATTTATTTCACTCAGCATAATAATCTCAAGATCCATCCATATTTTTATACCAGCCTTTAGGAGCAATATCAGACTTTAAGGAGCAATATCATTTGTCCTATTATAATTGACCATGAAGCACAATTGGGTTGAAGATATTTTAAATGTAACTATTTCTTCCACTTGAAATAAGTACTTGGATAATTTTAGAATTCCCTTGTAATCTTCTCAGGAAATATGCATGTCTATAATTAGAACAGTCAAATATTTTATGTGAATTTATTGATCTAGTCTTATCTTAAATTTTATTTCAATTAACAAATGTATTTTGAATATCAATACAATAATTTGTGTTTTATATAATGTTTTATGTAATTTTTAAAAAACTTTATTCTTATTGTATATAAAAATAAACTTTTCACACTTCCAACTACAGTTATAAGAAATTAGCACGATCTCACTTCTCACAGTTAATTTTCCTGTTAGAAGTATTTGATGTTGAAATGCTTTGTGGAAGCTCTTTTAGGCTAAAAGCATTTCCCATTTATTATTTTAAGAAACTAAAATATACTTAAGGAAATGTGAATTATGCATTAGCATTCATATGCTTTTCAGAACTCAGACTAATATAGGACACCTAGAATAGTGAGTATGTAAAGATACTGTGGATTGTTTTATACCTAAACAAAAGACCTCTAATGATATCTCCTTCTAGTTTTAATTTAAGAATTTATATTTATTTTTCTCAGAATTGTAGAAACACTTACTGATCTGCCTTCCAAATGTAAAAACTTATCAAATACGAGCAGTTATTTTAAAATTAATTTATTTTGATGACCATAATTCCAGAATTCATGCATCACACATACGACAAATATTCCATATATAATTGCTCAAATTCAGGATTAGCCATACTCAAATTGCACTGAGTTTAATGAATGGTCACGGTATCGCCACTAAGAGACTGAAATAGAATTGAACTGGCACCTGGCTACCGTGCACAGGCCAAGTGTTTGGCGAATATCTGCTGATGTGGCAAGGGCTTTAGTTCATGAAGTTCATGTCTTACTACCACTGCCCTAATCAGTTGAGACAGAATTAGCACTAGTTAAGTCGCCTGTGTGCTGTCTGAAGGGGTTTGTTGAGGGTAAGAATCTGAAGACAGAGATTAAGGAGTCCTCATCCTTTTAAATTGCTGGGCATCCAGGATTAGAGCTCTGGGTCAGAGAAATCCAGCCTGAATGCAAACCTAAGCACCCATGCCTAACGCATTTGGGCTTACCAGACACGCCCTGCATTTAAAACAGATACCCCAGTCTGCGCTTGGACTCAAGAGCATTTCATCAGCCATACCAAAGTGACCTTGGTTCACAATTTGCCTACACATATTTTAAATAGAAGAGGATACCCCCAAAATATGAAAGTTAGTATTTGAAGATTCATGGATTGATCCTATGACTCATTATCCCCAAGACTGTGTGTTTGTAGCTACATAGATTTGGAGCTTCAAGTGTTTACCTGGCTGATGAAGGGAAAGATCTAGTCAACCCCAGATACTTCCTTGGAAGTGTCCGGATAGGATTTGATTGAAAACATACTGTGGTTTAGGGCAGTGATACTATTCTTTTTGAAACTATAATGATTCATACATGTCATTTACATTTGTCCAAACCCATAGAATATACAACACTAAGTGTGAACCCTGAGGTAAACCATGGACTTTGGGTGATAATGATGTGTCCGTGTAGGTTCATTGATTGTTAACAAATGCCTCTCTCTGGTGCAGGATGTTGATAGAGGGGGAGGCTATACATTTGTGGGGGAGAAGTATACTCATATAGCAACTCTCTGTACTGTTTTCTCACATAAAGTCCATAACAACATATAAAGTCATATATATAATTTGGGACAATCAAAAGATAACAGGCATGAAAAAAAGAAAAAAGGCCTCCTAGTCCATTCAGGCTGCTGTAACAGAATACCATAGTCTAGATAACTTTTAAAGACAGAAATTTCTCACAATTCTGGAGGCTGGGAAGTACAAGGTGAAGGTACCAGCAGATTCAGTGTCTGGTGAGGACCTTCTTCCTGGTTCATAGATGGCCATCTTCTTGCTATGTCCTCATGTGGCAGAAAGGTCAAGAAGATCTCTGGCATCTCTTTCCTAAGGGTGTTGATCCCATATACGAGGACTCCACCTTATGACCTAATCACTTCCAAAAGACTCCACCTCCAAACACTAACACATTGGGTGTTAGGTTACAACATAGGAATTCGGGGGCAGAGGGGACATAAGCATTCAGTCTATAGCACCAGGCAAGAAATTTTTTTAAGGAAAATTTGGACAGCAATAGATATGCGAGTGGTAAGTAAAGAAGCACTGGCTTACAAGTGCAAGGATGAAAAGAAACTAAGGCAGCCACGTGAAGCCCAGAACCAGAACCCTGAGGTAGGGCAGATGTCAATGACTCACTGTCCTTCCCAGGGACCTCCGTGACGTAAGGATATTTCCCTACATGTTAGAAATAGCTTACATTTTAGGTAAAAACTTGGTGGGTTGATTAAAAGATATTAAACTACCGTACTAGAAGAGTAACAAAATTTTGTAGATTGCGTTCAACCCCCTTGGCATTGCAAAAATAAAGCCACACCCAAGAACCATGAAGTCCAGAACAGATACGGTACCAAGAAGGGCTTTAAATTAGAGTTCAATTATAAGAAACTTGTCTCTGAGGCCTCATTTTTTCATATCCAGTGGCCTGATAGCCTTGAGTTCCCCTCTTATTTCACTGAACACATGACTAACTGAAAAAAATCCCGTTGTGTTGTTGTAGACAATGGAACCTACAGATCCTTGTAGAACAATGCCTGTACCCGGCAAACCTGGCAGCCTGGAAGAAAGGCCTCCCTGCCGATTATCTGGTGGAATGACATTGGAAGGTAACCACATTGCCTTAACAACACTAGACACCGCTGCTGTCCTACCCCGTACCCCTTGGCCTACTTCTGAGTTCACAGGCAACACGAAGGTTATTTCCCATCTCAAGCACCTGCATCTCTTAGCTTCTCAGTTTGAAGGCTTATTCCCGCACCATAGGAGTTTGTTGGAGCTAGCTCGGGCATAACCCAGATGCAAGAGAGAATTGTGCCCTCCACAAATTGATGAATAAATAGCCAACACTTTGTTTTTCCTTGGGGGCAATTCTGACACATGTACCACAAGGTTTCTTAGAGGGTCCCCAGAAGAGCTGAGCCCCAGTTGCCCACGATGGTAACCCACACATTATCTCACCCCTTATTGGCTTTTCCCTTCTTGATTTTACTTCCTTACTCTCTCATGTGGGCTTCTTGGGATCACCTCCCAAATTAACGACTTGCACTTAAGCCCTTGTCTCAAGGCGTGCTTGAGGGGAATCCCAAAATAAGAATCTCATCTACTTTTGGTGACCAATCTCCATGGCATTTCCCTAAGTTGGCACGTGTGAGGAAGAGGGGTGGTCAATGTCTGGGCAATCCTTGCTCTGGAGGAATTCTGCGCTTCTCCCTTTCTTCTGTCTCCTTCCTCCCGATTTGTCTCAGGCATCACATAAAGTGCAAGATGAGTACTGTCTTTTATAATTTCAAAGATCCTAGCTCATGCATAACTTAGTTCAAACTTATGCCAAAGACAGTCAATTCATGGCAGACATCAAAGTTCAGTAATATTTCAAAATGAAACAAGTTGTGTCTCACAGTGTTCTGGGGTATAATAGACTAGGGGGAAGGAGTTGGCTGTGCATCACATCTCAGGTGGAAGACCTGAGATTTCAGGCACAGGACAGTGTCCTTGCCAGAACTGCAAGCTCCTGTCTGATGTAGACAGAGCCTGTGTGCTTTGTTGGCATTCTCACCATGGCTGGCAGGCGCCTAGCAGATATTTTTATTCTAATCCTAACTGGTCACTAGACTCGCTGAGGCCTCTGATAGAGAGGAAATTAACTGACCTAACAAAAATGAATTGAAAAAACAAATCAACATAAAGAGCTTATATATATATATATATATATATATATATATATATATATATATATATATATATAAATGGTGAAAGCAAATGTTAGGTGATTCATGGACTTTAATTTCCAATTTAATCAGTAGGTTTAGGTCTGAAAAAGAAGCTAAAGAAGTGATTGCTTGTTTAAATACCATTATATTTTTAGTTTTTGAATTAGAAGAGTGTATTAATTATTTAAAAATTAAATCAAATATATACACAAAAAAGAATGAATGAAAGATTGCTACTTCAAAAAGCAAAATATTTTCTTCCTAATTTCCTTTTCTTCATACATAGTTGTAGGTATCTTGGTTTCTTTTTATTTTAAAGTGACAGTCAAAGATAATGGAGAAGCTAACATGACCTGCTTGACCAGTGGTTGTATATTTAAAATTATTCAAAGCACATTCATAATTAACAAGAAAATGTAAGACAAAATATCCCTTTAACAATGAATGGTCTCTTTTTCTGATCAATACGTTCTGAAGATAAAGTTATGAATTCTTGAATTTATGTATGTTTGAATATAACTTGGTTACCTCTTTCATTAAATACAGTCTCATGCTTTCACCCTGTATCTTCTCTAATTAGATATATTTTTAGCCATTAAGCAGATTTTCCCCTTCTTTTCTGTTTTAATCTTATCAACACAGGAATATTTTTCCAAAAACTGAACCTATGGAAGAATATATGCATTTGCACCTGTGGGAACATAAAAATCAAAATATGTTGTAAGAAAGGAAGTTAGTATTTCTAGAATCTTGCAAGGCTGGTTTAATGTTATTATTGCTTGTAGTATGTTATGCTACAGACTGTGGACTCTGCAACAAATTTCAAGGGCACGTAAATAAAGCACTGTGTTCTGGGTCTTACCAGGGAGAGATTTTTGTGTAACTGAAAGCTTGGTATAGCTAGTCTTCCCAAGTGTTGGGAAAATACACAAAGTATTCATTGTGTTTAAGAAGAATTCAAATGGTTCCCAAAAAGTAGAGTTATTTGTTAACATACCTATCTGGTTTTTCTTAGAACTCCGTCAGTGGCGAGAGGTATTGATGATCAATCCGACAATGGCCGTGAACCCTTTACTGACAGCATCAGGGCAGCAAAGAATCCCACTGGTTCCCTCACCATTTGAACCCCCAACCGTGGATAGGTATTTCTCACGAACATAATATTCTGGTCAAAGGAGAACATGGATAATTATCAAATTTTTGAATGATGTTAACCCCAGTGTTATTTTATTGCCTACTGTTGTTCAGCGAACTGTGGTACAGTAATTCACGTTAAAATGCTCTGTTGAGTGTACCTTCAACACACTGCCCATCATTCTTCCCCTTTGAGGCCTGCTGGTCATGCTCATTCAGCAAATAGCTGACGAGCACTTACTATGTGACCGGCATTCTGCAGGTGCGAATATTGGTATAGTCTGGAACGGCTGCCATAAGAAAATACCACGGACTGGCTGGCTTAAACAACAATTTCTCTCTCACAGTTCTGGAGGCTGAAAGTCCTAGATCCAAGTGTCGTCAGGGTTGATTTGTGCTGAGACCTCCCTCCTAAGCTTGCAGACAGCTGCTTTCTTGCCCTCGAGTTTCCCCGAAAATAACACCTAGCTGGACCATTGGCTCTAATGTGTCTTTTGAAGCAAAAATATCAGGTATAATATAACACCTGATGTTATATTATATCATATTATACCCAGTATCATATCATATCATATCATATCATATCATATCATATCATATCATATCATATCATATCATATCATATCATATCATATCACATCATATCATATATCATATCATAGCATATCACACCCCATCTTACATTATATTAAAATAAGACTGGGTCAATCAGCTCCAAAAGACGCATTAGAGCTGATTGTCTGGCTAGGTCTTATTTTCCGGGGAAACACGGTATGTCCTCACATGGCCTTTTTCTCTGTGCATGCACATGTCTGTTGTCTCTTCCTCTTCTTACAAGGACACCAGTGCTGTTGGATTAGGGCTCCACCCTTATGTCCTCATTTAACCTTAATACCCCTTAAAGACCTTATCTCTAAATATAGTCACATTGTGGGTTAGGACTTCAACATATGGATTTGGGGGGGGGGGGTGCAGGGGAATACAGTTCTGTTCATAACAATTGGGTATCCTGGATTTTCTGTGACAGAACAATTCTTTCTTTTCAATAAAAGTGACATGATCAGTATTTAGCTTGCACCCTCTGACAGTTCCCTATCTTTTCTTTAGAATAGTTTGACATTTTGAGGAGAAAGTAAAATCTATTATTTATCCTTGTTCATGGAGTGTGAACAATAAATTTGGACTTCTACAGATCAAGTTTGGCAAAATAAATAAAGTATCTACCCAAGTAGTCAAACATTGATTCTAGATGGCAAAACCCAAGCCAAATATCTCCATTAAATGAGAAAAGAATATTGTGGCCAGAACAGTATGTTGGTCATGGAAAATCAGAGAGTAGTATGTGATTTGATTAGATCTTTTTTTCTAGATATCCCTGAAACTTTCCTTTCCTGTTTTCTCTGTTGTGTTGTCAGCTGGGTCAATCCATCCTTAGTAGAATCCTTCCTCCTAATCTTTCTTCCCATATTTCTACTTAAACCAGTTTTAAGAGATTGCAGGATTTTGTACTTCATTTGGGAAGAGATGATAGAATCCTGCACAGTAATAAAAAAAATTCTCACTGCCCATGCAAGGGAAATTTTGTACAAGTCCATCCTCATTTTACCTATTTTATATCTTTTTCCCCTAGAGATTTATTGCCTTCCACTGTAGCTCCAACTGACCCAAGACAGTTTTGTGTTCCTTCCCAATTTGGATCCTCTGTTCTACCAAATGCAAATATGCCGAACATGCTGTCCAATCGCGTCTACTCAGGTATGAGCAACAGATAGCTCTCGTCTGTGGAGCCCCTGTGAACTGGATGGCTGTGTGGAGTTTGCCGTCAAATTCACTGCTACATTTTGGAGGCAGACTGTATAGCAGCTATGCCTGTAATTTCTGCAGTTGCTACCCAGATTTAAATCATGATTCCACCACTGTGTGACCCTGTGCAAGTTGCTTAACTTCTCCAACTATTAATTTACTGATGAATAACATGAAAATCTGCAATATTATTGCCTGTTTTAGCTTACATGTAAGAAACTGACATGGTCATGAGGAGATGACGTCTGAGAATTAAATGGTCTTGGGGCAATTTATATGTGGCCTGATAGGTCATAGTGAGGATTTGCCTTTTATTTTGAGTAAGAGGAGGAAACTTTTGAGGAGTTTGAACAAAGAAGTGACATGATCTGACTTACGTTTTACCAGGATCATTCTGACAAACTTGATAGGATCCAAGTTCTGGGGATAAACTGATGGGAGTTAATGGGCTAACAGAATAATTAGCCCGGATTGGCCCTGGGTAGAGAAAGTAGGAATAGTCAGATGTGGTTGGAGTCTGTAATTATTTTAAAGGTAGGAACAACAGGATTTTCTCATAATTTAGATATGAGATGTTAGAGAAGGAGAGTATGAAGGATGACATCAAAATTTTGATCTGAGCAATCAGAAAGGTGGAGTTGCTATTTACTGAGTTGAGGAATAGTGTGAGAGGAACAGAGTTCTTGGGGTAGGAGAGATACCGTAGGCTTAGCTTTGCTCATGTTGCAATTGAGATACCTAATAGAAAATCGATGGGCGATGTCAGGAAGGCATCTGAAGTCCAGGGAAGACTTCGAGATGCAACCTGGAGATATGATTTTGGGAGTTACCAGCATGTATGAGACTAGATGAGATCATCTATACAGTGAGTGTGGATAGAAGTTAAAAGGGTGATCCCTGGGACATACCAACAAGGTCAAGAAGATGAGGAGGAGCAAGCAAGGCAGAATTAGAAGGAGCAACCAGTAAGGTGGAAGAGAACCCAAAAGAGTATGGAAGCCTGGGAGGCAAGGGAAGAAATCGTTTAAAAAGAGATTGAGCAACTGTGTCAAGCAAGTATGCTACTCATAGATCAAGTAGAGGAGGACTACGAATATGTGATTAGATTTGGCTATGTGGACGTCATTGGTGATCTTGATGAGAGCCATTTCAGTAGAGTGGTAACAGTGAAAACATGGCTGGTGGGGCTCAAGAGAGACTAGGAGGTAAAAATTTATTCATGATATAAAAGGTCAAACTGATGTATCTTATCTCCCCAAAACTATAGTCATGAGTTTCTGTTTGTCCCTGATTCTGAACTCCAACAACTCTTAATAGATAGGAACAATGTGAGTGAAAAGCCTGACTCAAAAAGAAATATGATTGGTGCCAGGGTCAGCGAAGATACCAGCTTGCCTGCATTTGAGCTATCACAGTATGTGGATCCATTGCAATGAGATTGGGCATCTGAGCGAGGGCCAGATATGAAACTAGACACCCCCACTGGAGTAGCCCAAGGACCAAATAAAACAGGTGCCACAGCTGATTCTGGATGGAAGCCCCATCTGGCAGCAAGAACCCAGTAAATCTATAGCCATGACTACAAGCAACAGATAAATAGCTCAGAGACTCAGAGTATCCTTCTTAGTGATGAAGAATCCAGAAACTACCAATATTTGGATATAAACACACAGATTGATCACCTGTCCCAGGAACAGAGATCAGGTTTCCCACCACAAGACGGATATGTAGGAGAGTAAGTAAGGGCCACGTAGGGCCTCGGTCCTATAGAAACTGAACTCCAGGTAAGGTAGCAAAATAGAAACTAAAACAGGGATCTATTGCAAAAATTGGGATGTGAGGTGGGGAGTGACTTATTTCAGCTTAGCTAGCACTAAGTTTCAGGTCACTTATTTGGCAAAGAGAAAGAAACTTGGAATAGGTTGGATGAGTCTAGATTTCAGTGTTCTAAAAAACAGGTGATTGGAATTGTGCTCTCTACACTGGACTTCTCACATGGACTTTCTCTGCATCCTTGGGGAGTACACCATGACTTGGCACTTTCATGCATGTCCACTATCTAAAGGAGAATATCTTGAAGCTACTGAACTAGAAAAATATAGAGAGCTTTAGCGTTAGAAGGATTTTTAGATGTCACCTCATCTAATCTCTGAATTTTACAAATGATAAGGAATCTCATTAAAAAAAGACATAATATGGCTTATTTCAAGATAGGTTATTATTAATAGTTTAATGAGCTCTACTAGCTTAGTTCAGAGCAGGTATAAGAAACAGTTGTAGACTTCATGATACTTATTCTCTTGTTGGGGAGCACAGATTTACACTTACAAAACTATTGTTAGACAAAACTAAGTATAGTAAGTACAATTTGTGTGTCTGTTATGGTTAGAGGGTGCTCTGCGGACCTGTGCTGTCTGTGAAGTGTTTGCACCAATAAATGCATAGAGTAAGGGCTTAGAAACCTTTATGGTAATTTGCCAGGGTAATTTTAGGTCCGTTAATAAAATATTTTTTAAATTGTGCTTGTATATGTCTTTGTTTTCATTTACATTTTATTGTATTTTTTAAAAGTGTTGGTCCATAATGGGTTGGAAAGTTTAGAAGAAAATAATGCTCCTTCACTGTAGGTTGTTTGAGAAGCACTAGTATAGACTCTAAGTGCATTAGGAGTGCAGAGAAATAAAAAATGAATATAGCATGAAGTTGCCAGCCAACCTTGAATTCTGGTGAGGCTACCATTATTTCAAGACATTTTAGAGGGTGGACACAAACAAAGAATATAATTGCTGCCCCCTCCACGGAAATCATGGAAACATATTTACCTCAGATACATCAAAGTGTCCATATAGAGAACTTCATATTTCCACTGCAAATCATGCATTTATTCCCACGGATTTCAGTGCATCCAGAAACACTTAGTTACATTTCTTTCTTAAAGGTCAACTTATTCCTCTGGTAACAACAAAAACAACAAAAGCTATCAATTTTTCTTCAAAAGAAATAGACCAAGAGACCCACAGTTCATCTTGTTCCTTTTGAAATATGTCAGGAAATGTCACCGGTCATGAGACCCACACTTAAAGAAAAAAAATTACCTAGTGTTATCATGCCATCACCAAAGTGACTCAAGATGCTGAGCAGCAAAGATTTGATATTGTTCCCAATATGGTGCTCAACCGGTGGTTTTGCAGATACTGTTTTAAATCATTGTATTTTGTTTCGTTATTTTCAAATGGATGTTAATTTGTTTGTGGGTGTAATGGTGATTTTCTTTTTTAAGGTTGGGGCATTTTACCGCCTGAATCCATAAAAGCAATGGCCAGGAGAAATGAAATGATTCAAAGGCAGCATACTGCCAGGTAACGTAACAGTGATGTTTTATTTGTTTTCAATTCATTCACTTGTTTGTTTATTCATTTGTTTTAGATAGAGAGGTAAATAGATATAGATATATATGTAGTTTTATAGATTCATCAGTTCATTTATTATATTTGTGTATTGTTGTATTTGTGTATGTTGTTATATTTGTGCATATATATGAGTACAAGTTCTGACAATTAAGTTTGCAAACTTGTTGCAATGATGTTGCTAACCTTTTTTGATATCAGAGGGATTATTCATTATGAATTTGTACCAACTAGACAAACAGTTAACCAAGTTTATTATTTGGAAGTGCTGAAAAGACTGCGTGAAAAAGTTAGATGACCTAAACTTTTCGCCAACAATTCATGGTCTTGCATCATGATAATGCACCAGCTCACAGGGCTCTGTCTGTGAGGGAGTTTTTAGCCAGTAAACAAATAACTGTATTGGAACACCCTCCCTACTCACCTGATCTGGACCCCAATGACTTCTTTCTTTACCTGAAGATAAAGGAAATATTGAAAGTAAGACATTTTGATGACATTCAGGACATCAAGAGTAATACGATGACAGCTCTGATGGCCATTCCAGAAAAAGAGTTCCAAAATTGCTTTGAAGGGTGGACTAGGCACTGGCATCAGTGCATAGCTTCCCAAAGAGAATACTTTGAAGACGACCATAGTGATATTCAGCAGTAAGCTATGTTGCACTTTTTCTAGGATGAGTTCGTGAACATAATTGTCCGACTTCATATACACTCTGAATATACATATATATGTATATACTCTGATTACGTACAAAATACTTCAAGAATATTGCAAAAAGAAACATGTACAAACATGTACACAGGTTGGTTAAGGATAAAAGCAAGATTAGAAATTACATAGTGAAGCTAAATTTATAGGCCATAATAGTTTGTCAACATCTCATAATTAAAATGCCTAACTGTGATTCCCCTGAAATTCAAATTCGCATTTCTGTCCTAAATGATTTCAATTTTGCCCAAACGTGGCAGCCAAGCTTGCCAGCCCCACTTCAGACAATACCATCAGAGTCCATGTCAACCCAACAGGAGCCTTCAGCTGTGGCAACCAGGAGAAAGAAAAGATAGCAGTAATGACTAGCGTATGCCTGGAGGGGGGAAGAGAAAGAATTGGAGGCAGTTTCCTCATTACTAAACCCTAAGCGTCCAGGTGCCCACCAACTAGCAAAGAAAAGTAAGCAAACCAAGTCCTCCCTGTCCTTCCTCCCCCACCCCTGCCACTTGTATTAATTTGTAACAGTTGAGACTTGCACTGACTTTCTACATTTCTTGAGTCCCACTAAAACTGTACTGCAAGGTTTAAAACCCTCTTCCCAGAACTTTAATTTCTTTGAGGATTAATCTCTGGCAAGAAACCAGCTTGTGCTGCATTATTAATTTATAATAAAAATGTATATAAATTTAACAGGTGAACCTATTAAATTTGCCAGAGGTAAGGCTCTAAAGTCTAGCCTTGGACTCCCTCGGTGAGAGTCTGACATACCCTTCACCCTCAGATCTTACCCCAAGCTCTACTTCCCAGTGGCTTTGTGGGGGATTCATGTTTCCACCCAACAGACTTCAGCTAAGTAGTCTGAAACTCATGTAAAACAGAGGTGCTATCTTAGGGAAAGCAGAGAGCCATTAAAATTACATTTCTAATGGTTTGCTTGGGTTGTATAAAATGTACTCTTCTGTTTTTAGGATGGAAATGGAAATGCATGCCATTTACCAGCAAAGGAGAATAGAAAAAGTGAATCCCAAGGGACTAGCAGGCCTGGGGATACCATTCCTCTATGGCTCCAGCATCGCATCTGGCCCAGCCCCCTGCCATCGCAGGACCATGCTCCCTGCCAGCGACGTGCATTTGCAGCAACGCTCCCTGAGAAACATTCAGCGCAACCCCATGCTAGTGGCAACTAGTCCGCGCTTTCTAGAGAGCTGGGGTCAGAAATGTCGTCGTCTCAGGAGAGGTGCAGGGAATCAGAAAGTTCTAGACAGTGATACTGAGAGTCCCCAAAGTCAAGCAGAAGAAAAAACCCTAGGTCAGACTCACGCGATTGCCTCTGAAGAGGATGAGTATGCAAAGGACCAAGAAACAGAAGCTCTCAACAATCAGATGTCGAGCGAAACCGAAGAAAAGCCAACTACAGCTCTTGCCAACACCTGTGGAGAGCTGGAGCTTACTCACCAAAAGCCCTGGGGAGGAGTTCGTGTTTGTCCCCTGGAAGCAAAGGCTTGGGACAGTGGGAAAGAGACGGCTTCAGAGCAGGCTTTTGCAGCCTGTGGTGAAAAGAACGGGGTTTACCCTCCAGTTCCTCAACCATCTCTGCGCGGTGGGTATCCGAGAGTGAATGGCCAGCGGCAGATTCTTAGAAACCACAGGTCAAGTCTTTCAGTAATTACATAGTGAACTATAACCATCATGCTTCTTTTTATCCTTCCTTCTCTTAATCCTATTTTGAATTACTGTATTTTGCCATATATAACGTGCTCCCGTGTGTAATGAGTACCCACGTTGTTGGCCCAAACTTTCAGAGGAAAAACATCTTTTGTTTTAATTCAAATTTTTATTTGTTTACATTTAGGTACTTGTTTTTTGTATTATAAAGGAATTTTAGCATTTAGTTTTTAACGTATTATGGTATGATAAATTTTATGTCACAAATAATTACAAAACACGAGGACAGATACAAGGTACAAGAAATTTTACATACTGGTAACAAATTTACAATATTTACACATCCTAGAAGTACAAGAACTCTTCGTTGTTGCAAATTCTTCCTAAGTTCAACAAAACCATGATCCCCTTCGAGGGTATTATTTTGCATACGGATATCGTTATTGATTTCTAGAGTTACACTTTTAACTCATAAGCATAAATAAAAGAATTAAAAACATTTATATAGACACAGAATTAGTACTACCCATGTATAATGCGCACCCTTATTTTTCCCTCCCAAATTTGGGCACAAAAGTGCGCATTATACACAGCAAAATACAGTATCTCTTCTTGAAGTCATTCTATTACATTAGTTCCAAGAAGCCACATCAGTGAAATTCATCTCTATTATTATATAGAGAATTTTTAGCAAAGTCTAGGAAGGCAAGTATGAGGAAGAATGGAGAAACCTACCAGAATTTTTCATTAAAATTTTAATTTAATTTTCTGTTAATTTCTTCAACACAGAATAGAAGCGCTTCTGGCTTAACAGTATGAATTCTATCTCCTCTGCATTTAAGTGTAGAAAAACAAAGACAATTAAACAGAAGCATTAACTTTCAGTGCCCGCTACTCTTAAAGATACCTTCTAACCTAAAATATTAACTCACTACCCTGCCCCCAAAAAACACTGAATAGTTTTCTAGGACTTCTTTAGATAAAAATATTTTAAAACACAGGGGGTTGGGAAGGAGTGTAATCTAGGCCCCAGACCAACTGCTTCCCTTACAAAGTGCTAATTTGCCATTTTGATGAAGGTGCAGCTACATTCTTGCATCACCTAGAGGGCATGATAAATCATGTAACATCACAGAACCTGGTGGAGTTAATCTGGAGAATGCAATCCACACCACCTTTCTATTGGAATCTAAGAGAAGCTGGAGCTGTTCGGGAACTTCTTTGTTTATTTAAGATAATGTCGTCATTAAAAATCCTTTAGAGGAAGAAAAGAAAAGAGGCAGCTAAGATTTTTAGAAAACATTTTTTTCAGTAACTCTTAATATCCTTGAAGGGATTTACCTATAGATTTATATATAAATGGACCACTCTCTACTAATAGAATATGAGGAAATTAATGTATTTATACTTAAAATTGTGCTCTTAGCATCGCCCTTTTCCCTGGAAATTTTACACCACAAAATAATTTCCTTTCCATTTTAAAGGAACACACACACTGGTTACCACTGGGGGAAATCTGTCTTTGGATGAAGATATTCAGAAATGGACTGTGAATGACGTGCACAACTTTATCAGTGGTCTTCCGGGTTGTTCTGACTACGCTCAGGTGACCTAATATTTAAGTATTCTCATAAAAGTAAGACACTTTGAAATATATTTCCTTCATAATAAGTGCTGTCAAACTTACACTTGGTCCCCAGAGAGGATTCCTAGTAATCGCCCCTTTTTCATGTCCTTGGCTGCCCTGGCACAGAAGCTCCTATTTGGTGGAGCTTGAGTCATGTGCCCACAGCCCAGCTGGGAATGCCAGTGTCTGGCTTTAGTATCTGTTCCGTCAGGACTCCGGAGAGATGGGAATTCTCCCCAAATTAGGAGATTCAGAGCCCGAAGATCCAAAAGGAGTGAGAAATGTCTACTGCGTTCCCTACTTGTCCATATAACAAACATGTTGGGGGCATTTACTTCTGTACCAGGCGTTTTAGGCTGCTCATAATAGGTAATGGAAATATGGACTTCATTCTTAAAAAAAGCAAGAATGCAATAGATCTGAAAATGTGGAAATTAACTACTTTTAAATTCTGTATTTCTGCTGGGGCAATATACAAAAATGCATACATACATATAATTCAATCTGATAGATAAATACTAGTTTTTTAAAAAATACAGTGATGTCAGGACAGTTGGAATGAAGATTAATTTCACTCGTGTGGGAAAATTGGTGACAAAAATCATAAGCTGGCAAGTTTTTGAAGTTTATGTCAGTGCTAACATTTTCATGCATGTAGTTTATTTTTTCAAGTGATTTAATATTATAACACAATTCCAAGCAACAATGTGCCTACTGAATCTGGTATTATTGTCTTTGATTTATATATTAAAGGAAAAGAAAGCAAAAAAAGGACGTTCTGATGTAACATCATAATTAACTGATGTTAGAGATTACTTTGGATCTTAGTTTTGAAATCATATTTTTCTTCATGTAGTGCTGTTAATTCTTCTTGTTTCTCTTTGTTGTTGTTGTTCTGTTTATGAAACTTAAGGGAAAGTGATATAAAGTCGTAATTAAGAGTATGGCTTATGAAACCAGAAAGTACAAGTTTGAATTCTGGCTTTTCTACTTTCTGGACATGTAACATAAGATAAGTTGCCCCTCTTCTTTGTGCCTCAGTTTTTTCATCTGTAAAATGGGATGGTGTGATATATCCTCAAAGGACTGTTGTATGCAATCAAGAGTGCCTGGCACTTTGTAAGTACTCGTAAATGCTAGTTTCATCACTATGTCAGGCTCCTAGAGAGAGCAGAACCTCAAGCTACTAATAAGGCAAGTTGTAGTCTTCAAATCACCCACTTTGTCTTTTTGCATGCCTGATAAAATGTTTTGTCCTATTCTTTCCTATTTAATGAGTATAACCTTATTATTTTTTTTATTAGTCGTTAACTATGGGTCAGTCACTTTTTAAATTTATCAGTGTCACTTATCAAGTGCCACATCAACCGCTGGTACAGTAAAGTTACCCAATTCTGATAACAGCCAGAAACAAGCAACCTCGTGAATAACGGACATGTGATTGCTAACTTCTGATGGATTGAACCCATTTGAACTCTCATTATTCGTAATCAGTTAGGGATCCAGTCATAAAAGTGCAGTTTATAATAGCTACTCTTGTAATAAATAATGTTACATGCATTTCATCCTTTATCACCCCAAATGTCCTCTGGAAGGCCCATAGGAGTGACATAAACACAAATACCCACTTCGCTGACTCATTATCTCTCAGCAACAGGATGTCAGTGCTCCGTTCCCCATTCCAAGAAGCAGAAATAATTATTTTGAGGTATTTCATAAACGTGTTTGGGGTCAGGTCCTGCTCTTGTTTCCTTGTTAAAGCCTATTCCCTCCCAGTGACTACTGGCAAGATCAGCTGCAAGAAGGCAGCTGTCCTGCCTGGCACGGCCCCACCAAGCTCAGTGACAGTGTTCTGTACACAACAGGAGAAAACCCTGGATCCGACTGGGCACAGCCTGGGTGGAACACGCTCTGACGCAGCCTTGCTTGTGCACAGCCCTCACAAGAACGCTTGTCTTAAATGTCTCTTCAGCTTTCACTCACAGCCCTTGGGACTAGTTGGGGTTACACCCACGGTCCCCTACCTTCTTCTTCCTCACCTCTGCCTTAGATGCCTCCACTGCAACCTCCCATCACCTGCCTCCTGTAGGTAGAAAAAGAAATTCAGAAAAAAACAACCACAACTAAAACCCAAAGCCCCTATGCAAAATGAATTCTTTTAGTTAGATGTGTCACAGAGAGGATTGGTGGCTCAACTGTTAGGGACCTCCGGGAGACCATGCAACACATTTTGTTTGCTCTAAGTAAGTGTCTAGTTCAAAGAACTGAGCAGATACAATATTCTCTCTCTAAACATAACTGAAATTACTAAAAATATGTGCACATTCATATGTGCTTTTGGCCTAACCTGCTCTCCTGAGAAGGAGGCGGTGGGACATCTTCTGCGAGACAGTGGCATGTGTTGCATCCTTGCCTCAGGCGCAGGGTTCATCCACCATGGCTGAGCGTTTGGCCCTCACAATTGTCAGGCCCTGGCTGCCAACCTACTTCCATTTGAAAATTTATCCCTGTGGATTCTCTTTCTTTGATGCTCAAAAAGGGAGACCTGGCGGTGAATTTGCTAGCTGAGGGAGGAAGTGAGGCAGGAGAGAGGCGAAGGAGGAATTTCCAGGTGAGAACCAGGAGACAGAAAAAATTTAACATAACTGGGATGTTGAGAGTGGTTCCTACTGGCACAGAGAGGGCCAGGGCCGAGGTGGGAGAGGTGAGAATGACCAGACCGGAGGCTGGAGTGGGAGAAGGGGCCAGGTCACAGGAAGCCTTGAAGACTCAGTGAAGGATTAGAACTTTATCCTGGAGGCAGCTGAGGTTTTAAGCAGGAGTAATATGATTAGCTTTTTATTTCAGAAAGGTCACTCAGGTTGCTTTTATGAAAAAAGGTTGTAGGTGGCAAGACTAGTGTGGAAGCCTCCTCTGACGAGCAATAATCGTATCTGATCCAAGGTAGGAACAGTGTGGCCGGCAGATAAGAACACTGTCTGAGAGACACAATTGGCATGATTCAACTTCTAAGTTAAAAATATACATATATTAGGGGACCTGCAGCATAGAGAGACACTGAAGCCAAGAGAGACTGAGACCAATGAGGAAGAACAAAGAGGACCTGGGTCAGAAATATAAGGGACTCTAATACATAAGGATGGATAGAAAAACAGTAGCCACAAAGGTGACTGTAAAGAAGAGGGCAGAGAGTACCCCAGAGGGAGAAGCCTCAGGAAGGCAAGGGAAGAGCATCTTTCAGGAAGGAGTAGCCCAGTGTTTTCTATCCATCTCTTATCAGCCTTTGGTCCACCAGCAGCCTTCCTAGTTTCTGAAAGAAAGGAAGGCACGGTCACATCCACTACGACAGTCAGAATGGGCCCTGCTGGGAAGGTCCAGCATGACAGCTCCCGTCTACATCTCCTCTCCTCCCTCCACCATTTAGCTAAGGCAGTGGACAGAGGGCAGTGCACCTGTAAATGTGAGAAATGACACTTGTCTGTCCCGATTTTTACCCACATCCCTTTACTGAGACTCTTTGTTCGTTCATTGATTTGTCCAGCAATGTGGATGGTGCGCCTTCTGCTATGTGCCTGCCACTGAATTACGGGTACATTGGTAAATACGACACGAGTCTGCCCTCAAATATTAATTATTCCATGCTGGAATTGAGTTCTATAAAAAGAGAATCGCAATGCACTTCCAAGCTAATTAAAGAGCACAAACAATGTGCTACTGGAGCACAGAAGGGGGAGTAACTGAAAATAAGAAATTTTATAAAATTTTGTGTCATCCTCAAGCAGTCTTAATGTTTCCTCCAAAACAACTAACCAATATGTATGGAAAACAAGAATTTTCTAAAGAAAGATATGTAGAGAAAGTTAACATCTTTTGTATTTAAAAAGGTATTTAAAGATCATGCAATTGATGGGGAAACGTTGCCATTACTCACAGAGGAGCATCTTCGAAGCACTATGGGATTAAAACTAGGGCCGGCACTCAAGATCCAATCGCAGGTATGGCGATTTCTCATAACTCAATAGGTATTGATGGTATAAAGCTTAAGAGAAATACGTTACACTTTTATCCTATTGTGATATTCATAATACCTATTTAAGCTCTTTACTAACCTCTTTCCCCTCTGTGGGTGGGGACATGATAAAAGTAAGGGAACCTGAAAACATTGGATGGGGTAGTAACATACATTCCTAGGTAGAGTTAGGAAAGCACAAAGCAGTGGTGTGCTGGTAAATGTTTAACAACCAGCTCTCTTTAAAGACAAAATGAGCCCAGATGTGTAGCATTTGTCCTTTTCTGTAGGGTAAGTATTCCCACCATGGCTGTTGATGTAATGTCACTGGATACAGAATTGGGAAGATATTCACAGCAGCACCCCATTTCAGAGTATTTTTTACCATATGGATAGAATAGACACAAATAACCTCAGCAGTGGAGATAATGATAAATGATAATAGCAAAATAATTAGGTAAAGACAATTAGGAAGTGGTGAGTTTTGAGTATTTATTAGTTTAGCTTTCAACATAATGTATTTTTTTGGTCATCTGAGTTTTAAATTAGGATAAAAAAATTAATCAATGTCTAAAGGCCACCCTGGGAGGGAATGTGAAAGCAGCAGACGGGGTTTGGTATTTTGGCTGGGGACACTGGAGGAGTTTTACACTCCTAACGAAACTACCCTGTTCACAGATGAGGGTTGCCTTTTTAGTGATAAGACTGTTCATCTTTGAAACTTCGGTACCTAGAAAAGTGAGGTAATTAGGTACCTCAAAAAAAGTTTCTTAAATAAACGAATGGCTAGCCTTTCTTTACACACTTTAATGATCAAAACGAGTGTATTATCCATCCTCAAGCACAATTTACTTGTAGACAATCGTTCAAAACCTAGTGAACAACCAAAATATCTAAGTTACAAAACATTACAAAGACTCATAACACCATCCTGAAAGACAAGTGCTCCGCACGAGTTTCAGTACAATGCGTTTAATTGTAAGTTTGTCTAATTTAACTTTTAATAATGGCATGTTTAACAACTGGCTTGCAAACTTCCTAAAAATTTAACAATTGGCTTTCAAGCTGGGACAGGCCAGCTCCAGCACACCACTTCTCACCTCCTCCACTGCTTCATTCTGAGGCGCCATCATCTCTCATTGGATTCCTGCATTAACCTTCTAGCTGTTCTCGCTGCTCTGCCCTTGCCCACCCAGAGCTGATTCACAAAGCAGTAAAGAATGATCCTGTCATGTGCAGCGTAAAGACAGGAATACGTTCTGAGAAATGCGTCATCAGGCGATTTCGTTGTTGTGCAAACATGATAGAGTGAGTGCACGGACACAAACCTAGGTGGTGCAGCCCACTACACACCTAGGCTTTATGGTATGGCCTATTGCTCCCAGCATGCTCTACAGCATGTTACTGTACAAAATACCAGGAGATTAAATCAAGCACAAGAGAAAATGGTGCAATCAGGGGACTTGGTGAACACGAGATGTATGAGGCTGCTGCCGGTATAACCTGGAACACTGTTTTACAGCAAACTTTGGCTTTTTTTATAAGTAGGAAAAGTACACTGTAAAATGACGATAAAAAATATAGTATAGTAAATAGATAAACCAGTGGCATAGTCATTTATTATCATTATCAAATATTATGTACTGCACACATTACATGGGCTAATTTTATAGGACTGGCAGAGCAGCAGATTTGTTTACACCAGCTTCACCACAAATGTGTGAATGATGCATTGTTGGTACGACATTATGACAGCTACTAGGTGACAGTCACCAGGCGATAGAAATTTTTCAGCTCCATTATAATCTCATTATAATGGGGCTACCATTGTACTGGTAGCTGTATTGGTGGGTTGCTGACCAAAACATCCCATTACGCGGTGCATGACTGTACATAAGACAGATCATGTCAGTTTTCTGCTCAAAAGTCTGCAATAGCTCCTCATTTCATTTAGCTCAAAAGCCAGCGTCTTACGTTATGTGCACTCCTCCCCACCCACCACCACTCTTGCCTTCTTCACCTCATCTTCTTCTCTCCCCCTCACTTACTGCTTCTGCCCACTCACTGGTGGATGCAGCTTGGGCGTCTAGGCATACTCCTCCTTAGGGCCGTTCCCTCTGCGTGGGGATATCCTCATGCTGTGCTCCCTCATCCCCTTCCCCTTTGCTCGACTCTACCTTCCCCATGCGGCTTGCTCTGAGCACGCTGTTTAAAATTGCACACGGCCCAGCTCCCACGCATTCCACTACTATCAGTTTTTTCTGCTTTCTTTTTCTCATAGCACCTATCACCTTCGATCATACAATATAATTTATTTATTTTTATATTCATGTTTATTGTTGATTTCCCCCTGCTACCAATAGAATGCAAGCTCCATGACAGCAGAGATCTTTATCTGTTTTGTTGACTGATGTATCCTTAGAATATACAAGACCCATAATAGGTCAAAAATCATTTATTGAAAGAATGAATTTCCTAAAAGTGAAACCAGGAAGCGTCAACTAATTCTTCCCAGAATTCATCCAGGAATGCACCTTTTTACAATACATGTTTATGTCAGGAGCTGAGATTTCAAAATGTCATTCAAAAACCATTTTTATCTGCCTAAATTTTTTAGGGTAAAGTTCTTTATGTCTAATGTAAGTAATATTTCCATTGGTATTCTTTTTTTCAGTGTCTTTTTTTTTCCCTGAATAATTTTAGATACAGAAAAGTTGCAAAGATATTACAGAGAGTTCACCCAGGTTTCCTTAATGTTAACATCTTACCTAACGTGGCACATTTGTCAAAACTAAGAAATTAACATTGGTACAATATGGCATTCACTTTTAAATGACTTATTTTTCTTTAGTGAGGATACTATATCTCCTGGCATACTTACAATAACACTGCATAGTTTTTTCTTTGGCTCTGATTTATTCCTTTTGGCTTTTTTGTTTGTTTGTTTGACCTTATAATGGGACCAACTCCAAATCATTCTTAATCTCCTCACTTACTGTTAGCATTACCCCCCCCATGTCATTTTCACAAGGCTGTAGTCACTTGTCGTGCTCCCATCTGCTACGTATAAGTGCCTCCACAGGCCCAGCTGACCTGTTAGAGCCATGCCCCATCTGCCAGCATAACAGGACAGGGCCTCCACAGAAGCTGAGAAGGAAAGGTCCAGCTGATGCCAAGTGGTCAGCCAAGCAGAACAGTGGTAGAGCCCTTGGGATTGGGAATTTCCAGGGGCCCAGTTGAAGCAGCTGAATTGGAAAATTCTGAGTAACATGTGGTAGACCTAGCAGGTGAGCAGGCAGCAGTTCATCAGATAAGACAAGGTATCTTTGTGGATAAGATCACCAAGTCTCAATCTCCAAAATGGGATTCAAGGGCAACATCCCCTAACAGGGAGCCCTGTTAAGAAGAAGGAAACCTTTTCTTCAGAAGGTGGACCTGAACTGGGCATACAAAGAAAAGGGTCAGGGAAGAAAACGTGACTAGAATTTGAGAATGCGAATATTAGTAGAATGGAGGATGCTGGGTTTGAGCTCCGACAATGTGGACAACATAGACATTTCCTGGGTCTCATTCAGGTCAGGTCTGTGTAGGAGCCCAATGGTTAGTTAGTAGTGGGGCACCAAGTCCCAGAACAGCCCTGTTTATGTCTCAGCACTAAGCCGACTGAAGGCCAGCTGTGTGCTGAGCTTGTCTAAAGAATTCCAGCCTTAGCCAGGAGAAGGACCAGCTAGCTGGGTACTGGTGAGGTGGAGTGCGGTGTCTGTGGGACCTCTTGTGGGACCCCTGGAAATGGGAGAGCTGGAGTGAGCTGAGTGAAATCACTGCGTGCAGATGAACCACAGCAGAACCAGGTATGGGAATTGAAAAGTTACCACGACCTAGATATCTAGTTTTACAGCAGTGAACACTGTATGGGTCTGAGAGGAAGAAAAAGCCCCCCACATCCTAGAAATGTGTCCCTATATAGATGACCATGCCCGAAATTACCTCAGCCTCCCTGCCATCTGTAGCTAAGCAGAATACACTGGATGAATGAAAAAATTCATAAATTTAATTATTATGCTTATTTTGTCTTCAAAGGTATCTCAGCAGGTGGAAAGTATGTTCTACAAGAAAAGTTTTTCACTTCCTACCCCTACAAAACAAGCATTTGATCAGCCAGCAGACGCATCCCCTCTTCTGGATTTTAATTCCTGGGGTAATACATTGGACAGTCCCTATTCCCAGGATATACTAATTCCTAAAGGAACTGAGCGAGATAGTGTGAGAAATTAAAACCCTCAAGGAGCAAAAACAGTCTTAGTCAGTTTTCCAAAGAGTCTAGGATATTCTGAAGGGTGTGTGAGGGTTTCCCAGGACCTATGGAGGCTGAGAGGGAGAGAAAGCCAGCCTTCCTGGAGCCGTCTTGGAGGAGGCCACGCCCGAGAGGCTTCCTGAAGAGACCTCAGCACAAAGTGGCTGGAGGCATATCCTTGGAAGCAAAAACTAAAGGAAGGAGAGAATTTGCAAACACCAAAGAAGCTTCGGTTGGATGTTTCCACGAGGAAATCTCTGAAGAAGCCGGAAGAGCCTGAATACTGAAAAAAGAGCTCCTTATCTCTCTTCTCTCATTTCCCATCCCCCAACCCAGAAAGAGACAAAGGCAGCCCAGTGGAACAGGAAGGAGGCACAAGAGAACGTGAAGTACAAAGTAGAGAAATAGAGATGCTGACGATAAGGTCTCCAGCTTTTTTTAAATTGCAGCCTCCAGGCTGAAGGAGGCCCAAGCTAGGGAAGGGCAGACACTTTAACCTTAAAATGCGGAGTCTGACTATTATTCAGCAGTTTCTTTCTGACATGAAACTATGTTATGACTGAAAATAACTGGAGGACTCCTCATTATCTGAGAGGGACATGAAAAGTCGTAATACCCACCTCAGATTTCACCCAAGGGGTGGAGGAGAGTTATCTCTGCAAAGCAGGTTTGAATTGGCAAAGTGGAGGGGAGAAGATTAAAGTGGCTTTCTGCTTGTACCCTGTGGAGTCCCACTCTGTCATCTTCACATCTAACAGAAAGCGTCTGGAAAGATCCACAAGAAACGGATATGAGTTTATTCAAGGAGCGCACTGGGTAGTAGGGGGTGTGAAGGAGACTTACCACACAGCCTCTTATACATTTTGAATTTCTAACTATGGGAATGTATCTTCTATGTTTAAAATTTACATATAAAATGAAGAAACTGTAGTAAACAGTCTCTCAGATGGTCCCAATTATCTCTGCCTCCTAGTGTTCATGCCCTGATGTAATCTCCTCGTTTGGGTGGGCTAGACTTACAGATTCGTTTATAATGAATAGAATATGAAAGACGTGATGGATGGCAGTTCTGTGGTTTCAGTCTGGGGTGCTCTTTCTCACTTTGTTTGGAAGCCTTGCCCTTGATTCCAGCCTGGCAGAGAGGCCCACGTGACTGAACTTGGACATGGCTCTTCTGAAAGCTGCCAACAGCTACATGAGGGAATTTGAAGGTGGCTCCTCCCTGAGTCAAACCTTGACTGTACAGCCCACAGTGTGATGGCAACCTTGAGACAGAGACATCTCAACGCCCCAAGCTGCTCATGAATTCCTGACCCATAGAAACTGTGAGATAATAAATATGTGTTGTTTTCAACCACTAAGTTTTGGAGTAATTTGTTCCACAGCAATCGATAACTAAAACAAGCAAATAAATTGCATTGCTAAGCATGTATAGCATGCTATTCACATTCACTTTTTGATTGGGAAAAGAGTGGGCTGTTGCAGAGAGTGAGCATTTTTCTCTGATTTGCAGAGTGGCTTTTGAAGTCATTCCCCCCACAAACCATACTCATTTAGTTGAGCTTTTCTTTCTATTTTTAATATGAAAACAGCAGAGATTTTTCAAACATAAAATTATATTATACGATCATATACGCATATTACTTGCTAGTTTACTCTCTTTGGGGAGAGGGGGAGAGAGAGAGAGACAGAGAGAGAGAGAGAGAGAGAGAGAGAGAGAGAGAGAGATCCTCCAAATTTAAAAATTTTAAGAAGTTTCATCACATGTCCTTTCAGCTGCTATAATTCCCAGCATACAGAAATTTCATGGGATACCAAATGTTAGTTAACAGATGTTATGGTGAGGGATAAAAAAAAAAACACAAAAAAAAACACTTAATGAATATTTTTAGTGGCAAAGGGATCACGTGGTTCAATCCATATAATGTTTTTTTAATTTCTCATCCCTGCTAAATGGGTCAATTGAGTTGGTAACTAATTCACTTAACAGATGTGTCTCAATGTTGCTCTAAGAAATGTTCTGCTATGCCATCCTGGCATGTACTATCAGCAAAAAAAGCACTGTGCTTAATTTTAGCTGCGTAAAAAAAGAACCAGAGGACACATGTAAAGGAAGCTCTCCCCAGCTCTCAGCACTCTTCTTTGGAAGAAAGGGAGACTGAAACTGCTTGTCCATACTAAGACAGCTTCCTTTCCAGGTGAATGACTCTAGAGCACCTTTTAACAAAAGACCCACTTTAGCAACAGAAATGATTCTGGAGGGTGAAAATTTTCCTCATGTTATCATGTAGAAGTAATTTTTAACTTTTTCACAAATTCTACTTTCATCTTGAGCATACTCTGTACCCTTTGTGAGAATTAACATCAGCAACAACAAAAAAAACCTCTCTTACATTTGAAAAACCATCACAATAAAACTGTATTTGCTAAATAGGGTCTTCTGACTTAGAAAACAGTCTGTTTAGACAGATTGAATAAACATCTGTATGATGGAACACTATGCAACTGTTTCCTCTGTGGAAGTATCAGAGCTACTAAAAAGCAATGATAGAATTCAAACATCACCATTTTGCACCTCTAAAAAGTAAAAGATGTAAACAGTGATCATAAATGGTTGTTGACATCACAAAAAGAGAAACAACCAGACATTATATGCCTCCTCATAGCAGTCCATGGAACAGTTATGAAAATAGCAAACTCCAAACGGTGGGAAACTGTCTAGTAGAAATTACCTGATTTTTTTAACAAATAAATTGCAAAGAAAAACAGAGAGAGGAAAAAGGAAAACCAACAGATTAAAAGATACTAAAGATTCAAATCACCCAGATGTAAAAGTTGTGGAAACAGGCTGGTGAGGATAGTTGCACAACATTGTGAATGTAACTAATGCCACCACTGAACTGTACACTTAAAAATGGTTAAAATCACAAATTTTATGATATGTATCCATATATGCATATATATTTTTACCACGAAACAATTTTTAAAAAATATTCAAATCACCCAATATAAATATTTGGATGCCTATTGAATACACTGTAAAAAAAAAAAAAAAAAAAAAAAAAAAGGAACATTTGGGGAAATTTGAACACAATTGGAAATATTCAATGCTATTAAAGAAGCATTGTCCTTTTTAAGATGTGATGATAGGATTTTGAAGTTTTTTTTATTGTCATAAGAACTTTAATGTGAAATCTTTCCTCTTAACAAATTTTTAAGTGCACAATACAATACCGTTAACTATAGGCAGCAACTTGTACAACAGACCTCTATTTATCTTACTAAGTTTTTTGTTGTTTTCTAAGAATTCTTGTCTCTTAGGAATGCATACTGAAATATGTACAGCTAAAATGATATATGTTGGATCAGGAATTTGATTTTACTTTACCTACAACCTAATAAATAAACTAGTCACTTGTTTTATGGAGGCTGGCAGAATCCTCAAGACTTTTGCATCAGAGATAAAGGACTTTATTACTCATGACATAATAAGCAGCATGAACTTCAGCATATTTGTGTTGGTCCCCCTTGTTCTCAAGTGCCACGGGGCCATACAGATGGGTCTAGAGGATGCCTGCACATGCAGTGGTTGCTTCACAGCTGAGGAACCCTGAGCTTGAGGAACCCACTAATTTTATAGCAAGCAGTAGGCAAGCCTGCTCTTTGTCCAGGGGTGGAGGTAGAGTCTGGAGGTGTAAGGAGGAGATGTTACCTCATTTCTTAACATTATCAGGTACATAATGAACAGAGCTAGGGAAATTATGTTACCCACCATGCTAGGCACCCATCTTTTAAGCTAATTCCAACCACCAAAGGGAAGAGCAACACTGACTCACCCCTCCCCCATGTAGTCCATTCTTGACTGGATCCTCTACCTTGGCTCATAGGAAAGAGGGAAGTTTTTTTTGTTTGTTTGTTTTTTGTTTTTTTAATTGTATTCCAGGTGGAGGATATGGGACAGCACAAACTGTGCTTTAGATTTACTTTTTCTAGTCATACTGCCAGGGAAGATGAACGTTCCCAGGGGGGCACCTGGCAGATGATTGTCTATCTTTTGCTCATGGCCCCTACCCTTTTCCAGCCATTTCCTTTGCTGACATCATCTCACAGGTCTCCTAGATTAGGGCTCTGAGTTCTCACACTGCCTTTCCAAGACAAGCAAACTCACCCCAAAGTGTTTTACCCACTGTGAGAATCTCAGTTTTCAGTAGTCTCACCCATCTCACTCTGCGGAGGGATGTGCTAGTGACCAGTTTGATAGTGGATGTGTCTTCATCCTTTGTTCTATTCCTTGACTCTAAATTCCTTAGGCCACCAACCCAGCCATTCTAAATTCATACTACCTCACTTCCTAAGCACTGCCTGTAATGGTAAGACATCCATTCTTTCTTCTAAATTGTTCAGTTCTCCTAGAGTGGTCATCCCAACCAGACTCCCACCCACTGCCCCGAGGTCCTCACAAATTATGCAAATGACTCCTGGGAGACAGGATGATAATCTCCCCTTTCCTTGGGGGCACAGGGCTTTTCAGACACACACGCAGGTATGCACAATCTATGACCTATCTCGTGACACTGAACAGCCTTTCTTCTGTGTCTTCAATCCATCCTGCTTCTTCTCTCTGACTTATGCCATCCTTAAACTCTGTTTTAAGCATTTCTACATCTTTATTCATAGTGTTGTATGCTAGTTAATGAATTTCACTGGATGCATTGTGCAGTATCTATAAGGCAGTTTAGGTGTATGTGATATCTCAGAAGCCTTGAATCATGGACTAGAAATACCATTCAACTGCTTCGTGAACACTGCGAAGTGTCCTGTGGAAACTAGGAATCTCAGTGCTGGCCAGGCAGATAATTTGCTAACCTGTCAACCTGGTGTTTGCATTTGTATGACTAATCCAACCAGTTCTGTGAAGCAGGCACAGTGTTTGCTAGAGTGACGCTAAATGCCCTGCCGTGCTTGCCTTGGTAACTTTGCTGCAGTTTTCTTTCACCTGTAAATGTTCACAAAAGCATTGGCGCAATTTAATAGATAGCAGTTAAAACCAGTTCCTCATATTTCCAAGACTTCAATTGCAGACTTCTACTATAAAAACATTTTCTTTTCAGACACACATTTAGGTCCCTAGACACTGAACAAATAGCACTAACTTTATTCACAACAGCAGAAAGAAATTTTGTCCATGTTAGCTTACCCTTTTCTGTTTGTTTGGGGTTTTGTTTGTTTGTTTGTTTAATTAGGTGATGATCAGGTGGTTTATTGTTTTATGAGATCGGAGTTGCTTTTGTAGTCTAAGAGTTGGTTTGGAATCCTTTAACACTCAGCTTTTCCTAAATTATATTAACATCATAATTGCTTTATGTTAATATAATGTGCTTTATATTGACATCAATGGTTTGCCACTCAAACCACTCACTTAACTGTGCAAGTAAATAAAGATTCACAGCATATGAATCAGAAAGAACCAGCTGACCTCTAATTGTACAGGTTGTACTTGAAAGAGATATCAGCAGCTCCAAAGGACAAATCTATAAAAGGCAACATTTTTAATCCTGGAAGCACGTGAAAAAAAAGCCTTTATTCCACGCCTGATGACTATTCCCATGCCAGAGGCATAAAAATATCATTATTCACCAGCCTTTGTCTACACTCATCAACTCTTTAGGCAAATAACATCCAGAGAACAGATTCTAAGCACTACTTCCCTTACAGAGAACTTTCCAAAGAGAATGGTACGATTGGGTGACTTTTTATGATTACCATCCCTTAAATATTTGTTAATTTGTAAATCATGGCTTTGTTTTAAAATTCAAGATAAAGAATAACAATACAATACAAGAATTCTTGCGAAGATTCCAACACTTATCGTGAACATTAAAATCTTTTATTGAAAAATAGCACTTTGTTTCAGTGATCTTGTTTTAGGATCCTGTGTCAGTTAGGATGCTCTATGATACCAATGACAGAAAACCCAATTCAAACAGGCTTAAAACACAAAGGGGACTCTTTGGATATTGTAACTAAAAAGTCTAGACATCTGGCTTCAGGCCAGGCTTATCTAGTGGCTCAACCAATGTCACCAAGGACCCACTCTCTCCTTGTGCTGCCTTCCTTTGACTTGATCTTTAGGGTCTATAAAAGTGGCTCCTAAGCAGCTCCAGGGCCTCCTCTCCCGGTACTGAAAGGCCTGTAGCTGTCCAGACCTAATATTCTCAAATCATGGGTAGAAAGGAAGAGCATATGTCTAATTCTATTCTTTCTAATAGAGTCCAAGTCCTGGGAGTCACTCAGTCTCATTGGTTCCTTTGGCTCTGTGTCCAATCCCTGTGGCCAGGTGTGTTGGATACACTGATTGGCTCATGCCTAACGCCTGCATTTTTATATTTTTGTAGCCTGATAATTTTGGTTTTCATTTAATTCATCTCACCCTTTTGGTTATTAGCCCCTTGAGAGCAGCAACTATGACTTCTAAATTCCTTGCACTATTTCAAAGCACCCACAATAATGAATACTTAACAAATGGGATTGAATCGTATGTTGTAATGATCGTATAATAGTCATTTTTTGATTATTAACTGTTCTCTAGAGTCCCAAAATGCATTGTACAAAATATATTAGAATCAAAGGATAATGAATGTTTTCCATGGCCTTTCCAGATTCTCTCTCTACCCCTCTCCACCATGCTCAGTGCCCCAAGTGGCTGGGTTCAATAGACTGCATCAAATGGCCTACATTTCCTCTGGCTCCCACTTGGGTTTGGCCAGTGGGAAACACCAACAGGAGAGGGAGAAGGAGTGGGAGAAAAGAAGCGTGAGTATTTATTCCTTGGGTTGCTTCATTGCAAGGTGGCTTTCCTCATGAAGACCACAGCTCCGGTCAGGCAATCCTCTCTAGCAGCTTCAGCTATGGTTCTCCCCAAGCTCCCGACTCTGGGAAACCAGCCCCTCCCCTATCAGGCCTAGGGAGGAGACAGTTCCCTGCTATTGCTATTTCTTATTGGTTGCCCTTAATCCCACCCACACATATGTAAATGGCGCTTCATTAAATTCTGTTTAAGTGTGCCGTTCGTGTCCTGCCAGGATACTCTCTCTCTCTCTCTCTCTCTCTCTCTCTCTCTCTCTCTCTCTCGCTCTCTCTCTCTCTCTCTCTCTCTCTCTCTCTCTCTCTCTCTCTCTCTCTCTCTCTCAGACACACACACACACACACACACACACACTTAGAAAACCCAACTCAAACCAGCTTAAATCATCAATGGAATTTATTGAATCATGTAACTGAAAAATATAGTTGTCTCATTTCAAGCCAGTGTTGTGGCTCAAATGACGCCACTGAGGCTATTTGAACTGGAAGGAACTTTATTAATCAGATTGTTACCTTGGTTATAATATAATTAAATCTGTGTGTGGAGGGATGAAAGGAAGTTTTCTTGTTCCATTTTGTTGTTAAGAACACTTAAAGAATGAGGAAAGTAGTTTACTGGGCCCAGTTGTTTCTGAATCCTATCTTAGCCCTCTATAAACATTTGAGATAAATAAATGAGAATTTTCAGAGGCCAAAAGCAAACACTAATTCCACTGAGATATATGGAACCTAAAGGGAAAATAAATAATGAGTTCATCATTTACATCTTTCACATCATTGTTTTTATCTTTGGTTCATAGTATCTCACGGGGTCCCCACAGGGTAGGTGTTCAGTAAATTGATGGATAATGGAAAGTCCAAACCTGGTATTTTCTGTCTTGTGATGCTGCAGGTGATACAGCAATTGCTGTACCTTTGTTCTCAAAAGCTTGCTGGCTCTTCCTGCCCATTTCGTATCATGGAGAGTCTGAGGAAGGTCACGGGCACGTCCAGTGAATAATTTATAGGAACCAAAGACAGCAAAACCTACAACAGTTTTGATTTTTTGAAATTAAAAGATTGCACAATGTTTTCACAGTGTACACAATGTTTCTGATAACATTATAATATCAAAGTTATAGAACAAGATAACAGGAAGTGTGCTTCAAAGTTTTTCATTATTTCCAGTACTTTGTTTTTCTCTGTGAACAATGAACAATTGTCCCCATTAAATTGAAATACTTGTACTAGATTTAACACAGCTGACCTTATCTCAGAAAAATTATCTTTTACACTTTCTAAATTAGAAAAAGATTTTTAAAATGATTTTAACGCTCTCCTTCTTCTCTTCTTTGGGTAACCAGTTAGTGTGTCTCTGTTGTTCCATGCTATGCCCATGACAGCAATTTGTCCCTTATTTAGCACGGATAGGTATAACAAACAAGAGAGTAATGTAACCATGAGAATTAGCGCAAAACCCTGTTGCTCCAGAGGCAGTAGATGGGGTAAGGCAGGCCGTGCAAATACAGGAACAATCCCCTCCTTGCTTGTGCTCTCACTGAGCCAGAGCTTCCTCAAGGCCACAGCTCTAGGGGAGACTAGAGATCACCAAGGACACTTTGGCCTTGGGCTCGAGAACACCTGAGCACAGCCCACTTGGCACTCTGAAGAACTTAACAACTGAAGCAAAAGTAATCCTAATGGCAAAACAGGTTGAGGCAAGAAAATGATTAGTGACTCACGTGTCTGGGTAGAAAGGGATTCTGAACTATCACCACCTACCCAGTCCTTCCCAGCAAGCCCAGACCCATTTTAAAACCCTATGCCAATTCCTTGAGAGCATTTAAGAAATGAGATGCTTCCAACATGATGTGGGTTATGCTGAGGTCTCCTTCCTGCGCGTGCATCTTCAGCCTGTCTAAGCAGAGGGTGGGTTAAACGTGGTAGAGGCAGCCCGAGGGAACCAGGCTTGGAAAACCCTGCTCCTGGAAGTTTGTCCACTCAAGTGTACCGAGGCTTTGCAATTCACCACTTCCAGAGTGCCTGCTTTTTCCAAATGATCAATCAGAACAGGTTTGTTCACTCCCAAGATGGGTGAAATGCAGCCAGTTCTCACTCATTTCCTCTAGTTTGGGACATGTTGCCCCTGTGCTTGTAGCAAATGTGCTGGGCCTGGCTGGAAGTTTTGTCATTGATAGGTATGGTCTCGGCCAGGCCTTGCTGACTCTGCTACCATTCCTGTGGGACAAATGGGATGTGTGCTTAACTACGGGCCCTCCTGCCCCTGCAGTGGGGGGGTGGGCGGGGAGCCACTGCTGCTTAGCTTGGCTGGTAAAACAGTCCTCTGTCTTCAGCCATAGTTGCTGCTGCTGCTCCTCCTACTTCTGTTGCTTTTTAAGATTGAAATGTTATTGTTAAAAAATAAATAAATAAGTGCATATAGTCACACGGCTCAAGAGGGTATATAGTGATAAACTTCTGTTCCAACCTTGTCTTCCAGACACTAATTGCCCTCCTGTAATAAGCGAAATGTACATCTATTTTTCTTTTTTACTCTTGTTTAGGCAAATGTAAACGTACTACGTTTGGGAGGTTGTTTTTTTTTTTCATGTAACAAAAACACTGTTGCCGGCAAAGAGTGTTTGTAGCCCCAGCTCCCACCAACACAGTTTTATCAAAACTTTGATTTTTGTTAGCCAGACAGGTGAAAAATATTAGTATGGTTGTAATTTGTAAGACTTCCCCCATAGGAAGCAGGAAGAATGCCTGCTGGCATTACCTGTTCATCCTCTACCTCTGGAAGGGGAAGACCTGAGTGTTACAAGCCAGCCCCAGGACAGACATCCAGCACCACCTCAGCTCCTGGTCCTTTCCCTCAAGAGACAGAGAGTCCCTGAGCTAACGGGCATGCAGCTTCCCTTGTCCTGGGATTTGGCTGGCAATGTCTCTGACTCTGAGTGACTATGTGTGTAACTCCTTCTGCGTTACACTCAGGTCCAGTAGTACAGGGTCCCACAGCACCCAAGGTTGCTTAGACCCAAAGTGTTAGAGCATTTAGTCTCACAGTTCTTTTAAATAATGCACTATGCAACTTTTCCCAAGGGTCATACCTTCTGCCAGAGGTCTGTGTGGAGGTGAGTTCTACAGCATTGATCTGAAATCACCACCCCTCTGAAGTCTGTGCTTTATTTCTGGGTCTGGCTTGCTGGTCTAGGCTCCTTCTTCTCCTAGAAGAAGCTCCCATTGCTCTCATGCCCCATGTTGTTCCTTCCCAAACTCTGGCCCTATTGAGGACCACACCACTCCATCACACATGTTGTGTATGCCTTTAGAGTTTAAAGTCTTTTTCTGGGAAAGAAGTAAAGCCCTGGTGTAGATTTGTGGATGAAAACAGATTCATTGTGAGAGATGTTGCCTAGGTCATCTCTGCAAAACCACATGAGCTCTTTTCCAGACTACCCTCCCTCAAAAAAAATTGAGCTGCACAGATGTGATAAAAGGGAGTCGTTCTTGTGGGGTGGGATGGAGAGAGCACAGTGCCCGAAGGTCACCCTGTTAACTTTCATTCACAAACCATTCCTAAGTGATGGTCTCTCAAGGGTCAAGCCAAATTGATAATTTAACAAGTAAATAATTAAATTCGTAAAAAAATAAACCCTCCCCTACAGTACTGTCCCTATTAATAAATGTAGAAGGAAGGATGAAAATAGATAATCGCTATTTGGCAAACATGACAGTAATAATTATTTCAGGCAGAAATAATTAATGTACGCTAAAATTGGTGTGCAAAAGCACGATGAAAAAACAGAATATTTACATATTTTCAAAAGATCCCCTCATTAGATACCTATTAATTTCAAAGGGAAGAACAGTAACTTTACAGTCGCAAAGCTTGGCAGGTGCCACCTTAACTAAGTGATCAAAGTAAGCGTCACCTATGATGAGACCCATCGGTTACATTCCTCCTGATAGGATGCTCTGAAAAGGGCACTATGTTACTTCTGTGGTATTCTTGCCAAAAAATGTGTAACCTGAATGCAATCATAAGGAAATATCAGACAAACCAAATTGAGCAACATTCTACAAAAAAAAACTCACTAGTTCTCTTCAAAGAGTCAAAGAAAAACAAACAATAACTGAGGACTGGACCCAGATTAAAGACTAATGGACCATGAAAATGAAATACAACGCATGATCTTGGACTGGATCCTGAACAGAAAAAGTACATTAGAAGGACGTGACAAAATTTGAATAAGGTCTGTAGATTACTTAGTAGTACTCTGTTAAGTTAATTTCCTGTTTTGAAAAGTGGTACGGTGGTTACATAACATGTTAATATTTGTAGAAGCTGGGTGAAAAGTAAATGGAAATTCTTCATACTATTTTGTTGCAACTTTCTCATAAGTCTAAAAACATTTCAAAATTAATAATTGAAAAAATTAAAAATAAACTTTAAAACTATGGCTGAGCAAATTCACTTATTAAACATTGGTTGTGGACAGTAATATATATATATTAATTAAAAGAAATATCTTCACTCTTGAATTTAAGAGTGACAGGTTGCCTTCGATTGGTCATGTGTAGGATTATTCAAGCAATTCTTAAAAGCACATTCTAGCTCTCAGCATTTATTTTGTTACCAAAAGCTGAAGGTCAGAATAGCAATTATATGTGAGAGTATTTAGGTAATCCTGGTCTGTCCTGGAACAATATGAATAGATCTTTGCTGGGAACTTTTATTATGATAGTCAAGCACTAAATACACTGACTTCCTGGGTGGAAGGCAGATAGAAAACGAAAGTTTTCCATTTGGCAGATGAAAAATCAAGACCCCTAAATCCCTTTCCTTGGGAAGTAGAGCTTAGGAAAGGAATCTATCACTTTTTTGCTGTTTACTCTGAAATACATCACTTCAAATGTACTGTGTTCATTTACAGGGATGGGGGAGAAACCCTGCATAACTTGGAAGCAACATGGAGGAAAATCAAACAATAATTGGAGCTACTGGAAGCAGAATATCTTATATGTCACATGGGAATGTACAATGTTAGACTTTAGTAGTTTCTTATATAGACATATAACAAAAATAATGGAATAATTAATAGCTTTAATTTCATGGTAGACCTATAATTACCACAGCCTCCACCAAATTATTTAGATAATTACCTAAATTTAAAATATTTACTCCGTAATATCTACTGGCCTACTGTTCTTTTCATTTCAAAGAAATCAGCATTACTGAATTAGCATTGGATAACAAGTCTGAAAATGATCTGAGACCAATATAAAAAGGAAAAATATTAAGAGTTTTCTCCCGATATCCATGTGAGGTCCAGGTCTAGAAGTCGTGGTTTTCTTGGTCCGTCTGACTTCAGTTCCACGAATTCTGTGTCAGTTGAGCCCTTGTTCCTTACCCTTGCCATCCCTCTCCTCTCTTCTCATTTTCAGAGATGTTGGGTTCGCACAGAAAACAAGTTCTGGGTATATTAGTACATCTATGAGGTTTAGCTGCCTTTCCTAGTCCAAAAGGTTTTAATGTGGGGGATTTAGAATTTGCCAAACCCTGTATTTGCTCTCAAATTGCTGGGTTAGAGGTAGGTTTAGAAGGTGGATCTTCATGTCTCCCCTCTCAGGTAAGACAATAAGGAAGTGCTTCATCACCCAAAATTAGGAAAGCCTTTTATTAAATTGGTTTCCTCTAAATTCCACAGAGGACTCTCTAGATAATAGAGGCCTTGGGATCTAGTGAAGACTTCCTAACTATCTTGTCCGCCTAGAAGTATATTTCTCTCAGTTACTAAGACTCCAGAGGATAAGGACGATGTCATTGTCATCATTCATTCTTCACTCCATCGACACCCACGCACTCTGAGCCAGGCACTGAGATACTGAGAACAGTAGAATGAGACCTATACCTGCCCTTGAAGGGTTCACAGTCTGCTAGAAATAAAAACAGTGAATTACAAGGTAAATTATATATACTATAGCAAGGATTGTACAAAATGTTGGTGGAGCCCAGGAAAAGGAACAGATGAGTCTGCTGAAAGAATTTAGGGAAGGTTTCACCATGGAGGTGACATGTTACCTGACCCTTGAAGTGTATACCAAGTGGGAAGGGGAAGGAAAAAAACAGGAAATATGTGGGTCTGAAAGTGCATATGGAGGGATGGGGGTGAGGGGGAGAAATGTGGTCTCACAGTGCTAAAAATGAAGCAGGAGAGGTAGGCCTGAACCAGCTGATTCTAAGGAAAAAAGACAATGGTTGTTTATGGTCAACTGGCACACAGCAGGGGATGGAAAGCTCAAGTCTTCATTTCTCAGACTCCCTTGCAACTAGAGTTGTGGTTTTAATTCAATGCACTGATAGGACATCAGGAAGACAAAAGTGAGGATGAGGCCTTCTTCCTGTTGCTACTGGCTGTCAGTCTGCAGGCAAGCAAAGTCATGGAGACACAGGGGTTTTCTACAGCCTCACTGTATCCACTCTTGATCACGGGAGTTAAGAGGCAGTTGTATTATGACAGTGCTGGCAACCATTTACGATCCTGGCTTCCTGACAACTGGATCACAGCCATCCTAGTAGTTTCTTGAACTTAGTGTTGCTATTGTGGACTCGTGACTCCCAAAAGGCAGCAATCTCCCTGACTGATGGGTTTTACAGGGTTCTGGCAGTCATTCAGACAGGTCCAGACTTAAGCCTGCTCCTCCAACCTTTCAACAATATTGGAAACATGTAATTCTCCTCATTAGGTCCCCTTCTTATTAAAATACTTAGATTAGTTTCTTTTTCTTTTTGCACTGAATCCTAACTAATAGATCAAAGATAAGGAAATCATGACTATCCTATACGTGAACGAGAATGACACGATAAACATGTCTGTTTGAAATGACAAAACAATTACCATTTCAGTTAAAAGGACAGTGACTTTTTAAATGTTCTTAGTCTAAAATTTATGTATTGTACTTTTTCAAAACAAAATATCTATGCTTGTTTTTCAATAATACATACTCACTGTCTTCTTTATGTTATTTCTTGAATGGAAGTCTAAAGAATCAACTCACAAATATTAAATCAATTTTCAAATAAAATTAGGCTTACTGTATTTTATTTTATATTAATTATATTTATATTAAATTAATTTTTCCTTGTGATTATAGTATTAAGTCACTGACTTTATTAACTCACATATTTTAAAATGCTTTTATAAAAACCATGCCCAGAAAAGGCTTGGTCATTATTTGTTATACTTCCCTATAACTTTTTTCTTTTCAATTTAGTAACATATTTATGTTTAACACATAAAGGACCCAGAGAAAGTTTTATTTAAAACAAAAAACCCCTGAATATATCAGTTTCCATTTTACATAAGTCTGATCAATGGAAATACATTTCTACATACTATTCTCTTCCACTTACTGGGCTGGTACGCCCCAGGAAACTGAATTTTTAAAGTCCTCATCTATTCATCAGTCCTCCAGACAGAGGATCCTTTGTTTAGCAGAGCATGGTAAAGAGTTTTTAAATTTATGTGCCCAAAGGAATCCAGTAAAGAGTGAAGACTTCAATTTCTCTACTCTATGCAGCAATTCTGAGTTTCAGAGGCAGCCCTACAGAGAAGAAGTGACACAGCCCAGAGGTAAAGAGAACTTTTGCTTTGGCAAAAGAAAGGAAGAGGGGCAATGCTCCTCATTTGGGAAAGAAATAAAAGTCAAATGTTAGGAGTGAGATTGAAAATTCAAAGAGAAATCAGAGCAAGAAGTGGCTAGGCGAAACTCCCCACTACTTCCATCAAAGATATAAATGAGGTCCTGGGTAGAGTGTTTGAGCTATTTTTATATAAATATTAAATGGAAGGAGGATCCAGAAATTTTACACTTGGATGAGAACATCAGCCATCCTTAATGCTGCTGTACACAATTGGGGAGTATTGGTAGGTGAGGGCAGTGGTTAGTTAAATAAGAGAATGAAAGGTGGTCTTGAGGGTAGAGCGGGTAGAGTTGTGAAGAATGATAGTTGGCTTTTGCAACAATAGTTCAGTAGGTAATGATAAAGACCTGATCAAAACAACATCAGTAGGAATGATGAGGAAGGAAAGAATTCCAAACATCTCAGTGTAGAATCAATAGGATTGGTGGCTGATTGGCAGAGAGGCATGGTTGCAATTCCTCTAAGGTTTCTAATCATGAGTAACTGAGGGAACAATGATGCGACTATCAGAGTTTAAAAATGCAGTAAATGGGGCAGGTTTTGTGGGAGAAGTGGTGATTTCTAGTTGGAAATTCGGGAGGTATCCAGAAGACAGCTGGAAGTAAACATTTACTCAGTATTTTGGAATTAAGCTGTAAGCATCAATGAGAATCCCCAGAATGTATAAAGAGAAGGAAGAAGTGAGCATGGATGTATGGGAGCCAGGAATATTTAAGAGCTGGGTAAAGAGAGAGGAGTCAAAGAGAAATTAGAAGGAAGAACCTAACATCATAAATACCAAGGAAAAAGAATAAGTCAAGAAGTGAGTTGTCACTATTGTCAAATGCTTAATAAGATGCTAGCCGAAAAGGAGTCACTGGATTTGACATAAATTATTAATAGATGGTGGAGGTAGAAACCAAATTGTTGTAATCTAAGAAGTGAATGTCAGTGAAGACATGGGGATAGAAAATTAAGGCTCTTCTGAAGACAAAGGTGGTAAGCCAGTAGTTTCAGAGGGAGTCGGTGTCGACAAAGGATTTTTGATCCCCATCCTAGTCCTCACCTAACATTTTGCATCTAGTAGGCACTCAGTATCTATTTGAATGCAATATTTTCATTTATAGACCAGCTCTCCTATGAAAAGAATCCAGTGTTCTCCAAATACAACAGTAGAAAACAGATCCATCATTTTGGATGGGGAGAGGGACTGAAGGAAATAGACATTTCATATTCTATGGTATATTTTGAGTTAATTGGTAAGAATCATAACTTTTGTCTCACCCCCTCCTTGACCCCACACACTCTAATTGTAGGTAATAGAGGGGAAAGGAGCTAAACAGTTTGCTAATCCTGTTCCCTGAGTACAGAATTGCATAGTCCAATCAAGAACTTTAGCTATCTTACTTTATAAAAGATAAGGCATCAAGATACCATGATTTGCCTTAATTACACATTCAGTTTTTATTAGGATCATATATAATATGGGAAACATGAAGAATTTTTTAATAATATAATAAATGCTTGTAACAACATTAAGTGAAAAAAAGGTTACCAATTACACATACAGTATGATCTCAAACTGGAGGGAAGGGGAAAATATGTAAATACAAATACACACAAAGTAGGAATAAATACTAGAGGAAAATAAACTAACATAATAACAGGTCTGGGCAGTAGAATTAGGAGTTTTTATTTTCTTCATCTTACTTTTCTGTATTTCCCCAGTTTTCTACAATTGAAAATGCTTTAAAATCTCCATGAATTTCTATCTAAACACTTACTAGCAATTTAAGCCCATTCTCTTTGGTCTAGGTGGCTCTAAAATAACAATAGTTTTAACAGTAATTCACCATACGTGAAGTATGCTGCAGTCTTCTTCATTCCCAATTTCTTAGACTCTCTCCTATTTGTCTCACTAGTTGGTTGTACTTCCCTCGAGTCGTTACGACTCCTGGTTTCGAAAGGTGAGTTTTAAGAAGTAACTTGGAGCATGGAATGGAGAATCCAAAGCTTGTTTTAGACGAGCCCTACCACCCTGTATATTGTGTGGAAAAAGATAATTGACTTAAAGCTGGGCTCGGCCATCTACCAGCTGTGGAGCATTGGATAAATCAGTTCCCATCCCTGCAGTTCCCTGGGTTTTCCCCTTTAAAATGCGGTTTATAGAATTTGCAGGTGGGTCATGTGTGGGGCAGGGCTCATTGGGAAGATAGGAAGTGCCACAGTCAGAGACGTCTAGCCTCCCGGAGCTCTCAGCGAGTCGCTCTGTGACAGGCTCCACTCCCAGGGTAGTGACTCTGAGGGGGTGGCGCCCGGGAATCTGTATTTGAGTAGCTTCCCAGGTGATGCAGATGCTCAGTCACGTTTGACAGCCAAGACTCTTTCCAACCCTCCTGTTCCCTGGTTCACCTCTCAACTTCCTGCCGGTCCCAGCGATTTCCCGTTCCCGCAACAAAGGGAGCGGAGGGGCGGGGAGAGAGGGCGCCGCCGAGTCCCGCCGGGCCTGCCCGGGGTCCGGCCTCGCGCCCGCCTTTCCACCCTCGCAGGGCGCCGGCCGGCGGGTTACATAACGGGACCTGCGGGACGCTCTCGCGAGGTTTCCAGCGCCCTCTCCTCGCTCCACGTCAGAGAGAACCGGGCGGAGCGGCCAACATGGCGGAACGCAGGCGACACAAGAAGCGGATTCAGGTAGCCAAGTCGAGTCCGGGGGTAGGGGCTTCGGGGCGCTCGGAAGTGGAGGGAGCGGGGAAAGCCCCCTGAAAAGGCGCGCGAAACCGACGGCGAGGTGGGGGGGGCTTCCGCCGCGAGGCCGCCGGCTGCCGGCTGCGTCGTCGTGAGGGGCCTGAGGGAGGGTAGTGGTGGCGGCGGCGGAGCCTGTGGCCGAGGCGCTGGGACAGCGGCAGAAAGCAGGAGGCGCCGCGCTGGGATCGGCGGCCCGGGGTTCCTGTGGCCGCGCCGGCCCCGGCCTGCGCTGGGCGGTCAGCCTCCTCCCGGCTCCGACAGCGACCCTCCCCGGTCTCCCCGCCTCCCTTCCCGACCCCGTCCGCTCGCCTTAGAGCTCTCGAAATTAAGGCCACGGTAATTAGGGTAGAAGGAGGAGGCTGACCTAAAGCCGCCAGTTCTTTGTGCGCAAACAGAAGGACGGTGGAAGGGGGAGTGATGTGTGTTTGGTCAGCTGTCCCCGGGGCCCGGGCGGCGATCTGCCTGCCCAGCCAGATGTTCAGTTGCGTTTACCATCTTTTCTCCTCAGTGTTATTAGGTTAATCGTCCAATTGCAGCTCTCCGGCTTTCTTTTGGGCGACACAGTGTAAATAAACACATCCGCGCTGATACTGTAACGAGCTGGTCGCGCCCAGAAACCTTGCAGAGTGTGTCATCCTCATAACCTACATAACATCCCTCCTTCATTCCATATGCATGTCATCTGTGCATTTCATCCCTGCGATTCCTCCCCTGTTGTTCTTGCTCTTTACCCAGAGGATTACATATGTGGCACATCGTAGAGTCAGGATGTCCGTTGCCTCATCAGCTCATGTGCCTAGAAACCTTGATATATCATCATAAATTGATAGCATGTTGTAAATTGTTAATACACTAATCACAAATTGTTACACTCATTATTGTATCTCTGTTCCTTACTATTTCTTTGTTCAGAATCACTTTTTCTGTCTAATGTTTTATTCCTCCATTTAAAACAAAAACAAAACTGTTAATTGGCTTACAACATACGTGACTGGAGTTAAAATTCTGAAAACTTTGGAGTGCTAGAAGAAAAGATGCTACTGATCAATAAATTTGGAATTTTGGAATTGGGCAGAAATAAAAAAGTAGTTCCAAAGAGGGTAGGAAGGGGATCATAAAGAGACAAATTCCCCTGAATTCAGACAGGTCATAAAACCAAGGCTTAAGGTTATTATGGAAGAAATTTCTAATTATACTATTCCTAGCCTTTCAAAATTTAGTGTTATTGTTTAAGTATGAATATATAAGACTTTTATTAGAATTTGTATTGAATTTGTCAAATTTGTACTTACTGTTCTCATATTTACACATTACATTTTATGCTATTTAACAAACACTGTTTTTACAATTTCAGCAGTTGTTTAATATTGTTGTGAAGGTGATCCTAATTCACTTTTTAAATAGCTATTTTATTTCAACTGTGATTTTATATTAAATAGGAAAGTAGACTAAGAAGCTTTATAATCGTAGTGGTTGGGAGCTAAAGCTTGAGCCAGACTACCTGTTTGTACCCTAGTGTCACTGATTGTTAGCTGTGTAACTTTGGGCAAGTTACCTAACTTTTTACCTCAATTTGCAAATCTGTAAAAAGGAATATTTACCTTAAAAAAAAAAAAAGGAACCTCATGGGTTGTAGGGTGGTTGTGAAAAAATACATTAAAAGAATGTAACTCCTTCCTTTTCCCCCTTCCCCAAGGATGAAGGATTTAGGATGGTTTGTTTTGGTTTTTGTTAAGCAATCTGACACGCCAAAGAAAGATTAACACCTATCCATTCAGTAAACCGTTAGATTGTGAGTTCCATAAAGTATAGCTATTTACTTACTAATGTTTATTTAAAGATCAGATAAGTATTTGAGGATCTGATTGTTACAAATCAGCTTGCATACTGCTAAATCAAACTGACGTTTATTTTCCCATCCTCGAAGTTTTCTACATAGCTGTGCTAAAATATTGTAAAGATCCTGGGAGTGCTACTTGGAGTACTACTATGCAGTCTTAACAAATTATTAAAAATACACAATATCTTATACATTTTCTTGGTTCCCCCTATCCCCCACCAGAGACTCAGAAACTCTGTACTATTGGCATCACTTTAGACAAAAAGATCAAATATAGTGACAAAGTCCAGTTTAAGTTACAAAAAAGATTCTATTGTAAGACTTTTGGGCAAAAGTTCTGTAATATTAACTGAGTTTCCTGTTGTTTGTTATTTGATGTTTCCTGTTCAGAAAAGATTTTTATGTTTAGTAGATTTGGTGACCTTGAAATGTAATATGTACATTGGGGAAAATGATTGATACAGACAAGTTCAGGGTTTTTAAAAGGTGGCTAATTCATTTACTTTATCTAGGGTAGCATACTTTCAGGAATTGTGATATCCCATCAAAGTTGGAAGCAAGAAGACTGTTTTGTCACATTTCCTTCTTGGACTCACTTTACAGGTCACTGAAGACCAGAAGTGAGCTAGTGAGCACTCACGTTATGTTGGGAACTTTTAATGATTGAGATTCTGAAATGAGAGTGATCTCAATCTAAGGAAACATTTGAAAACAAATAATTTTAAGTTATTTAAAAAATGCAATTAGGTAAGTTTTTAAGAACATATAGTAAGTGCTTATAGGTTAACAAAGTGCTGCTTACTAGAAAGGTTGATTTAGAATCCTAGTATCATGACATTTTAGAGTGGAAAAGGATTTTCAAATAGTAGGGTTTGTTTGGAATCCTTTTGCACAAATGCAGTTCTTCTATAAACAGAGTGGTGAGCCCCAAAGCCCTATCACTTCAGTACCCCACTACCATCATCCCGACACTCCATAGTCCTTTAAGCTACGTTTAGGGCCTTGATCGAAAAGTATTACTAGGTATAAAACTTACTGCTTGAAACCATCACCCTCATTTTACAGATAAACAGATTGAGTGAAGTTAGTATATGACGACCCAGGATCACTCATCAAGGTAGTAAAACCAGATTTAGATCAAGTCTTTTAATTCCATGTTGAATGTTCTGTCCACCTCACCATTGATAAAATAAAAATAAATTCTTCTGAAATCCTTTAATCATGAAATCTTTATAATAAATGATATGACATAAAGACTTAACATGACTTATCCCTGCTAAATAGAGAATCATCTATTTAGTATTCTGCTTATGTAAAGTATGGTTGAGTTTTGGGACATTAAATGGCTTACTAATTTTTAGAACTTTTATAACCTGCATCTCAGTTAATTTTGTTTTGCACCCATCTCTGTCCTCCTGGCAGTTAAATCCTGACATTATGCATGGGTCTATATGCTTAATTTCAGAAAGGGGAACAAAAGAGAAGGTTTAGCAATGTACAATCTGACTCTCTGGGACCCTCTGAAGAAAAGAAAAGGAACCTAGGAAGCCAGTCCTAAGTGAAAACTCCACCCAGAGGTTTAATGGAGGGCTTACAATAGTGAAGGAAGGACGCATTGCAGAAGGGCACTGCCATAGTTAAGACAGATTTGTAGAACTTTAATAGTGATGTGTTTGTGACTTTAAGCAAATGATTTATGTGAGGTCTGCTCCATTTTTCAGATGTTATTCTGTTAACCTATTTGCATTTTCACAAATGTTTTATACTGTTTATATGAAGATACAAATTCAGTTTGTGAACTAACCTTTTTTATTGCTCAATTTACTTGACAAATCATCTAAGCATATTTCTATTGAATATAGCAATTTAAAAAGTCCTTATAAATAAAAAATTTTGTAAGATTGCATGAAGCCTATGGCTTACTGACTTGATCCAATCTTTTCTCAAAAAGTACTGGCTAAAATAATACGTAGTTAGAAATGGTTAATTCCTATTTCATTTAGTATTTGAGTGTTGCTGTATTCTAAAGTACAAATAGTATTTGTTAAATAATTTAAAAAGAGGGTTCTAGCCAAACTTTCAATGTATATAATTTTGGATTGTGAGTTGCGGCAGCCAGCATCTTGGTATTTGGGTGCAAAGATGGCAGTCAGCCTCAGAACATTGGTTCTTTGCTTTCTCATTCTAAGACATTTGAGCTCATTTATCGAGCTATTTAAAGTTTTCTTCATTTGAGGATTGATGAGCTGGTTTCTCTTTTATTAGTGGGTCATGCTATTCCCAAAAGGCCTTCACTTTTTGTTAGAAGGTTTTTAGAAAAGTTACGAAAATATTCTGAAGATTTGTTCACATCAAAAGGAAGAAAAGAGGGGAGGTGCTATAGTCTAATGTATAAACAGGAAGAGAGTAAGACTTTTATGCTCTTCAGGCTGCATCAGGGGAGTGGTGAGAGTGAAGACTGGGGCAGGATCTTCTATATAACCAGCTTCCCATGGTCATGTTCTCTTGGTAGTCTTATATAGCAAACTTTCTGGCTTTAAAGCCCCAGCAGATGGCACAAATGCTATACATTTTATTAAAGACAGCCTACAATATGTGTAACTTATATGTGATGCAATGAACATTTATTTCATAATATTCCACAAAGGAAAATAAAAACTTTTTTAAGTATTTGAACTTCAAGGAGCAAGGAAGGTATCAGTTCTGTTATACCAATATCTTGATAGAATCCACTGCTTTTCTAGTCACAATTCCAAGGGAAGATACTGATACTTTTAAAAAGTATCATTAAATAAGTAACTCTGTATCTAGTTGGAAGAGATTACCCAAGTTTTGTCCATGTTTTCTGGGTCTCTTCTGTTCATTGTTACTTAGTAGTTCTTTTACCATGGAGGGGAGAGGAATGGAAATAGAATTGCAGTTGACTCTTGAACAACACGGGATTGAACTGTGCGGGTCCATTTATACACAAATTATTTTCTTTCTTTTTCCCCCCCTTTTCTTCCGCCTCCACCCCCCACTCTGGTTCAAGCCATTGCTTCTCCATCTAGTTGTGTAGGACACAGCTCCCTGACCCATGCTGGTATTATGAGTCTTACACTCCCCCTAGCTGAGGCAGTCGGTCACCAGTCATTGGTGGGCCACTCACAGTAGGCTGCCAGCCACTCATGCATTGCAGCACAAGGTAGCCCATGGCAACACTCAGCAGCCCATGGCAGCTCACGCTAACCTCTGCTGCTCACGGCAGCCCAGCTCTAGGGAGAGCTATTGTTCACAATTATAGCTGTAGAGGGCGCAGCTCACTGGACCATGTGAGAATCCAACCGGCGACCTTGGTGTTAGGTAGCGTGGTGCTCCAACTACCTGAGCCACCGGGCCAGCCCCACAACTTATTTTCAATAAACATACAGTTTGCCTGTGGTATCCCCATGTTTTGCATCTGTGGATTCAACCAATGGATCCGTGGTTTTGACCACATGCATTGATCTATACCATTTTATACAAGGGACTTGAGCATCTTAGTATTTTAGTATCTGTTAGGGGGTCCTGGAAGCAATCCCCTATGGATACTGAGGAACAACTGTAGTTAAGTTTTGGGGGAAACCAAAAGTTACGCACAGATTTTCGACTGTACAGGGAATCAGTGCCCGTAACCCCGCATTGTTCAAGGATCAACGCCGCTTGTGTCTATTTTGCAATGTGGAAATGAGTTTGGTGAACTTGAAGTTAATTGTTAAAATTGGTTTAAAAATGTGGGTTTACGTATTGTGTTTCCCCAAAAATAAGACCTAACCAGACCATCAGCTCTAATGCGTCTTTTGGAGCAAAAATTAATATAAGACCCGGTCTTATTTTATTATAAGAAAATAATAAAATAATTTATAATAAAATAAGATTTTATATATACAATTTTATGTTATATATATGTAAAATAATTTATAATAAAATAAGACTGGGTCTTTGTAATATAATGTAATATAATATAATGTAATATAATACTGGGTCTTATATTAATTTTTGCTCCAAAAGACGCATTAGAGCTGATTGTCCAGCTAAGTCTTATTTTCCGGGAAACATGGTAGCAGATTCCCTATTGTATAATAATAGAATGGATTTTTCAGTTTCTCGTGTAGCCTAATAACCAGACTTTACATGTGATGCCTCTTTCAACAATCAGTAGATTAATGCATTTATGCCTGTGTTCAGTAAATGGTTTAATTGAGTGTTAGCATGAGTGTAGACTTGTCATGACTAAAGTGGATATGATTGTTTTTTCCCCAGAATCACTTTCCTCCAAAATTTCTGTTATTGAAAAGCTATCCTTTCAGTTGATCAAATTAGAGATCTGACAACTTTTACTCAGCCATTTAATTCATCCTTTATCATTGAGTCCTATCTTTTCTACATTTGAAATGTTTCAAATATCCACAATCCTTCCCATTCCCAGTATCACATCTCGTCTTACTTGAATATTAACTAGTTCCCCCACCTTGTGCATTTTTTTCCAATTCATTCTACACACAGACACCAAAATAATGTATCTAAGTCATTTTTTCTACTTATTTCCTAATCAACAACTGCTAATGGTCGTTCTGCTACTTACAGGGCAAAGCTGAAATTTCTCAGACTGCCTTGAAGACTCTTTAGCCCTATTCTACTTATATATACTTAACTTCACAATGCTGCCTAACTTGTCTCTACTAGAGCCAAATTTTATGCTCATTCTCAGCCCTAGTGGTCATGCTATCCGTTGAACTTACCCCAAACTTGTTCATCTTTTAAAATCCAGCCCCCTCTTCCAAGAGTTCTTTCATAGTTGTTCTCACTTACATTAATAATCCTGCTCCTTTGTGTACTCCTAAAATAGTTTTTCTACCACTCATTTTGAAAAATAACAATTGCTGTTTTGGATAGTTGTAACAATGTATAGGTATCATGCTTTACACATTTTTGGTATTAACTGTAGCCCCCACAGATGTTATACGAGATCTGATACTTAAGTTTGCAAACTTACATGGCAGCACTGTACAAACAGCTCGGTAAGGTTTCATAACCTTGGTATATCAGTGTCTCACAGCTGTGTTCCTGTTGACGTGTGGCGGTGTCTTGCTGAGTGGCATTCATTATTGTTGTTGTGTGTTTCTGTGTCCTGTCGTGAGAATGTCTGAGCTTGAATTAGAGCAACGAACAAACATTAAATTTTGTTGTTAAACTTGGCAAGAGTGGAAGTAAAATCAGGGACATGTTAGTCCAAGTTTATGGGGATAATGCTATGAAGAAAATGGCAGTGTACAAATGGATTAAATGTTTTTCTGAGGGTAGAGAATGCGTCACTGATGAAGAGAGGTCAGGGAGGCCAGTGACGAGCAGAACTGATGAAAACATTGCAAAAATTTGTTGAATTGCGTGTCAAAATCATCGACTGAGTGTGAGAAGCATAGCAGACCAAGTAAACATCGATAGAGAAACAGGAAAATCTTAACGGAAAATCTTGACTTGTGCAAAATGGTCCCGAAGTCGCTCACTGATGAACAAAAGCAAAGGAGAGTGGAAGTTTGCCAAGACCTTTTGGAGAGGCAAGACGATGTTTTGGGCCATGTTACCACTGGTGAGGAAACGGATGTACCAATATGACCCTGAAACAAGGGGTCAAAGTGCACAATGAAAGTCAGCCAATTCTCCATGACCAAAAAAGTTCCGTCAGTCCAAATAAAGAGTCAAAATGATGTTGCTAACCTTTTTTCATATCAGAGGGATTATTCATTATAAATTTGTACCAACTGGACAGTTAATCAGATTTACTGTTTGGAAGTGCTGAAAAGGCTGCGTGAAAAATTTAGATGAAAACAATCTGAACTTTTCGCCAACAATTCATGGCTCTTGCATCACGACAATGCACCAGCTCACATGGCACTGTCTGTGAGGGAGTTTTTAGCCAGTAAACAAATAACTGTATTAGAACACACTCCCTACTCATCTGATCTGGCCTCCAATGACTTCTTTCTTTACCTGACGATAAAGGAAATATTGAAAGGAAGACATTTTGATGACAGGACATCAAGGGTACTACGACGACAGCTCTGATGGCCATTCCAGAAAAAGAGTTCCAAAATTGCTTTGCAGGGTGGACTAGGTGCTGGTGTCAGTGCTTAGCTTTCCAAGGAGAGCACTTCGAAGTTGATCGTAGTGATATTCAGCAATGAGGTATGTAGCACTTTTTCTAGGATGAGTTCGCGAACTTAATTGTCAGACCTCGTACACTGTCAGGTACTGGAAGTAGAGGAGTTGGGAAATGCAAGGGAAAAAATATGAGAAGTAGCTGCCAGGTGACTCAACAACCAAAGCACAGGCTTTTACTTCATCTAACAAATTACTCCTTTTCAGAATAAAATTAAAGCTGAAACCTTGGTTTGTTAATTGTTTCTTATTTTCATCAAACATAGCTAAATTCAGTCTTATCTGAAATTTGTGGGGGAAAAAGATGATTTAGGTAGTTTATTTTTTTCCTATTTCATGTTAGAATGTCTTGCCTGAAATATAACTGTCTTTAGGGTTAATTGTTCTCAGTATCCTATATTCTTGGCAGATAATTCTTTACTATTATTTGGCTCTTTATTCATTTAAGAAGCAGACCTTCCTGAAATCAGTCACATTTAGATCATATATTTCTGGAAATATTACTTGAGTGCTCTATATATCATGCTTAAACATGTAATTAAAGATAGTACTTTTGTTTCAGTAACTTACAGCAATAAGACAACTTCTAAAAGTAGATATTATATATAAGATACATCTAAAGTAGACTGCCTTTGTTTTCTTCAGTATATATTTGGGGAGAATAGGTACACAGGAGGAATTGTCAAATTAAAGAAGTAGTTCATAATGTAAGGAATAAAAGGAGTATGGGGAAGGATAAACAATGAAGAAAATAATCGATAGGAAATTTGGAGAAAGAAATGGAAGAAAGAAGGAAGGATTAAAGCAGACTTTCCCAAACTCTTTGTGCACTTCCATAAACAGTTCTTCAAATAAGATTGTAATTTACCTGTCTATTGATTGTTTATTTTTGCTTTACCCCTACAAGTGAAGAAAAGAAAGACAAGGTGAGAAAGGAGTCCCAGACAGGATCTAGAGTTTACAACCACAAGGGGAAGGGAAGGGACTACAGATCTTCAGTGTCTCAGATCTCAGATAGCTCCGGGCTCCTACATTTAGGGGACAGCTCTCTTTGGTTAATATGAGAACTCCGACGATCTGTTGTCCATTGTTCAGGGTACACAGCTTTGGCTGTTTGTTATTTAACATTTATTTATGTCACCTGTTTCTACTTACTTTGACATTTGGGCCCTCACTATTAGCAACCGCTAATCTTTTAAATTATTGTTTTGTGGCTTAGAAAAAGAGACCAGGCATGAGTGAAGGTGAACTAGTACAGTGTAGCTACCATACTGGAAAAACAGCTCAAAATAAATGCCTTGCAGATGAGGCCAAGAGGTACACAGGGTTTGGCTCTATCAACTTGTATTTGAAAAACATGTAATTTAAAACATCTCCACCCTGGCTTTTGTGTACATTACCAGGTCTACTCCAGAGAAAGCTTGAAAGAAAGGCCTATACTCCACTTAAAAAGATTTACGGAACAGATCTGTAAATTATTCTTCAGTGCATGAATTTCTCAAGTAAATGATTACATTACATTAATATTCTTACTTTGCAGGAAGTTGGTGAGCCATCTAAAGAAGAGAAGGCTGTAGCCAAGTATCTTCGATTCAACTGTCCAACAAAGTCCACCAATATGATGGGTCACCGGGTTGATTATTTTATTGGTAGGATTACATCAGTAAAATATTGGTGTATATATCTTATGAAGATGCCTAAATTTGGTATATGTAGATGTGTTAAAAGTGCTTTCAAGTGTGATTGGTGAAGCTGGGTGATGGGCATATGGCAATTACTCTATTGTGTTCTTTTATGACTGAAACTATCAATAATACAAAGATAAAAGAAAGTGCTTTATAATAACATTTGTTGGAAATTTTTAAAATAGGGTTTATTTTCAGTATTAATACTACCTTTTATTCAGCTAGAATATGTATTTAAAGATATTCTTTTTGAAAAACGAGTAGAATTCAGTATGAAACAAGTCTGTTGGAATTAACTCAGGAGCTTTGGATTGTCACATAATCCAAACACCCTCATTATAAGCTAATGTCATCTATAACATAGCCCCATAATTTATAAATAGTGGTTGAATTTGCCTGTCTGACCCATTAAGATTGAATTGCCATTATAGAGAAAAATTCTTTTATCTTTCTTTAGTGTTAGATTAATGATTTTGATAGTCATTAAAAGTTTAGAAAACTTGACATGCTGTTCACTTCAGAACTAATATAATTAGTTTCTTCTAGTGACAGTAATAGATTGTTCACAGAGCTTATTCCTCAGTGGGTTACAGTAAAGGATGATGACAGAATTTCTGTTACTGTGGGAGAGGAAGATGTTTGGTTTATTTATCCAACAATTTATTGTGATTATTTGATAAGAGTGATGTTTACATTTATTTTGAATTTTTCTTTAGAACAATTCCCCATTAATTTATCTTGCTTTAGTTAATATTTTTGAATGTCATTTATTTCCCAGGATTACTTCAGAAAGATGCTTATCGATATGCTTCACAAATTGAGGTTCTGAGGAACCGTTTATCATGATCATGTCCGACTTAAATTTTCTGTTGAACTTGGGTTTATTTTCTGATGCCAGAATGTTGAAATTTGCCTTATAAAATATTATTTACGTAGACATAAATTTCCACGTATACTAAATTTAAAATAATAAATTTCTTCTTTAGCTTCAAAAGCAGTGGATTGCCTTTTGGATTCAAAGTGGGCAAAGGCCAAGAAAGGAGAGGAAGCTTTATTTACCACAAGGGAGTCCGTGGTGGACTACTGCAACAGGTAGTGTTTGTTTCTTAGTGAAGGATAACTGAACAGTAATGTAATAATATTCTCCATAGTCCTGAAGCTCTTTACTCATTTTCATTATTAAATGTAGTGTTATTACAACATAGCTCCAACAGAGCTTTTACATGCCGACTGGCCTTCTTCAGTACCTCTGGGAATACGTTTATTTGGTATTAGGCTATTGTATTTTTATAATTTTTGTGTTCTATTACTTTTGTGCATTTGCCAGGCTGACTCAACTGGAGGGTCAGCAATAAAAATCACACACCAGTGCCTACAGTAAAAAAAGTCTTTCATTTTTAGAATAAACAGTTGGGGAGCCTTTTCCAAACCTTGTCAGGGATTCCTAATAGATATGTTGTTCCTGGGTTTTTTTGTTTGTTTTTTTAGTGCCTACACACTGAGCTTTTAGCTGGTACCATTCTCTGTTTTGTGGCTGTAAAATCAAGGCAGCTGCAACATCTGCCTTTTCTTGACTCCAAGATGAAGTACATACAGTTCAGTAGCATATCCATGTTTTTCATGATAGGTACTTCTCCTTTGGGAAAAAATTTTTGATGGTGAGTGGTGTATAAACATCACTTTCCTCTTGGAAATAAATATGCTGGTTTTTCCTTCCATTTTTTTTTCTTGGTTTAAATAATTAAGCATATTTATTAAGATATTGATACACCAATTTTTGTTTTTGTGACACTGAAGTTAATAATAAGTTCAAATTTGACATTTTAGATTATTTTATATGTTTGGTAGGGAGGTACACATAGCAATTTACTAATACATTGTCTAATGGCATTTAAAGTATCGGTCACATGAGACTTCTCTTAAAAATCACTATTTCACAACCTTGCTTCTAAAGCTATAAAGTTAAAGAATTATTTAATATTCTTAATATTTGTAGTTGCCAAAAACTAGAGTCACAAATGGACTTTTCAGAAACAATGAAAATTTCGTTGTTGGGGCAGAGCTAACAGTGGTGTAGCTGGTATGTTCCTTTACAGCCATTTGTGTATTTAGAACTCTTAAAGTGCCCAACCCTCTGAGGAGAGCAGTCAGTATTAAAGTGCAAATTTCCCTGTCTTGCCTCAAAATAGATTTATTTTTTACATATGTTGTAAAAATTAAGAGATGCAATAAATGCAAAAAAAGGCAAGTTAGGTAAGTTAACCAAGGTCACATAGCTAATAAGTGTCAGAACTGGAATTCCAAATTCAACAGTCTGGCTCCATAGTCCATTCTCTTAACCACTGTGTGCTACCCTATCTCCTCCAACAAAATGATAATGCATTTAATAAAGCAGAAATTAAGGTGAAGGATTCACTTAAAAGTTTGTGAAAGACCTACAGTAACAGCTTTTTTTGTAAAAGCGAAAATCCTCTTCACATTTCTTTAGTGTAGCGAAAACAGGAAAGCAAAGTGCAGTAAAGCGAATTTTTGAAAAGCGAGGGGTACTCTTTGCTTTATACCACTTCACCTGACAAAGTATTTCATAGGAATGCTCATTGGGTAGCAGAGAAACCAGTATTATTTGAATACTAGGTTGGTGAGCCCAACCCTCCTGGGAGAGCAGCCAGTATTAATCCACATCTCTTGATCTTTTAGGAGCCTCGACTCCTTGTTACAGGAAAAGCCCAAAAGACCTGAGTACAGAGACTGTCCTAGAGATACACTCCCTTTTCATTGTATATGTTATTCCCATGCGTGTCAGGTTGTTTGTGTCCTTTCTGCACTAAAATAAAGCATAACTACCTAAATTCTTCGAAGCCACTTCTAATACACCCATGGACGCCTCATGATGGCCAGCCCTCGTGGGTTCCTGCTTGACTACAGACAAAAGCACAAAGGGGCACTTGTGCAGTCTCATTTGCTGAAGCTACTAAGTGGGCTTAAGGGAGTCTGAGGAAAAACAAAACAGGACAGTGTAGGATAATACACGAAACAATCTTTTCTAATATGCTCTCTGGCCTATTTCAAGTATGAACTCTTCAACCTTTAGTCTAGCCCCATCCTGACTCCATATGACTTTCTCTCCAACCTCCCAATCTAGTAACGTTCTTCTCATTCTTGTTTACATACCACACTCATTCTTGCTTTATTTGATCATAACCTGCCACTTTCCCCAAGTGGTTCTCCCTCTGTCCTGCTGCCTTTCAATATCAATACCCCTCACATTCCCTGTCCACCATGTAGTACTCCCTAGGTCCTCAAGCCCCCATTAATCTTCGTAGGCAAGATTCTACAGAATTTACAAAGCTAGTATCATACAGTTTAGTCCTTAACTATTTTAGAATTGTGGCATATGTGTTAGTTTTTAATTTCTTGGCAGCTAAAGCTGAAGGCAGTTGTAGGACTGTTTTATACTTTATTGTAACTCCCCAGCACAACGTGGGCATTTAATAAAACCTCACTGTTGTCAGCAAAGAGAAAGTCCTGAACACATGTCTGGCGTCAATACATGTTTGTTAAACCTGAAAAATAAAAATTAAGAGGTGAGGAAAGCAGTTTAATAACTTGCTGCTTTTAATCCATTTTGTTTATTCAACAAATATTTATCAAATAACTATTTTATATGCCAGGCCCCAGTAATACAAAGATAGCTATGACTTGGTTCCTGCCCCCAAAAAGCCTATTCTAATCTGTTAAAGAAGATTCATGACTAATTACAATACAGTGTGTTCTGTAAGGAAGACAGAGATGAGGAGACTTCAAGAATGGCTTCACAGGGAAAACGTTTTAATCAAATTTTGAAACATAAGTAGGTGATTACCCAGCAAACAGTAGGAGAAAGGACGTTTGGTCCTGGCAAAGGGCATACAGAACATACTAACATAGGGAAGTATGAGAAGTTCCATGAAGGTGTCAGAGAGCTTTGTGTAAGTGATTCATAATATATGGTGATTTCAAGCTAAATTAATGGAGGCACTGATATAACTACAATAGTAAATGTCATCTCGCCTTTTGAGGCATAGAGTTGAAATAGATATTCTCTAAAGATCTAAGGAATAAGTCAGTGATTCTACTTATTACTACTGTTACTTATTACTGAATGGAATGATGCTGTAATTAATGATTTATGAAACCAAGCATGTTTGTGTATGTGTATTCCGCAACTATTGAATGAAATTCAATATTGCTATAGCAGTAATGGCTAACAATGAGTACATATATGTCAAGTACCATGATAACTGATCTATGTGCTTCTCATTTAGTTGTAGAAACTGCTATGAGATACTGCATTTTAGAAAAAACTAAAATTAAGTAGTTTACCCAACACTGCACAGCTAGTTAAGTGGTAGAGGTGGTATTTACATTTGTCTACCTGAATGTGAACTTTTCAACACCAATTTGATTGGTTAATAGTCTACTTTTCTTTCTTGGGGGTGAGGCAGCTGTGTAGGAAGGGTGACAGAAGCTGATGTTCCTTTTGGTTCTGGGCCCTTCTATGAGGTTGGTGCAGAAGTAGTTGCAATTTAAAAGATTAAAAATAATTGCGAAAACCACAATTACTTTTGCACCAACCTAATACATATACTCACCCAGGGACAGTTCTTTTTCTCTTAAAGTTCTACATTTTATTTTTTTAAATATTTATTAAGAATATTTTTTTCCACTCTTAAAATGATGCAGAAGAAAATCCAAATTACTAATAATGTTGCCTCACAGATAACCACATTACCCTTGGAGAATATATATTCAAGTAGCTATATGTGTATACGTATACTTTTAATATATGGAGATCTGTAAAATCTGGAAATCACATAAGTGCAAAAGTAAATAAAGAAAATGAGAATATGTTCTTTATAAATTTTTGTAAGACATTCTGAAGTAGAGTTAAAATGTTAAATCCCCCTTCATATTCAAATAACCCACCACTACTCTTAAATTTCACTTTCTACTCATACGTAGTTAATTACTAAGGGGACTCATTTTTTTGTGTGTTCACATATACATGTATATGTGTAGCAGATATCAATGGTAGAATCTTTGGGGGCATTTCAGACAGTTGCACCAATTGTATGCTGCGTAGATCTTCTGAACAAGCAGAAGGCCAGATGAGGAGACCTAGGACTTAGCCTCGTGGAGCTATTCCTGGGGTGGACTAATTGGGCAGCGGAAAGAAGCCCAGCCAGGCAGGTGAGAAAACAGATGCTCCAGAAGGCACAACATAATGGCCAAAAGGAAGTCGTCACTGGGCAGGAAGGAGGCAGCTAGTTCACAAGTGGTACTGTGTGCTGGCAGAGGGACGAGTGTGGGTAGAAAGGTAGGGAGTCACCATCAACAGGCACAGATGGTGGCAGTGAGTTGTATTTTCGTTGTACTTTTACCCAGGCAGGATTGAAGTCACAAATCAGGAACTCTGAAACTGGAACATCAGATTTGAAAAGATGGCTTTTAGATGAAAAACGTCAGGGCAACCCAGTTTTATGGGTCGGATTATAAGGTTACAAAGGAACTGCCACCAAGATTGACTTATTTTTTAGTTAGCTGAGCTTCTAAACTCGTCAGATGAAGAAAGGAATAAAGCAGGGATCTTACTCTTAAGTAGTTTACGGTCTAGTGAAAGGGGCAAGCAGACATAAAGTGCACATCAAGTTAGAAGACAAATGTTATCGATAGGATAACAGGAAACTGGAGGGATGGGGGATGGTTTTATAATTTTACATAGGGTAGGCCTAGTTGAGGAGGTACCATTTGAGGGAGAGACTTGAAGGAAGTGAGGGAGTGAACCAAATGGGCATCTTATTTGGGGGAAGAGCATTCCACGTGAAGGAAACAGCCAGTGTAAAAGGCCTGAGGTAGGCATGTAAAACAACTGCTGAAGAGAGAGAAGAACAACGTGTTGAGAGAAATTAGTGAAATGATTACATAGTGTTGTTTTGCCAAATACATTGTACAATTTTCAGTTTGATACTATACGAGTTGTTTTCAAAGTCCAGAAATCTCACCTTAGCATATTTAATTATTCATTACTTAACTAAACGTATTTCATTATAGTGACAGGCCAAATAGTGCAAACGTTGAGAGAGAAAGTAACATGGAGAAAGACAGCTGAAGACACTGTTTGGATAAATCAAATCATGGGTGTATTTTTAATCTGTTAACATTTCTTAAACTGTTATATTTATTGAACCCTTATGTCTGCTCTTGAATTTGAGACTTAACATTAAATAAAGCAGAGTCTTGAGTATTCCTAATGAGCATAGAGAAAAGTTTCATAAGGGTAATTCTAAACTTATAATCTTTATCTAAATTATGTAGTTAAAAATGACACTTAGAATGGCAACTTTTATGTAATCAAATTATCTATACAGCTTTTTTGATTAGAAGTGGATTTGACCATTTTTCCCTGGGCTTACTAATTGTCATTTCTTTTGTATATTACCGGTGTATGTCTTTCTTTGCTCATTTTATTCAGGTATATTTTTGCTTTTTAGTCTGTATCTATATAATTGATAGGGAGTATAATGTCATACCTTTTTTTCTTAAGGCTTTTAAAGAAGCAGTTTTTTCACCGGGCCCTAAAAGTAATGAAAATGAAGTATGATAAAGACATAAAAAAAGAAAAAGAGAAAGGAAAAGCTGAAAGTGGAAAAGAAGAAGATAAAAAAAGCAAGAAAGAAAATCTAAAGGATGAAAAGATAAAAAAGGAAAAAGAAAAAAAAAAAGATGGTGAAAAGGAAGAATCCAAAAAGGTGATTTCAATTAAGATTAAAAATCAAAAATCATTATGTGCACATGATCAATACTGGCATATGAGCACATTTGAAATATGCAACAACCACTTAAGATAACCATTTTAGGGCTCTTACAAATACCATGGTTGAGAATTTTGATTTCTGTGTCTCAAATACTGAATTTTTAAAAATTATTATTATATGATGTCATATTGCTTTTTGCTTGTTTGTAAGTATTTTTTCCTTCCATTCAACTTGTGTTTTAATAGGAGGAAACTCCAGGAACTCCCAAAAAGAAGGAAACTAAGAAAAAATTCAAGCTTGAGCCGCATGATGATCAAGTTTTTCTGGATGGAAATGAGGTAAGAGTATCTAGCTTATAAGTAGAAATCCAGTGTTTTTTTTAAGAATTTGATGCCTTCACTAAGAAAAGAAGTAATTTAGATAAAATAATCGTGCAGATATAAAATCTCTTTAAACATCAATAATTGCTCTGAATTTAGATTTATAAAATAATTTTTTAAAAAATCAGAATTAGGTTCAGCTGTGTATGAGTGGTATAGAAAACCTGAAATAACCATGGCTTAAAACACAGTAGCTGCTTGTTTCTGTCCCCTCGATGAAAGCTGAGGGTAAGCAGTACCGATATGGCAGCTACGTGGGGGATCCAAGCGCTTCCTCCTGTGTGAGGGTCTTACTAGTACATGGCTGCCAACCTTGTATCTGCATCCAAAGGAGGGAAGGAGACGGAAGGACAAGCCTGCTCTTTAAGGACACTTTCCGGGAAGCTGGCAGTTCCATTTCTGCTTGGATTCCAGGACCTAGACGCGTGATCATGCCTACCTGCAGTAAAATCTTAGAAATGTGTGTTTTATATTGGGTGCTCATTTGCCGAGCCAAATGCAGGATTTCCGTTACTGTCACAGAAAAAAGAGCAGAATGGTTAATGGAGAACACCTCCTGGTTTCTGCCTCTTGTATCGTCAGACATACTGCGTTAAGGGCGTAAAATGTTTAACATTTCTTGATGCTTAACTCAAGGAGATAGTCTGTATTTGTTTTTGTAATGGGAGATTTGTGTGGTGGAAGCCTTCCATGAAGACTGCTTGAGTTAGTCATTTAACAAATACAAAAACCTTAGTTATGTACTAGCCATTGAATTGTTGTGAACTTCAAGATATATCTCTTCTTGCTCTACCTAATACAAAAGTAATATATAAAATAGTGGTTCCAGGAGCTTTGAAGTTCTGGGGAAGCTTTTCAGAAAACATGTGCCCTAGTCTTAACCACATAAACACCAACATTGGCTATATGCCATGACATTTTTATACACGCTACCGTGTTTCCTGGAAAATAAGACCTAGCCAGACAATCAGCTCTACTGCGTCTTCTGGAGCAAAAATTAATGTAAGACCCAGTATTATATTACATTATATCACATCACGTCTCATCACATCAACCTGATCTTATAGTAAAATAAAACCAGGTCTTATATTAATTTTTGCTCCAAAAGACGCATTAGAGCTGATTGTCTGGCTAGGTCTTATTTTGGGGAAACACGGTAGGAATAGCATAGTAAATAAGATAAAATCCTGTTCTTAGAAGCTCTCATAGTCTAGAAAACAGAAACTTGAAAAAATGGTACTATGTTGTAGTGCGGTAGGTGTACGATGTGAGAACACCAGTTAGGGATAGTGGATTTATTCAAAGGACTAGGAGGTTCTGGAGATGCTGAGCACTTGAGCTGAGTCTTGAAGGATGATTGGCAGATTGCCAGGTGCACGGGGAAGGAGTTCTAGATCTATTAGGCAAAGGAAGCAGCCTAAGCAAAACCATGGGTGCTTGCGTTCCTGCAGAGGCTAGATTTTATTCTGCAGAAAGAAGCATGCTTTCAAACTTTCAAAGGTGGGAAATGTCTTTAAAAACTTGTTTTTTTAGAATACTAACTGGCAGAAGTGATTTCTGTGGCTCTGATTTCAAAGGGAAATGTGCAGATTTAAAAAAAAAAAAAAGAAGAAGAAGAATGGAACCCCTGATGTTAAAAGTAGAACCAAATAAAAAAGACAATAATAAAGAGTTCTGGTCAAAATAGAACCAGCAAATGGAAGAGTACTGTTATTTATAGAAACTAAGAGATAAAACTAGGAGTTCTGTGGATGATGATTAAGCAGAGTTCTGATTGTTCTGAAGTCAATTTCTGGTGTATAAAGTATAATAAATTAAGCTTTAAAGCAGTAATTCCCAGCTTATGGGATACAGACCCTCCAGAGGGAAGTAGGCAATGAAATTATTGTAGAGTCATAGAATCTTTATGGTCACTAAGCATGATCTTTAATAATGGTTCTTTGCATCTCATTGGTGAGAGATAACAGGGTGTGGCTGAGAGCTGCTGGATTTATAGTAGGTCCTGCCTGGAATCTATCTTAACTGTGCTCTCAGCCCAAACTGGTTCTTCAGCCAGTGTACATCATTACATCAGGACAAAAAGATTGTGCAATTGCTGGTCTTCAGGTTGTATAAGTAATGGTTTGGACACATGAACAAATTGTTAAAAGCATGTAAGTACACAAATTTATTTAAGTGCATTACAGAATTTATAGTTTTTTAAACAATTTTCTAACTGGATACCAAAAGAAACACTACTACTGAAGAAAAGGTCTTTGGAATTGTTTACCTTAAAAAGCAGTTCTTATAGGTCAAGAAGTTGGAAGTTACTTTTGTAGAGGATCTAAAATAGAGACTTAAGCTTAACTTTCTAATGTGACCTTAGAATTTAAAGCACTGTGGTTTCTTGATTCTTCTAGGTATTCGTGTGGATCTATGACCCAGTTCACTTTAAAACCTTTGTCATGGGATTAATTCTTGGTAAGTACAATGTCTAAAATTTAGAAAGGAAAATAAAATGCAAAAGTCATACTGAAAAATCTTTAGCATAAAATAGTTATTTGTAAAAACCATACTTTAAAATCAGAAGATAAATGGTAAAATGAGGAAAATATTTGCAACACATTAAAGCAAAGACATTTAAGAGATTAACAACCTGGTAGAAAATGGTAACAGTAGCTCAGATAAAGAAATACGGTGACCAATAATCATGAATGCCACTTAATCACGTTTATAATAAATACAAATGAAAGCAACAGTGATTAAGAGGATTACAGTTGATAGTACCTAGTCTTAGTGAAGGTCCAGCACTTGGGAAAAGTCAATACTCTCCAACAACTGATGGCATAGCCATTGTTTTCGTTTGTACAGAGGGCAGTTTGGCAATATCTTTCAAATTTTAAATGTATATACACTGACCCAGCTATTGTACTTCTAAGAATTTATCCCATGGCTGTCTTTAATACAGTTGCACTAAGTATCTATTCAAAAGTGTACATTAAAAAAAAAACACAAAAAAAAACAAAACAAAAAAAACACAAAAGTGTACATTGACACATACTAATGCAAATCCCTCAGATTATATTTAGTAGGAGAGTAATTAGCAAATATCTTTCAAATTTTAAATGCCTGTACATTTTGAACTAACAATTATACCTCAAAGAATTTATCCTGTGTTGTAATCACAATTGCACAACATGTATTTGTTGCACTATTGTCTGTAATAGGATAAAACTGGAAACAATTCAAGTCCCTCAAAAGGAGAATGGTGAAATAAATTACAGTACCATACAGCTTTTAAAGAATTAAGCAGGATGCACTAATGGAAAGAAATCTAAAATAGATTAAATGGGGGTGGGGGTAGAGTAAGAATAGTATAAGCTCATTTATGTAGAAAAAAAATTCTATGTAGCTAATTTTAATTATATGTAGGCAGTCTCTGGGAGAACAAATAAGAAACAGTACTGATTAACCTGGGGAGTGGAGTAAGAAGTTTTGTTTGTTTGTTTTTTTACCATGGGTATGTGTTATTAAGAATGGGGGCTGTGGGTTGGGGGAGAGAGAATGATTTAACAAATAGCAGTTAAACAAAAAAGCTTGATCATAGGATCCTGTTCAAAATAATTCTTAACAGTTGAACCTCAAACCATTACGATCTTGAGAGTGTAATGCTGAGCGAAATAAGTCAGACAGAAAAAGCAGAGAACCATGTGATTTCACTGATATGTGGTATATAAACCAAAAGCAACAAAAGAACAAGACAAACAAATGAGAAACAGAAACTCATAGACACAGACAATGGTTTGGTGGTTGCCAGAGGGTAAGGGGGGTGGGGGGTGGGGGGTGGGAGATGAGGGTAAGGGGGATCGAATATATGGTGATGGAAGGAGAACTGACTCTGGGTGATGAACACACAATGGGATTTATAGATGATGTAATACAGAATTGTACACCTGAAATCTATGTAATTTTACTAACAATTGTCACCCCAATAAATTTAATTTAAAAAAAAAAAAAAAAAGAAGAAGAAGAAAAACCATTACAACCCAAACAGCTAATAGCTATTGATCACTTACTATGTACTAGTCACTTTGCTAAGTATTTTACATGCATTGTTTCATTTCATCCTTGCAAAAACTTTTAAAAAATAGGAACAGGCACATATTAAATATAAAGTAAACTAGTCTCAAAGGAGTTAAATAACTTGCCCAGGGTTTCTTAGCTTATAAATAATATAGCTAGAATTTGAATCTTGATCTCTTTTGCTCTAAAGACCTGAAACCAGACTTCTAATTTCTTATGATTGTTCCATGTGGTCCCACACTGTACTTAGAAAAAAGCTGGAGATGCTTGTATACAGTTTCCCTAACTACCAAAAACTATCTGTATCAGAATCACCTGGTGACCTTTTTAAATGTGTAGATCTCAGATCTCTACCCCAGAATAGAATCTCTGATTCATTGAAATCACTTTTTGGTTAGTTTTGTTGTTAGATTTTGTTTCTTTAAGCTCCCCTATTCAGTAGACAGATATCTTATAGTAGAAAATAAAGTAGACAGCAATACCATGTTTCCCCAAAAATAAGACCTAGCCAGACCATCAGCTCTAATGCGTCTTTTGGAGTAAAAATTAATATAAGACCCGGTTTTATTTTAATATAGTATAAGACTGGGTCTTATATTAATTTTTGCTGCAAAAGACACATTAGAGCTGATGGTCCGGCTAGGTCTTATTTTCGGGGAAACACGGTAGGTCATTTAAGGAGCTAACAATTTCCTGTTTTTTAACAGCACTTTTTATGTAATTTATACTAAAAAAATCCTAACCTAATTTAAGAACAGTAGTTAAGATGTTAAGTTGAACTATGTGAAATGGCTAATAATTGACCATTTTTTATCCATAAAAATGGCCATTTTAGGATGGACCTAGAGAACATGATGCTAAATGAAATAAGTCAGATGGAGAAAAACAAATACCATATGATCTCACTTATATGTGGAATCTAAAGAACTGAATAAATGAGCAAACTAATCAGAAACAGTGTAAGAGATATAGAGAGAAAACTGAGGGTTGCTAGATGGGATGGGGGTGGGGATGAGGGAGAAGGTGAGGGGATTAGAAAGCACAACTGGTAACCATAATATTGCCACTAGAATACGAAAGACAGCTTGGGGAATATAATCAATAATACTGTAAAGATTTTGTAGGGTATCAGATGGGCACATGTCTCATCAGGGAGACCACTTCATGGACGGTGTAGATGCCTGACCACTGCGCTGTACACCTGAAGCTGAAACTGAATAATGATGAATGTCAGCTATAATTATATATATATTGTCAGGATATGGAGTACAGCATAGGGAATAGAGTCAATGGAATTGTAATAGCTATGTACGATGTCAGAGGGGTAATAGATTGGAGCGGGGGGTGGGGGTTATCACTTTGTGAGGGGTGTAAATGTCTAACTATTACATTATTTTGTACACCTGAAACTAATATAAAAAATGGCAATTTTATATATTTCAGTGTATTTATGTTTCAATTTTTCCCCCTTAGAATATATTCACTGTTATGCAACCAAGCCAGTTAAAATCTAAGTTACCTGTATAACTTTGTTATTTCCTGTTCCAGTGATTGCAGTGATAGCAGCCACCCTCTTTCCTCTTTGGCCAGCTGAGATGAGAGTAGGCGTTTATTACCTCAGTGTGGGTGCAGGCTGTTTTGTAGCCAGCATTCTTCTCCTTGCTGTTGGTAAGTATTATCAGTAGTAAAAATGACTTCAGTAAGATAGATATTGCGCGTTTTGGACTGTAATCTGGAGCTTCAGTAAAGCTTACTAGCAAACTTAATGCAGGCAAATCAAGAAGTATATGGACCTACTTTTTGGGTCACATCCCAAAACTGACTCAGGCTTGAAGTAGTACATGTGTTTGATTTTATTTGGTCTATTCTGAAGAAAAGGGATTTAATATGACTTAATTTATATACACATTGATATGCTTTAAAATTTAGCTACCACAAAGATATTAATATTTTTACAGTGGTTGATTGTTTATTAGATGTATTTTGAATAAAACATTTTTCTATTTTGACATAAGGCAAATGAAGCTTATATTAAATATTTAAATTTTATGGATGTATTTAATAAATGATTCTAAACAATTAATTTGCCATGGGGAAAAATCAGTTTGTACCCGTGTACCAAAACAAATTCTAGATACATTAGGAATTTTAAAAAATCAAACAAGAAAACATAAGTAAATTTTTTGTGTGTGTGCATGTCTGGATGATTGGTGTCTTTTGTAGTTAAAAGTAAAACAATATCAGGGTGACCAGTTAGTTAGCTCAGTTGGGTAGAGCAACGGTGCTGGTAACACTAAGGTTGCTGGTTTGATCCCCCATGGGCCACTGTGAGCTGCGCCCTCCTTAAAAAAATAAAAATTAAAATAAAAACAAAAATAAAACAATATAAAAATAACCCAGCTCAAAAGAGGAAATTAAAAGACAAGTGATTAATAAATACATGAAAAATGCTCATCACTAGTAATCAGTAAAATTAAGATAATAAGGTAGTTTTTACCTGTTTAATTAGAAAGATTTTTTTGAAATGAAGGGTTTGATTAGAAGGAAATGCACCGAAATATAAATTTGCTGGTACTTATGAATGATTTTAATATTCTTTTCACTTGTCTGTATTTTTTCATAATGAGCATATTACCATGAAAAAAAACAACAAATATTATTTTACTTAAAATCCTAGTTTTTGAAGTTTTCCTATATGGGGTGGACAAGTCTAATTAATTTTTCTCTTTGGGAAAGAAATACAATTTTTCTCAGCTTATCTAAAGCTGTCTGGTGACTTTTTTACTTACATATAATTCCTAGCCGTCCACAATTTATGTTGGTATATGGTACTGAGTTCTAATTATTTTCCCTAAATGACAAATCAACTTTTACACCAAGACACATAGGCGTACTTCCGTATAAAAATTAAAAACAATGCCCACATTATTGACCTAATACCTATTGTTAGAGGACATAATTTAACCAAGATTATCTGAAATGGTTGCATGATTTTCTGGGGTTCTGTGATATAAATAGATTCTTATGTTTATAAAGTCTTACTCCTATAGCCCTAAGCAATTTCCCTCTGCACATCCCTTCATCCTGGACATCAAAGTGTGCCCTGAGCTGGTGCCACCATCCATGGGCCCAGATCTCATCTAGTATTTTCATTCAGTTCATCACGTTTATGAGCCTCCTTTTTTCTCTTTGACCTCTGACTCTGTGTGAAGCCTTTCCACCCACCTTTCAATTTTTCCTTCCTCTAGCTTAGTTACTTTGAGAAAATCCTCTGATGCTTCTGCATGTAATACAGCACATTTGTAGGCCAAGAAATAAAATCTAAGACTATAAAGCCCATAACCAGTGTAGTATATCAAGAATGAGAAACCATAAACTTTGATCTGACATTAGATATAATCAAACTGGTGTCTTCTGGCTCTCAAATCCTTGAAATTTTAGAAGCTCTTTGAAAAATTTCAGCAAAGATTTAACTCCACTGAATAGAATTAACCCACTTGCTTATCTTCTACTTAAAGCAGTATTCACAATAATTTATGGTAATTATATTATTTTGCTCTTTAAAATACTGCTTCTTCAGTTGTGTTTTCTGTAATTTTTCATTTTAAATATACTGTAGATTTAAATAGCATTGACCATTAAATCTTGTGAATTAAACCAGAAAACAAACCCAACATTTTGGGGTTTTGTTAGAAAATGCAACTCCAAATATTCTTTCAAATAGTATTAACCTGTAGCTCACTTATAAATTGAATATTTATTTTATGTTATCCTATAGAGTATTATATATTGGTCACAATTATATTTGGTACTATTTTGAATATGTATTGTTAATATTGCCATATAAAATAAGACCTTCGGCAATTTTCTAAATGTATCACTTTTTAGTATAGAGATAGTATGACAGTACACGTCACAGTGGTTTTCCCTTGATTCTTCCCCTTTTGCCCTGGTAATCTAATGCCACATAGAGAAAAACTGTAAAACATGTTAGGATTCTGCTACATTCACTTTATACTTGTATATGGTGAGAATTTAGGTTTTATTTGCACCATTTCTGTATTGCTTTTTCTTGAATTTGAGGCAAGATTTATACTACCGTGTGTCCCTGAAAATAAGACAGCTGGACAATCAACTCTTATGCATCTTTTGGAGCAAAAATTAATATAAAACCCGGCCTTATTTTACTATAATATAAGACTGGGTATAATATAATATAATATAATATAATATAATATAATATAATATAATATAAATCAGGTCTTATATTAATTTTTGCTCCAAAAGGAATATTAGAGCTGATTGTCCTGGTTGGTCTTATTTTTGGGGAAACACGGTACAAACCATCTGTCTTATAACCTCTATGCCTATCATAACATCATAATTATATTTGGAGAAAAAAATGTGCCGCCTCCTTAAAAGATGTTTATTATTTTTTTACTAGTGGAATTTATTTTTAAATCATAATTTCAAACATATTTGCTTTTTCTGCTTGTATCACAAGATACTGATATGTACAAAATCATTTCTATTTTGTGAAAATAGAAATTACTACCTTATAAAAGTCAAAGCAGCTAAAACTGTTTCCTTTTATTCATCTAAAGCAAAATAACGGTACAAGCATAGATGAGCTGCTTTTAGGCCTTATGTGAAAACAGTGATATTGTAAAGAAAACAAAAACAAAAACCTGTCATAATTGACTAGTCCATAAATTCACACAATCATTATGACCTTTAATAAAAAACAGGAAAATCACCCAGCTCTATATAATTGGTAAATTAAGAGAAAACTGTATGAAATATTGGGTTTGTGTTTGTGATAACTCATGATAGACTTTAAAATTCTCTAATTCTTGCTTTAACCACAGTTTTGTCATACATTGCTCTAAAAGAGTAATCTCAAAACCTGTTTGTTTAAGTGACCTGGATTTTCATTGTATTGTTTCCTATTATTGGGAGAGAGTCCTTAAATAAGCAGAAATTATATAATTACCTAATTTTTTAAAAATTATAACTTTTAGGAAAATGTTCTTTTATTGTTCAAAAGTGTTTTTACTTAGGAGGCTTATCCTTTAGGCAGAGTAGGCACATACTGTGGACCCACGGAAATGTTTTCATTTCTTTTAAAATCAGAAGTAATAATATGTGTATATGTATATAGTAATGAACCTATGCAGGATTATATTTGGATTTGTACCAATGTGGTTATAAAGGCATATTTTTTAATATTTTTATGGCAAAATTGCCTTACAAAGGCTAAAGTGCTTAGCGTCTAGGAAAATTATGCAGCCCTGATTTTTCCTTCTTAAAGGCTTCTTAAGATACCTTTATCCCATATTCACATTATTTCCTTTTTCTTATACAATGATCTCGTGCATAATTAAATGTCCAGTTGATGGCTATGCTTATTGAACAATAATAGCAGGTACGTAAATCATAAGTGTACATCCATGAAATAGCACCCCGTTGAAAGAAAACATAAAAGTAATTCTTTCAGGGGCATAGTAGCATTATGCCCTCAAGTTCAGAGTAGAAGGCTCTGTGCCTAGAATACTGTGATAGCTGCTAAACTAATCAGGATTTAATTGTTTAATTTAATTTAAGGTACATGTAATGTGCAAATAGTAACACTCTGAATGTCTTCCAGTTTTTTATTAACAAATACTCCCTACTGTCAGAGTCAGTGCTTGAATTATTCAATTAGAGAAATATTTGTCTCCTACAGCTCGTTGCATTCTATTTCTCATCATTTGGCTCATAACTGGAGGAAGGCACCACTTTTGGTTCTTGCCAAATCTGACTGCAGATGTGGGCTTCATTGACTCGTTCAGGCCTCTGTACACACATGAATATAAAGGACCAAAAGCAGACTTAAAGAAAGATGAGAAATCTGAAACCAAAAAGCAGCAGAAGTCCGACAGTGAGGAAAAGTCAGACAGTGAGAAAAAGGAAGATGAGGAGGGAAAAGCAAGACCAGGAAACCATGGACCAGAAGGCTCAGGTGGAGAACGGCATTCTGACACAGACAGTGACAGGAGGGAAGATGACCGATCCCAGCACAGTAGTGGAAATGGGAATGACTTTGAAATGATCACAAAAGAGGAGCTGGAACAACAAACAGATGGAGATTGTGAAGAGGAGGAAGAAGACGATGATGGAGAAACATCTAAACCTTCACATGAAAAATCATAACCTACCTAACTTTGGGACTAAATACGTGTAAGAGGTTGGATTTTCTATGTTGGCTGATCGTCATATGTACACGTGACATTTGTAGCATTCTTTAAATCCACTTACTGAAATGTATTTGACATCTAAGCAATTGTATTCAATCCTTCATTTTATAGAACACTTATTGGTACAGTCAAAAGCCATTTATCAGTTTTATCTATTTGATAAATTTATAGTAAGTAGGTTTCATTAATTTTGATAGTTATCAAAGATGCACTTTCCACAATGACATTTAGATTAATGGCATTTTTGATAATTGTATGGCTTTTTACTGTTAGACTAATCAAAGTAACTAAAAGGGATAAAAAAGAAACACCAACATTTCAGATTATGCATAGTTATATAGCCATTTCACAGTTGCTTTGAGATGAAATGCTTAAACTCATTGTTCTTGATAGTTAACATTTTGTTGATTACAAAATTATACCAGGAAATTTCTAAGAATCTGACTTAGCAGGGTTCAAAAAGCATTTTGTGGAAACAAGCCAACTAGTAATAATGCAACAATACTTTTAGTTTAGCTACAAATTCTCCTTTTCCAACTTAGGAAATCCAAACTGGTTTGTGCATCTGCTTCCGAGAAAGATGGTCGTCTCCAACAGAGAGGCCGAGCCGCATTGGCGGGAAGGTGATGGCTCTTTCTCCCATTTCCTTGTCGTAAAGTAATGTATTCTGTACATAATTTACAAATAAACATTTTATTTTAATTGTTACTTATTATTTAGACATTTTCTTAACACTTAAATTTGTAAAATTAAGACCATTTAAGGGTGTGTTTTTAAAGAAATGGGAGTTCCAATAACCCACACGACATCTGTGATCTTTCTACAGCAGCTTCAGTTTGTGCCAACATTCCATGTATTTGAACATGAGTTAAAACCATCCTTATTAAATAAGAGCATACTTAAAGTAGTGTTTGTATGCCTTAATGTTCATTTTGATTTATCTTAAATCTCTACATTCAGAAATGGGGTACTGTATTATCAGACCAGGAGGCACTGCTATGAAAGATAATTTACTGTTCTAAAATACCAATTTAAAATAAAGAACATAAAAGAAAACATAAGAAAACCATTGGACTCTAACTGCTTTGAACTAGTTTTGCAGTTTGATTTTATGTCTTGAATACCTTAGTTATAAATCTTTTGGAAAAATCTTGCATTTACTTATGAGCGTAATCATTCCTTGGAGTTATACTCTTGTAAACTGATAATGAACATTAAATTATTTTCCTTCAGTCACAGTGAGAGCATTTTGCTTTGTAGTTGAAATAGTCGGTGTGTGTAGGCCTTTATTTTTCTTTAGGCTGTTTCCCATCTAAGTGTGTGACTACAGATGTTAATTTTTTTAAAATTGTGAAAACAGTACACTTTCTGACACATTTTATTAAACATAGCTTGATTGCTTCTTTATAGTAGTCCTTGTAAGTGAACAGAAATGTGGCTATTTGATGTTAATGCAACTCTGTCAAGGCTGCAGTCAATCATTTTAAAAGTTTTCTCCTAGCAAAAATGTTCACTGATTGAAGTGCCTGGGTGTTTTCCCCTCGTGTTTCAGAGCTCTCCTGTATTATTTCCACAATAAGGGATGCATAATTACAGCTTCTGAACTTCTTGATCACCAGTAGCATTAATACCTATTTTTGGATATGGTAATGGTACCAAAAGTGTTTCTCAGAAATAAAAATGATTGAACCTTTACTACTATGATAATACCCAGGCACTCCATGTTTATCCTAAAGCTCTTTATAGTATATGTGCTATGTCTCGTCTTAAAGACATTGGAGCATGGTGGGAAAGTCAGCTTCTTATGGATGTTTGTGGATTCACCAAATGTTAGTGCAAATTTTTATAAATATCTGGTGGTCCCTGGGGGAAAATGTCATTCTTACTATGGTTAGAAAGTGAGTTAGAAATTTCAGCTCTGTGTCTTACTATTCAAGGTTGTGTTCTTTAAACATGAAAACCAAAAGGCTGCCACTGTTATAGTCCTCAGAATAGATGGCTGTCTTTGTTGGCTAACATGAAATATTCTTATGCCAGAGCACGGAGAATTGTTTACATTAGTCAGTGGAATGGTGATTTTTTTTTTTTTTTAAAGAACTTCAGATTTGCTGTGCTACTGGAAGTAGGAGCTTGAAGATTTTGGGTAATGTCTGATTTATTGTGGAGTGAATACAAATAGGCCTAATTCAGCAGCACTGAATTAACCAACTGAGTCCAGATAATAAGAATAATGCATTTGTGATTGTTCTTATAAAGTCAATGTATTAAATAGATTGTTTTTTCTTTTCCCTCCACTGATTTGATTTTCACACTATATGGCCTTCTAGACAATTTTCATTGAAATAATTTGGATTTAGTAAAGTACTAATCAGAAAGTAATAAATTTTAATATATCACATTGAAACTATGCAGTGGTGATGGGTTTTAATGTTTTCCCCTTTCTGGTTTTACATTATGGGTACCAATTAGCTGCCAACCATAGAAAAATCATCTTGTCTTTTGTTCATTGAGTTGTTTTTTTTTTGTTTTTGAATCTTTATTAGGAACTGGAAAACAAGTACAGTTGACTGTCATTATTCGTGGTAGTTAGATTCTATAAAGTCACCACCAAAATGGAATTAACAAATATTTCCCCAGGCTCTTGTTCCATGAGCCTCTGGTCACATTCATCGATATATTAAAAAATATATAAAACTTCTTTGAGGTGTCTTCTTGTGATTTACTAACATTGAACTCATGGCCAATAGCACTATGACTTCATGCCTAAATGAAGCTGATCTAACACATGTATTTTCTCCAGAAGGCATGTCACAGCCTTCTTTTATTTAAGAACACTCAACAGCACTTCAGCACTACCTTTGGTGGCCATTTTAAACCGCGAAATCATTAAAAGAAAAAACCACACATATAGACACAAGAATGTAAGAAACGCATAAGTAGAGCAAAGGACACTTGTTAACAATATGAGAGCTGAAACAAGAAAGCATCATGTCACCTTGTCAATCTCAACTGGAGACATATGCATTGGGCAAGTCAAATTTTTCACCCCTCTATGCATAACCATGAAAGCACCACAAAACATTTAGAGTAGGCAAATTTGCAAATATGGAATCCACGAATAATGAGGATCGACTGTGCTTAACTATATTATAAAGCTGTGACATATATCTGCCTGATCTACAGAACAGAAGTTACTGCTGAATCGTGCTCTAGTATTTCCATAACATTTTAAATATCCACTCTGAAAGTAAATACTTAGTTCCTAATTGTGTGTAGTAAATAGATCGCTTTTACTCTTTGTTTCAGTAATATTTCAGTTCTTTATTCATTCATTAATACTGAGCACTTACTGTGTGCCAAAATTTTACTAGCACAACCATGAATAAAAAAAATAGAGTTCTGCTCTCTTGGACCATCCAATAGTGTGATAAGTGCTATGGTCGGGATTTGCCAGATGTGCTAGATCGCTCTAGCTCTCCAGCGCCACTCTGCTCTCGGCCCCATGAGGCTGACGAATGGACCACAGCAGTGGGCTCCTTTGCCCCCTGACTTCTGGGTGGGTTTGGCCAAGGGGTACCCTGGCCAGAGATCTGAGGACAAGTCAGGGTGTCTTCTCTTGCCTCTCCCCCAGCCGGGCTGCCTCAGCTGTCAGAGGCCACTTCCAAACTCCCCTTCGAGTTGCTACTCCCTGTTCTCTTGCCTTCGGGCCAGGGGTCTGCTGCCACTAGCCTGCAGTGGCTGAAGCTACTGTGCTTCCTCTTGGGCTTCCCCTACCCCACGCTGTCATATCTCCCCTACCCCACGCTGTCCTATCTCCCCTACCCCACGCTGTCGTATCTCCCCTACCCCACGCTGTCGTATCTCCCCTACCCCACGCTGTCGTATCTCCCCTACCCCACGCTGTCGTGTCTCCCCTACCCCACGCTGTCGTATCTCCCCTACCCCATACTATAGTATCTCCTCAAAGTATCTTCATTTCAGAACCAAGTTTCCCATGGGAACCAAGACCAGTAAACCGAAGGAAACAGGAATTCCAGTGAGTTTACTTCTTTTACAGGCCTTGCCACCAAACGTTGTTAGATGGGCTCTCACAACCTTACAGAGCATGTCCTAAGAGTCTCAATAACCAAAATTCAGTTCTAGTGCACGTCTATGTAGATAACCACACAAAGAAATGCATTTGTCATCTTTGGTAAGCTCTTAAACCAGTCTGCAGCATTTAGTTGTGAGTTTCTGAGTAGGTCCACTGTGCCAACACAGCCCAGACGCCCTTTGAAACTTAAATAAATCACATGGCTTTTCCATCCAGATAAAATTTTCAGTCAGGACATCATTTCTTCGTTTTGTAGTTTTAAGATTGTCCAAAAAGCCTGTAATGTCTATTAGCATGACATTAGAAGAGGGCAGGTGGGCTAAGTTTCTCTGGAATCAGACCATCACACTTTGGTCTCATTTCATTCTAAGTGAATGATACCTAGAGCATTTCGATCTTTAGGTACCATGGACCCTTTCTCAGAATAATGTTTTTAAGTGTAGAAAATAAAATGCATGAGGTTAACAAAGCCAGTTATATTGAAGTATAAGTTATCAAAATTATGTAAATGTGTGATACAGTAATATATGTATTTATTCATTTAATAACCAGATGTATTGGAGTTGAGTAAGTGCTATGACATTGAAGTAGCATAAATAATACATTAAGATCTCTACAACAACTGGAGTGTGATATGAAAAATACCTGATTTCTGTTATTGATAGTCAGTTACTGCGTAATGAACTCTGGATTGTTGCCTGCATTTATAATCAAAGGAAATACTAAATTTCAATAATAGTCTAGAGAAAAACAATTTTTTTTTCCCACCTAAGTTCACATCTCCTCTGCATTCTATGCTTAACTCCCTTAGAGGTCTGTGGACTCCAGGTTGAGAACCCCTGACCTAGCTAATCAGATCCACCAATATTTCAAATAGGACTATAATATCATATTCGAAGGTTAATGATACTTAATTTAGCATAATTTAGTATTTAATATTCACATTTCAATTCTGCCTCATAAATACCTATTTAGCAAGTTATATGTGTCATGTGAGGTTTTATTTAAAATATATCTTAGTCCTAAACAAAAATTCAACAATAAGCTGCTCAAGATTTTTTGTGGGAATTTTATAAATGGAGGAAGCAGGGCAAGATCTTATCCATACTGAGTTTATCTTTTAGTCATTCAACAAACATTTGTGGGGCTACTGTGCTTCCTAGAGCACATTACTATGTGCCAGGCATTGTGCAATGCCTGAACTCAAGGAGCTAGCTAGCTTAGTGAGGGAGAGACAAGTACTTATGCAAACAGTTCCAAGAGTGTGGAGTGTGATGTCAAGAGTATGCTTATGAATACCCAGCCCAGCAGGGAGGATCCTGAAAGACACCCCATGGAATATCACAGACCAGACCTTGAAATGATCATTTGGCCTAGGTAAAGAATACAGGAAGGCTATTTGGGACCAATGCAGCGAGATATGCAAAACGAGACAATGGATTGAGTGGCATGTTTCAGGAATGGAAAATAGTTCAGGTGCAGCTAGAAAAGAGATGAGTCTGGAGAAAGCTGGAGCATGCCGGTGGTCGGACAGTCCGTGGGACCAGCCGGCTGCCATCCTGCCTCTGTGATCAGACCTGGGCGCTGTTTCACCTGTGGCAAGATCACTGGCAGCAAGTGGGGGGCCTGCCTGAGGCTTCTGCAGACAGAGGACAGCAAGGGGGACACCCTGGACACGCTGGGCCTGAAGCGCTCCTACAGCCACTGCTTGCTGCTGGCCATGGGGACCTGGCCAAGAAGCTGCTCGACTGTGCGCCCCTGGAGGAGGGACGCTGCTGGCGGCAGCCCGCCCATCGTGCTGACCACAGTCAGTCTGTCCTGCCCAGAGTTCATTCCACCGAGATAGTGGAGCTGAGAGCAACGTGGAGCTCACAGCTACTTGGGCACGTGTCCTACTGTGAAAGGAACCAACAGTAAAGGTCTTTGAGAACCACAACACAAAACGAAACGAAAAGGAAGAGAGGGAGGGATACAGGTCATGGTTTGCCTAGAATTTGTTCCTTTGGGGAACACCCCTCCCTGTTTCTAGTACCCCATTCCATTCTAGGGTGACTGGCCCCGAGGAAGAGCACATGACCCAACCCAGGCAGATCCAAATCCTCTCGCATCCTCAGGATTTGAGTTCTAAGGACCCTGTGGGCCTGGAGACGCCAATGGCTATGTTGCATGTTGCCTACACACAGGCAGAGCCTGTTGGGAAGAAAACCAACACGAGAAGGGCAGAACCACGAAAGAAGGCATTAATGCCAGCTCTGAACTCCTAGCCCTGCCGAAAGCCAACACAGGACTTTTCAGTTACATGAGCAAACAAATTCCTCATTCTTGCTTAAGCTAGTTTGAGTGAGGTTTCTGTCACTTGAAACTGAAAGATGATCGACTTACACAGGATAATAAGTATGAACAGGGACACTGCAGGACCTTTGGAGGGAACTGACTCAAAGTAGGGAAGTGCCACAATTAAATCGCATCTCTGACTACCCTAAGCATGTGGAAATGAGCTGATGAAGGGCAAGTCTAGAAGGACGAAGAATGATGTGACTATTAGAGTGACCGTCAAATTCTCTGAATATTCCTAATCATTCTTAGATTTAAATGATCTAACCACAACTCCCCTTTTGTTATTTTTAAATAAGTTTTAAAAATATTTTCTTATTACAGAAAACTCAGGAAGTACTTAAAAGCAAAAATAAGGAAGTAGAAAATCCCCAAACCCTTACAGTGCCATTCACTGTTAAAACTCATATACCGAGAATGCCAAAAAAATGTATAGACATTTTTTTTATTTCAGGTGTACAAAATAATGTAATAGATACACATTTATACCCCTCACAAAGTGATAACCCCCGTCCTCCAGTCTATTGCCCCCTGACATTGTATGTGGCTGTTACAATTCCACTGACTCTTCCCTATGCTGTACTCCATATCCTGTGGCTATACATATTACATTATAGTTGACATTCAGTATTATTCAGTTTCAGCTTCAGGTGTACAGCGCCGTGGTCAGGCATCTACACTGACCATGAAGTGGTCTCCCTAATAAGAACGTATGCCCATCTGACACCCTACAAAATCTTTACAACATTATTGATTATATTCCCAAAACTGTCTTTCATATCCCCATGGCAATAGTGTAGTCACCAATTTATGCTGTCTAATCCCTTCCCTTTCTCAACATCATCCCCACCCCCATCCCATCTAGCAACCATCAGTTTTTTCTCTATATCTCTGAGACTATTTCCATTTACTTTGCTCATTTATTCAGTTCTTTAGATTCCATATATAAGAGATCATATGGTATTTGTCTTTCTCTGACTGACTTATTTCACTTAGCATAATGTTCTCTAGGTTCATCATATCGTTGCAAATGGTAAGATTTCATTCTTCTTTATAGCCGAGTAACACTCCATTGTATAAATGTACCACAGTTTCTTAACCCAGTGGTCCACCAATGGGCATTTCAGTTGTTCCCAAGACTTGGCTATTGTAAACAGTGCTGCAATAAATATAGGGGTGCATATATTTTTTCGAATTATTGTCTTGGATATCTCTGGATAGATACCTAAGAGTGGAGTGGAGTCATAAGGTAGTTCCATTTCCAGTTTTCTGAGATACCGCCATACTGATTTCCATAGTGGCTGCACCAATCTGCAATCCCACCAGCAGTGCACGAGGGTTCCCTTTTCTCCACATCCTCACCAGCACTTGTTGTTTGTTGATTTATTGATGATAGCCATTCTGACTGGAGTGAGGTGGTATCTCATTGTGGTTTTTATTTGCTTTTCTCTAATGATTAGTGAGGTTGAGCATTTTTTCATATGTCTGTTGGCCATCTGTATGTCCTCTTTAGAGAAATGTCTCTTCATGTCCTCTGCCCATTTTTTAAATGGGTTGTTTAATTTTTTGGTGTTGAGTTGAATGAGTGTTTTATCAATTTTGGGTATTGACCCCTTATCAGATGTATCATTGACAAACATCTTTTCCCATTCAGTAGGCTGCCTTTTTGTTTTATTGATGGTTTCCTTTGCTGTGAAAAAACTTTTAAGTTTGATGTAATCCCATATGTTTATTTTTTCTTTTACTACCCTTGTCTGAGGAGATATATCAGTAAAAATATTACTCAGGGTAATGTCTGCAAATTTACTCCCTACCTTTTCTTCTAGGAGTTTTATGGTTTCATATACTACATTTAAGTCTTTAATCCATTTTGAATTTGTTCTCATATATGGCTAAAGGAGTTGGTCCAGTTTCATTTTTTGCATGTGTCAGTCCAGTTTTCCCAGTACAATTTATTAAATAGGCTGTCACTACCCCAATGTAAAGTCTTGCTTCCATTGTCGTAGATTAAATAACCATATATGAATGGGTTTATTTCTGGGCTCTCTATTCTGTTCCATTGATCTATGTGTCTGTTTTTTATGCCTGTACCATACTATTTTGATTATTATAGCCTTGTAGTTTGATTTAATGTCAGGTAGCAAGATACCTTCAACTTTGTTCTTATTTCTCAAGATTGCCATGGCTATTTGGGGTATGCTATGGTTCCATATAAATTTTAGGATTATATGTTCTATATCTGAGAAAAATGTCATTGGTAGTTTGATAGCAATTGCATTGAATTTATATATTGCCTTAGGTAGTGTTGACATTTTAACTATATTAATTATTTCTATCCATGAACATGATGTGTTTCCATTTATTTATATCTTCTTTGATTTCTTTCTTCGGTGTCTTAAAATTTTCTGAGTACAGGTCTTTTACATCTTTGGATAAATTTATTCCTAAGTACTTTATTGATTTTGAAGCAATTGTAAATGGGATTGATTTCTTGATTTCTCCTTCTGATAGTTTTTTATTGGTGTATACAAATTCAACTAATTTCTGAATATTAATTTTGTATCCTGCTACTTCACTAAACTCATTTATCAGTTCTAATAGTTTTTTGGTGGAGTCTTTGGTATTCTCTATATATAGTACCATGTCATATGCATATAATGACAATTTTACTTCCTCCTTTCCAACTTGGATACCTTTTATTTCTTTTTCTTGTCTGATTGCTGTGGCTAGAACTTCCAGCACTATGCTGAATAAAAATGGTGAAAGTGGGCATCCTTATCTTGTTCCTGATCTTAAGGGGAATGGTTTTAGCCTTTCCCCGTTGAGTATGATGTTAGCTGTGGGTTTATCATATATGGCCTTTATTACGTTGAGATATGATCCCTCTATACCCACTTTGCTAAGAGTTTTTATCGTAAATGGCTGCTGGATTTTGTCAAATACTTTTTCTGCATCTATTGATATGATTTTTATTTTTCATTTTGTTAATGGTGTATAACATTAATTGATTTTGTGGATATTGAACCAACCTTGCATACCAGGAATGAATCCCACTTGATCGTGGTGTATGATCTTTTTAATGTGTTGCTGAATCTGGTTTGCTAGTATTTTGTTGAAGATTTTTGTGTTTATGTTCATTAGGGATGTTGGCCTGTAGTTTTCTTTTTTTGTAATGTCTTTTTCTGGTTTTAGGATCAGAGTAATAGTGGCCTCATAAAATGTGCTTAGGAGCCTTCCCTCCTTCTGTATTTTTTGGAATAGTTTGAGGAGAATAGGTGTTAATTCTTTTTTGAATGTTTTGTAAAATTCACCTGTGAAGCCATCTGGTCCAGGGCTTTTGTTTGTTGGGAGCTTGTTGATTACTGATTCAATTTCTTTGGGAGTAATCCATCTGTTCAGAGTTTCTGTTTCTTCTTGATTCAGTTTTGGAAGATTGTATATGCTTCTCGAAATTTATCCATTTCTTCCAGATTGTCTAATTTGTTGGCATATAATTGCCTGTAGTATTTTCTTAAAATTTTCTGTATTTCTGTGGTATTTATTGTCACTTTTCCTCTTTCATTTCTGATTTTATTAATTTGGGTCCTCTCTTTTTTTTTTCTTGGTGAATCTGGCCAAGGGTTTGTTGATTTTGTTTATCTTTTCAAAAAAACAGCTCTTGGTTTCATTGATCTTTTGTATTTTTATTTTTATTTTTGGTCTCTATTTCATTTATTTCCTCTCTGATCTTTATTATTTCCTTCCTTGTACTCCCTTTGGGCTTGTTTTGCTGTTCTTTTTCCAGTTCCCTTAGGTGTTATACACCTTTTAAGAAAGGAAGACACTATTAAAACTGTAATACTTCCTGGAAGTAAAATCAATCATTCCCAAAAACATCTTTTGAACGAATGTCATACTGCACATCGCTACCATAATTCAATTCAACTTCTAAGAATAATACATAGATAACATCACTTAAAATGTGTATACATGTTTTTGGCATCCCCAGTGTATTCTTCTAAACCCTTACATGTGTAACTGATCTGTGCATTCACTGAGGTGGGGAAAGGTATTAAATAAATAGGATCATGCCATATGTACTGTGCACTTGGAATATGCAAAAATTGATGATCTGGACAAAGAACATGTTCTATGAAACCACAGAATTAACATTTTGCAGGAGAACAAATCATTGACCAGCTTACGATTTTAAATTATATTTCCGCTCATCAACTTCAAGCTTCAAAATGTAAACTTATGCAAACCTTAGATTAAATACATGCCCAATGCATGTTACAGACAGATTTCACATTACAGTGTGTTTGGTAATCAACATAAGAAGGGATTAGAAGAGGAAGGTTTTATGATTAACTTTCCCTTATCTTCAAATATATGTCTTTACCTATTACAATTATGGCACTTAGCCCGGCAGAAAGTAAACAGCACTAACAAGCAAATTAGTCTACAACTGTGCAATGGGTATGTAGAAATGTTTACATAGTCTCTGCAATATCTATCAGACTTCATGACTGTTAGAGAGCTGTTTGGATGCTGTGCAAAGTAAGATATTGCATCTTCATCCTCCTGTGTAGTTACATATAATCTGAAAGGTTTACAAGATTGAAACTTAGCTGTAATAACTTTTTGTCTCACTAATCTTTACTAAAAGAAGCCTCAGAGCTCTCCACTTCTCAAATTTCTGTGTACTTTCTTGTCCCTCACCTTCCATCCTACCCCCAACTTAGTCTCTTTCCAAAGGATGGACACAAATTTTATTTCTTAAAAACAGCATATTGCAAGGACTCTGAAGATGTCATGTGCTTCCCTCTGTCTCAAACCAAAGTGACTCATTAAATAACAGTGTGGAGGGGCGCATGGAATGTTTGTTTTAAAGGTTCCATCGATGCCACGCCACAATTTATAAACAGATAATTTCCCTATAGTAGGGGAACCAACTCCTGGGAAATAAGCTCAAATTTTCAGGCCATTGCCACCTCATATTCCTGATGCCTCCCTGATTGAGAGGAGTGTGGTGATCAAAAGGGACAAAAGAAATGCCACTTAGACTCACAATATAGACCATAGACTGCTTTTTCAAGAGGTAGTTACAGTTTTCTGCAGCTCTCAGGAGGCAGGTCACCTGAAGAATCTGGAAACTGGGAGACCTGATCCACCATCCCTTCTTTTCTTCAGTCAGTCAACATTTACCGAGCCCCTACTATGTACCAAACAGTGGAAATACAAACCTGAGGAACCTGTAGTCCCTTCCCCCAAGGAGCTCACAGTCCAGGGAAGAGCGAACAACCAGCTCTGCCCATGCAAGACCAAACATGGTGCAGAAGGAGACCCATCTTCTACCCCAAGAGGTACAATCTGTACCACTTAAAGTTTCCAGCCAGACGGGGATAAGGCAACTACAAAGCCGAAGCCTGTGTGCCCTAGAGACAAAACTGGTGCTGTGGGGCTTTGAGGGAGAGGTCACGAAGGAGAGATTGGGGAGGCAAAAAGAGAAGAGTGACGAGATAGTGCTTACCCAACAACAAGAATTTCACAGCTGCCATCACTCATTCCCTATGTTTCCTTTTTACCGTTAACAAACGACTTCCAAAATTGGGCATGTTGCCCTCCAGGAGTTTCCAGATCCGACTGTTGGAATAGAAAGGAAGGCAACAAAAGAAAAACTCCTTGGTCCTTTTCGTGATAGAGGCTTCCGGCACAGGGCCTTCACATCTGGGACAATATCAAATAAGCATTCGATTTCTCTCTTAAGTATCTTGTGTTTATCATGGTTAAAGTTAAACCTACTTAAAATAAGATCCAACAGGATGCTCATTTTGTTCACCCCACCCCCACCTGCCACATTACAAAGAGGAAGCGACTCAAGACATTGTTCTATGCTGCTGAGAACAATTCCATTTCCTTCCCATTGGCTGGGTTTTTTTTTGTTGTTGTTTTTTCTTGATACAACATGTACTTATGGGAATTTTTTTCTTCCAGCAGATTTGTGTTATAACACTTAGTACCTCCTGTAGCAACACAAGATCCCCCTGCAGACCAAGGCGGCCAAGAATTGTGCATTTATGAGACAGTGGTTTGCTCCAATGTTGAATATGACCAACATCCTACTGCCTTTTAATGTTGCTATGAAAACAGCTTAATTGGAAAATTAAGAAATGCACACATGGTCAACGAGTATTTTAAAATAAACTTTTAATGCTAAGTGTCACATACCTAAAGAAAAGGGCACAAATCATAAGTGTGTGACTCAATGAATTGTCACAAAGTGAACACCCCCACGCGACATCAGACCGAGAAGCAGAACGTCAGTACCTAGCCACCTGGCTCCTCCGCTCCCACCGTGCTCGCTTTTGACACTGTGGATTAATTTTGCCTGTTTTTAACTTCCTGTAAATGGAATCATATACTCTTTTGTCTTGGACTTTTCAGCACTGTGGGATCCATACTGTATATCACAGCAGTTCCTTCATTTCCTTTGCAATGATGATTAATCACATCCTGGATGGAAGAAAGAACTACACAAATGAGTGCAAGGTTTCCCTCGGGTTGGGACTCCAAGTGCAGCTCCATTTCCTCACCTCCCCAATCTCACGTTGGATGAACAGAGCCAAGCCACCATTATCCACTGAGGGTGGACCCATGGCTGCAAGAGTAATTTCCTGAGAACTCGCTGACCATTGTACCTCCTTCTTTATTAAGAATGTTTCCATTCCCTTCATTGTGAATTCCACTAGTATTCGCTGAGCACCTGCTATATGTAAATCCTTGTGCAGTGAGTGCTGCAGAGATAATAACCACAGCCATGTAGCTCACACTAAAGGAAGGAGCCATAAGACTCGGACCCACATAACTCACTCAAGGGCATAATCTGATTAGAGATGATAAGAGAGAGGCAGGTGCTTTGGAGTTTTCAAGTCAGAGGAAATCACACTCATTCGATGAATAAGAAAAAGCTTTGAGAGGCTGTTTGAGCCTGGAAGGACCAGTGGGACTAACAGGATGATTGGTGGAAATATTCCAGGCCAAGGCTATTATTATCCTGAGTAAAAACAAACAAACAAATAAGCAAACAAAAACAAAGACAGACAATGGGGCACTTGTGGAAAATACTGTGTCCTGATTATCTTAATTGTAGGGAATATTAGGGATTGAGTCTAGAAAGCCAGGTGGGAATTATATTGCAGGGCATTATAAATGTCAAGTGAGGAAGGAATTTATTCCAGTGGCATATTCCACTGCTGTCTGCACGTCAGCCTACAAATGTGTTCAGAACCCCGTTTTCCAGCAACTAACTTCTGTCTACTTTGCTTCTCTCTCTAGTGTCTTTATCCTTCCCTTCACTCCTGTCCTTTTTAAGAATTCTTATTTCCCACTTCAATTTAACCCACTGTAAACTGGTTTCTGGACCCAACGGTCTTTTGAAATCAGTGCTGCTGAGATCTCTGTCTGTCTCAGAGTTCTTGGATGTGAAGAACTGAAGCAACTCTGGCTCGGGGAAGCAGAAGTGGGATTCATGGGGAAGGATGCTGAATGGCTCCCAGGATTGAAGAGGTTGGGAAAGTATGCTTAGCAAACAGGAAGGAACCAAGAAATATCTGGCAGCCTAGGACCCGGCCACCAGAACAGGACTCAGGTTCTCGTTGCCATGGAGTCCTCACACCTCACCTCGGCTTGATCGATCTGACTGCCCCAACTTTTTGCATCACTCTTTCACGAGTCAGGGTCCTGGGTGGGAGTATCCTTCTGGCTGAGCTTGGATCGTGGAGCTGGCCTCTCACCCGAGGATCAGGGAGAAGAACAATTCACCCTTATCTCTTAGCTATTTAGTGAGAGGCACAATTCCCCAAATAGTAAGGTATTCGGATAAGTATAACCTCTCCCAACTGTTAAGCCAAATAGCCTCTTTCTAGCCTTCATCCCCTTTTATCTCTGCACCATGTCACAATGCCTCACCTCCCACACTGTAAACTTCTCTCTTCCCTCAGCATCCAGGATATGGCTTTTTCCTGTTTTCTTCTCTGCTTCTGGCTGCTCCTTGTCTTCTATCTGCCTCTTAAATGCTGGGGCTCCCCAAATCCCTTCTCCTTGGTCCATACTCATAATATACACTCTCTCAAGAGGTTATATTTATTTCCTTGGCTCCAAATGTGACCATAAATCTTTTGCTCTGGCCTTGATGTTCATTCGGAGTGAAGTCCCATGGATACCTCACTGTCAACGTGTCCCAAATGGAACTTTACTCTCCATCCCTGCAGGGCTGCACCCTTTAGTGACCTCAAGTAACAACTGGCCCAACTAGAAATTCAGCCATCCTCAGTCCCCATGTATAATCAGTCACCAAATTCTATTCATTCTACTTCAAAAATGTCCCTTTACTTACTGAAGTATTTAAAAGGTCCTTTGACTCTGCCATTCTGCTTCCCAATTTCCTCAAGCCTTTACAATCTCAAGTCTGGATGAGGGTGATCGTATGAAGGGTTGAGATGGGGTAGATGGAAAATGGCTAAGAAGGTGAAGAATGCAACGATGGATTGTGTAGGAAAAAGGACAGAGTCTAAGATGATTTTAGGTTTCTGGCCTGAGCAACTGAACAACCAAAAGACAACAGTGGGTCTTTAGAAGAACATATACCATGTTTCCCTGAACATAAGACTGAGTTTCATATTAATTTTTGCTCCAAAAGACGCATTAGGGCTTATGTTCAGGGGATGTCATCCTGAAAAATCATGCTGGGGCTTATTTTCCTGTTAGGTCTTATTTTCGGGGGAAACACGGTAGTTTGGAAGCTAGGGCAAGATAGTGTAGTTGTGAGCATGTTGTTTTTGAGACAGGATAACCAGATGGGAGTGTCAGTAGGCCATTGATAGAATAATGTACATGTTGAGAGAAAGGACAGCATTAGGGCCCTGATTTTTGGAGACATCAGATCAACCATCAGCTAGTGGATAAAATCATGAAACTGGATGAGATTAACAACAGGGAGTGAAGAGAGAGAGGGAAGAACATTGAGCCAAGCTTGGACCCCGGAGATGTTGCCATTTCAGAAAAAGCAGAGAAAGAGGAGCCCATCATGGAGGCTGTCACCAAAGGCCAGGGATGGAGAGTCAGGGACCTGGCTACTAAGAGTGGAGTCAAATGCAGCAAGGGTTTGCAAAATGCACGTGACCGTAGCACTTGCGAGAGCAATTTCATCAGAGGCTGGTAAAGAGCCAGACAGCAGTAAATTCAAGAGTGAATGAATGGGAGATGGTAAATAGTAAGTGCAATCTCTCAAGACACCAGAGAAAGGAAAGAATAGAGAGGTAACTAGGGGGAAGGCGGGTTAAATTCCCCGCCCCTTTTCTCAAGGGTGGGAAAGACTTAAACTTTTCAGATAGAGATTGAGAGCATGAGTGCGCAGGAGAGAGAGCAAGCTTGAGAGAGAAACTGAAAATACATGGAAGAGATGGGCCGTGTGTGACTGATGGAGCCACAGCCAGGACAGACATAAGGGAGGAAAGCACGAGTCCTACATACGGTCTCACTAGCTTCTGTATTTCAGGGTCTTCAAGAATATTTTCTTTTCTCTCTCTTTTGAAAGTTTAACTTTGTATTATATTCACATTGTTCAAAACCAAACATTATAAAAGGTACACAAAACACCCCTCTTACTCTGACATCTGCCCAGGTTCCCTCCCACTCCACCCTGTCCCCGATATGTCTCCTTCCAGACTTTCTTTATCCATATGTGATGATGGACAAATATAGATTCTTATTTTCACTCACTTCCTTCCCCACCCCATTTGTTTTTACACAAGGCACACCCTATACTCTCCTTTCTGGATCTTACAGATTGTCACTTAACAATCCATCTTGGCAAATCATTCCATATCGTTGCATAGAGAGCTGCCTTCTTTTAAGAGCATTTTCCTATGTGCTGATGTCATCAATGACGGACAAGTTTGCTGTACGTCTTCATGCCATCTGGTTGAACTACCTGTCAACCATCATATTTAGGCACTTCATTTTCTGAGTACAGCAGGTTTGACCACAATTTTCTGGAAACATTAACCAGTTCTGGTCTTTTCTATATTCCAAATCAGCTAGAAGAGTAATTGGAATTTAAACTAACATCAAAGATTAATACTCCACATGGGAAGACAGGATGCTGCCACATTTCAGAAAAAAAGAAATGTTGTGGGTGGAGTGCGGAAAATGTAAAGAAATCTGTTTTGGGATTAACATCAGGAAATCAGCGGAACTACAAAGCTGACACTGGTCAGAAACTTGGGAACTTGGAGGACTGGGATGGGACAACTGATTCAGGTTTAGCGACAGGAAATGTCACTATTGGCTAAGGGCAAATGCAGAAGTGGCGCTGGTGGTGGCCACAAGTGCAGAGCTGAGTGAAAATCAGAGCTGCCAAACATGTTACTATTTCTCACCTCCTAGATTGATGACTTAAAGTGATTGCTTTGAAATATAATAAGCAGAAGCATTACCGTGTTTCCCCGAAAATAAGACCTAGCTGGACAATCAGCTCTAATGTGTCTTTTGAAGCAAAAATTAATATAAGACCCGGTATTATATTATGTTATGTTATGTTGTATTATATTACATTATATTATTATATTATATTAAAGACCTGGTCTAATTTCACTATTTCACTATTATAGTGAAATAAGACTGGGTCTTATATTAATTTTTGCTCCAAAAGATGCATTAGAACTGATTGTCCGGCTAGGTCTTATTTTTGGAGAAACACAATTGCTGCTTCTCCAGAAATGTTTGTAGGGGAGAAGATTATTTGAATTGGATTTTGTGCTTTGACTAAATTTATAGGACTATATATCAATTTTAACTATTATAACAATAATACTGTGTAACAAATCACTCACAATTCAGTGGTTTTAGAAAACCAACCTGGACCTTGGATGTGGCAATGCATTTTTAGATACAACACCAAAAGCACAGTTCACAAAAGAAAACATTGATAAGTTGTTCTTCATTAATATTAAAACTTCTGCTCTGTGAGGACAGAGTGAACACACTGTGAAGAGAATGAAAACAAGCACAGACTGGGAGAAAATATTTGCAAAGTTCCTATCTGATAAAGGACTTGTATCCAAAATATGCACAGAACTCTTAAATGTCACCAATAAGAAAACAAACGACCCAATTAAAAAATGGGCAAGAAATCTGGACACCTCACCAGAGACGATAAACAGATGACAAACAGACATATGAAAAGATGCGCTACATCATCTGTCTTTAAGGAAAAGCAAATGAAAACGACCTACCACTATGCAAATATTAGGGTGACTGAAACCCACAGCACTGACACCAAATGCTGGTGAAGATGTGGGACAACAGGAGCCTTCCTTCATTGCTGATGGCAATGAAAAATGGTAAGCCACTTTGGAAGATAGTTTGACCATTTTTAAACAAAGCTAAACAAACACAGGCTTGCCAAAACAATCCAGCAATCACTCTCCTAAGTATTTACCCAAAGAAGTTGAAAACTTATGTTTATACAGAAACCTGCACACAGATGTTTACAGCAGCTTTATTCATCATTGTCCAAAATTGGAAACCACCCCCAGATGTCCTTCTGTAGGTAAATGGATAAACAAAGTGTAGTACCTCCATACAATGCAATATTATCCAGCAGTGAAAAGAAAGAAGCTATCAAACCATTAAAAGATATGGAGGAACCTTAAATGCATATTTCTGTGCGAAAGGAACCAGTCTGGAAAAGGAAAAACTGTTATGTAAAGACCGTAAACAGATCAGTGGGTGCCAGGGATATGGGGGAGGGAGGGCAGGGGTAGGAATAGGTGGGGCACAGGACATTCAGGACAGAGAAACTATTCTATATGATACTGCAACAGTGGCTGCCTGACATTATGTATTTGTCAAAATCCATAGGCCTTCATAACACAAAGAGGGAGCCATCATGTAAAACTATGCACTTTCGTTAATAATAATGTGTCAGTATTGGTTCATCAATTGTAACAAATGTACTGCACTAACGTAAGATGCTAGTAAGAGGGGAGAGAAGAAGGGTAGTATATGAGAACTCTCTGTACTTTCTGCTGAGTATTTATGTAAACCTAAAACCGTTCTTTAGAAAAAGTCTATTGTCGTGTTTTTTTTCAAAGTCAGGCTGTAGGTACGTTTTCGGGTCAGATGTGGATTGGCTTAGCTACGCTGGGCTTGGGTAGGTGGCTTTGCTCCAAGCTGTAAGCCTGGCTAGGCTTCACTTCTTACTGTAGGTTGAACTCAGGTCTACTCCACAAATGCTCATTCCAGGGCCCAGGCCAAAGGGCAGCGGGCATGCAGGGGAAGCTCTTTTCATGGTGTTGGCAAAAGCACAAGAGGGCAAGCCCAGGCATTCAAAGACAGGTCAGGCCACAACCACTAAAATTCCATTGGCCAAAGCAAGTCCCAAAGTCAAGCTCAAAGTCAACCGGTGGGAAATAGTCAATATCTCTAGTGGAGTCACGTGGCAAATGGCATAGTTACAAGGAGGCGTAAAGAATTGGAACCAATCTTTCTAATTCTAACCCATAGAGACCTTCTCTTTTTAGGTATCCCCTCTGTTAAGTGACCAGTAGACATTATTCTTCTGCCTTCACCCTTCACATGTACACCATGTATTTCACTGATTTGAAGAAGCCATTTGTTGTAAAACATATCCTTATTTTGTGTACCACTAAGAAAAAAATAATACTGCCAATTAAGCTATGGTACAGTGCTTTAACAATAGGCCTGTTTTGCTCTGACATTTCTTTCTTCTATTCTTAAAGAATGGTGATTGATTCTGTCTTCGGTTGCATCGCTTGGTGTATGATAAGCAATCCTATTGAACATGTGCCGTAACAAGATGTAACCCAGCTTCATCCGCTTGAGGGATCTTCCTTTCTTAGGTCCTGGAGAGCATCTGGTTCCTGCTTTGTCAACAATATCAAATTTACGACTCACTAGTATCACCATACACGTCTCCATACCCATAACTTTTCATTCTAATGCTGAATCATAGCATAATCACTTTGAACTTCCTTTAAGATATAAAGTCAACTCATTAAAAACTAGCAGTATAAAAACTCAGTTGACCTTCTGGCAATATGAACAACTATGGCCAAGTTCACCCATGCATACTGTGTTTCCTGGAAAATAAGACCTAGCTGGACAATCAGCTCTAATACATCTTTTGGAGCAAAATTTAATATAAGACCCAGTATTATATTATATTTATTATATCATATTATATTACATTATATTATAAAAACGGGGTATTATATTATATTAGACCTAGTCTTATGGTAAAATAAGACCGGGTCTTATATTAATTTTTGCTCCAAAAGATACATTAGAGCTAATTGTCCGGCTAGGTCTTATTTTTGGGGAAATACGTTAGGTAAAGATAATTATATCACTGATAGTTCTTTCAAGACACATCCTCATTTGTGAGTTTTTAAAATGTGAAAACATGTACATGCTATAATAAATAAAGCAACTTTATACATTTACATACATTATGCACGTTTGTAATATAGAATTTGATTCACCAGGAATGCTCCAAGGGAATTTTTTACAAGAGAAACAATTAGAGAACATCATACTTCCCAGAGAATATAGGGGGACTTATATAATAATGAAATGGAAAAGTGTCTAGAAAAACACAATTTATCAAAATGCACATGAGAAAAAAATAGAAAATCTGATTAGTAACATAGCTTTTAAAGAAATTTAATCCCATTAAAAAAATTTTTTTCCCACAAAGAAAACTCTATGGTCAGATGACTTCATAGAAATTCTTTCAAATATTTAAGGATGAAATAACACCAAGTTTTTATATTAAAATGTTCTTGTCTTACAAAATTTTCAAACATATGGAAAAGTTGAGTAATAAACCCAAGTATTCCTTTACGTAGCTTAAATAATTAACAATATCTGCAATCTCATTACACTTTTTTTCCAGTTCTCCAGTGCCAAACAAAATGTGTATGTTCCAGTATACCTAGTAAGAGTCTGTGACTTGTACCTCATCAATCTGGCCTGACGACCTTTCTGTCACTTGAACCAATCAAGGTCAGAATATCAGATGAGCCAGGCCTGGATTCTGTGCCCACTCCTGCTACTAGGGTGGGTCAACTTCTTTTAATCCAAAGGGACTTTTTGCACCAATATTATACAAACTCTTCCAGAAAATAGAAAAAACATTTTCCAACTAATTTCATGAGGCTAATATAACTTGATATAAAAGTCTGACAAGGACATAAGAAAAAAGGGAAAGTCAAGACCAAGTTTTACCATGAACGTATATGCAAAAATCCTAAATGAAATAATAACAAATCAAATCCAGTGAAGCATTTTATATATATGGTTTTCAAAATGACAGTTCACCCTTGCATTTCCAAAATAACCATACTCATGTGTGTGTGTATGAAACTGTACACACACATAAACAAGGTGAGTTATTCTAGAAATGCAAAGGTGATTTGTCATTTGAAAATAAGTCAATGTAATTCACTACTTTCACAGAAAAAAAGGAGCAAATCATATCATGTTTATATATTCAGAAGAAGCATTTGATAAAAAAAAAAACTCTAGTCATAATTTTTTAAAATACTCTTAGCAAACTATGAATAGAAGAAAATGTTCTAAATCTGATAAAGTGTACCTACAGCATGATGGGTATAGCTAACAATCCTGTATTCTGGATTTGAAAGGTGCTAAGTGAGTAGACCTTAAAAGTCCTCACCACAAGAAAAAAAATTTGTTACTAGGTGTGGTGATGGATGTTAACTAGACTTGCTGTGGTGATCAATTCACAATATATACAAATATTGAATCATTATGTTGTATATCTGAAATCAATGTTATGTCAATTATATCTCAATAAAAAAGGAAACAATACAAGTGAAAGGATAGGGAGCCACACCTTTAAAACACTAAAATAAAACACTGCCAACCTAGACTTCTACTACCTCAGTGAAAATATCTGTCAAAAACCAAGACAAAATAAAGACTTTTTCAAACCTATAAAAGCTGAAAGTCATTACCAACAGACCCACATTGCAAGAAATGTAAAAGAAAGTTATTCACACAGGAGGAAAAAATGATGCCAAATAGAAGTGTGGATCTACACAAAGGAATAAAGAACACCAAAAATAGCAGCATTGTTCACCACGTGGTCTGGGAACTCTGGGTTGTCCCCTTCCGAGAGAGCTGCACTGGCAAAGTATTTTCAAACGCTAAGATGTGATTGTCTTTTCATACTCATTCTCTCATAGTCTACAGTGGAGTTTTCTAGTGTGATACGGCAACAGAATAAATGCAGATGTGAGGATCTAGCTTTCTTCTGTTAAGCCAGACATTCCAGAGATTTGTTCAAAATGTAAAATAGTGCCACTCGTGTCATATTTTTTTTGAAAAATATATTTTTCATAAAAGCACGTTATTTATGTTAACCTGTAATCTCTTCCATTGTTGTTTTTAAATTAACACATATTACTAAATTTTCTGCCTTAAAGAATTTCTAATGCAGTAAATATTGATATAAATAATCCACAAAAACAGAACCTTTTTAGCATCCTCCATAATATGTAAGACTATTTAAGGAGTCCTGAGACCAAAAACTGTGAGAGCTGCTGTTCCAGAGCAGCTTAGCATTTAAAGGCCTTCGACAAAGATGCCTGGAAATAAGGATGGTTTGGTGACACATAGAGCCATGTGGTTTAAAGAAGGGAAAAAAAAAAGAAAAAGATGAAAGAGGGCTTTAGCAATGGAGGCAGAGAGCACAGGGGCAGAAAACCTCAGTCTGGAGGTTTATACAACATGGAGGTGGGGCACAAGCTTTGAGGAGATTGTCTCGGGTGTAAATCATTTACCGGCTCGCTGTGGACCCGTTGCATCTGGCAAATATAATTGCCTAGCAACTTCAGCGATTAGTTGTGTGAGACACAGATATGATTGCAGAGTACGGGCTGCATTTAATAATCACACCATGTAAGTTGCATCTGGTACATAGGGACACTGTCCACGTCCCTGGTGGCCTCATCACTCACGGCTACCTTTCTGCCTTCGTGTATGCATTTTACTTACAAAGAAATTGCAAACATACAGAAAAAAGGGTGTGGACTTTGGATTTAGATAGCCCTAGGCTCAAAATCTTGCCTAATTCCACCTTCCTGTAGAAATTGCTTGTGCGATCTTAACCATTTCAAGCTTGCACCGCCAGAAACAAAAGTGCCGTGACTTCAGCTAGACCTCTCTCCCTCACCTCCATATGAGGATACAGTGAGAAGACAGCCACCCGTAAACCAAGAAGAGGGCCTTCTCCAAGAACCTGACCACACTGGCCCTCGAATCTTGGACTTCCAGCCTCTAGAACTGTGAGAAATAAATGTGTGTTGTTTAAGCCTCCCCGTCTATGATATTCTGTTATAGCAGCTCGAACAGACTAAGGCAGATGTGAAACATCTTTTCTTGTATTTACTGACCCTTTGCATATAGTTTTTTGAGAAATACGTATCCTTGTCCATTTTTAAGTTGCGTTGTCCTTTTATTGTTGAGTTGTATCTGGCAAGATAATTTTGAGGTGCACGTTCTCTACTGTCTGCAGAGTTCTCCATTTGGGATTAAGACCCATTTGTTCACGCTGGTCACTTGCTTGACCACACATGCTGTATTGACACCTTCCCTTCCGTGTTAGTTTGCTGGGACTGCCGTAGCAAAGTCCCCACGACTGGGTGGCTTAAACAACAGAAATGTATTGTCTCACGATTCTGGAGGCTAGAAGTCCAAGATGAAGATGTTAGCAGGGCTGGTTCCTTCTGAGGGCTGTGAGAAACAAATCCGTTCCATGCCTCTAACTTGGCTTCTAGTGAATTGATTGCAATCTCCGGTGTTCCTTGGCTTGTAGAACCATCCGTTCCGATCTCTGCTTTCAAGTTCACATGGTGTTCTACCCGTGTGCCTGTCTGAGTCCAAATTTCCCCTTTTGATAAACACATCAGTCATATTGGATCAGGGCTCAGCTTACTCTATACGACCTTATTCTAACTTAACTAATTACATGTGCAATAACCTATCCCCCAATAAGGTTACATTTTGAGGTACTGAAAAGTTAGGACTTCAACATATTCATTCAGTGGGAGGCCGTATTTCAACCCACAACACCTTCCTCGTTTCACTTTCCTACTCCCCATTTCCTGTTTCCTGAGGTCACTGTCCAGCAAACAGCATACACGCAAATCCTTACCTTAGGGCCTGCTTCCAGGAGAGCTAAAGCCAAGTCAGACAATCAATCAGGACCTTGCTAAGTTGAAAAGCAAACACCACTGGCAAGTCTTCCAATCATCCCCTTCCAACAGGGTGGAAACTTTCCTTTCTAAAAGGATCAAGAGTTTGAACTAAAAATATTAAGTCTTTGGCTACTTTTCCTAAGAACTTAATATAACTTGGTAACTCTGGGGGTGGAAGTCTTTGTCAATCAAGCTTTTGCAGTTTATTTGGTGATATTTTTAACTCATATCAAATGAGGTAGGTAGGTTAGAAAGAAAGGTTTTTACCAAAATTATGGAGATTGGGGATGGACGCTGTCTAAAATTCTGGATAAAAATTGGGGACATTCCTCCAATGCCCACCACACATGCTTCTGATGAACTGGGGTTTTGGATTTCCCTACACACACCAAGCTCTCATATATCTGTCTGCTTTTGCTCAGGATATTTCCGCTGTCCCACCAACAATTCACAAGTTCTTACACTCCCTTTAAGCTCAAATGTCATTTCTTATTTTATTAGGTTGGTGCAAAAGTAATTGCGGTTTAAAAGGTTAAAAATAATTGCAAAAACCTCAATTACTTTTGCACCAACCTAATAAGTCATTCCCAACTTAGTCTAATCAGAGTGATCGCAGGAACTGTGGGGCAGCCAGCAGTCCACATAAGCTGGTGGCCTGGAGCTCTTGGCAGCCATCTTGCCACCATATGGCACCTGAGAATGAAGCCAACATGTAGATGAGCAGACAAGAGAGGTGGAGAGAAGCCCAGTCTTGAGGACACCATTGAATTCCTGGATCAAACTACGCCACACCTTGCCAATCCCTTGACATTTCAGTGTCATGTGCCAAAGTATTTCACCTGCTTGCCTAACTCAATTTGAACTGGTTATTGCTTTTTAAAAATGAATCCTAGAGATCTAAGACTGAGTCATTCATGAGATACAACTTCCAAGACATGCACGGGACAGCTGTGGGGACTCTCAGCCATCTGCTTCACCACAGCAGGGCTCCTAGAATGACACAACACCTAACTCCTATGTTAAGGCTTTCCTGGGTAGAACATTTTGTTAATTAACTCACATAATTTAGAAGTTCCTTTTATATTATAAACTCAAAAACAACATTCCCTAATGTTTTAACCAAGGAATTTGGGGAGTCTAACATTTTCACAGCACTTAGTGGATACGCAATTAAAAATCTTGAGATGTGATTTTTCCACTTGTTAGAATCGAGAATTTTAGAACTGGAGATTTGAAAGGTACAGAGTCTGCCCCTCTCGTTTTACAGTCGAAGAAACATTTGCACAGACAGTTTAAAGGGCTTTGCAAAGGTCATGGTGCTAACTGGGGGGTGAGCACACAATGTGATATACAGATGATGTATTACAGAATGGTATACCTGAAACCTATGTAACTTTACTAACAATTGTCACCCCAATAAACTTTCATTAAAAAAAAAAAAAGTCATGGTGCCAGCTAATGGTGAAGCCAGAAGGATGGAACCCAGGTCTCCCAACCCCCATTCCAGCACTGTTTCACTCCACTTCTACCCCGAAGAATCTAGCCTAGTACTCGGCACATGGGAAATGCCAACTGATGAAGAAGTGATTGCTCACCGGGCGCTCACCTCAGGAGGGGGTCTGAGAGCATCAGCTATGAGACTTCTCCAAAAGGACAGGGTAAGTGTTGGAAGAGCCTCCTAGCTGCAGGACTCCTGAGCTTAGTTGGCCTGTACTAGCTCCTTAGCGCTGTTTTGTACAGGAACTCAGAGCTCAAGTAAACTGGTTTCTTGTAAGTCCGAGCTGATTCCTCCAGAGTTGCTGCCAGCAAAAACAAACATCCTGGAAGTGACTGGGATTGAACTGGTGCTGCCCCAAACCCCTGTCTTGTATGGCTTCTCTGCAGAGCTAGGAGATCCAAAGAGCTGGATTTCTTGCTCTAAAATAGTAACATCCCAGTCTTTTGGGGAAAAACCACATCATCTCCTTGAAGACTTTGGGTGATCAGAGGGAAAACAAGCTGACCAATGAGATGTCCCATGTTGAAGGATTGAAGGATGTATTGTTTTTAAGCCACCCTGTCCCCTGAGTGATAGGAGATCACAGCCCTCCTGATAAAAAGTCCTGACCCGCGAAACTACAACGTCCACCTCAGGAACCAAAAGCTCAGAACCAGACTAGACTTCTGACACTACAATTAGCCCCACTACAAAAGGCTTCCTGCGTGGCTTTTGGACCCTCCTCTTCTACTCTATTCCTCATTCTAGGGCTAAAATTATACCAGTGCAGATAGGGAGGGACAAAGCGGCCTGCTGCAGACTCAGTCACCAAAAGCACTTGGAGCCCAACCCCAAATCCCTCCTTTTTGTTCAAGGAGTTGCAACGGTAGCTCACAAATGCTCCCCAGTGGCCACAACAGTCCTTCTGTGACTCTGCCATACGCCTTGCCCCTCCCCCACGCTCGGGGACCACTTGTGCCCTGTGTGCATCCCTTCCTTGCCCTGCTGCTGTCTCCCTTCCCACCATAGCTGCTGTCCTCATTGTCACCCTCCTGCTGTCAGGTTGTCTTGTCCTGACTGCCCTTCTGCCTGGGTCCAGCAGTCACTGCTCTGCCCCTTGGAGCTGTCTGCTCTCTGGTTTCACCACTTGGCACTGACAGGCTGTTTCATGAAGCATCTCCCTCTCTCACAGGATGTGACACCAGGCACCTAGTGGGTTGGACTGGAAGGTGAGGTAAGGGATGCACACAACACTGTGCTTTCATACCGGTGCCCATCCCGGTGTCACATGGGTGAATTCCTTGCTCATCAGGCACCCCCAGAAGGCTAGAGAGTAGTAATGACCCAGTTAAGTGAGGGTCTTAATCTCTGGTCCAGCTTCAGCCCTACTAGCCAATAATTCATCCATCCATCGATCTATCCATCCATCCATCCATCCATCAATCCATCCATTGTTCAATACGTATAAATCATTGATCAATATAAATGAGGCAGGCCGTTCTAAGAACTGAGGACACAGCTTTTTCAAAATGAATCCAGAGATCAATACAAGACAGGTGTAAGACAGACAAGGTCTCCAGGCCCTTAGAAGCCTATTTCCCAGTGAGGTGCGATGGACAATAAACAAGTGCACAAACAACATAATTTTGGAGAGTAATAAATGTCCTTGAATAAATGATAGGGCTCAGAGAGCAAGGAAAGGGCGAGGCCAGTGCTTCGGATCAGGGTTAGGGATCTTGCCTTAGAGGAGGTGACCTTTAAACAGATGCCTGGTGGAGAAGTGTTCAGTCACACAGAGTCTGGGAAATGGCTCCAGGCAGGGGACCAGCAGTGCCAGGGCTGCAGGCAGGAAGGAAATCTGCCTGTTCAGATTGAGGCATCATGAGTAAGGGGGAGCCTGGTGTGGGTGAGATGGGAGAGGTCAACAGGGGCAGAGCTCGAAGGGCTTTCTATGCCAGGTGCAGAGGGGAGGCTTGAAGCAGAGGAGCCGTATGGAAAGGCTCTGATGGAAAGGCCCCTCTGGCTGCTCTGGAGAGTGGACTACAGTAACAAGGTTGTGGCAGAAGAGACGGGTGTGGCATGCGTCAGGTGACAGTGTGCAGATGGGGAAGGGGCGGATTCAGAATATATTATTAGTATAGAGACAACCGGATTGCTTTAGGAGCATATTCTAAACACTTTCCATAGAGTCTTCTATGCCTTGATTTGTAATGGCTTCATCACTTAGGTGCAAAAAAAACGGAATTGGAGACTGTCCAAACTTAGTTTCCTAAGGCTGCTGTAACAAATTATCTCCAGTTTAGTGGGTGAAAACAACACAAAGGTATCATTTTACTACAGCTGTGGAGATCAGAAGTCTGAAATGGGTCTAGGGCTGAAATTGAGATGTCAGCAGGGCTGGCTTCTGGAGGCTCCGGGGGAGAATCTGTTTCCTTGCTTTTCCAGCTTCTAGAGGCCACCTGCATTCCTCCATCTTCAAGGCCAACCCTGGCATCATTCCAGCTTCTGCTTCCATCGTCACGTGTCCTTCTCTGGCTCTCCCGCTTCCCGCTTTCATTTATAAGGACCCTGGGGATTACACCAGGCCCACTTAGATAATAACGCAAGATCATCTCCCCTTCTCCAGGTCCTTAACTTTTCCACATCTGCACGGTCCCTTTTGACGCGTAAGGCAACCTAGTCACAGGTTCTGGGGACTAGAACATGGACGTCTTTGAGGGGAGCATTATTCTGCCTACCACACTCCCCATAGATTTTTATTTCCTTGCTGCTTTCTTTATTGTCACATGGAACCGTTTCTAAAGCTCTGGCATCCTTTCTGTTAGCCATTCATTCCTTTCTTCTTCCCTTCCTTTATTCAACAAACATTTTCGGCACATCTACTATGAGGTAAGCAGTCTGCCAGACATTGTGGGGAGACAACTATGTATGCAGCCTCTACCCTCAAGGAATTTACAGTCAGCTTTCCTGAATAGCCTTGTTACTGGTCCAATTAAAGTGAGCTGGCTGGCCGGCGAGGACACTGCAAAGGGTGCAGTCACCGCGTTGCCACCTCTGCTGAGTTTCTGCCCTGAGTCAGTAAAACACCCTCAAAGACGCAGGAAGAATAATCAGTGGATTCACCCCAAAAAGTGGGGGCCAAGATGTGAAGTTGTGGGTTTTCACAACGTGTGGGGCTGACAATCCCTGCGTGGGCGCTGGTGCTGCAGGGGCCATTCACACACTCACCAGCGTCCTCATCTCTGACCTCTCGCCCCGCCTCTCCAAGTGCAGACTTCTGGAAAACACCTGAGCCATTTCTTGGCAACTCTTCCTGAGACTAAACCAGTCTCAGGAAATGCTTGACAAAACACTTGGCTCCCAATGAGTCCTTATCTCTTCAAGATACATACTGAAATATTTACAGATAAAGTGATACACATCTGGGATTTACTTCTGAATAAAACATGTGAGAGGAAGTGGGTGGGTATAGATGAGACAAGCTTGGCTGTGAGCTAATTGTTGAAGCTGGGTGATGGGAATGCAGAGGTTTGTTATACTATTCTTTTTTTTTCGCATGTTTAAAATTTTTAAAAAAAAATAGTTACGGGGGGAGAAGGCCCCACATTTCACCTTATGTCCTTGAAACAAACTTAACATTTGGTTATAGTTTATTGTTTAATAATTGCCTAGATTTAAAAAAAATAAATGCAGGCATACAAATATTTGACAGATTAGTCCTTTTCTACAGTCACTAGATCACAGCAAGGAAGAGAAAGTGCTAGATCTTTCCTGCTGCTCGTCTTGAAACAATAATGGTACTGTTCTTCAGAGAAGAAACCCATAAAACTCTAGAACATTATTCCAGTAATTGGATTTGAAGCGCTAAAGATATCATCTGGAAAAAGATAGTTTAACTTGATTAAGAATTCATGGTGGCTCTCTGTGATGGAGGCGATGAAGTGCCTTGACCTGTCTCAGAATTTTCATAATGGAATCCCTTTGGATCATGAAACTGTGGTTTTCAGACTCTGTACAAATCTGAGAAAAACAACCGTGAAATGGATCTAGCATTTTCTTTGGAACACCTTCACCTGCTTTTTCAGCACTCCCATGAGGCATGTTGTGTGGTTGAAAGACCACAAACTTTGGAGCCAAAGAGTTGACTTACTTGCATCTAAGACACCTGCTGTGTGACTTTGGGCAAGTTACATAAACCCACCAGTTATATAACTTCACCGGACCTCAGTTTCCTCATCAATAAAATGGGCCTATTAATATCTACTTTGCCAGGAGCTGTGAGGATTATTAGTAATGTGTGTAAAATGCCTCTCCCACCACAGAACTCAAATTCATGGTAGCTTATTGTATTTATAATTGCATGTTCCTCTTTACCCCACTCCATATCTCCCAATTAGTAAGTGCCTAAAACATAGTAAGAATGCAACAAATATTTGTTGAATAACATTAAGCCTTGAGATGGTAGATAGAATTAATGGGAAATATTAAGATTATACCAGAATTCTCCCCTTTGCAGGTCACTCATCCTTATGAGAGCGTCTCTAGCTAATTGCTCAAGCCAGAAAACAAAGACCTATTTGTGACAACTCCCTCTTCCTCCTTCTCACATCTAATCAATCACCAAATTCTGTTTTAGTTCTCACTTATCACTAGAATCTACTCATTTCCCTCAAATTCTACTGCTAGCACCTTAGTTCAAGACTATCTTCTTTTTCATCTGGTCTGTAGCAAAGTTAGGTCTCCTCACATTTGTTCTTACTCGTCTATAATCCTTTCTTTTCACTGTAGCCAGACATATTTTTTTCTTTTTTGTCAATTACAGAAAAATTTAAATGGTCACAAAAATAAAAGAGTATGGTAAGCTTCCATGTACCCATTATGCAGCTTCAACAATGATCAATGATTGGCCAATTTTGTTTCATGTATACCCCACCCACTTTCTCCAATATTCTTGGATTATTTGAAGCAAATTCCAGGAGTCATAGCTTTTAAGGGGAATCTTTTCATGCTTTCAGAATAAAATTCTAAATCCTTACATGACTTGCCATGATCTGATTCCTGTTGACTTCTCCAGCTATGGATCAGAATTGGCTATTCCCCATCCCAGACCTGGACAAACCAGTCTTTGCTCAGTTCCTCCAAAATTTTATGTTGTCTCCTTATGGTCCTGAGGCCTTCAGGCTGGGCTGTTTGCAGTGTCCAGAAAGCCCATCCTTTCTCCTTGCTCCTCTTTCACTCTCTTTGCTCAGCTTTAGCTGCTCCTGCTTCTGCTATCAGCCTGCACACCACGGCCCACGAGGCCCCTAACAGACGGCTCTCTCAGTACCCTGTGCTTCTCCTGCAACTCTACACATGTAATTGTCGAAGTAGTTCACGCAAAGATGTCTCCCCTGTTAAAAATAAACTCTGTGGTCATAAGACTGTGTCTTATTCCCTCATGAGGCATCCTGCAACAGTTCAAAACCTTCCTTATAGGAAGCACTTAATAAATATTTGTTGAATGAGGCCCCCAAGAAAGGTAAACACAAAAGCCACATCCATTTCATGTTATAAATTGCTAATAGACCAGTGTCCTAAACCTTTTGTAACCACAAGAATAATACTCAGACCTTTAATTCTAAGTGTGGTTTGTTATAGTCAATATGACTTTTTTAAAAGACTATGAGCTGAATTATGCTAGACACTGAGGATTCAAAGATGAATAATACATGATCCTTCCTCCAAGAGCTGAGTCTAGTGGAAAAGACAGTCATTTAATTGTTTGAAATTGGTAATTTCTCATGTATTATATATAGATGCCAGAATATTTAATTAGCCAGAGAATCTGTAAAGTGTCAGACAACTAAGGATAAACAGGAGTTAACTGTAAAAACAACAGCTAACATTTAGTAGGTCCTTCTTTGGGCCAGGTATGATACAAAGCATATTTCCATGTGATTTCATTTAATCCTTATGACACCCTTTGAAATATGCCTTATTATACCCATTTTGCAGATTAAAAGGGGGAAAAAACCACCAAGGCATTAAAAACTTAGCTAACTCTAAGTAACCCAGGATTTGAAACTGGAGTCTACCCTAAACTTTATGCTGAAGCTGACAAGTACTGCTGACAATCTCTGAGTACCGCTGCAGGAGAAAATAAAACAAAGGACACTTTGCAATTCATCAGTGCTTTCCACTGGGAGTCCTGGTTTCAGAGCTCTGTGTGCACGCTTTCATAGGAAAACAACAGCTGTTGAAAACCTGTTACTGATAAGGCCATGTTTCTATGAGCCCAAAGCACTAACCACTGAATTTGGACTTTGTACCAAATCTTTCCTATAAAGAGAAATTAGCTAGAAACCCTCAAGCTGTGAAGCCACTGCCTGCCGTGAGCTTAGCCTATCTTCTCCGCCAGATGGAAAGCTCTGCATTGTTTTCTTCATTGCACAGTATATCTTGTCTGCTTACCTCCTAAACATGGGTACTGAGCAAGAGATTTTTTATATTTTAAAAGGGAGAAATTATTAGGGTATTGCATGTGTGGACTTTGAAGCATGAAAAGAGTTTTTATATTAATTATGCACATCTGAGAAGTTGTTTTTAACTTTTTATTAAGGAAAACTTCAATCACATACAAAAGTAGACTGACTAACATAATAATCCCCCAAATAACCATCACCCTGCTTCAACAATGATTAACTCATAGCCAATATGTTTCATTTACATTGCCTTTGACTTTTCCCCCTCTTGTTTTATTTTGAAGCACATATGTTTGGGAATATTTTGAATGTTATGTTCTGTTGGTAAAATGTAGAATGTATGAAATCAATAGACCAAATAAACATGACTTGGTCAGCAAGGTATTTGGGAAAACAGTTACAAGAAAGAGGAATAGGCTGTGCAGTGTTGTTGTTTTTAATTAAAATTTATAGGGGTGACAATGGTCAACAAAACTTATATAGGTTTCAAGTGTACAATTCTGTACTATACCATCTATATACCACATTGTGTGTTCACCGCCCAGAGTCAGTTCTCCTTCCATCACCATATATTTGACCCTCTTCACCCTCTTCTACCATCCCCTTACCCCCTAGGTTGTGCAGTTTTGATCACAGAAAAGACGGAGGACTGGCACAGATTATTGGGGGCATTTGCACAGGTGACAATAACACACCATGAATGGAAAGTTTTGGTTACAGACAAGGAATGTGGTGGGTCCACCAGTCACGTGTCTTGAGCACACCATCTCTGTATTTTGTCCCCACACCCACCCCAGTAGGTTTACCAGCAACGTATTTAAGTCATTTGTTTGAGGATCCATATTGTCCCCCACCAACACCTCATCCCATCTTGCCTAAGCCATTGCTGCATGAAAAAAACCAAAAACAAAAACCCTAGAGCAGCACTGTGTACAATCGAAATATGTTAGCCACATGTGGAATTTTATATTTTCTAGTAGACACATTGTAAAAAGTAAGAAGAAAAAAATGAAATTAATGTTAGTACTATATGTTCTTTAACCTAATATATCTAAAATAGTAGCATTCTAATATGTTATCAATATAAAAATGATCATCAAGATATTTTGTACTAAGCCTTACAAATGCAGTATTTTACAGTTTCAGCATATCTCAATTTGGGCTAGCAATATTTTAAGTGTTTAGTAGCCATATGTGACTAGTGGCTACTGTATTGGGCAGAGCAGCCCTAGAGACCCCAGGATAGGGAAGTCAACAGATACTTTGCAATTTACTTGAAAATAATGCTACTAAAGATTTCTGGTAAAAGTTAAAATACAATGTAGAAATACTGGGCTTCTCCAGGAAATCTACTGAAATGAACAAGAGAAACAACCATAAAAAGATTAGACAAGTCCATCTACAAACAAGGAAATAACTGCAAACTCCAAAACCCAGGCTATGAAGAAATGTGCGTCTCTTCAGATCTCGAGCAAGGTTATATATAGCAAGTAGAAAGGATGGTAGCCATTCCTGAGAGGTTCTTTACTTACAACAGTATGGTCAAGTTCAGCAGCTCTGAGGACTGAAATCCTGCTTCTGTTATTTACACACTGTGTAGCTTGGGCGAGCTATTTCATCTCCCTTTGCCTCCGGTTCCTTGTCTTTAAAATGGGGGTCATAAACTCTGGGCCTGTAATAAGGATTAAAAGAAGGAATACACTTCAAACACTGAGAACCCATGTTCGCTTAGCCCATGTTAACCTCTCCATAAACGTTAACCATGAAAAACAAAAACAAACCCAACAGCAACTAAATTGTGGGCAGACAGAGGAATGTGAGAACTGAGCAAAGTGCGGCTGATGCTAAAACAGAATTCATAAGACCTTTTTTGTCTTCTCTGGGGTCTGTGTTCTATCATAATGAAGTTGCCTGGGAGTGGGAAGGAGAAGAGAGAGGAAAACAAAACTGGTTTTGCAGGTGCTGCCCAGACTCCATCACACAAAGTGAAACACAAAATCACTAGACAAAACACCTGTTATCTACGAACCAGTACAGTTGCCTGCAACAACAGTCTGCTTGGGCAACCCGCTCACCTGGAGGGAAATTATTCCACTGAGAAAAAGAACAACATAGATAACCTGGAAAGAGCATTCTGAGGCAGCACACTCATTTTGAAGTTGTAAACTACACCAGTTCACTCCACTGACCCTCTCCAAATTGTTTTTGAACAAAAGGCAGACCCAGATACATATAACTGTTCACATATAGAGATGAGCCAAATACAGAAAGAATGCAACGTAAGCCATCCAAGAACCTCTGCTTCATTGCAAAAGAGCTTCAGGAGCAGATATGACAGGACAGAGAGGAAGATGAAGTAAAATGGCATCAACCAGGAAAGACATGAAATGTAACATCGAAACCATTTTGGAAATAAAAATCACAATAGAAGCAGAAAGAAGTATAGATGTGTCTGGAAAAAAAAAATCAATGACTTGGAAGATGAGCTTGAGAAAATATAGAAGTAGATGGAAAGAAAAGACAAGACAATGATTAGAGATGGCAGACATGAGGAGAGATAACCCAGTGGTACCCATCAACCCTTCTTGGAAGTTACTTGCAAAACCTAGACAATCAAAAGACAGTTCAAAGTAAAGAATTCAAGAATGGGCAAGACATTGCCTTAATTGACAGTTGGTGAGCAAAGAATCCGATTAAATATCAAACTAAGGTAAACAATAGCAAGAATGATCACTACAGAGCAGAATGTGTGGCAGGGTTGACAATGTCAATGTAAACAACCAATCAAATGGTCTAGGAGGGAAAGCTGGGCATCCGGACCCAGAGGTATGAGCGGTGGGGCCTTGGAGGAGCAGCCATCAAGGTATGGTTTGGGCCCTGGTCCTATCTGCAGAAGCACACCTGGCTGTTTGGTCTGCCCAGGGAGTCTGTGATCTTCCCTTTAAAACAAAAAGATTTTTTTTTTTTTTTCTTAAATTAGCCACAGTGGAGTCTGTTGTCATTAAGACTCTGACTGATTAACCGTTCAAATAAAATTTAAGGAAGACAATACATGTGGTCAAAGTGGTGTGTTTGAGAGGAAACTGATACTCATACACCGTTGGTAGGAATGTCGTTCCAAGCTTTTAAAAGGGCAATTTGGCAGATATATTTAAACATAAATTTCTGTGACCCAGAAATTGTTCTTCTAGGAATTTAGCTTACATATTTAAACACACTTTAATTCACTCAACAAATGTTTACTGACCACTGTGCTAGGTGCTAGAGATATTGCAATGAGCAAAACAAACGAAAAGTTTCTACTCTCAAAAAAATAAATCTTTACTCTCTTGGGGTAGAAGGGAAGACAGAAAACAGACAGTAATGAAGGTAAACATTTAAAAGATACAGTGTTTTGGAAGGTGAAAAGTGCTAAGAGAAAAGGAAAAAGCAAGGATGGGGGCCAGGAGGCATCAGGCACTTTGTAATTTCAGTGGTCAGGGAAGACTCTTATGTGAGTAAAGACCTGAAAGAAGTGGAGGATTAAGTCATGTGGTATTTGGAATAAGAGATTTCAAAAAAAAAAAAGAAAAAGAAAGAAAGAAAAGAAACGAAAAAGAAAAACGGAGACAGCAAGTGCAAAGGTCCTGAGGCAGAAACCTATCTGACACATGAAAACAACAGCAAAGAAGCTAGTGTGGTAGGAGCAGAGAGTGAAATATGGAAGGAGATGGTTCAGAGAGGTAATGGCAACGGGGGCAGACAAGTGGTGCGTCTGGCTTTATAGGCCAGATTTTTACTCTGAATGAGAGGGAAGCCACTGGAAAGTTTTGAGCAGAGAGGGATAATTGACATTTTAACATGACTATTCCAGCTGCTGCATTGCAGATGCTTGACTCAGGACAAGGGCAAACACAGGGAACCTGTTCCAGGAGGCTGTTCCAATAATCCAGTCAAGAGATGGATGATGGCTTGGACCAGAGGTGGGAAGCAGTGGAGTGGGGAGAAGTAGTCATCTTACGTGAATGGACAAAACTGTAGGGATAAAAATGTCTAAGGCAATCTCATTTGTAGTTGAGAGAAATAGAAATCACCTAAATGTCCATTAACAGAATGCAGGTCAAATAAATTATGTTACTTTTTTTTTTAACTTAAAAATTTCTGTAGTGATTGAAAGCATGTATTATTTTTTTAAATTAAAAATCTAAGCAAATAATATTAATTTTTAATGCTATTCAATTTTAGCATAGAGGGATATGTTGAAGTTGCAAGAAAAGCATGTTTCTTGAACATTAAAACATGTTTGTTTAAAAATGCAAACCTATAAGTATTGAAATTATAGTTTCTTATTTTAAAAAGTCACACAGAAATCTGCATCTGTACCTGGTAAACTAGTGTGTCAGTAATTCATGACTAATCACTACAAAGCATGTGCTTCTTTTCTTTGTAAAAAATTTTGGTAGAGTAAATATAGTCTAGGAAATGAGGAAACAAGAGGCTTTGTGAGTTGTGGTTTTTAGTGAAACTTGAAGATTGACTTTGCTGTTACCAATCATCCAAGATTTGAATACGCAAAAAAAGATTGTCTAAGGGGAAGTGGATATGTCATTCTGAATCTACATATTGGCCAAATATCCATTTGGTGGCGGTCAAAACTGTTAGATGAAAAGCTCAGTGATCACTTATTAATCACTCACCACATGCCAGGCACTGTGGTTTGTGTTTTTATGACAACTTCTAATTTTAACATAATCTGGTTTCACAAATTTACCCAAGGTCATTAGCTGAAAATATGGAAGAGCTGAAACTCTCACTCGGATTATCTCATGCCAAAACCCACCCTCTTTCTGCTATGACACTTTACATTAGGTAGAGTTGGCTGGATTGAATTGTGAGGCTTTTCTTTGGAAAGAACAGTGTATCTATTAGAATTGCATTCAATTGCTTGTAGCAAACCCGGTCCAAGGAGGCTTTAAACAAGTAAGGGGATTATTTTTCTCATGTAATAAGACGTCTGTAGCTAAGCAGTTTGAGTACTTGCTGCTCCTTTTCTCTTTAGTGTTGCCCTGTGGTCATAAAATGGCTGATAAAATGGCTGCTCCCTCTCCAACCTCACAACTTCACAGTCACCAGGCAACAGGAGGAGGCGCGGCGGTGTCTGCCTCCGGGAAGCAAAAACCTTCTCAGGACCCTCCAGGACCCTCCTGCGTCTCACTGGCCAGAACTGAGTCATGAAACTGCCGTGCAAGGACTTCTGGGAAGGTGAGAATATTAGTGCGGCGCATTGCCTCCCTGAGCAAAATCTGAGTTCTCTTAGAAAAGAAGAAGGGGGAATGGATACTGAGGAGGCAGTAAGCAGTGTCTGTCCCATAAAGAATACCTGACACATCAAGGATGTTCGGGGAGGAACAGCTGCCTCCGAAGTGCTACTGGATTAAGTGGATTGTAGGGGTTCTGGGCACCACTGTTGATGAATTTTGCTTCAAGAGAGGCAGGGAAATGTAGTCTTTGTTCAAAGCTGCCCTGGGCTCAGCTGCAATTCAATTGAATTGCATTCTATTCTATTATGAAAGGAGAGAATGGGTATTGGGGAACAAGCAGGGGCTCTGCCACAGTCGCTCTACCAGCCCCTGAGACAGCGTCCCCGTTGGGTCCGATGTGCACAGCCGTATACTCCGTAATCTTCCAGACAGAAGGGCTCTGAGGGCAGTTACTGACATGGGCTTTGCGAATGGGGGAGAGCAGTGGGCTTTGGAGGATACGTGGGGATGCTAGGAGCATTTGATGACAAATTCAGCCTCCTGGATTGGCCTGGAAAGAGGCATTAAGAGTGCAGGCTGGCTCCTCAGCGACATCTCCTCCTGGCCCTGTCACTAGCAAGGCACCTCACCTTTCTGGTCCTCGGTTTCCTCTTCTGTAAAGGCGAGAAAACCTTTGCTACCTTGTAGAGTTGGTGTGAGCCTGGGTTGAAGCGATGCATGTCCAGCTCCTGTTTTATACTAGACACTCCATAGACGGCAGCTGTTAGTTTTGATAGAAACATGATCTGAACCCTACACCCCCTGCTCTAACTCAGCTGATAGCCTCTCCTTCTCAGCTGTATTCAATCAGCATGCTGTCAGAGAGCATGCGCACCTTGTGAATCCTGTAAGTCCTTCATGCCTCAGCTCACCGCTCCCCTTCTCCAGGAATTCCTCTTTGACCTCCCCAGGTTGGGTCAAGCCCTCCCTCAGTTGCTCTAGCAGCCCGTACTTAATTCTATCCCGGTTCTTATTGCACCCTCCGGTGGGCCTTTACTAAGTTCCTGTCAAGGTCAGTCCAGGCTCGCTGGGAGACTAAGAAAGGCCCAGGCCACCCCTCTTGTTCAACGCTCTGCATGAAAAGGAGGAGGGGAAATTGGGCCCTATTTAAAATGTTTAAATGGCGAGTCCTAGGTGCTCAACAAATACCTGTTGAATATCAAATTAGCACTGTTGACCGAAAAAAGAATGCAACGTAAGTGTGCTATTTGCAGATTTTCATTTGAAAATTTGAATTCATAGTGCACTACAGGCGGATGCTTAGTGGCAGGCACGTTTCAAGTTCTGTCACTTTGTATAGCCCAACCTAGAGACAACTGCCAAGGATCCCCTTAACCACCTTGCTGGGGGGATGGAAGCTCCTTGGGCTGGGGCTGGAGCTTCAAGGCCTGGCACGTGGAAGGGAGTCTCACTGAGCGCCGAGCGCCTCCCACTCCTGTCACTCTCCATCCCTCACCTTGGTGGTTTCAGTGGCGGTTTCGTCGGTTTTCGCTGCCCCGCCAGCAGGCGGCGCCCCCCGGCCGATGTTCCGCCGGGGTCACGACGGGGCGTGCGCTCAAAGGTTGCCCACTGCCGACGCCGGCACTTCCTGGTCGGAGCTAGCACTGCGGCGGCCGCGGTCGCTACGGGGTCTTGGGGGCCGCGTTCGCCGCCCCCGCCCCTTCTCCCGGGAGCGCGCGGGGCGGGGCGGGGCGGAGCGGGGCGGGCGCCCTGGCTCCTGCCCCTCCCTCGGCGGTCACCTGGGGCCGAGCGCAGCAGGTTCCCGAGCGGCCACTTCGTCGCTTGTCTGGTGGGACGCCCAGCGTGGGGGACGCGGAGCACGAGCCGGAGCTGCCGCGCCCCGGGTGAGTGCGGGGAGCTGACGCGCGCTGCCTCTCCGTCCCGGGTCCCGGTGGTCAACGCCATCCGCCCGGCTCGCCGCTTCCCTGATGGGCGTTCTGCGCGTCGGGGGAGAGGAATTTCCCTTCCAGGGATTCAGAGGTTGGGGTTTCTCTACTACTTAAAGGGTCCTGGTGTGTATATGTGGTGGTGGTGGTGGGCGGGGGGGTGGGGGGGGCGCTTGACTGAAAGCCCGAGCTTGACAGGCCCCCGAGCCAGAACATTTAGTTTTGGGGGTTTTTGTGTAGCCTTCGCGCCTAGGGCGCCAGTGGGCTTGGGGCCCCGGGGGGATCGCAGATGGAATCTAGTTGTCTGGGTTGGGTGTATACTCACACCCTCTGTTTCCAGGGATGATAACTCTTAAACATGATAAGAACAGGTGATCTTTTAGAAATAGGTAATATGTAACATTTCCTCTCCTTTCTGGCACATAGAGCTGAGTGTATACACACGTGTATTCATTGGGGTCGGACTTTGCGCCCTCTCTCCTGGCCTTGGGAAGTTGGGGACTGTGCCCCTGCGCTCGCAGGGCTGTGGGATTAAGCCCCAGGGTTTTGCAGAGCTGTTTGTTTTTGGAAACCGTGGCGCCCGGGTTAGTTCCTCTATGACCAGCCTAGGCTAGTTCGAAATTCTCTCCAGATAACCTGGGACCGCCCTCTGGAACTCGTTGGCTGAAGCTCTTTTTCTCACCTGGGCTTGTGGCCTTGGTAGGTGGCAGCAGGACCCGCCCCCCGCATTCCGGAGGCGACCGCAATGAACGGGCCGGTAGGGGAAAAGTCCAGCTGGGAGGAAACGGTTCGCTTCGCCCCACCCTATGCAAATGACTTGGGTGAGGAGCTTGAGGGGGTCCCTCAGACCCCACAGGTAAATCCACACATCACACCTGCAAAGGACGTGAATGAGTGGCTCTCAGAATTACTAATTCCTTTAAGTGAAATCATTTTGCTTGTGATTTTGAGTTTGTTTGTTTTTTTGGACTTATTATAAAAATGACTAATTTGTATCTGGTGGTGCCAAAAAAAAATGTATACACATGACTTGTATTATTCATCTTTTGTTATTGGTACATAGAATTACAATTTTAATACAATTTTTTTTGTTAAAATGCGTATACATTTTTTTGGCACCATCTGTATATATCAGAATAGAATTATTGAGGATTGCCAGTGGGGACCAGCCTGACTGCTTTGAGAATCCCAGGGACTGGGAACCTGTGGTTTAAAAACTATTTAAGAGGCATAAGAGGACAATGCAATGTGTGAACCTTGGTTGGATCCTGATATGATGAAAAAGTTTTCTAAACATTGAACCAATAGAGGAAATTTGTGCTGGTTATTTGATAGCACTAAGGATATTAGTTTTGTTTAGTTATTTTAGGTAATGGTACCTCGTTGACAGTTTTTCAAAAAATCCTTATCTTTTAGAAATACATACTGAAATTGAAATATAGGTTGAGGATTTGCTTCGAAATAATCCGGTTTTGGGGAACACTGCTAGTGGAGAAGTGAGGGCGAACTAGGCAAAAGAAGATTGGTCATGAGTTGTTAGTAATAGTTGAAGCTGGATGAAGAGTATGGGATATGAAATTCCTTACACTATTGTCTCTACTTTTGTGTGTTTGGCATTTTCCTTTAAAAGTACCACCACCATGTGCGAAGCTTTTTTGTAAAAGGTGGGTTTGGAAGGCACTGCTAGTGATTCTAGTTTCAAAGCCCCCCACAGACCCTTACTCTTTTTAAGTTGAGTGTAAAGCCTGCCTCTCCAGACTCATAGAAAATCTGCTCTCTCTCCGCCCTGGCGTGTCGCTTTATTTTGCTCAGAAAGCATAGGGTGTTTGCTGAGTGTGACAGAGCTGAGAGGATCAAGTTGATGCAGGTGGATGCTGGGTCAGCTTTTTTTATACAAAGGGCATTAACAAGCCTGGGGGTTGAGTTGTCTCCAAATGGACAGGTTGTATAACACGTGTTAGCAATTTTTCTGAACTGCCCAAATCCTTTCCACGTTATGCTCATGAAAAAACAGAGCTCAGAGTAGTGAACACATCCATATATACGTAGGATTTGTGTACATTTCTGGAAGCATTGTATACATCAATAAAAAGTGTACATGATAAAACAAATCACAGGGTGAGTGGAGATCTACTTATTACCTGAAAGAGATTTTATCTGTGTGCATTGTCTTTTTTATGTCTGTACCTTGTTTGCTTCAGGCATCGTGATATGTACATATTTAGCAAAGAACTGACTCCTAAAAAATTCTGTGCTATTCTTTTCCTTTCCAAGAACCCTGCTTTGAGGAAGAGAGACATGGGGAGTAATATCTATACTGTATGCATCCTACTTGCTCCCCTCCGTCCCCCAGATTTATCATACAATTCCTACTGATTCTGTCATGCTTGATTAGTAATTTGGAAGAGTGATGATTATTTGAAGGAGCTATTAAAGTTTAGCAGAGGGAGGAAGGGGAGGTATGCTCCTGAAAGATAAAGCCATAGTTCTTAGTAGCTTCCGTGGAACGGATTTTAATGCCTCTTTGCTTGTAAGAGGAAACAAGCCAAGTGAATGTTGTCTGTGACAGTTGAAAATTGAAGTCTCTCAGCCTAGACCTTGCCTAGTGTACATTTGCTAGTGTAAGAGAAAGTTGTAAAGGTGTTTGAAGGATTCGTTGGAGGAAACCAAAGCACACGCCAGTTTTCTCTCAATGTAGGGCAAAATGAGAGAACCAATGAAAGTTCCTATACAGTTGGAAAATACCACAGTGAATTCATGATGGTACTTAAGTGAAATTGTTTGGCTTGTCGGTCAGTTTTCTTTGTGTGAGTAAAAGAAATATGCACCTGTTCACCTGTTAAGTGACATTTTTTTCTGCCTTAGTTATCTAAAACAAGAGCATGGAGACAGAAAAGAAACTTTCCTGGCCCTTAAGTGACCAGGCAGTGACCTAACAATGTTTACTCGCCTCTGTGTGAGGATGATGGAATTGGACTCTGGAGAGTAGGTGGCTAATAGCCATTTTAAGGAATTACCACAAATGTGACACCATCTCCTCCATCCGTCATTTTATTTAAGGGTATGAACACATAGAAAAGCAAATTACTTTTCGTTGACCTAGAAATGAGAGGAAAGGGTGTTGGTGATCAAGTCGGTAACTCTTCTAATTTATAAGCGCTCTGCTTTCATCCACATCACTTCATCCCATCCTGTGAGCTGGAGCAGTGGAGCTGAAGGATTGTTTTAGTTTTTAACAGACGAGAACATTGAAATCTAAAGAAAATAGGTAAGACTTGTCAAGTCATTTCTTTTAGAGACATGGGGAAGGAAATTTAACATTTGTTGAGCGTTCATAGTAGTCTTCACACACACGTTTTTAATTCTCACAAGTTGGGTATTGTCAGCCGAATTTTGCAGATGGAATTATAGCTAAGAGTGGCTAATACATAGTCCACTTGAAGTTTTGCAGCTAGTGAAAGTAGAGCCAGGATTTAAATTGAAATCTGTTGGACCTTCAAGTTGACGTATTTCTAGCCTCTGTGCTGTTGCGCACACCTTTAGCAGACAGCAGAGCTACACACCCAAGAGTTGGTTGGTTAGTCTAGGCAAGCTATCTTTCTGCCCCTCTCACCTGCCCTGGTTACAAACCCGGGACGTGGGCCACCTTCAATGAACAGATATGTTTTATCAGGCCAGCATAGAGTTAAAAGGAAAACTGATCCAACATTGAAAATTGGGAGATTTCAAATATTCACCCCCAAGAATTCCTGAAGACAGTACTGGAGCACGGCCTTCTCTCTAGAGAAGGCTGCAGTGTAGTGCCCTGGTCTCGCCTGCTCCGTCAGTGTCCCCTACCCTTGAGACTGGAGACTATAGCTCTTACACTGTTGTTCCTCTTGCAGTCAGAGGTCTTTCTACCCAAAAATGGGACAATGAAAGAGAGGTTGAGAGGCTCTAGTTCCAAGAAAAATGGAAAAGGGCATATTCCTTTGAGGGAATGAAGAGTCTTGTGTTTACTCTGCAGCGCTTCCATGTCAGAAAAATATGAGTACAAGATATTTTTCTCACACCCTGTTAGCTTTACTCATTTACATAAAACTTTAGAGTTTACTACTCCTGCAATACAACACAAATGGAGGACATGTGTGGGCCAGCCGCAGCGGAGTAGAGGAATGCCTCCAAAATCGCAACCCACTCACTGAGAAGATGGGTCTTGTGCACCTTGGGAGCTCCCTGGGAGTCCCGTGGGGATGGGGCAGGAAGAAGCCCTCTTTCTTGAAGCAGCCTGAGATTGGGGTCCAAATGGATCCTGAGCGTGTGTGTTGGCTCTCTGTAGCTGCTCTGAGGGTTCCCAGGACTTGTGAAGGTACTTGGCACTCTTCCTTCTCTGTCCACTCCTCTCGGTCTGTTCCTACGTACTGTACGGGCATAGCCCCGCCTGAGAGCTCTGTGGGAATAAGGAACTGAGGGCCTGTATTCTAGCCTTGGAGAGCCTTCTGTGATGCAGCTGCAAGGATGGCCTAATTTCCTCATCTTGAAAGGGGGTGCAGAAAGGGAAGAGGAGATACCACAAATGGAACCTTGTGGAATGGTTTTGAGGAAGTGTCACTAGAAGTGGCAGTCTAGGGATATTCATTATGATGAAGAAAGAAACTGACTTCTGCCCTTCAAGGTTCTTTCAACTGTTCTAATAATTAAGTCTACATGAGACAGATGATCAAGAGGAAATAAGCAAATTTAATTATACACATACATACTGGAACCCCACCTCCATGAAAGAGTCAGAGACCAACATACATGAGAGGTTTCTTGGGAGCCCACAGGCTCTTGATTGCCTTCTGCTCAAAATAATTCTCATGCCCAAGTAGCACATCTTGGGGAATCTGGTTCTGAACCCCTTCAACATACCCCAGTGTGATAAGAAAAACAGAACAACGGACGTCTGTAAGTGCAACGCCTTGTTTGGTTGAAAGAAGTCAGCTTAGGGACTGAGGTGTTTTGTATATTCGAAGCCATTGGTTGATTGAATCCTTTCAAGGAGAACTCTGGGATTCAGGTCTGTGGGTGCATGTTCCCTTAGGTAGGTGATTACTAACTCCCTGGTCAAATAGGCAGGTGGCAAGGGCAATTAGGCTGATTGATTATCTGCCAGAGCAAACAAAGGTGAGGGAGCCATCCTGAGTGTGCGCCCCCAGCCAGATGGCTGGATTGCTTCTGGTTCTCCCACCACCTACCTGTGTAACCTTGATTATTTTTTTCACCACTCTGCCTGAGTTTTCCCCGGTGGAAAGTGGAAAGTACTAATGAATAATACCTACTGTGTAGAGCTGAGGATTAAATGGCACTGCAGTGCCTGGCATGGAATAAGGCTTTGCTATGGTTTAGCTATTACTGTTGTTAGAGCCCTCCTTCCTTTACTTTACTTTTGCTTTTGGGGAGTCCCCCCAACACTCCCCCAAAAAAACTTTAGAAGGAAGTCTACAGGGTAGAAATGCTTTCCAGCTCTGACCTCCCTATTTTCGGAGTGAGCCATGGGCTGCTGAACTGAGCTGCCGCGAGGCTTTAGGGAAATGTTCTGTGTGACAAACGCTCACAGGGAGTTTGGAGCAGCTGCAACTTTGGACTGATGAAGAGAACTGGGCTGGAGCCCAGGGCTTTGAACCCAGAGCTTTGGCTCTGTTGTTTGGGGATTAAAATCCATACTGACTTTGGAAAAGAGGTCGAACCCCCTAGCATTCCGTGTGGGCACAGACTCCACCCTACTGTGGAAGAGTAGACTGGTGTCAGCGTGGAATAGGGGCAGACGCAGGGGCACGCAGCCCGTGGAGTCCTGTGCGTCTGGAGCGTCTGCTGTCGGCCGAGGATCAGCACACCTCAGGAATGTCGTGAAGGCCTAATGAAAATGTTATGAAATCCTGACCCAAGCACAGGGAAGTATTGTGTTCTACTTGCCCTTTAGTGGTGAAATCATAGAACAGGTCCACCGGCAGCTTTACAGATGCTGATAACTAATATTTACATGGTATTTTAAAGATAGTTTTAAAAAGCGCTGTCTAATTTGATCTTCGACCAGTGGTGCAGGTTTATTTGTCTGCATTTGTGTCTGCTGCCTTTGCTGCCTGTCAGAAGTACAAAAAGGAACTGAGATTCAGGCCAGACATGAGCTCAGGGAAGGGGACCTAGGAATGGGCTATTCATTTTACTGGTCAGAGAAGGCATCTGAGTTTGTATTCCTTATGCCCCCTAAGGAGTTAGGGGGAACTGTGACACCCTGGGGAGGGAAAGTGTGAGAGCTGAGGTGTTCCCAGGAAGCTGAAAGCATCCATTGTGTCCGGAGAGGCTGAATGGGGGGGCAGCCAGTCCCCCCTGAGCAGCCAAGGCAGAGCTCACCCTTGTTAGCAGCTCCTGCCCAGACCCATTTGTAGAAATGCCAGCTGGGAATCGGGAATTGGGGGAGAAGGGGCTGTGGTCTATTGGACTCCTTCCTCCTCTGCCCCAGGACCAGACCTTACTAAACCCGTTGCTTTTCGCCTCCTATTTCTCCTCCTCCCCCCTCAGCCAGGTATTCCAGTGAGATAGGAATAGCTCCCTGCCCTTACTCCATCTCCCAGCTACCATGTTTCCCCGAAAATAAGACTTAGCCAGACCTTCAGCTCTACTGCATCTTTTGGAGCAAAAATTAGTATAAGACCTGGACTTAATATAATGTAAGACCCAGTCTTATATAAAGTAATATACTATAATATATAATATATAATATAATACCGGGTATAATATAATACCGGGTCTTATATTAATTTTTTTTATATTAAGTTTTGCTCCAAAAGATGCATTAGAGCTGATGGTCTGGTGAGGTCTTATTTTCGGGGAAACACGGTATTAGGCCCCCAAGTCCTGCTGCCTCCTAACCAGCCCTAGAACGGGCTTCTCTCCACTGCCTCTACTGTTTTCAGTTGATACCCGTGTATCTGTTGCCTCCTAATCCTCATAGGCTCCTTCCCTCTTTTCAGTTTATTTTATTCTGGAAAGTTGAAGGAGGATAAAATCATCTGTGACCCCAGGATCCAAAGATATTAACATTTTGGCATATTTCCTTCTACTTTTGTTTTTTATAAATTTAATGAATTTTTGCATTTTATGAACATTTAATTCATTTCATGTTAGCACTTTCACAAAGTTGTCATACTGTGATTAAAATTTACATTGTGTTTTTCCATGTCTTTACAAATACCGTTTGTAATAATTGCGTGCTATTTCAACCTATTTTAGCCCTTCTCTTAATATTAGGGAACTAAGTGGTTGTTCTTTTTTTGATGTTATAAATCATTCTAAGTTGAATATACATAAACCTTTGATTCTGTGATACAATATATTTGGTCTTCATCCCTGGTTCCTGGTACAGAACTGGTGAGAGGAGAGTCTTTGGTTATTCATAATACACCTCTTTCAACCTTATCTGAGTTTATGCTAATGGAGTGGGTGGGGACTGGTTACCAGGAGAACCAACCAGATGATAGGGTTGGAGCTTGCAGTCCCACCCCACGACCTCCAGGGTGGGGAGAGGGGCTGAAGATGGATTCAGTCACCAATGGCCAATGTTTAATCAACCATGCCTAGCTAATGAAGCCTGTATGAAAACCTAAGCAGTGGAGTTTGGAGAGTTTCCAAGGTGGTGAGCACAGCAAGATGCTGCTGAGGTGGTGTGCCCAGACAGGGCCTGGAAGCTCTGCACCCTTCCCCATACCTCGCCCTATGCATCACTTCCGTTTGGCTGGTCCTGACTTGTTTTCTTTGTAATAAATCAGTAATAGTAAATGTCACCAGAAGCTCCCCAAAAGAATATTAGAAAGTGGAGAGACTTTAATCATGTAAAAAGTTTGCAAACTGGGGAGTTGCAGCCTCTGGCAGAAACCAAAGATGTGCTCTGCTGTGACAAAGGGAAGGCCACCTTTTACAGAGGAGGTTCCCACTTAGGTCCCCAGCTAGGTTTTATGTAAATGAGGTATCCAAATTTGTAAGGTTCTGATTGGTCTGAATCACGCAGTCCTGATTGGTCAACATTGCGCGTCCTGTTTGGTTGGTATGGAGCAGTTCTGATTGGATGGGGCAGGTATCAGTCCACAGGTCAAAAGACAGGACCGGGAGCTCACTCCCTTGTAATAGTTGAGGAGGCCTGTGTAAATGAGCAGGGCACAGTGTGGGAAGCCCAGAGTTAAATCTGAGGTTTTTTCTGGTACATAAAAAGCCCCTGTCAGCAGCTGGCCGCCAGACTCTCATTATTTACAAAATTGGGGCCCTCAGTAGACCGTGGGGAGTCCATCTCAGCAGATAAATTTTTTTTCGGGGTCCACATCAGTGAAGTGTTTCTCTGAGTTCTGCGAGCCATTAAAGCAAATTATTGAACCTAAGGAGGGGGTCATGGGAATTCCTGATTTATAGCCACTTGGTAGAAGTTCAGCTGATAGCCTGGGACTTGGGACTGGCATCTTTTGGGACTGAACCCTCAATCTGTGGGGTCTGTTCTAACTCAGGGTAGTTTGTGTTAGAATTGCTTGGTGTAGAAAAACCAACGCATTTGGTGTTAGAAGTGTTTTGAGTAGATACAGTGATTCTACCTTTTGATTCCATTTCACATTATTTGGGACAGATTCCTATGAATAATTACTGAACCAAAGGTTTTAAATCCTAAAAATTTTTCTTTCATTTTGGAAAATCTGATAAACAAAGGAATGTAGAAAGGAAATTCACACCCACACTCTCACTAATCAGAGGTATTCACCGTGAATAGCCTGGCGCTCTCCCTCCGGGATGTGTGCCATCTACTGCCTAGCTTTTCCTGTGGCCAGTAGCACAGCATCACGTGGGAGCTTGTTAGAAATGCAGAACCCTGGGCCCGTCCCGGACGTCCCGAATCAGAATCTATCTTTGAACAAGATCTGCATTCAACTTTGAGAAGTATTGGTCTACAAGGCCATGACCTTACCAATCTGCTTACCAGGCAGGTGGCCTGGCATTAATTACCTCTGATCTGTGTAGATAAATACAATTTTTTTCTTCACCTGATATTGGGATAATAAATTTTCTCCTCGTTTCCCTTAAAGTTCTTCTGACTGGTCGAATAATTCAAACGACATACAGCAGATGAACAGGAGAAAATCAAGTTTTAATACATTATTACAGGGAATTCACTTAAGGGTGAATATTCCAAAGACAGTAAGGCAAAATGAGGTATATACGCATATGTCCTTCAGAACTTAGGAGGTGGAAGTAAGGCGATTCACAGGGAGATGAAGAGTTATTGTCTAGTAAACAAATGTGTATTGATTGGGTCATCTTGAAACACTGGGACAAGAGAGAGCACTTTGATCAAATGGGCCTTGCTAGGTTCCTCCATGTCAGTCACCCCTAGTTCATATTAAAGTGTAGTCATTTTATGATGGTTGCTTCCTTCTTGAAGCAAGTCCTTTGTCTGAATTCTTTTAGGCAGTGAGGGGAAAAGTCATAGGTTCTTCCTGAGCCCTTTGGGCCTTGGTTGTTTTCAGGTAAAGTAATCTTCATGCCAGAGTGGCACATTTTGGGGGTGACTCTTCTGTACCACTGGTTTTCAACCTCCCATCCCCCATTCGGTAAGACTGAGGACGAGAGCACCTCCCCTCAGGAGCCCCGATTCAGGGATCAGCAGAATCTCTGGCAGGCAGGGGGATTTCCACTATGTACCCCTGTGAGAAGCCCTGATGTACAGACAGCTTTGTCTTGCTTCTGTCATTTAACATTTTTATGTCAGCATTTTCCAGTCCTTTAATTTTTCTGACAAGCTTTCGTGGATGCAGATAGTAGTCCACGTTAAGACTATTGTGTAATTCATTTGACTAACTTCCCTATTGTTAGGCATTTAGGTTGTTTTGGTTCTTTGGGGGCAGGAGAGTGTTCTGTAGGCTATTATAAGTATGCTGAAGTGAACTGCTCATTGCAGTAATTACTTCCTTTAACTCTGATTATTTCCTTGTGATAAATTACTGGAGTGGTGATACTGTGGCAAAAGGCACGAATATTTTAAGCGCTCCCTAAAATGTACCAGGAGTGTCGGAAGGGCCCTGGGGCGTGTGGTCTGGGCCATGTCTTGCTTGTCATCACACCTCCAGGCCTGGCTGAGAGCAGACTAAGGTGTGGGGCTGAGGGAGACCCGAGTGGAAGGGAGTTGCCAAAAGGGTGAATGGCTGCCTGTGCCACTGATGTTTCCTTCCTCCAGGCCTGAGTCCTGCGTTGTAATAAATGCTGCTGACCAGGCAGCAGCTTCCTTCAGGGTGTGTTCCCGCCTGGGCTTTGTCTTCCAGTGGCTGGGGGGCAGGACAGGAGGTGGAGCGGATGGACCTACAGTTCATGTGTTCTGGAATCAAGTGTGACTCATTGATTCAGTTTGTCTCATAGTAAGTCCTTTTTTTTTGGTGTATTTTTAATAATTTAAAAATGTATTGAGGTACATACAGTAAAATGCACAGATCTAAATTGTTGCATTTTGATAAATATATACACCCATGTCAACAAAATGCCTGTCAAGATAGAGAATATTTTCATGCTCCAGAAAGTTCTCTCGTGCCCCTTTGCAATCTTCGTGCCCCTTTGCAATCTTCCTACCCCAGAAGGAGATTGTTCTGATTTCTAGCACCGTAAGTGAGCTTTGCCTGTTCTTAACTTCATGTAAATGGACTACAATACAATAATACAAAAAAGAGTAGACTCTTGTAAATGGAATACAGTATACAATAGGAGAACAAAAGTGGTGGCTTCTTTTGTCAGCATGTTTCTGAGATTCATTTGTCTTGTGTATTTTAGTAGTTTCTTCTTTATTAATAGCTAATATTCCAGTCTTTGATTATACCACAATTTATTTATCCATTCTCCTTGGAAGACCGTTTGGATCGTTTCCCGTTTGGGGCTATTATGAATAAAGCTTCTCTGAACACCCTAATATAAGTCCTTTAAAACAAAACAGTTTTATTGAGGTATAATTTACGTGCCATAAAATCCTTTCATTGTAAGCGTACAATTCTGTGATTTTTGTAGACTTGCACAACCATCACCACAATCTAATTGTAGAACTTGGCTGTCACCCCCAGAATCCCCTCATGCCAGTTTGCAGTCAGTCCCCACTATGCCCAGGCGGCCATTGATCTGCTTTCTGTCTCTGGCCTCTTTGGGGTATTGCCTATAAATGGAATCCAAGAATATGTAGTGTTTTGTGTCTGGCTTCTTTCACTTAGGATAATATTTTTGAGGTTTGTCCATGTCATGTATCAGTACCTTGTTCCTTTGTATTGTTGCATCGTATCCAGTTTTATGGATACACCACATTTTGTTTATTCACCACTTGATGGACGTTGGAATTATTTCCAAGTTTGATTATTATAAATAAAGTTTCTATGAACATTCATGCACCGGTGTTTGTATAGACCTATATTTTTCTTTTTCTTGGGTAGAGTCTTAGTAGTGTAATAACTGGATCATGTAGATGCTTAACTTTAAGAAACTGCTAAACTGTTTTCCTAAAGTGGCTGTGTGAGGGTTTTGATTTCCCCACATTCTGGCCAACATTCATTATTGTTTGTTGTTTTGATTATAACCATTCTAATGGTTGTGTGGTGGTATTGCACGGCAGTTTTAATTTACATTTCCCTAATGATTAATGATGTTGAGCACCTTTCCATGTGCTTATTAGTCATTCATATATCTTTGGTGAAATGGCTAGTTAAGTCTTTTTCCCATTTTTAAAATTGGGTTATTTGTCACTGTCATCTTACTGAGTTTCAAAATATTTTAAATATTAAAGTGAAAATATCTTAATAAAAATATTCAAATGTTTTTTAAAATTCTAGAGGCAAGTTCTTTATTGGATATATGATTTGCAAATATTTTCTCTGAATCTATGACTTTTTATTTTCTTAATGATGCCTTATAAAGAAAAAAATTTTTAATTTTGAAGTCTGTTATCAATTTCTTTTATGGTTTTTGTTTTTAATTACACATCTAAGAAATATTTGCCTAACCTTGTATAAGTCTTTTTTTAATAGGCTTTATCTTTTTCTTGTTTGTTTGTTTTTTAAGGAGGGCACAGCCCACAGTGGTCCATGCGGGGATCGAACTGGCAACCTTGGTCTTATTAGCACCACGCTCCAACCCACTGAGCTAACCCGCCACCCCTAGACTTTATCTTTTAAAGCAGTTTTAGAGTCACAGCAAAATTGAACAGAAAATACAATTTCCCGAAGAGATTTCCCATATAGGTATATCCAGCCCCACGCATGCGTATGCTCCCCCATTATCAGCATCCCACATCAGAGTGGTGTATTTGTTACACCTGGGGAACCCATGACACAGCGTATCACCCAGAGTCCATAGCGTACATTACTGTTCACTCTTGGTGTTGTACATTCTATGGGTTTGGACAAATTTGTGACATGTACCCATCGTTATAGTATCATGCCCAGTATTTTCACTGCCCTAAAAATCCTGTGTTCTGCCGGTTCATCTCCCCCCACTCCAAACCCTGTCACCCCTGTCATCGCAGCCACTGTCATCCCTCCCCACCAGTCCACAACATGATTGGTGTAGGTTGTCAGCCGCCACATTTGCTGTCTAGTGTTCTCCCTAGTCATAGGTCACTGACCCTAATGACATGTATTCACGAGTAATTACAGTGCTCTACAGTGTGATACTGAAAATCTCTGTGCTCCACCTATTCGTCCCTCCCTGGCCTCTAACCCCTGGCAACCACTATCTTTGTACTGTCTCCATCATTTCGCCTTTTCCAGAATGTCATATATTTGGAATCATACAGTAGGTTTTACAGATTGGCTTCTTTCACTTAATAATATACATTTAAGGTTCTTTCATGTCTTTCCATGGATTGATATGTTTTTGTTGTTGTTTTTAAGTGCGGAATAGTCACAGTTTATCCACTTTCTGAAGGACATCTTGGTTGCTTCCAGCTTTGGGCAGTTAGGAATACAGCTGCTATAAACACGCATGTCCAGATTTTTGAGTGGACATGTTTTCAGCTCTTGTGGGTATATACCAAGGAGCACGGTTGCTGGGTTGTATGAAAAAAAAAAAAGCTTAATTTTGTAAGAAACTGCCATACTGTCCTCCAAAGTGGCTGGGCTGTTTTGCATTCCCACCAGCAGAGAGGGTCCCCTTTTGCTCCACATCCTCTCCATTTGGTGTGATGTAAAGTCTCCTTGCGAACATGTATTTTAATTCCTTCTGGATAAAATACCTACGAGTGGAAGTACTGGATCATAGCATACGTGTATGTTTAAGGGCCAAAGGACTGTACCACTTTACATTCCTGTGTCTTTCCTAGTACTTGGTATTGGTCTTCTTAATTTTAGCCATTCTCATGGATGTGAAATTGTATGTCAGGGTGGTTTTAATGCATCTTTTCCTGATGACTAATTATGTTAAGCACCGTCTCACGTGCTAGTGACCATCTGTACTTTTTTTTGAAGTGTTTTCAAGTATTTTGCCCATTTTGTTTTGAGTTGTTTGTCTTTTTACTATTGATTTGTAGACGTTGTATGCATATGGTCTGGTAGTGTGGGCACCAGGCCTTTGTTAGATATATGTGTTGTGAGTATTTTCTCCCAGTGTGTTTGTTGCCTTTTCATTTTCTTATGAACAGAATAGTTTAATTTTAATAAGTCCACTCTATTCAGTTTTTTCTTTGATGGTTATGTTTTGCTTAAGAATTCTTTACCAACCCTAAGGTTGCAAAGATATTTTCCTTTGTTTTCCTTCTAGAAGCTTTAGATAGAGTCTTAGATTTTATGTTTAGGCTGGTAAACCATCCTGAACTAATTTGTGTGTATGGTGCAAGGTGGGATTGAGGTCCTTCTTTTTCATACAGCTGTGCAGTTGGTCCAGCATCGTTTATTGAGAAGACTTTTTACTCCATCGCATTGCATTGGTACTTTCTTGTAAATCAAGTGGACTGTTTGAACTCTCTGCTCTGTTCTTTTTGTTCTTAAGCCAATACCACGCTATCTTCAGTTCTGTAGTTTATCAGTCTTGAAATTACGTAGTGTAAGCCCTCCAATTTTGTTCTTTTTCAAAATATGTTGACGATGCTGGCTCCTTTCATTTCCATGTGCATTTTAGAACCAGCTTGTCAATTTCTACAAAAAAGGCTGGTTGAATTTTGATCAGGACTACATTGAATCTATCAGTCTGGGGAGTACTGATGTGTTACTATGAATCTTCTTTAGGTCTCATATAGTTTTTCTCAGCAGTGTTTTATAGCTCTTAGCATGCATGTTTTATACATATTTCAAAAGACTTATTTCTATGTATTTTGTGTTTTTGAGTCTATTATAAATAAATTATATTTTCCAAATCTTGTTTGGAAAATATACACAGAGGGTGGCAAAAATATGTATACACATTTTAAGATAACATCGCTTAAAATGTGTATACATTTTTTTGGCACCCCTGGCATATACTGTGTGTGTGTGTGTGTGTGTGTATGTATGCAATTTTTTAAGTTGACCTGATCTGTGAACTTACTAAAAATTAACTTATTCCAGTAAATTTTTGGTAGATGCTTTGGGACTTTTCTGTATATATAAATATCATCTACAAATATCCTTTCTAAACTCTATGCCCGTTCTTTTTTCGTTCTTTTTTTCTTACCTTACTAAACTGCCTGTGATATTCTAAAATGTTGAATAATAGTGATCACAGCAGATATCCTTGCTTGGTTCCTGATTTTCATGGGTAAGTTGTCAGTCTTTCACAATTAAGTATGATAATAGCTGTAGATTTTTCATATGTCTTACATCAGGTTAAGGAAATTTCCTGCAATTTCTGCTTTGCTGAGAAGTTTTTATCGTGAATGAGTGTTGAATTTTGTCACAAGCTTTTTCTGCACCTTTCTAGATGATCATATGGTTTGTGTTCCTTTATTCTCTTCATGTGACTATGTCTCTTTTTAATCTGTTGGGACTTTCTCCTCACCACAAATTAGGGAAGAGACCACTATTATTCATTTTTAACACTGGAACATCTTGGCATCATTCATAGAATATAGATAGGTTCAGGAGCATAATTTAGACACTTTGAATCAGATAATCTCCATAAAACACTTTATAAAATAAAAAGCACTGTTTGTATTTAGGTATAATTATTGACTTAAGCGGCCTATCTGCCCCCTAAACTTCTCTTAATCTCTGAAACTTTCACCATTGGTCTCCTGCTTTAAAAAATCAGTCTGAGGATATGTGTATATTTTGCAAACCCTGAGGGAATAGAAACAGAGCAGGTGACTGTTGTGGAAGCAGAGTGAGTGGGAGTGGGTCTGGGATGCAGTCGTAGAGACCTAAGGGAGACGCAGACCCTGGTTGGCTGGGCAGGCTGTTCCAGGTGGTGTGAGGTGGGCACACAGTCTCCCTCAGGTGGGTGGCCTGGTTTGCCTTCTCCGAAATGACAAGCAGAGCCATGGTTTCGGAAACCACAAACAGCTGAACTTGAGCAGTGTCGCATCTCTCTGGTTTTGTGTCATTCCAGGCGCCATGTTCGGTAGCTTGGGCTGCGAGTGAGGTCTCAGGAACTGCTGAGCACAGATTTCTGAGAGGTACTTTCTAGGTCCCTGGATGCTTAACCCCTTCCTTTGCTCAAGTGCAAGACTCAAGTTGATGGTAATCACTGAGGACTAGGAAGTGATCTCTAGTTCAAGTGTCCTTTGAAGACTAAACCTCTTTTGTACGCTTGTTTGCTAAGCAGTCATCCCATATGTATTTGGACCTTTCTGGTGCTGGAAACACTAGCTCCCAAGCTAACACATTGTACTTTGGAACAACTCAAATTCTTAGAACCCTTTAACTATTTTTCTTATGAAGCCCTTTCCCTCATTTGTTGACTTCTTTAGGTATATTCCTATTTACAAGTATTGATATCTATATTAAAATTTGATAACAAAAACTGAACAGTTAGTACAAGGTGTAGAGATGCCTTTCTCCTTAATTCTGAACATTGTACTTGTATTAATTCTTTTCCCACCAAAATGATGAAGTGAATATATATGTACAATTTGTAGTTAAATAAGACGACACAGTTCACATTGTGAGGGAGGGATATATGAAAATATGCATCCCTACAATATCTCAAGCAAACATAGGGCACTGGGTAAAAATGAATGATAGCTATATGGGAAACAGAATCATATCACTGTAACCTAATTTTTTCAGGAATGTTGTAAGGATCTGGAGGAAGCAGGGCACATACTATATCTTGAGTTTCTCAAGCCATTGATTTAATTAAGGATAATGCAATCATTGGTGACCCAGGAAATCATCAGCGACCCATCAGTTTAGCTCAGATGATACACCAGTCAGATGGCGGGAGGTTATACCGAGACATTATCAAGGAAATGGTGCCCGAGTGGGACAGCTCTTTTCAGCTAACCTTGCAGAGCTCAGTCTGGGACCCAGTTTTGTTTAATCCATTTTTATCCATGACCAGTAATGTACTGTGTGTATGTGCTGTTTCCAGAGACACTGGAAACAGAAATCAAAATAACCTGGATAAATTGAGTACTTACAAATTGGACAAAGTCAAATGAAGGCTAATTCCTTTTGTAAGTAGGAGGTTCAAATTGGAGAATGGTTGGCTTCATGCCTGTTCCTGGCAGAGAACGCCCCTGGGCCATGTGAATCCCAGTGTAGCTGAGCCATCAGTAACGGGGATGCAAGGACATGCAGAATAGCAACTCTCAGAAGTCAGTGCTCTGGTTAAAAATACTTAGATGAGGCTGAGAGCAGGCAGAAGATACGGTGAAGGTTTATGGTGGATTACATTTTGCGATAGAAGCCGGGACATATGCAGTAAGAGGAGAGGAGTATGAAATAGAACTATTAGAAGTATTTTGTATTAAGTAGGATGGGCTAAAATGCTGTAAAAATAGACCAAAAATGTAGTGGCTTAAACCTAGTACAAGTTTATTTCTCTCATGTAACAGTCCGAGATGGGTATGTCAGAGGACCCAGGAGCCAGCTTAAAGGAACTCTGAAAGGACGCATTTGGGAAAATTGAATCATTCAGGTGACAGTGGATTATAATACATGGAATAAAAATAAGTCCATGAATCCATAATATATGTCCAGGGGGAAAAAATTGGCAGCTCATACAAGCAGAATGAATCAGAGAATTAGAAAATCACTATTGGGGCAGCCGATGGCTCAGTTGGTTAGAGCATGAGCTCTCAACAATAAGGTTGCTGGTTCAGTTCTCGCATGGGATGGTGGGCTGTGCCCCCTGCAACTAGCAATGGCCACTGGACCTGGAGCTGAGCTGTACCCTCCACAACTAAGACTGAAAGGACAATAACTTGACTTGGAAAAAAAGGCCTGGAAGTACACACTGTTCCCCCAATAAAGTCCTGTTAAAAAAAAAAATGCCAGTGCTGCTTACTAGGCGTCCTCGTGAGAGTGCCATCATCTCTAAACCCCGCAGGGCAGTCCCCGACGCACCGCCGTGATGCCCAGGGAAGATAGGGCACCTGGAGGTCCAACCACTTACTTCCTTGGGATCATCAACTGTGGGGTCATTACCCAGACTGCCTCACCGTGGGAGCAGACAGTGTGGGCTCCGGGAGATGCCGTGGGTCTGCACGTCCCCCCTCGAGAGACCGATGGGCACAGGGCCATCCGAGGGCATCTGGAAAACATTCCAGCTCTAGAGACATGGTGGCCTCATCTCCGGGGAATGTGAGCTGTGTGTTCCCGAAGGAGGACCTCACAGATCAGCGACGTGCTGCTGGCCAGTAAGTCAGTGTGCCAGCCTGGAACACTGCTTGGGGGCCCGAGAAGACCTCCTGAGTCCAGGCTGTGGGCATCACCACTAAAATCTCCAGGGGCACCACTGAGATCCTGAGTGACGTGCAGCTGAGTGAGACGGGGGACCGTGGAGCCAGCAAAGCCACACTGCGGGACATGCTGAGCATGTGCAGGCTTGGCGTCCAGAGGGGCTCACGGGCGGCGTCCGCAGCCCTGTCTCTTAAGAGGCAAACAGCATAGTTGAAATTTCTGGGTTTGAAAAAAAAATTTTATGAGCAATGCTGACCATCTTATGTTTAATAGCCGTTTATCCTTTTTTTGTTAATTGTCTCTTCAAATCCTTTGCTCATTTTACTATTTCACTATTGGGTTTATCTTTGTCCTGTTTGATTTCAGAATTCTTTATAAATGAGGGAGATTAATATTTGATAAAGTTTTCCCAGTTTGTTGTTTTCTTTTGATTTTGCTATGGTTTCTATGCCAGGAAGTGGTGTTTATATTTGAGCTTACCAGTTCCTTAGAGTTGGAAGTATCTCTGGTTTCCAGTGTCGTGGAGGAGCCTGACTGCATTCTCATTCTTTTTAAATATCTTTTTACAGAAAAATAAGACACAGAATCAGAAAGCCTACACAACAATGTGCAGCTTAATGAATTATCATGAGGCAGACACTCTTGTAACTACCTTTCAGATAAGGGATAGAACTCGGCTCCAGAAGCTCTTTTTGGGTGACCTCTCCCAGAACCAACCCCTCTTCCCCATAATACAGTAAGCACTTGCTTGCATTTCAAAAAAATAGTTTTAGCATCCAAATATATACCCCTGAGTACTTTAGTTTAGTCTTACCCTGTCTTTTAAGTCTCTTTTACTCTGCAGATTACTTCCCCATTCCTTTTTTTGCGCCCTTGGCCTATTGAAGAACTGGACCATTTGACCATTAGAGTTTTCCAGTGTGACTTTTGCTGATTGCACACTCATGCCACAGCTCAGTACGCCCTCTGTATTTGTGTCAGTATGTCCGCTGTGCGATTTCTTTCCTTTTTTGAAAAATAGCTTTATTGAAGTATGAGTGACATACACTAAGCTGCATGTATTTAATGTGTACAGTTTGATACCTTTTGCCATATGCCTACACCCATGACAATACCACCACCGTCAGGATTGTGGACACATTTGTTATCCTCAAAGGTCCTTGTGCCCTTTGTGACTTCTTCCTCCTGCCCCTCCATATCTCCTTGGCAACCAATGGTCTGTCATTACAGACTGTGTGTTTTCTACGATTTTACATAAATGGAATCATGAAGCATGCGTTCTTTTTCAGCCTGGCCTCTTTCACTCAGCATAATTATTTTGAGATTTCATCCGTGTTTTTGCATGTATTGAGAGTTCCTTCCTTTTCGTTCCTGAGTAGTGTTCCATTGCATGGTGTACCACTGTTTCGTTTATCCATTCGCTTGTAGATAGAAGTGTGGATTGTTTCCAGTTTTGTGTACTCAGCATTTCTTGCAAATTAGTAGTTGGATCCAGAGATTTGATCGACTCAGGTTTGGCCTGGAGGAGGCACAAAGTGTCTGGTTTCTCTCCCGTTGTGATGAACATACCAGTAGATGCTTAACATCTATATCTGTTAATTCATGGGTGGGAGGTTGGGGGAGAAGAGCTGGTTGCAAAATGGTGGAATTTAGAGTCTGCAATTTATTTTTCATTTACAAGTTGGAACACCCTTTGAAGAGGTGCTTCTCCTCACGTACTATGTGGTTACCCAGTGGTATGTCTCCTATAAGTCAGGGTAACTGTGTTATTCTTTCCCTTAATTTACCCATTTTTAATTTATTCTCAATTCTGTGTACGAAATCTTCTTTTTATTTTCTCTTGGGAAACTGGTAATCTCTTCTCTTTCTTATCATCGTTTTGAAATTTCTGATTTGCTTTGGTATGGGTTTTCTTCCGTTGAGATGGCCACTGATGGACTTGCTCACTCTTGAAAAACCTTCAGTTCTAGAGAATAGTGTAGCTTTCTCTTCTTTGATTTCTTCCCCTTCAGTTCTTCTCTTTCTGTGACTCCCATTATTCAGATTTTGCACCTGCTGAATTGGTTCTCTTATCCTTCTCTCGATTTTCTTGTTGTATGTTTTCTGGGAAATACCCTGAACTTTATTTTCTAACTCTTTTGTTCAGTTTATCATTTCTGCCATCATATTTTTCTTTCCCCGAACAGCTTTAATTTTGTTTTCTGTTGTTTTAAACCATCTCCTTGTTTCATGGATGCAATATGTTCTCCCTGGAAACAATGAGTTTCTAAATAAAGTTTTCTTCTAGCATCGTATCTTTTCCCTCCAAGTTATTGTTCTGCTTGCGGGTTTTGATCTTTCATAGTAGAGATTTTTTTTGACTGTCTGGGGATCTTTGGATGTCGTGTCATACTTATGGGTAGGATATTATCTAGAATGTTTCCTTAGGGAAGACTCAATGTCATTCTCTTTATATATTTATTCCTGGGCTGATCACTAGAGAAGGATTTTTGGATCTTTGTTTTGTGATAATGGTATTCCTGAAATTCAGGTGAGAAAAAGAAGGCTGGAGAAGTCTCAATTTCTAGTATGTGTATTTTTCCTCCGACTCCCTGTTTGCAGCATTGTACTCCTCCGTCTTGAATTCTTCCCACAGTCCAGAGACCCTGTTTTACACTTGCCAGGAGAGAACACCTCCATTCTTAGTCCATAATTGGGGAGAGACAGTCACCTGTTGCACTAAGTCAGGGAAGGAAGACAGTTCAGCCCATCACAACAAAAATACCATTATCATGCCCCAGATTAATAATTCCTTAATATCCTCAAATTTCCAGTCACTGTTAAATTTCAAGTTGTCATTTATAAATGTAATGCTTTGTTCCAGTGAATTCAGATTAAGTTCTACACATTGCACTTAGTTGTTACATCTTAAATCTCGGTTAATATTGTGTGTTGTTGTTGATACAATTTGAAGAAATTGTATCAAAAAAATTAAACTGTAGAGTTTACCGCCTGGCTTTTACTTACTGTATCCTGCGGCGTTAACATGCTCGTTTGTGCTCTATTTTTTTGTGGACAAATAGTTGAATCCACAGGCTGATCGGGTTCTAAGTTTTTGGCAAGTCTACGTCATGGGCAATGGTGCGTCCTTCCTTCTCCCCCGTGGATGTTAGTAGCTGTGGATCATTGGCTGCCTCCATTAAGTACGTCAGGGGTTGCAAAATGGAAATTTTCAAATTTTATTATTCCTTACTCAGTCTTTGGTTAGAGTACTTCTATAAAAGTAAACATCTCCTCACTATTTTATCACCAAGTGGTACAGTTAGTTTATAAAAGGCAGGAAAAATGCTTGATTCTTTCCCTGTATTTACCAGTTTACAAACACAATGACCTGGTTCCTTGGTGTCCTCAATGACAAATTACATTTGCATGTTCATTTCAGAATCAGGTAGCAACTCAATTTACTGCTTTTGTAGTGGTATTATGAGAGGGAGTAAAAGTAATTACATTTATTCAGACAGCCATCCTTCATTGGAAGTTGTATCATAATTTATGTAGCCAATTTCCTGTTGTTGGATATTTAAATTAATTCCAGGTTTTTAATTGTATATCCAGTATTGTGAGATGTATATCCCTTAAAAATTCAGTAAAATACACTATTTTCAGTGTATAGTGAGTCCAAATATAGAACCTTTTAACCTCTATAAAAAGTTCCCTGGTACCCCTTTGCCCCCACTTGACCCCAGATTTCACTGATGGTTCATCTAGCCTTACAGAGTTGTTTTGCTGTTCTACAATTTCATATAGTTGGAATCACACAGACTGTATTCGTTTGTGTCAGGTTCTTTTTGTTCAGCATGTTTTTGAGATTTATCCCTGTGTAGCATGTATCAGTAGTTCATTCCTTTTTATTGCTGAGTAGTCCATTGTGTGGATGTACTACTATTTGTTTATCCATTCTGTTGATGGATATATGGAAGAGTTCCAGTTTGAAACCATGGTGAATAAAGCTGCTACACAGATTTGTGGACAAGTCTTTCTGTAGACACACATTTTCATTTCTCTTGGGTAAATATGTAGGAGTAGAATTAATGGATGAAATGGTAGTTGGATGTTTGACATTGTAAGAAACCTCTGAACTGTTTAAACAGTGCCTGAGAAGTCTAGTTCTGTTTCTTTGTCTACACCTGTATTGTCTTTTAAATTTTAGCTATTCTAATAGGTTTGCAGCAGTATCTCATTGTGGCTTTCATTTGCATTTCTCCAATGTTTCTGTTCAACTCTTTTGCCCATTTTCTAATGGGCTAATTGTCTTACTGAGCTGTAAGAGTCCTTTTATGTTCTGAATCCAAGTCGTTGTAAGTATGTTCTTCCAGTTTGTAGCCTGCCTTTCCATTTTCTTAACTCTGCTTTCAAAAAGAAGTGTTTGTGTTTTAACAAAGTCCAGTTTGTCAACCCGTGTATTTGCACAAGTGCACGTGCCCGTCCCAAGAAAGTGATGCCTGTTGTAGTGAGTTGACTAGTGTGTCCCAAAATTCATGTCCATCCAGAATGTCACCTTATTTGGAAATAGGTCTTTTGCAGATGTAATTAAGGTAAAGTCATACTAGATTAGGCCATAAATCCCATAACCAGTGTTCTTATAAAAACAGGAAAGGACACAGAATGAGGTGTGCAGGGGGAGAATACTGTGTAAAGATGGAAGCAGAGAGATTGGTGTTATGCTGTCAGCAGCCAAGGAATGCCAGGAGCCACCAGAAGCCGCTAGAGGCATAGAAGTGTTCTTCTCGAGATCCTTCTAAAGGAACCCAGCTCTGCTGACACCTGGATTTCAGACTTCTGAGACAATACATTTCTGTTGTTTTGAGCCACCCAGTGGTAATTTGTTATGCAGCCCTTGAAAACTAGTACATCTATGGAGGATCAGAAAGATTTTTCTCCTGTTTTTTTTTTTTGGAAATGTCAGTTTCACTTCTACCTTTGGTCTTATGACCTATTTTGAGTTTATTTTTGTGTACGGTATGAGGTAAGGGTTAAGGTTAATTTCTTCCCATTTGGATAATCACTTTCCAGCACTATTTTTAGGAAAGACTGTTCTTTTCCCCACTGAATTACCTTGCACTTTTGTTGAACACCAATTGGCGATAAATGTGTGGGTCTACTACTGGATTCTCTTCTGTTCCATTAATTTTTGGGACTATCCTTATGTTAATACCACCCTCTTCATTTCTGTACTTTTATAGCAAGTCTTAAAGTCAGGTAGTATAACACCTCCAACTTTGTGGTTCTTAAAAATTATTTGACTCTGCTAGGTCCTTTATGTTTCCATATAAATTGTAGAATCAGCTTGCCAATTTCTGCAAAAAAAAACACAGAAAAAACCTTGCTGAAACCTCCAATCCATTGTATTTATCATGGATTTAGATCTTCTTTCTACAATGTTTTAAAAGTCCAGAATACTGCGCTTCCATGCACTTTGCCAGACTTATCCCTAAATGTTTCATATTTTTATGCTATTGTAAATGTTTATTTCATTTCCCAATTGTTTATCATAAGTATATGGAAATATTTTTTAAAAATTAATCTGCAACATTGGTAAATGCACTTGTTACTGTAGCTTTTATTGTAAATTCCTTAGATTTTTGTAAGTACATAATCATATCACCCATGATTAGAGTTTTACTTTTTTTTTTCAGTCTACATGTCTTTTATTTCTTATTATTGCCATCTTACACTGGACGGCCAATAAAATGTAGAGCAGGAGTGGAGGATGGACACTTTTGCATTGTTCCTGATCTCAGGGGGGAAATGACCACGCTTCATCACTAAGCATGAAGCTAGATGTAGGTTTTTCACACAAGCTTTTTATCTGGTTGGGAAGTTCCCTTCCATTGTTTGTGAGAGTTTTTACCATGTTGGGCTTTACGTGCTTTTTCTATGTCTATTCAGATATCATATAGCTTTTCTCCTTTATTCTGTTTACATGGTGAATTCCATTGATTTTCTAATGTTAAACCGAGCTTGCAGTGGCTGTGATGTAGTAGGATATATTCTTTTTATAGGTTGATGGATTTAATTTGATGATATTTTGTAAGGATTTTGCCTCAGTGTTCTTGAGGGATGTTGATGTACAATTTAGTTTTCTTGAAATGTCTTTGGTTTTTGGGTTAGGGTAATTCTGCTCTTATAAAATAGCGGGGAGGTGTTTCTGTTCTCTTCTGTTCCCTTTAAGTTTGGTATTTCTTCCTTAACTGTTTGGTAGATTTCATCAATGAAGACATCTGAGCCTAGAGTTTTCTTTGTGGGAAGGTGTTTAAGTTCAAAATCAGTTCCTTTAATAGGGATTTTTTTAAAAATGAGTTTTGGTAGTTAGTGTCTTTCCAGAAATTTGACAGTTTCATCACATTTGTCTCATTTGGTAGAATAAAGTTATTCATAATAGGAAAATATTAAGAAAATCAGGACAAAACAATGCAAAAGTAATTAATGTATTGGAAATTAAAATTGAAGTTTGATTTTACCATTTTCCTATACTAGCATTGTTGCTTTTCAGTTTTTTCTACTATAGCTTTTTAATTCTAAGTAATTTTAATACAATTTATATATAAAATTTATTAGTAATACATGCTGTTAAAAATTTGCAAAGGGTACTGAGAATTATAAGAAATTGTATTAGTCAGGATAAGCTATAACAAATAATCAGAAAATTTTTGCAGCTTAATGTAACAAACTTTTATTTCTTGTTCACACTATATATCCATTGTGAATCATCAGGGGCTTTGCTCCACACACTCACTCAAGGACCCAGGCTGACAGGCTGACCCCATCTGGAACACATGGCCTCTTTATTCTGTGGGTCAGGGGAAGAGAACACTGAAGGGGCTCTCTCCTGCAATTACAAGCTTTGGCCTTGTAGCCCATTGCCCAGAAATAGCCACATGGGCCCACCTAATTGTAAAGGTCAAGGAAATAAAATCTTCCTATGGGCTTAGAGGCAGAAAAGCAGCAGGTATGGGTGAGCACTAGTATAATTCTGTGCCCTGGGTTAGTTACCTTTTCTCCTCCTCTGAGATAATCCCTACTTCCTGTCTTCCTGCCTGGCTCCAATGACCTTCCTCGTGGCCAAGCTCGTGTGCATTGGTGGAAGTTCTCCTGTGGTCCGGCAGCTCACTGATGCACATTTTACTGTGTTCTTCCTTTGCAACTCTTATCTCATGTTATCATTATGTAAATGACACCTGGGGAAGGACAAATCAAGAATCCCTTGCTAGTTGCTTTAGCAACATGAAAATTTCAAATTTCTTTTTAAAACTTTGTTTTAGAATATCACTGAAAGATACACAAGTAACTGGTAACAGTAGTTTCAACTAGGGAGGGAAACTGGACTGGACAGTGAGGAGTCCGGGTGAGGGGTGTTGAAAGAGCAGGTATGATGAGTAATTTTCATTGTATACATTTCTGCAACTTGAGTTTTGTACAATGTAAATTATATTACCTATTTTTAAAAATAAGTTAACTTTTGTTTTCTTAATTTTCTATATTGAATCTAATTATACTATGTAAATGAAAACAAAACACCTGTTCAAAAGTTGTCATACAGTTGAATGACATTTTTTCACTGAATTTTGACATACCAAGCAAAGACCACATTTTGAAAATTAAAAAAAAATTTTTGTATTTACCTTTTGGAGGAATAAAATTACATTCTTCAAATAGATCAGTTAGTTATGGTACTTTGGGTACCAGTAATCAACAGTCACTGTCATTTGGATGTTACCTTTTTGGAAAGCTCTTTTACATACATAAATTGGGTCCCTTTCTACATTTCCAGTTGTGAGTTGAGCCGTAATTGAGGGTTACTGGAGAAATGAGTTTTGAAATCAGACCTGGGACTACACTTTGGCTCCAACACTGCAGCCGCAGGAAACGTGCTCATTAGCCCCCAAGCCTGTTTCCTCCTGGGAAAAGAATACATAGCCCTTAGATGACTGTAAGGATTAGAGGACGGGCACGGCAAACCCCTGCCCAGGTCACTACATTCTCTCCCCAGGCTCTCTCCAGTCTCTTCAGCGGCAGCAAATCCAGCAGCAGCGCGCTCACCCTTCCCGCACAACGGACCAGAGCGCTGTTATCTGTGCTTATCTTCCCATCGTTTGGTTCAACTTTTCTGAGATTGCATAACACAACTATTGATTATACTACTACTGTGACGTTACTAATGAAGTTTAGTACCTATTTAGAAAAGGTATTTTTTTCACTCTCAAACTCTCGTGAATGTAGAGGACTTTCCAAAAGATCCATGAAGTGTGATATCTACAACTGATTATAGGTGAGGATTCAACTGTCTGCTGTTGAGCCACAGACACTAAAGCAATTTATGAAATGGGAAACAGTGCCACTTTGATTTTCCATTCAAAAAATTATTTATGTTAACGTGCAACAAGTGTCAAAGGGTCCTGTTAACCAAAAAAGATAGAAAACTGCTCGTTTAGACTCCAAAGCCTGTGGGTGAAAACTGCAATATAAGCAAGCTTGCTTTAAATAGATGCCATGTTATATGCACCTGTATCTCAGTGTACTTGGTGGACTTTCAATCTAAGTATCCCCTCCCTTCCTTTTGCTAACAAGATTATAAGCAGTTTGTTATGGGCTCCAATACCACAGAGAGTGACAGCTTTTCTAAGCAGAGATCTGGAGCCAGTTATACTGAAATCCAGTTACTAAGATAGCTGTTCACAATGGTTAGTTTTGCTGTTTTCTATCTTTTACATAGACCTTCTTCGTGTGGCATTTTGGTGTGCCAGGAACCAAAAGTAAGATGATTGAAGGCAGGGAAACTGAAATAAAATAGGAAGATCATCAGCCGAGAAAGACCTACTAGAGAAAAGCACAGTAAGTATGTTTTGTTTTAAGAATTGTGTTGTGAGTAGAAAAGCAGAGTCTGGGTCAGTGAAAACAAATTATGGTTTGTTTTCTTCAGGCCCCGCTAATACTTCTAAATTGGTCAGCTCACAAAACAAGCCGAAAGATGCCCTGACAAGGACTTCCACTGTAAGTCTGTAAGTTGTATATGAAGCACTATGAGTTGATTCATAGTTTTTAACATTATTCAGGACGAGAACTGTATCTTCTATATCTCTGAATCCCTCGAGTTAATGTGAACATTTTTCAAGGGAAAATTCGAAACAGGTAGCCTATTAACGGGTTTTTATCTCGTCCTGGGAGGTTGTTTAGAGAACAAAATGTTGGAATTTTGAGTAATTTTAGTGATTTATAGAAGTGGGGTATGAAATTGGTATCATTTAAGCAAGTTTTGATGGGCTTCCATGATTATTACATTTAGGAACTGTTACAAAATGACCCAAACCTCATTTTCCAATATACTTCCCTTTGATTGTTTTTTACTGCCTTCAATTGCGTATCCTTCCTGGGCCTCCCCGCTCCCCAATCTCTAAAGCTTCCTCCAGGTGTATGATTCTCTTACATATTCCATCCGAGTTGTCTTCTTTCTTCGTCCTCTTCCAAGGAGATTCTTGCTTGTGCTTTGGTGGCTGTGGCTGGTCCTCCTCCCCTCCTGGCACCCTGGCTGGCCTTCCTTAGCCCCTAGGAGACACTCAGCCGTCCTTTCAAGGACTAGCCTGCTTTTCTGGCCTTCCCATTGGCGGCAGAGTCAGTGAGGAAGTGGAAACTCGGAAAATAGCCCTTAGACGGTGCCTACTTAAACATGGATCCCCTAGCTTTGCTTATTTAATTTTAGGTAGGAGTTATTAACGATAAAATGATTTTATATAGATAATTCTTTTATTTTATCCTAGTTATTTTTTTTTTTAAATGGGTCTTCATAACTATGAACCCACACTATTTCCCTCCCTCAACCCCATTCTAAACCAACATTTGCTATTTAAAATGAAGCCTGTCTTTTTTCTTGGCTCAGGAGGGCTTCGTGTCATCTTATTACTCCATCTATACTTCCTTAGCCAAGCAACACCACTTATGAGGCCAGTGCCATTTGTCAAGGTGGTAATCATGGCTTCATCTATGCCTGTGAACGCGTGTCTTTAAAACATGCAACAGATTGCTAAGGCTTAACATCTAACAAGTATAGAAAAGGGGAACACTAAGTCTTCCTAACTCAAGAAACACTTACTGGCAAGATAGTACATCATAAGGATGTATGTACCGTGTAGCATTTTTAACTCATTTCCAGTTGCTGGCATTTATGGATGGATTTTATTTTGCTATTTATAAAGACTAGTTGAACAGTCTTGCAGAAACAACTTTGGGTCAGCTGTGACTTTTTTTTAAGGATAAATTTCTCAAATTTCCTTCCTTCCATCCTTTCCTGATTTCTTCCTCTCTGACCTTTCTCTTTCATCATCTTCTCTTTTTCCTACCTCCGAATGCATTTATCACTCGGACTTCAACTCCTGTTCCTTTGCCTTTACCTAGCACTTCTTAATGTTCTCAGGTGTCCTTACTCAGTCTCTAGTCCTTCCCTGTATCCTCTTGTCTCTCCAGGTACCATACTTGCAAGAGCGTGTGCAGAACATAAATATTTATCTTGTTTTTTCCTGTACCAATGTCCCCATTATTTTCAGCTGAACTATATTTTTGAGCTTCAGAAATTTAATTTGAATTATTATCCTGCAGCTAAAACGTTTTGAAAATTGCTAAAGGGCCCCATAAGCATTACCTCTAAAACGCCCTGACGAACAAAGAGGAGGGTTGAGGTAACATCGTCTGGAGGCCGCGGGACCGGGTTAACTGCCATCAGTGACCATTCTGTCAGGCGGCTGCTTGAAGCCTGTGTTTTGGCTCTAGTCGGTAACTATTTTATCTTGTTACAAGTTGTTACAAGCTGTACTTATTAGAAGTTTCAGTAATTATTTATATATAATATTTTGCTTATGGATCTAAGATTTCTGGGCGTTCTGAGTCTCAAAAACTGACCAAAGTATACACATTGATTCTTCCACATCGTATTCTGTATTCTGTAAGTATGAGAAATGTAAATTCCTGTTTATATATTTAATTTTGGGGAGAAAATGATTGGATTAGATGTTTGAGAATAGAAATGCTTGCTTTGTAGTTTTAAAATAGAGATAGCATCAAGATAACATCAGGTTTTTTTTCTTTTACTTTCCTTTGCAGTGTTGGAAAATAAAGCGAAGCAGTTTTATCATATATATTTCAGCAGGCCTTCTGAAAATTCACTAAAAATATGACTGATCTTTCTTCAGAGAACTGCTCTATTCAGTGCCAGTTACATCAAACAAATCAGCCTCTAGATGGTAACTGTCTGCTATTCTTGATTATACTTGGAAAAATATTATTAAATATACTCACACTAGGAATGAGAAGAAAAATCACCTATCAAAATTTTATGGACTATTTTTGCATTTCACTCGCATTCATTGATCTTTTACTTTTGGTAAACATTTCCATTATATCCTATTTCAGGGATTTTGTACTATTAGGTATTAGGTTTACTAAATACCACATCTGCCTGTTTACTCAAATTATTTCTTTTACTTACGGCTTTTTGCATTATCCAGTTTTCCTGATAGCTTGTATAGATTATTACCTGAATTTTTCTAAAACTGCCAAGCTTCCATTTAAGTGTCAAAAATTATTTTATTTCTTTACAGTGATTTCAATTTGGATTTCAGTCTTTGTTTATGTTTTGGGAGATCCATCTATCTACCAAAACCAGAAGGCACAGAATGTTTATTCTTATCAATGTCCTTTCTACATCAGCATTCAAAGTTACTGGCTGTCCTTTTCTATGGTGATGATTTTATTTGTGGCTTTTATAACCTCTTGGTCAGAACTTACTACTTTGGTACAGGCTATTAGGATAACTTCCTATATGAATGAGACTATCCTGTATTTTCCCTTTTCATCCCACTCTAGTTATACTAGGAGTTCTAAAAAAACACTCTTGCCCAAGCTCATTATCTGTTTTCTTGGTACCTGGTTACCATTTGTACTACTACAAGTAATTATCCTTTTACTTGAAGTACAGATTCCAGCATATATTGAGATGAACATTCCATGGTTGTACTTTGTCAATAGTTTTCTCATTGCTGCAGTTTATTGGTTTAATTGTCACAAGCTTAATTTAAGAGACATTGCATTACCTGTGGATCCATTTGTCAACTGGAAATGCTGCTTCATACCACTTGCAATTCATAATCTTGAGCATATAGAAAAGCCTATATCAATAATGATTTGTTAATATGTTGCCTTGTTAAAACTAATTAAAACTTAACACTACAATAAGAGTCATAATTTTACAAAACAGGAAAGAATGATGACTCAGGACATATAAAGAATGAACTTTCACACCTTTTCAGAATGTGTCTTTTGGGGCAATGATATTGTTTGTTTGTTTGTTTGTTTTTAACAAAATAATTCCAAGAAAAAATTTTATACCTATTCAGGAAAACTGCCAATTACAAATATTTAACACAAAAGTGAAGAGTTAACATTTGAATATACTGATGTTCGTGTTACCAAAAAACTACTGGATGCAAACTGTCATGTAAATCTGAGATTGGCCACCAACGTTAAGAAATAAACTTAAAACATTTTTATTAAATTCAGAGCAAGAAAATCATTTTCTTGAAGTGACATGGGATGAATATTCTTTAACATAAGGGGAAGATTAGCTCAATTTAAATTTAGCTAATTTAAAAAAAATCTATCTCTGTTCTTAATGCAGATATTCCTGGAAGCCAAGTTTTGGTTGCTTACCTTACAGAATTGGGAGTAGTGACTAGGTCTCTTTCCATGACATACCAGATTCATTCTGTTATAACTTGTATGTCACTTGCATGTCAAATCATAATTACACTGGCAGTGTATCACACTGTAAAAGTAAAGTAGGGTTCTTATCCTTAGCAGTACTGACATTTTGGGTTGGATAATTCTTTGTTTTGGGAGGCTGCCTGTGCATTGTGTGATGTTTAGCAGAATCCCTGCCCTCTACCCTTTAGATGCCAATAGCACCTCCTTCCCCAGTCAAGACAACCAAAATGTCTCCAGAAGTTCCCAAACCTCCGCCGGTAGGCAAAATTGCCCCCCCGGCTAAGAACTATAAGAGTATAGCAATTTGAATGGAAGAATAATCTGAAGTCACTTTGTGACTTAAACTATACAGACGTTGTCTAATCTGTCAATGTCTAAACCTGGCTCTCTCTACTTCTCTGTTACTTTTCTTCGAATGTATTGCTTTCTAATTGGCCATAACATGGGACTAAGACAATTAAAAAATATATTGTACTTAATTAGTAAAGATTTATATTCTGCGGATTTTAAATCAGGAAAATTTTATAACTATTTCAAACCCTTCATTATGCTTTTTGTATTCCACATGCTTCATAAGCTTAAAGAAAAACAAAGAAATTATTCAATAGACCAGCCAAATGGAACAGGCTTTTATTTGTAAAGAAATGAACTTATCAGCTGGTCTACAATATATTATTGAATTATAAACATTATAAATAAATGATCCTGTAGGCCCACTAACTTCCATCCAGACCCACATGAAGCAATGTTACAACAATATTCTATGTGAAAATATGCAGGTAACAAAGGTGCAATTACAAGCAAGTTTAAGCAGCAGAGTATAAGGTGCTTTAATTTAACAGTTAATGTTGCCATCAACAAACATTTGAATGCTTAATTTTCACTGAATACAGACACAACAAATATGAAAATCTAAAATTCATACACATGCTACTTGTTAATATGAAAGTGCCTTCTCTTTTTTAAAAAAATACACCAAATGAACAATCTTTTTACATAGATCATGATGTGCTCTTAATAATGCAAAATTAACTTCATTTTCAGGTTATACATTTTAAAACTGTAGCTACAGACACCAGTCTAGGAATGCTACTAATGCTAAGAGTGCTAAAACTATTTAATTTACTGTAAGGAGGACTCTAATACAATACCCAATGTAAAGAATACATCTATATATAATCTTAACATTTGTTTTCTGTAAAGGTAAAAACTGTTTTTTCCGCTTGGTGATTCTCTGTTTATCCTGGGTGGATCAGCTTTTGAGGTTTTAAAAATAACGAAAGTCCTACGTTAGAACAATGGGAGGAACCAAAAGGAGGAATTAAAAAAATCAGTTAACATGTGCTTGAAGCATCAAAACTTAGTATTTAAAAAAAAATCACAACAATTTGTTAAATCAGTAACAAATTTTTTAACACGCCAGAAGACAAACAGCACTAATTCAGCAAATAAGCCTGAAATGCCTGCCAGTACCCACCCTGAAGAGCGCTGGACTACCTGCAGCTCCGCCTCCACCAGCGCGCTCCTTACTCTGAGGACAGTTTTTGGAACCTACTTTGACTTTTTTTCCATGGAGAAAAACAAAAAGACCAACCTTTTGAACTAGGTGACTGGGCATCTAGATAGTGTCTCGGAAGTTAGACATCCAAAATTATATCATCTTTGCACACCCCACTGACTTTTTAAATTTTAAGAATACATATACAAAAAGTATTTATGCAACATATATTTTAACTATAAAATATTTGAAAAATTGGGTAAATTAAAACATTTTAAAAGTAAATTTTAACCAGTGCCATGGAAATTTTTTAAACCAAGACTATCATAAGGTTAATGCCAGTGTTTCTGTTTTCGTTTGTTCTAGATTCTAATCTAACCTGTATTTGGACATTTTCCTGGTTCACAAAGAAAGCTATGACTGTGATGCATAAAAGGTCTTTTTAATATTAGATATTTTCATTTTTTATCTTTATGGAGAATGTTAGTATTGAACAATGTTTGTAAAGCTGTGTCAGTAGGAATTCACAGAATCCTCAAGTGGTAAGGAATCTCTACCCAATTAATAATCAATCCCATTCAATGTTTAGTCCCCAAATAATTACCAGTTTAAACATGGAACTGTTTTATGTTTACCAGTCCTGCATTTTAAAGGAAACCCTTTTCCTATGTAACATATGTGTGCTTTCTAACAAGTAAATATATGTAATAACAGTAAAATTTATGTAATCTTTCTTGCTTTAGAAACAAAAAACCAAAGCAAAATAAAAAACAAACCTGTTCAGCGATCTCCTTTGAGGTTTTTCAGTTTTCAAAAATTCTGTCAATACTGGGTGTAAAGCTTTTGTAGTTGAAAACGTATAGTCAGCACCTGCTTCTTTGTATTGTTCTATCACACACTGCATAGCAACACCTCTTGAATAGATTCAAGTGTCATAATAATTCTTAGAAATATGGGCTGTCACAACATCTCAAAATGTAAATCCTTAATGTTAGGTACCCTTATTTTTGTAACCTAATCAGGTATATGGTAGATTGATGTTTAGTATGTGAAATGTTATATGAATTGATGTGATTCACTCAGACCCATTAGATGTCATCTAGCCTAATCCTTCCCCAATGCATTAAAAATTCCAACTTTACATTCAGTACATTAATAATTATGTCCATGTTTGTTTAAATGACAATCAAAATTTTGTTTGGGAAGATTTTGTTTACTTATTACTAGTTCCGTAAGTCATGTATACCACACAATTGCACATACCGTGTTTCCCGAAAATAAGGCCGAGCCAGACAATCAGCTCTAATGCATCTTTTGGAGCAAAAATTAATATAAGACTCAGTGTTAAGTTATATTATATTATACCTGGTATTATATTATATTACACCCAGTCTTATATTAATTTTTGCTCCAAAAGACGCATTAGAGCTGATTGTCTGGCTGTGTCTCATTTTTCGGGAAACACAGTAGTAAGTGTTCAAATGGTGTGCTAAATGAATGGATAAATGCATAGTAATTTGCATATGTATTCACATATCCAATGGTTAACTAGCAAGAAGCATTTAGAAAAATGTCCTCATTTGCTTGTCTGTATGAATTTTCTACCTTTTCTTTAGGAGAACAAAGACTGTAAGTGACCCAGGAAATGATACTTAATAATTATCGTTTAGCAAAAGCTCTTAAGTATGAAATGAATGATTAAAAAGGAAATGAGAATTAAGTAGGAACGATTTTAAAACACCGCATTATGTGGCCTAGAATCATAGTTTTAGATCTGGAAGGTACCTTAGAGATGATCTAAACCAAAATCAACATTTTGAGTAGTATAAGCTCCATACTGTATATTCAGAAGAGGAAACAGGTTAAAAGTTAAGTAACTTGCCTAGGGTATCACACACAGCTAACTCACCAACTGGATGTAAAACCCCAGTCATTCGTCATATTAATGATTATGTTCATCTATTATTTACTATTGAAGTAGATTATTTAGTACTACCTAAAACAAAAAGAATTATGACTTTTAACATAGCATTCTAAACAAAGGTTTTTAAGCAGTGGATACTTCAGATTTGCTTTAGGCAAGACTGAAAAGTTCCTTTTTTATAAAATAGGTTGATGTTCATTTCACCACCACCCTCATAAACACCAACTTCTTCACCTCCATCAATTAAAGCTCCAAGTAAAACATGGATTTTAAATACTTCCCTAAAGTATAACTTTAAGCCAATAATGATGGCTACTATCAATCCTTAAGAAGATTACTGGAGTCAATTTAAATAGGTGGTCAAAAGGACTTCCTATATTACTCTTAAATTTAAAACTATGCCATGTTAGCATAAGTTTTAAATTTATATTGATTTTTTTCCCCAAATTAAAATTCACTCATTACTATACCTCTTTTAAACAATACATTTTAAAACCTTTACACAGGTTTTCTATGGATTCATATTTAAGCCACCAGTATCACTGAGCACAATTATACTTTTCAAAGGCAGTAGCAACCAATATTTTTCTAGTGTACCTCTTCTCTAACATTAAAATTGTCATCTTTAAATAAAATTAAATATTCGTGAGCTTTATTAAAAAGGGAAAAAATTAAACATTTGTGGACATTTTCCAAAGGTTCCATAAACATGGAACTTAAAAGATAATGGGTTCATGTTAGAGTAGGATGGGAGAATTTTCATTAGAGAATCTGGGCTTCAAATCTGAAAAGGAGGGAGTTCACTCCCTTTTAATATATGTGTACTAAAGTGAAAGTCCAGGAAAAGCCAAATGTTTTGCTCTGGAATATGATGGTAATAATTATATCTGTATCGGTGCTTTACAACTTTGAAAAAAATTTTCTAGTACTATTATTTTTAAAAAGATTAAATAATAAGCTCTAAAAATAACATGTAAAACTTTAGAATTCTTTAAAATTTAGGAAACTTTTCCCAAAGAAAATAATACAATGTTTAACATGTTTTATTAAAGAAATGGCTTATATTGCTGCTCTGAAAGAAATTATATGGTGATACATTTTCTGAACTTCTAACTGAAGAATATCTTCCCAAAAAATTCTTTGAAAGATGTACAGCTTTTAATAGGTTGAAATTAAATTTTAGTAAGATTGCGTATTTACTTTTCCTAATACTGCATTTGTGCTTATCTAAATTGAATCACAATCTTTAAGATGAAATCAATGTTCAAAATAGATTCATAAAATACCAGTGTTAATGAATGTGTATTAAAGTATGTTTCTTGATCCACACTACTGTCCATCAAAGAAATAGAGGTAGGCTTGTGTTTACAGAAATCCACACCAATAAACAGCTATAGCTCTTAGTCATCCAATTCTTAGACTGAGACACAATCCAACAAATAAAATACAATCTTAAAAATGCTTTTCTTTATAAAAATCTACAAGGTTGATTCACCTGGTATATATGAAAGTGGATACTCTCTCTATAATTTTGATAACCCAATTACAATTAACCTTTGATTTTTTGACAAATATTATCCAGCTATTATAGCTGTCACCTTTTTCAGAATTCAAAAATCACTAATTGTGTATCACTGGAACTATTATAAAAGATGCTCTTAAAGACAGGGTCACTTGATAAAGGGTGAAAGAATGAGTTTGATTACAGGCAAATCTTGACGTAATAAAAACTAGAAACTGTTATTGCTATAACTGGGATCCAAACACTACAATTATTTTGAACTATTGAAGGCTGTATCTACATTACATGACCTCACTCAGTTAACTGTACTATCCTATTGCGTCTGGAATGCTTTTCCGCCTGTTTGTCTCCTCCTTCACTTCCCTATTCTCCCCCCTTGAAAACCTTCCTCAAGGCCCAGCTAGTTACATATATGGTGCCCAGGAAAGTGACTGAGCAAACATTGTGCATAGATGGGTCAGTATATGACTGTTACATATTAGAAAGCTGTTCCAGTTACCTCCCTAAAATTAACCCCACTACAAAATCCTCTCTATGGATTTTCAGGCAAAAGTCTCGAAGAAAGTGTTCATGCTGCGTTTTCTTGGGGCTACAGGAGGCTTTAGAGGAAGTAAGAGGTGAATAATGCCCTTTCATGCTATTAGGTCAGTCTCAATGCCAGTAGCATATACAGTGTGTGTTCCTGCCATTCACCAAGGGTGAGAATCTTCAAACCACAAAATATCACGAGGCTATTCTGGTTGAAAATAGATCTTTAAAACACTTGAGCAGTGTGTCCAGTCAGGATTTTATCCACTCGATACGGCTGTGAGTGTAGCATTGTTCACATACATCTGTAACCATTCTGTCTTTCCAAATTGTTTACACACATGTAAATACAACCTAAGACAATACAATCTATGTATTGCCTGCCTACCATACCTGAGCCACGGTGGTACCAAAAGCCTGCAAATACAAATAATAGGACTTTGTCACATTTAATGGAACAAGTCAGTGATACGAGGCACTTTGACAGATTTCAGTCTAATACTGGTATTTGAAGAAATGTCTGACTATAATTTCACACTGGATATATGAAGATTAGCTCTATAAAATATTATTCAAAGGCATGGGCACAGCAATACTGATTTCATACACCAGGAAGCAAAAATAAACAGTGAGCTACTGAAGAAAAATTTCTATTTAAAACTAGGTAAAACATGAATATTAACTTCAAAAGTGCAGAAATTTGTTCAGTGTTGAAGTGGGATAAACAAGGGGCAGTTCTCTTGTCTGCCTCTTTCCCATTAAATTTCTTCACTAACATTTCTTTCCTCCCACACTCCACCTTCTCTACTTCTAGGTAACAGCTCTAAAACTGGGGACTAAAAAAAATGTCTGTTTAGAGGATGCCACAGCAAAATGAAAGTATCATAATGGAAATACTTAAGTGCCACTTAAAAAGTGACGTTTTGGGACAGCAGTCTGCCTCATACTATACTAATTATATCAGAGCTGCATAGCTACGCCGGACACATACATCCCTACACACGGCTTGATGAAAATCCACGTCATGCAAAAAGTAACTTTTACAAACCAGCTTTCTCAGTTTACTTGTTTTGCAAGTAACATTTCAAACTTGTAAGATTTCTTTTCCTCAAGAGGAAAACAGAAAATAGTACATCAGTTTAAAGAAGTCAGAAAATGCAAACTTAGGTAGCAAAGGTAAGAAGAACTTCCCATACCTTTTTTCTGCTTGTCATTCCCTCTCCTTAAAATCCTAAAAACAATTAGTAATATGAATGAAAATGAAAACGACAGTACTCTCCCCATCTATATTACAGTAAAACTGCTTAAAGCTCAGGAGAGAGGTAGACACCAGTGTTATCGTCTAGATCCATTATATGTAACTGAAGCTTTGAAATTAAGATGATTTATCTAGAGAGAATTGCTTCATCAATGGTGAGAATTACCAGTTGAAAGCAAATGAGCCATTTCTAAATAAAACAACTCACTTAAAAACAGCCAGTATATTTTCTGGTATGTTTTAAGGGGGTACAACCAAAAATCTGGACTATTAAGATTAGACGCAGACAATAGTTTAGTGGTTACCAAAGGGTAAGGGGGGAGGAGGTGGTAGATGAGAGTAAACGGGGTCAAATATATGGCGATGGAAGGAGAACTGACTCGGGGTGGTGAACACAATGTGATATATAGATGATGTATACAGAATTGTACACCTGAAACCTATATAACTTTACTAACAATTGTCATCCCAATACACTGAAAAAAAAAGATTATTATAACATTTAATATTATAAGGTGCTCTCAAATGGAAACCCCTCCTGTAAGCTTCCTTGAATCTTTAACAGTGCTAAGCACAGGGGCTGTTAGTAAGTACATAATGACCTATTAGAAGAGAAAGCAAATAAAAGAACCTATAACATAGTTCAAAGTTAACACCTTAAAGGCTATAGATAATATAGTTATGGGAGGTAATTATTATTGCAAGGGGAATCTATTCCCAAATACTTTTATATTAATTGTGGATTATCTATGATAAAGTTTTAATTCCAGGGGAGATTTTTCTTTATGCCCCCTACCCCCAATACTGTGGACCATCTAATGCTTAGCCTATACTTGTGTTCTGAAATTGCAAGATGAGGGGAAGTCAAATATGACAACTATGTCATATTAACTGCTAATAAATGGAAATTGACTATAGAGTACCTACCTTTCCTTGAAACTTTAATGCAATAATTAAAAATATGATGTAAAGAAATATGTAACATAGACTATAAGCTATTGTAGGTCTGGAACATGAGCCTTACACTATATTACACGTTCTAATCCTACACGTAACTATCAGTAAACATCTTTTTTTAAAACACTACACAAAAGAATCCCACAAAGCATACATTCAAACAAGAGGCATCTAAAGATTAAAAAAATTACCCGCTGTATTTTTGTATAAAAATAATCAACATTCTCTAATGTACACAAAGCCAAAAGATAAATATCTGTGATGTCTTTAATGACATCTTTAGTCTTCTACTAGCTCAACACAATCTTTTCGAAAAGAGCAGTGGCAATGACTGAAACCCATGGACTCTTCCCCACTTAATGAACTTCTGTCAAATGTCTGTGGATGTTCCTTCAGTTATTAAAACATTTCCACTGTATGGTAAAGACACGATAAAGAGTAAAACAAAGTTTTGATGTCCAGGACTATAAAGCTCTCAGGGCTCCCACAGCAATTTTGTTGTAGTGTCATAATTCTAACAGAACACTAACTATTCAGTGAAAGGTTGTGCTTTAAAAATGTTTCCCCTAAAATATGTACATACAAAATTAGATCTGATTATCCAAGATATTTCACTTGCTAAGTGCTTTGCAGGAAGGATGCAAGGGTTTAGTCAAAAAGGAATATGTATTCTAGCTAGATCCAGTATGTTCAACATCAGAAAAACATCCAAAGACCAAGCACGTATCTGCTACAAACCACTGCCTTGCCAGCAAAGGCTGTCTACTGGTTCACAGGGTATAATCATATTATGCCTTCATCAATGCAGAGGAGCAGATATATAAAAGATAATTGATATGAATGTACTGCTGAGTCAAATTATCTGTATCCCAGTCCTTATTTTATAGGCCAATTTAATGGGTTTTGCCCCCTTTTCTAGTATGCATAAACTGGGACAAATACTTCAGCAGAACATGACGCTATCTGAAATACTTCCATTGTATAATGTATTCCTTATCATATCTCATCTTTTCGAAATATTCCTGTGGGTGAAAAAGAGAAACATTTAGCACTCCGACCTCAGGGTTTCTCCACCTTGGCACTGCTGACCTTCTGGGCCAGGGAACGTGGTGTGAGGACTGCCCTGTGCATTGTGGGCTGGTCAGCAACATCCCCGTCCTCCGTGTTCAGATACCAAACAGAAACCTATTCTCAAAGTAGAAACGCTAAGTGAGACTTTCCCAGCCATACCAAATTCTTGGTCAAGTCTCGAATAGAAACCAACTCTTCTGACTTTCAGATCGGTATTATTCATGCTAGAATGCAAACCTTTTTATAGACAAAGCAGCTTTCTAACACATGGTTTTTAAATGCGTACTGATAACTCACTGCAAACAATTCCAATCCCTGGACTACTAAATTATTCCTAAATTATCTCTCATGACAACTTATAAAAAATTTATAGGATAGAAAAATGTATAAGAAAACTGAATCAAAGAGGAGAAATGTAAGTCATTAAATTACTTTTAAAAGGATTCTTTATATTAATGATAAACATTACCTTTTAAAAAATTATCTACTATAACACATTTCTTTGAAAAATATCAATGGCCCTCTATAACAAGTCTTTCACTGTTGCATGTAACCTGTAAAATTAATTTTACCAATGTTGGCTAATTATGAAAATGTATGATGAATTGTATCTGTAGAAGAAATGTCAACTTTTGATGCAGAGATCCCAATGTGCTTGGCTATCCACCATAAGTGATAATATCCTAGGCCAACCTGAGCCTTTACCTTACAAGTTTGTTTAAGAAGAGTAAAATTGCTGTTATCTCAAAGCCTCATGATCCTGTTAAGATTCCTTCAAAGAGTTGATACGTGCACAGATCTTTAGGGCTGGGCCTAGCTTGATATTCATTGCACTCATAAGATGGTCTTCTTTTAGCAAAAGAAGTGCCTGTCCATCAATCTCCTGTGCTCTGAACTCATCTGCGATATCCTGGCAGCCTGGAATTTGATCAGAGGAAGTTAGAATTAATACACAACAATTAGACATTATTTCTAACAGTCACAATTATGCTCTCACTGGCTCTGAGTAGCTGAAATACAGGCTGAGAAACAAATGAAATTTATTTATGGTAGTCTTGGGTTCACTCCTGAAGAGAGTATTTCTTGGCATTCTGAAAATAAAAGTTAATATGAAATCCAGGTAAAGAAATTTACTTGGAATTCTTGTTCTAAAAATAATATTATAGAAATAGTAAGAGTCAGGTAAAATGTACAGATTGATCAGTCTAGATAAAACATACCTTCAAAAAAAGGACGATGGTGTCACCTCAAAGCATGCCACACATGTAACAAGTTTGGATTAACTAGTTATCAGATGTCATGAACTTATCGTTCCATAAAATATCCTTCACATATAGGTAAAAGGAGTAAAATATAATGTTGTACCATTTAAATAATGATTTAGAAATATTTTCTGATGTACCAGAGCACGACTTTCATTATCATTTGCCTTATTCTAATTTACAATCTTCAATTGCCAAGCATATCTAAAACATTTTTATTGTTGACTCAGAATAGAACCAATGCATCAAGATCGTATCACACAACTCGACTTATAATTTCAACTTCAAATGTTAATGTCACTGGACTCATCTCCAGTTTTGACCAAAAAACCCCATAAATTCTCATTGAAATTTATGAGTTTGCTGGCTAATCTTGCCAAATAACCAATATTTTTGCTCTCAGTCTAAACCAGGTGCTTTAGCAGGTAACAAAAACAATGCTAGCATCTACTTGAACCTCAAACGTTTTTATTATCTACCAAATTTTGCACAGCCAGGTTACTTACTAAACTTCCTCACTAAAGATAAAGAAATCAGCAGGGAAGGTAATTAAGGAACCAAGAGAGGAGAGAATACAAAAATGTAAAAAATCGCTTAGACATTAAAATTATAAAAATGCATTTTAAGAATGCTTAAAGTCTTTACTCAAATCAGCATTCAAAGGGACAAGAAGAAAAACATAATAAAAAACGGAAATGCTTACATTATACCTTTGAATATCACAACTTCGCCGGAATGATTATCTTTCTATTGCAAATGTATCAATCATCCTCTTGTTTATATAAAATAATGATGTCATCCCTACAGCCCCAGCACCAAGCACAAAGTACCGTAGGTGCTAAATGTATATATTTTTTGGATAAGTGAAGGACTGAATGAGTGAATAAACACACAATAAATAGAAAATAAAAAATAGAATCTGCTACAGGGGAGCTATCTGTAAGAGGAATACAAACACTTTTTCTGTATTCAGCTATGTGGTCATCTTTTCTCTTGGTTAGTTCCTTTGCCAACTTCTCTGTTGGCTATATCTTTCCTGTTTCTTATATAACAGCCAGTTTATCAGTTTCTCTATTTTAATAATTTCACAGACTTTTAAAACATGACCTTTCAAAAGTATCCAATGCAAAATTTTTACGGTTTTTGCACCTTTACCATATAAAATAAACTAGTTAAAATGGGATTACTCACCATAGAAAAGCCCCGTTTCTTTTCCCAGAGGTAGCTCTCAAAACTGGGCAGACAAAACTGACTAATCTTGCATCTAGTTGTGACTTCATCCTTTATATGAAAGAAATAATGTTCTTCTCTCTTCAGTCTTACTTATAAGAGCACAGGAAAGAAAAGAAGAGAGAGAAAGATGGGATAGGACTTACTGAGATTCAGAAAACAGGAGCAATGAGAAGTAATGAGGACCTTAAGAGCTACATTTGGGAATAGAAACAGGGAGTTCTCCATGAGGAAAATATATAGCATGTCTTGTTCCTCTGCACTATGAGATCCCTCTTCAAATGTCTTCTTGTAGGCGGACAGTAAATGTATTAGCAAAATAATAAAGAACAAAAAGTGTTTTGGGAAAAGAGCATGATCAAATATGAATGAATGCATTATCTTCAGAATTTTAGATCACAACTTTCTTAAACCAACCACAAAAAGGGTGGTTATACTATATATTAGTATATATTAGTATGGAAATGAAAAAAATAAAGTAACTTTAAAAAGAAAAAAAAAGCATAAGCAAACATGCTTCCAGAAAATTATTAGAGAAAAATGAATTTTTTAAAAATTGTAGATGTTCATGATACACTGAGCTAAAGTTCTATGAGTTTCTGACATTAGAATCTACTTCTGTAAAATGGCTGGCATCCTAGGGATACGTACAAAACATATCCCATCTGCAGCAACCAGCCAGCCAGCTGGCTTTACATCACCAGAACCAATTACCTGGATGGACGGAGACCTCTGCAGATGGACATGGGTCCCAACTAAATTTTGCAAGCATCCAAGTATTTTTCCAGCTAAATCCACCCCACACAAAAACTGACCTCAGTTAGGTTGGTGAAAAGATACCACCTGCTGCACAATACTACAGAATAATCAAGTCCTAATATTATGAAAACTAGTAAACAGCCATGTTTTTAGATTATTCTTACTTTATATGCCTACAGAGAAACTAGATCTACTGCAGATTCACAGATCCATAAATACAGAATAAACTGATCTTTGCAAAAGGCAGTTCACTGTAGCAAGCAAGAATTAAAGATGTCTGCAATTAACTGAAAATAAAAAGAGTTACTTTGTAGAGAACTTTTTAACGCACAAAGTTTAGAAGAAAATTTTTACTCTGGTTACAGCTCTGAGATTTGGGTGTACTACATACCAGCTCTGGTCCCACCAGGATGGCTGGTTTACAAGATGATATTATACAAAGAGACGAGAACACTCTAGGAGTAAATACAGGCCCTGATAAAAGAGGGAAGCCTATCCTCAACTGGAAAGAAACAAAATATGAGATTATAAAATTTACAAACTTGTTCATTTTATGAAAAAACCTGGCAATAGACTTTCTGGAGGGGGAAAAAAGAACAGCCCTGAATGAGCTGAAAGAGGCTCAAAAAAAAGTTTACAAAGGCCAGAGGAGCATTGAGAAATGAAGATAAAGGCATATTCTGATATGAGATTTTCCTTATGCTACAGGCATTATTCAGAGAAAATCTTTAAGAAAGAAGACAATAATGATCACAAAAATAAGCTCATTATTTAGCCTATCAAAGCAGTTTGGAAATACTACTATTTAATCAGTAAAAGAAAAGCAGACTCTTAAACAGTCCCAAGCAAGTCTTAATCATAAAGCTGTCTCCTTTTAATGAAATGTAATGTTCTCTAAACAACTGGCAATAAAATTTGATGAACTCAGTAAGACAACCATCTCAAGTTATAATAATTTATTTTTTTTACTAGAAACAAGAACTAGACAAAGGAGTTAATCTTTGTTCTAACAAAAGCAGCCAAGAGTAGCCTCACGACAAGTAGATGCTGGGGAAAATTAGAAAATTAGCCCTAAAGAAGAGGACATGAAGTGACAAGACTCAGGTCTATCTATTACGTGTAAATTATTTGTCTCACTACTCTCCTCAATATATGAACCAACCCTCCTCCCCAAAATAAAAGAAACATCCTCCCCTTCCCCCTTCCCCCACCAATGAGAAATCCGGCTAACAGCTCACATGTCCATTTGGAAGACTGAGACTACTTCTGAAGATGACAGAATCAGAGTCTAGCCTAGAGAATCAGTATAGATTCCAGGGTTAATTCTGAAGATATCTAGACTGGTCTAAACTCTAAAATTTATTTCATCAAATATTAAAGCCACAAACAGTAAAGACTTACCATCCTCTAACTCATCAGTTTTAAAGCAGATTCTAAACCCACATAGTCAGCACTTAACTCACACCTAAGTTTTCTTAGGTGTATGCTTAAAAATCTTCCGCTGAAAAATGTAACCCTCCTTAAATAATTTTAAAAGTGACCATATCTTGTTTTTCTAAAAAAAACCCCAACTATTTAGCATTTCTAAAACAATCTACTTAAAAAATAATTTAATAAAATCTCATGGAGTTCTGTATATAAGGTAAAATGGCTAACAGATTTTTTTTTAAAAGCAGTAATACTTCTGAATATACTTTCTTCACTCACATAGCACATTAGCTGTAGGTTTGCTTCTGAAACAGTGGTCACCTTCATAGAAAGGTTAATTAGCAAAAATAGCTGGATTAATTTTAGTAAGTTCAAAGGGGGAAGTATTTTTCTAGAAAGCTTGTGTCAAGAGAAATGGTATGATTCACAATGAAACCGAAATGGAACAATTTAAAATCTCCTTGTCTTCCATATTCATAAGGCCAAAGTGAATGATAAGATTTGCTGACAAAAAAAGTATATTGTCTAAACATATATAACCGGTGTGGGTCTCGTGAGCAAAAGGTGCAGCTGTCTTTAGTAGCCAACCCCTTGGAAAGTGAATATAAAGGATTATTGTTGCATTAAAGAAAAAAGATAAAAGAACATAAAGACTAAGCTGATGGAAAGAATACCAACATGAGAGAGCAGAAAAACATAAATAAGAAAGTTACCCTCAATATTGGAATGGAATATCATAACTGAATGTTAGTTGTCTACTTAAAAAAAAATCAAATTTCAGAAGTATTCTTGATGTATACTTATTACAAAGAATCAAAGAAGGCAGCTTCCTTTAAAAGAACCAGCTGATTTTTTTAAAAGAAAACAAAATTTTATCATATTCTAAAAGGTTTTAAAAAATTAGTTTTCAAAAATGTAAAAAAAATTATAGCCTCTCTTATTCCTTTTAAAAAAAAGTTAAATTAGGAAATAAAGAGGAAACAGAATAGAAAAATAGAAGAGCAGAAGGGAAGAAGTGTCTGACTCAATCTCTCTACTGACCTCTCGAGAGAAATCAGACTGAAGAGAAGAGAGCACCTTTAATATCTTCACCGGCTGAGATGTCACAGCAGAAGCAGGACTAGTCAGTTTTTATCGACTTGGGGGGGTATGAGAAAACACCCAGTTGTGCTGAGGGAATAAGCAAGAGGAAACAGATCACATTTCAATAGCAAAAGCCATTTAATTAATACATATACATAAGCACTTCTCTAGTCCTTTCGTGCAACAGGTGTGGATGGATCTAACATTATTCCGGTGTGTGAATGCACAAGAAACATCTTAAGGCCAAAGTGCTCAATTACATACCAGGCAAAGAATGGATGAAGGCCCAGACATCATCGACTGTCCATATAGAGGGCTCTGTTTGTGCAACTGGTAGCAAGTCACTGTTTTCAGGCATTTTCCTAATTCTCACATCCCGGAGCTCACGCTCTCTTTCCCGCTCACTCTGTCTGCGCAGACGTGTTGTCATAGCAGATGGCACAGAATCTTCATGAGAAGCCAAGTCTTCTTCTGCAGATGGATAAGTAATTGGAAGCTGGAAAATGTAGTACAAGTAAAATACAGCATTGCACTTCCCTTGCATTTCTGAAAAGGGTATTGTACATTGAAGCAAGGTTTCTACAGACCTGCCTAAGGATATGTTCTCTTGCTGCCCCATCAGGGCCACTTGGACGACGGCCACGATGCCCAAGACTTTGATTATCAGGCTTACGATTCCAACGACTAAGTGCAAATTTTTTAGAACAGCTAACATTGTACCTAAGAAATTCAAGTAAGAAAAAATATTAAGAGATATATGGGACACTCCATTTAGTAGTTAATTATGACTTTAAAGTGAATTTGTGAATCAATAAGTGCCATATAATTCATTAAGGACTATACTACCTCAGAAAGCGAACTATAACGTTCAGTGGATTTACTTATGCTAACAGGCAAAAATTGGCCTCTGCATATATCACAACATAGCTTTCAATATAATACTGGACACCTATAATAAGGTATTGGTATTTTCTCCTAATAACAGCATGATACTGGGAAACTTTCTGCAAAGTAGAGAGGATAACCAATTTTTATAGCAGCAACATAATTCAAGGTTCCAGGAGAAAAAGAAGTTATGGATAAACTATTTAGATATTCATCCAAACTGATATTAGCTCAAGTAATAATTTCTGAAGAGGGATTAATAAAAAGAGGCTAATATAGTTGAGAAGAGGAAATCTCAAAACTGGTAGAAAAAGATTTTTCAAATATAAATGAAATCAAAGAGCAAAAGTGTAAAGTTGAGATTTCAAAAGTACACAAGGAATTCACAGCTCTCACCCTTCAGGAAACTTAAAAATACATAATTCTTTAAATCTGGCTGAAAGATTTTTCTTTTATCAAAATAAATGGTCTAATATTTCTGAATATAGACCTTTATAAGACATAATGACAGCTTAAAAAGAGTCCTACACCATTTATTAGGTTCCAAGGCCCTAGAACAGGGGCAGGCGAACTTTTCATAAAGGGTCAAATAGTAAATATTTTAGGCTTTGTGGGCCATTCAAGTCTCTGTCACAACTAGTCAACTCTGCAATTATAACATGGAAGCAGCCATCGAATAATGAATGAATAATAATAATAATGAATGAGCGTGGCTGTGTTCCAATAACATTGAATTTAATAAGACTAAAATTTTAATTTCACATAATTTTCATGTGTCATGAAATATTCTTTTGACTTCTTTTCAACCCCCTAAAAATTTAAAAACCATCCTTAGAGCAGGGGCCGTACAAATATAGGCAGGCTACAGGAATGACGGCCTGGCCATATGTCACGCGGGGGTGTCATGCAGGGTGTCTAGTCCCGCTCCCTGCATAAGAACGCAGGATATGGTGAAGCCAAAAAGGAACACCCACGGAGCCATAGATAGGGGAGTAATACCACTATAGTCTCGCTGGCAGCTGGGTTGGAGACACCGGAAGCAGGAGCCACAAGATCTGCAACCTGCCATCCACTTCTCTCTGCCAACCCATCTCGCTAGCTGCAATCCTCTCTGCTAACTGCAATCCGCTCTTGCTAGCTCAGCCACCATCTGCTGCTAGCGTAGCAACGGCAGTTACATTAGTGGCCAATGGCTCACTGGTTACAGCTGATGGCCAACTAGCCACAGCTGATGGCCATCCAATCACAGTTGGTGGCCATTTACTACCGGAGTCAGTACCTTTCCACGTGAGGCTGAGAGCCTGGAAACTGCACTCCTGGCTCTGTCCCCACACCCCCTTCCCTAGAAGAGTGAAAAGAAATAATCTAACAAATTTTAAAAAGCTACAGAAAGGCTAAGAAAACATGCAGTTCCTCTTTCTTACACATATAAAACTGCCATCATAATTTATTTTCAAAACTCTTTGGCTCTAAGATAATGTTTCAGAAAAATGACAAGAATAAATCCCAATTAAGTTCACTATTGATAACTGTTCTATGACCAATATACAGATACCAAAATAAATTTTCCTCACCTACATTTTATGACAATATCAGGAGGCAGAAATGAGGAGAACTATGAGAACGAATAGTCTTCCCCCTTCTAAAAATATAAAAAAGAAGAAAGTGTCCTGATGGCCACTTCATTTTACCCTAAAACAATTTAACAAGCTCCTGCTGTGTTAATTATGCTCAGCTGTGGGCTCAGCTCTCCATTCATATCAATTGACAAAACTTCTTTCCCCATTGACTAAAAGAACAGAAAAGAGAAACTAACATTACACTTGCTATTTCATCCGTAAATATTTAGATCTCCAAGACAAACATCTAGGCAGTCAGGTAAACAGCAGCAGCAGTTCTTCTTCCCTGACCTAATTTATCCTCTCCTCTCCACTCTCTTGCCTGCATTTTCCTATGTTAGGACCACTAACCGTCTAAAAAGGTTCCCCTAAAGATGTAATAATGTGATAACTCAGCAATCATCTCTGGGAGAAGAGTGACGGTAGGGTTAAATGTCCTGAAATATTTCTAAATAGTCAAGAAGTTTAAAATATTCTGAAAGGCAGTCTTTTTCCCTCAGAATTTTGAATCGCTTGGAATCAAAGAGCCACTGTTCTTTCTTGTGGTATGTGCAAACTGGAAAACTCCACAGAGTTAAACAAGTCACAATTTGATTAGGACTATCAATAACCTGAAAAAATACCTGAATAACAGATTGACAATTGAGAAGCCAATGAACCCATTTTCAGAGGAAAATACTTCTATTACTTATTTAATAGTACAATGCTTATACTAAGTTTTACTATTTCAGTGGCACCATGCTAAATAATATGTTCAAGCAAGAAATTCCCTAGATGTATACAATTAAGATCTTAAAACTCTTTTTGGAACAAAGAACAAACTTCAAAATAATCAACCTGTGCATACACGTCATCTTTAGTGATAAACACCTGTATTAGGATTTATTATGTTAACTGTAAGCAAAAAATCAGCCAGACAGTTCTCCAGCAAAATGGGTTTATTCGAGAACAATTAAGAAATTGGAATCCAGTACATGCAACCCTGAGCCACTAAGACTCAGACATTTCTTCCCTTCTGTTCTTCTACTTTTCTATTCTATTTCCTCAACAAAAGAGAGGAAATTCTTTTATATAAAGGAAAAGTAAATTGGGAAGGGTTATCCCAGTTTTCCCTTGTACCTTTCAAACGACATAGGGCATAAGAGCTCCCCCTTCTGGCCTCCCTACTTCACTGTAAATGAGGTTTCTGTTTATGAATTTTTTACAATTATCAGAATCAGGGTTTTTTTAAAATGTAAACTAAACTTAAGACAAGATCAACGAAGACACTAAAATTTCTTTTGTTATTAATACTGTTTACCTGTAATATTATTATTGAAAGTACAGACTTAGAAAAGACAGACATTTTGGTGATGATGTAACAACGTGGAAAATTTATGCTATAGCTGTCCCACTTAGAAACCTAAAATTAACAGGACATGGTTAAAACAAATGAAAACATTTTAAAGTAAAACAAAGTAAGTCCAGGTATTTCAATATTGATTTAAAAATCAAGCGATAAAACAAATATTGTTTTGATATTCACAGGAAGGATTCTCCTAAGTATATTCTAACCACTAGGATAACGCTACTTCAATACTAGAATATGCTGTGAAACTAATTTTAAGTGTTATGAATATGTAACTTTCACAGAGCAAAACGTTTAATTAAATACCAAAGTAGCTCCAGATAATGCCTATTTGATATTAGTCCTCTCTATTATAGTATCTAGTTTTGACTACTGTTAAACTCTACAAGGGTTCTGGTTTTGGTAGAGTGGTTGTTGGTTGATGCTTTAGGAAATTCAAGAGAATAGAAATACCTTTTGGCACATGACATGGTGCAGAATCGTTTTGACCGCAGAAATTCATTAGCATATCCCATCTTCCCACAGAATTCACACTTGAGCAACTCATTGTCCATTTCTTCTAATGTCTCTAAAAAAGAAGGAAACAAAGGACAAAACTTACAAAAACTGAATTGTGGCAAATTTTCTTTTAGCCTCAACTTTGGTTGGATTCTGCTAGTTCAAACCCTCCAGGAAACTTAAAGGAATGGCCTTTTAACTTTTCAATCCACAGCTACTTTGGCAGGGCAAAAGCTTCCGAAAACAGTCACCTCCACTAATTTCCTCTTTCTCCTGCATTAAAATTTTACAGTTTTCTCTATGTAAATAAGCAATACATTGTAAAGGTTCATTTTTCTAAGAATCCAACATGTCAGAAATATGCAAATAACTTTATTAAGCACTGTAAGAGAAATGAAGATGAATAAGACAAAGTCACTAACCTGAAGGAGGAATACTTTGCAAACACAGTGTGGGGTGGGTATGTTGCTACACCGTGCAATGGAGATACACAGCGGAAAACACTTAATTCTACCCAGAGAACATAAGGATGACTTCAAGAAGAAGGTAACATGTGGATATGTATGGTTTTAGAGGATCATGTTAAATAATTAACATTCTCAGAGATCCACAGTGTACAATAGACTATATAAAGATATATACATCTAATTATAAAAGTGCCTTTTGGTTATATCATAGTAAAACAAAAATCATTCATAATAATCTTTAAAATCTCAAATAGTTCTATAATTTCTAACCTCTGTTCCTTTTTGTCAGGATTTATTCTATTAATTTAGAATGTCCTTCCTCCACCTCTATATCCATAACTTTCTTTGAGCCATTCCACACGACCTAAAGAAACTTCCTACCTAAATCCTCAGATAGTCAGCAGCAGTCACCTGTAAGCAAGCAACTTCATCTTCACAACCCCCAGTTTTCTCATCTGTAAAAAATTTATAATACCCTTCCCAAAAAATTGCAGTGAAGATTACATGAGTGCCCAACAGGTAGTAGGCATAAAAAGTTAAAGGGTTTCATTTCCGATTTTCCACCTAACAACTAAGAGTACCAAGACCTGTAATAAGTGTTTAGGAAATACTTCCATGAAAACTGTAAAATTCTTCAATCCACCATATTTTTCCATTTTCTTGCATCTTCATAATTTCTATGCCAACTCACATAAAATATGCAAAAAAAAAAAAAGCACTCTACTAACTAAAGCTTCTCTCTGTGAGCTCCATATGTGCTTTTCTGTTATGCATTTAACCAAGACTTGATAAGATGAAGAAAGGGACTCTGAAATGTAGACCTGGTAACATGTATTCATTAAGTTCAAGCACTCACATTATCCTAGTGTTATCCCAGAAGCAAATGGCAAAGTGCTAAATCACGTGAGGGCAGCAAGAACTAAAATAAAATACTCTGAAATAATATTTGAAGTTCCAGGGGACATCCAAACACATTGTCATGACTCATCAAATCACAAACTGGCAATGGCAAGTGATTATTTTAAGGAAATTATCAAGACTACCTTCATAAGCAAAAGTCATCTATTTAGTAGCCATGAGGAAGAAATAGTCTCAAAACAAGTAAAATAAAAATCGCTTCTTACAGTGACCTAGAGATGGCTTTCACACAGTTGTGGCCCAACAATACATTCCTGGGACCTGATGTCCTAACTTCCAGGAGTATTGTTTTCACTTTGTCATGCTTGTAACTTGATCTGACCTTGAAAAGACTGTACTAGAGACAGAATCTCTTACTCAACCACCACTGACATCAATTCAGCCCTGAGAGTCCAATCCTCAAGTTGTTCCATTTTCAGACTATACTGAAAGTTTTATTTCAAAAGTTTTTATTAATTAACAAACAGTATGCAATACTTGATAACAGAATACCTCACGAATGAGAAGGAAATGTTTTTGCTGGTAAGAGAAGGGAGATCCCAAAGAGGTCTAAGGGTTACAATCTAACAAAAATACAAATCCACAGCCATTAAGTAAGTGACTTCACCGTTTCACCCGATAGCACTTTCCATAAACACTGAAGTCCACTAAGAGAAACCAATTGAAGTAGAATAATAGAAAAACTTTATAAAATTACCTTGGTAAATGAAATTATGAAGTATTTAAAATTTTGGCACATTTTATGTAAAATATCTCCACTATGAAATAGATTAATCACTTTTTACTGAATATATATTTAACATGCAACACTGTAAATTTAAGGTGTACGTGTTAATTTGGTATAATTATATATTATAATGATTGCCACTGTAGCAGTATTTACCACCTCTATCACGTTACATAATTATTCTTTCTTTTTAGTTGTTGGGATAATAAAGTTTTACTCTCTCAGCAAGTTTCATGATTCTAGTACAATATTGTTGTCTATATTCATTATATTGTGCATTAGACCTTTGTGGTTTATTTACTACTCATTGCATAGATTAATCATCTTTAAATCTTCCTTTTCCTTACTCTCGTATGTTGTCCTATTAAACTACCCTTTGTCTTGTCTTCCATCAATTCTTTCCTTCCTCTTCCCACGACTACAAGTATCAATTACATGCCAAACCTCTATACTCATCCTACAGATAGATGACAAGCAGAGTGTCCAAAATCACTCTTGTTCATGTCACCTGCCTAAAAACCTTCAGGAACCATCCTCTTAACAAGGTAACTCCTCTTTCTTTAGTCGAATACCCAAGGTACTCTAGAATCTCACTGCCAGTCTTACCTCCTTCCCACTGCTCCTCTAACCCAACCTGCTCCTCTTCACTGCCCCCTCCTGAAGTTACCTAGCACTTATACATCCTTTGTGCATTTAGTCATGGTATTCTAACCCGAAACGGTCTTCCTGTTTGTTACATTAAATCTGTGCTTAATCATTTATGGCCCAGGTCAAATCCCATCTTCATAGAAAATTCACTAAGCTGGCAATAAACTCAACCAGTTTTAAGTTCTTACTATCTACATAATTCACTTAAAACTTACTATATGTTCCTCCTTAGTTATCTTTCTATTACAGAGATTCGCTAATTTCCTATTAGATTGAAAGCTCCTCTCAGATTCTAGCACATGCTCTATGTCTATTATATATAAACCACGAGTATCATGAAATATGCTGTGAAGCTTCCTAAGCAGTTTCCCACTTTTCTCCAAAGTGTACACATAAGAGGAACAATATACATGCTTTACAGCCTAAAACTTTCATTTATACACCCCTTGTAGATATAGACAAGATATTCTCTGCACATTCATCTTTACTACTCTTCATCTCAAATGAAAATTTCTCTCAGATAAAATAGTATGCACAATTAAAAACAAGTATTCACTAATTAAATGAAATTAAATTCATAATAACAAAAGGCAAAATGTAGGCACTGTCTGGATCCTGATTTGAACAAAGTAACTATGAAAGGACATTATACAATTTATACAATTTTAAATGAAATATGCTAATATACTGAGGATAATTACTTAAGACACATATGTTAATTCACTACTGTAGAGCCCTGACTATACTAAATGTTACACAAATTGAATTGTATCAATTGCAGGGCCACGATCAGAATCAATAAAAGATAAAATATATCATGTTTTCATTTATTTGTATTTGTTTTCCTGTAGTCATTTTGTATACCACTTGACTTTTATGGAATATTCACTATTAGAACAAAGTCTATAAAAAAAGATTCGTTGCCATTAAAGAGATTTAGTGATATTTTTCTCTTTGAACATATTTAATCACCTCTTGATTGAAGAGTACATCCTTCCACCTGATATCAAACATCAGATAATGGAAAGTCTAAAACCAAACATCCCAGAAACTCTCAATTTTTAAGCCAATTCAATAAAATAGTCATTTATTTAAGTCTGCTTGAAAAGACAGAACATTGGTTGTTTTGATGCTAAAATCCTGAATTATTTTCATATATAATGGAGGTTTTCCCATCTACAGGCTTTCAAAAGTCAAACTGACATTATGCAAATTAACACCAATCTTGCTATTTTAATTATTTGGCCATTAAGAGTCTGGTTAACTTTCCCATAATTTTCATCAAATAATGCATTATGAGAATAAAAGTGAATACTTCGAACTGAAAATCTGTGTAGAATAAAAATCCATGTATCCATGTACTGTTTCAAGCAGTAAAAGTTAAAGTTACTTTAAGAGGTATCTTGAGTAAAATCCACAAACCTTCAGCAATCATGTCTTCCATCTCTGTGTCAGATGAATTATCTGCATGTTTTGTATTATTTTGTAGCTCTGGCTGAACACACACAGAATTTATCACCTGATTATCCAAAAGAGGCCTTTTTTTCACAGGCTGTTCTATTAGCAAAGATGAACGACTCACCTTTAAAAGAGAAAGAGAATAAAATGAAATAATCTTTTAAAAGACTTTCAGAAATAAGTTGATTAAAAAAACCTTGAGAAGAATGGTATCTGTGATAATTTGCTTGTTCAGTCGATCAGACCCAGTCATTAAGTACTTTATTGACTGAGAAAAGGTTACACAATCTGGATATAAATACTTTATATTTCAGGTTATTAGCAATATGCTTCAAAGTCTCTGTCAAATAGAACCTACTGTCCTAGTTTGGGCAAGTCGTTACAAAAAAGTCTTTAAAAATCGGTTATAGATTTTGATTAGGTGGTATCCTTAATTTTTTTTCTGTAACAACTTTTAAGATTTATTTTTCATGTACAAAGCTTTTCATTTGTAGGGTTATCTCCTCAGGATAAATTATTATGTGTATTTTAAAAATAAGGGCAAAAAATGGGCAGAGGACATAGACACTTTCCCAAAGACACACAGAAGGCCAACAGACATATGAAAATATGCTCAACATCACTAATCACCACAGAAATGCAAATCAAAACCACAATGAGATACCACCTCACACCAGTCAGAAAGGCTATTATCAAAAAGTCAACAAATAATGTGTTGGTGAGGATGTGGAGAAAAAGGAACCCTTATGCACTGTTGGTGGGATTGTAAATTGGTGCAGCAACTATGGAAAACAGTATGGAGGTTCCTCAAAAAATCTACAACTAGAACTAGCATACAACCCAGCAATTCCACTCCTGGGTATTTACTAAAGAAATCCAAAACAGTAATTTGAAAAGATATACACACTGCTATGTTCATTGCAGTATTATTTACAATAGCCAAGATATGGGAACAGTAGGTGTCCATCGATAGATGACTGGATAAAGAAAATGTGGAATATATACAGACAATGGAATATTACTCAGCCATAAAAAAGAAGGAAATCTTGTCATTTGTGACAATATGGATAGACCTAGAGGGTATTATGCTAAGTGAAATAAATCAGAGAAAGAAAAAGATTGTATGACTTCACTTATATGTGGAATCTAAAAAAAGCAAACAAAACAAAATAAAAACAGACTCATACGGTAGAAACAGATGAAACGGACAGCTGTCAGCAGGGAGAGGGGTAGGGGAATGGGTGAAAAGGTAAAGGGGAATGTAGTCAATGACATTTTGATAAATGCACAGTGACAGACGATTACTAGATTTAGTGTCGTGGTCACATACCAAAGTATACAAATATCAAATCACTGTATTGTACACCTGAAACCAATATTAGGTTGGTGCAAAAGTAACTGCAGTTTTTGCAATTTTTAACTTTTTGAACCGCAATTACTTTTGCATCAACCTAATATAATACTGTATACCAACTATACTTAAATAAAGAAATAAACATAAGGGAAGTAATGTTCAAAGTATTTAAGTGATTTTTTAACAAAAGCAGAAACAGGACTACAACTCAAGTCTCCTGATTCTTAGTTCAGTAACCAAATCCACTATAATCACAAAAAAATATGGAAAAAATCCACAAACATTAATATTGAAATCAACAACAAAAAATTAACATGTTCAGTATACTTGGTTATATCATGAAGAATCCTTGTTTTAGAAATGTTTTTTAGCAAAAACAATCCAGACCAAAAATATTTACTGATTCACTAGCAAACCCTCAGCAAATCTGAAAAAACAAAACCTTATTTAAGAATTCTGGTTAAGTCTCCAATATTTGCCACACATGGTGAATAACATCTTATTAGAAATTTCTACATTTAACCTTAGAGAATAATCTTTTAAATTAAATAATCTTTTAAATTTAAAATAAACTTTTAAATTTTGTTCATTTCAGTTAGTATATTTAATATGCCTCAAGTAAAACTGGTAAGTTATTGCTGAAAAAACTGTAAAATTCAGTGCTGCTAGGGGTAAACACTTCCGGTGTATTAATAAATTTAAATAATCATTCCAGAAAATAATTTAGTAATATATATTGAATCTTATGAATATATATGTAATGTAATGCAATATCTGTACTTCTAGGAATTTTTGCTAAAGAAATTATATAAAATTTGGACACTCTATATACAAAGATATTCCTTTCAGGAGAATTTGAATAGTGAAAAAGGGAAACCTAATTGTCCAACAACAATGGAAGGATTATTTAAACTGGTTGCACATAAAGTGAAATATTATGTAATCTTTTAAAATGTTTCCAAAGTACTATTAATCATGAGAAAATAAAAGCTCAAGATAGTATACTAAGTGAAAGAAGGACTTATAATAATAATCTTGATCAAATGAAAAAAACATACATAAATATACACATTGTGGAATTAGTGGGGATTTTCCTGTATTTTCTGTATTTTCCCAAATTTTCCATTTAAAAAATAATACATATTACTTTTGAAATCTGAAAAAAAATTGTAATTGTAACTAGTAATAATTGATAATAACAGCTATGGCTATTAGGTACCAGGTAGTACACAGAACAGTTTATGCATATTTAGTCCTTACACAACCCTAACAGCAAAGTATCATCTCCATTTGCCCGATGAGCAAAATGAAGATCAAAAAGACTGCGTGACTTGATAGAGGATAAACAGTCAGCGTGCTGCAGAGTCAGGATCCAAACACTGAGGAGTAGGGAGAAGAGACTGTTCTTCCACTCACTAAATCAGGACTCTTATAGGATAGCCAACGTTAATACACAGACAGTAAACGGAAAACAAAGGCAACTGATGAGGCAACCAACTATCACAATGCTAAATCCTCACTACCCATGAATCTGAAAAATGAGATGATTCAAAGGCCTTCAAAATAATCTATTTTGCTTTGGCCACTTGCTTTTGATTTATTTTCTAAGGAAAAAATGCTCATCTCTAGATATTAGCATATAAATTATGTACAGTTAGTCTCAAATTATAAGACTTTTAGTGATAGATATAGCACCCCCATTTTCAGGTGAACATTTTAAAGCATTTAAAAAATCTGAAGACTCAGACTTAAGAATAATGAGAAAATCTATTTGATAATTATAAACCATCAACTGGGTAACTTCAGAATTATTAAGTTATTGGGAAGTTGTTATTTTCTGTACTCAAGTTAAAGTTCACAAAGTGTCACATTATATAAGAAACACCATTTAAAGAAAAATGAACTTTAGGTGTGATTTCAGTCCCCTTAGAAAGAAAAAATAGAAAAGTTTATTTCATTGGAATAAACTTCGAACTACCTTTCTCTAAAAATTATAAAATTGATATCCTTATGTCCTAAAATTTTTCTCCTTAGTTTACACATCTAAATAGCTAGCATAAAATTCTAGAAGTATATTTGGAATATACAAATATATGTGGAGAGATGAATTCTAGATAAAAGAACAACTTTTTTAGAACAAAACTTCAACCTTTGTATTAGCGAATAGACTAAATTTTAAAATAATGTTACATGAATAATTCAAAAGATACAAATTTGCTTGTTACTTACAGGAAATGGCTCCAATCCCTCCTGAATCACAAAGCCTTCAATAACATGGGTCAAGATCTGTGGTTTAACAATGGCTTGTGGAGGTTTGTTTTCTACATTGGGAATGCTACTGGGCATAGACGTACTATTATTACTCCTTGTGGTGGCAGCTGGAAGTAAGAGTGGAGGAGGAGGAACAGAAACATGTGAAGGATCTGAAGGAGATTTAATTACTGAAGCACTGACTGATGCCACAGCAGGTAATTCCACTTGCTCTGGAAAAAAAATCATTTAAAAAAAATCTTTAGCATTCTGTCCAGGCAAATATGAAAGAAAATTCAAGAAAAGTCATTAATAACAATAATAGTTACTATGTGGTGCTTTAAAAAAAACCATTCTAAAATCTTCACGTTTATTACCTCATTTAATCTGCACAATAACTTTATGAAATAGAAACTATTATCCCCACTTTACAGAAGAAGGGGGTAACTTGCTCAGTTATCATTCCAACAGTGGTAAAAAAGAATTGTCCCATAAGACATGAATATGTTTTAGAATGTCAACTTAAGAATACTGAAATTGTTACTTTTTATAAATGTTTAAGCTACATAGATATTAAGTTCCCTATGTTCCTGTTTACATATTCCACATGGTATGGGGGGGAGTACTTGGAAAGTATACTTAAATAAAAAAGGATCATGAAATCCATAGAATAAATAGATTTTAATGAACTACACAGGTCACATCACCTTTATTTCAAGCAGTGAGTCTAATCCAAATCCATGCGTAAAGGTTCTTTGTTTTGTCTTGTTTTGATAACTCTTCAGAGGCACTGTCTACGTCAGGGGGAACACTGTAGTACACTGCAGTTGCAAAGTGTTGGGCTGAACCACTGTGATTCCTCCCCTTCAAACTCTTGAGGACCACAGTAAGATAAGACCCAACAGCCTGTGGTGGAGACTTGACCTACCCACTCAATAGCTCTGAACCTTTCCTGTCGGTACTAAAGTGGAAAGATGAAACCGGCTGATAGCTAGGAATATCAGTGAGTACACTTATCTGAGAAAAATTTAAAAAGAGCAGAGATGTATGAAAACTGAATCCTAGATAGAAAGAAGTCCCTTTTTTTGCAGGTTAGTTTATTTCATGATTTGATGAGCATTATTCTAACTACAGACCTTGCTTGCTTTTCCCCTCATATACTACAGAAGAAGAATGAGTATGAAGTAAATTACAGCAAGATTCAAAAGTCTACATTGTACTTAGACAATTTAGCCAGAGGGATATGCTTGACAGGATCTCATACTATATTCCTGAGGGAAAATGTGAAGATATTCTTGTGTTCCAGTATTTCAAAAATGTTTAAATGTCCTTCAGTACCATTAGTAATGCTTATCAGGCAATTAAATCACAGCCAAAATGCAAAGTTGGTATCCAGTTACTGTAAACTGCTGTTTCTGTCTTTAAATCAAAATTCCAGAAAAGCTGCAGCAACATATATCCATTCTTAGTATACAGAAACTACAAAGATTTTATACTACAGTTCAATTTTCTTAAATCTATCTTTTGAAATATTATTTTGAATAAACAAAGGCAATAATAAACTTGTCTGAAATATTTTACATAATTTTATTGACTAAATGTTTTCTATTTTTCAGGAAGGGGAAATAGTGGAAGCAAATTGATTTTACCCCTTCTATGCTTCTCAGAGATTCATATTGGTAGTAATGGAATAAAAGCTGGGGAGAACGAAAGGGTTAGGGATGTGGCATGTTGAAGAAAAAAGAGGACAAGTATTGCTTTGGTAGCAAAGTCAATGTCTCATTACAATTTGTTTCCATGCTTGTTATAGTGGTTCTTTATCTGAAACGATCACAAGGGCCAAGAGATATTCAATAGAACAGAATACTAATAACAAAGCCTGAACCAACATTAGCATTATCTGGGTCAAGGGTCAGCAAACTTTCTATAAAGGACAGTATGGTCTCTGCAACTACTCATCTTTGCTGTAGAAGCACAAAAGTAGCCACAGATAACATATGAACAAATGAACATGGCTGTGTTACAGAGAACTTTATTAAAGAACATGGAATTCATACTTTGCATAATTTTCACGACATGAAATATTACTCTTCTTCTAACTTGTTTTTTTCAACTAATTAAAAATTTTAAAACCATCATGGGCCATACAAAAAGAGACAGCAGGAAAGATTTAAAGTGTGAGCTAGTTTGCCAAACCCTGACGTAACTATTGGTAAATTTAAAAAAAACACCAGGTTAGTCACTATTTGGGAGGAAGGAGAATTCCTTAGTAGAAGAAGGGCCTAGAGGAAGACGTGCAAGTGCTGAAGTGGAAGGGACAGAGCCTGCCTCCTGATCCACCAATTACCGAGCCTCACTCTCTCTGGACTCACTGTGATTCAGCCCCTGCCTCGATTGAGAAGCCAAGCGAGAAAACTGAGTTATGTGATTAAATCTTCCACATTGTTTGTTTGGCTTTGAAACATAAGCCAAGGTATCCTGCCGAAGCCCCTTGGGGACTTGGAGCCGATCAGTCAATTCCCTGGCTAGTCAGGTCTACGTGGAGGGGACATCTCAACATGGACAAACTTGGCAATGAAAGTGAAGCAATACCTGAGAACCAAGTAAAGATGGAAAACCAAGAACAACCACAGGATGTGGGAAAGCCAGAAATAGCTTGTACTCTGGAAGACAAGGAGAAGTTAGAAAAGAGGAAAAGGTAGAAAACAAGGGAAAGACAGAAGATGAGGAAATACTTAATGATAAGGATAAGCCAGAGGAGGGAAAGCCAAAAGAAGAGGGAGAGCCAGAGAGCGAAGGAAAACCAGAGAGCCAGGGGAAGCTGGAGAGCCAGGGAAAACCAAAAGAAGAAGGAAATCCAGAGAATGAGGGAAAGCCAGTGAATGAGGGAAAGCCAAAAGAGGAAGAACAACCAGCCAGTGAACCAAGGGCTGCAGTAAAGCGCCCAGCTGGAGATGATATACCCAAGAAAGCTAAAAGAAAAACCAACAAGAGGCTGGCTCAGTGCCTCAAGGAATACAAGGAGGCCATACATGATATGCATTTGAGCAATGAGGAGATGGTAAGAGAATTTGATGAGATGGCTAGGGTAGAAGATGAGGTGAAGAAAACCAGACAGAAATTGGGGGGGTTTATGTGGATGCAAAAAAGTTTACAGGACCCCTTCCACCCGAAGGGCCCAAGGGAGCTCAGGGGTGGCTGCAGGGCCCCACAAAGGGGCTTTGAAGACATTCCTTTTGTGTAGTGTCCCCACAGGCATTTGCCAGGCCTTGGGCTGTATAACCTTAGGCTAATGTTTTGCTTTAGGGTCACTCTCATTATTCAGCTGCAGCCCTCTGTGTTTCAGCAGCAGATTTTCATCCATTGCATGGAAAAATGTCTATGCTGCACTGTAAAACTAAAAAATAAAAGATTGCTGAACCATATGTATGGCATGAGTCCATTTTTGTAAAGCTGCAAAAATATTTACCTTGTGATCTATGTACAGAAAAAACTCTGAAAGCTGTGTCGACTAAAAGATTAACTGGTTGAAAAAAAACAAAACAAAAACACTAACACAGAATGTATCTTTTTTAGGACCTCCACACTGAGCAATAGGTTATACTAATGTTTTAGTAAAATACCTAAGATTCACAGTCACTTTGATATTGTGAGGAGGAGCAAACAAAAGATTTACTTGAATTTATAAGTAGCACTGAAGTAATGAATAAAAATTTGAGTGCTTAAGCTCAAGAATTTTTTTAATCCATGTCTCCAGTAAGAATTAGTGAGGCTTAATTTAAGTACTGTCTGGGAAAACACAGTGTTAAAAGCATTTATTCAATCTGGATCATAAGCAATTATTAGGAATGTCAGATATAACTTAGAATGCTTTGTGATTTTGGAAAGTATAACTGAAATCTTTTGACAGAACTTTGATTTATTCCAATTTCTAAGCTATAAATAGCTTGACACATGAATCTGAATAGGCAAATGAAACACATCTGTACAAACCACTAAAACTTAGAAGGCTACAATGTTTTTCATTTGAGTGGTTCCTCATCAATTGTCCTAATTAGTTCTAATAAAAAAAATCGTGAATTCTAATCCATTCTTTACTACAGTTACATAACAAAGTTATCTAATAGACAAATACATGGTGATGGAAGGAGAACTGACTCTGGGTGGTGAACAAACAATGTGATATATAGATGATGTATTATAGAATTGTACACTTGAAACCTATGTAACTTTACTAACAATTGTCACCACAGTAAACTTTAATTAAAACAAAATTTTTATCTAATAGAAAACTCCCTCAATTTAGATATTTCCTCACCTAACAATGGATGTTCAGAAGTCAAATCTTCTCTCCCCACAGTTATTGCTGCTGGAGACAATGTGGGTGGCGGTGGGGTTCTGTCCATCCGGACACATTCATCTGACTCTTCTGGCATTTCTTCTTCACACACGTCTTCTACTTGATAAACCTGCAACAACAAACCACATGGCCTTAAAATGTTTCTAAAAATACATTTAACAAGGTGTTCCTGACTTAATTTTTAAAAATAAATTCTAAGTGTTTTAAACTTGAAAACAAGGCAAAAGGACTATTTGACAACTTGAAAACAAAACCTTAGAATCACTCAAATGACGTTTTCATAATACTTGATATTTTAATAAAAGCAAACTGTGGATCAGTATCTAGGCTACAAATCACTAAGGTTTTCAAAAAGGTGACAGCCAAGTCAGGACATATTTTTAATTTTGAGAATTAAAAGAAATGTTTTCATTTTATATACTCTATTTTGGGAAATTACTATTGTTTCCGTGAACTTCCAATTGTCATAAATAAAAATAGATGGTATTTTCCACAAACACACTAAGTAAATCTCCAAAATGACACACAATATATCAGGAAATGTACTGACTTAAAGGACTACATCCCAGGATCCTTATTATATTTATGTGAATTAAAAATTAAATTATGAAAAGTAATGTCTGAGTAGCTACAAAAAAGGTATGCAATTACACCTTTTCTTTATCTTCTAATCTCAAAAATCTAATAATTTTTTACAAGCTAATATCAGGTAAATAGAAAATATCTGTCCTTGGAAATAATACATACAAACACACACACCATTCTAAGCCATTTGAGAAGTTAATTTTAGTTCTTAATATTGTTCCATACTTACAGAGGAAAGTTTTTAATTTAACTACCTTGTTACCCAATGGTAAAGAATATACTTAAGAAGAAAACATGGACTCAAAAAACACTCTAAGAAGGAACCACACAACTAAAAATAATATTATTAATTTTTCATTAAAATTAAGGCTGAATTTTCAAAGTCCACTTCTAGAGACTGACACGGGTATTTTAATTTGCCATCATTTATTTAACCATTACTTTTGAAAAATGATAGGTTACCAAAAAAAGCCACAAAGTAATTTACCTCCTTTCTTTTTATGTACAAAGCTTATTACTTAAATTTACAAAGGTTGTGAAATTTTCAGATTACTTACCCAAACTGATTAATACTTCTAATGAATGTTAAAACAAAAAAATCTTTCAACAACCTTAAGAAAAAACTTTAAGTGATACCTAATATTGTATTTGTAATTGAAAGGGTTTGATGATTTGAAGTACATGTGATTAAATATAAAAATGATCAAGATTTCTGAAACTAGCATAAACCATGTGTTACAAAAAGGACTATGAAGTTTCATCACCAAAGCCATACCTAACAGCAATAGTTCAAAAAAAAAAAAAAAAGACTAACTTTCTAAGCCTCTACTAAGAAATCTTTTCTTTTGCTTTAAAAAAAATTTCTTTTAATTCTATTGTTACTGGTAATTTTATAGCAAATATATCCAGAGTTGTGATCTAAATCAGCTACTAAGTACGCAACATTTTTAGAAGTATTTGCTCACAACCCTGAATCTGGAAACCTATTTCACCAAGAGAGATTCCTTGTCTCATGTCTGGATCCTCAGAAGTAAAAGTATTTGCTGGTTATTATACAGTGCAACAATGATAGCTGCCAATATCTGCAAATGATAAATTTTTTAAAATGATGATAATGTCTAATACAGGAAAAGTCATCCAAAACAATTATCCTGGAGGTAAAGGAAAAAGAAAAAGACCTTCTAGTGAGGGGCATCTACTGTAGTGGTTACCTTAATTCGGTTGGAGTGGTGGAGATGCTGATTCAGAGGTAATTAAACTAGTATGGATTTATCAACCAGTTCAATTGTATCTGTGTAGTATTCCTTTCTTAGATATTACTTTTCCTCTAAAGATCACTGTCTTTTCTTAAAATGTTGAAACTCTGGTTAATATTAATGCGTCACAAGTTTTTCAAACACCTACTACAGTACCTTTTAAGGAATCAAAGTTTGATCGTGCATACATTCTGATTTTTTAAAAATAATGAGTTTTAAATTATAAAAAGAGGCATAACATAAATAGCATATTCTGAAATAATCCATCAAAGAATACTATATACTGCTATACAAAACTGTATAATACTTTTCATTCTAAGCCTAAATATATATACTTTCTTCCAAATCTTCCATGTAAAGACAAAATGAGTTAATGAATAGAAGTAGGCAAAAACAGATCTATCACGATCAGCATAAAATCTAAATGCAACAACTAAAATATTGACTGCAGCAAAGCAGAGGTTTCGCTCACAAGATCATTAGGAAACTGCACATCACAATTTCTGTTTAGCTCATAACTACAGCTATTCTAAAACTAGCAATGCCTGCCAAACTTACTTTAATGAAGTATATTAATCTAATCTGTCTCTCTTTCCTAAACAAACCTTGGAACATTTATTAGTTCTAAAGTATCTATTCTCGCCACATCTTATCATATCCAAATGTCAATGAAAAATCTTAGTTTCGTATATATACCTTTTTAAAACCATACTGATTTTACTGATAATTCACTTATCTTTCAAAATTTCACATCTCTTAAGAAGTAAATATATCTCTATACCTTTAAATATTTGAAACAACCAAGAAATTGTGAAGAAATGAGTAATTCGTGATGAAATTCAATTTGATTAAAAAAAGATTTGATCAAAGGTAATAAAAGAAAAATATAGCAATTTAATAAATAGGCTGTGGTACTCAAAGAAAGATAACATGGAAACATTGATAGCAAGTATGACCGTACCAGTAATAGCAGAGGAAGTTGCTATTTTCATGGGGAAAAACAACTTCCAAAAATTAGGTAACACATTTTTTTAAAAAACATTTTTAAAGAGATAACAGGAAGTAACAAAATAAAACTTTAAATATTTTAAGTTTTATTTAATAAGTTACTATGTTTTTGATATTTCTATCCCAAAAATGTTCCTTCAAAGTTTACCCTAAGAAAAACAATTAGAAAAACATAAAGCATATAAAGACATTTAATTTTGTACTTGTTAAAAACCAATTCACCAAACTAGAATGTGAGAATACAAATTTAAATTAAATTTGATTTCTTTGAAGGTACTGTACATTTCAGTCTGTTTGTGACAATATCCATTGTAAATTCTTCAAAACTCCATTAAAAGAAAAGACATAACAGAGACATAATTGAATGACAAACTTATTTCTAGATGCCCCTTTTGTTTTGTCAAGTTCTGTTTTTAATAAAAGTGAGTAGGAAGTGGAATTCAATCTCTTTATGCCTATTAAGGTCAGTCTGAATGACAAGAATAAGGAATCTATAGATTTGCAAACCAAAACGCTTCCCATTAAGGAACAGACTTTGAAACATCTTTCCTTTCTGAGCTAATGGTTATTGGTCTTTAAGTAATAAAATTTCTTGTGTGAAGTTTGATATAAAATTTCCTTTGGGAAGACTGTTTTCCTCAGTTAGAATTTAATTATGAATTTAATCATTCTGCCTAAACATTTAAAGACCTTATTCAATTTTTATTGTTAATTATTTTGTACATTTTAAGTCCTTTAGAGAATGTTCAAAGGAAAACATTTTTCAAGATAATTTCCCTTTTTTAGGCAACATACCATTTTTAGAGGTTTATTCTGACAAACTTCACCACAATCTCAATTATTCAAAACTTTTACTCCTCCCAATGGATTGTTTTCATCCTCAGTATTCATTCATGTACTGAGATTTTTTAGCTTTTTAAATGAGAAACATTTTAAGTATATATTTTCCCTTACTAGAAATTTAAAAATCAGAAATTTAGTAATTCTACATTTAATCTTTTTGGCAAAGTTGGATTCTTTCCTAGAATAAACGTTTTTACAAAATTTTAATTATAAAATATAATTTTCCCAAAAAAGTACATCGTACAAGCATACCTCCACCTTGAAACAAAAGTCCCTAAAGGCCCAGGACTTCAGAATTCACACAACCAAAAGGTTTCGCTAGATAAACCATACGTTTAAGAACATACAAGCCAATAGAAGGGATCTATGAAGGATAATCACCTTAAGAGAAAAAACTTTGTGCAGATGACACTGGTTCAAATGCATTCCCTTGGGGAAAAAAAATCAACTCTGTAAAGATAGCAGATGGATTTGTTTAAATAGTAATAAAATTAACGAGGGACTTTAATAACCATCACAAATTATCAAGCATGCAACCATACTACAACAAACGGCAATTTTTTTGCCCATACAGCATGTTTGTCAGACACTGACAGATGGAAATTTCAAGCTTTTTATATTCATAGGCATGTAGATCTAGCGATACAACATGTGGGAGAAAACAGTTTTTACTTTCATTTCAGCAAGAAAGTCAAAGAGCTTCCAAGGGCTTACCACTGGTGGATCAACAGGCGCTGGTGGTTGTACTTGTAGGTTTACCGCAACAGTCTGTGGAGGAGGAAGAGTCTGAAATGGCAACTGGACCAACGCTTCTGCAGCTGGAAGCTCCTCTTCTGACACCAAAGCATTCTGCACCAAAACCTGGCCCTGGGATAGAATGTCAGGCTGCACTTGTAAAGACTGCATAGACTGCAAGGGCAGTGGAGGAATCTGAGCTGGAGGAGATGCTGACATCTGTGGAGGGGTTGCGATTGGGATTGGAGAGGACTGCAGGGTTGAATATTGCTGATGTGATGCTGGAGACACAATCTGCTGACCTGGGGACACCAAGGCAGACTGCTGAACTGGGCCAATGTGTACAACAGGGGAAGCTGGAAGTGGAAGATGAGATGGAAGATTCAGCTGTGCTGCAGGCTGCACCTGATTAGCAGTGGACTGTTGCAAGTTTGGCCCTGGCTGGAGAGCTGATGACACAAGAGGGTGCGGCTGGATAAGTGCTTGTGGATGAATAATTATAGTCGGAGACTGACTTGGCGAATGAGGTGGCGGAGGAGACACCACGACAGACTGCTGTGCGGACTGTGACTGGCTAGGAGACATTGTGAGAGGAGGGGCATGGCTCTGAATTGGTGAACAATGCTGTGCCTGGGCACTACTGGGAGCTGGGGGCAGGCCGTGGTTTGGGAGAGGTATGCAGTGCTGGGATGCGGGTGGATCGTGACTTGGATTCTGAAGTGTGATTGGCTGAATTTGCTGTTGCTGCTGCTGTAGTATCAGCTGATGATGGGAAACCTTGGGAGGTGGTGAATGAAGAGGAATCTGCTGATGTTTTATTAGAGGATGAGGCTGAATTGGAGGATATGAAGCTGTGAGAGAAAAAAATGACAATTAGTATTTTTTTCAAAATTATAGAAATTTTTAAATAAATCTAAAGGAGGAAAGTTTTTACATCAGAAGGTCATAATCATCAGAGATCTATTAAAAGTCTTCTAGACAAGAGTGACTTGAAAATGTAATGACAAACTTTTCCTTGAAAAACTATAAAGATTTCAGAAAATAAGTTGTACTGTGATAAGTTCCAGAAGAAAATTGCCTAAAACAATTACTTTATAAATCTGAATCTACACATGATTTATTCTTATTACATTTTATAGGTCCTCAGAATATCTTCATTAACTTTCATGTTTTTTAAATTTTATTAAATTTATTGGGGTGACATTGGTTAATAAAATTGTATGTTTCAAGTGTACAATTCTGTAACACAGTAACTTTTAACAAAGTTAATCCACTTGAATTCCTTCTTTGGGGAGAAGAGGAGAAGTATCACTGAACAAGTTTAATATATATAAAGATAATGTCAAAATCATAAAAAATATAAAATATATAAAATAAAGGTCTCATCCTTTCTAATCTGTGTCTAAGCATTCTTCCAACTAATAATCAAAGTAATTTACTTATAAAGCTTCCCAAATAAGTTTCCAAATTGAGCCAAGATGAAGAGTTGGTATAATTTGACCCAGGAAGAAAAAATGTTTTGTTTAAAAAGTTAATTCAGTTAAGCAAAAACAGATGTGTGAATCCTAGAGCACGGTTAAATAATCACTGTAACTAAGAAATGAAATTTCAGGGGCCCTTCGAAATCTAGGAGAGTACTAGTTTTACTTGCAGAGAAAATGAGGCAATCAGAAGTCAGTGCTGTCTAAATAAAGGATTTTGTTTTACTTCTCTTCCCCCCAACAAAAACAAACAAACCTACATTACTCTATAAGTGATAGTCCAGTTTTCTCCACAGAGGAGGACTCACAACAGGGATAATATATATAAGAATTAGCAAAATCAAGTATTTTCATCATTATGCCACTTCTGCACACTAGTGCATATGTTTACACAGAGGGATATGCTGGTGAAATCCTCTCTATCTGAATAAGAATGGAAACTGGATTCACTATATATAAATGTATATCAGTATGTTGTACACCTGAAACTAATATTGTATGTCAACTGTAATTGAAAATAAATTTTAAAATAAACTGGGTTCACTAGAAGACAAACTGAAAAGATTGCTTAATATTAATACTGTGTAAAAATTATACACATTTAAAATAGATCTAAAGACAAGGCAGAATGTTTTTCTTAGTCTCAGAATGTTAAGATAAAGACTATAATGTCTTGCATCTCTTTTTATATTCAACCACATTTGTGACAAAGGCCTTATAAAAACTCCTAACAACTTCTAACCAAATTTTTGCATTTCATTGGTTAGTATCTAAAATTTTGGAGATCATTTAAGGAAATTAACATCTGATTAACATCTCAAAAAAGAGGAATTCAGAAGTTTTAACAAATATCCATGGATTGTAAAAAAAATAGAAATTAGGTCTAAAATTTCATGTAACAAAATAATTTTCACATAACTATACTAGCACTTCAAACTAAGACTGAAAATTTATGTCAGCATTTCATAAATGTGTTGATAAAGACTCTATATATTCAATAAAACCTTGGATTTCTATAGATTGCCTTGCCTCCAAGGGGCTCAAGGTGCTTTTATATGCCTCCCATTTGTACAAAAAAAAAAAAAATGCCTGTGAAGTAGGTAGGTATTATCGGTATTATTATTCCCCTTTTTACACATAAGGAAATAGTGTCTGCAAGCATAATAGCAAAGGCCCCATTTAATTCAATTTTTAAAATTATAATTAAAACTTACTATATTCTTGACATACACTGGATATTTATTCACAGAAATAAAAATTTTGGTGCTCTAGCAAGTAAGCAATCTTTTTTTTGTATTCTAGAGCTGATAATTCAATAGGTTAACAATCTATCCTTTCACCAAGATTAAATTTTTCTTTTATCAGAAATCAAAACGAGTCCATAAGTCCAACTGAAAAACACATATATTAAAGAATAATTATGAGGATAGCTAAAGCAATACTTCTGTACAAGAAAAGTCCTAGTGCTCTGGAGAATCATACATGTTTGTTTATTTCTCTAATTTTAATAAACACTTTATCATTGTCAGGGGGGCCTTATAATTGGAAAATTAATGATTGGTATCATCTCTCACATATGGTAGAACTCTTTAATTATTGTAGGTAATTAAAGATATTATTGTAAATTATTAAATACATTATTTCATTCAATAGTTAAACAATCCCATGAGGTAAACAGGGTACTACATTAATCCAATATACTACAGGCAAACCGAGCATTAAGTGACTTGTCTGAAATCACAAGAACCCATAGTCCTAAATGAGGCTGGGTTCCTACAGACAGGGTATTTTTGTCCCCTAAAGTTCGTATGTTGAAGCACTAAGCCTTAATGTGACTGCATTTGGTAATGCGGCCTCTAAGGAAGTATGAAGGTTAAATGAGATCAGAAAAGTGAGACCCTGACCTAGAAGAATTAGTGTCATTATAAGAAGAGATACCAGAGAGCTCCGTCATCCTCTCTCTCCTAGCACTCAGATGAAAGGCCATGTGAGGACACAGTTAGAAGGCAGCCATCTGCAAACCAGGAAGAGAGCTCTCACCAAAAACCAAACACTGCTAGACCTGGATCCTGGGCTTTCTAGCCTCTTCCAGACTGTGGGAAAACAAATTTCTGTTGTTTAAACCAGCCAGTCTATGGTATTGTTTTTATAGCAGCCTGAACAGACTAATACAGGCTTTCCACTACACACTGAATTAATGTTGGCAAAAAATGGCATGTGTTTTTCCAACTAAACTAATTTCATAAAAGTTCTAAAAACTGCCATAAAAAACTTGAGCTCTAATATAGTTAATGATAATTTCCAGACATTTGGTTAAAGTTTATCTTTATATAGTAAAAGCAGAATTATTAACTATCAAGTGGGAATTGCTAGTTAATGAAGAAATTATGAAAACCAAATGATTTTATCACCCTAGAAATACATATAAGGAAAAAATAACCATGTCCATTGTAATAATTATTATACCATACTGTATTAGAATACAAATAGATTTTTTAATATTTGAAAGTGATCTGCAGGAACAAGCATTTTTCTGAGGAAAAGAACCAATTACCAATTCAAGAATCTCCAAAAAAAATCTTATCTTCAGACCAACTTCCCAGAGTAGAAAGAACTAAAAGCGTGGGAAAATACAGCTTTTGACTTGCCAAAAAATACAAATCACTTTGAATATTTGCAGTGTAAGGCTTGAACAGATTTTAACGAACTTATAAGTTTGATGGCTGCAAAGGTTTATGTGACTTAGGATGTTCCATGGTTTAGTTTCTAATCAACAACACCATGGAATACCTCAGTTTGGTTAATACACATAAGATCTGAATTTGGAATTACAATTGTCCTGAGGTTCTTTAATGGTTTTAGCTTACTGGTGTCCTTCACACCTACATAAATATTATCACACTATCAATGAAAGGAGGAAGAATAAGTGTCAACTTAGAAACAAGTACGGGAATTCAGGGAGACTGAAAATCTGAAAGTAGATCTCCTCACTCGAAGTAACCCTGAAAGAGTTCCTGGTTTTCTCTGAAGGTAGCATTCCCTTTGGAAGGAAATTAACCTTCCCTCCATTATAATCTATTAAAACTATGGGAATCACTAGAAGCTGTGCCCTGAGCAGTCGTTCCAAGCACAGTGGGTCCTTGCTGCCTCCTCAGTGACTCCTATCAACACTGGCCAGAGACTGTTTTGAGAGTGAGAAAACTCTGGACAGTTCAATATAAAAATCCTGTTGTCAAGGCGTACAGAGAGCAGGACCTTGCACACAAATGTTTATAAAAAAAGAATTCATATCTAACTATACAATGAATAAATTTATGAATTTATACATTATAACAAAGCCTGCACTTACCTAAGATTCAGATTTAAGAATTCTAAGCAGTGATACCTAATTAGTGCAAATGGAAAAAACTATGCTATAACTTCCACAATTCAAATGGGGGGAAAAAATCAATTATTAATCCACCAAAAATCAGTACATATAAGGCACAACTTAGTACTGTCAATATAAAAGAAGAAAAGGAGAATCTGAAAAAGGATTAAAAGAGTTAATAAATGTAAACTGCCTGACACAATACTATTGTCCTATGCTCAAAGAGCTTACTGTCTAGTAGAAAAGCTAAGATCACTAAGTATATAAATAACTATAAAAGTATGATAAAGGAGCATAAAAATGCTATACAAATTCACAGTAATGAGAGATTTCTAACTAGGGGAATCACACTATCCCAGCATTTTGAGATTGGGTGATGTAGAGAATGTTAGCGATATTAGCACAGAGGAAACATGAAAAGAGAAATCGGTTTAGGTGGAGGAAAAGCAGACTTCAGTAGTGCAAAATGAAGCTTTAAAAAGTAGTACAGGGTTATAAAAGGATAGAAAGATGATGCTTACCTGATGAGGTTGGGTCAAAGGATTTTTTTTTTAAGTGAGGTGTCTAGTCCAGTGCATGACATACACATACTTTCAATAAATAAGTTATACTGGTATAAAAATATGTGCAGATATATTAAGAATAGGGGAGACCTAAGTCTTGAGAAACAAAGGAAAAAATCCAGCATGAGGGAGACAAAAGATGTAATAGTAACGAGAGGAGGTCAGGAGCTGTTAAAAAAGATGCAATCATTGACACCAGCAAATAATGCTTACTTTAAAGAAGAAAGGAAATAATTCCTTATCTTATTAGATATGAAGAAAGCTCAACACCGAGAAATTCTGAGATGAATAGAAGGGACAGTAAGGAAACTCACTCCGAATGGCCCCAACATTTTCAGCATGAGAACCATGAAGCAAAGTTATCTGTAGATAGCAATGAGCACACGTGGAATTCAAAGGTTGCTGAGAATGAAAATGACTTAGTTGATTCCCTGACATCTGCCTCTCAGAGATGAAATCAGAGATGGAAAAAAGCAATATGGTAAGGAAAATCATTATGCATAATTCTTATTTTTGGAAAGTGATAAATTCCTCCCACTAATGACAACTTTAAACAAAAAATATGCTTGCTTTTTTAAAGGCTTTTAGTTTTTGTTCCACTAAAGCATATTAAATAAACTACTGGCAAATCTTGTTTTTAAAGCTTAAAGGTTTTATTGTAAAATGAGAGACCAGCATATAATGAAGATGTTAATCAAATGTCAGCTGACCAAAAAAATTTCTATCTTATTATAATTTGTTTTAGCTGTTGGGCTCTTTTGATTTCTTTGTTTTTCAATATTGAGATGTCCTTTTTTTAACTTATGAAATTCACATTTTAAAATGTTTTTAAAGTATCATTCTTGTTCAAGTAATGGACATCTTTTGTTTTGCTCTGCCTGCTAAGAAAATGAATAATGCAACTATTTTCAACAAAAGTTTTATCCCACCTGGTGCTATTAACTGGTGAATACTAGATGTCCGGGTGACAGCTGTGCTTCGGGATTCCAGACTTGGACTTTCTCCTTTCTTACTTTCTGGAGAAGGATCTCGTTGGCTGATTTTAGAACTGGTCACTGTTGTTTTGTTATGACAAATTGTCAATGACTGAGTTTGACTAGTGCTTTTTGGCGGACCATTCTGTGAGCTAGATAATACACCCAACTTCTGGCTGCGTAATGTTAAATTCTGAACCTAAGAACCACATAACAAAAAATAAGGATAAAACAGATGGTATTAATTGATGTGGTAATCATTACCATTATAACAATAATGACAACACATTTATATATGTTTTCATAAATAAGGCTCCAAGCACTTGAAACAACTGATTAATCCTAAAGGAAAGGGGATATTCTAAGTAATCATATCTTAAATATTAAGGGGCATTTTTAAAAACAGACATTAAGGGAAAGAATCATTAAGAACTAAATGAAAGTGAAATATATATTTTCATTTGCTATATATATATATATATATATATATACACACACACACACATATACATATATAATACTATGTTTGCTATATACCTACATACACATATATACATATATATAGCAAATGAACTATGATTATGAGTAAATTACTCTGCAACATACTGCATTTTAAAGTTACCAACTTGAGGAAGTCAAAGAGAAGGAGAAAGAAGCAGGTCTTTCCCGGTAAAGGAGAAAACGTGAACGAAGTTACAAAGGTGAGAGAGCCTGGGATGTGTACGGAATAATGAGCAATTCCTTCAACTTCAGTCTGACTTCTCCATGCCAGGACTGTGAAACATTTTAAGGTTACAAGTACCTCATAAACTTGTAAGAAATTACTACACATAATTAGGAGAGTGTGGATACAGTATTACTTTCTTAATAAAGATGAGACAGAGATAACCAAAAAAAGTTACCAACTCTATGAAATTATAAGGGAACACTAATCTTGTAAGAAAACTAATTTAACAAATCACCTACCCCATTGCGATAATTATATAAAGCATTTCCCATTAACTCCTTTTTAAGGTTAGGTTTTGTTGTTGTTGTTGTTGCTGCTGCTGTTGTTGTTATGAAACACTTCCTTGCCTTTGAGAACCAGACCTCATGAACTGAAAAGATTGTGCATGGCCTTGAAATGGCTTCTGTGATGGCAATCTTTCTACACCCGAGACTATTCTAAAGATACTACCAGTCTGGATGGTGGAAAGGATCACCCCAATTATTCTCACCTGAGGTTTACAACATTTCCAAACAGCAAGGCAGAAAAATGCCTCTCCAACAGTTGCCTAACTTTTTGCCTATCTGGAATGAATGCACCAGATACATTTATGCTAGCACTGGCCCTGGGAAAGAAACTGAAGTAAAAGATTCTAAAGTGAAAGAGCAAATGATACACTGCTGCTTTAGGAATGCTCTTCTGTTTCATGTGTGTTCTGTCTCTATACAACAGGGGTGTCCAAACTACTTTGACTAAGCAAATTCCAAAAATATATTAGTTTAACGTAAATAAATCAGGTGAGGCAATACGTACTTCACCTTGAGTGAGTGGCCCGGCTGTTTGTGTATTTTACCGCATATGGCCGTTGGTAAAAACCATTGAAAAAAGTTTGGACACCCCTGCTATACAGCTATGTCATTAACTGATGCTCAAAGCTGTACTTTATCTTTCCCAGTGCCCAATGCAGGGTTCAGCCAATAGCTAAACAAATGTTTACTTCCAGTGTAGTCAAGGTTTTAATCAGTTCTATTCTAAGCGACTAAAAGAATTTTCTAAGTGAGACCACATGGAGCATTTTCTGTTGTTTTGTTTTTGTTTTTTGTCAAATATTTCACAGCAATATAAAGTGGACTAAAAACTGCTGTATTATTGAATTTAATACAAAAGAAAAATATGCTCAATTCCAGATTTCTCAACTTGCCACTCAAAGCCCTCCAAAGTTTAGACCCAAACTACTTCATGCCCCATTTCTACTCCTCCAGTCCACAATACTCATATTCAAGCCAAAATGTTCTGCTCACACTTATCCAAACTACCTTGCACTTCCTTCATTTAGAGCCCTTGCTCAAGTTCCTCTTGCCTAAAATGCCCTTCTTCCTCAAAACTCCTTCAAAGCCCACTAAAAATCCCACTCACTCTCCCAAAGAAACTTCCCCGAAGTCCCTGGTTAGAAATAATTTCTCCTTCCTATATAATTTGGATCATGTTGGTCTATAGCACTGACAAATGTCTAGCTTATTTTAGAATTACTCATGTCTACCGTGTTTCCCCGAAAATAAAATCTACCCGGACCCATGAGCTCTAATGTGTCTTTTGGAGCAAAAATTAGTATAAGATCCGGTCTTGTATTATTATAAGACCTGGTATTATTATATTATATTATTATATTATAGTATATCCAGTATTGTAATATATTATATTGTATTGCATTGTATTGTATTATATCGTATCATACCCAGTCTTATATAAGACCCGGTCTTATATTAATTCTTGCTCCAAAAGACGCATTAGAGCTGATGGTCTGGCTAGGTCTTATTTTCGGGGAAACACGGTATGTCTGTGAAATACTGGAATTCTGTTTGGCAGGTTCTCACCTCTGACATTCATTTTTGTATTCCCAACAGTTCAGTGCTGCAGACATAACAGAAACTCTCCAAGTCTGAAGTAGTCTCCTGTATTTGATTCTGAAATATATATTACGTGGCTTTTTTTTGTAAGTATTTAGTTCTATTTATGGTCTTCTTAGACTAACATTAAAATCTGTTCATAGTTAACCACAAAATCTCAAATACCTCGTGGAGGCACATTAAAATCTTGAAAATTTGAAACATTTTCTTCAAAGGAAAAGCATAGTCACAATGTAAATGCAGATTTGACACAATGAACCCTAAAACCTGCAGCAGTCCATTTCTATAGAATAATATACTCTTTTCTTCTATTTCCTTTTGTTTCCTGGAATTCCGAAAGAAAATGAATTCTGTGCATTTTACGTATTTATTATATACTATATATTATTTATATGAACAATTTAATTTTAGACTGTGGCTATATTTATGGTCATCTTGGCTTAAATATTTACAATAAATTTCAAACGTGTGAACTATATTTCTAAAGTATATTACAAAGTTATTTTAGCTATTAGAAAGGTGGCATATTCAGGTTTCCATGACAGAGCTTCACTTTAGAAGAGAACCTACGCTCTCTAAATAAAGAATATTAGGGCACTCTAATGTCCAACTTTCATTGCATCTGAACTTTTCCTATGATCAAATGATAGAAATTTTCTGACTTTTGAAAAAATCTAAATTTCATATGAAGTACTTTTGCTAATTTCACACCTTACATATTTTTACAGTGGATTACCCAAATACTCTCATACCAATTATTTAATTTGTACCTAACAAACACTGTGTGAATTACTGCAGCATTCCTTTGCATATGAGGAAACTAAAAGTTAATGTCACATTGCTGGCAATAGAGCTGAGTTTCTAGATTTTAAACCCAAAGGGCTGTTTTCTCCTCAATTCTAACAGCATTCCCCAAATAGCCACAGGAAGATTTCTTACTTCTTATAAACATACTTTTAGCCCTATGATACCTTCCTGAAAATTAGAATTTTTTAAAATTAAACCTTTTTTTTTGCATGGTGGGAAGAAGAGATGGTGCATTTAAAATAGTAAATAGGGATAAGATATTCCAAATTTCTAATTTTTTGACTATGCTATAAATAAATTTTAATACTAAGGAAAAGCTGTTATACTGACTTCTACCACTTAAAGATTATTAAAATGAAACTTAAAATTAGGTATTTCTCAATCACAAACTCATTGTTTTAAAAACTGCAAATATAAGCTTTAAAATTAACAAAGTGGAGCAAAAATTTTCAAAACTAATAGCCCTGAACTTGAGGAAAGTTACCACTAGAATATTCAAAGTATTAGCATCACCAACTACTGCCAGCCTCATTCACTGCCATTTCAAAAGCACAGCAGAGAAAAACATTTGTAGAGAAATTCCTAAATGTCAATCCATTCCTCTGGTTTCTCAAACTCTATCTATCTTTGAATTAAGTCAGATTATCACAGGGCCACATATCTGGATCAGATCAAACTGCAGCCACTTTATAAATTACGTTAACTATGCTCATTATGCTATTAAAGATACTATACGATGCTTTCTCCATGAGAACCCAAAAGACAGACTGTGCTCTACAAAGCATGTTAGTTGTATTTTCCTAACAACTGGTTTATTTTACCCTGAAAACTGTAAATCCTTTAAATGGTTGTGTTTCTCTTCACTATTAGCTACTTCAAAGCTAAGAATCAAATTTGTGACTCATCTTGAGACAATGTATAACAAAAATAGTAATTAGTGGCATGTGATATTTTATGTGCCAGGCAGTATGCTAAGTACTTTATGATTACTTTCTGTCTCATTTATTCCTTGTAACAATTCTGAGCCATGACTTCCAGTTTACAGTGAAATTAAGGCTTAGCACAGATAATAATAGCTAACATTTAGTGAGTGCTAACTATATATTAATCCTCACTACAACCCTATGAAGCAAGCATTATAATTATTTTATAAACATTTATTTTATCTTATATTTTTGAAACTGAGGCAAGAGATTAAGGGTATACAATGAGAAAGTGGTAGAGCATGTATTTGAACCCAGAGAGTCCGGCTTCAGAGTACAAACTTATAAACACTATGCTATACTATGACCTTGTCCAAAATCAACCAACTGACAAGTGACAAAGCTGGCAATTGTTCTGAAGACAGAATTTGAACCCAGGTCTTTCTGTTCCCCTCCCCTTGCAAAAAAAGTACTAATGAGTGCCTATAATGTTCCAGACACTAAGTATTCATATTACTCATTCTTCAACTTACCCGCAAGTGTATGTATGACTATTAGAGATGTTTGGTAACTTGTCTAAAGCCATACAACTAATAAATGCCTGAAGTGGGAATTGATCTTAAATTCATGCAGGACTCCATGCATGTAATCCGAATAGCAACCTCACTCCTTGCTCCATGACACTTTGTGTTTTTTTCTTTCATGTTTTCAATTTATTTTATCTTTTTTTATTGTATGCATCTTGTAAATCAATTAAAATTTTAGCTGGAACAAAGTATAAATAAGATTTAAAATATTCTTGAAGTTGCTAAAAATCTAACTCTATTAGGTTTTAATAAACCAAACAAAACAGTAAGATCAATACTTTAACAAATCCATTCCACACAGAGACATTATAAAAGTTTAGAGCTGAAAAATCTTAAAGTTAACAAAGACAAAGGTCTCATTTTGAAAATACAGAAACTAAAGTCCAACAAAGTTAAGGAATTATAAAGGGTCACAGAGCACATTAGGAGAAACCCAAGTTTAAATGATCATCATCTTTATATGCTGATATATAAAAACTGGCCTTTATTATTTAGTAAAATAACATACAAAGAGGTTCCATGAAAAGTGTCAAAGAATATTATTACTATCTCACTTTTTGCTTTTTACCAAAAGACTGAGACAATTAAATTAAAAATAAGAAGCCAAGGATGACCCTAAGATATGTCAATTTCTACTATATGCAGTCTAAAACATTAACTATTGAAAAATACCAAAATCGTATCATACAAAGTAGTATTACAATTTACTCAATTCACTTTTATCAACTTTACTAAGGTGTAACTTACAATAAAATGAATGAACCAGCTCAACAAGTTTTGACATATGTATATACCATGTTACCACCACCCCAATCAAGATACAGAACATTTCCATCACCCTGAAAGTTCACTCATGCCCTCTCCCCATCAATTTGCCCCACCTTCTACCCAGGTATCACCAAAAGGGATTTTTTTTCACTATAGATTACTTTTGCCTATTCTGGATTTTCAGATAACTGTAATCACAGAGTATGTACTCTCTGTGGTGTCTGACTTCTTTTGCTAATTACAATATTTCTGAGATGCATCCGTACTTTGTTCTCTTTTATTTCTGAGTAATATATCACACAATTTGCTTATCCATTCACCAGTTAAAGCTGTTTCAGTGTGGGGCTATTCTGAATAGAGCTGCTATGAATACTCACGGATATGTTTATGTAAATATATGTTTTCAAATCTCTCACAGTTAACATTTAGAATTGCTGGGTCATATGTTAAGAATATGTTTAACTTTATAAGGAACTGACAAACTGTTTTCCAAAGTGGTTGTACCACTACACTCTCACCAGCAATGTATGAGAGTATCGCTGCCGCGCATTCTTGCCAATCAGTCTCCTTCATTTCAGCCATTCTAGTGAGTGTGTAGTGATATTCATTATGATTTTGATTTGCATTTCTATAATAATTAATGATGTGCATTTTTTTCATGTGATTATCTGTATATCTTCTTTCATGAAGTGTTCAAATCTTTTCCCCATTTCTAATTGAATTGCTCATGATCTTATTATTGAGTTGTAAGCATACTCTGTATATTCTGAATACAAGTCCTTGGTCAGATATATGTATTGTGAACATTTTCCCTCAGTCTATAGCTTGCCTCTTCATTTTTGTTTGAAGAGCAGTTTATTCGAAGAACAGTTTTTAATTTTTATAAACTCCAATTTATCATTATTTTATTTTATGATTAGTGCTTTTTGTGACCTATCTAAGAAAGCTCTGCCTCCCCTATAGTTGTAAAGATATACCAGATGTTTTTTTTCTACAGGTTTCATAGCTTTGGCTGTTACCTTTAGGTCGACATTTTACATCTAGTTTATTTTTATGAATGGTGTGAGGAGAATGTTAAGGTTCATTTTTTCCATAGTACCAAACAAAGTAATATTCTATTCAAATTTTTAATTTAAAATTTACCCAATTAATTTTTAATCTTAAAATCCATCTTGACTTAGTTATTATACAACTGCTTACAAAGGAATCTACACAAAAGAATACATCTCACATAATAAGTGAAATAAATCTGCTTTACAATAAAACTAAACATATGTCATAGCAAAAACTCATTTTCACTAATGTCAAGTAACCTAAATATCTGTGTTTAATGATATTATAATTTCTATAGGAAAAAAAAAATCTTTCTTGAAGTTCTTATTGTATTTTATTAAATTTCAACCTGAATTGTATGACAAAGAGCACTGAAACCATCAGTAACTTAAACACAAATGTATGTTTATCTTTAACCTGAAGATCCAGACCTCAAGTACCACATTATGAAGCTAGACAAGCTCACCTGAGTAGCTGCAGACTGACAGGAAGATGACGATGACGACGAGACAACAGGAATGTCAGACTGTACAGCAGCCACAGTGGTAGCGGGTGTGAAAATCAGCTGTACAGACAGAAAAACCAAAAAAATACTCTAAGACAAAAGAACATGTCTCACAGACAATGTATAGCAGGCAAGAGAGACTGAAATTTGTGACGAAAGACAATGCAGTTTAGGACTTCCTCCTAAGCAAAAGGGTTTACACGACAAAGAGAAGTTTCTGATAATAGAGAACTCAAAAAAAAAAAAAATCATAAACATTTTTGAAACAGCTCATGATTCTGATGAGTAGAAAAATAAATCAGTGCTCAAAAAAGAATATGTATTTTGGTAACATGAAATCCTCCTACAAATTTTGCCCAAATAAGCTATTTATTATACTTAAACTTCTCCCAAATCAAAACTCCATGGCAAGATGCATAAAACAGAAGTTATAATAAACAACCATAGTCACTTCTCTTGAATACAAATTAAATTTCAGTGAGAAACATGAAAAGAAACACCAAAAAGTCTTTTCAGTCCTCTTGACCACAGAGGATAGCTATGCCACAGACTATACTATTTCATTCAACTACCTAGGACCCTATAGTACAAACACCCGTTCTTTCTTGATTTTAAAACTATCTGTAAAGAAAAATTCATTCTAAATGTAAATGCCACAACATGTCAAAATTCAACAACAAAACAGCCTGTAAAAAAGCTTCACATCAAAAATAATAATAATAAAGGAAAGAAAGATATACTCAGTTTATTTACTTATAATCACCATCTCTTTTCAACTGCTTTTCAGTATTGAAACAGAATGGCATTAATTTAAAAAGGCAATACAATCCACTCAGAGATTAGTCAACCATATTTAGTAAACTATGAGTTATTTCAAAGAATGTGTATATTTTATTTCAAAATTGCCTAGCGTTAATCAGTTCCTCAAAAACTATTCCTGTTTAAATTAAAATTACCAATTACGGAATCTTTTAAACTTCAGTTTTTTTATATACTAAATTTAAGTGAATTAAACAATAAAGTGTAATTTGTTTCATGAGAAGGTAATTTCCAATATAAACATCTGAAAGCACTAAACCTAAAGAGAAGATGTTCTATTTAGCTAGAACCATATGAAACTGTTAAGGGGTCAGAAATGGTCAAATTACAACGATTTCAAATGGTTCAGGCTAATTTTGAAGCATATTATTAATTAAATTGATCTCATGGGGGAAAAAACAGAAGTATGGTAATATCTACAGAATAATCGGTAAAAAAAAAAAAAAGGTGGGTCATGTCATTGCTTTCTGTAAGAAATATGATGGGAAACTTTCTTTGCAATTTCAGTAGTGATCTGGGCATCCAGACATATATTCAGTACACTGGACAAAAAAGAATAGAAATTATATATTAGACCAAAGCTTTTGTCTAGCTACCTGGTTAAAGACATCAAATAAAGTAAATGTCAACCAATTTATACATTCCTTAAAGAAGCTCAACAGTTAAATTAGAAAATCAGTAGGTACTAAAATACAGTCTAGCCAAATTAACATTTCCTATATGAATAAAAGATCAAAGTGAGGATAAGAACACAAATCACCTTACAGAATTTGAGATGGGAATAACCAAAGCTAAGAATCATCTGGTAAATTACCAGGAATTCCAATCCAAATTTCAGAAGATTCCACAATATAAATTCTAACTTATGTTAAAACAACCAAGTTTTTAACATTTCTAACTATTTCATCAAATCTAAGATGTCAAAGATATACAATAATTTTATGTATCACTATAAGGACCAATTATAACTGTAAGATGACATCACTTATAAAATGCATCTCAGTTTCAGACATGTTAAAATAGGTTTGAAATCAGTGAAATGTGATACTAAAAAAATAATGACTCCTATGTTACAGAATCTGTTAAGCTTCCCGATGTTGCTAATTACTATTTGATACACCAAGAAGGCCTACCAATTAAAAGTAGAACTTTTCATGACATAAATATACAACAGCTAAGCACATGAACACACAAAAAATTGTTAAAACATTTCTTCAATACTAAAAATGCCTCTTATTGCATCAAAACAAGAAATATTTTGATCTATCTCAAGTCCTTAAACACTGAAAAAATTTGGTAGCTCACATCTTACCATTTGAGCTCGGAGATACATTTGAGCTTGGCTTGCCGTTAGGGTGGGGGAGGTACTCCCTAGTAACATAGTCTGTTGGGTAATACTGCCGCTGGTAGAACTGGAAGCCTGGGAACGGCTTATTAACTGTGCAGGTGTAGGAGAAGTGGAGAGGTTGATCTAAGGAAGAAAACATATTAGGTCATAGGCTTCCATTTCTTGTTTCCATGTCACTGAATTTCACCAAGCTGCACTCAGGCAATCAATGGTACATACAGTGGCTAAGGAACCTGAAAGAGAGGGCTTCATGTGTAACAGACGCCCCTCACTTCCTTGGGCAATTATTTGCATATAGGCAAATGACAGCATTTACTGGTTAGTAATTAGAACAATTTTGAAGGATATCCTCAATGTGTTTCAATAAGATTCCAGTATCTTAAAATATCATTTCCACTACCTCCCAAATATTATGGCTAATGTTCCATTATTTTAATATTCCACATAATAACTTAAAACATTCAAATCAACCATTTACACTATTTTGTCAGTTTCTGTCACATTCTGAGGGGTTTCTGAAGTGAACAAAAAATAAAACAGATAATCCATTCATATATATAAAAACACATGCAACATATAATTAGCACAACATTCTCCCCCAAAAAGCTCTCAGAGAAGAAACTACAATTGCTACTTGTCAAACAGATGGAATTAAATTATAAACACTATTTAAAGTTTAAAACTACTGTTAAAGAATAAACTAGTGCATAGTCTATTTCTAGGATACATAAGAGATTAGTAACGATTGTATCTGTGAAGGTAAACTGGGTGGGGTAGGTAGGGAACAGGGCAAAGGGAAATACGTATACCCTTTTTTATCTTTCCAAGGTCATACCGTACGCATGTAACACCCATTTTAAAAATAAATAATATTTTTAATGAGAGTAACATAATCTGACCTCAAATCCTTTCTGTGGACAAAGCAGAGAATAAAATTAAGAAACTGTTTATTAGACTTTTGATTCAAGCAACAAGGCAGACTGGACTAATACATCCTGTGCCAAATACACTAACTGCAATGATAGATCAACATGAAAAATAAGAATATATAGCTGAATTCAAAAAAGGGAAGGGGAGAAGGGAATTTCTAGGTGCCAGAAAGGAAGAAACTCAAAGATGTAAAGCTGCAGCTGACTTCAAGGCAGACTTGGGGGGTACTGGCTTACAGATACAGAAGACCTGATTTTGAGCCTATTTCGGGGAAGAGCTGGAAGTAAATACACTATTTTGAGCCAAGATCCTCAAAAGGGCTGCTCAATATATGAAAAGGGAGCTGGAAAAGCTCCACCCATATCCTGAGAAACAGTGAGGAAGTTTGCCATCTGCCCTGCTCAGTGGAGGGAGAGGCTTCTATGAGCATCAAAACGCCAGGCTTGTGCCATGTGGGGGTACAGAATCCAAATTGACACTGCCTGTGCAGTTCCATAATCCACCCAAACACTAGCATTTGCACTAGTCTAGGACATTTGTTAAACTGAAATGACTGGAGGAAGCTGAGTGAAGGCTATACAGCAGGACTTTTCTGTACTGTTTTTGTAACTTCCCATGAGTCTATACTTATTTTAAAATAAAAAGTTAAAAAAAAAAATACCTCTACAGAGGGTATACAAGAGTTGGTTAATTAATTCCCTAAATTTAGCTGTATCTTTTAAGTATTTTAATTTTAATACTTAATCCTGTAGTTCAGTACATAAACACAAAATACAGAAATTAGTCTGCAATGTGTTTTTTACTTCTAGCATACCACTAAAACTCCATTAGCAATAACCACCAATGCCCTCTATCTGACAAATTCAGTGGATGCTTTTCAGACCATTCCCTTTCAAGATTCTTTACCAGCTCTTCTTTCTGGCCCACCCCCAAAATATTCGTGCTTTGTGCTCAACATTTCTCTTCTTGAATTCCTAGATTATCACATCTATTCCTATAGTTTCAAAGGATTGATGACTCTCAATCCTTGGTAACACTCTTACTCTGAGCACCAGATCCAAACATCCACAGAACACCTTTCTGGATGTCTCTTACCAACCGAAACTCAACATGTTCAAACATCAAACTCATTATTATTCCTTCTTAAAACAGCTTCTCCTCAAATGGACACTGGTATTTTTAAACCACCCACAACAGATTATCTGGGAGTCATACTGATTCTTCCCTCTCCTTTACCACACATGTCTCATTGTTTCTACACCTTTATTCTCATTTTCATTGTGATTTTTAATCACTTAGTTTGAGTCTGGGCCTACAGCACGTCCACCTGGGTTACTTTAACACATGCAAACTGATCTCCCTACTTGGAATCTTGCCTCTTCCTACTTGCCAGATAATCTTTCCCTGATTTTGTTAATAATTAACCATTTAAAGACCTTCTGGATAATGTTCAGCCTCTCCTGACTCTCTAGCATCGTCTCCTCTCACTCCTCCCCACACGCCCTTCTCATGAGCCATATGACGCTCTCTGCAACGTCGTGATGGATCAGGCCTATATGGCCCCGGTAACAATGCTCTGGACGGGACTGGTCACCCTCCTTCTGCCAGGCCGCATCCCATCCCACCTATGTAGCGAACAACTTCCTTACAGAAATCTTCTGCTCTGATAAGCTTTCCAGGCATCCCTACATCCCATAGAACTATTTCTCCTCCTTCTTGCCTGTTAACTTCCATACACTTCTAGCACATATTTCTATCCCACCCTTCTAAATAACAATTTCTTTAAGAGTAGGGACCATGTGTTATTCATCTTTATATATCCAATATCTATAAAAGTGTCTTCATTCAGTTAAGTTTATTAAGTTAATGAATGCCAGGATATTTTAAGGCGTACTTTATAGTTTTAATGTAATATAATATATAAGCCTATCAAAGAGCATGAGTGTATGAGAAAAAAAATGTTTTGATATAGACCATAACAAAACAGTAAAAACGCAGACAGTGTGATATCAGTACAACTGTATTTTTGATGCTATATAATAAATTACTAATAAGCCCCCAAAAAAACTTATTCTTTTTTTACATCACTCTATAAACAGACACTTTGGAGAAAGCCTTGCTCCAAAGATTAAATCACTCAGCAGTACAAAACTGGACCCAGGTTTTCCAACTCATGTATTTTGGCATTAAGGGCTTTCCTATATCCTGAAAGCTCGCTGATTTGGGTCACTCTGCAGTAATAATGCCTTGTCACTTTTTTCCCAGTCAGCGATGAAAGAGATGGGGAAGGAAGGGAGGAAAGAAGAGAAAGGCAAAGACAGGCTGAGTGACTCTAGTAAGGATAGACCACACACGCTTTAACAAAAACATAATAAAAGTCTTTTTAACAAATGACTGGCTGATAGCCAAAATGCTTGAAAGTACTCTTTAAGGAAGTAGAACACAAAGTACAAACAGAATGCTTTTCTTTTTCTTAAAAAAGAAAAAAGGAAGTAAGAAAATTTCCTAACCACCTGCATTCTACTTTGTCTAAGTTGTGAGATCAAAGAACAAATACCATGTTTATTTTTAAGCTCCATATAGTTAGTAACATTTCAGGCAGTGTCTACTAATGAATACCCAACCCACAGAGCCAGTGACCAGTGCCCACCTCTGCAAGAGGCCACTCTCCACAGCAGGCCTGACTCTCCTTTCCTTTCCACAACTGATCAGGCTCTCCTCTATTTTCTGCTTTGCTCTGCTGACCTGAACCAGATGCCCTGAATTGTTTCCATTATTTTCTCTGTCAATTCCATCCCAACTCTCCTAATGCTCTTTCACTTTAAAGGCTTGGCCAATCCTTGCACTTCATACCTCAAGCCCCACACTTCATAAAGAAACTTACTCCCTGACCTTATTACTAGAAGATCTCTCCCCACTGGCACTAATTCCAAGAGTCAGCAGAGAAAACCAAGTCTGCCAAGAAAAAACACTTAGCTCTCAACCACCTTTTGGTGCCCCCAAAAGGTTCACACAGGCTCTCTGGCCCAAAGTACTCCCTAGAGCCAAAGCCCATTTGAGAGCCACGATGCCATTTGATTAATCAAAGTCAATCAAGTATATCTATAGTACACAGACATTAAAAGAATGATGCCATTTAATACAGGCATGCAAATATCTTAATGACCCACTGTTGAGTGAAAAAACTATGGAATAACATGTAGAGTATTATCCCACTTCTTTAATTACATACAAACGTCTTTATGTATATGTACATATCACATGAGAAAACATATTGAGAGAAAAATGACTGTACTGTATACAGAGGGTGCCAAAAAATGTATACACATTTTAAGAAATGTATACACATTTTAAGAAATGGAAAAACTATTAAAATTGTAATAATATATACATACCGATAACAAAAGATGAATACACATCACGTTTGACTTCTGCAAAGTGGTTCCCATCAGCGTCCAGACACTTCTGGTTATGGCAAGCTGCTGCTTGAGCAGCATTGACCAAAGTGTCCACCTATATACATTTTTTGGCACCCCTGGTATACAAACAATAATGCATACAGTACTCCCCCCTTATCCGTGGTTTTGCTTTCCGTGGTCAACACAGCCCAAAAATATTAAATAGAAAATTCCAGAAATAAACAATTCATAAGTTTTAAATTGCATGTCATTCTGAGTAGCATACAGAAATCTCACCATCCGACTCCGTCCTGCCTAGGACGTGAATCATCCTTTTGTCCGGTGTATCCATCCTCTATGTGCTACCTGCCCGTTAGTCACTGAGCAGCCATCTCAGTTATCATGACCTGGGGCTTATGTGAAAGTAACCCTTATTTTACCTAATAATGGTCCCAAAGCCATTCACATAACTTTTATTACAGTATATTGTTATAATTGTTCTATTTTATTATTAATTATTGTTGGTAATCTTTTACTGTACCTAATTTGTAAATTAAACACTATCATAGAGATGTATGAATAGGAAAAAACAATATATATAACATTCTGTACTATTTGCAGGTTCAGACATCCAATGGGTGTCTTGGAACGGATCCCTGTGGATAAGGGGGGGACTACTGTACTCATTAAACTGTCTGTAATTAGATTCCACACACACACACACACACACACACACACACACACACACCCTGGAAGAACAGTCACCAAAATGTTAAAGATGAATAATGCCTCCTGGGGTGAAATCTGGAACAACCTATACTTTCTTTTTCAAAGTTTTTGTCTGTAGGAATTAACTTTAGAATAAAGGGGAAATGCTATCTTCCTTTCTAATGTTTATTTTGCTATATTGTTTTGTTTTTATCCCTTTAGAGCAGCATATGAATTTTTATGTAATTCAAATACCTAGACATATAAAACTATATAGAAATTTCAAGTAATAGTATCTACCCATGAAGGATTTCCTTCTTAAGAAACTACATTTTTAATAATGAAATTAAATGAAATGCCTACCCTATTATAGAAACTATTAATTCTACTTTCTGCAATAAAAGCTATAAAAAAACACAGCAAAACAATCTCACAATTTTCCAATTGCTTTCAGAAAAGCTGCAATGCTAAAACAATGAAAATATTAGAAATAGCTTAGATGTCCAGCAACGGGGGTACTTATCTAGGATAAAGCACATCCATACTACGCAATACTACACAGTCGCTTAAGTGAGCCTGAGCTCTGTGTACTAACCTAGAAAGATCTCAATACCACTGTTAAGTGTAAAAAACAAAATGCAGAACACCTCCCTGTGTTTACCACGTGCAGAAAAAACCGTGCGTTAAACATACATACGTATGCCCATGGTGCATATGTAAAGATCTGGAGGGATATCCAGCGAACTGAGGAGACAGAAGGACTATAGGGGAAAGGAGGCTGAAGGGGACTTAACATTTTTTTACTTTTTACTTGGAATATTTTACAAGAATGCAGTAAAGCTACTCATGACCATACAAAAATTCAGTTTTATTTTAGACTAGTATTAAATTTTGCAATAGTTTTCTAAGCTCAATCATTTGAAATTATATATTTTTAAACATCCTTGAAAACAATGAGTTTTAAAACTTAAAGCACTCCCTAAAGTAGTAGAGAATGAGTACCTTAGCAATAGGACACAGAATGACTGGTTAATCTCAAATAAAATCATGATGAATTCATTTGATATGTGGTTGATCTGACTTAGACATTTTTAGAGAAAACTGAACATTTTTGAGGTTAGTGATCTAAAAATAATCTCACTGACACAATAAGTGTACTTTTCTTAATAAATTAAAAAAAAATAGTAAGTTGAAGAGATCACAACACATCAGTCCTAAGTACTTTAGCATGTATTAACCCAAGAAGGAGATTGTCCTATACAACCACAGTAACGTATCACACCTAAGAAATGTAATATTAAATAATAACTAGTATATGCTCCATATTTGGATTCCCTCAGGTAATTGCCAAAATACCTTTTATACCCTTTTCTCCCATCTAGAATTTAATTAAGGATCACACAATGCCGGTGGGATGTCCTGTGTATCTTCCTTTAATACACAAAGGTCTCCTCTCTCTCTCCCAGGAAAACAGTGCATATATAGTGGATAGAGAGGGAGATATAGCACATTATGGGAAACTTAACAATTGGCATAAATAGCTACATGAAGGGCATACAAGGGTCACTGGTTAGTCTTTCCATTTTTCTGTAGGTTTAAATGTTTTTTAAAAATTTTGGGGCTAAAAGAACAGCATCAAACTACAAAAACACACACCCATAAAGCAAAAAGAAAGAGAGAGGAGGGTGCCATCTGCATCAAGATACTTCATCCCATTTCTAGACCCAAAGAAGATGGCATCGTACTGACAGAAGAAATAGCTGGAAGCTGCAGTCCAGAATATAGGAAGAAACAGACCAAAGCGGATTTAGACCCAAGATTTAGATGCTGGAAGCAATGGGGCTGGAACCTGAAGGATTATCTACAAGTCCACCCAGGAGACAGACTCGCCAGTCGTAACACCATCCCTCTCCCACCTAGAACAGGCACTGAGACTGAGAAAGAAAGGTCTCCTCTAAATAAGTCAAAGAACTGCCAAGGAAAAGCTAGGCTTCTAGAGTGGACACTCGTACCTTGAAGTAAAATCCTCCTTATTCTGAAACTTGCTCATCAGCCTTATGGCCAGCTTCCTACCTGCATACCTTCAATTCTAAACCTGCCAAAAATATATCCTTTCCACTGTCACCACCTCTGCTATTCCCACATGCAAATACAGAAATTCTTATCAGACTTTCCACTAAGGAAAGAGCTGCTGGGGGCAGATCTATTTTCAAAGCAGTGGAAGTAATGCACCTTGATTAATTCTAATAATCACTCACTCTCAAATATAAGCAGAAAACCAAGTTTTTAAAGAGAAAACTGCTTTCTCTTATAAGAGAAAAACCAGCACCATGAAAGAAAAAGACCACGACAGTTCCTAAGGAAAATAAATTATTCAGGAAACAGACGAAAAGTATTTTAAATTTAGATAAGTATCAGAACAGAAATCTAAAATATTTCATCCATAATAGAAAAACAGTATACTATGAAAAAAGAATGAGAAATGATCATAGAAATTGGAAATACAATGGCTGAAATAATTTTTTTTCTAAACATAAAAGGAAAGCATTTTTTAAAAGGAAGGAAATATCCCAAAACAAAGTAAAAAGATAAAGACAGAAAATGAGTAAAAACCCAAAAGAAATAAAGGACCAATCCAGAAAGACCGACATCCAACTAAGGAGCTCTAGAAAGAGAGAACAGAGAAAAGAGCAAGAAATAAAAAAATTTTAAAACCATTTTAGTTTCATACACATGAACACTGAACACCTGGTTTTCACACTAAGGGGGTCCAATAAGTTTCCTGCACAATGACATCTGCACACAACCTCATGAAACTCCAAAAAACTAAAGAAAGGCAAACCTAAAATACTAAAGAGAGAAAGAACCAATTACCCCCAGAGGAATGATAATGAGACTCAACATCAGCCTCGTCTTCAGCAATACTAAAATTTTGAAAACAATGGTGCTTGCTTTCAAATTTCCGAAGAAAAATTATTTTCAATGCAGAATTTATGTAAAAATAATTATTTTAAAAGGTAAGGGGAGGGAATTTTCAGGTCTATAAAGAGTCCAAGTTTATCTTCCATGTACCCTTCACAAGTAGTTATTAGAAGATACTCCAGTAAAACAAAACTCTTATTACAGTGCCCTTTGACTGTTTATATTTCCGTATCCTGTAATTCACTGTACCCTAAAACCTTTGCTTACTTTGAATTCTCGGCACCAAACAGCATGCCTGGAACCACGCTGGCATTCAGGAAGGCAGTGGTTGCACAGATTATCCCCACGAGCACGGGGCACTAACACAGTCCCTCCCAGGAATGAATTCCTGAAAGTAAGTGCTGTTGTTTCAGGATCATGAGCTCATGATAAGTCCTCTTCTCTGCAAACTCTACATATTTTTTGAAGCTCTGGTTAAATCCCATACACGAAGTCTTCCCTAACTACTCCAACCCCAAAGACCTCTTTTCTGTTAACTCCCATGGCATTTATCACTTAATTATACACTGTTATGTTATTGACTGAGATGCCTAGGCATAATTCTTCAAATGCGCATCACTGTCCCTGGAGGAAGGGACTGTCACACATCTGCATGCCCGGTACCTGCTAACTGGCTGCCTGTCCATAACTGGCAACAAATGAATCTCGTCACTGAGGTCAGGGTATAGATTCTCTTCTATAACGCAATTTCAGGCAATCAGAATATATCCTAAAATAATCCTTTGAATTGCAGATAATCGATTTGCAGTAATCAAGAATTAGAATTAATATTATGCATTACATATTCCAGTTGATGATTATAACACCTTTAACTTCATTTTCAACAAATATTTATTACACTCTTACTATGGGACAGGTGCTTTTTTATAATACATATAAACTATTTAAGAAACCCAGACAGAATCTTAGGTTAACATCTAAACTACTGGTTCTCAAACTTTTTTTTTTTTAAATAGAAACCATTCTTCAAATGCAGTCTTATTCTGAACTCCCAGATTCAAACACATCATAGAACTGTTTTGCCTATAGCTTAGGGTAAGGTCCAGAGCCCCCGGTATCTTAGTCTGCTCAGGCTGCCATCACAAAGTACCACAGACTGTGTAGCTTAAACAACAGGAATTGATTTCTCACAGTTCTAGAGGCTAGGACGTCCAAGATCAAGTCCCGGCCATTCAGGTTCTGGTTGGAGATCTTGCTGGCTTATAGATGGCTGCCTTCTCACTGGGTCCTCCCGTGGGGGGAGAGAAATAGAGGGGGAGGGAGGTAAGGAACTCCGACGTCTCTTCCTCTTTTATGAGGACACCAGGTCTACTGGATCAGTGCTCCACCTCTGTGACATCATTTAGTCACCTCCTTAAAGGCCCTGTTTCCAATACAGTCACGTAGGATTTTAGGACTTTCAACACATGAATTTGTTGAAATGCAATTAAGGGCATAGCACCATCTCTTTCTTGCACTTTCTCCATGATCTAGATCAGAGGACAGCTGGATGAAAGGCCTAAAAATCACCTGAACACCTCAGTTTTACATAAGGACATTAAATGACGTGCCCTAATACATGTCACCAGTCAGTCATAGAATTAAGACTAAAATCCAGGTCCCTTGTTTCCATCTACCAAACTTTCGCTCATGATTTCTACAATTATTAGTGAAGTCACCATGTACTCGGGACTTGAATTTTCCATGAGATATACAAGGCATCACTAATCACCTGACGTCCCACGTGAACTCCAAACTCATATATCCAATGTCTACTCACCATCTACACATGAGTGTCTAATATACATCACAAACTTAAAATGTCCAAAACCAAACTCCTCATTTCCTTCTCCAACACCTGCTTTGGCAGATCCTTCCAGATGCTCAAGCCAAATACTAGTTATCCTTGACACTTTGCCTTTCTGCACAATTCTATTCAATTCATCAACATATCCTGTTAGCTCTACTTTCAAATCATATCCAAATTCCTATAATAAAATATTGGAGAAAAAAATATTCAGAATCTGGCTTCCCACTTCGCATCACACCTGCCACCATCATTGTCAATCAACCAATATCTCTCTCTTGGATTATTACAAGAACCACTGACCTGGTCTTCCTGCTTCTATCTTTGCCCCTTAGATACCTGTGTGAGATCATGTTACTCCCCTAGCGAAAAAACTCTCCAAGAGCTTCCCAACTCATGCAGAGTAAAATCCACAGGTTTTATAATCTCTTCATGACTAGATTATAATTACATCTAATGTCATCTCTAAATTATACTCCCGCTCATTCCACTCCAGCCACACTGCCCTCTTTTCTTTTCCTTGAGCATGTTTGCCTCCTTCACCCTCCTTCAAATGCCATCTTTATTAGCAATGCTTTCTCTGACCACCCTTATTAAAAATAGCAAATTCCCTCATCCCATTCCCCTCCTTTGCTTGACTTTTCTCTATAGCACTTACCATCATATGACATTTTATATACTAGCTGACTATCTATCCCTAGCTCCATAAGGACAGAGATTTTGTCTGTTGTGTTGCTGGATTCCCAGCACTTAGAAGGCTGTCTGGCATGTATTAAATGCTCAGTATATATTTGTTGAATGAATACTCATATACGAATGAAGTCATAAAACTAACTGGGCCTCAAAAGCTCACTTTGTCTAGCACCATAGCGAGAAAGCTATCAAAAATAAGGTTTTCCCCTTTTTTACAAAATAGTACCGTGAATTATAGTCAAAACATTTGGGAATAATGTAGATTCCAGGGCCAAAAAAGAAAGAGAGAGAAAGGGAATGAGATACAAATAGCCCTTGAGTCATTCAGAGATTTACGATTGCAATTTCCAAACACATAATCTTTTGCAGCTGAAAATGCCCAAAGACTTAGAAGAGGATGATGGCACTTCACTTACATTAATACAAATAAAATTAACCATAGGCCTATCTAGTTACATTTATGTATAGAAATGCACAGTAGTAAGATAAGAAAGCTTCACAAAAAAATTTGTCAGGCCAAAGGGGACTATTTACTCTATACATTTGTATTGTCTGTCTCTTAGACAACAAAAGTATATTTTTTATTTAGGCAATACAAAAATTGACAAAATAAAGCTCTTTAATCTACTTCCTCAGAGATAACCACTGATGAACAGTTTGTTGTGTATTACAGATTTTCTTCCTGCGTAATCAGACAGATACATAAATATAATTTTAAAAAATTAAGTTAAATGACAGGAATTCTGTTTCTAGGAAGATGAAAGACATATGTTTCCCTATTCCTCCCCCTAAGTACAACTAAAAACCCTGTATGTTACATATAAAATAAACGTAAGACGATCCCAAAAGGTGGAGAAAAGCAGACTGGCTAGGGACCTCAGGACGCAGTGAACAATGTAGTTGTGAGCTCCTTGGGTTTTCATTTGTCTCATATAATCCACAGTTGGAGTTAAAGAAGTCAGTAACCAACCCAGAAACACCAATGGGTGCAGACTAAAAGAAGCCCCAATGAAAGATTGCTCTTTCTAGAATATAGGACCAGGAAATGGATGACCTAGCAACATAGAAAACTTTTAGACAAAAATTGCTGTACTTCAGCCAAACACCACAGAAAACATTGTGGCCATGCCCACATCCATACCCACACCAGCAAAGACCTAGACTGCCACCCTCGCCAGGCTGTAATGAGGCACCCCATGCCCCCCAGTCCCTCCAAAGGGTTAGTGTCAGAGAAGGCCAGGTAGATAGCCAGGACTTTCATCCCAGCCAGGCAGTAACACCGCCGCCAACTCGCCCCATCCCTGCAGTATGAGTGAGGACCATGTGGGGAGCAGTAGCAGGCAGTCGGACCTCCCAGCCAGGAAGGCATCCATGGAGGCCTACTGAGGAGCCAGAACTCTCACCCCTACTCAGCAATTACGGGGATCACCTCCTTGGGTGTCCATGGAGACCAAACGGGGAACCTGGACATCTACTCCCATATGGCAGTAAAGAGGTAACACATGCTCCATTTCAGAAGCCAACCAAAACATAAAGTTTAAATAAGATCCACAGTCTCATAACATAATACTAAAAACATCCAGGTTTCAATCAAAAATCACTCGTCATACCAAGAACCAGAAAGACCTCAAGCTAAATGAAAAGCATTCATCATAAAAACGCTTTGAACAAGCTGTTACGAGCCCACTTAAAACAAATGAAAAAAATATACTCTCAGCAAAGCAATAGAAGATATAAAGAAGAACCAAATGGGAAGTTTAGAACTAAAAGAAAAATAGAATAACCTAAATAAGTTAAATGAGATCATACTATATACATTCTTGCTTTTTTCAACGTAATGCCTAATGAAAATCCAAGTCTCCCTATAAACACACATAGAGCATTTTTAGTAGCTATCATAATGTTCTACTGTATGAATGAACTATCATTTATTTAATTAATCCTCAAATAATGGACAGTTATATTGTTTATAATTTTTCACTATTATAAACACTGCATAACTGCACAATTATTTGTCATTTTTACATAATTAACTGTAATTTTTAGTAAATGACATCACTAAAAATGAGAGTGCTATATGAAAGGGCATGCACAGTTTAAGTTTTCATATACATTGCCAAATAACTCTCCAGAAAAACTGTACCAGTTACATTCCCTCTGATAGTATGAGTCTACCTATTAGGTTGGTGCAAAAGTAATAGCAGTTTTTGCAATTATTTTTAACCTTTTAAACCGCAATTCCTTTTGCACCAACCTCATACTTCCTCACATCCTTGCCAACAATGGGTATTGTCTCAATGCTTTTGCTTTGTAATTTGATAAGTGAAAATAGTACATCGTTGTTTTTACATACATTTCTTTATCATTAGTAAGATAAATACATTTTCATGTGTTTAAAAGCCAAAAATAGTCTTTCTTTTGAAAATCACCAATGCAGGTCTTTTGTGAATTCTGTTTATCTTACTAATATAAAAGAGCCCAAACATAAGCTGGTTGGCAAATATGGTTTAAATATATTTTCAACCATTTTGTTGTTTTTTAACTTTGTTGATAACTTTTTTTTGCAGAAGTTTTTAATGGGTTTATATTTTATTTTAGCAAATCAAATTTAACTAAATCTTAGTGCCATTCAGTTGAAGTACAAAGACATCTAAAGGCTCAGTCCCACCTAGTTTTACAGCCAATTAATCATAAAATCACCTCTCACTACTGTTAAGAATCCAGAATTAGTTTTCGTTCTATTGAGGGGAAAGAGGATGCTGGCACCCGCTAATTACCTATACATTCAATTAACAATTGTTTTCTCTACATACAGTTTCCCAGGTATGATTGGACCTTTGACTCCATTTTTTAAAATAATTTTCCATTTCCCCATTGGGATCTCACTCCTACTTTCAACCTCAAACTTATATGGCTAGTGACTTGACAACCTACCTTGTAGCCCTTTCTTCTACTGAAAACCATTTCCCATGGCTTTCACTATTATCTGGAAACTTACCTCAAAATAACCAAAACTCTGAAAAACGACCAGACTGCCACCTGATAGATCATCATTATCACTATCTAGAGATTTCTGCTACCACGCTCTGCCTCTTTTTCAGAGGTTGACCTAAATTTACTAAGCTACCTTGGGTATCATAATTTGAACTGCTTAGTTAACTCTGTTGAGCTTACTGCTCAGCTGAGATAGAAAATAACACAAATTAGATATATTACTCCTTTTTTTTCTTGGGTATCTGTTCTTCCTACTTACTTCTTTTCCCCCCACCAGCCATTCACAGGTTCTGGCATACTTCATTACACAAAGGTGAGTGGTTATGACAAGTAGCACTAACAATGTCTGAAAAATAAGTACAATCACTAGAACTGTAATTTCTGTGAAAGTCACATGCATGAAATCATAATGAGAGAATAAAAGTTTAAAAGAATACCTTTTAAAAATGTGAAGGGAAAAAAATTTAAAATACTTATCTCTGTTCGTTAGTGTTATTCCAGAATTTCACAGAATAAAGAATTCGTCTATAATTTTTTAACCAGCCCACAAAATGTTTACTAGTCCTTTCCTGAACTACCAATATATTAATTAAAGATATATCTGACATCAATAACCACAGCTATAGTATAATGCTTAGGGTCAGATTACATTACTTAGATTTTTCATTTTCTTCACTTTAACATTTTCAGTCTAACAAGTGAAAAGTTAATTTCTTTTTCAAAAGTTGTTTTTATTCATGTTCTAGGATACTTCCATGCTAAAAAAGAATTTTTTAATTAAAAATATCAGATCAATACCTAGAAAAATAACTATATGTTCCCCATACATGTACTTAGTCAGCAAAGACCATATCCTTAGCTGAAGTAAATAGAGCACAAGTTCACCTTCAATTTCCTGGCAATCTACAAACTATACTGGACTCAATTTTACAAAATATTAAATTATTACCATCTTGGATCAGGAAACAATACTTATAAAGGACATTATAAAGTTAACTCAGTGGTTCTCAACCAGGGGCAATTTTGCCCCCAGAAACACTTGGCACTGCCTAGAGACATTTTTGGTTGACGCAATAGGGGAAGAAGGAGGTCCATTGTCTAGTGGTATCTAAGTGGATAGAAGCTAGGGATGCTGCTAAACATTCTACAATGTACAAGCGAGCCCCCACAAACAAAGAATTATCTAGTCCAAAATATCTATAGTGATGAGGTTGGGAAGTCTAGAACATGTGATGAAATTTTAATATGGACTGCATTGTATCAATAATAAATTTCCTGAATTTGATCATTTTCATGTGGCTTCATAAAAAAGATGACTTTGTTCCTAAGAAATACATATCAAAGAATTTAGGAGTAAAGGAACATGTCTCAACTTACCTGCAAATGGTTCAGAAAAATATGTAAATATGCAGAGAGGGGAAAAAAAGAATGATAAAGCAAGGAGCCAAATGCTAATAACTGGTGAATCTGAGTAAAAGGTATAAAGAAAACTTTTTTCATTCTTGCAATTTGAAATTATATCAAAATAAAAAGTTAAACAAGTATTACCATGCCTGCAAATTTCTTTTAACCAGGAACTCGGCACAATTTCCCAGTATACTATATGTGCAATATAGCAAATCAGCTTTCTTTTACTCCTTTCTCAAAATAAATTACACTATCTTGAGTGGATACTTGAAAATTTGACCCAGATAACTCAAGTAAGCGTAAGCCGAAAAGTTAATTTATAAAATGCCAATTTCACAGAAAAAGCTAGAAACATTTAGATGTCCACCAAGGATATGACATTCTTTAGTATATTACAGTAAATGCATGGCCTAGTACCCCTGCATTGTATATTTCAGGTTTTCAATACACACTGGAAACTGCAATCTCTTAGAACCATAAAAGATCTGAACACAATCAATGGGAAAGCATGTATAAGAAATAATACAAAAATATTTTTAATACTCAGATTTTCAGAAGTTTAACATTGGTTCTGAGCTCTTGAACCGTATCATTCCTATGTCTAGGTACTTGTTACTTAAATAGCATTTCAACAAATATACAATAACAGCTTTGTAAATACTAACAGTTTACTTTTGGAAAGCGATAATTAAATTTTTTAAATACAGGAAAAAAAATCAGGGCACTTACAGATGTCTGGGACATACTTGACTGTTGTGTGACACTTCCTGTGGGGGACGTAGATGGTCTTCCACTGGATAAACTTGCCTAAAATAATAAAATCTTTATGTATATAAAAACCCTGAAGTTAAAAACTTTCCGGTATTATGATGCCACAAAACCACTATACAAGCCAAAAACTCTATTTATGAACAAATCCATTCCACAGTCAACATGGACCAAGCTTTGACCAAATAGATTAAGAAAAAAAGAAGCAACTGAATGTTGAAAACAGAGGACCCAAAGGCTAGTCTTAACTTAATAACTTCATTCATTGTCAGTTTTACTCTACAGGTCTGTCTTTGAAGTGGAGTCACCACTCCAACGTTATAAAAAGGAATTGAAGCTACATCAAGTGCCAGTGGGTTTCAGTTTCCTAACTCATATGAACACGATGTTATTTAAAATTACACTACCAAAAAGAAGCAACAGCTGGGGATGTGTTTGTAACAGAAATAAACCTTTTTCAGGTTCACTCAACTGAGATCTTCCTCTAATAAAATTTATGATGAAATCTCACTTATAGTTTTACTTAAATAAACAGAATAATGAAAATCTTTTTTAAAACATAAGCATTTAATCATAAAATCATCTTATTATCAGTAGGTACAGTATGATTAGATTTTAGAAACATGCGTATGCGTATTTATATAGAGAATTTCTAGAGGGCTATATAGCAAACTGTTACAGAAGCCACCTCTGAAAAGTGGAAAACAGCAGTGGATGATGAAAGGAACACCTCTACTTCACCTTTTATAAATAATTTTATACTATTTGATTTTTTTAATAAGTGTAAATTATTTGCATACAAAAAGACCTTTTTTGTTAAAATATAAATATAATTCATGTAACCCTAAGTATTCACTGTTGTACCTAGAATTTTATACACAAAATCATGATACCAGCATAGCATTTCTGCCATGTAGATAAAAAGCAGTGGAAAAAAGCTAGCAACAAAGTAACATATAAAACATATTCATTTTTTAAAATTAACTTCCATGTGGCAGACTACTATATTTCCTCAAGTAAAAATAATCACAAAACATCTCAGAACTCTGAAATAATACCCAATGTATTTATTTTCAGTAATTATCCACAGATAATGTCAAATTGGCCTCCTAATTCTTCCTTCACTTCAGCCTTACCTGAACAGCAGCGAGGCTCTGCAGCTGGGAGCTGCTGAGGTGCTGCTGCTGCAGAGCGGCAGTGTGCAGCATCAAGTGCTGCTGTTGAGCTGCGTACATTTGCTGAAGGTACTGAGCCGCTGAGCTGGGGGGGCGATGCAATGCCTGTTGAATTACCTGTGATAAGTCAATTGAACCAATGTCAAAACCATAACCTCAGCCTTAATCTTCACCATGAAAAAAGTGGCAGTTTAAAATTTCACTACTTTAATATTCAGCATCATCCAGCTTATTAACATAGTTCTCTCCTAGTTACGTATCACTAGGATTCACTAATCTGTACAAATTAAAATTACCCAGTATGGGCAAAAGAAAAGACTGCCACCAAGCATTTGAAAAGATCTTCTATCTCATTAGTAATCAAAACTTACAAATTAAAACACGATACTATTTTCCAACTTTCAGATGGATAAAGATTTAAAAGAATACTACTACTAACTGAGGAAACAGATACTCTCATAAATGTTAGTAAGAATGTAAATTGGTATAACCATTTTGGGTAAAAGTCGGATAAAAAAGAATTCGGTGTAGAGAGGAATCTGTGTAACCCTATGGCCATCACAAATAGTAACACAGATCAGTGCTGTCCAACACAGTAGCCACAAGCCACATGCACCTCCTGCGCACTTACAATGTGGCTAGTGCAATGAAAGAATTGAGTTTTTAATTTTACTTTAATTTAAATATAAAGTCATATGCCGCTAGTAGTTCCTATATTGAACAGCACAGATATATCTATATTTATTAACAAAAAAATTCCCAAATATATCATACAGTGAAAAAAAGCAGGTTACTAAATAGTATACAGAGTAAAGATACCATTTTTATGCTAAAAAATCTGAAAGAATATTCAGGAAAACATCAAAAGACTACCGATGGGTAGCTAGATTAGAGGTGATTTTTGTCTTCTCATTTGTATTTCAAATGTCTGAAAAAACATAGAATGAGTAGGTATTATATTAATAATCACAAAAATTACAGAGATTTCATTTTTAGAAAACTACTAATTATTTTTTCAAATGTTTTAAAATGTTTTTTAAATGTCAGATTCCTTGTTTCAATTGTTTCTATTCACTGTTAATTACTGTGAATAGTTATTAGTTTATTAGTAAAATATAAAATCTCAACCTGAAACTTCATAAATAGATAAATGTAGAAAAGTCCAGTATTCTAACAGAAAAATCCTTTTTCTGTTCAAACCATGCCAGTCCTCTGCAACCACATCCCAAAGTCACCTCATGCCCACAGTGACTCTGAAACAGCACAGAACCCTAATAGCAGCATCAAACCAGTTTGCAAAGAACTAAGGGAGTAATGGAGTCATCTCCTACAGCTTGAGGATCTAAGACAGGACACCTTGAACTACAAAGCCATGAATCTCTTTATCCAAATTCCAAGAAAGCATATTTCCTTGTGTTGTTTGCTTTTATAATATGTATTCATATTTCATCTGTCCGACTATAGATTGCTAGACCTGCTACAAACCCTTGTCACAAAATCAATGTGGGCTTCTAACCCCTAATTGCAGGGGATTACAGATCAGCATTAAGTAATTTAGAATTATAACAATATGTCTTTTTGGTCAGGTAAATCTGTATGTTCTTTTTTTGCATATTTTTAATGTATATTTTAATATGTTTTTGTATTTTTTAAATATATGTTCTTCTAATTCCATAACAAAATTCTAAAATCAAACCACAATAACAAATGCATAATCTATTTGATGGATATTTTTGTCAGAGTATAGAAATTTTTTCTATTGTCAGCATAGTCTTTCATTACCATTCAATGCTATACTGATGGGAGAGAGACTTCTTAAATACAAGTTAAAGATACAGCACACTGTTTTCATTTTGTTCCTCTAAACCAGGGGTGTCCAAACTTTTTTCAACGTTTTTTTACCAAGGGCCACATACGGTAAAATACACAAATAGCCGGGCCACTCACTCGAGGTGAAATACGTATTGCCTCACCTGGTTTATTTAACTAAACATATTTTTGGAATTTGCTGCAGGCCAATAAAAAATGGAATGCGGGCCGCAGCTGGCCCGCAGGCCGCAGTTTGGACACCCCTGCTTTAAAGGAACAAGGAAGGTACATAGAATTCACAGGACTGAAAAAGAAAGTTGGAAGGTATTAAGAATCTACTTAGGTAGTTAAATAAATACTTGACTACATTTTAGGGGAAGCAATTCTGTGATCTCATAAAAACTAATGTTAGTGGTATTTGTGAGATATATCTGTATCTATACATCTCCAGTAACACTTTTTAAAAAAATTTTATTAAAGTATAGCTGACATACAATATTATAGTAGTTTCAGGTGTACAACATCGTGATTCAACATCTATATACCTTGCAAGTGGTCACCCTGACAAGTCTAGTAACCTTCTATTACCATACAAAGTTATTATGATATTATTGACTATATTCCCTATGTTGTACATTATATCCCTGAGTAACACTTTGTTTTTTACTAACACATCCAGCTTAGATAAAAACTAAAGAACTAAATGGCATATTAAAATACATCATCTGTATGCTAAAAGATCTAGACACTCTTCCCTATATCCCTTGCCTCAAAAAGCTGAAGAACATTTAAAACACTTTCAGCATTCCCAGTTTGAATTTTTTAACTACCTGGATCTCCAACAATTCTGACTGCACCCATGATAAGTTGATAATCCTAAACCATAGAACAGTTAAATAGCCGTTATACTGAGATATCCACTCTACAAAAATGAATGGGAAAAGCACTACATCACAAACAGTTATTTTCAGGGTAGAATGCAACTGTGCGGATTCTATAGAGAGTAAGCAGGTATAACGGAAAAAATAAGAACTCATAGAGTGGTTAAGGACATAACTCTAAAGTCAGAGAACCTACTAGCTAAGTGAGTTTAGGAAAGTGAGTTAGCCTGCTTAAAATACTGGTTTTCCCATAGGTGAAATGGAGATAATCATAGTATCTACTTCATAGAGGTGTAGTGGGGATTAAAAGAGATGATCCATGTAAGTCATTTATCAAATGCTTGGCACATAGCAATTGTTCAATAAATATTAGCTATCATTATTTATTGGGTATAGTTAATGTTCTAGATGCTTCCATTAATCCTCATAATAACTAATGAAGTAGGTAGTCTCACCCTCATTTTATAGTTTCCTGAGGCTGAAAATTATGCCTCTCACCCAAGCCTACACAGCTACTAATGATAAGAAAATGGAATTCTTACAAAGAACATATCAGACTGCAATGCCCATACCCTTTTTATGCAATACTACCACACTGCCTCAACTTTCATTATTGTAAAGGTTAACTAAGTAAACTTCATTTTCTCAACTAAGTGAAGAGCCAAAGACTTTTCCTAAATATCCCTTTCCCTTCTGCCCCTAAAGGGCTTTAGATTAAAACTATCTGTTTAGGGTTTTGGACCACTTGGGTTTAAAATGAACCTCTTTATGCATCTACAGACCTGAATAGATCTCCCTAAGTCTGTATTTTGGGTTCAAATATAAAGTAACCCAGAAAAACCTAGAGTCATTCTGCTGCTGGGTTCTAGATTGCGTGTGTCCACATTGTAGCAGCAGCTTAGAGACCTTCCAATTATAGTTTTCCTGACATATCACTGTATAAGCTACATGCCGATACATGGAAGCCCCCTCAACAGAATGATTATTAGATAAATTTTTGCATGTTTCACACATTAACAATTCTAACTGTACTCACTTAGAGGACGTCATTGAACTTATTGAAGGATATGAAACAATAGATTAATCTGGCTTAAGCAAAAACTAATGGCATCCTAAGTCTTAGCCCACCCATTATAACTGAAATACCTGTACAGCATGTCGGTCTGAGCCACTGTAGACTGAGATCTGCGGTTGCTGCATTCGAGAGGAGGAAGTGGTGATGGTGGTAGTGGTGGTGCTACTGGTTGTTGTCGAAACAGAGGATGTTCCAGGATTTGGTTCACTATCCATAGTTGTACTGTGATCCTTAAATCTGGCAGATAGCAAAGGGTTTGCATTGGCAAAAGCATTATCCTCTGGGCTTTAAAGAATATTTGAATTCCAAAGAAATAATCAGCAACAGTCTAAATTTCTATGGCCCTCAAAATACAGACAGCATATAACACTTAGAAAAAGTACTTCATAAATATATAGTATATTTAATACTTAATACCAACAAAATTTGAATTCAAATGATTCAGGATATGTAACTCACATAAAGCCTGGCCTAAAGTTTATCTTTTCGGGATTGAAAGAAGATGAGAGTTTTGAAACCAACACAGGTGATGAGAGAATACTAAACTACCTAATAAAAACTCAAGCAACACCAGAGTACTTTAAAATATTTATTAACATTCTTTTGACCATATTAATTACAAATTAAGGTCACTCTTATCTATACATTAAGTAGGATGCCTAAGGACTTGTGCTAATAAGCTTAGTTTTTGGCTACCATATATACTTTGCTTTAAAAATCAGTTCTCTTAGAAAATAATAATAATTTTTTTTAAAAAATCACACTGGCTTTTTCCCTATAAGTCTACTTGGTCCTTAGTACATCTAATAACTCTGAGTAATACTCGTAAGCAGATTACTCTGGGCAAATAGAGAAGCAGCTGACAACAATTTCCCCACTTCTTTACTAAAAATCTTTTTCCAAAGAATTGCCTGAAATTTCAAAAACAGCATAATTATGCCCCTTTCTTCAGGTATGGACAGTAAAATACATTTTTGTACAAGACTTCCCGATGGTTTGATTTTTTTTCCCCTCTACTACTACAAACTCACTTCACTGTTATGGTACAAAATTCCACTAAATACAGAATCTGTATCTGAATAAATTCAAACAATATTTTATTTTAAGTCAATTTTCAGGGCCTCCATATTGTTAAAAAGCTAGAACTACAAGTAACTGTAGGGTTAGAAATGCACCACAATGGTGAAAAGCACACTTGAGAATTTACTGGTTTTATCTGCCTTTCTTATCAGTCTTTTCTTCTGGGAAACAAAATCTAACCCACCTCACATTAGCAGCATTGACAAAAGGTAACAAGAACACTTTCTACTTCACCAAAAGACAAAGGAATTTGGTACTAATTGCACATGCATACACTATTCCCATATGGTGTCCTTTTATGTACAAGTTTTCTTTGTTCTTTGTATCATTTATGTAAATATTTATATGCTCTTCAAGGAATCAAATGTTTAAAAAAAAAATCTCAACTTAATAAATAGAAAAGTGAAAGGAAAAAAGTGTGGGAGGGGACTAACTCTTCCCTTACTTTTTATTAGTAAATGACTCATTCACCTTTATGCTTCTCTGTAGGTTTTTTTAAAATAATGTTTCAAGCTGCCTTCCAATCATCAAATCACAGCATCACACGTTAACTGTTCATCCTACAGACTTAGTGGTCGATAAGGTAAACTTTTCCCAAATTACTGGCTGTCATAACACGTCTGAACTGCGTACCAATGATATGCACAAAGCCAGCTTACATTCTTTTAGAGTGCTATTCTGCTCAGCCACATCCTCAAACCCAAACTCAATGGTAAGCAGTTTAGTAACTAACCAAATAGGATCACAGAGAATCCGAATTGTAGGCACAAGTCTAAACATCGGTGAGTGGAACCGGCCAGACCATTGAAATGCATTTGGATACCTGGCACAAAAGAACAATTTCTGTAACTCCGCTGTCTATGCAGAGTAATGCCTGCAAAACACAGCCGGCAGTCCTGGTACATCAGAGGCCTACCCAGGAAACGCTAAGTTTGCGTCGCTAACTAAGCATACCATCACACGGCCACACAAGAATGTGGCCCCTCTAGGGAGGCATCAACTGCAGCCAGAGACCCAAGGGAAAGAAGATCTTTCCTTCCAGAGTGTTTTCAGGCTGACCAGACCCGCAGGAGCCCCCGCCGCCCTAAGGCCGGCGTTGGGACACCACCTCCACGCCTCCCGGGGGAGGGCGGTAAACAACCCCACGTCTCGGGTTCTCCCACGGAGGGGTGGGGTGGCGCCGGGATCAGGAAGAGAGGAGCGTGAAGGAGGCCTGGCAGTACCCGCCCAGCCCTACCCAGCCTCGGCGGCCCCCGGCGCCGGCAGCCGTGACAAGGCTGCCCGCGGGGCCCACTTGCAGGAATGACAGCGCCTGAGAGGCCTGCAGTAGCTCATCCCCCGGAAGACCCCAGCGGCCAGGGTCCCAAGGGTGACCCTGCGCGCAGGGCTCCGCTGATCCGGGACCAGACGGTTGAAGGGGCGCTCCTGCCTGGAGGTTAACTGGACCCTTGCAGTTCGCCTCCGCCCCCGACACGGGCCAAGCGGGCTCCTCCACACTAAGGAAGCTCTGGGGTCTCCCTTTCCCCGCACTGCCCGCGAAAGAGCCCTGAGCTTTCCCCCTGGGGATGTGTCGCTGCCCCTACTCGCCCCCCGTTACGACATCAGTCACCAGCAAGTCACTCACTCCGCTTCCGCCATCTTCTCTCCTCCATCACTAATACGGGCTGCGCATGCGCCCCCCGGCGGCGGGCGGAGGGGCGGGGTCGGCTCAGCCCCTGGGCCCCAGAGGTCACGTGGGGTCATCAGCTTCCAAAACCCCCCTCCAAACTCTGGCTCTGCTCATTCTGGGAAGTGACCAGGTTTCCCCAATTTAAATACCTGTGTCTCACTTCCAACCCTCGCTTTCTCTTGCCTAAGGTCTTCTTGCTCTTGGGGAAGGGTCTGTAATCAAGATATGAAAAGTTCTGCTTAGACTGTTAAATTAAAAATTTGAAAAACATATAAATACTAAAGCCTATTCAAACTGTAAAGAGTGAGATGAAAGAAAATACCAAGAATATTGGATGCTTAGGTCTCAGAGGGAAACGATTATGCTCTGGTGACTGCAAGGCTTGTTGCCTGGGACACATTGGAGTTTGAGGGTAGGAACTAGCAGAACTTCTCTCAGGCTCAGAGATGGTGTTCTGGATGCCAGTGAGGAAAGGGTTAAAGAATCATCCTTATTATCCCGCGAATACCATTCATGTCTTTGACATGAATTTACTAAGTGCTTAGTTAGGATTACAAAACTAGAATACCATAGACTAGGTGGCTTAAACAACAATTATTTCTCCCAGTTCTAGAGGTGCTGTCAGATGTGGTGTCTGGAGAAAGCCCTCTTCCTGGTTTGCAGAGGGCCACCTTATTTGCTAATGATGTTTGCAAACAAGGAACAGCTACCAGTTTACTAATGTTGCTATATATATATACATATATATATACATATATATATATATACATATATATATATATATACACACACACACACACATACGTATATATATACACATGTACATATATATGTATATATGACAACTACTGTGAGGCAGGATGAGACAAACATATAAAGATGAGTATAAAAAGTCTCTTTCTGGGGTGGCCAGTTAGCTTAGATGGTTAGAGTGCAATGCTTGTAATACCAGGGTTGCCGGTTTGAGTCCCGCATGGGCCACTGTGAGCTGCGCCCTCCACAATTACTGTAAATCGAAACAATTACTTGACTTGGAGCCGGTGGGTCCTGGAAAAACACACTTAAAATAAATGAAAGCTAAAAAAAAAAAAAAAAGGCTCTTTCTTCTAAGAAGTCTTAATCTGGAGTGTGGAGTGGGTTTTACAGAGACATCTATACAATCTAATAAGTGTTCTGAAACATCCATTAAGTGCTTTGGAAACCCTAAATTCAAGAAATAATAAACCTTTACTGCCTTTCACAAAAAAAGTGTAGTGATCACAACAATGTCTTCTTCTTGCATTCCTTAAGATGGTGGAGTCACACTAATTTCAAGAATTGAGAAATAAAGCACTGACAGAAATCCATCATAAAGTGTAATATGGTCTAATGAAAAGTATACTTAATCTTAGAAATCTTGTGTTCCAGAGTCTCCCTAGGGAGGGGAATAGAACACCTCCTATGTAAGCTAAATTGTCCCTTCCTTTTCTCATCTCATAACATTGGTTCTTTACCTTATTTTCCTCGCTGAGAACAGTGCCCTTCCTACTCCTCCTAAGAGAACTCACTGAGAAAGTCCCCTTTGAAAGTCCCTGTAGATGCTTAAAAATAAGATATTACTACTTTTTCTTTCTTTTTTGACATGCTCATATGATGTCATTGTCATTCAACTCTCAAGAATCAACTGTCCATTGGTATTGCTGAAATTTTTGTTTAGAAAAACAAAAGTGAAGAAAGCAGTGTTATACCTAAGATGGAAAATGCGTAATTCAAAGAACTGTTTGGAATAAACGGGCCAAAATTGTTCCTTTTCGTCTCTCTTTCCCTTGACTATCTAAGGTCTATTATTTATATTGTCACCTTGTACAGATTGTCTTTACAAGTCAGAATGTGTTAGGTAAAGTCAGACCAGTATTGCTTTCTAGAAACATTTCAGAATTTAAACCCTAACCCTAACCTGACTGATAACCTCATCTCCATAAATCCCTACTCTGACTGGTGGACCACAGGAATGTTTTGGGTCTCCTAGAATTAGTGTCAGTTCAGGGCCAGCGTCCAGTAGTCCCCAAAAGGTCTGATTGTTTCCTTTTCCCCTGTGCACAGTTACCCTGGTAAAAGCTTGAAGGTCCCTTAGGTGAAGGCTGGAGAAAGATTAACAGTATAAATTTTTTGGTAGTGTGTCACTGTCCTGCCACTTGGCCCCTGCCACCCAATTACTCCTATGGCATTTAGGTTTCCCAATTCAGTGGTTGCAGTTCCCTATGTAAGTTCTGGCCTATAGAGAAGAGTGATCTCAGAGCTCTTCAAGGATGCCAGGGTTTCTCTCAGAAACTGCCATGGACTGAATGTTTGTGTTTCTCCTAAATATGTAAAAGCCCTAATCCCCAATGTGATGGGGATTTGGAGCCCTTGGGAGGTAATTAGGTCATCAAAGTGGAACCTTCATAAATGGGATTAGTGCTCTTATAAACAGAGACATGAGAGAGATGTCTCTCTCTCTCTCTCTACCATGTGAAGATACCGCAACAAGTTAGCCCTCTGCAAAGCAGGAAGAAGGCTCTCACCAGATACCACATCTGACAAGCATCTTGATCTTGGACTTCCAGGCTCTAGAACTGGGAGAAATATTTATTTGTTGTTTAAGCCACCAGTCTATGGTATTTGTTACAGCAGCCCTCTTTAGGGTGCCCTGAGACCCAACTTCCAATATGGGGAGGTTGACGGTGGTTCCCACACCAACAAACAATTCTTGGATTACTAGCAGGGTATCCAAGTATTCAACTCAATTCTGACACTATCTAACTGGTTAGATTCCACACATTAAGGGTTCAATCCTACAAGACTGTCCCCTGGGCTACACTTCAGACGCCAGTCGAAAGCCCAGGCTATTACCTGTACTTCTGACCAATAAGCAACAGATTGGAGATTTCAATGACCCTCTCCTTGGACTTCAGACTCCAGTACCAAGTGTAGGTTGTTACCTGTGCTACTAACCTACCAGCTATAAATCAGAGGTTCCCACGACCCCTCCTCTGGTTCAATTAATTTGCTAGAGCAGCTCACAAAACTCAGAAAAACACTTTACTTACTAGATCACCGATTTATTATAAAAGGCTATATATAACTCAGGAAGTGCCAGATAGAAGAGCTGCATAGGGCAAGGTGTGTGCAAAGGAGCACAGATCATCCATGCCCTCTCCGTGCACGCTACTCTCCAGCACCTCCATGGGTTCACCAACCCAAAAGCTCTCCACAACCCTTTCTTTTGGGGTTTTGACGGAGGTTTCATTATATAGTTATGTTTGATTAAATCATTGGCCATTGATTCAACGTCCAGTCCGTCTCCCCTCTGTGGAGGCAGGCGTGGGGTGGGGGAGGCATGGGACTGCAAGGTCCTCCTGCCAATCAACTCGAACCCTTAAGTAGGGGTCCAAAAGTCACCTCATTAACGTGACAAAAGACAACTTTATGGCCCTTATCTCTTAGGAAATTGCAAGGGTTTTAGGAGTTTTGCCAGTAATGGGGTCGAAGACCTAACATATATTTCTTAATTATAAATCACCGTATCACAAGCCCAAACGGACTAACACAAGCCTACAGGCCAAATATAGCCCACTACTTGTTTTTGTCCAGCTCTCAAGCTAAGAATGGTTTGTACATTTTCTAATGATTGGGGGGAAAAATAAGAATATTTTGTGACAAGTGAAAATTACATGAAATTTAAATTTCAGTGTCCACAAATAAAGTCTTACTGGAACATATACACACTCATTCATTTATGTGTTGTCTATGGCTGCTTTTGTGCTACAAGGGCAGAGCTGAGTAGTTTCAACAGACACGACAATGGTCCACTTTCTGTCTGTCCCTTTACAGAAAAAGTCTGCTGACCTCTGTTCTATGTCACTGATCACCCTGTGCTGGACACTTTCAGGGTAGTTAACACAGCACACCATGTCCTACGCCCCACCTAGCCAGTGACTGTCCTCATAGGATCCTATGTTGGAGACAAAAAGTCCAGCAGACCCAGATTTGATTACTGGGCTCACTACATTACCAAGTGAGCCACCTTGGGAAGTGATTGAACTGCTTCAAGTTTTAGTTTTATAATGTGAAAAAAGAGGGGACAACAACACCTTACAAGATTGTTGTAAAGTCTTAAAAATTAACATGTAAAAATCTACAAAAAAAGTCCTCTTTTTCTTTCTTTAACTTTTTATCAAGGTCTTTCTTTACCTAGATTTGCTCAGTAGATTTTATTGAGTATGACTAATATACAATAAGTTTTCAATGCTTGTTGAGGGAATGCGTGCTTGAATATACGAATGAATGAGGCATACAATTCCAGAATACCCTGTAAATTGGAATGACACAATGTGTAGACTTGCTTTGTCTTTTCCTTGAAAGTAATATACCAAAACCAAATACTTTTACTAAACCAAATATGATTGAAACTGAAAAGACAATCTCTAGTCCTGCCACCTCTCATGTACTTTAGCAATAATCAGTATGTTAATCATATGCTTATCTGTCTTATCTTCCTTTGTATACCTGTGGGCGGTACTGTACATAGTCTGCTGTATCTCCCTAGGTGCTGTATAGTACCTAGGTCACTAGAAGCCACGTGATCCACGCTGAGGAAGAATCCATGGCAAAAGATGAATTTAAACTCTGATTTCCTACCCTCCCAGTCCAGTTTTTTGCCTTGTGCCGCAAAGCCTTACTTCAAGTATATAGGTGCTCAATAAACACCTAAAGATGCTATGTACTTTCACTTCCATTCTGCTTTTATATTTAGTGTTTGCTTAGCATTGTGGCAGCCTAGAAGAGTTCTTATAAGAAGGGTTTTAGAATCAGACAAATTTAACTACAAATTCTGGCTCTTCCACTTGCTAGCTGTGTGATCTCTTGCAATCCTGTCTGCTCCACCTTCAAATTATAACCTCATCTCTGGCCACACTACCATAAACATGCATGAAATCAAAATGTAAACCAAATCTGACACTTCTCACCACCTCCACTGTTATCAGCCTAGGCCCAGCCACCATTGTCTCTCTCCTGGACCACTGCAATAGGCTCCTGACAAGTCACCCCGCTTCTCTATTCTTGTTCCTCTACGATCTGTTCTCCACCCAACAACTTAAGTAAGATTTTAAAACTGTAAATCAGATCACTGATTTACACTTCTCAAATCCTCCAATGGCTTCCCATTACACTTAGCAGAGAGCCCGGAGTTTTCTCTTGTTTACTCTGCTCCAGCCGCACTGACCTCCTTGCTTTTCCTCTTTTGTACTTGCTGTTCCCCAGCTAGGAGTGACTTTCCCACAGATGTCACTTCTTTACTTCATTCAGGACTCTGCTCAGAGAACACTCCCTACTTACCACCTACCCAACATGGCCTTCCTAACACTGTCTTTCCCTAGCCCACATCACTTGTCTTTCTCTAGCCCACATGGCACTGCAATGCACCAGACATTATATTATGTGCATATTTGTTTATTTAATCACTACTCCCATCAACCTCCAGGATGTAAGCTCCACGTTTTGTTCACTGGGCTGTATTCCCAGTTCTTAAAACATTAAGTGCTTAATAAATATGCATTGAATGAAGTTACTTAACCTTTCTAATCCCATTTCCTAATCTGAATAATAGGGATATTTACCACAAAATTATTCTGAAGTTAAATTTAAAAATGAAATAATGTATACACATTATAGAGCATAGTAGAGCAATGCTCACTAAGCACAGCTATTATTATTGTTCACTTTTTTGTGTGATTTTGCCCCATATTATTATGCTAAAAGTAAAGGAAAATAATCCTCCTGCTTTCAAATGTTATGATTTTTTAAAAATTATAAAGCAGTCCTTACTTTTGAAAGTTAGTTAACATTATACATTTTTAAATTTGCATCTGTATTTTAAAATATTTAGGGACAGTATCTGAGAATAAATTTTTGCCTGGATGCTCCTAATGTATAAATCTTAATTGCGATGATCTATTTATGATAGATACATCTCTCATAAACACATAAAATGCCAGAGGTAACAGGAGGCAGAACAAAATATATTATAGAAAACAAGCGAATCTAGTGAACAGGGATGAAATTTTAGGGAAAAGTTATGAGATACAAGCATAAAAGATACAGAATTTGATTTTAATATATAGCTTTAGTAAATCCTGAATACAAAATTGTGCAAAAATTTAAATAATACAGAAATATATATGAAGTAAAAAGTGAAAGTCCACTATAATCCACTCTTTCCATGCCCTCAAATAATCATTATTAAGAGCTTACTGTATATTTTTCTTCATTTTTCATGCACTGACATACATGAAAGTGTATGTATCTGTCATGCAGGGTGTCATGCAGGGTCTCAGCTCCTGCTCCCTACATAAGAACCCCAGGATATGGTGAGGCCAAAAAGGAACACCCATGGAGCCATAAATAGGGGAGTCATACCACTATATTCTCGCTGGCGGCTGGGTTGGAGACTCAGGAAGCAGAAGCCACACTATCTGCAACCTGCCGTCCACTTCTCTGCAATCCGCAACCCACATTCCACCCTTGCTAGCTCAGCCACCATCTTCTTGCTAGCCCCCCCATCTGCTGCTAGCATAGCCACGGCAGTTACATTAGTGGCCAATGGCTCACTGGTTACAGCTGACGGCCAACTAGCCACAGCTGATGGCCATCCAATCACAGTTGATGGCCATTTACTACCCAAGTGAGCACCTTTCCACATGAGGGCGAGTCCCTGGAAACTGCACTCCTAGCTCTGTCCCCACAGTATCTCTTTTATCAAAAATGGTATTGGACTATACATACTCTTCTGCAAACTTTTTCACTTAACAGTGTATCTTTCCATGTCAGTGTGCATGGTTTTCTCTTAGTTCCTCAAACATACCAAACTTTGCTGACCTTGGGGCCTTCCACACAACCCTGGAATATTCTTTCCCATACTTGGTAAATCTAGTTCCTTATTTCCTTTAATTTTCTGCATGAATGTCATTTCTTTGGATGGATTTTTCCTGATCAATTTATGGAGTCCTCCCCACCATTATTCTCTATTCACTACACCATATTTATTTCCATTGGACCAGGTACTACAGTTTCTAATTATGTGTTTGTTCACTTGTTTTCTTGCCTATTTTTTCTCTCTAACCTGTGACTCTCACAAGGGCAGGGACCAAACCTGTTTTGTTCATTACTGTACATTCAGTGCATAGCATGGTGCCAGGCAGATAAGAAGCTCTCAATAAATAAGTGTTGGAAGAATAAATAAACTTGTACGTAATGTACTGAAAAGAAGTGTATTTGAACTTTCACTTCCTGTGCATGATGGAAGGAGCATTCCCTTCTTTTTTCTTCAGGTCTTTATTTACTCGTAGTTCAGAAACAATACCACACTTGTCTTTTGATTTGTACCTGGGATTTATTTTAATCAGGTATGGTAAGGTGACAGACATAGGGACATCTGCCTTTGAAAGAAGAGTTTAGTATTTACAGTTCCCAAAAGAAGGGGGCATGCCACACCATATGCAGGGCTACATGGGGAAATACCAGGGTCAGTCAGAAGCAGAAGGAGTGCAAGAAAAAGAATGGTCCAGAGCCTTTATTGTGGTATCTGCAGGAAGGAATGGGTGGAACAGTATAGGAAAGTTTGACCAATTTGAGATTGAATAGTTTGAGTAATTTTGGCAGGCTCTAATCTACAAAGGTGGTTTCTAGTTGTCCAATACCTGGCCCTGGGGTGATTTAGGGCAGGTATTGGCTTGGTGTGTGACAGTTAGGTAAAGGACGTTGTTGTGGATATGAGTTTTGGATTGGTTGGTTTGCATATGACAAAGAAGTTCACAGGAGAGTCATTTGCTGTCTCTAGGAATTAGCTAGCTCCAGGATGGACAGTCTCTCTCTGTGTCAGGAAGGCCACCAAGATGTCAAAATATCATAAAATATAGCAGAAAAGCATGTTTTTAATACATTTCTAGGCTTATTTAGGTATTATGAAGGTTTATTTCCTGATTAAATTCTTCAGATGAAAGATAAAAACCATTATTACTATGTGGTATTTTAAATACACTATATACTTATACAAAGCATAGTATGATATACATTGATTTCAGAATGATTTTTGCTATGATGATTTAATCTATACCTAGTTTTATTCAAATAATTTGTGTAATATTAACATATTTTGAGTAATGCTTAGGTTACTTATTTGAAGTAGTTTTATGGGGAAAAACATGTAGAAGATGATAATTTTCTCTTATCTGGTACCATACTATTTAATCTCAATCTACAATAAATTTCCTCAATCTTAATATGTATATTTAAGATCCCAGAAGCAATCTATTCTTTGTAACAGCATGGAATATTTTGTAGGTAATTAAATGCGTGTGTGTGTGTGTGTGTGTGTGTGTGTGTGTGCGCGTGTGTGTTTTTGCAAGAATCTTTGTCTAGTTCAATGCTGGAAGATAGGCAGGGCCAGAAATTTGGAGTTAAAAACCGAGTTTCAGCACTGGTTCCTGCCCATTTCCAGCCAATGCTCTTCAGCAATTCATTTAACCTCTCTGAATACCAAGTTCATCATCACTAAAGCAAGAATAGCAGTAATCTTTACCAGATTAGCTTTTGGTAGAAATCAATTAACCTAAATGTGATTTATTTGCCAAAGTGTTTTATAACTGCAATGCATTACGTGCATGTGTTTAAAGTTTACTCTGACTGCAATATTCTCCAGGGACTTTTTTTTCAGAAAGAATTCAGAAGGTTTTTTTTGTTGTAATTGTAGAAATGTTCAAGGGCAAGACCAGAGGGGGGAACACTAAAAATTGATTCAAGAAAAGAATAATAATTTACTATTTACATAGTGAGATTTCAGATTTAAAGAGTATTTTCCATCAATAAACTTCAAAAAGCTTTGAAATGCTTATTTATTTTCATAATATTTTGAAGTCAGTTAGGTTAAAGTTGTCGTCATTTGCTCTCTGAAAGGGAAATAAATACAGAGCAAGTTATATAACCTGCTTAAGTCAAAATAAGAACAAAGGCTTTCAATTTTGCCACATACTACTCAGACTGGAGATTGCAGTGCTCTCCGCAATAAGCACGTTCTTTTGCTGGAATCATCTAAAGTGTGGTTTTTATCAAAATACTTGGTGGTGCAAGCAATTAAAATATAGAAAATCTGTTGTCATATAATCATTAGCAACTCAGTATCAGCAAAAGGATGTATCAAGTGTCTCTAAGATGCAGGCCTTGGGTTAACACTTAATGAAGTTAGGAATCTGCATACTCTCCTGAGGTCCCAGACCTATGATTCTTATCTATTCTGGGCCACCCTTTTTTCTGCCCTCATTTAAAGAACAAATATCTTCAATTCCTCTTCTCCCTAAAATTTCAGCTGATTTAGGACTAAATCATAGGACTAAATCCAAAGCTCCATCCTAGGCTTACAGAGTCTTTATTTTCTGACTCTAAAATACCTTCCTCTGCTTCCAACTGCCTTTATACTTAAGCTTCATTGAATTTCTCACCATCCCACCACAAACTTGGCCTTTTCATTGCTGTACCTTTACACTCAACATTAATTCCATCTAAAAATAGCAAAAAGAAGAGGTTCCATGGAGAAAAAGAAGCTACCCTTGTTGAATACTTATTGAGTGTTCTACACAGTATCCTATCTAATTTGCACAGCAAACCCATAAAGTAGGTATTATTATCCTCCGTTTTGCTGATGGGGATACTCATTTTAGTGGGATTAAATAACATATCTAAGGTCACACAACTAGTATGTGGCAAGACCAGCTTTGAAGCCAAAGTCTAACTCCAAAATACATGTTCTGGCCTGTTTCATATGCTGACTCTCTCCACGCACTATCGTCATCTGACAGTATTCTTCAGATTCTGCTCAACATTTTCTTCCTTCAGCCTTCACAGCCTCTCTCAGATAAGAGTCAGCTGCTCCCACAGAACTCTGTTTATACTCCTCTAATAGTATTTACCAAGCGATTGAGATATAATTCACTTAATATAAAATTCATTTGCTTAAAGTGTACAACACAGTGTATATTCATAGTGTTGTATAACCATCACCACTATCTAATTCCAGAATCTTTTCATTACCCCAAAAGAAACTCCATGATCATTAAGCAATCATTTCCCATTTCCCAATTCCCCCTTTCCTGCAACCACTAGCACCCACTAGTCTGTTTTCTGTCTCTATGGATTTGCCTATTCTGGACATTTCATACAAATGAAATCACACATCATGTAGCTGTTTGTGTCTGGCTTCCTTTACTCAGCTTAATGTTTTCAAGGTTCACCCACATTGTAATATGTTTTAGTACTTCATTCCTTTTTATAGATGAATACTATTCTATGTTGTGGATAAACCACATTTTGTTTATTCATTCTTCAGTTAATGGATATTTGGTTTGATTTCACTTTTTAGTTATTACAAATAATGATTCTATGAGCATTCATGTACTAGTCTTCGTGTAGACATATGCTTTTAATCTTCTTAGTTATATAACCAGGAGTGGAATTGTTGGGTCATATATTAACTCTATGTTCAACATCTTGAAGAATTGTCAAACTGCTTTTAACACAACTGTACTACTTTACATTCCCACCAGCAGTGTATGAGGGTTCCAATTTCTGCTCATCTTTATCAACACTAATTATTATCTGTCTTTTAATTAAAGTCAACCTAGTGAGTGTGAAGTGGTATCTCATTGTGATTTTGAGTTGTATTCCCTAATGACTAATGATGAATATTTTTCACGTTTTCATTGGCCATTTGTATGTCTTCTTTGGAGAAATGTCTATTCAAATCCTTTGCCAACAAAAAGAAGTTTGTCTTTTCATTGTTTCATTCTAAGATATATATATATCTTAGAATGAATATATATATATAGATAGTAGATAGATAGATATATATATATATAAATCATCAAAAAGTGAATATATAATGATATGTGTATATATATATACATTATATATTCACATTTATATATAATGATATATATACGTATATATAAATGTGAATATATAATACGTATATATCATATATATGATATATATATCATATATATGTAAGAATGCAAGTCCCTTACCAGATATATGATTTCCAAATGTATTCTCCCATTCTATGGAATGACTTTTCACTTTTTGATGATGTCCTTTGAAATACCAGCATTTAAATTTTGATAAAGTTCAATTTATTTTTTCATTTGTTGTTTGTGCTTTTGGTGTCAATCTGAGAAACCACTGCCTAATGCAAGGTCACAAACGTTTACTGCTATGTTCTCTTTTAATAGTTGTATAATGTTACCTCTCGCATTTAGATCTTTGATCCATTTTGAGTTAATTTTTGTAAGTGGTTTAGGTAGGGGTCCTTTGTATGTATGTGGATATCCAATTGTTCCAGCATCATTAGTTAAAACAAAAACTCTTTTCCCCCATTGAATTATCTTGGGCCTTACCACATGTTTTTAAATAAACGTTGACCCATGTCTACTCCTGTGAGCTCCTTGAGAGAAACTTTTTTTGTATGCCTACCTTCATGTCTACTGTGGAACTCAACAAACATATTCCATGGATGAAAAGCTGATTGGAGATTCCTAATGCCAAGTGCCACAGACTTTGTTAGGTATAAGAACTTTTATACATGAAGCTCACGGTCTAGAGAATTTTTCAAACCAGTCATTTCCAAGAGGTCCCAGAATCTTACAGTCCTTGACTGGAATGGGTCTTTGAGATCATGGACCCCCTCATTTGCCAGTAAGGAAAAGCAGGCCTTGGAAGGCTAAATAGCAGCCTGTGGCCTATCTCATGTAAATTTTCCAGAGGGTCTCAAGTCTCTTTGAACTTACTTTCTATTATAAGTTAACAAAGAAGTTTTTTCAGTTAGTCCTTGATAAAGCATTTTTCAGTTAGTCCTTGATAACATCCTTTCCAGATGAAAGACAATGCTTCTGTTTCATACCACACTTATCTTCTAAGATAACCACTATCAGAGATTAAAAATTAAAAAACAATCTCCACCCTAACTGTACATAATTACTCCTTTCTCTGAATTTCAATAGATCTTACTTGCTCTTCCACAAAATTAGCAGTCTGTTTTGTACTGTCCTATTGCTTTGGTTTGTTATATAATATGGAATTGTTATTTATCATAGGTTTATGTGTGCCCTTTCTAACTAGACTACCCCAAGTAGACTCAGGGGAAAAATTTAGATTTTTACACTTTATAGTATGAAATATAGAGTCTTGTAGCTACTAGACACGGAACAGATATTTCTTGATGTTATTTGTGTGTTTAGATAATTCATTTTTAAAATAAGAAGCTAAGTTTCATTCTGTTTTCCCTCTTCCATAGATAAGACAACTTCCTCTTAGATGCTCATGGTGAGACACTCTAAAGGAGAAGTACCTTCTCTCATTTTCTCGTGATCCTCTACTTGCCTTCCTAGAGGAACAGATGGACTAGAGACTTCATAATTAGTATATACATACATACATATAACACATATTTAAATATTTCTTAAAATTACTATTAAGTTTAAAAAATTGTATTAAAAGGATAAAAAAAGTTCGGCAGAACTCCCCCAAGAGCCTAGTCAATTAAACTGAGTCTCAAGGGAACTCCAAGTTGTAGTTTTAAATTACTGAGTCAGAAAGTAGAGAAAGACATCCTGTTTCTCTTCTTATCTCAAGCTTTCTTTCTGGTTATGAGGTGAAGGACGGAGATGGAATAATTTAGCCTCATGTTGAACAGTGCCTTGCAAAACCTAACCAGAAACCTTGGAGGTGTTTGACTGAGTTAAGATAAAGTTTAGACTAAATAAAAGGTTGCTGAATGAGAAAGAATGAGTAAGTCATGACATGATACTCAGTACACTGTTATGCCTCTACGGGAACACAATGAGCCTTTTAATTTATCACGATAAGAACAAATCATGTGTGGGCTAAAGTGATTCTCTAATAACAATGACTGCAGATAACATTTTAGCATGTGGTTAGATCATGGAAAACAAAGACAAAACCGAGAATTTTGTGAGGTTAATGTTTTTCCTCATCTATCAGGAATCACTTAGTGCCTGTTTCAAATTCATGGTATTTAAAAATTATGTTAAAGAATGAAAAACATTGGAACAATGATAAAACCACTATCATCTCACTTCTCTGGACATCATTCGTAAAACGAGGCCTAGACTTTTTGCTCCTCAAATTATCATCAGTGGACCAGCAGAATCAGCATCATGTAAGTTGGTTTGATATGCAAACTCTGGGTCCCATCCTAGACCTTTTAAATCAGAATCTTCATTTTCACAAAATCCCCACTAATTTCTATGCATGCTCAAGTTTGAGTAAACTGTCCTAGATGATATAAAGTAATTTCCAGCTAGTAAATTCTACCATCCTATGATTCTAGTTGAAAGATTCCAAGTTAGGGAAAATAAGAGTCACTTCCTTAGGAGTTGTGTTTGATTTGAGTAAACGAATTGCTCAGCAAGCAAGCTGAACTAAACTTTCAGGTCACAGGTTTAACAAGGCAAAGAGAAAATAAAGACTCGCTCTGCTTGTTTGGTTTCACCAGCTTCCTTCCTGTCACACTAAGATTGATTTTAATATTAAGTGGACATAAGCCAACGTAAAACTATTTAAATATTAAATAAAATAATGTAATATTTTTGCATACCTATAATTTTCTAAGTGCCAAAAAGTACTTAAAAGGTAAGATTCCTACTGCCAAGGCACCTAATGAGTATGGTAGTTTTGCTTGAAACATCTCAGTGTTTGGAGCCCATTGCTGATTTAATTATTGCCTGATTTGCTATTATCTGGAATAGCAAGCCATACCAAGGCAGTAAAATATCTCATGCTCAAGTCGCAGGGTGATAAGTACAATGTGCAGGTGAACGAACAGGCAGCTTTATCTCTGTCTGGAGTGCTGTTCCAGTTGATATTGTGCCTGTGATTAAACAGCCAGGCATCATTATAGACCCTGAGCTCTGCTTTTCCTCCTGACTTCTCTGTGGCCCCAGATAGGAGGTGGTTTAATTCAAGGTCAGCAGAAATTCCATATGAAAATATTTGAGTCCAGTGGGAAGCAGGTCGAAGTGGTAGAGAAATGAGCTGGTCCTCTGTGGGCGGAGAAGGGTTGGTAACGTTATGGGGGTGAGGGGTTCACTCCAGAGGCGATTACAGAGAACTAGATTACTGAACTAAAATGCTGGGGTGGGTGAACTGCTGGAGCAGGGAAAATTTATTAGAAAGGTTTACATTTTCAACTGAATATTCCATCCTCAAGAACAGGTTTGCCATTTCAAATTGGAGGGTAGCTTACATTGGATGGTGGATTGCTATTAATGACAGCATACTTAATGTGCAAATGTCATTGAACAATGACACTTCTAAATGAAGTTTCTATGTTTTGATGGAGGCTCTTTCAACATCATTTTGCTCGTCAACTTTGTGCCTTTCTGTCTAGCTAGACATATGTGGGTCCTTGTGGTTCCCAAAGAAGACAAGGTAGTATTCAGGAGCTGTTGCAATTATTCTTCATTTACTGTCACATAACTGCATTTTTTTCCTTTTTATTGGTATATATCCTGATATTCTATCTGGGTTGTAACTCTCTTGAAAAGAAGGGAGCATAGTGCCTGGCACCAATTAACCCCATTGGTGTTAATTATGTTGAGGTTTCTTAGACCTCTCACTATTTAGTGACTTGCATTAAGTAAATGTTTTATAATTTATTTTATTGTTGACTTGTGGGGACAGAGCCAGGAGTGCAGTTTCCAGGCTCTCGCCCTCATGTGGAAAGGTGCTTGCTTTGGTAGTAAATGGCCATCAACTGTGATTGGATGGCCATCAGCTGTGGCTAGTTGGCCATCAGCTGTAACCAGTGAGCCATTGGCCACTGATATAACTGTTGTGGCTATGCTAGCAGAAAATGGGGGGCTAGCAAGAAGATGGTGGCTGAGCCAGCAAGCGCGGATTGTGGTTAGCACGGCAGATTGCAGCTAGCAAGTGAGGTTGGTTCACAGAGAGAAGTGGATGGCAGGTTGCAGATAGTGTGGCTCCTGCTTCCTGTGTCTCCAACCCAGCCACCAGCAAGAATATAGTGGTATGACTCCCCTCTCTATGGCTCCGTGGGTGTTCCTTTTTGGCCTCACCATATCCTGTGTTCTTATGTGGGGAGCGGGAGCAGAGACCCCACAGGCCACCCTGCACGACATCACTCTTCTGCTTAATGGAACTCTCCATTGATGGTTCATTAAAACAAACATCTTCTTTGACGTGTTTTTTCTATTAACAGTGAGCTACTTTACATTTTAAGAATTAAACAACAAGTCCACTCTTAGGAAATCCTGATCAAGTAAAGCAAACACTGAGCCTTTTTCTGATAGATTTAAAAAAAATGAAGCAAAGTGGTATTGTTTAGTGTCAACAGACATTGAGAATCTATTATGTGTAGGTGCAGGGAACACAAAGACAAAGAAATTACATTTCCAACCTTATGAACGTACCAGCAAGAAAATAAACTATGATACTGGGCAATATGTGCTATTATTGATATATAAACAGAGCATAAAGCAGGAGTACAGAGGAAGAGGAAACGTGAAGAGAATGGGTACCTAACAGCTTGGGGAGCAGAGGTGAGTTTGTAGGTTCCTAGAGAAGGAGAGTGGAAATCAGCCAGGAGTGGTGGGGACTGAGCTGGGGAGGGCATTTCAGACTAAGCAGAGGGTACTACATGTACAAAGACATAGGTATTCGTCATTGGCACCAATGAATGAGCTTCATTTTCTGTCGTTACCAGGGAACATAGGACATGAATTTTTAAATTATTTTAAATTCAAAGTGAAGACATTTTATTTCAAAGGCAAAATAAACTAAGGCCCAAGCTGCTGTATGTTGTTATCTGTAGTGTGGAAGTGAGGTTGGGGAACTACAATGGAAATAAGTTTGTGTGGCTGCAGTGATGGGAGTACCCAGATAAAGTTGGCCTGATGTCAATGGGGCAGTGAGAGGGCACAGGAGAAAGAAGGGGGAAAGGGAAGTAAGGGGGGTATTGCTCGGTAGCTATGCTAACTCAGGAAGGTTAATTAACAATAAAAAACTAAACTCTCTTACTTACCTCAGTTGTCAGGACTCCAATCAGGAGTTTTGGTCATGGCTTCTGCTCTTGAAGTTTAAGTAAAACAATGTGATATTAGGACATGATCACACAGGACCTGTGTCTACTATTTATTATGTCATTCACCATTCTCCAAACAGGTTATTTCTTTGCTCCACATTGGGACAAGCACTCTGATGATGTCAAAATGAGAGAATGTTGGCCAAAAACATTTTAAATCCCTTACGCTTGTGGATTTGAGCATTAAATAATTTTTTCCTATTAAAGTTATTGCAGTGAGCCAAAGGCAAGTGTAATTCACCCCAGGGCCCAATGTTTATGTCCACAGGTCACAAAGTCCCTCCAAATGATCCAGACTTACAGTTTAAACACTTTTCTCTCCTCTTAGTAACATTAGCGCATGTTCAGCGTAACCACTAGGTTAAGAGCGGCAGGCTCACCCACACTTGAGGTTATTAGTAAGTCCCATTTTAAGCACAACAGAAAGAAAATGGACTGGGGCAGGCTTGTTCATTGACTTCCCATTTTATATCATTTGCTTCTCAGTTGAGGAATAGGCATGAAAGATCCAGCAGAAGGATTTACTAGATGACATAAAGAACATGGCAAACACATTTTTATATTTGATCCTGGCTACAGGGCTCAGCAGTGAGGATAGTTAAGACTGAGTAAAAAGGTCTACCTCTTCTGATTAGTCATTGTCTTGTTATAGCAGCTCAATCTCCAGAAAGGAAGCCAAATTTTCCTAAAGATATAATTAATGGGATGCCAGATTCCTTTTAAACCCTTTTACAGACTCCTATTTTCTTTAAAACAAAGAGATGGCTCAATAGTTTCCAGTATTTTGTTACTAAAAATAACAATTTCTGTGTCCTGATCATCCTATATGCATAAGTGTGGCTTTTATCTACTTTAATTGCATCATATTGACTTTAAAAATTAATATCAGAGCACTTCCATGAGGAGCTCCCTGTGTAGTGTCCTTAATGAAACAACCATAACTGGTGAAAATTATTTTTTTTAAAATTAGCTCTCTCTCTGCCGTGAGACAGGACCCTGATCAGACACTGGATCAGCCCGCACCTAGATCTTGGACTTCTCAACCTCCAGACCTGTGAGAAATAAATCTTTGTTGCTTAAGAAAAAAAAAAAAAATTAGCTCAGACTGTGAGGCAATTTACGCCGTAGGGCATTGTCAAAAACACTGGGCAATCGGTTGCCAATTAGTGGAAGCTAACAGCTGGGTGTAATATCAATAAAGGCAAACCAGCCAAAAGCTTGATAGGGAGATGAAAGAACGAGATTGTCACAGAGAAGCTGACTAAAACCACTGCCATCCTACGAAGGAGTCAGGATGACAATGTACCTGCCAAAGCTGTACCCTCTGAAGAGGGACCTCAGAGGCTGCACATTGTGTGGGAAATAGACTTTACTGAATTGGTGTGGCCAAGTCACTAACCAAATAAACAAGCAAACAACAACAGAAACAACAAGCTCTGGAAACAGTCTGGATCAATCTCTAGAGTTGCTATAATGGAAATGTACAGTTTGCAACCAAAAAATTATAAGGCATACAAAGAAACAGACAAATGGGAGTCATAACACACAGACACTGCCTTTGAGAGGACACAGATGTTGGACTTAGCAGACAAAGACTTCATAGCAGCTATTATAAATATGTTCAAAGAACTAAAGGAAACCATGCTTATGAATATAAACTCAAAATTCCTCAATGTCATATTATCAAACTGAATCTAGCAACATATAAAAATGATTATATATCCCAACCAAGTGGGATTTGTCCCAGGAAGAAAGGTTAGCTTACGTTAAAAAAACAACTAATGTAGCATACCATATCAATAGAATAAGGGACAAAACCACATGATTATCTCAATAGACACAGAAAAAGAACTAAACAAAACCCGACACCCTTTCATAAGAAAAATAGTCAACAAACTAGAAATAGAATGGAACTTCCTGAACCTGATAAAGGGTATCTGCAAAAAAAACCCCCAAAAAACAAAAACAAAAACAAACAAACAAAAAACCCCCCAAAACTAAACTAATCATCACATTTAATGGTGAAAGACTGAAAACTATCATGTAAAATTGAAAATAAGACAAAGATGTTCACACTCTCCTCTTTATTCAACATAGTACTACAGGTTCTAGCTAAGGCAATCAGGTAAAAAAAGGAAATAAAAGGCATCCAGATTGGAAAGAAAGATGTAAATCAATCTGTATTCTAAAATGGCAAAATCTTACATATAGGAAATTCTAAGGAATTCACCATTAAAACTAAAAACACTATTAAAACTAAAACATGAGTTCAGCAAGCTTGTAGGATACAAGGTATATGCAAAATTAATTGCATTTCTGTACACCAGCAATGAATAATTAAAAATGAAATTAGGATGGGAATGTAATTGATGCAGCCACTATGAAAAACAGTATAGAGGTTCCTCAAAAAATTAAAAATAGAACTATCATATGCTCTAGCTATTCCACTTCTGAGTAATTACTCAAAGAAAACAAAAACACAACTCAAAAAGATATCTGCACCATGTTCTTTTAGCATTGTTTACAATTGCCAAGACATGGAAACAACCTAAGTGTCCATCAATGGTTGAATGGATAAAGAAAATGTGATATATATATATATATATATATATATATATATATATATATATATGTATAAATACACACACAAAAGAATATTATTCAGCCATTAAAAAATATCCTGCCATTTGTGACAATGTGAATGGACCTAAGGACTTTAAGCTAAGTGAAATAAGTCAGAGAAAGGCAAATACCCTATGATTGCCCTTAATGTAGAATCTAAAACACAAAAACAAAACAAAGCAAGCCAAACTCACAGATACAGAGAACAGATAGATTGGTGGTTGCTAGAGGTGAAGGGTGGAGGGTGGAAGAAATGAGTAAAGGTGGTGAAAAGGTACAAACTTCCAGAGACAAGATTAGTCGTGGGGATGTAATGCACAGCATGATGATTAGAGCTCGTACTGTATTATATATTTGAAAGTGGCTAAGAGAGTAAATCTCTAAAGTGTTCATCACAAGAAAAAAAATTTGTAACTGTGTAGTGATGGATGTTAACTGGACTTATTGTGGTGATCATTTTGCAAAATATATCGAATCATGTTGTACACCTGAAACTAATATTATGTGTCTTTTATATCTCAATTAAAAGAAGAAAGAAAAAAAAAGAAAGAAAGGAAAGAAATCCTCCAGGACATCCCCCTTAGGTTCTGTTTCAATTGATCTGGGATGCCCTCCCACTACCACCAAAATAGCTTATAAAAAGCTCCTCAGTGATTCCTATGTGTAGCCAGAGCTAAAAGCCACTAGTGTCTGTATTGATAGGTGAAATAAAATTCTAAAACTTCATGAAATTAACACACTTTTAAGTAATTATTTCTCAAACATTTCAGGATTCCCGGCATTTAGAATGCTCATTTAGAATAATAGAATGAAAAAGTTAAAAAAAATGAAATTAAGAAAACAATTCCACTTATAATAGCATCAAAAAGAATAAAATACTTAGGAATAATTTTAACAAAAGAAATGCAAAACATACTATGCAAACCACAAAGCATTGTTGAAAGAAATTAAAGATCTAAATAAATGGAAAAGACATTATGTGCTCATGGCTTGGAAGGCTATATATACTGTTGATATGACAATACTCCACACGCTGCTCTACAGGTTCAACACAACCCCTATCAAAATCCCAACTGACTAGTTTGAAGAAATTGACAAATCGATCCTAAAATTTATACGGAAATGTAAGGGACCCAGAATAGTCAAAACGATCTTAAAAAAGACAAAGTTGCAAAACTCAAATTTCTCTGTTTAAAATTTACTACAAAACTACAGTAATGAAAACTGTGATTTTTGTATTATGGATAGCTATATAGATCAATGGACTAGAATTAAAGAGTTCAGAAATAAACTCTTACATTTTGGTCAATTGATTTTTGACAAGGGTGCAAGACAATTACATGGGGAAAGAAAAGGCTTTTCAACAAATGGTACTGGGATAACTGGATATCCATATGCAAAGAAATGAATCTGGACCACTTATATTACACACAACAATTAACTCAATATGGATCATAGACCTAAACATAAGAGTTTAAACTATAAAAGTCTTAGAAGAAAACTCATTGTAAAATCTTCATGACCTTCGGTTAGGCAAAGCCTTTTTAGACACGACACAGAAAGCATAAGCAACAACAACAAAATAGATACATCTGACTTCATTTAAATTAAAAACTATCGTGCTGCAGACGATACACTCAAGAAAATGGAAAAACAATGCACAGAATAGGTAATATTTGCAATCATCTAATAAGGGACTTATTTCCACAATATATAGAGAACTCTTACAACTCAATAAAAAGACACAGGGCACCCAACTTAAAAATGGCCAAAGGATTTAAATAGACATTTCTCCAAAGGAAATATACAAATGGACAATAAAAAATGAAAAGATTCAACATCGTTAATCATTAAGGAAATGCAAATCAAAATCACAATGAGATACCACTTTCACAACCACTAGGGTGATTATAACAAAGAACACAGTCCATAACAAGTGTTGGTGAGGATGTAAAGAAATTGGAACCCTCATACAAGGCCAGTACAAATGTAAAATGGTGCGGCCACTTTGGAAAACAGTTTGGCATTCCCTTAAGATATTAAACATAGAGCCACCGTATGACTCAGCAATTCTACTCTTACATATATGCCCAAGAGAATTAAAAACATATTTCACACAAAAACTTATATATGAATGTTCATAGCATCGTTAATGTAGAATATTTATACAATGAAATATTATTTAGCCACATATGGGAATGCAGAACTGATATATGATACAACATGGATGAATCTCGAAAACATTAAGCTAAGCTAAAGAAGCCAGACACAAAAGTCCACACATTGTATGATTCCATTTATATGAAACGGCCAGAATAGAAAAATCCGTAGCGACAAAAAATACAGTAGTGGTTACCAGAGGTTAAAGAGAATGGGGAGTTATTGCTAATGCATGTATAGTTTCCTTTTGGGGAGATGGAAATGTTCTGGCATTAGATAGTGGAGATAATTGCATAACTTTGTGAATACAGTAAAAACTATTGAATTATATACTTTAAATGAATGAATTGTATGGTATGTGAATTATACCTCAATAATGCTGTTAAAAAATTATGGTCATGCTTTGCTTGATAATCACAACTAAAAGCTTTCATCATTCAGAAAAAGAAAACTTATTTATATGGTGGGATGAAGCAAACTATAAATATTTATAGATTCTTGTTGATGACAAAGTAAACAATAAGCCTTTTCTAAGAGAATGGTTACCTTCAAAGGATGCTATGAGGCCAATGATAAAGGATTTTTCAAACTGCTAAGGAATCAGTATCCAAAATAAAACGGTTTCATGCCTTACCTTTCTAAAATCTCACTTCCCATATAGCATAAATTTCCTTTTTAGAGCATATAATGTTTCACATTTGTCACAAGCATACTAACTTTTCCATTAGTCCAATTAAAATTTCACAATCTCATTTTAGAAATAGTTTATATTCCATAGCTAACTGATTCATATTTAACACGCTGATGCACATCCCCAATTGCCAAAAACCCTGATACCAAGGGAGGACTTTTATTAAGAGCATATAATCCAAGTTTGTAGCAGTTGAATAACATTATACCAGGTTAACTGTCACAAATATCTCTGATGAGTCAATCCCATAAGCCTATTTTATCATAGTAAAGAAAGTTATTTCGTTGATTATTCCACCCTTTTAGCATGGGTTGGTACCAAGACTGACGCAGGGGCTGGATTCATGCTACCTCTAATTGCGGTGTGTGACGTAGCCAAGACCAGTGGAAAGGCAGGGACTACGCTACAAGGACAGATTCTTTATAATCGTTGGTTAGCCTGTGTCAACAGAAACAATGCTGATGGATGGATGGATGGATGGATGGATGGATGGTTGGATGGATGGATGGATGGATGGATGGATGGATGGATGGATGGATGGATGGCCGCAGGCATAAATATTCATCGTACACTTGTTCCATGCAATGGCAACATACAAGGGCGCAGATATGGGGCCCACGGAGGAAGAAAAATCAGTCTTTCATCGCATCTTCTAGTTGAGTTTCCACCTTTATTACATTTGTTACATTATTTCATTGTTCCCATAAAAGAGTCTATGCTAAACAGGTAACCAAATTTTTATTCCCAAAAAAGGCACTGTATAATTGAGATGATTTATGCAATTGGAAGGGAGAATTCATCAGAGAACAAAGTCTAGATCGTGACGAAGCCCAGTCATTTCCAGTGACCTCAGATGCCCAAGCTGGATTCAGGATTTCCACCCCAACAGTTCCTGGGGCGCAAGCTGGAGACACTGTCAGAGAGAAGGCGGGGCGTTCTACACGTAAGGAACCTCAAGTCCCAGAATCCCCCGGGAACTCCAAATCCCAGAAACCCGCACAGCAAATCTAGCCGAATCCCAAATCGGCTGGCCGCGGACGCGACCAAGTTAGGAAACTGGGGTGAGATGCCGCAGCGCTTGTCCCCTACCATTTTCCCTATAGGGAGGGGGCTTTTTACCGAACTATAGTTACCCGAACCGTCGCATTCTCTCAGTCACAGATTCCACGAAAACCTCCCTCCCGGCGTATTTGATGTGATCATCAGCGTCTCCCATTCTCTCTCCCCCTTTTTCCTTGCCCTCCGTAAGAATGGTTCAGCCGGGCATTGAGGCTCCTTGAGTTGGATAGGTGGTAGTGCCCGCCCTCCCGCGGAATGTGGGCCTTGGGAGCGAGCGAGGTGGGAGGGCCGGAGGCAGGGAGGCGTGCTGGGCCCGGGCGGCTGTAGAGGCGGTGGCGGCTGTGGGCAGTGGGAGGAGCCGCGCGGTTCCGGCTGCCCGGGCGAGGCGACCCTTGGGTCGGCGCCGCGGGCGAGGAGAACAGGTAGGGGAGCGGACTGCCGCGGCTCTGGGAGAGGCTCGAGCAGCGGAGCCCCCCGGCGCGCCCCAGGCACCCTCGGCCTCCGGCGTTGAGGCGGGGGAGTAAGGAGATGCCGACCCAGAGAGACAGCACTACCATGTCTCACCCGATCGCAGGCGGCGGCAGCGGGGACCATTCTCACCAGGTCCGGGTGAAAGCTTACTACCGCGGGTGAGTGTCCGGGGGTCGGGGTAGGAGGGGAGGGGGAAGGCCAGCTGGACTTGGCCTGGCGGAGGGGTGGGTGAGGGAGAGATGTTGTGGAGGGTTGATCTGGGAGGGCGACTCTGAGGACTCGGGATGGGTGACCGAGTGGTCGGGGGAGGAGCATGGGGCGCTGGATCGGGGCACCCCCAAGGTGTGGTGCAGGGCACCCGGGAATCGCGTGGCTGAGTGTCCAGAGTAGAGTCCGAAGGAGGAGCCTTGAAATAGAGTAGGTCCACCTGGTGGGTTCGAGAGACTCGCCTACTAAGAAATTTACAAGGGTTTACGTCATTAGGTCTGGATGTATTTGGGGTTGTGAGAGTTGATTCCAAGTGGTGCCTCAGTTAACTTAAGTTGCTATGGGCTTAAACGAGAGGACTGCTTCAGTTTGCTGCCCTTTTAATTTCCAGCAGGCCTAAAGCCTTGGGTTCTCCAAGTCAGGTTTATCTTCATCACCTGTAAGAATTCACGAAGTGTATCTGGACTGTGGTCAATCTGCCAGTAAATTAGACGTAGGAGTTACTATTTAAGAGTGAAGTTGATGCGTTTTCAGGGATGTACCTTATGTACTTACGTTTCTCCAAGATTAGATGTGTACGTGTAAAGTAAAATTTTGTGAATACTTCTTTGTCATTGTGGCTTCAAGGATGGTCCCGTAGGGTGAGATAATGCAAGGTGAGAAGACGATGAGCCTAGGCAAAGCTTGAAAATCTGTGGTCTTTACTCATAGTATTTATTGTCTAAGTTATAACTCTTGTGGTTACCAGAAGTAATCCAGTCCTGAGATCATTATGTTCAATCATATTCCATAATCAGTGAAGTGAAGTGCCCCTCTTCCCTTGAATTCAGTTGTGGTTTGAAATTTCTTTGGGATAATTATATTTAGGAGCATTAGTAACAGTGAAATGCTATTGTGAGCCTAAAGGTTTGAAACTAAGGGTTAACAGAAAACCCAACAGCTTTGGCCTGTCTTAGTGCTTGTCGAAGCAGAAGTAAATTGCTTTAAAAAAAACTCAAGCACTAGGAGGTTGAAACTGCAATGCATACTTTTACATTCCTGAGAGTATCAGTGAAGATAGCAAACTTGCAAAATGCCTCTCTTTTTTATTTCAAAGAAAATATAAGCCCCTAAATGTCGTATTGATTTGATGTAAGGACATACTGGTTTAGTGTGTTTGCTCCATGAAACCTCTGACCTCTGTGTTAGCTTGACTGCATTCAGGAGTAGTTTACAGGAGATCTTTTGGACAGTATCAGTGATTTTGCTTAAATTGGTCAAGGAGGTCTTGATTTTAAAACAATACCAAGAAGTGTGTGTAGGTTTTTAAAAAGTTTGTAGTTGTCACAGAGCTGTTTTGATTAAGGGTGGTAAGCTATGAACTTGGCACTATGGGAAAAAAGTTTTCATCCCTTTACCTTAACTTTTGTTTGATAGATGAGATATTTCACTTTAGAATATGTTCCATTTTATAAGGTTGACAGTCCATGAGTTGTTAGGTACAGAGAATGAAATACAGTACATGTTCTTTTTTTCTTAAGGTGTCTGATTATTGACAACTTAAAAACTAGATTAAAAATGAATATACGTGTACACACATGGTAGGAGAGTGCAAATTGTACAGAGGTATAAAATAAAAAGTGTTCCCCATCTCATCCTCCCAAACTCCAGAGGCAACTACTATTGACAGTTTATTTCTGGTTCTTCTGGAGGTTGTCTTTATTACTTTAAAAGTTATACTTCTGTTTTGTGATATGTCAACTTTAGATAGTATCTGTTGATACTCTGAAAGATGAGAAATTGGGTGCATACAGCCTTTTGCTTTTTCTCCTCCTAGTGTCTCTCAATTTTTGATTGTTAAGCTATTATTTTTAGTTTTCCAGTTTACCTTCATGATTTTAAGTAATATAAATTCTTGACTTATTAAATTTAGATAGTTTCCAGTGATTCCAACTATGAAAGGTGAAGAAACTAGTGCCTTTTTCTTTTGTTCCCATTTTTATTAGTTTGACAAATGTAAATAGGCCTAATTAGTAAATTAAAATCATTGTAAGTTTCTCCTTTGGAAAGAAATCAAAGCCTGGTATATTTCAGGAATGTATTATCATATTTTCTTGGCTCATTGCTCCAATTATTTAAAAAGGAATGAGGAGATAATAATCCTTTTAGTGCGTGATTAAAATTTCTCCAAGACATTAAAGTTAACATTTTCTTTGTTTTTTAAAACCTATGAATTTTTGCTAAGGAATGAAAGAACCCCTTGCTCTGTAGTGCCTTTAATTCAATGAAAGCTTTCTAATAGTGCCTTCATTTCAGGCCTCACTTAAAGACAACATCAGCACTCTAAATTGTACCAATTTCTGTCCTCTGAAATTAGATCTGTTAAGATTATATGTTTATTAACAGTGGTCTAAACTGATGGTTACGATATGACACAGTCAGCTGCTCATTACTACAGATGAAACTAAAATGAGTCACCAGTGAGGATAGTGAATAAACAGGTTGGCTAACTAGAACACCTACCTGATTTTTAAAATAGAAAATCTTTCCTTTACATCAAGTAATGGAAGGACAATCTGCATTGGAAAAAGTTTCTTTTCGTTAGATCTTCTGAATAGCCATTATCAGAAAGCTTTCTCCTTATACCCTTCTAACAATATTTCTTTGCAGTGAATGTTGATCCTCGGAATAGCAGCACTTTTTAGTGAATAAATTGCCTTCTCCTTTCAAAGATGTGCATAAAGTTATATTTCTGTTAAATTTGTTTTTATTGCAAATGTGTCTCTCTAGGTATAGCAGACATTTAATTAGATTTTTTTCTAGTTTTTTAGTAAGAGGTTAATACTAGCACTGAGGATCTGATTTTCTTGGAGACCGTCTAAGAGTGTCCTTGTCACAGCCTGTACCCCTCTTTCCTCGCCATGGTAGCTTGTCAGTGAGCGACCTTCCTTCTTCAATCATTACCTAGTCGTGTTGGTTTGGAGGAAGAGAAACAAGTTTTGTTGGTTACTGATAGATTGCCATTGTGTGTGATTATCCTTATATAAAGTTGCTTAATATTATGGGATAGAATTTAACAGAGAAACGTCTCAACTACTCATTTCTTTACATTATAAGTGTATGGGAAATTTTGCAAAAAGCTTGTAAAAAATGCTTTTTAAGCCACTACTGTTGAACAATTATAGCAATCCAGAGGATTTTTTCTGTGCACATGTACAAATAAAAACATTGTTAACTCCTGCACATTTGGAATGTATAGCTGGTTCAGTGAAGAAATAGGCAGGATTTTTTTTTTTTTTTTTACTGTCAACAAGTCTTGGCAAGACTTGTTTTTAAAAGCATTGCAAAATAATTTTAGTGATATACTTTAGTAATGGTTCTAAGGAAATAAAAATAGTATATTGAGTGGAGAATTGGGGGAATGTTAGTTATTGGTGCTAGAGCTTCTGACACAGCACCTAACCACAGGGCACTGATCCATAGCGTTCGCGGAGAGAAAGGGCTTTGTGGCCTTGTGCTAAAAACCAAACCAAAACAGCCCTCTTAGAAATTTGAATGAGATAATATGAAGATAAATGGCTTGTTAACTGTGAGGACTGAAGCTGAAGAGTCGAGGGAGAGGCTGGTAAGGCCAGGACCGACCCTGTGCAGAGTGAAGGTCTGAGGATGCGGAGGAGAAAGAAGTAGCTAGCTCTCCACGGGAAAATTCTCCGCAGAGGTCCAGGATAGCTTTCAACTCCCAGCCGCTTTTTAAGATAACTTGAGTGTCCGTTTTTCTGTGGTTGACATGAGCCTAATTAAAACATGAATTTTTAAAATTTCAGTCTTGCTGAGGATATTGCATATTACTTAAGTGTGTTTAAACTCGGTTTAATAAATATTGTTGAACACCTACGACAGGCCATGCATTTGGTGCTGGGGTGGGTACAGAGGGTGTGGAGGTGGATTAATCCAAGGCTCTGCCCTTGAGGATCTAAGAGACTTGTAGGAGGAAAGACATGGAAGAGTTAATAAAGGTAGAGGTGTGTGTGCGTGCGTGCGTGCGTGCGTGTGTGTGTGTGTGTGTGTGTGTCAGTGGCACTGCAGGGATGGATACTGGGGAGAAGTCGGGGGTGAGGGGAGCCTTCCTAGAGGATGAAATGTCTGAGGCCTTTTAGAGGAGAAGTAGGTTTGTTGGTGGGGGTGATGTGGGGGGCGGGGCATGGTTCCAGGCATTACACCACTGTGTGTTCTGTTTGGGGAATTAAAATCAGTTTCGTTGTTTAGACCCATATGCATTCCTTATTAGTGCCTAAGTATGAAGTGGGCACTGATGGGAAGTGAGGTGTTAAGAAGGGTCACAGGTGCTAGTTTTTGAAGACTCTTGCTTCAGACTTTTTTCTTTGGTGAAGGTTTTCAGTAAGAGACAGACAGATTTTCGTTTCAGACAGATCGCTCTTGGAGCCAGTATGGCAATTGAATTGGTGATGGATGAGACTAATTTGGAGGCTTTGGAAGTAGTCCAGGTGAGAGATTATAAGGGGGATAGAAAAGAGGATATGGATTCAGTGGCAATGAATTACAGACCGATTTCCAATGGGAAGGGGTGTGGTCTGACAACTCATCGGTGTCTTGTTTGAGAAACTAGGGAATATAGAAGAAAGAGATGTGTAGGAGAAGGTACACATCTGGATTACCTGGAACAAATAACTGAATTTTGAGCTCAAGGTGCTTTGGGGACATCAAGGTGGAAATGTCCAGAATTAACTGAACAATCACTGTGTGCTGGCTCTGTATCCCAAGCACTGTACATGGCAGCTAACCTATGTAGGAATGTGGATGAGAAGGGTGATAGAAACAAAAATGCCATCAATGGGCTAATACAGATCACAGGGCAAGGGACTAAAGCTAAAAATTTAAAATACAGAAATACATAAAGTTGAAAGTTCCCCCTCCCTATAGCCTTTCACCCACACCTCCTAGGGGTAGCCACTGTTAATAGTTGGGGATATTCTACATCATATCAGTATATCTATCTATAAGTATAGATACGTGTATATACATACACACAGACAGACCATTTTATTTTTCCAATAAATGAGTTCATAATTTTACACGTTTCTGCAACTTGAATTTTTTCATTTATGGTCATCTTTGTCATCATGTCAGGATAGACAGATAGATAAATGGATAGATACATACATAAAGATAGAGTGATCTACCTTTTTCTTTATAATTGGTACATAGTGTTCTACAGTATTGTTATATAATGCATTTAACCTTTTTTTCTGGTTTGAACACATAAAGTTGCTTTCATTAAATCAGTCTTTCAAATCATGTTGAAGGAACAGCCTTATATTTAATATATATTCTTGCAAACATGGTCAAAGATATGCGTTTTAAAACTTGATGTTATCCTCCAAAAGCTTATGAATTTGCATTCTCAACAACTCTATGGATGAAGCTTTCCTTATGCTCCTGTTGCATGTTATCAGTCTTCTAAATTATTGCCTACTTACTAATACTACTTACTAATAAGATTGGCAAAAAACGCTAACTTTTTTTTACAAGTATCTTTTTATACATTATTGATCATTTGTGTTGCTTTTGTGGGTTGTCTATTCATGTCTTTTGCCCATTTTTCTCTTCGATTCTTTTTTTAATATATGTTTGTTTGAAGAGACATTGATATTTTGTTTAAAAAGTTGCCTGCATTTCTGTAACTTGTTACTTGTCTGGAGTTTTTCATTTTTATTTAATCACATCTGTCCTTTTCTGGGTTTGTTCTCTTAGGTAGACGTGTTTCTCATCTAAAAATGCTCTATTTTTTCTGTTATTAATTGTGCAGCTTTTAAAATGATCTTTTCAATAAATCTGGCATTTGGGGGATTAGTTATTTGTGGGGTACTGATACACCTTAATTTTTTTCAAAATGTATTCTACCGATACCAGTATTGAATAGGTTGAAAAAATTTTGTTACATACTGAACTCAGATGTGCATAAGTACTTTCTATTCTTTTTCTGTTGCTTTGTGGAGAGAAATCTACTTTTACATCTACCATCATTGGTTTAATTATTGTAATACTGTAGTTAATTTTGATATATGTTGCAGAAAGGCCCATTTCATTAATTCTCTATTTCCAGTTTTTCTTGGCTATTCTTGTATATTTTCTCTTACAGATGAATTTTTAAAGGTTTTTATAGGTTCCAAAGGAAAATAAATCGTATTGGCATTTTGATTTAGAATTGCATTGAATTTATAGATTAATTTGAAAACTGATAGTTTTATAATATTGAGCCTTGCCTTACAAGTGTGTGGTATAATACCTACTTACTAATTTCTTTCATGTTTTTCAGTAAGGTTCCTGTCTCATAGGTCTTACACATTTCCTGTTAAGTTTATTCTAAGATATTTCATAATTATGTTGCTTTTATAAATGGGATCTTTTATTCTTGTAGGCTTATTATATACCATCTATTTTTGTATGTTTAAGTTGAATTGGTCACCTTTTTAGTTCTAATAACTTCTTAGTTAACTGTCCTAGAATTTATAGGTAGATAAAGACATCTTCAAATAGTAGTTTTGCCTCTTCTTTTTTATGTAGCTCATTTATTTTTCTTATCTTAACCATTTGGCTAAGTTTTGCAGGCAGTGTTATATTTTAGCAGTGATCAGTTATTTAATGAAATATGATCAATACTTAGAAAAATTTCATAAATTATCTTCAAAGATACCCAGTCTTCTGTCTCCCTTTGAAGTATGTTAAAGAGCATAGAAATGAACTTTTATAATGTACCCACATATTCCAAGAACTGTAATAAGTGTTTGGCACTTATTTTTATTTAATCTTCACAATAGTATTCAGAGGTAGATATCATTATCTCCATTTTATGGATGATAACATTGGGGTTTAGTAAGCCACAATACAAGGCTGAGTCTTACCCTTCAGAGAAATTTTTCTTTTCCTTTTTACTATATTGAAGCGGCTTTTTAAGATTACTTTTTGGTTTATTGTCATTCATTTTTCATTTATTCTTTTTGAGTCAATTTTCTGTCTTCTTGATAGAGAAGATTAAAAAATGGAAGTTGCTCTATTATTTTTTATAATTAACATTTAATTTAATGGGTGATACTTTAAGAATGTATGAATATTCTACTCTTCCAAAACCTTTCACCCAATAGTTTTTACCATCGATGGATAATCCTGCCTAAATCTACTATATTGGTGATAATAAATAGAATTATTTTTTCTGATTATACATTTAATTTAGAAGACAAGGTTATGTTGAGATAGCAGAAGGGCTGAATGTGATTCTTTTTCAGGTTTATTTCTAAAAGCAATTAGCCCTAAAGAAAAACTTTAGATTCTGTATTTTAGAACATAGTAACATAATGAATGCTTGAAGCAGTTTATCTTCTGAAATCCAACAGCAAAATTAAAAATGCTTTTTCCCCCTTTTTAAAAAATAAAATCCAGCTAAAACTATATCTAAATTTGTCATTTTGGGAATCTTTGTGGTGAAGCCAACTATAGTCTGTTGAAGACCAGTGGTAAGGTAATTTATGCTAACAGTGAAGTTAAAACCAGAAAAAAAATCTTTCTTGCGTAACTTGTTGTATACCTTTTAAATGTAATATCTTTATTTTGCAGCTCATTTTTAGCTCTGGTACTATAATAAGGATCTGGTGATTGTGTAGTGTGTGAACATGATATTTTCCCAATTACTTAGAGAAGTGTTTATATAAAACTCCCTTAAATGTTTTAGTTCCTGGAACTTAAGGAGTGGCAGTTGATAAAGCATGACTCCTTCATTGAGTCTCTTTAGGAAGAATGCACTTAACGTTGTTTAAGGATTACACAGATGTTTAAAAAATATTTATATGTTCTGATAAATATTTTTAACTCTTGAAAAATAAGATTTCTGAAAAATCCCTGTTGTTTCTAGACATGCTTACATATGCGTTAATTGTAACTCCATGCAAACCTTAATAAGGAAGTTATAGTTTGAGGGTGTCTGATCATACTAATTTTTTTCCCCTTGCACTCAAAATTGATAATGTCACATTTGTTCTTTGCCAGAGAAAGTCTGTGGGAGCCTTTTGTTTCTTCTAATTCTAAAATACATTCCTCCCAACCCTTACCCCCTCGTACTAGTAACCTCGAGGGTATTTTGAAAGAAAAATTGATTTAAGATAAGCAGTTTCCCTTAATGTCATTAGAAGAAAAGAACAGTTTTCTGTTTTTATTTTTTAGTAAAAAACTTTAAATATTGAAAACAATTTTATTTATAGAAGTCATTCAAAATTTGTTTCGTATTTTATTAGAGAGTAAATTTTATAATCATAACCTTTACATGGCAGGAATGTTAATAATCTATGCCATTCAGAAGGATCCAAGTACAGAGTACACCTTTCCGTCTGTAATCTTACTCCAATCCCCAGTTCTACCACCCAGAGTTAACTACTTTTAAAGTTTTGTTTTGTTTTGATCAAGATGAAAGATGAGAAGTTTAGCACTTCTTCATTGCCTCCTCTCCTATTTTTACTTCTCTTGTGGTTAAACATATAATTTCAATGATATACCTTCTCCTGCTTTTCTTTTTCTTTGTAATTGTGGTAGAAACAAAACTATTAAATTTAGTTACCATCCTAACCATTTTAAAGTGTACACTTCAGTAGTGTTAACTGCATTCATATTGTTGTGCAACGAATCTCCAGAACTTTGCATTTTGCAAAACTGAAACTCTATACCTATTGAACAACTCCCCATTACCCTCCCCCCAACAACACCTGGCAACTACTGTTCTACTTTCTGTTTCTATGAATTTGACTACTCTGGATACCTTATATAAGTGGAATCACATTGTATTATATTTGTCTTTTTTGACTGGCCTTTTTCACTTAGCATGTCTTTAAGATTCATTTCATGTTGTAGCATGTGTCAGAATTTCCTTTTTAAAGTTGAATAATCCTTTGTGTTTATATATCACATTTGTTTATCCATTTGTCTTTGATGGACACTTGGGTCGCTTTCACCTTTTGGTTATTGTGAATAATGCTGCCATGAACATCGGTGTCCAAATATCCATTGGAGTCTTTGCTTTCAGTTCTGTTGGATATATACCCAGAAGTGGACTGGCTGGATCATACGGAAATCCTGTTTTTACATTCCCACCAACAGAGCACAAGGCTCCTGTTTCTCCACCTCATTGTTAACATTTGTTATTCTGGTTTTTTTTTATAGTAGCCATCCTAATGGGTATTAGGTGATATTTCATTATGATCTTGATTTACGGTTTCCTAATGATTACGGATGTTGAACATCTTTTCCTAAGCTTGTTGGCCATTTGTATATCATCTTTGGAGAAATGTCTGTTCAAGTCCTTTGCCCATTTTTTACTTGGGTTATTTGTTTTTTTCTTGTTCCCTGCTTTAATTTTAAAATTAATTAATTTTCGATAGAGCATTAACTCTTCACTAGGAAAAGAAACATTTTTGAATTTACACTTCCTTTCATTTTCTCCACATCTTGATTTTTTCCTTAGTAATTTCTATATTGTAAAGGTTTATAACATTCTATTCTTTAACTCGTAATTTTTTCTTTAAAGCGATTTAAAAAGGCATTTATATTGAATGCTTATGTTAAGTGTCAATGCACTTGACGAGCCAAGTGGTCTAATTAGATACTTGGAGAAGGAAAAGTAATCTTGGGTTAATTAAACGTCTCTTTTTAAAAGGTTCCTCTTAACTTTTTTTTTGTTTGGGGCTGGTATGTTTCTTGGGTCAATTTTAACCCATCTGTTTTCAATCATCTAAGACTTTCTTATACTTTCTGGTCTGATGCTGGTACCTTTTTTGTTTTCTAAGACTTCAATAATTTGTCATTATCAAATGCCCTTAGGATGAAAGGATATAGACGTGCATTCCTTAAACCAGAAGCATCTGTGTGTTACTTTTAGAAGGTTGGATTATTTTTATCTCTCTAATGAGGTTTCACTTCTATTTACAGTGTTATATGAATATATAATGTTTAAAAAAATTTTTAAGCACATATAGAGTATATATGCTAGACACTATTCTAAGTGTTATAAATATTAATTCACCTAATCCATTAAATCCTTGTAATACCACATGAGATATTATTATTCCTAATTTATAGATGAGGAAATTGAGCCACGCAGAAGTTAAGTAACTCACCTAAGGTTACATAGCTGGTAAGTGATAGAGCCAGTATTCAAACCCAAGCTTCCCAGCTTTAACTGTCATGGTCTTAACCATTATACTGTGGCTGCCTCTTACGTGCCATTCCTCCTTTCTGGAATGCTTGTTATTTTTCACATTTCCCAAGCTGTCATTAGAGTCCAACATGTGACACCTCCATTCACCTAATTTACTCACAGAATGTGCACTCTGGGCCAGATACTGCTTCAGCTATTGGTGATACAGCAATGAGCAAAATAAAGTGCCTCTTCTCATGGATTTTACACTTAGTCCGGGGAGACAGACTTAAAATATGTGTAATTTATATATCCTGGCAATGTATTTTCTCTAAACAAATAAACAAAAAAATTAACTAGCTTCATGTAATATAATGTAGACTAATTTAGTCTCTAAAATAAGGATTACATTTATATATCATTAGCCAATCTCTTAAAAGGGAGATTGACTGTTTGTATCATTATGTTTTTTTTGACAAAAAATATCATCTGATAATAGCTATGCATTGTGTGGACACTGCTGTGGAAAGTGGTATCTCAGATTAGCATGCAGGAGGTTTATTCAGGAGTGCTGGATGGACAGCTGTGGAAGGGAAGGGAAAGGAAATGAAAGGAAGGGAGCAAGCTTAGGGAGGAAAACATCAAGATGCCCTGAAGTCTTAACAGAAACCTCAGTGGACCCTCCAGGGAGTTCTGAAGATGAGTTGACACTTCAGAGCTTTCCAGAGTCACATCTAGGACCTTTATACCCCCACATTGAATCACTCATTGGTTGTGAGCAGCTCTAGGAAGGGGGTGTGACCATACTGAGGAATCGAATCTCTGAAGGAGGCTGACAACTGGAGATTGTCTGCTGGTACTGCTCCCGTCAGTTGGTATAATAAATACTTCATTGCTAATGGGGGGGTTTGGGGGTCGGGGGAGAGGGAGAATGTCAGATTACAGCGCCCACCACTGGAGTCATTAGATTTGGATTTGAATTCATATTCTATTTTCCAATTGTGAGACTGGGGCAGATATTCCAGAGGTAAAAGTGTTTCACTTTTTAAATCTGTGAAATAGGATTAGTATATCTAGTTTGATGGTTCATTTGAAGATCATGTAAGATGAAGTTTGTTTAAATACCTGGAGCATAGTAAGTATTCCATAAATGTTTACAGACAAAGGAAATATAAATAGTGATATTTTCTTGTCAAAAGTGCATTTTCTGGAAGATTGGTTTTTCCTGGAAAGTGTTTCTTCTACATTCAATTAAATATTTGAGTCCCAATTATGTTAATAGTTATATGAATATATTAAAAGGCCAAGAATTTTTGTCTTCCAGTTGTTTACAACTTAGTTGAGGATGCGTTATCAGTATATAATTAGTTGAATAACAAAAGATGAAACATAACATACATGTTGAACAGGTTTAGAAGTATAGACCATTGGATTTGTGTGATTGAAAAAGGTTTAACGGAAGTTGATGTTGAAGTGCCTGTTAAAGATTGATCCCCACCTTCATAAATGGAGCCTTAAACTAAGGCAACATCAGGATTAAAGCTTGGATCATCAAGGTCTTATGTGTGGGGGTAAACCAGCTGTCTGTAGTGGACTATTTGTGTTGGGAATGGTAGGATGAAGTTGAGAAGAGCAATTACAACCAGATTATCAAGAGTCTTAAATACCACACAGAGAGCTGGAATTACAGATTTAGGAGACCCCTACATAGTGATAATAGTTAAAACATTGGATGTGAAATAGGTTTCAGAGAGAAAGTGTGAGAGACAGAGAATGAATATGAGAGCCAGTGTAAAGAATGTCTTGTAATTGAAGACAAAGGGAGACTTAAGTGTTCAGAATAGTAGGAAGAGAACCAGGGAAACATACTGTTACAAAAGCCAGGCAAGAGGGTTATAAGAGGAAGGGGCAGAAAGGGATGAGATGCTTAGGAAGAGAATGCTTATCAAGAAAAGGTCATTCAATTTTTATGCTTGACTCTCCGCAAACCTCAATAGCTCCTAAGACTGCAGTTTTAACTCTTTTTACAGGTGGCTAAAATTTTAAATTTCTTATTTACTGCTCTACGTTCCAACACCCATGTTTGTTCCTAACAATGTCATTTCCTTCCTTTCATCAACATTTACTGAGTACCTATTCTGTACTAGGCACTGTGTTTGGCCACTAGGAATATAATGAACAAGACAAAATCCCTACTTTCACTGAGCTTACGTTCTAGCAGCGGTAGGTGGTGGGCTATAAACACTGGTTTATCTGCCGAGTGGTAGAACAGATAGGTCAGAGAGGTAGCCAGGGCCAGTTCACACAGGGCCTTATAGACTGCTAGGCACTTCGGATTTTACTCTACATGAGAGGCAAAGGTTGAAAAGGGTAAAACAGGAAAGACATGAACAACATCGGTTTTGTAAAACCTTTAGAGCAGGGGTGTCCAAACTGCGGCCCGCGGGCCAACTGCGGCCCGTGATCCATTGTTAATTGGCCCACAGCAAATTCCAAAAATACATTTAGTTTACTTAAATAAACCAGGTGAGGCAATACGTACTTCACCTCGAGTGAGTGGCCTGGCTGTTTGTGTATTTTACCGCATATGGCCCTTGGTGAAAACCGTTGAAAAAAGTTTGGACACCCCTGCTTTAGAGTCTAACACATAAAGATCATTATAAAGTGTTTGTTAAATTAGATTCATCTGTTTATTTGACCTACTTTTGGAAGGATGGCTGTGGCAAGCTACTGTGTGATTAGATCATAGGGAGCCTTCTCATAGCTCCTTGGAGGAAACCCCAGGCTTCCGCTCTAAAACATTTCGTCGCAATTTTAAGTTTTATAGTGAATAGCTCCTAGGTGGACTTGTTTAAATACAGTTGCTTACACATTTATGTCTATTCCTGTGTTTTGGGGGTTATCTACCTCAAAGTATGAATCATTTTAAAAGCAGTTTTGGTAAATGTGAATTCTTTTTGGAAAAGGTGAAAATGAAGGTGTGAGATCTAAAAAGCATCCCATACAAAGAATGGTTGACAGTCTTATGGGTGGTTAATCTGTGGAAGTTAGGGCTGGTGAAGAGGGCATGGCAAATCTTTGTCAAATTGTTGAAGGCCCATCTCTTGGACAAAAGGGTAGATTTTTTGTGGAGGGGAGACCTGGGACTAGTGATTAGAAGAGTTTTCCATTAAATATAAGGCAGAAGCTTATCAATAATAGAGCTATTCATCTGTGGAGTCAATGCTTTACAAAAGAGTCATCTTCTGATAACTAATACTGAAGCAAAGGTGGCACTACCATCAGAGCACAGGGTGGACTTCTTGAGTGAGGAGGGGGGATTGAATTAAGGTTTCTCACAAATCCACTATTTTTTAAAAACTTAACGTGGATTTTTTTTGACACTGGAAGCAACACGTGTTGCTGCACACACGAAGTAGCTGAAGTCCATCAAATTGTCAGGCATTCAGTCATGTGTAGAGCATTATTAGTTTTAGTCATTGTCAAACTTACAATTCCCTTTCTTTTTCAGGGATATCATGATAACACATTTTGAACCGTCAATCTCCTTTGAGGGCCTTTGCAATGAGGTTCGAGACATGTGTTCTTTTGACAATGAACAGCTTTTCACCATGAAATGGATAGATGAAGAAGGTGAGTGGTAAAGAGTGGACTGCTGTGTAAGTGTTCAATTTAAGATACTATTTTGTCATTTGTTTTTAAAATTTAATAAAAATCCTAATTAAGAGAGGAAAGGTATATTAGAAACTTGATGCCATTCTTATTTTTCTTCAAGTATTTAAATTGAAAGAGTACAATCTTTGTTTCGCCCTTTCTACCCTAAAACAGAGTGAAATTAACATGACTTTTTCCCCAGCACTAGTAACCATCTCATTTTTTAAAGATATTTTTTAAAGTTTCTCTAAAGTAACCTATGTTCACTATTTTGGGGGCAAAAAGTAGTACAGAACTTAAAAAGAAGTCTTTTGTTTGCTCTTTCTCTTCTCTTTCACCAATCCCAGTCATAAGAGGAAACCACTGGTAACAGCTTATATAGTCTAGATGTTTTCAATACATATACAAACATTCTTACTTCCAATGTTATTTATGACAAGCACAGAAAAGAATTATATACAAACTGTTAAGCAATATATTCCTTTTACATTGTATATTGGACATTTTTTCATTTCAGGGTGTATCAATTTGCGTCATTACCTTTTTTTAACACTGCATAGTATTCCATAGTGTAGATATTTCATGATTGATTGATTGATTTATGTAATCCCTTATTGATGTACATTTGGATTATCTCCAGTTTTTCACTACTATGAGCAGAATATAATGAACATTTTTATATGTAATCTTGTGCTATTGTACGGGACTCTGTTGAGCAAATTCACAGAACGTGCACATCATTAATTTGGTAGCTAGTGACAATTTGCTGTCAAAAAAAGCTAAACCAACTTATGGTACAACTACATTGAATGAGACCATCTCTTCACTTTTGCCCTCACCATCCTCAGGGGTTACGAGTCCTTGACACTTTTTGAAATCTAATGAGTGAAATGCTAGCTTGGTATTTTTTATATTTTGTATCATTTAAGAAAAAGACTGCGTATCTTTATTTATTCAACCACTTTTTGACCTATCACCAGGTTAGTTTACATATTTTTAATTATAAATGGTGTAGGTGTCTCACATTATGTCGTTAGCCTGAAAATGAGGCCATTAAAGCTAAGTGCATAAAACATAGTTGGCATCAGTAACTGCAGCTCATCATGAACTGGTGTTGTTTTCCTTTTAATCCTGTTTTGATCATTTCATGCTATTTATTTGCCATTTAAGGTTTTTGCAATCAGTGGTATTCCAACTAGAGTGCACATAGGAGTCACTAGATAATTCATTTTATTAAAAGAAATTGGTTTAGAGACATTCCACTAACAAATGTTATAGTACTGTTGTACTTTGTATTATCTTTGCCTGGAGAGTCCTGTTCCCAGAGTGTCACATGGCTGTCTCTTTCTTGTCATTCAGGTGTTAACTGAAACGTCACGTCCTCCAAAGCTTCCACCCCATTCACTTTGTATCTTACTTGCCCGGTAGAATGTAAGCTCCTTGAGAGCAGAGGTCTTGTCTTTCACCAGGGACCTCCAGTGCTTGAAGCAGTAATACTCAATACTAGTATGCACAAAAAGACTGAATTGTACAGAAGGCTAGTAGCAAGCCTTTCCACGTGTAGTTTTTATTTTATGTCTGTTATTGAAGATTTAAGTATTGGCAGTTGTGTTTTATTCTGTTTTTTCTTAACAATAGCATATTTTAATTAACGATTCACATAATAAATTAAATTAATTATCTGATGAAACAGTCATATCTTTTTATAATGTAATTCGTAGTTCTTTCCCTTTAAATAGCTATTAAGTGTCCTAATTTTCCCGGCGAAAACAAAACTGTAGCCTTTGCCTCATTTAAGTAAAATGTTAAACTTTCCATTAAAGTCTGTTGATTCCCATGTGATACTTCTTACCTTGGTTAATTCTGATACCAGTCTTTTCTTAAATTTAGACACCAGTAATTATTTTTAAGTTCCTTACAATTATTTTTTTCAGTTGTAATTTTGTCACCTTTATTTTTAGCCATATAGACATTAAGGCATGCTTATCTGGAGAAAAAATTTTCTCTAGAATCGGAAGACAACTATAATTTCAATTCTCTGGTTTATGAGAAACACTATTCTAGAAGCTAAACATGTAATTGTGGGATTTTTATATTAAAGCAAATAAGGATCATAAGCTTACTTCATTCCTTTAAACAGATTTCTTGACCACCGCCCTTTTTCTTGTGTTCAAAACCAGTTCTACTGATTTATTTTGATGTACATGTGGAAAAACTGGTTTGCTTAATGTAACTAAAGATTTTAGAATGAATAGTAATTTTGTAGCAATCATATTCCCCTATTTACAACCTAATAGTAGTTTCTGAAATTTCTGTTTTACAAATTTCTAATTTTTTCGGGGTCTGATTACCTGGTTTAGATTTAACCATGTTCCTTTTCTGTCATTTCTCACTCTTCTACTATAAAGTAGCCTTTGGATCTTTTGTTTCTTATTAAAGTTTTTATTAAGAATAGTACATGGTTTTTACAAAAATAATTGATTTTATTTGAAAGAAAAAATATCTCTGGGAATCCTCAGATCCCCAGAAATAGCTGCTATAAACAAACTGATGATGTCTTTTTCTATACAACTAGAAGGACAGGGTAACAGTTTTTTTCTTAAAAATAGATTGATGTTGTACAGGCTGTTATTTAATCTGCTTTTTCACTTAACGTCTTGTGGACATTTTTCTACATCAGTGTATGTAGATTTGTCTTGTTCCTTTTATATGTTTCGTGGTGTCATGTAAAATGGTTGTACCCTAATTTATTTAACAAATTCTCTTTTGATGGATATTTGGATTATTTGCAGTTTATCAGAAATATTGATGCAGAGAATACCTTTGTGTGTGTATTTTTTTGGCCATCTGTGCTGTATTATCTGGAAGGTAAATTCCCTGAAATGAAATGTATCTGATGATAGGTGGTACTACATTGACCTCCAAGAATATTGTATCTTTTGTTATATTTTCACCAATAGCACATGTGAATTAATTTTTTTTTACACTCTGTAAAAGTCTGAGAGAAAACATTGAAAGTGTATGTAATTTGCAGATAGTGGGAGAAGGTGTTATTTAGATATAGTTCTTTAATTCATGTCCTGTTGGTTTCAATAAGTGAGATTCATGGAAATTTAAGGTGACCATAAGCATTCTTTGACATAAAGAGTATGGAGTGTTTCTGAATTCTGGGAGGTTAAACTCCTTCCTGACTTGCGTTATAAAATCTTATATGTTATAGGGGGGCAAATTGAGTCCCAATATGTGACAAAGCCATACGTAGGATGGTAAGAAACATACTTCTCTTGTGTGGTCTTTTCCAAAGATCTGTAGTCTGATGTAATTTTAGTTGGTGTGTTAAGAACTAAAATAGCCAATCATTCTTCATACTTTTTCTTTATCCCCCCAACACTATGTACTAACCATGGTAATCATGTCAGAAAAAACAGAAGGGGAAAACTTTTTGACTGAATGTATGTGTATTCAGCATTATTTCAGTTGCTTAGATAGCAGCATTATGGCTCCAAACCTGAAAATTTAAAAATGAAAATCAACATCAATAAGAAAAAAAAAATCTAAGTACCTTTGAGCAGTTCTCATTTTATAACTGGTATTTTTCTTCTGCTTGGAGAACTTCCTTTAACATGTCTTGTGGTGGAGGTTTGCTGGTGATGATTTCTTTCAGCTTTTTCATGTCTTTATTTCACCTTTTTTTAAAAATGGCTTTATTGAGGTATAATTGACATACAACAAATGATACATATTAAAAGTATACACTTTGATGAGTTTTGACAACTAGGGAAGCATCTCCACAAGCAAGATAGAGAACATATCCGTTACTTCCAAAGTTTCCTTGTGCTTTGTAATTCCCTCCATCCCAGGCAACTACTGATTTGCTGTCACTGTAGATTAGTTTGCCTTTTCTAGAGTTTTATAGGAATGGAATCATATAGCATGTTCTCTTTCTCTCTCTCTCTCTGTTTGGTCTTGCTTTTATTCATCATAATTATTGATATATGGGTCGTGTGTATTGGTTTATTTCTTTTTATTGTTGAGTGGTATTTCATTGTGGATATACCACAGTTTGTTAATCATTTATCTGTCGATGGACACTGAGGTTGTTTCCAGTTTGGGGCTATTACAAATAAAAGTGCTGTGGTATTCACGTACAAGTCTTTGTATGGATATATGTATAAGGGGTGCCATTTCAGGGGTGCCAAAGGTATACACATTTTAAGAGATGTTGTCTTAAAATGTGTATTCATTTTTTTGTCACCCTCTGTATTATAGAAGTAGAATATATAGCATATGCTTGGGGTTTTTTAAAATATAAAATAGGAAAAGAAAAATTTGGAAAAGATGAGGTGGGGTGCAACACCCAAGGCACATTCTCAGGCAGATGGTTTTTAGGAAGGAGTTTATATGGAAGTTAAGGATCTGGAAATTGATACTTTTGAAAAACTCTCCATATGTGGTAGTCCCTGGAAAGTCTTTCTGCACTCCCAGACACAGAGTACCCCATGTAGAAGACAACTGATTTAGAGAAGTCCCCAAGCACTTCTCTGAGTTCTGACCTCTGCCCTTCCGCTGTGCTGCAGACATTCTGCCTAGTCATTCCTGGCCACTACTGTTTATACACCAGGCTGTGTAGATGCCTGAGAGGCAACAGGATCAGACTGGGGCCCACCTGGGAGAAACACCTTGCAGTGGTGTGGTGGGGTGGGTTGAGAGGTGAGGCAAGAGCCGCCATAGGAGCCTGATGGGACACCAGGGCTCCCAGGTTCCAGCTTACGCTCAGGTTTCTGGGAAGGTCCTCACTGGCCTGACTATCTCCCAATGACTATATCTGCATTGTATCCCTTCCCTCTCTAAGAGGCAACTATCGTCATAGGGTAAGTTTATAATCCAAACTATTCTCTCACTCCCATGCTTCCATCCCCAGCCAACCACTGATCTGCTTTCTGTCATTATTCCATGTGTTTAAATGACAACGTGTGGTGTTTTTATGTGCTTTTAAATTCATATAACTGGCATTATTCACATAATTCTGAAAGTTCCTTTTTTTCACTGGGGATTATGTCTTGAGTTCTATTCATGTGGAATAAGAACTACTATACTCCCTTTAATATTTTTTTGTTGTGGTGGTAACATGCTTACGAGGAAGTAGAATCATGCTCATACGGTATTTGCCCTTTTGTGACTGGCTTATTTCTTTTAGCATAATGGCTTTAAGGGCCATCCACGTTGTAGCATGTATCAGAATTTACTTTTGAAGGCTGAATAATATTCCTTTGTGTGTAGATACTGCATTTTGTTTATCCATTTATCTGTCGATGGATGCTTGGGTTGCTTCTATGTTTTGGCTATTGTGAATAATGGTGCCATGAACAGGGGTGTACAAATATCTGTTGGAATCTCTGCTTTCAATTCTTTTGGATATATATGCAGAAGTGGACTTGCTGATCATATAGAAATTCTATTTTTACATTCCCACCAACAGTGCACTAGAGTTCCAATTTCTCAACGTCTTCACCGACACTTATTTTCTTTTTTTTCAATAATAGCCATCCTTATAGGTGTGAAGTGGTATTTCATTGATTTGCATTTTCCTAATGATTAGTGATATTGAGCATCTTTTCATGTGCTTACTGGCCCTTTTCATATCTTTGGAGAAGAAATGTCCTTTGCTCTTTATTTAATATTTTTGTCATCATTTTTGATGAGTTGTAGAAATTCTTTATGTATTCCGGCTATTAATCCCTTATCAGATACATGATTTGCAAATATGTTCTCCCGTGGGTTGTCTTTTCACTGTGTTGATAGTGTCCTTTGATGTACAGAAGTTTTTGATTTTGACACGTACTAATTTATCAATTTTTTTCTTCCCTGTGCTTTTGGTGTCATCTCCAGGAAATCATGGCCAAATCCAATGTCCTGAAGCTTTTTCCCTATGTTTGCTTCCAGGAGTTTCATAGTTTTTGCTCTTGCATTTAGGTCTTTGATCTGTTTTGAGTTAATTTGTGCTTAGGGTATAAGATAAAGGTTTAATTTCATTCTTTTGCATATGGTTATGTTTGGATATTTTATAGTGAATTTTTATTAGTTTTTATAGGTTTATGTAATGATATTGTAATTATGTTAAGGAACTTTTGTCTAGAGTTACAGGGATATGCTCACAATGATCTGGTGGAGGGAAATCAGTGAGTGGGGATGCAGGTGATACAGGATGTGGTAACATGTTTGAAAACTCCCAAAATAAAAAAAGGAAGAATTGGTAAGCCAGGAAAAATGGTGTTTTAGAAACGCAGACACAGTTTCTATAATCAGTGGGCAACTTTGTTACATGCTACGAAGAAGTCAACTAGACTAAAGCAGAAAAGATGCCACTGATTTCAGCAGCTGTTTTAGCTGAGTATTTGGACTAAAACCTGATAGCAGAATTTTGAGAAATACATGGAAGATAGGAATATGGAGAAAGCAGGGTGGGATCACTTTTGATATTAAAAAAGTTATTTCTAATAAGTCTAAAAGATTATAAACTTGTGATTTAAAAAGTACAGAAGTATGAAGTGAAAAATCAAGGACCCTCTGTCCCTTTTTCTTTCTCTTCTCACTCGCTCCTTCCAGGTTGAGTCTACAATTTACTCTTGAGATATGTGGCTACTGAATGAATACAATGACCACTTGAGCAGGAGAGAGATTTTTGAGAGAGAAACTCAACCATGCCTTTGCCTGAGATGAGCTAGTGGAAGGAAAGCAAAAATGAAAATGAAACTGAGGACTCATGGAATAATAGAAGATAGAGAAGATAGAAGGAAGCAGGGATTCAGTGGCCAAGTTGGAGAAAAGAACAGAGGCACTCATTTCTCTGAGACAACAGGAAAGGAGATGACTTCATTTTTCTCAAATAGTAGACCAAGTTCTTTGTGGAGAGTGGTTGAGGTTTGAACAAGGTTGATGGCATGTAGTGTGTGGTAACATTTGGTGTAACCACAGGAATGAGCAAAAGAATGGAGTTGTGGAGGCCCCAGCTCAGGCCCAGCTATGTTCAGAATAACTTTCACTGAGGAATGCCATCCTCCCGAGAGATGTGTCATCTCACTGATTGCCAAGGATGACTCAGTGCTTTGGCTGGTTGACTAAGCGAGGGGTTTCTTCCTGTCTCTCTCTGTGTAAGTTCACTAAACTATACACTTATACTGAAAAGAAGCTCAAATAGGACTTGCTCTTCAGTCCAGAGTACTTTATTAGCCATGCTTCCTTTCCGTGAGTCTCTTGAGCAGGCTCTCAGGTGAAGGGAGAATTTGACAAAATGGTTACATGGAGACCTCTAACAGACTATATTGTGGCAATGGAACTACTTTCACTTGCTCTGTTAAAGAAACAGGTAACAGAAAGCTTGTCCCTGGCCATTAGTCAAACTGCAGTGGCAGTCGAAAATGTGGTCAATGGTAGATTCTGTTTGCTATATTTTTAATATATACATTATTGAGAATTATGGTTTTATATGTGTAAAATTTAGTACCTGTAAACCCCATAATATTTTGTAGAAATAGAAATGGAAATTATATTACCTACTTTAGAAAATAGAGTTGTCTAAATAAATATCTCAAGATTTGTTTTTGTCAGATATTTCTCTATGTGTATATGTATGTAATTTTTTTCTCAAGCTTTTATGTAATGGAAATTGTTTACTAACCATCACATTTAGAGGATTTTAAAAGTGAGCTTTACTTTTATATTTTGTAGGAGACCCGTGTACAGTATCATCTCAGTTGGAGTTAGAAGAAGCCTTTAGGCTTTATGAGCTAAACAAGGATTCTGAACTCTTGATTCATGGTAAAGGAGCAGTCATTTATTATTTTTTGAAGTAACCCTATACTCTTGACCATTGTAAAATATAATCCTGATGTCATTTTCTTAATTTCTATCCCTCATCACTATGTAATTGTCCTTACTCAGTAGTTTTTCAATTGCTAGAGAAGATAAACTCAATCAGCTTCTTACAATCTTGGGAAATTTGTTACTTGCATATGCCTTCTTGGATATTAAATTGTGATCATCGCTCAGTGTTTCACAGCAGAGTTTAGGATAGAATTTCAGAATCGAAAGCCTAGTTGAACCTAAGTCATCCTCATGCAGTTTTCCAATGTATGCAAATAATGATCTCCAAAGGTAAGGTACCTTAAATGTACTTTCTTTTGTTGAAGGGGTAACAGTGAAACTATTTACATAATTATTATAGACATTTGTGTGTTAAAGGTCCACAAGCCTGAGAGGTGGACAATAGTACAGAAGGAAAAAACCTAAACTCAGCCATCATGTAACTTGCACAGTGTAGATCTGGGTTGTAAATTTAGGTATTCCGATTTAATCTGTGTTCTTTTCATTTTACCACGCTGCCCCTCAAATTTTTATGCCTTGTAGAACCCACTTAATGTATTGCATTTAATTGCAGTACTTTGGCAATATTTTATGTAACATTTCTGAAAGCTTTATGAGACCAGACCTAGGGAACTCTTTAAAACTTGAAACAGATATAAATATTCCCTAAGTATAATGAATCATTTCAAGACCTCGTTATAATTCCCTGTACTTTTCTATACAGTGTGTTTTTTAAAAAAACAACAATTTCATCTTTTTCTACCTTTACAATTTGATGTAGTGACTTCCAAGGGATCAGTAATCCTAGCAGAACTTTACAAGTCTTCCATTTTTGGGGTCATCTCTTTTTAGAATAAAACTACAATGAATGTTTAAAGAAATGACTGCTCTGTAGTAGTACTAAACCGTTTCTTTTAAGTTTTATTGCTTTTTGTACCTATATCGCAGTTCTGTTTTCAAAAGTTAGCTTATATTTCAACTTTCAAAAATATATTAAGAACTGTGCTTCCCATGCTCTGTGCTCTTTTAGACCATGTCCTTTTGTACATCACAGACTACAGATAATTGACAAGATATTCATAAACATACTATCTCTTTATAAAAATGGTCTGAATTCGCTTGTTTATAAATATATAGTTCCTAAGATAAAACTTACATTTTGGAATTGGGTACTGTTTCTGGTGTTAATTTATTCCTAAGTTTAGTATACATCTTTTAAAAACTATAATGGTATATGTTCATATTTGTATACATTTTTATAATTTAATTCTTCATTGCAATAAACTTGTCACTACAACAAGGATTTAAGTAAATAGTACCAATGACTTCTCTAAAGACAATAAAAGACATAATGGGCTAGAATGAGTAATTTGAGCCTCTAATGACTTATTTATGTTCACATTCATAAAAATTCCTTTAGATAGCCTTGGTAAAATGGATCTCTTTAAAAAATAATACTGATCATATCGTATGCTAAGTATCTTGTGTCAAGAGAGGGTGGGGTTGAAATTTGGGTCAATTTTTGTGATATTTGAGTTTAAAATTCTATTTAATTTGCATGTTTTAAATATGCTATATTAATTTTAGTTTATTTCTTTTTAGTATTTCCTTGTGTACCAGAACGTCCTGGAATGCCCTGCCCAGGAGAAGATAGTGAGTGTTTATATACTTGATACTTTTTAATAAAGTTATTTATCATATAATGGCACAAGTGAAAGGAAATAAGAAATGGAACTTTTAATTCATTTGATTTCTTTTCCATGTTTTATTCTAAGTTAGAACATGTTAGCAACTGCCTAAACTCTACTTTTGCCAGATCAAAATCAGGCAGTTCTTATTTACAACGTACTGACATAATTGTCTATTATGTATTTTAAAGGAAAATTAAGTTAATTTTAAGTCATGTGTCTTTCTGGTTTTTAATTTTGGAAATTTTCAAACCTAAGGAGAAGTTGAAACAACATTGAAAACAAAGATACCCATATATCCTTTGCCTAGATTCACCAATTTTTAGTATTTTGTTTGCTTTCACTCTATATCTGAATGTGTGCACTCATCTGCATGCATGTGTATACATAACAAACACACTTGTTTTATTTTTATTTTATTTTTTTTGCTGTGCTGTTTGAGGGAAAGTAACTGTCATGACACTTCACCTCTAAATACTTCAGTGCGCGTCCTTAGGAATTGTTACGGGTTTTTCTTTTGACTGTCTATGTAAGCTAGTGGTTACCATTAATGAATGAACTGAAAGAGTCAAACAGCTGTTTGGTTTGATGTAATTTAAATATGAAACTTATGCATGATCATAAATTACTGCTTTTGATATATGGTACAATAGTTGTGGATAGTAAGCAAATCATTTTCATTTGTAGCTTCTGCGCATATCCATGATGTTGGAAGGAATTGTGGTAAATGTTGTGCTTTGAATTAAGTGAAAGAGTTCTACACTTTTAATTCTGTGATTCTTCACACACCTTGGCGAAAAGGAAAAATTAAAGAACTGTGGGTTTGTCTACAGAGTTGAATGGGGGCCATGTACTATATAGGAAGATGGGGAAATACAAGGAATAGGAGAACTCTGAAGCAGTAGTGAAAACTTTAGGTTTGGATTCAGCGAGGAATATTTTGCTGGCATTCCAATGGCAGATGGATTAAAGTCAGTGTAGGCTGCCTTCACAGAGCTGTTGGAGAAGCAGCTATTCTCTCTTCAGCCAAGTCAGAATTTTGAAAGACTTGCCATTGTAGCAGATTTTGGCTCAAGTCCCGTCTCCAAATCTGTCATGAGTCTGTAGCACACTTCCCAGGTAAACTATTATTTCCTAATTTTTCACTATATTGCATGCTCACTTTCCCTCTATAAAAATTGCTGGTGGAGATTTCTTTCCCCAGTATGATAAATATTACTAAACTAGAGCATGGAAGAAAATTAATAACCATGAATGTGGTCTTGGCTCTTTTAAGTCCTAGGCAACATTAACATGTTTAAATTTAAGATACATCAAGTTATAGTTCATGAAAGCTTCTGAAATAGGGTGTTCTTTTAGGTTAACAGTAACTTTCTGCTTTGGTCACTCCTAACAGAATAAATAATTAAAAATAAAAGCATCTATATTTAGTTCTGTATTATACTATCTTAAGATTTATAATTTAGAGCATTTCAACTGGTCTTTTCGATTTTAATTTTGAGCAGCAAACCCAGTGCTACATTTGCTTTAAAATGAGTTTAGAAACCTTTAGAAACCAAAATTACACAGGTAGTCTACAATTAATTTTTGTGGAACCTCTTAATTTGTTTAGGAAAAGTATTAATATAAAAATGATTAGATGTAAGATTGTTGGGGAAGAGAATATTCTTGTGGTTACCAAATGTCCCTTAGACATTTGTAAAAGTATTTACAAAAAGGAAAATGTACCTTTACAATGAAGAAAACTAGCAATCACTGCCTTTAACAGAGTAAACACCAGTAGTGGGAGTCACCAATCTGACATTTATGTATCTCTAGATGTGATGCAATAAGAAATACGCATCATCTATATATTATTTTTGCCAAAGTGCTTAATACTGACTAATGAGGAACAGACCAATCCAGAATGTAGAACATAAAACAACTGCCTACATTCTTCTTTTTTTTTAAGTTGCTTTTTAAAAAAATAAACAACAAGTAAGGCAGAGTGAATGTTTTAGCATACCTTAAAGAGACAAAAAAGGTTTAGCCCCAAAATACAATGCCTGAATCTTGATTGGATCCTCTGGAGAAAAAGAAAACTATGAAAGACACTTTGAAAGCAAAAATGGAAATTTGCATATGAACTGTATATTAGGTAATACTGAATTAATGTTAATTGTCTAAGACATGGTAATGGTATTGTGCTTATGTAAAATTAATGGGAATGTCTTTAATCTCAGGCAATGGATACCTAGGTATTTAAGGGTGAAGTGTTATACTGTCTGCAACTTACCTTTATTTTTATTTTTTTTGCCACTTTCAACTCTGATCTAGTTTAGTCTCAATTTAAAAGATCAATGATTGGACCCATATTTTTCCGTCATTTTTATCACTGTTATTATTAAGTTAATGTTTCAAAATACATTCTGTATCAGACATTATTTTAGCATTTAATCCTCTCCCCAAGTTGAAGAGGTCTGGAGTAGTGGCTGTTGCAGCAATATTCATATTATGCAAAATGTCTGCAACTTACTTTTAAATGATTCAGAAAAAAAGTGTATGTGTAAAAAGAGGGGACAGCAAAAATGTGGCAAAATGTTAGTAATTGATAAATCTTGGTAAAGGATGCAGCTGTTCTATTCTTTCAACTTTGCTGTGGGCTTAAAAATTTTCCAAAATTAAAAGTTGGGGGGAAATGAAAATAATAGTTACTCAAACATTTATACTCCATGGGCTTTATTTTTACCTAGTCCCTTGATGATTGTTTTATTTTTTTACTTTCAGGTTTTTATCAGGATGGTTTTTTTCTTGCAATGAATATCATGAAAACAGCCACAGACTTAATGATAATAAAGTGACTTTTATTCACACATGCTCTTTTTTTTAACTTTTAATCTCTCTTCAGAATCCATCTACCGCAGAGGTGCACGCCGCTGGAGAAAGCTTTATTGTGCAAATGGCCACACTTTTCAAGCCAAACGTTTCAACAGGGTAAACCTTGATTTGTTGAATGTTGATAATATGAGACCTCTATTTTGTTCCTCTCAACTATGAAGAAAGGGTAGTCTTGTTATTCCCTTTTAAAGGAGTAAGTAGGGTTACCTAACATTCCCAGTTACCTGTTTTCTTGAGGTAATTTTTAATAGCGTTTCCTTTCACTCTTAAAAATGTTCCGATTGCATTCATTATATGGTTGCCCTAGCTATAAGAAAGTTGGATTTTTTAATATCATTCAAGACAAAAAAATAAATGCAGTCCTAGAAACTTGGAATAAAAAAGAACTTAATTCAATTAAGAATGACTTGAGTAAAAATCAATTTAAATGGAGAAACATTACAAATATTCCTTTTTAAAGTGAGTACAATACAATATACAGATAATGTATTATTGAAGACAGCCAGAAAATAAGCTAGGTTTATTTTGCAAACCACTTAATATTGTAATTTTAATTTTTCACTGTTTAGAAAATAATTGCAAACACTTATCTAGCTTATACTGTGTACCAGGCACCTTTCCAAATATTTGACATATTGATTCATTTAATTCTTACACCAACCTTGTGAGATAGGTACAACCTGTTTCCGTTTTATAGATGAAGAAACTGAGGTGCAGGGCAGAGAAGTAGCTTGCCCAAGGTGACACAGCTAGTAAGTGACAGAGTCAAGGTTTGAAGCAGTCTTTATCCAGAAGTTCATGTTTTTGATTACTCTTGATAACTATAAATTCATGGAACCATTTCCATTCTAAAACTAGTACCATATTTTGAATTCATTAATGTAAATGGAAGCCACCACCCGAGGTTCCTAAACTCTTGTTCCCAATAGTACTGATACTTAAAAAGCTTTGAAATGAAATGTCACTTCAGATATTGCTCTTTAAGAGAGCAGGGCTTTGGTTTGACCTCTGAACAGTCTGGAAGGTTCATTTTTGCTTAGGAATCCTTATACAACTTTTTCTGACATTTTTCAAATTTAATTCACTTTTCCTATTTTTATTACTCTCAACCTAATTATGTGAAGACTGAAAGTTCTTGGATTTATCACAGAAAACAACATGGTTGTAAATTTCACTGTCCCTTTAAAATATGTCCTCTTTTCTGTTAATTTTTGTCTGATTCTCATAGCCTTGGAAAAGTTATGTATGATGAAAAAAATTGAGTTAGAGAAGAAAGCCACTTGTAATGTAGGAGTCAACTGTTGGGAAATGAGTATGACCTTTTTTGTTGTTGTTACTCAATTCTGTTCAATTACTCTTTCCAGCGTGCCCACTGTGCCATCTGCACTGACCGAATCTGGGGACTTGGGCGCCAGGGATATAAGTGTATCAACTGCAAACTCCTAGTTCATAAGAAGTGCCACAAACTCGTCACAATTGAATGTGGACGGCATTCTTTGCCACCGGTAAGACACACTTGTCTATTTGTTTTTAATAGAGGCTCTTTGATACTACTACTAGAACAGAGGGCTAAAATAGGGTGGTGGTAAAGAATCACAACAGCGTTGTTATAGGATGTGGGTAGGAATACGTTACAGTCCTGTTAACGTATTGTGAATTTTTGAATTATTACAAATTTGTTTGTATAGTTAACGCTTTTGTTCTACCTGCTACAAAATCCTCTGGTGTAAATTAGGAGGATGGAGGGAGAACCATTTAAGAGGTTGTTCTTCTCTTCTTTAAGCTAAACTCGGTTTGTAGCTCCCATTATTCTCACATCTACGTTAAGCTGAGATCCGGTAAGAGTCAGAGGCTTTTTAAAGTGTCGGATTACTGGGGACAGTTTACATTTAAAATTTTTATTTTTCACTTTTTATTTTAAATATGTAATCGAAACATGTTCATTATAGAAAAAATAGAGAATACAGATGAATAAAGAAAAATTAATAAAAATCCCCCACCAAATCTATCATCCAAAGGTAATTGTCATTTGTGTATATTCTTCCAGAACTTTTTCAGTGCAAGTTTATATGTATTTGGGAAAATTTTAAACACATATAAGAGAAGATGGAACAGTATAATGAGCTTCCATATACCAATAAGTAACCCTGCTCCAACAGTTATCAACTCATGACCAATTTTGTTTCATCTATACCCCCCACCCCCTACCCATTTAACGTGCCCTCACCCTGTATTATTTTGAAAGAAATCCCAGACATATTTCAGTATGTACCTCTAAATGGTAGGGACTCTAAGAAACAGATTCCTTATAGCTAATATCCATACAGGCAATGTTCAAAATTTCAGTTGTCTCATAAATGTTATGATTTTGTTTTTCCAGTTTTCGTTATGAATCAGGATCCCATGAAGTCCATATTGTTGATTTGTGTCTTAGATATTTTTTAATTTAAGATTCCTCCCCACCCTCCTTGCTCTCTTATTCTCTTTTTTCCCTTACAATTTAATTATAGAAGAAACTGCATTGTCATTTAAAGTGTTGCTGAATTTTTCTCTTTGTTTTTCCATGGTTATATCCTTTTTATTTTCTGTATATTGTAGTTGGATCTGGAAGTTTGATTGGATTCTGGTTTTTATTTTTTTGTGGGTTATTCTTGAGACTACTTCTTAGAAGACACATCAGTTTGGTTATGTCTCGTTCTTTTACATACTTTTTAACAAAAGTGAGATCATATATGTACTGTTTCCTAACCCATTTTTCTTACTCAACAATGTATTTTGGTCATCTTTCTATATCCAGCTATCTATATCCTTATCATTTTTTAGCATAATATTCTGTTACATGTCTATACCATAATTTTTTCAACGTAGTGCCCATAATTGAATGTTTGTTTTCTAAATTTTTCTGTAAAGAAAATCATAATGAACTTCCGTATATATATTGTATAAATAAATCGTATTATTTCCTTAAGGATCCAGAAGTAGTTGGTTAAAGAATATGCGTTTTTAAAAAGATCTGGATGGATCTTCCTAAATTGTGTTCTAGAATGATTATAGCATGTTTACTCATAGTAGTATCTTCTTTGGACATTATGAAAGTAGGTTGTTACTGGTAGCTCTTTGGTATTAGAATTATTTAGCTAGTTCATATAAGCTTAGAAATGGGTTTGTACTTAAAGAGGTGAAAATCCAATCTTAAGGAAAAACAGAAGGCCAAAAATTGTGAACATAATTTATCTAGGTTACTGTTGATATTCGTGAGTATTGTTAGGTGATGGATGACTTGTATGAGTTTATAAATTAGCAGAAAAGAGGAACACGGTTAACGGTTATATTTAGGATGGGTACTAAGACATTGAAGAGGCAGCCTTAAAATTATAATTGTATAATTAACACGTTGCGTACGGATCACGAGAATCTTAGCGAGGGATTTAAACCCCACCGTACGCAACGTGTTAATGCGCCTTCTCAAGTTTACCCTTTCTTGCTGGTATTCTAAACTTGGTTCCAAGATCAATGAATTAGTAACATTTTGGTTTGAATTAGCTTTATCCTGAGGTTTTAGACAGTTGGTTAAGTAAGTTTCTAGAAGGGATTTCTTTTTCTTTTTTGGGTCACTGACACCTTTGAGAAACTTCAGAGAAATGGGAAGTCCACAAAATTTTATATATAATTTCAAGAGGTTTATAGACATCTTGAAGTCTATTTCTGGACTTCAGCTAAAGTCAAATACTAGAGACTCTTGCCAGAGACTTAAAATGAGTATATGTAGCTCAAACGAAGAATAGATAGTATAGAAGAGAAAAAAATCACAGTTTAATTTGATTTATAATTGATGGTCTGAAATAAGTTTTGTGTTCTGTTATCTGTAAAATGTGACTAACATTACCTCATTCACAGGAATATTATATTGGTTTCATATAATAAAATTAGAAGTAAATGTAGTAATACAATTTTCACTTATTAAGTGTATTCTTTCAAATTTAAATTTTAATATGCTGTGTCTCATCACAATAACGTTGCTTCTGGATGTATAGAGGTATTGGGATTTAAAACGAATCCACTGAGTTACGGTTTCTTTGGAAATGTTTGTAGGAACCAATGATGCACATGGATCAGTCAGCCATGCACTCAGACCATGCACAGACAGGTAAGAATGTCACACACCGTCTTCATTACCAATAACAAAGTATCATGTTAAGACTTCTTTAGGTCATTCTTTCACCCAAGTTTAAAAACATTTATGCCCTTCCCAAATAAAAGTTAGGAAACCATATTTCGTAGTGATAATATCGTCACAGTACTTAACATATGTGTTTGGCATTTTAAAAAGACAACTATATAAACTACAACAAATGACTGTTTCCTCTAATTTAGATAATTTGTTTGGAGACCCCTTTAAATTCAGCAAACTTAGTTTTTTTCAGTAATGAAAACATACTGATTTTGCGGGCCATGTCAACTATGTTAAAGTGACCTGTTTTTATTAAATCTTTATTATCAGACTTAGAAAGTACATCTGTAAAAGATACAGAGATACAGTATAGAAAATTCAAAAAAAGAACTTGTGAGTTCAAGTGTTAAATAGAGACAAAGCATTAAGTATATATCTGGGAAATGTAAAGAGCAATTAAATGCGATAGAGCTGCCTGATCTGGGATGAATCGGGAAAGGCAAGGAGTTTTTCTGAAAGGACAGAATGCAGGCTCTTGGTCATGGAAGAAGCTGGTTATATGAAATGTAGACTTTTCTTTTTTTGCCTCAAATAACTTCAAGGAATAGAAGCCTAGAGTCCAATCTTTGTAAGTTCTTAACTTATGTGGTATAGTGGTCAGGAACATTTTGAGTATGAAGGAAGTGAGGAGTGAAAATCAGAGACCCTCTATCTCCATGCCTCAGTCATACTAAAATAATTAAATAGGGTTTATAGAGTCACCGTTACAGAAGGAACTGATTAATTTGTAAAGAAAAGAAACATTTTTAAAATAGCAAAAATGTCATTTAAAATCAGTACTTGGCTACTGATTGGTTCTTGCTCTCTTTACCATCATTAAAGATTAGGATTTAACTCATATTTACATACAACGTGTTATTAGTAGGACAGATCCTTACTTTGATGAAGACGTATTCAGAAATAAAAACAAAAAAAAAATCAAGAAAATTTTAAGTGAAACTCAGTTAATGGATGCTGTGTTTTTCTTCTTTTTGTTTTGTTTGGGATTGCGTTTTTAGTAATTCCATATAATCCTTCAAGTCATGAGAGTTTGGACCAAGTTGGTGAAGAAAAGGAGGTAAGATAATTAGTCTTATTGTACATTATGCCATTAGCTTTTTAATACGACTTGACAGTGTAAAAATATGACAAATTGACTTGCTTAGATTTTAGATCATAATGGTAAAATGCAGAAATAATTTTTAATGATTCTAGAGTTTTATTCTGATTTAATCTAATAGTTAATTACTAATTTCTTTAAAATAAGAAATAATCTGGTAGAATAACTTATTTTCATTTATAAGATAGCATAATCTAAAAATTATAAAGTACTTAATTAAGAATGATGTTTAGAATACTTGGCAGTGTTTTTTAAAATAGAGATCCTTCCATTTTTATGGGCTAATTGTTATTTAAAGTATAAATGATTAAGGGTCTTAACTGCCACTATTTTTTCCTTACTATTAAACATTTATCACTTATTAAAACAAAATAAAATTTTAATTAAAAATATTTAATTGAAATGATAACCAATTCTTTTAAAACAGCTTGTAGTAAAACATTTATCATTCCTCATACCTTCCGCTTCCACTTTGACTTCTGAGAGGCAACTCTTTGATCATTTCTAGTTGTGTCCATAATGTTTATACTTATGTTTTGCAGTATTTCAACTTTATATATTTCTGGGCATGAAAGGTTTAGTTCATACTACCTCCTGCTTTTCCCTTCTCTTTCTAATGTTTAATAGTTTATTATGTATTATTCTTGGTTACCTTTAAAAAAAAAAACAATTTTTTGTTATGGAAAATTTCAAACAAATAGAAGAAAACAAAATAGTATAACAAAGGCCCTGTTCCATTACCCAGTTAAAACAATGATGAGTACGTGGCCAGTGATGTTTTGTAATTATATTTAAACTAATTACAGATCTGTATTTAAATCTACCATTTTACTATGTTTTCCATATCTCGCCTATTTCTGTTAATTTTTGTGCCTTCTTTTGGGTTATTTATTATTCCTTTTTCATTTCTTTTAGCTTGCTTGAGATGCCTTTCTGTTCTATTACTGGTTCTAGAGGTTGTCTTATCGTGTTTCCCCAAACATAAGACCAAGTCTTATATTAAGGTTTGCTCCAAAAGATGCATTAGGGCTTATGTTCAGGGGATGTCATCCTGAAAATTCATGCCAGGTCTTATTTTCCAGTTAGGTCTTATTTTCAGGGAAACACAGTACATCCTTAACTTACTTAAATTCAATACAAATTATTAATACTTTTACCATTTCTCATAATGTGCAAGGACCTTAGAACACTTTAAATTCACACACTTTCCCTTCCTGCCTTTGGTGCTATTTTTGTAATATTTTAAAATGCTATTTGTGTGTGTGTATTTGTGTTTTTAAAGTCAGTCCTTAGGTTTATCTACATTTTACTCTTTTTGTCCTACATTCCTTTTTTGTGTGTCTGCCCTTCCATATGAAATTATCTTTCTTCTTAAAGGACTCAATATTTCCTTTAGTGAGAATTGACTAGTGATGAATTTCCTTAGTTTTTGTTCGTCAAAAAAAATGTTTTTATTTCGCTTTTATTTTGAAGGCTAGTTTTGTGGGATATAAAAGTGTAGGTCAGCAGGGGGGTTTTTAGGCTCCATTTTCTGGATTCTGTCACTTCACTCAATCTTATTTTTGTGAAGGTACTGTGCTTTTGTTCCATTTGATTCTATTTTATAGTTTCCAGTGAGCCATATTTAAAGCTTGTACATTGCCTTATCTTCTAACCATTCTCTGCTTTCTTAACCTACCCTAATCTGATTTATTTTCATTTATCCTTGTTACCAAATCATATAATTTAGAAAATTTATTTCTAAATTTTCATGTATGACCCTTCTTTTGAATAATCATTTTTTCAGTTTTCACAATGCCTTTTTTTTTTTCTGTTTTGTGCTTCTAATTTATCTTTCCCAAAATTTGCTCTTTGCTTTCCTTGATATTTTTCACTTCAGAAAATTCATGCTTAATTCTCATGGGTAATTCTCATGGGTACATACATTGATTGTATGCTGAAGATTTTGCAGCTATCTAATAAAAGATAATGTTCAGTCTTCTGTGTAAATTACCAGAAGCCTAAGTTTTTAGTTGTGAATGAATTATAAGGCTGAGTTTATCGTTCTAAAGGAGCCTTGGTATTGTGTAGAAAATAATGTTTTCCATTGGCTGAACTGTCTCATGCTTCTTTTCTGCCTATAGCGTCCAAGAATATTTCTGAATGTGTCCTTTCATTAGTTCAGATTTCACATATCAAGCTTCTAGCAGACCCTTCCATCTTGCTATCTCATTGTAACTTTAACTTCAAAATGAAAAACCAAGCTCATTATCTCAACAACTCTGTCAATATTATCTTATCTCCAATCTCCCAGTCACCAAAGTTAGTGTCATTTTTAATTCATGCATCTCCATTGCCTTCATACCCAAAAGTGATCAGATCCTTTTTAAGACTTTTTTTTTAACATTTCTCAAATTTGAGCTCCCTCTCCATTCCTGTCACCACCCCTCTACTGCAACTCATGAATTCATCCTACCTCTTGAGTAGTTAGATGGTATCATTTGGAATGATGTTAGAAAAGAATTGTTAAGAACTTAAATCAGAAAATATTTTTTAAATCATTATAGGTATAAGTAGGTGCTAGAAATATAATTGTTATGCAAAATACTTCTAGGTATAATTCTTTGATATAAATGTTCTCAACAGGCAATGAACACTAGGGAAAGTGGCAAAGCTTCATCCAGTCTAGGTCTTCAGGATTTTGATTTGCTCCGGGTAATAGGAAGAGGAAGTTATGCCAAAGTACTATTGGTGCGACTGAAAAAAACAGATCGGATTTATGCAATGAAAGTTGTGAAAAAAGAGCTTGTCAATGATGATGAGGTAAGCACAATGATGTTAAATTGGTTTAAGTGTACCAGTTCAGCTAAAACTGCAATATTTGTACCTTATTACTTCAGTCTACTTTTCTAAATATATGCCTCAAACAGATTTATATAGGCTATATTTAAAGGAAGCTGATGGTTAGATTTTTTAAAAATAAAAATCAAACTATATTATCAAGGGAAAATACTTGGTTAAGCTTTGTAAAAGTTTTCTAGATTATTTAATAACATTGAAAGATTCACTGGTGATGTTTTTCCCTTTGTATATAAATTGTTTCATGATTATCAATGCTTTTGATATTTCGCCTAGTTCATAATTGCATTTGTGATCTTTGAATTTCTAAGAACAGATTTATTATAGTTTTGATATCATTTTAGTGTGACATAGATTTCTTTCATATTTTAAAATAGGACATTGATTGGGTACAGACAGAGAAGCATGTTTTTGAGCAGGCATCCAATCATCCTTTTCTTGTTGGGCTGCATTCTTGCTTTCAAACAGAAAGCAGGTAAGATTGAAAGATAATTAATGGAATGATTACTGGGCTTTACACACTTTGGTACATTACACAATAAGAACCCTTCCTACTATAATTCCTGAAGTGGAAGTCTTGTAGACAGACACAACATATTATGCTTATGATTTCCTGACACTCATACTCCAATCAATGATACCAATTTGGATCAACATGAGGAAATTACCTGCTTAAAAAAAATAACCAGGTCGTAATTATGGTAATAGAAATCCAACCTTTTAAATTCCCTAAGATTTTGGTTTTAGGACTTAAAGTTTCCCAGAGTTTGAGTAGGGGGAGAAATCCTAACTTCTGACAGTTGAAAATGACGTATTTTGAAAATGCTAAAATTGGGGGAGGATAATAGGCTCTGGATTGCAAGTGGTACTACTACATTAGAAGTAACAGATTGCAGAATTGTTATGCTGGTTTACTTTCTTTTATCTTCTGTGATTAAAGAGCTTTCTACTCCAAGTACCCTTTGTTTCCACCAAATTCCTGAGATTTTTTATTAAGAGTAAATCATGTAGAGTGCGCTCTCTGTTTTGACTGGTGTCTCTAGTGTTCAAAATGCAGAATCACACTGCCTTGTTTTGGATGTTGGTTTCATGTGTGCTCTCCTGTGTTTAGATTGTTCTTTGTCATCGAGTATGTAAATGGAGGAGATCTAATGTTTCATATGCAGCGACAAAGAAAACTTCCTGAAGAACATGCCAGGTAAGTTTTTAGTTTATTGTTTGTTTGTGTTGGATTTTGGCAGGGGAGCTGTGGGATTTTTATGTTCCAGTGGTTGAAAATAGTAGCTAAATTATTTATTTTGATACTGGTTAATTCTTTGTAAGTTATATGGAGGCTAAGCTAAAAGTTAGTTTACATTATAATATATATAACATATTGCATATATATTGATATAATTAGAAGCAGTTGGAAAGTATAAACAGCATTAAAGAGGAAACTTAGTCTACTAAACCCAATTATTTTCAAATATTTTGTCTATTCAGCATCAGCCTCTGAAATTGATAAATTTACAAACACTTATTAATCTTACCAGGTTTATAGTGATCTCTGACAGTTTTTCATTAGAAGATTACTATTCTAGTAATAAAATGATTCCTTTTAAGCTATTATGTAATTCTGTCTGTTCTTGTCATTTTAATTTCTGAATTGTTCTGCTGTTGACTTTTTTCCCTTTCATACCATACATGTTGATGAGTAAGAGCAAATTTTATTTATTTGTTTGTTTAGTGCCCTTACTTTGATATTATACAAATTGTAAATTGTTTATGTTGGTGGAGTTAGGTAGGGAAGGGTCATGGCCTTGGATAAGAAGTTTAATTCATCAATGCCATGTTTTATTACTCATAGTTAGCAGTAATTCTCACCCTTTTGTACTTCATAAGAATAATGCCAAAACGAAGGGTATGAGTTTGTACTTGTCTGTAACAAAGGTTAGAGATTTTATTTTTTTAAGAATAAATTATTTAGTGGAAATCTTGCTAGTTTATTGATTTTTTTTTTTTTTTCCTTGTCAAAAAGAGAAATATCCTTCAATTTCATAAGAAGGTATAAATTGTACTAATCTAATCTCAGGGCCAAACTGTTTTTTTTTAATTTAGTGTATGTTCATTGTTTATTTAGGCTTTATCAAATGGTCTTTATTTAGGCTCTTCATAGCAAAGCCAAAGACAATATTTTGTTTTTTGTGTTTTTTTTTTAAGATTTGTATTAAAATATAGATAACATACAATATTAGTTTCAGGGGTACATTATAGTTATTCAACATTTACATACCTAAAGAAGTGATCACCATGATAAGTCCAGCAACCATCTGACACCGTATTATGCTATCACAATATCATTGACTATATTTCCTAGCTGTATATTACATCCCTGTGATTTACTTGTTTTCACCTGGAAATTTGAACTTATTCCCCTTCACCTTTTCCCCCCTTTTTAAATTTTTCAATTACAATTGACATTCAATATTAATTTCAGTTGTACAGCATAGTAGTTAGACATTTATATAATTTAAGAAGTGATCCCCCTGACTAGTACCCACCTGACACCATATATAGTTATTACAATATCATTGACTACATTTCTTATGCTATAACCTACATCCTGTGACTGCTTTGTAATAATCAATTTGGACTTCTTAGTCTCTTCCCGTTTGTTACACACCCTTCTAACTCACCTCTCATCTGGCAATCATCAAAATGTTCTCTGTATCTATTGAGTTTCTTTCTGTTCCATTTGTTTATTTTGTTCTTTAGATTCCACATACAAGCAAAATCAGATTGCATCTGTCTTTCTCTGTCTTACATACTCCACTCAGCGCAATACCCTCCAGGTCCATCTATGCTGTTCCAGATGGCAAAAACCCATTCCCTTCCATGGCCCAGCAATATTCCAATGTATATGTATACCACCTCTTCTTTATCTATTTATTCACCGACAAACACCCAGGCTGCCTCCACATCTTGGCCATTGTAAACAATGCTGTAATGAACATATGGATACACACATCTCCTTGAAGTAGTGTTTTGGGTTTCTTTGGATAAATGCCCAGAAGTGGAATTACTGGGTCCTTCTTTGTCTTTTGTTATATCCTTTGTTTTAAAGTCTATTTTGTCTGGTATAAGTACTGCTACCCCTGATTTTGTTTGTTTGTTTCCATTTTCATGAAATATCTTTTCCATCCCTTCACTTTCAGTCTGTGTGTGCCTTTGGATCTGAAGTGAGTCTCTTATAGGCAGCATATGTAAGGGCTTTGTTTTCTTATCCATTCAGCCACCCTGTGTCTTTTGATTGGCACATTTAAAGTAATTGTTGATAGACATGTAGTTATTGCCATTTTATTATTGATACTTTTTATCTTTTTTTTTTAGTGTTAAGTCCTTCTAACATTCCTTGTAATACTGGTTTGGTGGTGATGAACTCCTTTAGCTTTTTCTTGTGTAGTAAACTCTTTATCTATCTTTTGATTCTAAATTTGGCCACCACAGGCCAAATTCAGCTGCAGCCTGTGCCCTGCCCAGGGTCACCTTGCATGAGCCACAAAGCAGTCCACAGATGGCCGCCTCCCACACTGGGCTTGGAGGTGCCTCAAGAGGCCAGATTTCATTAGTGCCAGACTTAGGGCTGGTCAGCAATACCTATGGGACACTCTGAAGTCAGATGCTGCTTGTTTTGGTTTTGTGATCCTTTGAGAGATTTTAGGAAAGTCTGTAGTATGAGCCAAGACAGGCCATTTGTACAGAAAAGCCACTGGAAGTGGCTTGTGTGGGCCCACAAGTTGGGTGGGGCAGGGTCTAAGGAAACCACCAGGATGGGTAGAAAATGGTGTTAGCTAGGTTGATGGAGACTCCGATATGGTGGCCGCCAGTGTTTATGCAGGGAGAGAGGAGGGCTCAACAAAGAAACAATGGATTCTACCAGCACTTCTTTCTGGGAGAAATCTGCCCCCTCCAGCCCTCATCCTAAAGTCAGGCAACTTAGTTCCTCCGCATATGTCCCTGGCACCTTTCAAGCTGCTGCCCCAGCACTGGAGCTCAGAGTGAATGAGTCCATCAGCAAGTAAGTCCATGTGCGGGCCCTTTAAGAGGATTGCCTGGCATTCTAGCTGCCCTCTGTCTCACTCAGCAGCAAACTCCACTGGTTTTCTTTCACAGCCAGAGTTATGGGGACGTCTCTCCCTGGCACTGGAACCCTGGGCTTGGGAGCCTGGTGTGGGGCTGAGACCCCCTCGCTCTTCCAATGGGACCTCCAAGCTGAGATTATGCCTCCTGATTTTTAATGGTCACATGCAAGTGTGGGACCAGCCTGTTCCACATCTCTGCCCTTCCTATCAGTCTTGAGGTAGCTGCTTCTGTATGTTCTTAGTTGTAGGGCTTCGGTTCAGCTAGCCGTTAGGCGATTCTCAATGAGCGTTCTGTAGTTTAGTTGTAATTTTGATGTGGTCATCAGAGGAGGTAAACACAGTGTTTACCTACTCCACCGTCTTGACCAGACATCTCCAAAGATGATACTTTGAATTGTGAACATAGCCAGTATTTGTTCCTTATTTGTTCAGTTGGACTTGGGAAAGTAGTCTAATTTTACCGTATTAAAGTGCCAGTTCTTTGCCTTTCTAGGAACCGAAGTACAGAATAAGGGCTCAAGTTCCCTACGCATAGAATTAAGTAGCTAGAAGGTGTGCATTAGGAACCTCCAAACATGACTTTGATAACAGTCACCAACGCATCCATAAACCAGCTTGGGTATTTCATTTTCATTATTCAGGTTAAACGTTCTGGCTATCACCAATTTGTTGGTGGCAGTTTTTAAAAGTTCTTTAATATTAAATGTTGTGGTTGTAGAATAATTTCTGTTAATTCCTTTTCTAGAATTTTGGTATGGATTTTATGGTTTGAGTAGTGAACTTTTAGTATTATTTCTATTCTAGACCAATAAGTGGTTCTTAGCATTTTGGGAGGTCATTGAAACCTTAGAGAAGTGATGCAAGCTATGGAAACTCTATAGAAGATGTAAATGTACACATGTGCATACAACCTTAGCTCCACTTTTAGGAGTATGGACTGCCTGAAGATCCAGTGTCCCAGATTAAGAACCCATTTGAGACTTTCGAATTAATGACTTTGTAAGAAGTGTGAGTTTAATTTATACTGGAACTTTTATAATTGTGTTTTGGGTTCAGATATTTTAAAGTGGTACTTCAATTCGTGTTTGGTATTATTCCTGAAAACACTGGGAGAAAAAAATTTTTTGACATAATTTTGATGTTTTTGTTTGCAGATGAGAGTAGGACTTAAATACCTTCCTCTAGAAACTTACCACAATTTAAAAATTTGAATCAAATGAGTTATTTTTCATTTTATTTTAGATTTTACTCTGCAGAAATCAGTCTAGCATTAAATTATCTTCATGAACGAGGGATAATTTATAGAGATTTGAAATTGGACAATGTATTGCTGGACTCGGAAGGACACATTAAACTCACTGACTACGGCATGTGTAAGGTGAGGGAAGTTTCTAGTTATTCAAAAGGTGTCAGTAGCTCATAAAACCGTTTTGGTAAAATAACTTCATATTTGAAGAGGGGGAAATGATTGCTACTTTGTTTAGGATACTGTTTTGAATTCTAGCACATGCACATATGTACTTATTTCCTAACCATTTATGAAATTCCATATTTTCTATGAATGTTATATGTGCTATAATGAGTTAATTTCTGTTTATTGTTTGCAGCTTTTTGTCTTGAAAGTTGTGACACTATTACAAATTTAGAAATAAAAATCGTCTACAGTCCCACAACTTTAGCACAACTATTTGTATGTAACCATACAGTTTTTTTGCCATTTAATTGTAACTCTTAATAATACATTTTTAAAAATAAAATAAATATTAATACATAAAAGTAATAATACATTAAAGATTTTCCTAGGAATGCTAACATTTTTCTTATATTTAAAATTTAAATATCTGACATAAAGTACAATAGAACAAAATAAGAATTTTAGTTATTCTCAGGACATGTTCTTTATTTCTTGGTGTTTTATTCTTTTTGTAACAGTGTTTCATTTAAGGGCCCAATTTTTCCCCCACAAAATGTGTAGGGAGCTATATTCCTTGTTAAATTATTTGGGACAGAATTATTCTCACACAGAAATATGGCAACAAGTATGTAAATGTGTGAATTGCATTCCCCCATTCACCTGAGAGAAGTGCCTCCAGAGCCTGGAGATTATTTAAATGCTAACATGAAGTAAGACAGTCTAATAGGACTGCAGATTTAACCTTATTATTTGTTCATCAACGATAGAAAAGAAAATCTTCACCTAAAGGATTTTTGCTTTGATGTACAAAATTGAGACATTTATCTTTTCTTATATTAAATTTTTATTTCCTTACATTTTTCTGTTATACAAATTTTGATCATAAACAAGTAGAGATCTAGTAGGTGATCTTGTGTATCCGTCACTCAGATTTGTGATACCTTTTGATCTCTATTGTTTTTTTCCCCAGTGGATTATTTTTCCTCATTTCAAAAGAAAAATGACAGTGGAACCTTGGCAGTATTTGGGGGTACAAGGACTCTATTCAAAGACTTTACTAACAGTACTTTGTCTCTTCTCTCACTAACACATTTACACACTTGTGATGTTAAACCTTATGGGAAATGAGTCCCCCAGAAATAGGAATGTTCTTATCTTAGGACTTAGAGTCAGTATTTAAACTTACCTAAAGTCGGACCTCTGGCAAATATTGGATGAATTTCTTTTCCTTATAACAGTTCCTTGGGAAATCTAAAACACTAAACTTTTTTTTCATAGTTTCTCCAGAATATTTCCTTGAGGTTTAATTAATTTCCTCAGTTTCTTACTAGATGCTTTTATATAAAGAGACTGTAAAAACGTCAGTTAATATCTTCAGGTTTATGTTTGAAATATTTTATGAACATTGATTTTATTGACTGAAGAACTGGCCATTTTATGAATTGATGTGCCTTTAATTCTATTTTTTTTAATCAGGGAAATTTTAATAATAACATCTCTGTTACACTGTAGATAATTTAGCTGATGGGCCTACATTCAGATATTCAGTCAACAAGTGAATGATTTAGCATAGCTCTGTTACAAGTTAACAAACTACATCCTTTGCTTCTGACTCTTGTGGTGAAAGTATATGTCATTTATCATTAGACTGTATGTCAAGCCATTGCCAATAATACAACTTAAGTCACAGTAATGTTTCTTGTATACAAAAGTAATTTATATATCACTATTAGGAATCACACACAAAAATCCTTGGAGTCACAACATATTACTAAATATTTCTTATAGATGTGTTATATATAATAAAGTTAAAAGAAAAATACATACACCATGACCAAAATATCTCTGAAGAGACACATAAGAACCTCATAACAGTGGTTGCCTCTAGGGATATGGAACTGGATGTGTCAGGGACAGGAATGGGAAGAAGGTATGATTTGCATGTACGAGTATATCTCCCCCTGTTTTGGGGTTTTTTTTTTTTAATTTTATACCATATAATTTAACGATAGGGAAATGGTTAAATACTAGGTACACAGTTCAGTTGAATTTTGTATACTCAATAATAACAAGTCTTTAATTGTGTAGGAAATTACATGCTTATGAAGTAAAAAAAAGCAGATGCTTAGTTGTATATTTAATATTCAGCTTGTTTTTATAGTACCTTTTATTGTTTATTTCTTACTTAATTGCCTTGTGACTAGAGAATGGTTTGAATAATACTGGTTTTTTGAAATGTATAGAGATTTCCTTTGCCTTAGTATTTGGTCAATATCCCGTGTGTACTTACAGAAAAGGGTGTATAATCTGTATTTTGCATACAAGGAGTCTCTATCTGTCACACACTCTCTCTCCCACCCTCTCTCCTCCTTCCTTTTCTCACACACACACACACTCACACACACACACACACACACACATTCTCTATGTATATAATTTATATATTATTTTAGCTCTAGATTTTGTCCAAATCTTTCTCTGCTTACTAATTTTTGTCTGTACGACCTATCATTTTCTGATGTAAATGTGTTAAAATCACCTGTCATGATTGAAGATTGTATTATCAATTTGGGCTGTGAAAACAAGGTACCATAGACAAGGTGGCTTCAAAAACAAACATTTATTTCTCATGGTTCTGGAGGCTGGGAAGTCCAAGATCGAAGTACCCCGACATCCAGTGTCTGGTAAAGACACTCTTCAGGGTTTGCAAATGGTTGTCTTCTTGTATCCTTACATGGCAGGGAGAGAAAGAGGGCTAGTTCTCTTTCTTTTCTTATAAGGACACTGATTCCATCATGGGGACCAGACTCATGACCTAATTACCTCCCAAAGGCCCCACCTCCCAATGCCATCAAGTTAGGGCTTCAACATGAATTTGGGGCACACATCCATTCAGTCCATAGCAGGGATTGTGAAATTCTCATAATAATTTTGTGTATTTTTACTTTTTGTATTTTGAGGCCGTGTTGTTAGGTGCATACAAGTTTGTTATAACTTTTTGGTGATTGTTCCATTTGTTATTGTGCAGTTTCTCTATTTTTATGTATTAGTGTGTTTTGCCTTAATTTGCTCCATCCTGTAGCTATTATAATACAAAATCAAAAAAATGTGTGCCTTAGGAAACAACCAGAAGGGAAACATAATGCCAACAGTGGTTGTATTAGGTGGGATTTAAAGTGCTTCTTTTCTTCATAAACTATGATTCCTTTTACTTATATAAATTAAATTTTTCTATTAAATTTTTACTTGAATATAAATTACTTTAATTGTAATTTTTATCTTAATCGAACTGACTCTTTACCAACATCTAATGAGGACAGGTTTTCTTTAAGCTATTTAGTGGCAATCCATAATTTGAATAATAAAGGCTACTATGCTAGTGATATTTTATTTAAGCTTAATGTATTACCTACAGTTGGCTGAGCTTACATGATAGATGAAATAAAAGAGGTGAATTTAAAACAGAATTTTGGTATTTATTATTTCTTTTTTCTCTCTTTCTTTCGTTTTTTTTTTTATAAAAGGAAGGATTACGGCCAGGAGATACAACCAGCACTTTCTGTGGTACTCCCAATTACATTGCTCCTGAAATTTTAAGAGGAGAAGATTATGGTAATAACTTAATAGGTGGTATTTTAGTTATATGCTAGAAGAATGGTTAAATGTGGTGCAAATTGCATTTTAATACACTGTAGTATTTCATTACTGATCTTATTAATATAAATTTCCCCTCATCCCCTTAAAACCTACATGAAAACTCCAAACTGAAGTCAGAGACAGTGGGACCTTGATTTGGGTGTACAAATTTTACTATTTTATTAGTGACAAGCACTAAAGAGCACTAAAGATTCTAAGCAGTTTAAATATATTATCTAAGTTCATTCTCTCAATAATCCTATTAAGCATTGTTAATTCTCATTTTATAGATGAGGAAACTAATGTGTAGAAAGTTTGAATAACTTCCCCCAAGTCATACCACTAGAATATGGCAGACAGAGTAGGGCTTTAAACTTCAGCCATGTAACTGCAGAGTCATAAACCTCTACAAAGCTGTTCAGATTTCCTGGGATATTTCCCCCAGGAATGTTGAAAGATGGCGGAAAGGTTGATTGCGTGTCAGGAACCAGAGGATATGGTTATCTTAAGAAAACATGACTGCTTGGGTTCCGGTGCTCTGATTTCAGCAGGCGTAAAGGAGGATGGGTCCTTCTGATAAATGCTAATAATCTGATTCCTTCAAGGATCTTTGATCAGCTAATAGAAGGTCAAGTTTTTGGATCAAGGAAAGTTATTCTCCAATGCAATTTAACTGTATCCCCAAAACAAAATATTAGATACAGGCCATGAACCTGAAATTACAGATTTATTTGGGAAAAGAAACCTAGGTTTCATTTTTCATATTTTATTTTTAAAGTTATCTTTTAGGTACCTCCCTTCTTGATAAATAAAATATTCCTGTAATCCTCAGTGCCTACTATGAGAATTATAAAATACATTTAGAGTTTACTTTTTCATTGTTTATTTTTTCATTATGTAATGAAATGAATCTGAGATTACTGACTTTCAAGACTGCAGATTGGGTAATTTGTTCTTTGAAATTTGTTTTTGTAGGTTTTAGTGTTGACTGGTGGGCTCTTGGAGTACTAATGTTTGAGATGATGGCAGGAAGGTCTCCTTTTGATATTGTGGGAAGCTCTGATAACCCTGATCAAAACACAGAGGATTATCTCTTCCAAGGTAATCTGCAGTATTTTATAGAGATTGTCTATAAATAATGTATTCTAAAGCATGAATGAGGACGGCACAAGTTATTACTTTAAGAAAGAGGAAAATTCTGGACAACGCACTTCTTAATATGTAAGGCTTTAATTTTTTGGACTACACCCTTTCTACCTTTGTAGTCTTCAGTCCCATTTCCAGTTATCTTCTTATTCTCAGAAGCAAAGAGGTTCTTTCAGATTGTATATTACAAATAGCCCCTGTGGCTAGGGAGGATAGTCTTTTTCACGTGGACCCGAGGCTGAGTGGTTAAGTTCAGGAACATTATGGGGAAAAAGCAGAGTACAGGAAGATAAGAGGAATCAAAAGGTGAAAAAAAATAAAAGCCCCACAATTGGGAATAAAAAGAATTGAACAGAACAGAAACAAGTAGATAAGCACTGGGACCCTAACACACAGTCCGAAGAAGTATGAAGATGGCCATTAAATTCCACATTTAATAATCAAGGCCATCCCAGAAAATAAATAGATATTTCACGTAATAGGAAATCCAAATGGACATGGAATATTGGAAAGATGTTCAACCTCACTAGTAAGTAAGGGTATGCACATTAAAACATTAGTGAGCTACTATTTTATATCCATCCATTTGGCAAAAGTTTTGAAGTCTGATAATACCACTGCTGTTGAGGATGTGGGGTAACTGGAACTCGCTTAGACTGCTGGGGGGAGTGAAAATTGATACACCATCTTTGGAGAATAATTTGGCAATGTCCAATAAAATCTAATACAGTAATATATGCTACACATTTTCTAGATATTAACTCATTTAAACCTGAAAACAACCTTATGAAGCATGTATTGTTTTTATTCTATTTTTATAGATGAGGAAACTAAGGTACAATAAGGTACTCAGAATGATATATGCATATAAATGATAAAAACAGTGTTCAGATTAGAGGCTATTTCTGAGAAGGAAGGAGAGGAATAGGACTGGGAAAGTACACGTGATGCTTAAGTAATGTCTGTAATGATTAATTTTTTCCTGCTAAAATACCTTAAATATCTCAATAAAAATGTAAAGATTGAAGCCATGTAAAAGTTAAATATAATGCCATTAATTTTATCTTTTTAGTTATTTTGGAAAAACAAATTCGCATACCACGTTCTCTGTCTGTTAAAGCTGCAAGTGTCCTGAAGAGTTTTCTCAACAAGGTATAAATCGTGTATAAAAATCTTTAGTGTTTATCTCTATAAAAGTAAAACTGGTAAGTACAGGTTCAAGCAACGTAAAATTCCAAAATATCAGAGGATGTAATTTTTTTCAGTTAGATCTGGAATTTGTCTCTTCACCAACGAGTAATTTAACATTAGATTCTGAGATGAATTGTCCATTCCATTTTGCCAATATAATTTATTTCCAGTTATATATTACATATGATGTTCTTAATATAAATGACATATGTACCATATATTTAATTAGGGAAAAAAATGCACTTTTAGAGATAGTCTCGATTATACTTTCAGGTCTAATTTTCAATTTTCTTTGGATTATTATTCATAGAATCTCTTTGCTTATTGAGCAATTTGGCAGTAGTGTTCTTTACAAAGTCTCATGTCAGAAACCCTGTAATTAGATACAATTCAGGAGAAATGCAATGCTTTCATTGGCTCTTAACGCTTTGAACGTCATTAAACTTGTTGCAGTTGGTAGGCTAGCATAGTGAGAATCTACCTAAAATTACAATTCTGAACTGTTTATACTCATAACATTTATAACACCAAATGGATCGGGTTTTTCCATACCACCAACCAATTCTCCATCTCTCCAGACACCAACGGGGTGTCCTACATTTCAGTTCATTTCTGACGCTAACCACCGGGAGCTCGCATCGGGCTCCACAGGTGTCGGGGCCCAGTTCCATGAGACTGCCCTCCCTTCAGACACCAGTCACAAGTATTAGGAACCCACACTTCTGTCTGACTTGGCTACAAAGTGGGGGCTTCCAGCAACCCCTCTCCTCACTTCAGGTTCAATAATTTGCTAGAATGGCTCACAGAATTTAGGAAAGTTCCTATTATCAGTGGTTTATCATAAAGGATGTAAATGAACAGTCAGATGAAGAGGTACATTGGGTGAAGTCCAAAAGGTTCCCAAGCTCAGGAGCTTCTGTCCCTGTGGAGTTGGGATGTACCCCCGTCCCAGCACAGAGATGTGTTCACCAGCCAGAAGCTCTCTGACCCCCATGGTTTATAGGATTTTATGGAGGTACCGTTACATAAGCATGATTCATTACATCATTGGCCATTGGTGATTGAACTCAATTTCCAACCCCTCTGGAAATGAGACTGAAAGTTCCAATCCTTTCATCACACGGTTGGTTCCTCAGGCAACCAGACACCATTGTCCAACTATCTAGAGGCTCACCAAGAGTCACCTTATTAGCATAAACTCAGGTATGATAGAAAGGAACTTGTCATGAGTAACAAAAGACACTCCTATCACTCAGGAAATTACACAGGTTTTAGAAACTCTGTGTCAGGAACCTGGGCCAAAGGCCAAATATGTAATTTTATTGTATCACAATGGGCTTGGCATCCATAAATCTTATTTTAAATAAATGGTAGGTTAGAATGTAGGTTGAATAGGGTAAATAAATAACAATGATGTATTTAAATAAAATGAATTGAAGCCTGTTTTAAATGAGTACTTCATATGAGGAAAGATTTTAACTGGAAACTTAAGCTTTAACAGTGGAAAATGAAGGTAAGAGGTGTTAATATGCAAAATAAATTGCGTTTTATTGGAAAGAAAAATAGGAACCTGTTCTCATCCACAGTAATGAATAAGCCAAGACTTTTTACAAGTTGCAGGCCCTTTCTTAATCCAGTGATTCAGATAATGGTTGTGTCGTTATTGTGCACAGATTATGGATTGTTTCTGTAACTGAGCATAGGGCTTTTAAATTAAGCTGAGAAATTTGTGAAGTTTGGGGGTTTGCATATTTTGACTGTCTCTCTAATCAGTGCCGAATAAATAGCTAGATGCTGCTCAAATGATTCTGTTCTCTTTATCCTCCCATTTTTCTTTAGCAAGGAGTGGTGACATAGCTCCACTTTAATTACATGATTGCTGGAGAAAGAGCCATGGGGCAATCTTACTTGTCACAAGCTTCAGATACTCATTTGAGTCTAGTGTTGTACCTTCTAGAAATGGAAGGTAGACCATTCTGATTTCAGACATAAAGGTATCATATAATAGGTACAAAACACAGGTCACAAAGATGATGTATTCTAAAGCATCATATTCACCCAGTTTTTGAAACATTTCTTTCCACCATAGGACCCTAAGGAACGATTGGGTTGTCATCCTCAAACAGGATTTGCTGATATTCAGGGACACCCATTCTTCAAAAATGTTGATTGGGATATGGTATGTAAATTTTGATTGTTTTCTAAATTACGTTTCATTAGAATCTTGGGCCAAATTTTATTATCTCAAAAGAATGTTGGAAAACTAGTATATCACAGCTTAAATTACTTAAAACCAGTCTCTAAAGTGCTTTTCAAAAAGCTTTTAAAACAATAAGTTTAGAATACTGGGGCAGCTGGGTGGTTCAGTTGGTTAGAGCGCAAGCTCTCAACAGCAAGGTCACTGGTTCAATTCCCACGTGGGATGGTGGGCTGCACCCCCTGCAACTAAAGATTGAAAACAGCAACTGGACTTGGAGCTGAGCTGCACCCTCCACAACTAGATTGAAGGACAATGACTTGGAGCTGATCGGCCCTGGAGAAACACACTGCTCCCCAATATTCCTCAATAAAATTAAAAAAAAAAAAGCTCAGAACACTAATTTAGTGGAGCAGATTGTAATATTATTGAGACCTGTCTCAGTGTTCAGATTTGTAGATTATTTCCATCATTGTGAATATTGTAGAACATTGCCTAGGGAGCTCACTTTAATAAGACTGGGAAACACCTGAGGGCAGAGGAGAACTGTAGAGGTGGACTTTTCTAAGAATGCAGCCTGAGCTGTCATCTAATGTGTCTTTCTAGATGGAGCAAAAACAGGTGGTACCTCCCTTTAAACCAAATATTTCTGGGGAATTTGGTTTGGACAACTTTGATTCTCAGTTTACTAATGAACCTGTCCAGCTCACTCCAGATGATGAGTAAGTAATTCTATAGACTGAAATACTTCTGAAGTTCTTCGGAAGTCCCATTTTTAGTGGTTATACAATGTCTCATTATCAGGTTATACTTTATCTAACCATTCAGTTACAGGATATTTGAATCTATTATACTATTAAAAATTCTAACAATAACTGCCATTTTCTACTTTGATTTACATGTATTATCTCTAATTCTCACAGCAACCTAATAATTGTCATCAACCTAGTTATTGCCATCTTCATTTTACAAGGAAGAACATGGAGGCTCAGAGAGGTTAAGCAAAGTTACACAGGTATCAGGTGGCAGAGGCAGGATTTAGACCCCAATCTGAGTGACTAAGGCCTGTGCTCTTTCCACTGCTGCACTGTTTTCCATCTTGGTGATGACCCTCTGTCTGAGTTCCTGAGTGTTATCTTGAGATAGAGTCCTAGAAAGGGAATCAGGTCAAAGGGTGTGAAATGTTAAAGCTCTCTGTATGCATTGCCAAATTGCTTTTTTAAAAGATTACATCAACATACCAAGTCCAGCCAGCAGTGATTCGATGTATCTTTTGTGTTTATGTTACATACATCTTTTAAAAATGTGGTTTGGAATAATTTGGGGATATTTTGATCATTTACCTGTCATTATAGATTCATTCTCTCATCTCAAGGAGGCCCTTACTGCTTGGCAGTCATTTACGTCTTGTTAATTCTTATCCCATTCCTTACAGCAGCTGTTCCAAACTGTGTACATTTCAGCAGCCTTCAATCCTGCCCCCACTCCCATCCCTCTTCTTGAATGAACCTTTGCCATCACGTGACTGCAGGGACGGACACCTCCGTGGTGTGAGCCTGCAACCTTGTCACCACTCCACCTGCATCTCAGAATCGCTAACTCTTCTCAAACTTTTTCTTCTTCCCTGTGCGTGGAAGGCTGTCCTTCTTTTGCAGGGTGCGCCCTTCTATTTTCCTAGTCCCATTCCCTTATTTCCTCCAGGATTTCATTTTGTCACTTGCCCTCTTGCAGCACTTTGAATTCCTCTTTCTCAGCTTCTTTCCCTCTGCATGCTCAGATATTCTATTTTGCCCCCTGAATCTTAGCACCTCTTTGAACTACATTTTTTTCTCATTTTCTTTTCATCATCGAGCTTTTTAAAAAATAGTTAATAGGTGCTCGTGGTAAAAGAAAAATAAATAAACACTATCTCTATCAAATGCCTTTAGAGTAGCGAACATTGATTGTAGCCAACCTTGATGGCTATGGCCAACACTTTAACCTCTTACAATTTAACCTGCTGCTTCAGCTTTTGAAGGTGGAATGACTTCTTAATTTCTAAATTTTCAGGCATTTTTTGATCAATTCCCATCTCCCCTGATGCCTGTAAAGCATTTGATACTCCTGGCTTTGCTTTGGTTGGCACTATCCATCCTGGTTCTACTTTCTCTCTCTGACCACTTGTCATCTTTTTTCCCTGGCCCCTTGCATCTAGGATGCTCTGAGGTTCTGCTCATGACAGCCTTCTCTTTGCTGAATGCAGTGTGCACCTTGGAGATTTCAGCCAGCCCTGTAGTGTAGATACCAGCTATTTAAGTGACTCCCAGTTAAACTGGCAAACAATTAGGGAGCAAAAGACACTATGCTAAGTACTAGACATTCAAAGATGATCAAGACTTAGCCAATTTTGCAAAAAGCTCACTGTCTGCTAGAGAATAGAGAGATGGACCAAAATCATTATTTCCGACTGCATCATGTATGAGAGAGCATTGGATTTAATCAAAAGATAGGAATTTGAATCCAGACGCCACCTCATACCAGAGGGGTAACCTGGTGTGAATTGCATAACTTCTCTGAGCCTATTTCTTCTTGTATTGCCTACCTCACGATGTTGCTGTGAAGAATAAATGAACGATGGCTTCTAAAGCCCCAACCTCGGTATCTGCCCTGAGCTGCATTTCTGTTTGTCAGACAACAGCTCCCCTAGCTTGTCACAGAAGCACCTCAAACAGATGAAGTCTGAAATCAAAGTAATGACCCTTTATGTTCTCTTTTCCTGTTCTGTATCAGTTCCTTATTTTTATTTACCTTTTTCTGCTCATTGCATTACCGTGTATTTCTGCATTCAGATTCCAAATATCAGTGGCTGTTGACTCCTCCTTTTCCTTAACAAACTATATGTAATACCTTTAGCTGCCAAGTTCGGTCTATTTTCTCTTTATTTCATCATTTGCATCAGATCCTTCTTTTCCTTTTGCATTTACGTAAGCCCAGTTCAAACCTCTTTCAAATCATACCTAGAATATTACACTATCCTCCTAACTGGGCTCCTTCTTTACTCTGCAGCCCATTTCGTACACCTCATGAGACCTTTAGTAACGCCTACATTGCCTAGAAGATAAAATCTACTGTCTTGACTAGCCTTCAGACCTCCCACCCTCTGCTCCAGCCTGACTTTCTAGCCATAGCTGTCCCTTTTCATTAACACAAATGCTGTGTTCTGATCAGTCTCCGTTACTCACCATTCCCAGATAGTGTGCTGTTAACCTTTGCTCATGCCATTTCCCCTATATTCCTCCTTCATTTTTATCTGTTGAAACCGTCCCCATTTTTCAGAACTTTCTCCAGTGCAACCTGATCTTTGATGGATCAAGGTGAAACTCCTTAGTGTAGACATCGCTGGATTCTTTGAGCTTCCATTGCCTTCCTTCCAGCATCATCTGCCACTTACCACCCTTTTATTCCTGTACTCCAACTCTAGTAAATTACGTGCTTTTTCTCCAGACCTAACAAAACCTTTCAGAATTCCATTCAGTAAGAGTTTGAATGCATGCAGCCTTTTTTGATTTCTCCAACTAGAAGTCACCCTTTTCTTTAGAACTATAGTGAGAACAGGACTTAGCTTGTCCTGTCTGAAACTTAGCAGGTACTGCTTTCTCTGGTAGCTTTGTTACATGAGCTACCTTCCTTCCTTGAGTGAAGGGTCTATTATATCCTGTATAACTTTGTGTATACCTTTAAGTATTAAAACACTCGATAGTACTACTCACTCTCATCATGTATTGACTAGAAGCCATGTAACAGGATGTCAGCCTCTCCTCTCTCCACCTGTGACCCATCACCTACCTGTCTGTGGGATTCTCTCCTTATTCCAGGTCTCTCAGTGTGTTTGTCCTATTGCCTTTTCCTTTTGGTTAACTTCTGGGCCTTTTCTTCATCATAATCCATCTGGCTGTTGAGGTGACTACTAAATTAATACTAATTCTGACCTGGATGTTTACCTGTAATTATGAATGTTGTTCAGGTCAAAAGTTCAGATAAACTAGAATTGTGACAGCTTTTGCCTTTTTTATTCCCTGTCTTCAGTTTTGGACTACCTTTTGGTGTAAACTTGCTTATGAGTTTATTAGTCCTTTTTTTACTTTGCAGTACTTTTGATTCCTTTAGAAAATGCTATGGCATTAATTTTAAAACTTGTAAAAGCTTTTCCCATAATTTATATAAATTAGCCTTATTTTTTGTTTCTTAATCTTATTTTACTGTTTAAATTAAAAATTGAAGAAATCTTGATTATGAAAATTAATTTTTTCCCCAACAGTGATATTGTGAGGAAGATTGATCAGTCTGAATTTGAAGGTTTTGAGTATATCAATCCTCTTTTGATGTCAGCAGAAGAATGTGTCTGATCCTCGTTTTGGTTGTATTGCCATTGAATGCATGGAAAAGTTGTTATCAGCCTGGATACAATGAACTATTTTATATTTGCCACCTATAAAAAAGCACTTCAATATCTTCTGTTTTTGACTGTAAGAGTCAATTATTACATCTAAGTTTAACTATGAAAAAAAAATTAAGACTAGTTTCCAGAGAATCGTGTCAAAATTTCATTATTCTGGTAATCTAGCAGCCTACTGATGAATAATGAAGTTGTCTTTTTTGTTTGAAGGAAATACCACTGCTTCTAAAAAGAGTGTGTGTTGCTTAAGGCACATGGTGGGATTACATCACAAACCTCCCATGATTTCATTATTCCTAAGTCATTTAAGTGTTTTATTTTGGAATAAAAGATTAATTCAAAATATGGCAACTTGTTATATTACCTTTTTCTGGATTCTTTGTGTTTAAAAATTCAGCTGTAAATTTTATTGCCTTGGATAATTATATTATTGATTTTTAAGGCAACAGTTACAAAATTGGTATTAAAAGGTGTTGCTTGCTTAGAATTGAGAACACAGATTCTTCTTGAGGAAAAAAAAATAGGCATATTTTATTAAGAATTAGATTCCAAATCATTAGCTATTTTTTAAAAAACTGATGATACAAGTGATTTCTTTGAAATACTAAGGGATTGTCTTCTGAGCTTGTCCGTTTAGCCAGAACTTGAACTGGAATGTTAACAAATGTAATTCAAAGGACTCAGGATGCAGTTGAATGAAAAATTTCTCAGTATGTAGAAAGGAAAAAATGGAAATTTAAAACAGATACAGAAAAGTACAATGGTAATATTTATTTCTTACAGGAAAGTAAATCCCACAGTTGCCTTTTGTGATTTGATTTAAATATTAAGGCACTCACTTGTTATCAGACTTGTAAAAGCATTCCATTTATCCAGTGGAGACAGAATGTATGCTATTTTTTCCTTATAATTTAGTACAGAGGAAAAGAACTTGTCTTCCACACAATGTGTTAACCATGCTTATCTCTTCCCCCAAACCACATTATCTATACTTTTGGACCATGTTTATGGAGTCTTCAATGAAATCCAAGAAAAATAATAAGCATGAATAAATGTCCAGGACACGCACATACGCGTACATTCACACACTTCACAGTTCCAGCTCCTTCAGTGAGTGGTTGTTAAGTAGGTAACACTTGTGATACAGAGTACAATACATTTCAAGGGCGGATTTTTTCAGATGATTTTTTTATTAATATTAGTGTTTAGCAATGCATTATTTAACGGGATGCCAAACATAGCATCCTTCTACTGTTTAAATATTTTTTTTATGAAAAGGGACTTAAAAAGTAACCATAACCATCTAAATTACTTACAATTGCCCAATCTTAGTAAAATTTAATTTTGGGGAAAGCTATCTAGTCTTAAACTTAGAGTGATTTAAAATTTGTAGGCATTTAAAATTTTATCTTTTTTTTTTTTGCATGCTACATTTCACTAGAAATGTAATTTTTCCAAAGTTCCTGACCATATACTCTCTTTTCTTCAAATAACTAAGTCTGAAAGCAATGAAAACCTTAAACGAAAATGTTTATATGCATTCACGTTTATTTAAGAGGTATATATGTTTCTTTTAATACCTGAAACTTGTTTTAAAAGAAAAAAACAGTATTCACTTCAAATCATAAACTTAGAGAAAATTCTGATCTCTTATGTCAGAATATGTTTATGATCTTGCTTTTAAGTGTTGCTGTTTCCCCTAGGGCATTCGTTCTAAAATTTTAGAATGGAATAATCAATCACCTAGGAATTTTGTTTAAAAAACACCATTACTGTCCCACGTTAGAATTCCATTGGGTCCTTGAATGAATTGCATTTCGAGAAACACTTTGGAGTTGCTCTTTTATTTTGTCCTGTAGTTAAATATTAGAAAGAGTATTCACAATAAAACATTTTGAGAAGGGGTAGGCAGTGAGTTACCAACTTACCTACACTTTTAAATAAATTTTGAACAATTGACTTCTTCAAGTTAGATATCTTCTCAAAAAAAAAAAAAATCCTTAGTTTTCTATATTACATACAAATGAGCGTTTTTCTGGGATGAGGCTTTAACCATTATTCAGGGTGGTCTTTTGTTTCTAAACCTTTTTTTTTTTTTAACAAGATTTACTGTGTATATTTTATACAGAGTTGCATTACAAATATTTTTAATTGTGTTCTGTTTTTTGTAGTCTTTAAGTGCCATGCCAATTCTTTTTATATTATATAGAAGTCTTCTCAAAATGCTCACCAGGGGAATAAGGCAGTTGATAGAATGGTTGGAATTTTGGTGTTCTAAAAAAAAGTTTTTATTTTGTATAAGCATGTGGTCAGATCATTTTATGGTACACAGCCTGAATTGGATATCAGGTATTTTGCTTTGTACATTTACTTTTAAATTTTTGTTTTGACTTTTGTCATGTAGAATACTGCCTTGTAATTCTGTATTTGTATACCTTTTTTTTTAACTTTAAAATCTTTAAATAAAATGTTTAATATCCATCAAGATTGGAACCTATTTAATATGTTAACATCAGAAATTTGCTTAAGGTGTATCAAAATTTGTTTAAAAAGGAAAATAAGAATTTTAGTTTGGAATTTTGCTGTACATAAAGCAGCAGTCTGGTAGTACTACTGATGTCATATTGTAGACATTCACTCATAAAATATTCAGTATATTTTTAAACTTGCCCTTATTACATGAATCTCTTCTATTGGAAAACAAAGCAGTGAAAAAATCAGCTGGGGGCCGGCCCGGTGGCTCAGGCGGTTAGAGCTCCACGCTCCTAACTCCAAAGGCTGCCGGTTCGATTCCCACATGGGCCAGTGGGCTCTCAACCACAAGGTTGCCAGTTCAATTCCTCGAGTCCCTCAAGGGATGGTGGGCTCCGCCCCCTGCAACTAAGATTGAACACGGCACCTTGAGCTGAGCTGCATCCCGGATGGCTCAGTTGGTTGGAGCATGTCCTCTCAACCACAAGGTTGCCAGTTCGATTCGACTCCCGCAAGGGATGGTGGGCTCTGCCCCCTGCAACTAGAAAACGGCAACTGGACCTGGAGCTGAGCTGCGCCCTCCACAACTAAGACTGAAATTCAGTACAACAACTTGAAGCTGAATGGCACCCTCCACAACTAAGATTGAAAGGACAACTTGACTTAGAAAAAAGTCCTGGAAGTACACACTGTTCCCCAATAAAGTCCTGCTCCCCTTCCCCAATAAAAAAAAAAAAATCTTAAAAAAAAAAAAAAAATCAGCTGAACATAGAGCATTTTGACTTCTTTTAAAACTGAAGCAAATTTAAACAGAATCAAAACAGGTTCTTTCCAAATTATGTTCTATAGTGATCTAAAGTTCTAGAACTGTCCTTTCTTGCTTGTAGTTAGTACCCATATCTAAACAAAGGTGAGCCTGGTGTCCCATATTTATAGCCCTCTTTAGCGTAATTTAATGTCCCCTTCACAAGGAGAATTAAATCTTTAGTACCTTTACTTTTTTCTTAATTGACTTGTCAGAGAGCTAGAGCCTGATCTCCTGTGTCTGTTATTTTCTCCTAAGTTCAAACCTTGCTCAAAATGGAGTTAAAGGCAGTGTTATTTGAAGTACTGTCCAGGCAATCCCCTGTACCGAATCATAAAGTTGGTTGTTTTCTTTGAGTTAGTAAAATCCCAAAACAGAGTCCAAAGAGGAGTTTGAAGCTTTTGGGAAATTTTGTGTTGGGCATTTAGTCACTGGGGCAACCACTTTCTCCCTGAAAGGGAAAGCCAGTCTCCTCTCTATAAAATTCAACAGGCTGGTTTCTGGACAACACCTAACAGTGAGTCATTTGGTGTATTTGATGGTCTTCCTACATAGATTTACCCTTCCCTGCCTTAGGACTTCAGGGATCAGTTTGAACCATGAGTTTGAGTAGTTTATATCCATAGTTCGTTTCAGAATATACTGGAATTTACTATGCCTGGTGCTAAATAAGGCTAACAAAAAGACAAAACCTTTACCCCTGACATTCAGTATGGAAAACACATACTAAAAAAGATGTTCACCTCCACAAAAAATAGTCCAGTGATAAAATAAAAAAAAATGCAGCAAAACATACATGATATGGTCATGATAGTTTATCAGCTTCACCAATGAAACGTGAGTTTTACTTGACATGTAATAGATCTATGCTAGACATTTTTCAAGTTTATGGTAGATTCCACAAAGCTTTCAGAATTCATATATGCCCAATAAGAATAAAATCTTAGATACCTATATATACGTAGTACATAACATACACTATGTATATACGTATATATATATTTTTTTGGCCTTTGAGCTCAGGAATATGAATTGGACTTTACATGGGAATAGGAAAGAAAATTGTCAGATGGTTCTGCTTCGATTAGATTTTGTACAATCCATCATTGAAATTTTATTTAAAATGAATCCAGCTCAGAATTTTAGAGTGATTTTTGGATGTTAAATGTGGCAGTAAAATTTACCTTCATGTAGCAATTTGTACCTTACAGGCATTATCTGTCTTTTTACTCCAATTACTATTGTTAATGTTTTTATTGAAGAAAATGAAATTACAAGTATCTAAGAATTAAGCATTTATTCAGTATGACCCTTCACAGGATAGCTGAAAGTTATAACCCAAGACAAATGCATTCGCTAGACTCGAGAGCTTTAGCTTAAATTTTCACCAACAGTTTAGCTCGTCAAAAAGAAATTCAAATTGTGTAAAAAAAAAAAAAAAAAAAAAAGCCCATTGAAACACCCTAGCAAAATCCTTGAAAAAATTAGATGCTTTGGGTTTTTTTTCCATAAAAGGGACGTGCTGCGTTTCTAGAGGTAGTGCCGTGGAACCAGATTTAAAACTTACGTAATATAAACTATCTGCAATGTGGGTGGCTATGCTTGGTGACATTTTACATTATTCATAATTTATTTAGGAGTAAAATCATGTAAAGGTAGTTCAGTACAAGAACCTAATTCTAAAACACGTCTCATGGCCTTTTACAGAAAGTTGTTTTCTGAGTAAAATTTTTTCTAGAAACTCTAGATTTTTTTTTTTTTTGAAAATCAGATTTAGAAATTGAAGGATCATGAAAGGATATATGCTTTTGTGGACGGTGACTCAAGTTTACCCAGTTTGAAGTAATATTTTAATGAGGAAATCTAAATCAGTACGCCAAAGACTTGCTAGTTTGCGAAATTATGCTTTCTTTAAGGTAACATTTCTAATTCATGTATTTATTGGAGGTTTTACAATGTTTGTGGCACTATGTTGATTCTGCAGGATTTAGAAAAAGTTCTATTGTAAGGAATTATTTTATGATATAGAGAATAAATTCATTCCGAGGAAGTTGGCTTCAGTTTAAAACAAAAGTCTGTGCGAATGTTATCCCTTTAGGTAGGGGATATATTCTATGATTAAAATAAATATTAACATTCTGTCCCAACTAGTGATGTCTGAAAAACAGGGAAATGGAGGAAGACAGCAGTGTATCTGGTTCTCTCTCAGAATGGTGGTTCTATCCGCTTTACCACCACCAGGGGCCAGTCTTGCTGTAAGGAAGGTCCGAGTTGCCTGTACCCTAGCCCTCTGGAGGAGGTAGTTACTACATATGGTCGCTACAGGCTGATTGCCAAGAGGTACCAAGATCTTACCAGTGCTGATCATGTGTATTTTGATTTTACAGAACTATTCAAAATCAATGTACCAGTTGAATTGCTCATCTGAAGGAAATCTCAAATGTGTTATCTGAGAGTGTGGCAAGTTTTCATAAAATTGCCTGCTTTTTTTTGTTTTTCTTTTTTAAGGAGGGTGTAGCTCACAGTGGCCAATGTGGGGATTGAAGCAGCAACCTTGGTGTTATTAGCACTACACACTAACCAACTGAGCTAACCAGCCACCCCAGGAGAATTGCCTGCTTTAACTATTCTGGGTGTTAGACCTTCCATATTTATTCAACACAAATGAGAACCTACTGTGTGATCTACACTGGGGATAAAGCAAGCAAGAGTCTAGTCATGTCAGATTTCATGCTGTCTGGGCACTTTTCCATCTATGAAGGATACCTTTAGCTGAAAATAAAACAAGGGCTTAATGTTGATCATTTTGATACAGAGGTATTCAATTTAAACAAAGCCCAAGAGATTGTCCACATTCTTTAGTTGTGGGACTTTTATATTAAATGTTGCATTCCATTTAAAAGTGTCATTCACACATTTAACCCACGAACATTTGTAGACACTCAGCTTATCCATTAAAAACATGATTTCAGAAATTGGGACTATGTTATTGTTTCACAAACACTAAACACTTTTGTGTTGGAGGTAATAGTTTAAAACATCAGTTTGCCAAGGGAAGACATTTTCCTGGTAATCCCATTAAAAATTAATTTCAGCCATGCCTCAATTCCAGGCAGTTATTTGTTTCATTGCCCAAAATAATTGATTGTACAATGTGCCAGTAAGTTGCATTAAACAACCTCACACCTTCTCTTTCACAGGTTTTTCATCAACAACTTTTTTAGATTCGTTGTGTTGTTGACACCACTTTATCATCCACACCTTGTAACTAGGTAGTAAGAGTAACTAGGAAGTATGAAAGCCGTCCATTTACAAAGTATTCTTAAAAGTATAAGAATTGCTTTTTGTATTTTGAAATAGAAGGGTAAGCTTTGATGTTCAGTGATGCCAAAGGAAATTAAGTTTCCCAAAGAAAGTGGCTCCTGCGTGTTAGGTCCACCCATAGAGAGAGGATTTGTGAATTTCAATGGCCGACGGGCCAGGCACGTGCTGCACACTCTCATGTCACCCTCACCATCCTCTGACATTGTCTCCCACTGCAGAGCTGCTGAATGACATCGCTGTAGGTGGGACCTCAAACTAGCATCTCAGGCTAGTCTCAAGTTAAAATTTGAGAACCACTAACCTGTATTAACATGTACGATCAGCACCGTTCAACAGATGCAACAAAAGGAGATTCAGGGAAGTTAAGTAATTTACTTAAGGTCCATATGACTGCAGTGCCTATTGCCTCTCAAGACTATATATAAAGTTTGCTTTAAAATCTCAGTCTCCTTTTGCGAAATTACACACAACTAACGCCCTGTTTTTCAAACTTAGCCTTTCTAACTAAATCCTTGATGGCCATCTCTGCGGGTCTGTTTTGTCCCTTCTCTGCAACTGTCTGTTTTGACTCAACCCTCTCAGCCTTTTTCTATGATGTCACCCTCTGTGTTTCCATGGTTTGAGCTTCCCATTTCACAGACTTACGAAATACACTTTCTCGGACAGCCCAGGACCTAATTCTTTCAAGCACTCAGAATTGTGTGGTAGCTCACCAGAAACTGTTCCTGTGTCTAACATTTGGTATGAACCTGCCCAGGGAAGTAATCCTGGGGCTGGCCTCCCCACCTAACACCAGGACTCCCTCAGACCCAAAAGTCCAGGATGCTACTGATTTCCAGGAAACTAAGGTGTCCTCCACCACACACACACACACACACACACACACACACACACACACACCTCTCATCCACTGAGTGACTGTTGGGGTTAGTTCTTACAGACATCTTGGAGTTAGGCATACCCATATGCCGCTTATCTGTGGTGACCATGCTGATGTGACTCCAGGAAGTAGCCTCCCAATCTTCTTTGTTCTCACCTTCCCCAGCTCAACCTTCCCTCTACCCCTCTTAACATTTTTCCCCCGCGCTTGCTGGGACCCGCCTTCCTGGGTAAATGAGCATCAGTGTTCTCAGTCTATTCATTGCACTTGCCTCCCCTTCTGACTATGCCCTGAGCACATTGCTTTTCCTGCCACCCTCTCACGTGGAGGCTTCACGTTCTCCTGATGGTTCCCAGGATTTAGACTTCTCCTGGTCCCTTAATGGCCCCGCATAATGTGACTCCTGCCTATGTATGAAAACCCTACTTCCTCAGGGTTCATGCTAGGTGTCTTGGCCTCTTTGTCATTTAACATACTTTCCTTTCATCTGAGGAAGATTTGGCACCAGGCTCACTGCTCTACCCTAAGGCCTGACATCCATGACAACTTCAGTGTCTCAGTGACCCAGAGAGCCAACGTCCAATCAAACACCAAAGCCTGTCCTTTCCTATCAGTCTTTTTCCTGCCCCATGTCTGAACTACTCGCCCCTCTCCTCCCCCTTCCGCATGGTGGGCACCTGAGAGCCTTCAGGCATGGGTGCCACTTCCATAAAGAAGACAACCTAAGGACACATTATCTAGTGGGTCTCTCCACTAATCTGTATCATTGCACTTTATTTTTTTTCTTCACGGCATCTCTCACAATGTACAATTATGTATCTGCTGGTTTATTTTATTATCATCTGTCTCTTCCACCAATCTGTATGTTCCATGAGGACAGGGGACCTGTCAATTTCATTTTCTATCACAGTCCCAGCACCTAGAATAATGCTTGGCACACAGACGCTCCAGAAATATTTATTAAATGAATAAATAAATAAATGAATGAACAACTGTTAGTTCTGTACTTTGGAAAGAGAGAGTTCCCACTGGCTTGTGGTTTCTCCATGAGTAGAGGTTGGCAAGGAAACTTTCGCTGCTTCAGCAGAGCTGGGTCTAAGGGAACCAGTATCGTGAACAGACCACGTAGATCATTTTTATGCTTTAATAAAGTTAAGAAAACAGCACTAGGAAAAGGCCTTCACCCACACACTGAATGCTGACCTGAGGCTAGAGAAACTTTGTGCTACAGTCGGGAAGGTGAATCATACTGGGGTTTTGTGGGATTCCCCAGCACTGATGCAAGCTTTTAGAGAAGCTTTCAGAGAAGAGCCCCGATTGCTCAGGTAATAAGTGGAAACCAAGGGAAAGGAGACTCCTGAAATATTGTAGAGACTGAAAAGCATAAGTTAATTTTAATTGATTATTAGTTTTCTGTTCAATAAGGATTTAGGACAGGAGAATTTCAGATTCTCTTGAAGACAAAGGCAATTCTTAGATTGCCTCTGTTGCCTTAACCAGGGGAATACTATTGAACATCCTCAATGGCAGCACATTTCATACTTTGAAGATGGATTTGGTTCTCAGAGATACTCAAATACCACCGGAATCAAGTTTCATCTAGGTGGCAAGTCTGGGAAATATTGTTCTGGAATTATGGACCTTAATCCCCCTTTCTCCCACCCCCGAAGGAGGAGCTCATGAAGGGATGACTTCTCAAGATGACCTCTGGCGCTAAACAGGACGCTTTGCACCTTCTCTCTCGTCCACAGAGGGAGACTTCACTTCATTTTTTCTCTACCACCTTGATTCCTAAGCGCTGTGTCCTTTGTCTCTGCATTGAGCTCCCTGGAGGTCACTTGGGTGCTTGCTGTGGGCCAGGGATGCGGAGGGTCTAGTTCTAAAGCTCTTTCAAAGCTTCCAAGAACCCAGAAGAATATTCAACTAGTTTTGTCCTCCAGGCTCCTCATGATAGAATGGAGGGGTGGCGACGAAAAGAGGGGCATTGCACCTGTAGTTTAGAATCCTCGTCCCTAGAAGCTTATACAACTGCAGGGGTTCACCCACCAGGCCTTTGGGTGTCCTCATGTGGGTGCTAAAATAGCAGAGAATGTCCCACCCAGAATCCCCCTTCCTCTCTCCCCACCATCCCTGTCCCCACCTCCATTACCACATAAGTCCCTGCTATTCTTACCTCATAGCCCATCTCTGCTGCTAAGATGGGTAAGGAAAACACAGGCATTCTGGGATTGGAGGAGGGGAGGAAAGAATTGCAATTGCCCTGCTTTTGTTTTCTGTTTGTTTTGTTTTTTAATTTATTGACTTCTATTTTTTTTTTTTTTTTAATCCGACATCTTGCATTGTGAGGATTAATATTCTACGGCTACATCTCTGGGTCTACATTCAGATTGATACTCTTCCTGCTAGTATGATTTGTGGGCCTTTGGGACCTAAAAGAGCATCTGTCTCCTTTTAAAACCTGGAGTAATATTACAATGTCCCTGTTTATTAATTTGCCTTGACACAAGTCATGTATGATTCCCTCTTCCCAATTTCCTATTTTTCTCACCCTCTGACATCAGGCAAAGACATGTTATAAATGATGGTGGACTGTACTAAACTATTGCTTTTGGTAGGTTAAGTAGGTGTAGGTGTGAAGACCTAACTGTCATTTCTCACACCACCTATGTGAAAGAGCTATGTATCTATAGAAGCATCTTCTATGTTCCAAACAAAGGACAGATATGCAAACTAGTGGACCTAGTGTTACCATGGAAACAGTCTCCATGTGTACGCTTGGGTGGTCATACACATCATACACAGAAGGGCGATGGCCTGGGGCATTCTCTCTATAATAACCCTGGGAATCTCTGGCCACACTGAGTATCACTTAGGGTAGACTACATTGATCTAACAAATAGACCGGTAAGGTGATGGGAGTTTCCATCTTCCTCTCCTAACAGTCCAGGACAGATGCCCCAGGGCCAGAACTGGGAGGGAATCCGCTGTGGTGGCTCCACGATCTTCAAAGTACAGGAAGGGAAAGGCTGGGAGGCCTCCTTTGGGAGATGTTACAGCCCAGGCATGGAAGTGACTTGCCTCACATAGGCTCACATTGTTTTGGCTAGAACGTGGTCCTGTGGCCTTCCCTAAAGCAAAGGAAGCTGCGGAATGTCAGCCAGCTGCGCACCCAGGAAGAAGAGGCAAATAAATTTTGGTGGCCTGCCAGCAGCCTCCACCATGCCATGGCAGAGTTTCTTTCAGACTGAGTCGAGTCAGATGAGAAGCTCTGAACTGTTCTTTGGAGCAGCGTCAGCATACACGCGTGTTTCAGGCTGCGATGGATCAGGTGGGAAGTCCTGAACTGACAGTCACTGGCACAACTCCCTCTTGGTTCTTGGCGGCTGCAGCTGCTGTGTCCTGCTTTGACCACCTTCCGTGATTCCGGGCTCAGCTGGACTCCAGCTCCTTCCGCTGGTCTCCCCCTGTGCCCCACTCCCAGTCAGGATGGCCCTGCCTCAGGCTCACGGTCACTCCTTACTACCAGGATCTGCCAACCGAATTTCCTGGTTCCTTATTCAGCTGAGTGCTGGACTCCTTGCCTTTTGGCTCATGTGTCTCGTGAGTCCACTTCTGTTCCTCCTACTGTGGACAACAGAATGGGGGCTCTGAGCCCTTGTCCTGACGCCCAGGCCCAGGCCACTGCCATTTATGGTCTCCCCTTGGCTTTAACACTTTTGTCTCTTCTTTTGTTCTCTCGTCTCCATGTGACCTCCCTCCTGGTTGACTGCTGTGTGGCCTCCTTGAAGCTGTGCCTTTCACACTTGAAGACACTCAACTTTGGGCTTCCCCAAACTCAAGACTGTACCTGCGTTAGGGACCTGGGGCCTCACCCTCTTGTCTCACCTTCTCTTCCTTGGGAGGAGCTCTCCAGCTGGAAATCTTCTGCGGCTCAGACAATTCCGAAAACATATAGACATAAGATACACTCAGTCAGAACCATTCACTTGTCACTTAACACATATGTCAACAGCCTTGTAATGGTGGAAATTTGTATGGAGGTGATCTGGCACCCCTTTCCCCACCTCAGTTAGAAACCCTTGGTCTATATTTAATGAATATCTTATTATCTCCTAAGTATTGTGGCACATATATACTTCCTAGTTTACGCCACAGTACCTAGCAGAAACTAATAAGCACTCACTAAGTTCTATCAATACTAGACTTTCCTTCATCCGTTTGTTAATTTAAGGGAAAATTTAATAGTGAAGATTTAGATGATTCAAAATGTTGGCTACTCAACCCTTAAAAAAATATTATAAATGAAGCAATGATAGACAGTAAAAAAAAAAAAAAGCTGAATATATAGCACTACTGAGGAAGATCATACCAAAAATGAAAGAGAAAAGCAGTGTAAAGACTAATATACCAGAACAATGTAAAGCTAGATATTTACGATGCTATTGTGAAGTTTGCTTTGTCATTGTACTTATAATGTGGCTTGGCCATGTTTTTAACAGCAATATAATTACATTTTGAAGTGAGGATCTGTTTTGATAAAAATATGGTAGCTATAAAGAGAAATATCATGTATGTAGGCTAAAAGTTGGCCTGACCAAGAAATTCTTTAGATACTCATTTATTTATATCTTTTGGCTAAATGGACCCGGAGAAGGAATTGTAAGTTATGGAATTATAGTCAAAATTTGAAGAGGAAGATCTGTTAGGTAGGAAATAGATTCTTCTTTACAGAACCCAACTTAGGTGAAATAAGGGAAGAAAACTGATGGATGGTTTAAAAGGAAATGTTTGACTGAAGCCTGCCTGCTGTACCCATAGCTACCTGCCCACAAGAATGTAGCTCCTTGGTGACAGCTGCACTAATTATAGAAAAACAAGTTGACTCGAAGATGAATATGTAAATTTGCATTGACTGAGGATCCTGTTGGAGCATTGAGGAATTTTGATTGTTAAAAATAAACCTAGAATTTTCTTACATTTAAAAGCAATTAAAAGATGGATAATTTGCTATAGTCTTAGAATGACATCTGGATCAGCCAAAATAACTTATTAACGTTACTGTAAATTACTTGTAAGTAACAGCCATTTTGTGGATTTGAGAGGAAGTATAAAGTATGTTTTAAACTGTACGTTTATATTTTATTTTTTATTTATAAAAAGAATGAAAGTTACCAGATAGGACACATTTTTCATAAATCCTCGCTGTTAAAACAGAAGCTTGAAACTTTCTCTGCTCTGTTTCTAGCAGTTTTCTTATTTTAGAATATAAACCTAGCTTAAAGGCAGAGGATTATAAAACAATAAAGACTGGAAAGCCACTCATTCTTCTAAAAGAAAAGCTTTTTGTTTGTGTTCAAAGATGGGCCACTGACATCAATACCTCAATAACAATGCTTAACATGATTTGTTACAAATTTAGAAATTTGATAAACTCAGATTTAGTGACTCAGATGTTAGTGAAAGCAAATGAAACTTGTATTTAAAATGTTTCTTAGTGAGACATTTACTCAACACTTAATTTAGCATGCTATAATTTTAAATGAATCTTTTTCCCTACTCAGACACATTGGAAATGCAGCTAAATTGTTTCAGTCGCCCACTCACTAAACAACAACAAAATGACTGATTACTTGCAACATATCAGGAAGGTGAAGGGTCTACCAATAAGGCAGCACAATTCACAGGGAGGGTTTCTTTCTCCCCAGCATCATAGCACTTGGAATAAGTGGGGAAAGCACTGTTCTGTTAGGATCAGAAACCTGTGCGAATATAAAATGCCCTGTGTTTATTACCACTCTTGATTCCCAAGTATGGTATATTTTAATAATCTACAATGTAGAAGGGAATACCCCAGCCTTTTCCCAAATTCAGATCTCTCACGATTTGTATGTATTGAAAACCCCTGTGCAAACAGACAAAGGACAGCTTGAGGATACCCAAATGTTCATATTTAGCACTAACATACCACTTGCATCTGTAACGTGCCTTACAAACATTACCTAATTAAGAGGAGCAACACCCCTGCAAGGAATTTTAGCAGGATGCAAAAATGAAAACCTACAAGCAAGACTGCCAGTATGCATAAATCATGAAGTGTTAAATCAACATGACCTGAAAACCAGCAGGACGCCCTTCCCCATTTTCTTGCCCAGTCTTTTGGGAAAAGCAGAAGTTAGGTTTTATGCTAAGTGATAGTGGCTTTTCCGGGCGAGGTGATGCCTGGGTGGGGGTGAGTGGCAGGATGGTGATAAAAGTTCTGAGTATCACATTTACAAAGGGGAAATGTTCTACTAACTCAGAGAAGGGACTTCAAGAATACAACCCTTTTAGAAGTACCTCAGAGAATAGAAAATCAATACAGTGTTTAATTAATCTACTGCAGATTGACTTCACATAAATGAGCCTCACCAGGAAAGTGCCACGCTGGGAAACCTGACAGTGCACAGCTGGAGAGTCTAGGAGGGCAGCCAGTGGCCTGAAATAAAATCTGCATTTTTTGCACTTTTAGGGGTTGGGGAGAGCATCGTGACTGCCCTGTGATCTGACTGCACAGGCTTTGTTCACTTGCTCTGTGAAAGCAGTCTCAACAGGTAATGGCATTACACAACACAGAGTGGAACAGTTCAGAAGCTTTTAGAAGACGAAATGGCATGTGGGTCCGAAGAATCTTGCGTTCAGGGCTTTGGATGAAGAAGGCTGCTGTTCTAACTAATTCTGTAACCCAAGTCTCTGTTTCTTCTTCTTTATTTGGTTCAATAATCTCTATCTCAAAGTGGTGCCAGAAAATGAAATGAAATAGACATAAAAGTGCTTAAGCGTGGAGTAAGATACTCAGTAAACTGGGTAGTTCTCTTCGTAACTATCTCAGGTGTGCTGCAGATATGAAGCAGGTCCAGTTCTGTGTCAACCCCGGGATGTCTGCACTGTTAGAAGCAATTCTAAAGTCAGGGTGCATCTCAGATGCCCTCTAATACCCTGAGTTGCACTGTCCAACCCGGCGGCCATAAGCCACGTGTGCTATTGAGAACTCGCAATGTACTAGTTCAAGTTGAGATGAGCTGTCCCTGTAAAACACACACCAGATTTTGAAGATTTAGTTTAAAAAAAAAAGACATGTAAAATATTTTATTAATATTTTTTATATTTATTACATATTGAGATGAGAATATTTTAAACATTGGATTAAATAAAATATATTAAATTTAATTCTACCCCTTCTTACGTTTTAAAATTGTGGCCGTGGAAGACCTAAAGTAACATACAGAGCTCACATTTGTGGTTCACATTTACATTTATATCTTTAAAAATAAATAAATAAAAGCTTATTTTTTTAATTACAAAAAATCAATTTGGCAATCATAGGAAAAAACAAAGTCACTTGTCTATTAGTAGAATTTAAAAGACTTCTTAGCAAGAATATTCATCATCAGTATTAACAAAATTAGTGGTCCTCACAGGATGAAATTGTTAATGTTCAAAGTTAGTGGTGAGCCACATCTCCTTAGATTCCGACTACTCAGTGAAAAGGATTTAAGTAAGCAAGGATATGGCCATCATACGTGTGTTCCTAAAGAGTCTTACCTTCCTGCAAATCCTTTTCCTTCATCGTGACTGGACGTCACCCATATTTATGTTTCTATTGGACAGTGTTGTCCTAGAACGCATTTGTCAAATGTCTCAGATCACATACTTTATCAATTTTAAAAAGTTTGAGAATGCACCCCCAAAATATGTAAGTTTTTTGTTTATAAGTATACTTTCTATACATTAGACAACACTCAAAAATAAAAGCAAACATATGAATAGAAGTCCTCATATCTTCTTCCCTCACCCCAATTTCCCTCACCCACGTGTACTTCTGATATGTGCACATACATGTACCTCTGGAAACTGCTACTTTACAATTGGCTGTCAATAAGGCAAAGGGTCCATTTATCACACTCCTTTAGGGAATAAGGGAACTGGGTGATTATAATTGGATAGAAACAAAATTACCATAAAAATTGTAACAATACACAGATTACACAAGTACAACCTGAAGTGAAATATTACAATGTAACACCGTGAGTTAAAAAAAAGGCTAACAGTAGGCTGTCCTGGCAGAATTTTGTTGGAGGGTGGGCAGTGAGGAGGGGCCACGTGAGAGGCAATGAGCTCTAGTCCGGAGGCTAGATCTCTTCATAGAGTTTACAGAACGTTGGAAAGATATCAACTGTTTGAATCAAAGGTGATGGGGGAGGGCCTACATCACGCCCTAGGTGCTCTTTGGTACGGTCTCTCACAACCACCACCTACAGTAAAGAGGGATAGGCTCTGGGTTTCTAAATGTTTATAAGAGAAGGGGGAAAGGAAAGCTCCAGGAAAAAAAGGAAGTGGAGAAAGAGCCCTTACCTATGTTTTCAGCTTCTGTGAGCGGTGGCATGGAGTCCACTCCATGTGGGGCCCCAAGAGGTGACAAGACCTTTCTGATGAGAGGTGTTGAGAGAAGTGAAGATCTGAGGGCAGCAGTGAAAGACTCCTCTGCCCAGGTTTGGTCCAAGAACTGAAGACTGTAGGCTTGGGTGAGGTGTGGGGGCCTACATGCATCAGAGACCAGAGGACCCTCTCCATATATTCTAGAATACACGAGACCATCTGGATCTCTTGCATGACCTTAGGGAGGGGGAGAAATCCAAATCATGACTGAAATTCATTTCCTGGCAGCAGAATTATTTGAATTAGAGAGACATAGAAATGTGACAAGTTTTAATAAAACATTTCTTAATAAATATACATAGATACATCATTTAAAACATCAAATAGAAATGCAAATAGAAGCCCCTTGTCCCACCTCTCACTCCAGATTCCCACGTCCCAGGAACAACCACCTTCAACTTTTTAAGCTGTTTCTTCTCACATGTACCCCCATAATACTAAATAAGGTATTTTTACTATTTCTGAAGTTTTTGAGTTTTATATATTATCTAAGGACTTCTTACTATGCAAAATTAAAGTTCAACTCTCTCTCTCTTTCTCTCTCTCTCACATACACACATACACATACTTTACCCCTCCTTTCAATATAGTTATATCACAATTTTGGTTATTAATAGATTATTTACATTACTATGACTATGGCAATTTTATTCACGCAGAGCCAGGTGAGGTATTATGATTTTCCTTTTTTGAATAACTTTGGTTTTTTTAGAGTTAATCAGTACCTTAAATTTTTTTTGTTTATTTTTTTATTCACCTGTTTATCGCTCATTCTTCTTCAGACTTTCTCACTGCACAGTAAGGCTCGCTCAGTATGTTCAGACATTAGGAAATGTGTCATTTTTCTGTCCTTTCTCATCCTCCTGCACTAATCTGGACTGGAACATGTTCGTCAGCCTGGGGCTTCCCTTTCCCATCAGTCTTGCATTTCCCTTTGTCCTTGTCTCTTGCAATTATTTTGTTCTTGTGGGTTCATGGTTACTTTATTCATTTACTTCCCTTTATATGAGGGTTAAGGAAGGTATAGGTGTTATTTTTTTAGGAGGGCTGCATATTGGGTAGTGGGAACATGACATTTTCTAACCTTAGTCTTGTAGAATAAAAGTCATAGCAGCCTCATACTAGGAATAGCAGCATCTGAAAACCATGACCAGTGCAACACCAATGACAAGCTGACGAGAAATGCCTCTACCACATGGAGCTGACTCCCACCATCTACATGACACTTGGACTTCATGGTAGAATGTAGAGTCCTCTTAAACTCCAGTCACAACATTAATTTTGTTCTATAAAATGCCAGACTTAAGTAACTCAGAAAAATCATTTTGTAAGTTCTGGAAAGTAGCTCCTAGTCATATGGGAAAGTAAACACTCATATGATTGTGTGTCATTCATCACCAAGATCCAAAGCAATGCCTATTGCCAAAAGTGGAGCATTTTGAGCATAAACAAACTATAATGGATTGAGATATGGAAAATATGCTTAAATCCTTGAGTTCTTAAAGACACACACAAAATAAACAAAACCAAAAAAACACCACAAAACTCCTTGATCGTCTTTGGAGGATGCTCACTATTCTGAAAACTGGTAAATAAAAGTAAAGAATCAAACATCCTGCCTTTTCTGAAAAAACAAAACAAAACAAAACGACTATAACTAAAGGTAACCAATAGATGGTAAGGGAGAGTTCTTTAAAAAAAAAAAAAGAAAGAAAAAAAAGATTTCCAGCTAATAAATGAGGAAGGAATAAATTATATTGCAACCTCTAATGAAATAATGGATCTAGACAATGATCATCAATGGCTACTGAAAACTTTTGCTGAAAATTGACAAGGAACTTTATAAGAGATAGATCAGGCTGGCAACACCTGAGAACACTGACCAATCTTAATATTACAAAAAAGAGAAACAAGCAGACATTGTGTATCCTATGTGATATAAATAGCAAGTATACAACACTGCTAATAAAATACTCTTGACAACAAATCACACATGATCTGATCAAGTCTCTAGATTTTACTACCACACAAAGAAAACTAGAGGGAGCAGCAACATGGTAAATTGACATAATGGAGATGCAGTCAACAAAATCATCAAAAATCAGACTATAGGAAACTACAGGACAAATGACACCGTTTCTTCCACAAATAACTTGCAAGGAAAAAGGAGTAACTACAGATTAAGAGACTCCAGAAACACACCCAAGTATAGAAAGTAGATTTTGATTCAAACACACCAACTATAAAAACAAGCAAAACTAAATGAGACAACTGACTAAACTTGATGTGAACACTAATTAAATATTTGATAATATTAAGGAATTATTATTAATTATTTAAGATATGACACTACTTTGTGATTGTGTCTTAAAAAGACTTCTTGTTGTTTGGAGACATATTCCAAAGTAAAGAGAGGCTTGCTTCACCTGCCTTCTTTGTCCCACAAACTGTTATCCCAACAGGGTTGGTTGGCTCTCTTTACAACAGTCAGAAAGCTAGTGGAGGTGCCTGCTCTGTGTGGGCTCTTGAAGTCAACCTAGGTCGTCAGAGCCAAAGAAGATCCAAGGGCGCTGGCCACTATGAATGGTTGTAACTGCTGAGTGTGAAAATGTGTCAGGGAGTGGTGAGGTCATGGTAAATGGAAGAACACATGCTCTATCTGAAGGCATTCAAATCCAATGATAAGGGGGTGGGGAGGGCGGAAGCTAGTGAACCCTGGACACCAAAGCGAGCACAGCTCCAGGCTATATCTTTTAGCCAAATTCACGATCCCTGCAGTAGACCTAAACCTATACTTGAGCTAAATCTAGACTTTTCTTGGAAGCACAACTTTTGGCCATATTGATTACTATCTGTAGAGAATTCCAGTACCTAGTCAGAGTGGATTAAGAAATGTGTATCAAACTGACAAAGCAAGAATGTGTAGGAAATGCACTACCAGGAAAAAGGCAGTCCCTTGGGGAGCCTGACTGTGTTGACTTAATGATAAGAATCTGTACACCACGGGTGTCAGCGTGCTCAGGAAATACATCCTACTGGAGAGTCAGAAGTGCCCCAGTCAGGACTATGGTCACATCGATTGGCTCCAAAGGGCATTCTGTATACCTCCAGGCAAAGGGCATTGCTAGACTTCCCAGTCACCAGAGACTTTCCTGGACCCTGAAAGGGAATACAGGGGTGGGGCTTCAGGGCCTAAGAAAGAGGCAAGAAACCTACTTCTTCTGTCCTCCCTGTGATTGGTTGATTTTTATTCAATTTAAAAATAATTCTGAGATCCTTCCTAAATACTAAAGAAAGTATCAGAATGTGGTAGGAAACTGTTACCAAAAAACAGGATTTTTGCTGTGTTGAAGTATCTTGTTCACCAGATAGGATTATTCATTTATTTGGAGGCAGGAAGGCTGACAGCATCAACTTCTGCATTGCCAAGAACAAATACTTATTGGGAATACTACATAAAGAACCTATATACCAAGCCCTGTGGGGGACATAGACTCTAATAAGATGCACTTCCTGCCCTACCAGACCTTACAATACAGATGAAGATCTAAGACAGTAAAATTACATCCTGGGACATAATGTATAAGATTCTAAAAGGCTGAGATAAACACAGCATTGCAGAAGGTCTGGGAATTGATTCCAGCTTGGGAAGGGTGACCTGAAATTCAGTAGGTGTTAAGGGGATAGAGAGCCTTCTTTTTATCTAATTCTTTCATTGTTTATTAGTTGTTTCCAGTGCCTGTTTGTCTGCATTCCCTCCAAAAAACTGCCTCGCTCAAAGGCTCTTCTAGGCAGTCATGTTTTAATGTGCACAGCCCCCTGTTGCAGCAGGTTAGGCAAGAGGTGGTTACCTGACCCACGATTGTCACTCCCAGGTGTGGCCTGATCAGCATAGTATGGCTTAAAAAGACATTCTGAGCCCATGAGAGTCTCCTTCTTCACGATTTAAATGTAGAAACAAGGAAAGAGCTCACGTGAAAGGATGCCACATGTAAGTCAAAGTTATGAAGAAGGTGGTATCAGGCTCCCTAGGAGCGAGAGAGGACTTTCTGGTTCTGGTTACAGGTCTTCCTATAATCTTTCACCTCTAAGTGACTTGATGTAGATGGAATGGATATCTGTTCCTGAACCAAGTTATCTAATTAAATTATATGGGTGTAATGAATGGAACTAGTAACAGGTCTTGTTTCTCTGTCTCTCTCTCTCTCTCTCTCTCTCTCTCAGCTCTGACACTCTTGGTACAAATACCTTGAAAGTCACCTTAGTGTTTATAAGGTGGTTATTGCCCTTACTTTTGTAAGAGGAATCAACAAATGGCATAAGTTAACTAGAACTTCCAGTTTCTGTTTCTCTTACCTCCAACTTCTCTCCCTCCCTCCCTCTTTGTGTCATGGATGAAATGAAAGCAATGAGAAATTAAAGATGGGAAATAAAATCAAACTAGGTATAGATAGAGTCAACACACAACTGTAGCTGGAGGTAATCTACAAATTTGATTCTGAAGTCTTAAGGAGCTGGGGGAAAACATGGTTAGTAACAATTTTTTAGTATTTGCAAGACAGAGGCAAAGTAGTTGTTACCCAACAGAAAATTCTCTCTTGTGTCCTCATAAAACATTGCTATATGATATGTAGTAAAGTTGTTAATAGAGTAAATCCTAAGGCTGTGATTGGGAAAGAAATTTTTTTCCTTTATTCTTTTGTTTTTATTGTATCTATATGAGAAGATAAATAAATGTTAGTTGAATCTATTGTGGTAATCATTTCACAATATATACAAATCGAACCATATGCTCTATGCATTAAACTTACATATTTCAATTATTTCTCAATAAAACTGAAAACAAAATTTTAAAGTTAGTTATAGGATTTAAGGGTCACTAAAGATTCTATCTGTCCCGCTACCTTTCTGGCATAGTGTTTGGAATTCCCATATTTTATTTCCATTAATATCCAGGTTAAAGTGAAAATGTATTATTTAGATAGGAATAAACATTATTATTATTATCATTATAATTAATCTCCAAACCTCACAACAATGCCTCAAGTTAGACAATATTATCCCCATTTATCAGATGAGAAAACTGATATTCTGGGTTTATCTGAAAGCTTTGCTACAGATTGTTCATCTAGCAGAATCCTATTATAATCGTACATAAGATAAAGAAACTCTGATTTAAGGAGGATGTAGAAGAAAGACCTTTCTGTAGAAGGTCTTTCTGTAGAAGTAGCAGAAAAACCTTCTATATTTCTAGGATGTAGAAATAGAGTGTATTCATTGTACAGCTCACGGTGGGAAAGCTCAGGTAAAGGACCAATGTAGGTTGTATTGGGCCACCAAATGGTAGAGTGAGAATTGTAGTGGCCTCCCATGGGTTTGGCTGCCCAGCTCTGTGTCTTTTACTGGCTCCGGTCCCACCCTCTGAACCACAATGGCCACAGCAGCAAGGCTTCATGCAGCTGTGTTTGACTTTGCCCCTAATCATAGCCAGTTGGACCAGGAATAGACACCTGAGCCAAGCTGGGCCAATGAGCATTTCCTAGAGATGTTTGGAATGAGCACGGAAAGAGTCTAGCCTCAGCCTGACTAGTGTATTGAATGGAGGAAATATGATCTCACGAGTACTGGAGGTCATACTTGCTGTATCTTGGAGTGGAAAAGCAGTATAAGCCAGTCTGCAGAGAGAAACCAAAATGAGGCAGATGCAAAGAGTGGAGCAGAGAAGTGCTGATAAGACTCAAGTCTTAAGTTCCAGTTTGCTTCCAGGCTGAGCTGTATTCCTGTCCTCAGATTCAACTGCAACCTTGAACTAGTCAAGGTTGACTTAGCTTGAGCTTGTCAGAGTGGGTTTCGGTTACTTGCCACCAAAAGAGTCAGGAAGAAGTGGAAGGATGGGGTAGTAGCAGAAAGACCTGCCCACTTCAATTTTACATATCACTTGACTTAGGTATAACTGACAAATCTCAGTAGCATTGGATTTCTCAACCAAAACCAAAACCAAAAACAAAACAAAACTCAGTGAAACTCCCCATCTTTTTTTGTTTTTGACATGTAAAATATTTAAGGATCCTCTCGCTTGTTTTAAATATAGCTGTCTCTAGGTCAGTGTTGTTCAATAAAACTCTCTACAATGATAGATTTGTTCTACATCTATGTTATCCAATAGGAAGCCCCTCGCTACATGTGGCTGTTGAGCACTTGCATGGTGGCTAGTGAAACTAAGAAACCAACTTTTAAATTTTATTTAACTTTAATAGATTTAAATTTAAAAAGCCACCATATGAAGCTAGTCGCTACCATATTGGACAGCAGAGCTCTCTAATTATTGAAACTAGGTTTTCTCCTGTGACAAGATACAAATAGTAAAACTGGTTTGCAGTGTTACTATGAGAATCATAAGAACACTGGGAGTAGTGCAAAAACACTAGGGAGCATCTATATAGTGCCTGACACAGTCATTGTAAACTATATCCCTACCTCCCACTCAACGCAATAACTTGGGAAAAGTGTATTCGGATGGATAAAGAATAATGAGAATTACCTGTGAAACAAACAAAAAGAAAGAAAGGAACAAAGAAGGGAAGGAAGAAAGGAGGTATAATGCAGGGTCTCAACTCCTGTTCCCCGCACAGGAATGCAGGATATGGTGAGGCCAAAAAGGAACAACAATGGAGCTATAGATAGGGGAGTCATACTACTATATTCTCGATGGTGGCCGGTGGAGACACAGGGAGCAAACATCCAGTACCCCAACAAGGGGTCTTCCTGCACCGCAGTCTCGCTGGCAGCTGGGGAGACACAGGAAGTAGGATCAACACGATCCACAATCCGCTGTCCACTTCTCTGCCAACCAACACCCCTTCTCCCCCCACCAGCGTAGCCACGGCAGTTATGTTAGTGGCTAACGGTTAACTGGTTACAGCTGATGGCCATCTTATCACAACTGACGGCCGTCTGCAACCTGAGCCAGCACTTTTCTATGGAAAGGTCGAGAGCCTGGAAACTGCTCTCTGAGACTCCGTTCCTACAGAGGAAAGCAGGAAGAGGCAAAGTGACTTTGAAGAGATAAAATGCTTCTCTGGTCAGAGTAAAATTTAACTGATTGCATTAATAAGTCTACAAAATACATGTGTTCCTCAGAAGGCATAACTGATCAGCAAGATTAGCAAGGCTGTTTCCATTGTGGAGATGAAATGAATCAGCCTCAAGGTATCCAGTAAGCAAATTATGTATTTAACCTCCCCTATGCTGATTTTTTATCCATGAAAACGCACAGCATGCGCGTTGTAGTGCACACAGGTGCTGTGAGTGTGGTTAAACTGAACCTGCTCATAGACTAGATCTGATCTTATTTGTTGACAACCTTCAAGGCAAAGAGCCAGTTTCTAACTAACTCAGATAACATCAGCCTATCAGTTCCTGGCAGACAGTCAAATGACCTCCCCACACACTCCCTGACCTGTCCCAGGAATTTGTCTTCAAAATACTATTTCCTAAAGTAGGATCAGGAGAAACTCTAGGGCTCCTCCACGGATTCTGGCAGGGCCCAATAAGAAGAGAAGGATCAGGGGGGTCAGGAATGGAAGACTCTGAGACAAATGGAGTTAATTAAAAACGATGGATAGTAGGGCCCGCCCAGTGGCTCAGGCGGTTAGAGCTCCATGCTCCTAACTCCGAAGGCTTCTGGTTCAATTCCCACGTTCGATTCCCACATGGGCTAGTGGGCTGTCAACCACAGGGCTGCCACTTCAATTCCTTGAGTCCCGCAAGGTATGGTGGGCTCTGCCCTCTGCAACTAAAATTGAACACTGCACCTTGAGCTGAGCTGCCGCTGAGCTCCCAGGTGGCTCAGTTGGTTGGAGTGTGTCCCTCTCAACCACAAGGTTGCTGGTTCAACTCCCGCAAGGGATGGTGGGCTGCACCCCCTGCAACTAGCAACGGCAACTGGACCTGGAGCTGAGCTGCGCCCTCCACAACTAAGACTGAAAGGACAACAACTTGAAGCTGAACAGCACCCTCCACAACTAAGATTGAAAGGACAACAACTTGACTTGGAAAAAAGTCCTGGAAGTACACACTGTTCCCCAATAAAATCCCCAATAAAGTCCTGTTCTCCTTCCCCAATAAAAAAACCTAAGAAACAAAACAAAACAAATGATGGATAATAGAAAAAGCAAGGGCCAGCAGCATTCTTGTTTGGCTAGTATAAGGGAGACAGAGTACCTACAGTATCCTCTCTAAGAAAGCTGTCTGATGAGACCCAGAACTGACTTACTGAAACAAAGAGTAGTATAACCAATTTTTTATAGAAAAATATTTTTTAAATAGGAAACTTTTAATTTTGATTTCCTGCCACCCCAAAAGTACCCACGAAGTCCCCAAAGCAATGTTTCTCAAAGTGGGATTCACCAAGTATCTACATCAGAGTTATCTGAGGAGTTTGTTAAAAACATAGATTCTTGGGTCCCAGAGCTACCAGATTAGAATCTCAGGGGCTGGAATGCAGGAATCGGAACTTTGAATAAATTTGCAGGTACTTTGCTTTCCCGCATTTGAGAAGCTTGACACCACAGGAAGTATAAAGAAAAGGGAGAAGGAAGAATTCTCCTAGCTGAGTGACTAGGAACTATGGCAGCAGGATCACTCAGACCCGTCACTTGGGCAGGCAGGACAGAGCACAAATGCAGACCCAACTTTCCAAACTTTGTCAGCTGTTCCACCACCCTGAGAGCAGTTTGGTTTTTTTAAAAAAAATCTTAGTGAAATTTGCAAAATTAAGTAAAAAAGAGCCCCTGGAATTTTCTTTCTCCCCGTCTCTCTTGGCTTCCAGCCTGTCTAGCAGCAGTCAAGCTGTCCTAACTTTTTCTTGAAGTCAAAAGAGATATGACTATTTCCCAAAATAGAATTAAAATTCTTTCATAAACGATTTCACAGAAAACCAAGGAAAAGAACAAGGTTGTAAGGCTCAACTAATTTTGTGAGCTGATTACAGAAGTGAAACTTTTATTTCTTATATATTAACACACATGAAAAGAGGGAGTATTATATTCTTGGTGTTCAACAAGTGAAATCTTAAGAGACTAAGAGGAATATAATGGTAAAATCATGAACATATAAGTAGCAAAATTAAAAATTTTCATACTCTTTGACTCAACACTTACTCTTCTAGAAATTCATCCTAACAAAGTTAGTGGACAAATGCAAAAATATGTAAAACAAGTATATGTACATCAGTGTTGTTTACAATACAGAAAGATTGGAAACTTCTAATATGAAACACCTCAATCATGATGCATGTAACTCCTTCATCCTCTTCTAATAGAAGCCACGCTGCTCACGGTTCCTTGCTATATCCTTCGACTACTCCTTGAGCAAAAGGGTCATGGAACGCATCAGGAGTGGGGATCTGAACCACATGTCAGCCAACAATCTAGACATAGCATGACCCAAAGAGTCTGGCCCAGAGGGGTTGATACTAATTAATTAGGCCAAAGAGACTTTCTCCTTTTACAGTTTATCAGAAAAATACAGAATTGGCCAATTGGAATTGACATATACATTTTTCTTTATGAATAAATTATAAAGTTATATATTAAAACCTCAGGAAGTAAAATGATTATTAGCAAATATGTCTAATACAAATATAAAAGTCATTTTCCTAAGAAAAATATTAACAACACTGTTGTGTTATCCATTAATGTTTCAACCATTTACCAGTTAAATTAATTACAGTAGGTGGTCAACATATTCTTTCAATTGACAGCATGGGTAATAAGAGTTGATAATAAAGTCTTATATTCACAAAGGTAAATATCTTGGAATTTAAAGCTTACTAGAATTGGCCTCTGTGGGATATGAATATTGGCTCTGTTACGAAAATCAGAGACTGGATTTCTAATGAATAGATTTTCTTTACACAGGTAATATAGATTTTAAAGAAACCACATGGGCTCATTAAAGGTTAATATAAATGTGAAATTACTGCCCTGAAGTTCCATTAACCACTTTGTTGATTTTTAAATAAATCAGCTTGTCAAATAAAGCTCTATATAACATTTTCCTCATGCGTTTTAGTCACTTACTCCTGGATGGACAAGTGCCAGGCATTCAGTATGTTTTCACATTTAAAAATAAATAAAATAAACACTGTATTACCATAATTGTAGGAAAATGGAGACCAACATGCCAATAAATGTTACAAAATTTCTTAGTTGTCAACAATCACTCACACTGAAGCAGACTCCTAAGACCCACCATGAAACATACTGCAGAGATCATGGTGAGACAAAATAAATAAGAAAAAGGAGTCCAGTCTCCCACAGCCCTCTGTGACTCCACCAGTAGCCCCACACCTGCTTGGAGACCTCTACCTAAACTGGAAGATCTGGTGTCACCTCTATTGGTTTGGCTCTTTGCTTCCAAAAAAATGATGTCAACCATAACACCTGTTCCATTGATTGTCTGCATATCAAAATATCAGAAATGTGCACATGCTGTTAATCAGCTGTATCTAATTTCTGCCCTTCAGGATATAACCTCTCTGCTCTTTAATTCTTATCAAAGCACAGTTGTGAGGAACACAATTCACCAAAGATTGCCTAGAGGCCTAGAAGGCCATCCACTCTTCTAGGCGTGTTATATTTCTTCCCCCTTTTTCCTTAGATCAAATCAAAGCATCAGAAATGTTCATACTTAAGGAGAGTTCCCTTCCTTAGGAAGATTCTGGCACTATACTCTCCATCTGCGTAAGAGATTTTCTAAGAAAGAGCAACCTGTCATTTGTTGGTTGAGGATGTTGAGCATCTTTTTATGTACCTGTTGGCCTTTTGTATATCTTCATTGGAGAAATGTCTATTCAGGTCCTTTACCCATTTTTCAATTTGGTTCTTTGTTTTATTGCTATTGAGTTCCTTATGTTTGGAGATTAACCCCTTATCAGATATATGGTTTGCAAATATCTTTCCCATTCTGTAGATTTTTTCACTTTGTTGATGGTTTCTTTTGCTATGCAGAAGCTTTAGTTTGATGTAGTTCCACTTGTTTATTTTTGATTTTGTTGCTTATGCTTTAGGTGTCATATCCAAAAAAAAAAAAAAAAAATTATTACCAAAACCTATGTCACAGAGCTTTGTTCTTCTGTTTTTCTTCTAGAAGTTTCAATGTTTTAAGTGTTACATTTAAGTTTTTAATCCATTCTGAGTTACTTTTTGTGAATAGTATAAGATATGGGTCCAGTTTCATTCTTTCACATGGGACTATCCAATTATCCCAGCACCATTTATTGAAGAGGCTGTCTTTTCTCTGTTAAGTGTTCTTAGCTCCCTTGTCAAATATTAGTTGACTGTATGTTTATATACTTATTTCTGGGCTCTCCATTTTGTTCCTTTGGTCTATTTGTCTGTTTTTATGCCAGTATCATACTGTTTTGATTACTAAAGCTTTATAGTATAGCTTGAAATCAGAAAGTATGATACTTTCTGCTTTGTTCTTCTTTCTTATGATTTCTTTGGCTACTTGGGGTCTTTAATAACATAAACTTTAATCCTACTTTTTTACATCCAGATTGAGCCAGCGTAGAACTCAGATTTGAAAATCATGTGTAATATTTTTCACAATTCAATGGGAAGGATTTATTTAGCTATGTAATCTTGAGCACAACTGCACCAGTTTCTTCACTTGTAAAATGGGGTAATAATAGCCATTACTTCATAGGGTTGTTGTGAGGATTAAATGAGTTTTTACATGTGAAGTGCTTAGAATAGAGCTAAATAGTAACCACTATATAAATGTTAACATTATTATTCTTTCATGCATTGTTTCTTAAACTGTAGGCTGCAGTGCATTAGTAGTGAATTGAAATACAAAAACACAGGATAGAGCAGGATAAAATATCAGAGGGCATTGCACATAGTAAGGATAAGTATTACTGTGGGTTGTGATAAATATACCACAATGCTTGGTACAATGCTACTTACCCTATATATTTCAATATTTGCTCTGTTTTGGCTAATCTGAATCAGTCCTTATGGCTTATTTGAATGAACACAAAGAGCAGTGAGGAAATGAAGAATGGAAATTTCACTGAGGTGGGTCAAATGTACTTGGGTCTAACGCCTGTTCTGCGGCTGATCAGCAAAGTGGTTTGGCATGCAACCTAAACTCCGCCTCTACTCTTGTTGAAAAGGGAATTTCTTGTATGTATCTCATAGGAAAGTGTGAAGCACTTTGAGCTACTTATAGACCTGCACTATATATTTGACAACACCTTCAACTTGCAGGTTTCGAATCATAGCTTGGCAACAATCAGGGCTAATTATGACTCCTCCCCTTTATTTTTGGAAAAAAACAACAGAGGAAATGTCCCTGATTTGCAATGAATCAAACTGTGCCAAACTTTCTAAACACTCATGAAATTCCTAGAATTGACAATGAAATACACTTAATGTGTCTGTTAATTTATTTTACAGTTTATTGCAATTTAAACATTGAAAATTCAGTGATTTCTAACATGATCTTTCTCTATTTTACCATTTCTGGCTATTCCTTTCTTCTTACTTCCCTTCCAATTTCACAGAGCCCAAGTTAAAACCTGAAAAACAGCTGTGTGGCACTATTCAGGAAGAAGAGGTTAGTAGTTTTTAAGCATCTGTTTCTTATCTTATTTAAAGCATGAAAATGGGAATTGGGATCTTGTAGTTCCAGTATTGACTTGGCAGCTAAGAGGAGAAGAAGCCCCGAGGAGAAAGCCTAGTCAATGATGAAAAAGGGACTTTGCACTGGCAGGCACAATAGCATTAAACTAATATGGGGAGTAAAGTGCACTGGGAAAAGGATAGGTAGGAAAAAGATTAAAGTGCTATGAGGAAGTTAAAAAGCGTCATCATCATCATCATTATCATCATCCTCATAATTCTGACAAGTAGAAATAGATGAAAAGCTACAGAAGAAAATGAGATGGAAAAGGAAATAGTTGAGATTCTTCTGTGAAATTAAAGGACTTTGTAGCATCTGACTTGTTGCTAAAAAAGTTTTTCAAAAAGATTGTTTTTGTTGAGGATCAAGAAAGGGGGGAGGAGAAGCACTAGAACCATCAAGTGACAACTGGTTTCTCTTCCTTGGAAAAGAGCATAAGGTGTAAACAAAAACACAAGCCGGTAACTGTATGTTAGATTAACATTTATTTGACTTTTCTTTCCCTTCCTTCATAAATATAAAAATACTTTGTATTTTTGGTTGCTCTTTACCCTATCCTTTTTGTTTTCATGTTCATTATTAATATTGGGGCATTATCAGTAGATCAGTAAATGGGACCAAGAAGAAAGCATTTGCTCCAAATCATTTGCCCTAAATAAACCATTTCTAAGGTCACAGGGCAGAACTGGTCTTGGAATTTATAACCTCTACATTCTTGGTTTCTATTATTACCAGACGGCCGTAACTACTGAAGAAGAAATTCTAGACCACCTAGTACCAGTTAGTTTGGATCTTTTATTTGTACTGCTTAATGGAAGATGAGACAATGGGTAGGGAGGGTCCCTTTACCCCCCAACTCTTTTGCACACAGGCCCACCCTCTCACAATGGCTTTGCTCAGCATCTGTTGGCAGTCCAGAAAGTGTGGTAAGAGTCTATGTGAAACTCATCTAATAGCTATTTACTAACCAATACTTAGGTTGACTTCTCAACACCGATGAAGACCATCAGTATGTGGAAATTACAATAGTCATTACCTCACAGTGCGTATTTTTTCAAAGGACTGTATTCTCTGAGTCCATTCAATTCTGTTTCCGAGATAAAGACCATTATCATTTGTTTCAGTGTTTTAAAGTCACATTACACCATCAAATTTACCGAAAATTTCTGAAAACCCTTAAGTAGGCCTGCAAAAATGTGTGAGCCTCCCCATCTGCATAAGATCTATGTAAATAAATCCTGTTTAGTTTCACTTGCTTCAAACTTGTACCTTTGAGGCCAAGACCTTGGGAATTCAAGGGCAAAGTGAATTTTAATTTGGTACATTTCGTACTTTGATGAATAGTGAAAAAAAAAATGCCCTCAAAGCTTGATTGGTTCTAGCCACATTTACCTGTCATTATTTCTCAAACCATTGTACGTAAAATCACTGGCACAAAAGATCCTTCTTTCAAAAAAACAGATTCCTGGGGAAAACAAATCAAAAGAACAGGTCAGGGGATAATGTGTTTGATTTCTTAAAAGTCTATTTACTGTCAATTTATTCTGGTCTTTAGGCCTTTGGACATGCTAGCAAGTAATTATTTTCATTGCCGATAAAATGAGTACTAAACATGTATTATTAATTGCAGTTTGGAATCACTTTTTAAAAAAATCTCATTTTGGTTTCTAAAAATTGTTTCTTCTCACTAAACATTAGTCACTTGCCAAGAATTGACCTGATGCCAAGTCTCAGGACTGTCCAGTCTTCCCTATCAGACCTTCAGCAGGGCCTCTGAATATTCTCGCGGTTAGAAAATCTATCCCCCAGACTCGCAGATGCTGTTCTCTCCCCACTAGCTCTGCACACAACATCATTATCTTTGCCGAGCTTCTGTCTCTATGGCAATAACAGATGGGAAGTGCTGCGGAATTATTCATGTTCAGGAAAGGAGGCAGTCAAGACACAGGGGAAGGGGGTGGGTGGGTAGCAGAGGGGGCACGACCTCGGAGCACTGCGATGGGGGCGTTAAGGAGAGGAACTTAGGAGTGGGGGTAATGAGAGGCTTGGGAGCCTTTGGTAGGTACGTTGGGAGGAAAAGAGGGGGGAAAAAAAACTACGGCAGGCTCCAAATGTGGACCCCATGTGAACGACCTCGAAGCAGTAAAACCCGGAGAAATTGTTCGAAAATGAGCAAAAAGAAAAAAAGGGACAAACAAAGCTCGACTCTTCTGAATTCTGTGCATTGCGACGTGGTGGACTATTTCAGTTCCTGATCTTGCGGTGGGGTGGAGAAAAGGGGATTTCTTGATATTTCGAAATATGACGGAGCAGATCGGCAGAGTTCTATATGCTAATTGCCTATCCTGGGAACACAGACTGGGAGGGTCACAGACCTGCAGGACCACCCTGAGGGTCAGAGCCGGAAGCGCTTACGTCGTAGCTTTCCTCGTCACATCTTATGTTCCCCTCCAAAACGAAAAACAAAAAACCCTCAGTATACACTGTAGAAACATGTAATTTCTACCTTTTGGAACTGAGAGAGCAGTCTGGTAGGGAGGGAGGCTGAGAAGTAGGGACAAAAATGTTTTCTCCCGGTTTCGCCGGAACTTTGGCCAGCCCTCCGGCCTGGCCCGAAGGCGGATGGAGGTCAGTCGGGGGAAGGCGTCTGGGCGGAGGCTGCCCAGGCAAGGCGGGGGCCGCCAGGGTGGGGCGAAGCGCAGGCAGCTGGCTGGGCGGTCCGCAGGCGGGAGGCCCTGCGGGGGCGGAGGGGTGCAGCCCGGCTCGCAGGGCCCACAAGGGGGGTGCCGCAGGGCGGCCGCTACCCGGCTGCCTCCGGGGCGGGGCGGCCCAGCTGCGGCCCTGCGGGGGGAGGGTCGCCCGTGCCTGACCTCGGGCGGCGGCGCTCGGCCCGGCGGGCCCTGCCTCCGCCCAGCCGGCTGCTGGGGTCGTGCACAGTGCACGGCGCGGCTGTCCTGCCCCCTCTCTCCCTGTCGCTCGGCGGCCGAGCGGCCAGGGCGCCCCCGGGTCTGGCCCGTCACCACAGAGCAGCGGGTAGGGCGGGGGCGGGGCGGTGGCGGCCCCAGACAGCCGGCTGGGCGACTCGAGGAAGGAAGGAGAGAGGGCGACGGTGGGGGTGGGGCGGGGAGGGAACATCCTGTCTGCGCCGGGTGCACCGCAGACAGCGCCGCGCGCCAGCCGCCCAGACGGCGCGCGGGGCCAGGAGCGCCGGGCGCGCGCCTGGGGGGAGGGGCGCGCGCGCAAGACGACGGGGCGGGGGGAGCCCTGAGGAGCCACAATAGGCCAGACGGCGCGCGCGTTCCCGAGGAACTGGAAGCCGCGAGGCGACGGCGACGGTGGCAGGCCCGCGCGCGCGGTGCCGCCGCTGGCTCCGTTCCCCTCCCCTCCTCCTCCTCCTCCCCGCCGCCCTCGCTCTCCCCCGGGCGGCCGGAGACGGCGGCGGCGTCTGCGGGAAGCTGTGTGTCTCCGCAGTGACGTGGGCGGGCCGAGGGCTCGGTGACGTCAGAGGGCTGTGTGTAGCGATGTGTGTGGGGTTCGGAGCGGCGCCGGCACAGCCGAGGGAGCAGGCGAGCGGCGGCGGCGGCGGCGGGCACAGGTGCGGCCCTGGCTTGCTGTGGGGACGCGGCGGGAGGCAGGGGGCGCGCGGCCCGCGGGGAGCCCGACGGCAGCGGCAGGGGTAGTGGGGGGTTAACAAAGCTCGTCGAGCTTCCCCGGGCGTGGAGGCCAGAGTCAGGGGTCCGGATGCCGCGGGTCCCGGATGCCGCGGGTCCCGGGTGGGGTCGGGGCCAAGGGGGGCGCGGGGGCGGGTGTCCTACGGCGGATCCTGCCTCGCTGACTCCGGTCGGTGGGCGTGGGCCGGAGAAGGGCTCTGCACTTGACCCGAGCCGTCAGGACCCCGGAGACTGGGACACCCGTCAACACCGCCCTCCCCCCCCGCCACCCCGCAACCAGTCTGCGCTCCGCGGGGATGCCCCGGACTAGACCGGGTTGGTCGGCGCCCGGCGGCGTGGGGATTCCGGCTCGGCGCCCCACCCGCTCGCTGACCCTTCTCCCTCTGGCCCCGGACGGGCGGAGGTGTAGCCTTAGGGGTCCTGGGGTGACACCCGAGAACTTCCCTGGCAGAGGGTGCACAGGGGATTTCCACAGTCCTCCCCGCGGCCTCCGCAGTGGGGCCGGGTAGGATGGCACTTGGGGTTGTCCTGAGACCGCGAGTGGGGGTTGGGGGACTCCACTTCCACCACTTCCCACTGCGCCCTTGCACACCCCAAGGCGTCCCAGGTCCCTGTCTTCCACTCCTCCTCCTCCCCCTCGGGTTTGAAACGGGTGGGTGGCTTTGCGTGGGCGGAGGATTTCAGGGTTTGGGGGACTCCCCCATTCTAGGTCATGCCTCCTGCCTTCTTCCTTGGTTCGCGTTGGCTGAGGTGTTTCTGTGGTGGGCGAAAGTCAGTACGTTGACTAGTGGCCTTGGTCCTTAACCCTTTGGGTTTGTTTTAAGATAAATTGCTGGGAGTTTGGGAGGCACAATTTTCTATTTATTGGATTTCTTTTGGATTTTCTCTCAGGAAAGAAGTAGAAGAAGAATCTTTTTCTTTCCTCCATTTTCATTCTTTGTGAGGTCTCTGTCTGCCTTGTGCTTTTTGTCCCGGATTAGTCTTCAAGGATGGAGATGCCCAGGCGTGGAGGCTATAACTTTTGGCTTCCATGAAGCAAATTCACTAACCTTTTAAAGGAAAGTTAATTTTTATCTCCAGTCCTTCCAGAAAAATAGCACCCTGACTAGATGAATCAATGCATTTAAGCTTGTAACTTAATTACATATGGTAGATATGTTAATTCGTATCTGATTTTTTGGGAGGAGGAAATTTTTTTTTTTTTTTTAAGTTAAGAGATGAAGTAATGCCTTGTTTTAGTTAAAATGGCATAACTGAGAAGCCTCTGGTACTGAGTTTTGGCTGAGATGATATGTTTAAGGTTCTTCCGCTTCTGAGTTGGAGTACTCCTCTTCCTTTTGAGGGTATTGCTCCCTTTACCTGTTCTCCGAATTGCTTTCCTATTTAAATGAAAGTTCTCATTAACTGGTGTTAGATTTAAAGAAATCACTCAAGTGTCACCTTTGGAAAAGTGAACTCAGTTTAAGATTAAGAAACTGGTTTCAAACTGACCCTTTGGCCTCTGGAGCAAATTCAAATGTAACTCTCCCCCATCCCCCTTCTCTTTCAGAGTAATTAAAAGAAGAATGAACGTAATCCCTGAAGATAACTGGGCAATTTTTCTTTAATTATAGAAATTCAAGTGGAGTCAGAGGCTCTTCTTACTGGTGTGACAATTTATGCAAGCCTTCAGTTTGTCAACACAGAATAACAGATCATCATTTTTAAAGAAGATATTTTTTTCCTTTTTTGGTGTCCTTGGTGCCAGAAGTTAAATTTGGGTGCATCATTTTGACTTGTTTTTGTGTCTAGGTTTGGATGACACAAGTAATTGCATAAACTTTTCACTTGTTTTGCTTAAAACCAAACCAAACCATTGCATTGAACCTGGAAATCTTGAATTGAGAGAATTGGTAACTTTGAATACATATCTGGAGAATTAAAAGAAACAAAGGCTTCCTCAGAGGTGTGCCTCTTTAAATTTATATTTGGAGACAAGAAATTTTATAGCACCTGGAGTGACATTATACTAGCGTATAAGAACCAAAACAAAGTTGCAAAGTCTATTGAGTAATTTAGGGAGATCTCTCTCTGGAATTTTAAATTTTCTCTGAGAGTAAGTTATACATATTGGTATACATTTCTTTGTTCAAATAAGCAGCTAACAATGCAAATCTCACATTTACTTATTTAACATAATAGTTTTTAGCAATGGAAAACCTACAGACAAAATTTTCCTTGGTTCAGGGCTCAAATAAAAAAATGAATGGGATGGAAGATGATGGCAGCCCTCCAGTGAAAAAAATGATGACAGACAGACATGCAAATGGAAAAATGATAAACAAGATGCCAACAGTAAAGAAGGAACACTTGGAGGACTATGAAGCACCAATGGAAACTGATGGAGAGCATGTCAAGCGAAGCTGTACCTCTGTGCCTGAGCCTTTACACTTAAATCCCAGTTTGAAACACACTCTGGCACAATTCCATTTAAGTAGTCAGAGCTCGCTGGGTGGACCAGCAGCATTTTCTGCTCGCTATTCCCAAGAAAGCATGTCGCCTACTGTATTTCTGCCTCTTCCATCTCCTCAAGTTCTTCCTGGTCCACTGCTCATCCCTTCTGATAGCTCCACAGAACTCACCCAGACGGTGTTGGAAGGGGAGTCCATTTCTTGTTTTCAGGTTGGAGGAGAAAAGAGACTCTGTTTGCCCCAAGTCTTAAATTCTGTTCTCCGAGAATTTTCACTCCAGCAAATAAATACAGTGTGTGACGAATTGTACATATATTGTTCCAGGTGTACGTCAGACCAGCTTCATATTTTAAAAGTCCTGGGAATACTTCCATTCAATGCCCCATCCTGTGGGCTGATTACATTAACTGATGCACAAAGACTGTGTAATGCTTTATTGCGGCCCCGCACTTTTCCTCAAAATGGTAGCATACTTCCTGCTAAAAACTCTTTGGCTCAATTAAAGGAAACTGGCAGTGCCTTCGAAGTGGAACATGAATGCTTGGGCAAATGTCAGGGTCTTTTTGCACCCCAGTTTTATGTCCAGCCTGATGCTCCCTGTATTCAGTGTCTGGAGTGCTGTGGAATGTTTGCACCCCAGACATTTGTGATGCATTCTCACAGGTCACCTGACAAAAGGACTTGCCACTGGGGCTTTGAATCAGCCAAATGGCATTGCTATCTTCACGTGAACCAAAAATACTTAGGGACACCTGAAGAAAAGAAACTGAAGATAGTTTTAGAAGAAATGAAGGAGAAATTTAGCATGAGAAATGGAAAGAGATCTCAATCCAAGGCAAGTTTTTTTGTTTTTGTTTTTTTAATAGCAATTTGGAATAACAGTAATGGTTTACTTTGAGATCAAAAGTGTTTATTTAGAATTTAACTTGTGGGTTGATAAACTTACTGTTCAAGCAACCACCAAAAATACTGATCTATATAATAAGTATCACACATTATGGGCTACAAAGTACTTCCTGTGTGTGTTCTTTGAGTTTCTAAACAACCTAGTGAGAGAAGTAGGATCATTCCCATTTTACAGATAAAGAACAAGGCTCAGAGATCAAGTGGCCTTCCCAAGATTATCTAGCCAAGGAGTGGAGGATTGGGGACTTCTTTTTCAAGTCATATTCTCTTTCATACACCTTGCTTTTTAATGACTAAATCTGTTGTTTTCCTAGGATTTAAGATAATTTACACTTGGGTGTTACCTCCATTTGCAAATGGTTTAATAGCTAGTCAAAACAGCATTTTTCAAAGGTACATCTAGGATTTCTGACATTGTTTATATATACTTGGGTATTCAGGCTTGATGAGTATTGGAGAAAAATGGACAAGAAAGATTTATTTGAAGAATTTGTGATTCTAGGAACCAAGATTTTTTTTTTTTGAAGGAAGGAATAATTAAAAAAATATGACAGCTAGAATAAAAGATTGTTTTAGACTAAATAAATGTTAACAAAAACCTATTAGCAAAGAGATCTTAAACTTATTTTTCCCACTGGATTATTTGGTACGCTAAACTAATATCTTCATTCTAAGAGTTTGCCTGGATAACAGACAAGATTTGGGTTATTAAATATTCAGTTTGTTCGTCTGGTTTTTAAATACATTTTTCTACTTGATTAAAATCAGTATAGTAGCTAACACTAAGGGTTTGAAATGTGGCAAGCATTGTTCTTGAGCTCTTGTACTTTTTTGATTTGTACAACAAAAGATTGACCATGTTTCATTTTAAGAATCTAATTTTTCCAATATTAGTTTTTATTTCTTGAAATAGTCTCTGTGCTACTTCACAGAAGAAATGAATGAAATGTTAAATGAGGGAAGGTTATTTACAGCAACATTAGAATGTGGGCTAGAATAGAATCAAAGATTTGGTATCCTGTGCTTTATTATGGTACCTTAAAGTTTTGAGGGAAATTTAGTTTCCCTCAAAATGCAGTGTAGTTTTAAGACTGTGATTTGCTTCTGAAGCCCCAGGAAGATAGTGTTAAACTCTAATTCAGGGTACTTTGCTACTTGCTGCTTCCAAAGGGTCAGCACGCTGTTGAAATTCCTTGCCTGTGGCTACTAGATAAGTTCATATTGTTCAGGTGCAGTTATAACAGATTTTGAAGCAGGGTTGACTTCAATCCAGTTCTCACCTTGCTGGACTTGCTTACAGCTGGACTGTTCCCATGCTGAAGCTTGTGCTTAGAGATTATCTATATTCTGAAAATGTTGAACGCCCCTTTTGATATTTATGATGTCTTCCCTCAAGCTATTTATGGGCTCTACCTTTACATGGCCATAAGTGGCACCACTATTTGCCAGATACTGCTCCAACCTTTGTTGCTCTGACATAAACATTTTTAGGATAAACTACTTTGTCTAATGTTCTTGCTCTGTTTATGAAAAGAAATACCTGAGAACCATGATAAAGGTTTAAAAAAATGATGATGGATTTACTTAACTGAAACTGAAGGTGCTAGTGTTTGGATAAAATTGAAACCATCCTTCATCTGGATATAGTCCTTCATTGTCTCAAAATTTATTCATTTGAATTTTTTTATTTGGGGAAGATGTGAGATTTTTTTTCCATCTTTGTGCTGTTATTTTTTGCAGTATTTGCTATAGTGTTTCGGTATTGTTTTTTAGTATTGTTTCCAATTTTATATGAATTTTAAGCTATTTAAGGGAACTTAAGAAAATGTCCAGCTAACAAACCTTTAGTAAAGGAGATTTTTTTGGGGTTCACATGTAATAAATACTTGAGTGGTGGTTTTGTTATGCTTGCCACTTGACATTTTAAAAATTCACTCCTCAAAACTTTGTGAGGTAGTTTTTTTTTGAAGGTCTGTTGAATAAGGTTTCTCAGATGAGAAACCAGTCTCAGATGGGTCACATGCTTCTGGTTGTATAACTGGTAGGTGGTAGAATCAGGAGTTGAAATCAGGTCTTCTGACTTGAAGTCTAGTAATTTTAACTACTTTTCCCTAAAGCAAATTTAGTAGCAGAAACTGAAATTTTGAGAATCATTAACTTTTTAAAATCAGTTTCGCTTCACATAATGGTTCTTAAACTCTGTTAACTTGTAATAGACTAAGGTATTTAACTGGGAATGGGGCAAGGAGATAGCTCTTGACTGGGGAACATTTTTCATTATCTTCTGTGAGTCAGTGAGTTGGTTGCCAAACAAACCAAATAGACCCAGAGGAAGCTCATGTTAAAAAGTAGACAGTCTTTTTTATTTTTTTTTAAATTAAAATATACTAAATATTAACTTCATATAAAAGACTCATTGTTTAGTGTGAATACTAATGTAATTTTATGTGTTTATGTAGTCAAATATTGTTTTTGGATTAGGAAAAAACCCCTGAAACTCAACAGGCAATTGAAATGTAGAAACTGTCAATTATTTCTGAGGATGGTAATTATATTAGTAATGATCACCAAACTATTGGCATAGCTAATAGCTATATTTAATTTGCAAAGTTAGCTGTAGATGGAAGAAGTAAGAGTTACAAGGTCAGTGCTCTAATACTGACTGTATTCTTTGTAGAAATTAAAGGTATATTTTGAACTTTCTTAGGTCACCACAAGAAAAATACTTGAGTTTAGGTGTGCCTAGTTTGCTTTGCAAAATGGTGTTATTAAACTGTTTATTTCTTCATATCACTTGAGCTTTTTGTGCTTTTTACTAGAAAAATGGTTATTTTACAGTGTACAAATATATACAAGAATATCATATTTCTGAGTCTTCTCCAAATCCTCAATAGGTATTATTTATTTGATCTAATTCTGATTTTGTTGAATCTTACATTTCTATGGTAAAAAGGTCATTAAGCAAATTGCTCATTTGTAAATAAAGTTTGAAGGGTGGTATTTACCTAAGATTATTTTCAAGCACATTGGAAAAGCCCATTTGTAGTCAATTGATTAAGATGATTCTTTACTGTTACAGCATGTGGCTGACAGTCTTCACCAAGTTAAAGATGATATATGTCCTTAAAAGTATATATGTTTTAAAATTAAAATTTATATTCTAACATTTAGACTTCACTACTCTTAAATAAGAAAAATAATGTAGTGTTTTTTTTTAAATTCTGCTTAGGGGAAAAAAAACTGTATAATGATCTATGATGCAAATAAGCTGGTGCCAAAAAACTGTATACACATTTTACGAAAGGAAGACACTGCACTAAAATTGTAAAACTCAATATATACAGATAACAAAAGATGAATACAAGTCATGTGTATACATTTTTTTGGCTCCCCTCCCCGAAGATAACCTAAAGATACTGACTAAAAATTTATCCTCTAAAGCTTATTAAATATTTCACCATTTTTAGTTTTGTATTTTCCTTTACGTTCATAATTTCTGTAGAAGTCATTGGAATAATAATAGTTACAAAAAATTTCTCCCCTCTTTTAAGTTATTATACTTTTGTTTAGGAAGTAAATACGCTTCCTTGTTTAGGAAGTAAGGAAATACACTAGAGAGAATGGGCAACTACAAAGAGGAGTATTGGGACAAAATGTGTTCCAGTAACAATTGTGGAGGATTTTATGATAATTTGTTACCTCAGTGGTATAGTTTGCATTTTGTTATTAGTATCAATTTTGATCAAGTGGGGATAAGTCAGAATCAAGTGAAGTATTTGTGCTTATGTAAAGGGTTGGTACGAATATTTTTGTGTAACTTTCTAAAATTAATAACTGGCTTCACGAGTTCAGAGATAATCTTTTTCCTATTTTCCCACAACATAGTTTACTGTACCTGGCACGTTACAGGCAATCTGAAATCTTTTTTTTTGTTTTCACTGAATAAATTTTTGGAAAAGAACACTTTTATTAGACTATTTGGAATTTTTTGAAAAGTGATGGTTTAATCTTCAATAAACACATAATTTGCATATAAACTGTAGAGTAAGATAACTGATCAAATGAGAGAATGAATGTGAAGTATTTTGGAAGAGTCTTGAAATGCAGGATGTTACTTTGAACTATTGAAGTAATTCCTAATACGTATTTAGGGATTTTTTTCCTTTCTGCAAACATCTTGACTTACCTAGAATTATGTGAAGATATTTCGAAGACAAATAAGATAACTAAGTATTGGGTTCAAATTTCTCTTTTTTAGTTGTTTGTACACAGTAATTACCCTAGTTGGATATTTGTTTACTTACTGAAATGAAATGTGCAAGAAGAAAGTGCAAAACAGGTTGTAAGAATTATGTTATAGGACGAATACTTCAGTGAAATCTTTAGAATGGCTTTGGCAATAGTGCCCCCTTATGGTTTGGGAAATACAGAGTCTGTATTTATATTCATTTTACCGTTAAAACATGGCAAAACATTTAAGTTTGTGATAAAAAAACTTAGAAATTTATTCTTTTGTTCTGAAAATAAGAAACTTCAAGGAAAAAAAGAAAAAGGATAGTCCTGAATCAATATATAGTGTTCTCATAGCTATGCATATATGATAATTTATGCCTTTGGGAGAACAAGGAAGTAATCAAGGATTGGGTTCATTTGAAGAATTCTGGGGGTGGAAAGTGATTGTGGAGCTGGAACTCAATTTGTTCAAGTAAAGAGGTAGAATTAGTATATTAGGTTGGTGCAAAAGTAATTGTGGTTTTAAAGGTTAAAAAATAATTGCAAAAACCACAATTACTTTTGCACCAACCTAATAAAATAATTTAAGGATTTTATTAGAAGACAAAACCAAAAGAATATACAATTAAACCATAAACCTTTTTAAAAGTATTTTTTCCCCCATAAGTAAGGTATCACAGCACCATGGTAGGCGGAGGAATGAATAGGAAAGATACACAATTAATTTAAAAGTCATTTGGATTTCTAGACGTATAAGCAGGTCACAAAAATACAGAGGATGCCAAAAAAATGTATACACATTTTAAGAAAGGCAAAAACTATTAAAATCGTAATACTCAATATATACTGATAACAAAAAATGAATACGAGTCATGTGCACACATCCTTTTGGTGCCCTTTTCCGTACAAAGGCTTGATGGAGGTGCCCTACGGCAGGAATTCTCCTAGATTCTGAATCTGGAATGTGGTTGATGCTTAAGAAAGGTTTGGATAACTGAATGAAAATTCTTAATAGTTCTATAAATTTACCAGTGATTTTTGAGGAGGAAGATAGGATTAGTTATAAAGTAAAGATTTTTTTAATTTGTGATATTGAATTTATTTTGAGATTTCAAATAGCATTAAAAGTGCATATTTTGTTTATCTTATGGGAACAAGGTAAGAGGCTTACGAAGGACCATTTTGGTAAATAATACTAGGGCTTTTATTCCATGTTAAAAAAGTTTGGTGTGGGCGGCCAGATGGCTCGGTTGGTTAGAGCACGAGCTCTGAACAACAGGGTTGCCCGTTCGATTCCCACATGGGCCAGTGAGATGTGCCCTCCACAACTAGATTGAAGGCAATGACTTGGCGCTGATGGGCCCTAGAGAAACACACTGTTCCCCGGTATTCCCCAATTAAAAAAAAAAAAGTTTGGTGTGATTATGAAAGCAATATAGATCCATTGTAGTAAATACTAAGAAGAAAAAAACTTCCTCCTCATTTCACAATGGAGTGATGATTAACTATGGGAATTTATTCCTTTGCCTATGTAATGCTTTGTAAATCTGTGCAAAAGCATCTATAGAATGCGCAAGTGTTACTGATACAGGACTAGTTGTTGAAATAGTATTTTTGGACCAATTTTAAGACAGTGCACTTAGAGCAATGTTTTTCAAATTGCAGTGTAACCCATGTAGCCTTTCTCATCTGGGGTTCCATGAGAGGAGAATGAAGCCCTACACAGAATGATTTGAGTGATGGTTTGTCATTTCTCCCCAGGATGGTGTCTAATACCATTTTAAATGCTTTTGGAGGAGAGAGGTTAATTCATTGTATATAATGGATGCCTGGGGCATTTGGGCTTTAATTCTCTTGAGAACCCCAGTTGAGAAAGGGCCCCGAGGGTCATGAAATCAATTTAGTGGGTCACCAGCATTAAAAACAAAAACAAACAAAAAACCATGAAATAGAGTAAAAAAAGAGTACATTGCATATAGTACATTAATCTACATTTTGCTATTCAATTTAACAATAGTCAAAGGCCAAAATAAGCCAAGATCATACTTTTTTAAAAGCATCTATGCTGAAATGGGATAGAAAAAGCAAAACCATAGATTTATACAGATTGAAACTTGGCGACAAATATTTTAGTGAAATATGTATATGACATGGAGAGTTCCAGGTAATTGCAATGTTCAATGGATTGGACACCACAGAATTCCAATATAAAATTTTTATTTTTTAAAGTTCCAGGAGTTAACAAGATTTTATCATCAGTTTGTTCCTTTTCCTTCAAATTGTAAAAGGAGTAATATCATACTACTGACTTCACATGGCTTTGTGTCCATGAAGGATTTTAGATAACAGTTGCACATTATAAGAACGTAGACTTTGCTTTTCCTGTGAGCATTTTAAGCACTTTAAATGTAAAATTGGCTTTGTGCGGTAGGTGGTATGATCTTTCAGTGTGGGGGAACAGCAGACATTGCTGTAGCTCCTGAAGATCTGTCTTTGATGAGTTAGTGGAGCTGCTTAGATCAGATTGTTCCAGTTTTGTATTAGGTTGATAAATTCTAATAATTACAATGAAATGAGGCTCAAGACTAAGCCTTAAAATCCCTTAAGTAGCTGTTTGCTACCTTGTAACACTATTCCTGTTTCAGTTGTTCAAACACACTCATTCATAACATGTTGGAAGTACTGAGGAAACCTGATCCTATACTGAGAGATTCAATTTCTTTCAGTAAGAGTTGTTGGCAGCTGTCTGGTAGGGTGTCTTGTGTTCTTCTGAAATCATTTATTGACCACTTGAATGTCTTACTACTAGACTCAGTAAAAAGATTCTGACAGGTATATTTACTTTATACATAGTTGTTGATTAACTATTTAGTCATGTGTTTAGTAAGGTTGCTAGTGATTTATGTGATAATGTATATTTAATATGCATTACATTTAATTTCTTGTTTCATAACACCATTAGGATACACTTAAATTTAGCAACTGATTATTCCTTCTTATGTGTACTGTCTCATGGACACCAAAATGTATAATCTTTTATATTTTTAAAATAAATTTTTTAACATTTAAAAAAGTTTTCTTATTTTGGGGGGATTTTGGATATCTCACCAATATTTTGAAGCATCGTCTTGATTTCTTTAGTTCATCAATGTTTGTCTTTCCAACTTAATTAAAGGCCATAAATATTAATCTGTTACTGTAACTAAAAACGAGTGCCACCTAAAAGCAAAGTTTATTACTGAAATTAGTCTAGGAATTTAAAGTTTTTTTTTTAATGCAAGTGGAATGTTTGTGTATGAACAGTGCTGAGTGGGTGAGATTGCTTTTGTATATCTAGAAAGTGGTGACAAAAATGCTTATTGGTTTTTTTATAAATGAAATCAAGTTCTCTAAATTATTTAATTGTTACACTAGTAAGTATTGTACTACCAAAATACAACGGTTCTTTATTAGGAAATCTGATTATCAAGAGGTCATGTATACATAACACAGATGAAATTTACAGACATTTTCATAAAACAATCCCTAATTTTTACTTATTTAAAATTACCTCTTCCATACATTTTGGGATTGTTTAAATTTTTCTTTCATAGACATTGTTGTTTTATGACTTAGAGAAAGAACCTTAAGAATGAAATAATGTCTGAAATTTTTCTTACGTGTTTCAGTTGAGGATGTCATCTGTTCATTTTGTGTTAGATAATGGTGGGGAAGTTGGGTGATAAAAGCATTTAAAAATGTTAAAGGCTCTAACTTAAGCTACTAAGTGATCTACTGCTCTGCTTTGCCAAGTCATGGGATGTATTTTAATGTTTAAATACACAAAGGGAATAAGTTATGCTCATATTGAAAGGTAAGATAAAAGGTAATAGATGTTCTCATCTCTTGGTATCTTAATTTTTATTCCTGATCAATTAAATGGCACTACTGTCCCATTTAATTATATTGTTCTTTTGAAGACCTAACTTGTATGTTGACACAAATGCTGAATAGATGAAGGCATGCCTGTGAATGTTCTGTTGTATAATGTGTTCTTTTCTTAATTATTATTACTTTTTTAGCAGTTTTTTTTTTTTTAATTGGGGAATCTTGGGGAACAGTGTGTTTCCCCAGGGCCCATCAGCTCCAAGTCGTTGTCCTTCAATCTAGTTGTGGAGGGCTCAGCTCAGCTCCAAGTCCAGTTGCTGTTTTCAATCTTTAGTTGCAGGGGGCACAGCCCACCATTCCATGCGGGAATTGAACTGGCAACCTTGTTGTTAAGAGCTTGCGCTCTAACCAACTGAGCCATCTGGCTGCCCCTCCGGCATCTGGTTGTCTTCAATCTAGTTGTGGAGTGTGCAGCTCACCGACCCATGTGGGAATTGAACCAGCAGCCCTGTTGTTCAGAGCTTGTGTTCCACCCAACTGAACCATCCAGCCACCACTTAATTGTTTTTAACACGCAGTTAGGATAATTTGTTATAAATGTGTTTACGGCTTACCACAGCATATTAGGTAAAATTAACTCCCAACATTTTATTATTAACTCCTCTCCTTAGGCTGTCAGCTGTCACCTGGCAACTATCATTTAGTATTTTGGTTGCCAGCAGTGAGTTCCCTTTCTAATTTACTGGTAGAACTAAGATGTAGGCTAAGAAACTATGTAAAGAAGTGATTGATTTACTTTATTAATAAGTAGTTGATTTTGTCTCCGATTCTGAACTTTGGAATATTTGATCAGGATTGAGAGATTTAAAAAAAGATTCTACTCTTGTATAGAGTCTGGAGGCCCTCATTGAATACTCAACTCTTTTAAAAAAATTATTGGGGTGACAGTCGTTAGTAAAATTACACAGGTTTCAAGTGTACAATTCTAAAATATATCATCTATATATCACATTGTGTGCTCACCAGCGAGTCACTTCTCCTTCCATCACAATATATTTGACCCCCTTTACCCTCTGCTTCCATCTCCCTCCCCCTTGACCCTTTGGTAACCACTAAACTGTTGTGTCTGAGTTTTTGAATACTCAACTCTTAATTAAATACTTTCAAAATAATATTCTTTTCCCTGTCATCCCTGTGGTCTTGTTAGTCTTTCAAATTCCTTGCCCAGTAATTCTTAACAAAAATGTCGAACGCCTACCAATACAAGTTGGCATATTTTTGTTTATGGCTTTTACTTGGCCTTAAATTATCTATTGTAATTGGTCAAGTTGTGTAATATGTGCTCCAAAAGCTGTTTCCTTTCTATTTTCAGCCTGTCGAGTTGGGGCGGTGGGTTACTTGTCAGGCCGCTCCTGAGTGGCTTCAGTCCTCATTGGTTTCCTCCATCAGCCAGGATCGCCCTAATCAAACTATGGACAGTTTAGGAATTAGTTTTGCTTTAATCACAACCGCTTAGCATCTGGGGAGATGTTTCCGTTCCGTTTTACTTAGTTTCTTGGTTCTGTACTGGATTATTAGGACATCAGGCAAAATAGTTTTCCTAATTTCTTGGTATTTGGTGGCTGTCCCCTGAGTGGGGCATTTATGTGTTATCTAATAACGTCATTCTCCATCCACCTTACTTAGTTGCAGAAGGGAGTGGAGCCTCTCGGAATCAGGGTCAGAAGAATATCAGTTCTCCTTTTTGTCTCATCCTTTCTTTATCTCAGTCCCAATTCCATTCTCACTCACTCCACTGGGTTTGTCTGTTAACCTCCTCTTTGTTGCTCTCCTGAACCATGCCCCCTTTCAGTTCATTTTCCCCTCCTCCATTATTGAGTATTGCCCTCTTTTAAGGTACCCTTTCCCAAAAGAGCGGGTAATTACTGTAATATGAAGTATGTATGTGTAGGGGGAGGGGTAACAAAGTATAAAGCAGACCAAAGTAAGGGAGTAGTGACAGGTTATTCTTTTTTTTCTCAGTTTCTGAACCTCAGTTTTCTATTTGTACAATAGATATAATGCTATCTACATAATAAGTATTTGTTAGAATTTAAGCAGGTTGTATAAAGTTCTTATCAGGTAGATGCTCATTAAGGGGCTGGTTACTTTCTCCTTTCCTTTATTGACAGGTACAGCTTATGAGGAAATATGGTTTACTGATAAATGTTAGCAAAGTGGTTTCACATTTTGTTTGGCAAAGTATATCAGTGTTATCTAATACTCTAACGTACTGTATGGATGGGGTCTATTCTAGCTGATCATAGCAGAATGAAGAAGCAGAACTCAATCAATGCTGTACATTTGCAGAGTGCTATTATTTAAAATGGATTTTAAAAACAGATTCCATAAGTATCGAATTGGATGAAATCATTCCTGGTAATCCATGTTAACACGAATACTGAAACTGTTCTTGTGATGGGGATAGTTCATGTAATAGTCTCTGAGTTTCAAGTGACTACACATGGTTCTTTAAGGAAAGACTGCCTTATTAGATGATGCATTTTAAATTAATGTAACTCTTTGTCAGGGTTTTCCAGAGATATGCTATGGCCCTGTCAAGTGGACGCATTAAAATTTTAACCATCATCACATCTTCTCTCAATAAACCTTTTCCTTCTGCATTTTTCTACAGATAGATACACCATCAGGAATGGAATTGCCATCATGGTATCCTGTTATAAAGCAGGAAAGTGACCATGTCTCTCAGACACATTCATTTTTACACCCCAGGTGAGTGGATATTAACTTGTTCGTTTGTTCATTTGTTCATTCATTCATTCATTCAACCAACGTCTATATGTCAGGTACTATACTAGACCTTGGAACTTCATTATTTAGCTTTAGGCTTTCTTATTAATCAATGAAATTAATTGTTAATTGTGTTGAATATTTAAGGTAACTTTTTCTGTGTTTCTATGTTTTTTTCCTAGAAACCAGCCATTTCTTTTTTGCCTCGAAGTAAAAACGAAAAATTTTTTTTCATTTCTTTACTTCCTTTCAAGAGGTAAACCAACTCTTCAGGAGTTTGGTGTGCAACTTTGATATTTTAGAAAGAAGTCTTTTTGAAATTTAGAAGCTTTCATAGTAACCACACTCCTCAAAGTCGTTTTCATGTTTTCTTTTTTTTAAATTTTATTGGGAAAGGGCAACAGGACTTTATTGGGGAACAATGTACTTCCAGGAATTTTTTCCAAGTCAAGTTGTTGACCTTTCAATCTTAGTTGTGGAGGGTGCCATTCAGCTTCAAGATGTTGTCCTTTCAGACTTAGTTGAGGAGGGCACAGCTCAGTTCAAGGTCCAGTTGCTGTTGCTAGTTGCAGGGGGCGCAGCCCACCATCCCTTGTGGGAATCGAACCGGCAACCTTGTGGTTGAGAGCCCACTGGCCCATGTGGGAATTGAACCGGCAGCCTTCGGAGTTAGGAGCACGGAGCTCCAACAGCCTAAGCCACCGGGCTGGCCCCTTATTTTCTATAAAGATGCATCTTGGATTATAAACTTCTTACTTATTCAGTCCTAAATTTTTATCTGTTACTGTAAATATGTATTCCCCCCAAGCATGGTGATGAGGAATCTTAGTCTTACTTACATTTGCACAGTTCCTACATTCCTATTGGATTTGAAGTAAGTGTTTGGGCAATATTAAACCTGTCAGTTTTCTTAGCAGACTATTGCTGAGTTTTCATCTTCAGAATTTATGTGATTTGTAAAGAGGAACAAAATAGATGTATCCTGTACAAAGAAAATGAGATGTAAGAAGAGAGTATTTAGGATTTAGTGGATAAAGTGTTATATCAGTTAAATGGTTGCATCTTTTGGCTGAAGGTTATGCAGATTATAGTTAATAATGGTACTTGAATATCTAGCTCACATCTATTCCATGAGTCTCTGAGATAATCTACTGAACAATTTTCTGTGAACTTGGAGCAAAATTGGTAGATATCCCTTTGATCTTAGTTTTGCACAATTTGTTATCGCTGTTTTATGAAATACGTAGGAAGTACTAAAATATTTTCAGAAGCTTGCTCTGTGAAGTTTGATACAAGGAGCACTGAGTGGTGGCTGGGCAGCGTCCCGAGTGCCTGTTCTCCTTGAGCTGTGTAAGCAGGAAGGGCCCTGGGTGCTCTCCCTGGGCCTGTGGTGACCCAGGCCAGAGCTATGCAGTGTGGCACAGAATTCGCCTCACCGCAACAGCAAGGATGGTGGTAGGCAGGACGAGTCCTCAAAGTAGCGTATAGTCTGTTTTCCTTCGGGCACAAACCTACCTACTTAAAGCTGTTAAACAGCTCTGTAAAGTGCTTCATGATTTTACTTCTCAGGTGGTTTTGAAGGAAGGAGAAGAGACTGTGATTTTCCCAGTGAGTATCTTTTTAGTGCTTAGAAATTACTGTTTGCAAAAATAACAAAAATCTCTCATAATTTTGCTCTAATTGCCTAAAGTACTGACTTTTTCAAGAACTTTTTTCTGTGACCCTTATTTTCTGAGTTGTTATGTTGTCTGTTTTGGTATAAAAATGATTTAACTGTAGGAATAGATGGAATACATTTTGCTTTTTACCTAAATGTAATGTGTGTCTTATTATGCCTTTCTTTGTTTTCAGCTACTACTTATACATGTGTGATAAAGTGGTTGCCCCAAATGTGTCCCTTACTTCTGCTGTATCCCAGTCTAAAGAGGTCACAAAGACAGAGACAAGTAGATCCATACCAAGACAGTCAGAGAAGCCTCATAGGAGTGGGAAACATCAGAAAACAGTATCTTATCCAGATGTCTCACTGGAGGAACAGGAGAAAATGGATTTAAAAACCAGTGGAGAATTATGTAGCCATTTAGGTAAGTATTCAGAAATTATCTTTTTAAAATAAAATATCTAATAAACACATTTATCCATAATTTTCAAAGAGGATTTCTGTTTAAGAGAACTTTTCAGATAATTGAAGCTTTTCTTCTAAAAAATTCCACATTTCAAAACTCTGAGTGACTGTAAGAACCTCAATTGCTGTACTCGCCTAGGATGGCTATAGAGGCTAATGCGATGGATGTATAGGCTATATGGCTTCATACTGCAAGTGATTTTTGTCTGATCATTTTTTCACCTTCCTGCCTTTTCTTTCCTGTCAGATTTCTTCAGAAGGTCCTTATTATTCTTTCTAGTTTGCTGTGAACTGAGAAACCATTTAACTAATAATGCTAAGAAGTATATGTAAGAGTGGTTAGTTACAGGACTCAAGGAAACTTAGTCATGGAATAAGGAAGGATTGAAAATTCATAGCTGTGGGAGCCAGACAGATGGCAAACATGCAGAATGCCGACTGGACATCTAAAAAAAAAAAAAGCTGCCTAGTTACAGTGCCTTTTATAATACTGTGGACCAAACAAGATATGTTCCCTTAAATGCTGCCTATATTACCCTTCACGTAGTAGCAGAACTCTGCTTAGAGCTGAGGCAAGTGTGACAACTATTTCAGCTTTCTGGGAAGAGTTGAAGAGTCTTCTAGTGATTGAACTGTTTTAATAAATAATTGAGATTCTTGAGTGGTTTTCTATACTTTAATTTTGAGAATTTTAAAACTCCGTTTTCTTTGGATTTAAATATGATAAATAATTACTAATGTACTATTTGCTTTATATTTATTTCCCAAACTAATTCTAGTGACCTTAAAAAAAATGTTATAATTCATTTACCTTAAAATTTGTACAATTCAGTGGTTTTTAGTAAATTCACAAAGTTGTACAATGATCACAAATACTTAATTTCAGAACATTTTCATCCCCCCCAAAAGAAACTCTGTATTCCATTAGAAGTTACTCTCTGTTCTCCCCTTTCCCCAACCTCTGTCAGCCACTAATCTATTTTCTGTCTTTATGGATTTGCCTTTCCTGGACATTTTGTATGAAAGGAATCATACAATATGTGGCCTTATGTCTGACTTCTTTCACTAAGCATATTTCTCGGTTCATGTTGTAGCATGTATTCGTACTTCTTTCCTTTTGATGGCTTAATAATGTTCTGCTGTGTGGATGAATATACACCACATTTTGTTCATTCATCAACTGATGGACATTTGGATTGTGTCCAGTTTTTGGCTGTTGTGAACACTTATACAAAAGTTTTAATGTGGACATATGTTTTCATTTCTCTTGGGTATATATTTAGGAGTAGAATTGTTGGTTCATGTGGTAACTCGGTGTTTAACATAGACTGCCAAACTGTTTTTTCAAAGCAGCTGCACCGTTTTCGTTCCCACCAGCAGCTTAGGAGGGTTCCAATTTCTGCATCTTTGCCAACACTTGTTATTGTCTCTCTTGATTATATCCATCCTACTGGTTGTGAAGTGGTATTTTATGGTTTTGATTTGCAGTTCTCCAGTGACTAATGATATTGAGTGTCTTTTCATGTTTTTATTGGACATTACAAATCTTCTGTGGAGAAATATCTATTTAGATCCTTTGCCTATTTTAAAATTGGGTTATTTGTCTCTTTACTATTGAATTGTAAGAGTTCTTTATATATTCTGGATACTAGATCTTTCCCTTATCATTTGTCATTTTGCCAGTTGTCTTTTCACTTTTCGTGTTAGTGTCCTTCGAAGCACAAAAGTTTTAAATTTGATGAAGTCCAATTTTGTTTTTTAAAGAGAGAATTTTTTTTTAAACTTTTATTTATTTTAAGTGTTTTTCCAGGACCCATCAGCTCTAAGTCAAGTAGTTGTTTCAATCTAGTTGTGGAGGGCACAGCTCATAGTGGCCCATGTGGGGATCGAACCGACAACCTTGTTGTTAAGAGCTCTGCACTCTAACAAACTGAGCTAACTGGCCACCCCCCAATTTGTTTTTTTCTTTAGTTGCTCACTTTACATGTCATATCTAAGAAGCCAAGATCACAAAGATTTGCATTTAAGAGTTTTAGCTCTTACATTTATGCCTTTTATGTATTTGGAGCTAATTTTTATATATTGTACCAGGTTCAACCTCATTCTTTGTATGTGGATATAGTTATCTCAACACTACTGAAAAGACTATTCTCTCCTGACTGAATTGTCTTGCTGCCTTTGTTGAAAACCTGTTGCCCATAAAAGTATGGGTTTATTTCTGGACTTAATCCTTATGGCAGGACTACACAGTCTTGATTTCTGTAACTTTGTAATAAGCTTTGAAATTGGGGATTGTGAGTCCCAAACTCTGTTACTCCTTTTCAGATTGTTTAGCTATTTTGGATTCCTTGTATTTCCATATGAATTTTAGAATCAGCCTGTCAATTTCTGCCACAAAACCAGCTGGGATTTTGGTAATTATTGTATGGGAAAAAGTAGATTAATTTGGTGAGTATCACCAGCTATCTTAGTCCCTTTAGGCTCCTATGAGTGGCTTATACTACAAACAGTTATTTTTCACAGTTCTGGAGGCTAGGAAGTCAAAGGTCAGGGCATCTGTAGATTTGGTGTTTGGCAAGGGCCTGCTTCCTGGTTCATAGCTAGCTATCCCTCACTGGGGCCTCGCATGGTAGGAAGGAGGAGAGCTCCCTGGAGTGTTTAAGTCTTCTAGTTCATGAACATGAGATGATGTCTTTCCATTTATTTAGGGCTTTAATTTCTTTCAGTGATATTTTGTAGTTTTAATTGTTTAAGTGTTATACTGCTTTTGTTAAATTTATTCCTAAGTATTTTATTCTTTTTTATTTCATTTGTAAATAGAATTGTTAATTTCATTTATGGACTGTTCGGGTGACTTTTTAACAGAGTGATATTCATACTTTGTTATTTCATTTATGCCTCTTACAGATCCATCAATTTCAATTAATTCTATAAGTAAAAAGAAACCCGAATCTGCCACTTGCAATTTAGTCAGAGACACAAACAAGGTGGGAATTGACCATGATGCTGCAGCGTCATCTCCACTTCTTGCCAAAGATGTCGTTTGTGAGGATGATAAGGGAAATATCATGGAAGAAGTAATGAGAACTTATGTAAAACAACAGGAAAAATTGAACTCAATTTTGCAGAAGAAGCAGCAACTTCAGATGGTAAAATTATTATCTAAGTCATAGCCCATTATGAAAAGATACTTTTGCACATTCTTAAGAAAAGTCAAAATGAGATATTGCAAATGTATTTAAGATTTCAGTTTTACACTCAGAAGCTGTTTTAATATACTTTTAAATTTTTAGAGAAAATAGTTTTTCCAGATAATTACTTCTACATAGAACTGATATGACCGTGGACTTTTAGATGTTGTATGTCCTATTTTTTCCTGAATTGAAATTTTTATCATGATGGAAATAAAGTGAAAATTGTGTTGTGATTCTGTATATTGTAGGAAGTTGAAATGCTGAGTAGTTCAAAAGCTATGAAGGAACTCACTGAAGAACAGCTGAATTTACAGAAAGAGCTCGAATCTTTGCAGAATGAACATGCTCAAAGAATGGAAGAATTTTATATTGAACAGAAAGACTTAGAGAAAAAATTAGAGCAGGTAATGAAGCAAAAATGTACCTGTGACTCAAATTTAGAAAAAGACAAAGAGGCTGAATATGCGACACAGGTAAGAACTACTCAGTTTATATATAATGTCCTTTCAGCCAAGATGGTTTTTTGACTTTGATTGCTTTATTACTTTAAACTTTTAGTGGGTTTCTGTAGTTTAGTTGCCCAGGTTGCTAATCTGTAGCTATCTGAATATCAAGTGTTATATTATTTTAATGTAGTATATTGGCTTTCAAACCAACAAATTAACAAACATGAACTGTTTTCCACTATGTTCAAAAACACTGGAGCAAAACTGAATAGGAAGTAGGTTACAACTTGGGGACGGTGAACAAATAACACTTAAATTAACATGAGCAGGCTGGGATGACGGAGCGGTATGTATGCTAAAGCAGAGGGCATAACGAAAGTGTTCCAGGGGGTCCGTTCTCTTGACGCTTTGTGTTTTCCTCAATTCGTCATCATGTCAAAAACAGTTTAATAGTATTAGATATTCAAGAGATTGTAGTGTGCATGAAATAGTTCATTTTGTAAAGATTAATTGGAAGGTAGATCTTTGCCAATTGATTAAATGGAAACACAAAACTGACTGAAAACTGACACAGTCTTTTAAATCACACAGTTGGCAGAACTCAGGCAGAGATTGGACCATGCTGAGGCTGATAGGCAAGAACTCCAAGATGAACTCAGACAAGAACGAGAGGCAAGACAGAAGTTAGAGATGATGATAAAAGAGCTAAAACTGCAAATTTTGAAATCAAAGACTGCTAAAGAATAGAAACCTTTAAAGAGATTCATCTGTGTTATCCCCAACAGAGTTTATTTTTGTTTGTTTCTTTGCTTTGCTAATTGAATTCTGAACAGCTTACCTGCATGAATATAACTAGGTGTTCTATCCATTTGTAGATCAGAAAAAGTGAAGAGATTATATATTAGTACATAAATTCTTACGTTTTCCGAATGAATGAATATGTATGTTTCTTTGTACTTTTTTCCAACCAGCTTAGTAACCAGTACTCTATGGTTTGAACTATTAGATAATCTGCTTATATTTCTAATGCAAGTTTAATAGTTGTATACTTTTTAAAAGCTGCTTTGTGTGATGGGAAGTAGTTGTGGTCAATTTTGTTATCCATATTTCAGACTCAATTTTAGATACAATGATGACATCATATTTCAGATCTATAGAGCTACTCAAGAGGTTGCATCTCCATTTTTTTTATTAACACAATCTCCTTTCTAAGTTGTTATACTATGCTTACTGTATACAAAATTTGCTTTTATTTTGTTCATATTCTGGAATGAATTTCCATCAGTTCTCTTTTTAATGTCTCCTAAAAATCATTTTGTCAGGAGAGGAATTTCATTGATGAGGTTATAGCACACCCCATGGGCATAGTGGGGAAGAATAATATGCTTTATTATAATCCTGCTGCTAAACACGAGAAGCAGTTGTAATTTGGTTTTTGGTTGAAATGTGGTTATATTTAGGTTTTTTTTTTTTTTTTTTTAATGCAGCAACTTCAGGAGAGGGAATAAAATGTAAAATTTCTGAACTTTTGTTTATGTTGTTAATAGTGGTGTGAAATGTTAATGTTCTTGAGAAAAACTGATATCGTTAATATACATCAGTTTCTATACAATCCATAATCTTCCTGTACAGTTTTTAATATGTAGTTATGGGTCTTATTGAAATTTATATAATGGATTTGTTTTCCTTTGTGGATTTGTTTTTCTTCAAATTGTAAAATATTAAATGTCTTGAAGGTTATGTTGGGCTTCTGTATGTTTATATATTAAGTCTTACCAAGATTAGCTCGAATGGACCATTTTAATTACTACTTAATATCAAAATCAGGAATTTACAGTGAACTGATTAGTGTGTGAAAGGTTAATAGGGAAGTTTAATTATCTGCTACTAAAAGATTTTTAGATATTTTTTAGAAGACAGGAATTCTATAGTTTGGGAGAGGGGCAAGATTTTCTGCACTTTTTATTTTTTTCTGCACAGAAAAGTCTGTCATTCTTTAATGGCAAATTTCATATTAGTTATTGCTTGGCTTAAAAGATGCAAGGTAAAATTCTTAGTATGCATTTCTTTAAAGAACGTTTCCTGAGCTACTATTAATACATTCTTATCCCATGAATTTAATGTTTCTTGTGTTCTCACATAAGGTACTAAATGAAATTACTTAAGAGCTAAATTTATTTTTAAAATAAATCATCTAGGATTAAGGTTATATACTGTTCCCAGCATAGACGATAGCTACTCTAATGGTATAGAACTTCAACAATCGGTAGGTTATCATTTAACCAGTTATTTTAATATTTTGCTTAATGGTACTAATGTATCCTAAATGAATTTGTGTACTTCCCAAAGTATAATTTCTTCACTAGAGTGTGATCTAAATGTGTCTTTTGTTTTCCATTTAAACTTTACTGTATTAATCCTGCAATTAAATTTGTTGATTTTTGGAGTCTCCTCAAGGAGGAACAAATGTTAAAATGACATATCCTCTAATAACTTTTATTTAGGTCTGGAGAAAGTAAAATCACAGGTGTTTTATGATATAGTTTCATTTTAGTTGTGAATTAGTTGTGTCACAGCCAAACTTTTTTTGGGAGACAAACTCAAGCCCCTATAATTTCATTTATTTTTCTAATTCATTAAAAATCTTTCTGTTTATGTTACGTTATAAATGATAAGCTTACTTACGTTTCAGCCCAAAACTTCTAAAATAAACTGCTTAGTCTTTGAAATATGTTACTTAAAAATTCTAAGCAGTGCTTAAACACCTTTAAATGATCATATCCTCTTAATTTAGAATTGAGTGAAGAAATATTTTTTTTCTAGTTCCTCACATAATGAAAACTTGTCACATGAAATTATATAGTCTTCATTTTCCAGAAGATAAATCAATGTGCCATAGGTTTCTGTCTAACTTCCTTGAAAATAGTTTTTTAGTCAATTGTAAATATTATACTATTCTAGTTAAAAGTAATTTTAAGTTAAATTGCACCACATAGCTTGAAAATATAGGGATTTTGTAATACTTTAAAAGTGGCCTCTGTTAAAATATCTTACCATATAAACTTATTCTTCTATTCTTTGCATGCTCATTTTGTGTGTTGATTACTAGCTTAAAGTTTGTTTCGGTGTTGTTTTGCGTGCCAATTCCTTAGGCAAGCAGATTTTGTAATATTATTTTTAGGAAAAATATAAAAATATTTACTTTAAAAAGCTGCATTAGAGGAACGGCTTATCAAAAGTGTTAGAACATCCTTAGAAGGAAGAAAAGATAGAATATTAGCTTCCTGGGTGATGGGTGATCTTTAATTTGGGTGATGATAGTTTCTGCACCCTAAACTTTATGAGAAAAAGGTACCAAATCTATAAAGGTAGTAAATGTAAAATCTGCTGTCATTGAGGAAGCTTGAAACCACCCTAATTTCACAAATGGAACTTGTAAACACTATGAAAGGATTTGACCAACATAAGTTTGGCTTGCGCTTTAGTTTTGTAAAGCATATTCTTTTGCTTGAATTTCTATGTCCATGAGAATTATGCTTCTTGAACTAATTTTATAGCATATTTAATATATTACCAGGTGAGCTATAAAATCATTTGTACATATTGAATTAAAAATCAGTTACTAAAGTAGTTGAAATAGACAGAGTACAATGATATTTGCAGGTTATCCATATATTTTAGAAGTCGTGACAGAACAACTAATTCATTTACACATCTGTGGCTTCTGTTTGAAGGAAAATAAAATGATAAGGAAACTTGAGTAATATGAAACATGCTCAAGGTATTTCCCTAAAATTAATTGTGAAGCTGGTGCTAAAGGGTTTTGATCAGCTTCTAAAATTGTCTTCTCAATGAAAGACTTACGTTTTGATTGTTTAGGGCGGATTCCTCATTTTTATTTGTTTTATGCATTTAATCCACACAATGGGACATTAAAAATTAGTGAAAAGTTGTGCTCATACTGTACATCTATTTCTGTGCTTGGAACTACTTGTTAATAGTTTTTATTGAAGCTGTCAGCAATAAGGGATACATTACTGCTGTATTATACATTGTGGGACTGAATAATTTAAACAGCTTAATTTTTTCTAGTATAGAATACTTAAACATTTCCATTATTGGAAAAATTCACATAGGTATTCTTTCTTGCATCTTGTTTAAAAGGACAGTCTTTTTTTTTTTTGTAAAATATTTTCATTTTAAATGGCTTTAAACTACATAATGCAATTTTGGGGCCTGTTTTTTTTAGTAATAGAATTAAATGTCTTATATAGTGCTACTGTTTTTGAATTAGAAAATTATCACATGTAAAAACAAATTTAAAAATGAAGCCCAGATAACAAAATAGTATATTAAATTAGTTGAATGTAAAAGAAATTTATAAGATTTTTTTTCTTCAATATAGATACCTCATCTGAAAATAAAGCACAGTGTACTTAAAGTAGTTCTAGTAAAAAGTCCTACTAAAAGAAATGCTAAATCAAGGACACCTTTTCGGGAACTGTAGTTTGGGAGAAATAAAATATACTTGCTTTCAAGCATTCTGTTAGAGGTATTTGTTTATCCTAATAATTTTAAGCCAACACAGTAGTCTTAAATTATTTCTGAGTTTTGAATCTGTGAAGGCAGTAAATGAAATACCTGTTCTGTAACTGTTGAAACAAATTGTTGACTACCTTGACCATAATTCAATTTTTAACATTTTGCCAATGATGTACAGTTTTATGGTTAAAATTGCTGTGGTTGGTTGCATTACATGATACACAAAAACTGTCCTCTACCTCACGTGAAATAAATATTTTATATGGTTTTACTATGAAACAAGACTCATCTATCTGGTTACTTAGTTTACAAATTTTGAATTATATTTATTGAAACATGACATACTGTGCTCTTAGCTTATACCTCAATTGTATTTTGTGCTGTTTTCCATTTTCATGCCTTGTAAATAAATTGTATAGATTGTGGATTAAATTCCAAATAAAAACTTTTAATGCCAATAAAATTGATTCAAGCCATCTTAGTATCCTGTGTGAGCTCAACTTGTGCCTTGATATTGACATTTTCTCCTTTTGTTATTTTAAAGTCTGTTATTCATTACATACTAAGTGATTGAGTTGAGGAACCTTTTTTCTTATAAAATGTGAAATTTTATGCAATATTTCAGGTGATGAACATACTGGTGTTTAGTAATTATTCTCTTTCATGACATTTGGACTCTTGCTTTAACAAGTTATCCTGTACCCCCAACTCTGGTATTATCTATTACTGTATAACATTATTCCAAAATTTAGCAGTTTAAAATAAATATTACATAGTATCTAAAAGGCAGAAATCCAGGAGCAGGTTAGCTGAATGTGATGACTCAAGCGCTCTTAGAAGGGTGCAGTTATGTGTGTGTGTGTATTTTCCACATTCTGTTTATCCATTCATCTGTTGCTAGACATTTTGGGTTGTTTGCACATTTTAGCTATTGCAAAAATGCTACTATGAACATTGGTTTACAAATACCTGTTTAAGTCTGCTTTTAATTGTTGTGGGTCTACACCCAGAAGTGGAATTGCTGGATCATGGTAGTTCTATATTTAAGTTTTTGAGGAATCACCAAACTTTGTCATAGCAGCTACTTCATTTTATATTCCCATCAGAAATGCACAAGTTTTCTAATTTTTTAATATCCTGGCCAAAACTTGTTTTCCATTTTATTGAAAACAGCCACCCAAATGAATGTGAAGTATTATTTCATTGTGATTGGATTTGCATTTCCCTCGTGACTAATGACATTGAACACCTTTTCACGTACTTATTGGTCATTTGTGTATCTTTGAAGAAATGTCTATTCAAGTCCTTTGCCCATTTTTTGTTGAATTGTAGGAGTTCTTTATATATTCTGGATATTAATTCCATATCAGATACTTGATTTGCAAATATTTTCTGTCATTATGTGGGTATCTTTTCACTCTTAATAGTTTCCTTTGATGCACAAAAGTTTTAAATTTTGAGGAAGTCCAATTTATTTTTTCTTTTGTTATCTGTGCTTTTGGTGTCAAATCCAAGAAATCATTGCCACATTCAATGTCATGAAGCTTTCCCCCTATGTTTTCTTTTAAGAGTTTTATATTTTTAGCTTTTACATTTAGTTCTTTGATCCATTTTGAGTTAATTTTGCATATGGTGTAAGGTAATGTTTCCAATTTCATTCTTTTGCATATGGTTATCCAGTTAACACCATTTGTTGTTAAAAACTATCCTTCCCTTGAATGGTTTTGACACCTTTGTTCAAAATCATTGACCATGAATGTGAAGGTTTATTTCTGGGTTGTTTGATTTCACTGGTCTATATATCTGTTTCTATGCCAATACCATGCTTTTTTTTTTTTTAACTTTCATTTATTTTAAGTGTGTTTTTCCAGGACCCATCAGCTCCAAGTCAAGTAGTTGTTTCAATCTAGTTGTGGAGGGCACAGCTCACAGTGGCCCATGTGGGGATCAAACCGGCAACCTTGTTAAGAGCACCGCTCTCTAACCAACAGAGCTAACCGGCCGCCCTGCCACACTTTTGATTATGATAGCTTTGTAGTAAGTTTTGAAATGAGGAAGTGTGAGTCTTCCAAATTTTTTTTAAAAAAGATTGTTTTGGCTATTTGGGGTCCCTGAGATTCCATATAAATTTTAGTATGGATTTTTCTATTTTTTAAAAAAACACCATTGCAATTCTGATAGGGATTGCACTGACTCTATAGATCACTTTGGATAGAATTGCTGTGTTCACAATGTTGTCTTACAAAGTTGGTCCCGGCAGTTCCCCCATGTCGATGTTTCTGAGACAATGAGAGCTTGCAGCTTCCTAGTTAACCATTTTGCTTACAACTCTCCTATTTAGCCACAGTCTTTTTTTTAACCTGACCTTACAAGTGATACACCATTGCTTCTCGCCTATGCTGTTGTTCATACAGACTCACCCTGGAGCAATATGGGAGGGCACTACAAAGGACTGAATACTGGGAGATGGGGATCACGGGGGTCATCTTAGAGGTTGCTTACCACAGACTAGGACCAGAATTTTCCTCCAAATGATCTTGGTTGAAACCATTGAGTTTTATACATTAAAGCTAGAACTTTAGTTTGGACATTTTAAGGGAAGGTGTTTATCTCCAATGACAGTGATTACTGTTTGCCCTGGCCTGACACTGACACTCTGCTAGATACTGGACTTTCCAGAACGAGCCAGGCACAGCTTCTGCCTTTGAAGAACTCTCAGACACCTAGAACAGATCATTTCAAAGCACTGTGGCAAAGTTCTTCACAGAGGGCTAGGGGAACGTGAGAAGTATAAATAGCTCAACCCAGAGGGTGAGAAGTATTCCTGTTCCAAATGACACCTGAACAGAACGTGGAGAGATTTGAGCTGGCGGGAGAGGAGAACGGTGGCTGTGTTGGAAAGCATGTGAAGCAGAAGGAACTGCGTGAGGATAGGTTGGAGATTAGTAATGAACGCAGTATTATACTTTCTGAGAACTAACCTTCTGAAAACAATTCACAAGATTATAAACTAAACAGTATAATATGGATAATTCATGTTTTGAGAAAAGGATGCAGAAGGCACTACCGGAACCCATCAGAACTTCATAAAAAGACACAGGAAAGTCCTGTCATAGGAGCTTCTTGGGTTAATTTTGGGTGACTAGAAAGTAGCTGGGTGGAGAAGGTCGTTTCCTGCAGGATGAAGGGGGAGTGGAAAGCATAGGGAATGAGAAAGTGTGGCATTCTATGAGGAACTACCAAGAAGTTCATTATGACGTGAGTGGACATTGCTTGGGGTAGAGACTGCGCAATGGAGGGGAGAGGGTGCTGTGAGAATTGTGCAATAAAAGGCTGTGTGATCTTGTATCCTAGGGCATTTGAAGTATTTTCTGTAGGTGAAGAGGACAGCCAATGACAATCATCAGGATAGTCACACAGTGTATAGGGACATGAGTACTACTCTTTATAGACCCTTATGATAATGAATACTTTAAAATATAGAAAATATTTTAAATTTAGTTATTGAAAACAATTCCAATTATAAAATTAACTCATACTCATTATGGAAAACGGGAAAATGTGTAAACAAAAGAGAAAAACCGTCAATCTCATTACCCAAAGGAACTGCTTATTAACATGTCTGTGTATATTTTCCAAATACATTTATATATTTCAAAACCAGTCTCCAACTGTACAGATATTTTGAAATAATATTTAGTAATTTGTATTTTAAAATTTGTTTTAGAACACATCATCTTGTTAATTGAACACTTAATTGAAATGTAAATGAAAAAAACATGAACACTTTAATAATAGATTTTCTTAAACTTTTAGAAGTTGGATCAAAGACACACATATTTTAAACCCTTTTGTTATGTATTGCTGAATTACTTTTGAAAAGGAGCGTATCAGTTATGCTATTGGTATTTTGTAATGTTCATTCTTTGTGTTATTTTTATTGAATCACTTTTACATAGCATTAATGAGAGTCTGTGAGAGCCCTCCAGTGGCCAAGCTAATTTCTGCAAAAAACATTATCAGTGAAATTAGAAAGGAATTCTATCTAGTTGTTAAATCTTAATGGCAAAAAGAGAGGAGTGACTAAAAATATCTTAGCTGTTAAAAAGGCCTGATCCTGTAGTTAGAGGAAAGATGCCGTTTGCTTTCCTTTGAAGTTCTCCATCTGCCACCAGATTATGAAATGTTTCTGAATCTCATTGCTGTGTAATATGAAGGTTAAGATTACGTTGGTTTTCAGTAGGCTTAGAACAACTGATGAACTACTTTGGTATAAAAGCTAATATTTATTGAGACCTTACTATGTTGTTCAAGATTTTTACGTATAGCAATGCATTTAATTCACATGGTTATTATGAAATAATTACTATTTTTAATACCATTTTCCTGGCAGGAAATGGCATATTGGTTACTTAAACAGAGTTACTTAACATAAAGATTGAATAACTTGCCCAAGGTCACACAACTAGTAAGTAATGGAGACAGGATTCCAACCCAGTGCCCTAACCATCCTGCTCTAATGTCTTCCTTGAATCTTGGTGTCCAAGAATGTTTCCCTTCAGGATAATTGCTTAAAGTAGAGTCATTATTTATGTAAGAAACAAGCAAAGAAAAGGATTGATAGGATTGAGACATAGGTTTCGCTTCTAGCCATTTTTTAACAGAGCAGTATTACGCATTGAATGAATAACAAGAGGGCACGTGATAGTTTTGATCGCTTTATGATTCATGCATTTTTAGCAAAAGAGTTAAAGTTGGACAGATTGTTCTGTATTTTGATGTCCTAGGTAGCTAAATGGAAAGAACTGCTCTTACTTTCTAAGCTAATTGAATGGTGTGGCTTTCTAGTTCATTTTCTTCTTTTTTCCTTTCAGTCCTTACATACTTTATTACTATTATGGTTTTAGAAAATGTGATCTCCAATTTGGCTGAAAATAAGAACTTTTACTGTTCTTCAGAGTATGATTTAATAGGTTGAATTAGACACGATATCATCCAGTATATTCTGAAACTTCTGGTAGAGAAACAGATAAATAGAATTGGCTGTTTGAAGGCAGAAGAGAGAAAACATTCTGGAAAGGACTCAAACCTAACAGTCCAGGTATAAACTTTTCATGATTTTGCTTTATCTCCAAGTTGAAGGAAGGGAATAAAAAGGCTTCTAAAGGAATGGTATTATAATGGCACCATGAAGGCCAAGAAATGGGACCTTGAAAGGCAATTTTTTCCCCCGAATAGCTGAATTTGAAATTCTACTCGAAGTAATTTGTGAAGGTGCTGCTCTTTTCTTGATGGAGATACTATGATAAATGCCAGCATCTCTAGGTGATTAGGGTTTTCTGCTTGAGGCCTGAGCAGCATACCTCCCTTCTATTATAGATGGCTCCACTATACTAAGGACGACAGGTGAGTACCTGAGACAACCAATCAACTTCACTCTGTCTCTTACCCACTCCCAGACCAGTTTTAATCCCCACCTTCTGATTTCTTCTGCAGCTTGTCTTCAGATTCCCATCTGCTATGGGCTGAATATTTGTGTCTCCCCCGAAATTCACATGTTGAAATCTAGTCTCCTATGTGATGGTGTTTGGAGGTGGGGTTTGGGAGCTGAATAGGTCATAAGGATGGAGCCCTCACGAATGGCATTAGTGCCTCTAAAAGATGCCCCAGAGAAGTCCTTGTCCCTTCCACCGCATGAGGACACAGAAGATTGCTGTCTATGAACCAGGAGGAGGACTCTTACCAGACACTGAATCTGCTGGTCTGTGCCTTGATCTTGGACTTCCAGCCTCCAAAGCTGTGAGAAATAAGTTTCTGTTGCCTATAAACCACCCAGTCTGTGGTATTCTGTTATTGCAGCCCTAATCGACTAAGACTGCACCCTAGTCAGACTTGGAGGCTTGCAAATTCAATCTCTCTTCTTTAGAACTCTTCTATTCAGCTCCATTGAACACGTGTATAGAGTGGGTTTATGTTTGTTAGGCACTGTGCCACATGCAAAATAGACAAAACCCCAAAACTCACAGGGCATGCATTTTTCTAAGTCTCTGTTTGATACGTTTGTTTACACTATGAATTTGTACTACAGTGTTTCTAAAAATGTGCGTATGTAAAATTTTTGTATTATCAAATATTAAAATCCACCAGAGGGATTTATCCTTTAAATGGAGGTCTTATTAAAAGTATTTTTAAATGAATAATCTCACCTAAGTAATTTCGTACATGTCCTCTGTTTTCATGTTTGGTTTCCTAAAGTGATGTATCTTTCTTAATATCTGAAGGACGTTTTCATAGAGCAATGTACACTTCATTTGATTCTAATGATCACACGTTTGGAATGTGGGACGTTGCAGTTAATCATGTTTCTCTACCAGTCATGGGCCCCTCCACTTAGAAAATGTTTTCCAGCCATGCAATGATAAAAGACAACCACTAGCAGTCACTGCGAGCCCACTCCTTTAGTCCACGCTTTGCTTTCAATGTGGGCTTCAGAACACATTTGCCAGTGCGACATGGATTAGCACTATAACTGAAGCCCATGTTAAGTTTTAGGTGTAAACAGTAGAAAAACTGTTAACCAGGCCGTGTCCTTTTTCAGAACACATCTGGGGTTTAGGGCACTAATTGGCTCTCTACTCCTCCCCTTGACAGGTCTTCAAATAAGAATAAGATTAAGGAAGTTATGCTCAAGCCATAGGAAAGACTTACATTTTTCATAATGGAAAGAGTATGGGACCTAAGGTGGAAAGACCTGGAATCATGTATCAGGAAGAAACTGGAATTACTTGTTCTGTTATATACTGTAGAAATGTGAAAAGATGGCAACATTTTCTGAGAGAAAAGTCCTAGAAAGGCCTTTGGAAGGTCTGGGGACACACTGTTGATATTTATCTGGGGTGACTGGACCCTGAAAGTCTGAATCTCACAACTGACAGAGTGCCTGGGATGGTGGTAGACCTGGGATGTCAGGTGGTTAAGTTATGCTATACGGGAGGTCAGATTCTCATCGCAAGGAGGGCTTGGCGAATCAAGTCACAGCCAAGGAATGTGGACCACATCCTTGGAGTCTGTGGGCCACCATACCATCACCTGGGGCTAAGAGAGGGTTCCTGTGGCCGCTGTCTGCTTCTTGTCTCCCAGCTCCTTGTGCTTCCCTGGCTGCCCCACTTACTTTTCAATGGACCCGGCCTCTCTTTACTTATGGTTAATTCATTCTAACAGGTTATGCTTTGCTCGCCTCCTTTGACTGGCTTTTGTACATCTATGCTGGGCGTGTTCAGAATTTCAATTGCTCTACATTGTCTATGAATAATACTAACAGTAGTTAACATTTATGAGGGCCCATCAATGCTCGGCACTTTGTATAAGTTATCTCACTTAATCCTCACAATAACCCTATGGGGGCATCTGCTATTCTCCCTTTATAGATGAAGAACCCGAGGGTCACATAAATTAAGGGTAGCCCAAGTGATGAAGTCAGAATATGAACTCAGGAGGTTCCGTTCCAAGATCTTCACAACTCTTTCTACCACTCAGTGCCTGAGTTCTGAAATCTGGCTTTATAAGTACCTCTATGTGTGTGACCTGTGGAGGATCTGGGCATGGTTGAATTCTGATTGGTTGAATTTTTATCATTAGAATATCAAATGCTAACAGAGGCATAGGAGTACAGATTTTATAACTGCTTTTTCAATGAAATGATGTTGCTTGGATATATATATATATATATATATATATATATATATATATATGATATATAAGATTTTATTGGGGAAGGGGAACAGGACTTTGTTGGGGAACAGCGTGTACTTCTGGCACTTTTCCAAGTCAAGTTGTTGTCCTTTCAATCTTAGCTGTGGAGGGCACAGCTCAGTTCCAAGTCCAGTTGCCATTTTTAGTTGTGGGGGGCGCAGCCCACCATCCCTTGCGGGAGTCAAACCCAGCAACCTTTTGGTTGAGAGCCCGCGCTCTAACCAACTGAGCCACCTGTCCGTCCCGGATTTTTATATTTTATATTGTATTAATATAAAGCAGCCTTTAAAAAAAAATGTTGTAGGGAAGTATCTGAAAACATGCAGATCAATAGACCTTGGTGATAAAATGCCCCCAAACACAATGACTGACTCATAAAAAGGACATATTCCTATAACACAATTTCCACAAATCAAACTTGTATGAACACAGGAAGAACACATAAGAGTGCAAAAGAAAGAGTTTTGAACCATCATATTATAATAACACTAACCCAGGCTTATGGAGGACTTACTTTGTACCAGACATTGTTTCAAGCTCTATATGTATGTTAACTCACATAATCATCAGGAAACCTGTGAGGTACGCACTATTTTTATCCCCATTTTACAATCAGAAAATTGAGGTCCAGAAAAATGTAGTAACTTGGTCCCATAGCTCGTTAAGTGGTGGGGCCAGGCGTTGAATCCAGGCAGCCTGGTCTTCCTTCTTAACCACTGCCCTCCTGGGTGATTATGGTGGCTCTTGTGATTGCAAAAACTGCAGTTACTTTTGCACCAACCTAATACTTGACGCTCTGTCATCTATTACACAGCCTTTTCTTTTTGTGTGCTTGATTTCTTTGGGGTCTCCCCCAGGTCAGTCTTCCCTGGAAGACATGGTGATTTGCCCTGACCCTCAGCCTTAGGGACAGCTACGGCAAAGCTCAGTACCTATGATTTATGATCCACATCTTAGATTTAGAGTGTTGAGTAGGAAGATTTTGTGCTGGAATCCTTCACGCCTTTGCATCTCATGACTGGTGATAGAGGGATATAATGGGATAAGCCAATTGTATAAAAGGAGTTAAAACTGTTTAATGTCAATATAGGAGGACTTCTCTACGTGAGAAAAAGAGGCAACAATAGGTCTTGTTGGAATTGCTGGAGAGAAGATGGATTAATGATGTTGATGATGGTGACAGCTCCCACTACAGAGCACTCTGAGCCAGGCCGCGTTCTCAGTGGAGGGCAGATACTAACTTACTACAGGGCGCCTGGAGCAGTCAGCCTAGCTTTTAACGTGTCACAAATGGGATTCATGAGCCCTTTAGTAATTTTCAGGCAGTGGTAATCAGGACAGGTTCCCAGGAATGGTTAGCGGGTGGTGGGTGGTGAGATGGGCCCATGGAGTCTACCCCTTACCAGCTGTGTGAACTTGGGCAACTGGACTTCTCTCATGCTGTTCCTAGCTCATCAGTTACAATCCTGGGCGGAGGAGGAACTGTATCAGGCGCCCGTGGAGTACGGCTGTCCCTGTTCTCATCTGGAAAGGAGCGAGCGGGAAGAAGTTGAGGTGGGATGGAGCGTCGCGGAGACGCGGAGACAGAGATGCGAGGGGCAACAGGAAGACACGTAATTGCCAGCAAGATAGAGCTCTTGCCTGACGTGAGCCCTCTAGACGCTCTGCATTTCTTGGAGAGAATTAGGTGAATTATTTTACTTTCCAACCCTGGCCGTGCGACGCCGGCGCGGCCGGGCAGGGTGACCGCCCGGCCCCCTTATCCTGCTCCCCTCCACACCCGACTTGGGACCCGGCTCTGCGATTGGTCGGCTCGACCCAGGGCCGTTGCCGATTGGCGCTCGTCGGCGGAGGCTACAGGGTTTAAAGCGGGGGGCGGGGGCTCGCTGCCCAGCCGCATCGCTGTCCCCTCCGTGAGCCCGTCGCTGTCCCAGCCGTGCGCCCGTCGCGCTGTCGGAGCCGGACTCGCAGCCTCTCGTGACCGGCCGCCGCCTCCAGCGTCCCGCCTCGGGCCGTCGCTGGACAGCGGTTCGCGAGCGCGGGAGAGGTGGGACCAGGGCAGGAGCCGTCCAGACCGGTGCGCAGGCACCGTCAGTGAGGAGCGAGGTGCGGGGACGCCGGGGACGCTATGATGGTGGCCACGTGCCTGCAGGTAGTGGGCTTCGTCACGAGCTTCGTGGGTTGGATCGGCATCATCGTCACCACGTCCACCAATGACTGGGTGGTGACTTGCGGCTACACCATCCCCACCTGCCGCAAGCTGGACGAACTGGGCTCCAAGGGGCTGTGGGCTGACTGCGTCATGGCCACCGGGCTGTATCACTGCAAGCCCCTGGTCGACATCCTCATCCTGCCGGGTAAGGACCCCCGCCTTGCAAGTGGCTGCTCCCAAACCCTTGACAAAGAGGGGGGCACTAGAGAAAACATTTTGAGGGTTTGAAGACTGTTGAGCACATTTTTTTGACACTTTGAGTCCCACCTTGTTGTAGAGGAATTAGGCAGCAACGAACTTAACCCCTCTCTCAGCCTCAGTTTTCTTACCTGGAATTTGGGAGGATAGTAGTTGCCACTGGCCGAGTCACTCTAACAACTTAATGAGCTGAGACTTAGATACACAGAAGGAACTCAGCCCATGTCTTTGTGGGTTGTGCGCATTTAAAGGCATTTCCCAATTTCCTTAACAAGCGAAGTAACTTGGGTCCCCAACGCCATCAGTCTGGGAGCCGGTCCCTTTATGTCCCCCGCCCCCTGACTTTCTGCTGCCCCTTTAAGCCTCTCCTTAAGTGCCTCCTGTTAGTCCTTGTAGTCAGAATCAATCTCCCACCCCTACCTCGTTGCTGCCCTGGTATTGGCTCTTATCACCATCAGGGCACTTTTCTATTTGTTTTTTGTTCATTGCTCATAAGTCCACCTCTATTGCATTTTCAATTCCACTAAGATGTTGATGGTGTCCTACCTTCCTGCATCTTTTCCTGGACTTAGCACTGCCACCCGCACACAGGAGGTATGCACCATGCAAGTTAGTCCTGTGGTTTCACAATCCTTTTCTCCATTTTAGACTTTTAGAATGACAGAGGTTCTGGACCCAGCTTCACGGAATGCTGGCATTGGTAGGTCTTTGTGAGGCTGTCAGGTCCCTTGCTCACAGTTTGGGTGATTTGGACAAGTTACTAACCTCTATGAACCCCAGTTGTCTTCTTTCGAAAATTAAAATCAAACCAATCCCCTATCTTTCAGGGTTATTTTGGGGATTAAATGAGATGAGAAATGTGAACCTCTTTTGATGTAGTAGAATCAAGATGTAAGTGGTAGCTATAATTTTTTATCAAAAACCAGGCAAGATATTTGTAGGAACCTTTGACTGAAGCATAAAAGTATTCTCTGCGTCCTTTCCCTGAAATTAAGTTTATGAAGCAGTCAGTGCCAAGCAGTTTATTTTTAAAAAACATAGACCACCTGACAGAGGGGAGTGCATTTTAGGGAGGGCCTAATCCTTCCTGCTCTCCCTGTCCCTCACACTTTGGGTGGGAATGTGGACAGATTTCAGTCTTCATCTTTTGATTTCCAGACATGGCCTTGACACCCAGCACGTGGACAGCCTGCATCATGAATTTCAGAAGCTCGGTTTCTATTTGACTGTCTCCACTGTGCCAGCTCCCGCTGTCCTACAAGCCAGAGGGGCACAGGGCTATGGTCAGAGGTCTGCTTCAGACTGTGGGTCTCTCTGGGTATCTTCAAGGCAATAGATACTTGATTGATTGACTATCCTTAGTTCTGAAGAAGCTAGATGGGCGATGGTTAGGAGAGCACTCTTACAGAGTTTGAATTCTGGCAAAGCATGCGTAGCTTGCTAAGGGAGTGTTACAGTCGGGTGTTGGTGCACAGGGCAGCCTGGCCAGGTTTGGTATAAGGGTCCTGGTGTGTGAGGCAGGAGCTGGGGCTTGTTTTTTGGCTTTGTCATTAACTGCCTCTCCCAGGCCATGCCACTAGCTCTAATTCACTCTAAGCCAAAAGGGAGAGTAATAAATACACCCCCTCCCCTTTGTTTTGGAGGAGGGAGAGTGGTTCAGTGAGAAACAATATATTTAAGTTTGTCATATTCTCCCAGTATCTTGTCAGATTTATTTTACATAAATATTGTACATATTGTAAGCTGTTTCTTAATAAAATTGTTACCCGGCATTTTATTTGACAGTGTCAAGTTCGAGTTTTACTCTGCTCTTATTATTCAACTTGCTTATTCCTCCATTCATAATTGTACTATGTTTGCATCATCTGTTGTGGGCATCGTGTTACCTCCAGGTGTCTTCCCTCTAGGAATCTCTGGGGCTAGAGGGATGCCTTTGAAGCAATGACCATGGAATACTAACACCAGTAATAATAGCCAACCTTTTTAGAGTACTTAGCAGGTGCTAGGCACTGTTCTAAGCGCTGCATGAATCAACTAGCTTGATCTTAGTTGAATTCTATTAGAGAGACATAGGTACTATGATTGTTTTTACTCTATACATGAGGAAAGTGTCAAGACACAGTATTTCAGTAACTTGCCCAAGAGTCTATCAACAACTGACTATCAACAGCCCATCCATCACGGAAGACTTCTTGGAAGATTGGAGTTTTATTCTGAATATTTCCAAGGTGATGTCATAATGTAATCGGACTCGTGGCCCCTTCATCCTGGAAGCTTGGACAAATGGTCTAGAACAGGGATCCCCATTCAGTCTCTCCAGCCCTTAACCTCCCTTTTTTTGTCACTGTGTCACTTTAAACATGTAAAGCGATCACGGGCAACATTTAACACATGCTAAGTCCCGAAATGGGCAAGAGGGAGGAGGACAAGTGGTGCTGAATTCCCGTGAGGCAGTGTTTAGGATCCAAGGGGCCCCTTGGTCTAACCCACCCTGTCTGCTCTCTTGCTTCCAGGCTATGTGCAGGCCTGCCGCGCCCTGATGATTGCAGCCTCAGTCCTGGGCCTACCGGCCATTCTCCTGCTGCTGACGGTTCTCCCCTGCATCCGAATGGGCCACGAGCCTGGCGTGGCCAAGTACAGGCGGGCTCAGCTGGCTGGTGTTATGCTCATTCTGCTGGGTAAGACAGCTTTCTATATGGTGCCCAATTCTGAGTAAACCTGGTGAGTGTCAGCTCTTGCTTCTGCTTCATCCAGCTCAAGAGACATGTGAAAGGAAACCAAGTGAATCCTCTGCAGAATAGACACCCCCCCATGTATATCCCTTTGTGTGTCATGAGCAGTTCACACAGAGGGATAAGTCATGTCTGTGGGGGGTGGGTCTCTGAACATGAACATAAGTTAACAAACAAAAGGATTTTGAGGGTAATACCTAAGGGAGAGACCAGAAGGATGGAAAAAAGTTACGCAGTAGCTCTGCATTCAGGCTTCGCGATGGACTTCCCTTTTGAAAACACCAGTACCCAGGCCCCAGAGCAGGTCAACTGAGTCAGAATGTCTGGTTATTAGCCCAGACAAAGATATTTTTTGAAAGCTTCCCAGGTGACTGTTACATGTAGCCAGGGTTGAAAACTTCAGTTAAATTATAAAGAAGAATAGAGAAAGAGGAGGGCAAGAGAAAAGTAAGATGTTGAGGGTGGTAAACCACTAGGTGAGGATTTAGCCTTTCATTTAATAAGCATTCATTGCGCGCTTGCTGAGCGCTAAGCACCACGGTGGCACTGGGGCTGCTGGAAAGAAGGCAGTGTCTGCTTTGAGTACTTGGGCATCTTGATAGAGTGTGGCATATGCTCATCTTAAAAAGCAACACAAGCTGTGCACACACATAGCAAGGCACCTAAACCAGACTGGGGGACCCAGAGCAGAAGAGGACCCCAGAGAGTTGGAGGGAAGGTGATCAGGTTACGGATTAGAGGGAGGGACAGTCCTCACACAGAAAATGGCATGGATTCATTCTCTTCTCCTGATTACTCCCTCACACCAAGGGCTTGATTTAACCACCCAGGGACAGTCTGTCTAGCTCTGTTCTCTTCAGCGATTTCATATCTATTTTTTTCTTGAATGCTAATTCCCTCAGTACATTCTGAATGCTGTCTAGACATAAATAAGAACAGCAGCTCTTGTTGCAAAGTGCACTGATATATCAGTGAGGAGAACTGGGTTAGATATAAAGTCAGGTTCTCCTGGGACAAGGAATTCCTATCCCCAAACTGGTATCAGACCATGTGCTTGAGGGATAAGGGGAAGGGATCAGGGTTCTGTTTGGGTCATTGCCACTTAGTGATGGTCAGCAACCATGACACCAGGGAGGTGAGGGGATGTGAGCGGTAGGGGCACCATTTCACAAGGTGGCAAAGCAATGAAGGTTTTCAGAGGCTTGTGAAGCCTCAGAGAATTCAGTGTGGGTTTGTGTGCGTGTATGTGCACGCACTCGCGGTGACAGGAGTGAAAAGACCAGAAAACCACTGTAATTTCCAAAGAAGAATGTGGGCATGGACATTTTGGTTCCAGCCACAAAGAATTTGTGTGGGAGTGACACACAGAATACAGAATCAGCCTCAAGTGCTTCGTCTAACTCACGGGGGTCCCCTTTTGTGGTACTTTTGGTGGTCAGACCTTTGTATCCAAATTCTCTTTCCAATGGGTAGGAACTGGTTTGTAGAATCCAGAGAAACTCTTCTTATCCTAAACATTTGCTGTTGTTTGTGACTTTCCTCTCATTCTTACAGAAGCCCCAGAAGGTTCTCTCTTGGGCTCTGAGGATGCAAAGCTGAAGGATGAGTCTGTTGTGTTAGGTATTCATCTTTAGAAATTCTGGTCTACAATATAAGAGTCACAGAATATCCACAAGGAAGAGAATACATTAAAAAAAACCCCACAAAACCAAACTCAAACCCTATGGAACATAAAGATATAAAAGCAAAACACATATAGACAAATTGGTATATAACACCCTCCCCGCCAAAAAAACACCCTCCCCCCCCAAAAAATAAATAACAACTGAATTGTCTAGTTAAATAAGAAGGGTTATTAAAAAAACAGCAACCAGTTGTTTGAAACTTCCTACCTGAATTAAATAAAGTTTTATCTTTTTCAAATGGGTGGGTGGATGTGGACAGAATCATGGAAAGGAAAGTGAGGTGGGACTGGGTAATGACATGAGTTCCTCAGTCCGTTTGCTGCCTGGAGTAAAACGATGGCAGGGCTGTTGAGAGAGGCTGCGGCTTTCTGGTCACTGGCTGTTAGGACTGGACAGAGGGCACTGCTCCTTGCCCTCTTTGTATCGTTGCATTTCCAGGGTTACCTGCTCCCTCTTTGGTGACTCCTGTCTGGATTTATTTTTCAGGGGGTGGCCCCTTGCCTTTGGGTTGGATATTATTTTGACTGAAACGAGCTAGCTCTGGAAATGTAAAGCTTATTGTCTCAAGTGTAGCACCTGCTGGACTCCTCTAGGTTTCTCCCCATGGAGCCAGAGAGCCTTGTTTGCCCTGTTGGCAGAGGGCGGGAGGAGCTAGAGAGAGTGAAGGCTCCCTTTGTGTTACTCTGGATTGGGTTCTGCCACTCTCCCTCTCCAGGAGAAGCCAGTGCTGGGATTGCGCTGGGTCCCTGAGGTCACCGATGGTGCTCCAGCTGAGGTGTGGTCACTCACCAAAGGGACCAGACAGCATGGGGCTTTGGGGACCTGGGAAGTGGAAATAGTGTTGAAGCTCATCTTGGTATGGAAACTAGAAGTTAAACTATTAGGAAACAATTAGTTAAAATCAGTTCTTCCTGACCCTGAAAATCTTTAATGATTTTTTTTTGAAAGCTTAAAGACATTATGTCTGTTGTACAACAGCTTTGTCTTCTCGGCAGTCTAAGTTTAATGGTGTGAGGGTTTAGTTCCTGCTGTGGGGAAGCGAATGGGGGCCTGATGCTGCTGGCTTCTTAACCAGACGAGTAGCTCAAGGAGCAGCCGGCTGCTCGTATTGGAACGGATCTGAGACGAATCCAATCTGTGGTTTTTCAAAAGCCTCTGCTGAGGCAGGAGGTGTCTATGCCCCAAATTGCTTTATTTTATTTGGAGTCAGACCAACTGTACTGAATCTCGGATTTACCATGTTCTAGCTGTGTGAACTGGAGCATTACTTAATGTCTCTGAGACTTTATATAAAATGGGGACAATAATACCTCCCTCTGAGGTTGGTAAAAATGGTGAAATGATATATGCAAATGATTTAGCAGAGTGTCTGGCACATAGTACATGCTCAACAAATGGCTGCTATTGTTATTGCTGTTGTTGATTAGAGAAAATAGAGATCTACTTCAGAGGGCAATTGGGAATTCTTCGTTCATGTCTAATTTCTGCAGGGTAATAATCTCCACATGTGGAACTGGTAAGGAGAGACAGTGAACTCCTGGAAACACTAAGTGTAATCTTAGTCTAATAGAAATATTTCCTTTGCTTACTTTGTAGAAATGTGTGTAGGGATCAATAGTTGGAGTTTTTTTATTCCATTATAAAAAGCCACATTAAGCTACCTGATTGAAAATGCTCAAGCTTAGTTTTGATTCAGTCTGAGTCTCACCTCACTGTAACTTAGAAAGTACTTGATTTGGGTATTTTTTGGGGATATGGGGTGAGGAATGGAAGGAAAGGAAATGCATTTTCCTTCCTAAGTGGAATGCTTTCATCTTCTCTCCTCCTTTTAAAAAATATGGCCCCAGGAATACTACTTGTATTGGAAAAAAGTGTTTTAAGTTGGAACTAACAGGTTAATGAAATTGCAGTAAAATAAAGGGTGTATACAAATGTGGCACAAATTGAGCTTGTCATGCACACAGAATCAGATGTCCTGTAGGGAACAGGAATCCTTGGGTGTGGAATAAACAGTGATACCCTTTATCTTGGGGTCTTAATTAGAATAGTTAGAAGAGGTCTTCCTCCAAATTCATCAGCTTTATACAAATGAGTCCTTAATCTACATCAAATGGCATCTTAATATAGTTGTGGCTTAAAATGACCTTATCAGTAAAATTGGAAGAATTCAGTGCTTTATGAGGTCTCTCCAGTCTCTAAATTCTGTGATATTAAAAAACCGAAACAAACAAAAACAACACGACCGTGAGATTGGCTTTGTAAAAAGGACATAGAAAAAAAATATATAATGATGTGTGGAATAGAAATAAAGGGAAAAAATGTTGAAAGCAGGCCAGGAAAATAATGTACTCAAATATTCCGTTGACTAGATGGTTGTGGTATATATTAGATCTTCATAAAAGTCATTGTCTAAGAGATCTATGTCCCTTGGCAGCTATGTTTTCCTAAGTCAAAATTTAGAGAATGATAAATGAAAAGAACTTTTTTTCTAATTTCAAATTATAAGGGAACAACAAATAAATATGACTCCAACCAACAGCTTGTTAGAAATCTCATTACTTGTTGCCTTGAGTTAACTGGCTTCTTTGTGAAAAGCTAGAGCTAACTGCTATTTAGATCGTGTGTGATAATAGTATAGATTGTAGAGGACAGTGTTCAATGCCTTGTGAAGTGTTAAATGGGGGGGAATTTTTTAAAAGAGGATTTATTATGGAAAATTTCCAACATACACAAGGTAGAAAGAATAGTCTAATGAACCCCACAAACCCAAATTCATTCTCAATAATGATCAACTCATGGCCCATCTGCTTCATCTGTCTGCTTCTCTTTTCCTTCCAGTCCCCAGATTGTTTTTTTTAAGCAAATCTCAGATGTAATATCAAGGAAGATTATTTTCAATAATCTTGATATAAATCAGATTAACTTAAGTGATTTTAATGAAAATATTGCTTTGTGTTAGAAATGATGCTTTTAAAAGTCCTTTCAGTGCTTCATACTGAAAGTGACAAAGCCTGAAAACAGAGGTGCTCATTGGAGAAAGGAAAAAATGTTGGTTTCATGCTCTCTTGTCTTTCTGGGCCTCTTTGTCTGTCTCTTTCTCTAAGTTGTTACCTCCAAACACACCTGTGCCAATTTTAACTTCCTCATATTTATTTAACTCCATATATCACCATATGTCATCAAGTCCCTAAAGGTATTAAAAACTACATTTACATTTCATTATTCTAAAATTGGCTTTCCAAATATTCTGTATTTGGCTACATCAAGATCATTGTTAACTTTTAATAAGGGTGTATTCTATCAACTAAAGAATACATTATATTACATTATTTGAAACTTACCAAAAGAGGCAAACAATTTTATTCAATGAAGAGCAAGGAATTCTACTTGTAGAGGACAAGGCCAGATGAATCTATATGTGCACAGCGAAGCTTTCTTCTGCCCTTCTCTCCTTCTTTTGTTTTTTAAGCTAAGACTATCCTCAATTTTCACTGTCTTTCCCTCCACAGATGACAGAATTTTCCCACTTGTGCAGTAAACTATTGCATCTTCTGAAGGTAGAAAGGAGAAACAGATTGAAAAATCTGAGCGTTAAAATTCTCCTGTCCTATTTTTAGAGATTTAATTTAAAAATAAATTCTGATGACATGAAACCAATGAAAATTCCCTCTGTCTTTCTTCAATTTTCTTTATCTTACAGGTAACGGTGACTTTTTAAGAAAAACATTTAAAAAAGATTCCTTAAATAGCGGAGGGGACCATTATAATCAATCAATCAATCTCTCTCTCTCTCTCTCTCTCTCTCTCTCTCTCTCTCTCTCTCTTTTTCTCTCCCTCTCTCTCTCCAAATAGAAATAAATCTAACATATCTTCTATGTCTTCAAGAAAGCCAAAAATTAGGCTCAAATAAACTCTTACAAAAGTTTAAAGAAAAAACCAAAAATCATTGCCAGTGCTATTAATATTTCATGTTTTAGTTGAGTTTTGACTTTCATTTTTAACTTTATTGATTAAAACATCCCCTTTTCCTTTCAAATCACTGCTGAAGTTGAGTAAATTCTCCCTTTTTAGTTTATAAACATTCTTCATTGTGAGTTCAATTGAAGGTCACTGTTTCCAGTGAACCTCTCATTTCCCTTCATGTTGTGTGGCGGTCTGTCATCCTGTAGTGGTTTTGATGTGGTTGGTCTTTGAGAGCCACAGGAATTCCACTCAGAGTTCATTTATCTAATAGGAAATAAAGACTCTGCTGGTGCTCATTTGTCTTGTTTTGCATGGATTATAAAAGAAGACAATCTTTAATGAGGTAAATCATGAGCTTGTAACTTTATGTGTGTTAAAGTCACATGAAGGTTTTATGATTTTGGAAGTCAGTTTTGGTGGGTGTGAAGTGGAAAGTAGACTTGAAATGAGACCACCTCTCTTCCACCCATCCATATATGTGTCTATCCACCCATTCACTCATCTAGTCCTTTAGGTTCATTATTTAAATATTTAGACGTTTTTATGATTTTTCCTTTTTCTAGTGAATTATACTGGAAGAAAATCTAACAAAATCGCTAAAACACTCAACATCAAGATTGATGATTACTTTTGGAATACTGAGCCTGATTCTTTCCTTATGTGAAGATAATCTTGTTTTATTAGTTTGCTTATTAAACTAATAAGGGGAAGAATTAAATGAAGTCAGAAGTAATTTCTAATCTTATTCTATGAAATCTAAACCAAATCTAAAAGTTCAGTTAGGTTTATGTGACCTGTGGGGAATGCTTTTGTGTGTGTGTGTTGTATGTGTAAATACAAAGAATTGAAAAATATAAAACTTAATTTAACTGTAAGCTGTTTTGAAACCAGTTAATTGTTTATAGGAAAGATCAGTTGGATTGAACCAAATCAGTTGTTTCAGAATCAAAACTTCTTTCCTCTGTGGCATTCAGCTTTACATTCCCCAACTTTTCTCTCTGTTAAGCTTGGGTGTTTGGAATCCATTGCTAGATTGCTGTTTTTGCCCATAGCAGACAAATTCCTACTTTTGGGGTCTAGGGGTGTTTAGCTGGAGTGTGTATTGATACAGAGAATCTAGAGCAGTAATCTCTGGCTGAAACACTGGCGAAGAGGTTTCAGTCCCTTGTCCTGAAAGAGAAAAAGGCTTTTCTCTGTGCCTCCCTGTGAGTATGCCTCCGGTAATAGCGAAGCAGTTCTCCAAGAGTGCCAGAGGTGGAACATTGGCAAGAGGAAGAAAAGAAAAAGACTTTCCCCTGTATCAGGTGTTCAAAGCCCTAGGCTGGACAGTGAAGATTCAATTAACACTGATCTTCTGGAGGGCATTTTATTTACAGAAGGAAAATACATCTTCTCATATACAAATATTACAGAAGCTGGCATGATTGTAGTCACTCTTGAACAAAAATACAGCCATTAACATATGGATAGATTTTTAGCTTCTTAGATAATTTATATAAGCTCCTTAAATATGTGAATAGTTCATAATTAACAGAGTGAATTCAGGCTCTTAGAAAGTCAATTTGAGCAAGTCAAAGGCCCCAAATTCATTCTCTCCCTCTGACTTCCACTTGGGATCTATACATTTGTAGGATCGGAATCACATCTGTTGAGGTCTGTCTATTCCCAGTTTGTGGGGGTGGACTTAGTCTTTTGTCAACAAAAGCCTATGTTACAAGCTACACAAATGCAATGAGATAGTTTAAAAGGCCTTTCAAAATGGTTAAGACAAATCTTTCCTTCATTTTCTAATGTACCAGGCTGTTAGATTTGAAGGTTTATGTTAAAGAAAAACTATATTTCTTCTCTGTGAGCATAGAGGTAAGTTAGAAAATCACTCTGTGAGTAGAAATCAGAAAAAGTTTGCTGAATTAAGAGTAACAAAGGTACTAAAGATAGGTATTATTGCAATGCTCTGTCTTGAATTTATTGAAGTATTTATGGTTAATGATTGGAAACATTAGTATTAATATTATTATTGTTGTTGTTACTATTATTAGTCTGTGAACATCAATGTGTTATCCCAGCTTCAAGCTTTAAAATTTCTCTTCTGCTTGTAATTGTGAGAAATCACATGATAAAGGAAATTATGGAGTTACTTTGTCTAGTGCTGTGTTGTTCAGCACAATAGCCAATATGATTATGTAAATTTAAGTGAATTACAATTCAGCATTCGGTTTTTCAGTCTCACAGGCTTCAGGAGAAACAGTTGATAACCCACGTAGCTTGTGGCTACACTATTTGACAGTGCTGATCTAGAGCTTTCTTTTTTTTTTTTTTCTTTATAAGCTGCTGCCTGCCCTTGTTTCGTTCCTTTGTTAATGAGGAGGGGAAAACCTAGATGATATAGAGGCTGTTTCTTATTGTAGTCTTTAAAATCTAAACCAAATCTGAAAGTTAGACTTGTTGGTACAAGACTGTGCAGTGCTACCATCATGATCCCATCACAACAAATATCACCATAAAATCCTTGAATGGGTAAACTGTTTTACTCTAAGACTATTCATTTTTGTGTTGAGATTTTTGTGATTGTGAACAGCGTAACACAAACTCAGACTCTTAGCTGATACTCCACTGATGTCTAGCAATAATTTACCACAGCAAGAGAATTGTCATAGCTTTCTCAGGTCTTTGTAATGTGAATTCACTAAATTGAAAAAATATAGTAGAAAATTGAAGTGGGCATTAACTTGTTTCTCATTTCTGAATAGCTCAGGTCATTCAGTTTTTCAACTGATATGCATTGAGCACATACTATGTGCTTTCCTGAACTAAATGCTGACTTTACAAACATAGGGTAAGACTTGAACCTTGCCTTCAAGGAACTTGGGACTTGGAATGGAAAATAGACATGTAAAGGGATAATTATTATACAATTAGGTAAGTGTAATAATAAAATGATCACTTTGATATATAAAGATATATAAGTAAATACAAACACATATTTTGGATTTAAATGATTTATTTCTATGTTTTTACATTGGACTTCTTTTGTCTCTGCCATCTGTTAGAAAAATAAGGACCTAGCAGTTTGACACAAGCTTTTGATCAGCTTATTGTACATGTGCAAACATTTGGGTTCCGATTGCCCAGGGAGTAGAGCTGTGTGTATCGATTTTTCCTGGGGTTGGTTGGAAGCCAGGGTGTGTGTGTGTGGAATGAAGGGCGGCTTGCTCACTGCCCCTGGTGTATGATGGGTATGCCCAGTCACAGCCTTCTCCGTGTCTCCCCAGCTCTGTGCGCCATTGTCGCCACCATCTGGTTCCCTGTGTGTGCCCATCGTGAGACCACCATCGTGAGCTTTGGGTACTCCCTGTACGCAGGCTGGATCGGCGCTGTGCTGTGTCTCGTGGGTGGCTGTGTCATCGTCTGCTGCGCTGGAGATGCCCAGGCGTTTGGCGAAAACCGTTTCTACTACTCTTCGGGTTCCAGCTCCCCTACTCATGCCAAGAGCGCCCATGTATGAGAGGGCTGCTGGCCTGCCCATGGAGGCGCTGCAGGTGCTGGGCCCATGGCCCTAGGTTTGCTCGCCACAGTCGTAGTGGGGGAGCCCACTCCTCTGTCTGGCTCCAAAGCCAAAGGTCTAGAAAAGCATCCTGTCTGGCATTTTGTAGTCTTAACAACCCCGCCCTCCCCATTTTGTTGTCTTAAATCTTTAGCTCAGATAATGCCCACACAGTTTTCTCATGGTTTTGCCCACTATTAGCTCTTGGGCATTCCTTTCTTCATATATATATATATATATATATATATATATATATATATATATGATTTTTTATTTTATTCTTTTTCTTCTTTCTACATTTTAAATATGTTGCAAACATTGCTGAACTGGGTGTGGGGGAGAGAAATACAAGAGACTTTTCAAACTGTTACAGATGACAATGGGCGCCTCATAAAGATGCCTCTCTGTTCCCTCCCTCCTCTTCAGCTCTAAGGTCATTTACTTATAAGCGATAGAAAAAGATAGACTTGGGGACGCGGGATGGGCAAGGGAGGGGAATCGTGGAAGTTTCCCTTCACGGGAGTTTCCCTTTTGTAAGTTGAGGACAAGGGGTGGGGATATTGTTTAGTTTGTGATTTTACATTTATCTGTACATACTTTTTCAAGATTGTTCATTTTTATAACCATGGTTTTCCTGAAATTCTCAATTCATCAGTATGAAGGAAATGAACCAAATAGACTTTAATTGTGTGATAAATAACAGTACAAGTGAGCATAACGCTAACTGACATTCCACAAAACATTTTTGGTTTCCAGGTTTGTGTGATGTAGTTTTTAATCCTGCACTTGCATACGCTTCCACTTAACACATTTTAAAGGCTTTTTTTCCTTTTCTCTATTTTCATTCTGTTAGCCATCTTGAAGTGATATTAACATAAATTGTACTGTTGAATTTGGCTTTACGGGTGTAAACTCTGATGGTGTATCAGTATCTGAGACCCCAAACTCTCCAAATATTGATGGTGCATTTTGTTCTTTAAGTGAAATCTGTGCAATAAAATAACAGACTGTCTGCAAAACTGGCCTTTAATATTCTGTGGTATCTAGAGGTATGACATATTGGTGTTAAAAGGTTTCATTAATCTCTAGTAATTTATCGGGAACCCAATCATTGATGCAAGAAAACTCATTCCGCACTGCCCTGAATAATTAAAACATTATATTTTATTCACTATATTGTGGTGGTAATGTGTGGTCATAAAAGTATAACCTAGATGCTCTCTGGGTTTCTGACGCAGGGTGACATTATGGCATCTTTAAGTCACATATAAATGAGTGGTAGTCAGAAACCATATGTCAAGCATTATGCAGTTAAACTTTTAAAATCTACTTTGTAATTTAGTAAAAGAATTGAGTAGGTATAAAAGAAACCCATTTTTTTAAACCTTTAGGTAATAATATCTAAATGCATTATGTCCAAATGTATACATATAGATATTTGGAAATTTTGGACAAAGACAGACACATTGAGTTGATTTTTGTTTGTTTTCTGTTCCAGAAACTGTCCAGTTATGATTCTGCTCTAAAAAAAAACAACAGATTACAATCTACTTTGGCAGTATTTTTCCAACAATACTAATTTCATTAGCTGATAGTATAATAATTGGCAAACATTTCCTCTTTGGAAATATCCACTCAGGCTGGTCATTTTGGTAGATATTTGTGTACATTAGGAGATTATAACCTGATGGAAACTATTTCTGAATTACTTACATAGAAAAGACAAACTTCACATTGGCCAAAATATTTGCTTAGTTATCATACAGTTTTGATAAAGACACTAGTCATGTGATTATATGGGAGGACCCTCCTTACCTCATGAAAACTCAGCAGGTTATGACTGTGAACATGAATGAAGCACAAGGAATTTGGTAGTGGGGGCTGGACAATTAAGGCTTTGGGTCCCCACATCCCCTCTCCTCCCAACCATGGGCTTGAATCAGAAGTGTCAAGTCCTTCTCTTCTTATGAATGTATGTGCCCACTCCCTTATCTCCTCCCCTACGGCTGCTGCTTTCTCATGTGTGAGGGTAGGCATGCTGCATAAGCCCCACTTTCCCCTGAAGCAGAAGAAACACCCTAAATCTCTCCAAACTGACTGCTGCCGGCCTAACTAGGGAATTCCGCTTTTTAGGTCCTAACTCCAGTATGACGGAGATAAGGAGGGGTAGCTGTTCCTTTAGAATAGCACTGTCCAGTAGAAATATACTAGGAGCCACGTATGTCTTGTAAAATTTTCTAGGAGTCACCTTAACAAAGCTAAAAATAAATAAGTGGAATTAATTTTAATATATTGTGTTTAATCCAATACATCTAAAATATTATTTTAATACTTAGGCAGTTAATGGGCTATTTTACGTCCTTTTTTTGGTATTAAGTCTTTGGATTCCAGTGTGTGTTTTACACTTACAGCCCATCTCAATTGTTCTAGCCACACTTTAAGTGCTCGATGGCCACGTAGGGCTGGTGGCTATTGGATTGGACAGCACAGCTACAGGACAACAGGTCTGGCCCAGAAACCATCAAGGGGGATTCAGTCTTGATTTTGTCTGCTCTCATTAGAGCTCCATTAGAACCTGGCAAGTAATGTCAACAATTGTCACCCGGGGAAGACAATATTCCCCATCACAGGTAACATGGCAGACCCAAAGTGCTCTACCCAAAAAACAGGGAAAAGGGAACTCGTGCTCTTGAAACCTGTTTGTGCCAGGAACTTCACACGTTTAATTCTTCCCCCAGTCCCCATTGTATAGATGATGAAAATGAAATGTGGTGTTCAGATTGTCAAGGTCAGATAGCCACTCTATAGAACTAAAATTGGATTGAAATCTAATTGTAAAACCCTAGTTCTCTAATTTAAGAATCACTACTAGGAAGTCAGGTGAAATGCAGATTCGCTGTCTTCACCCTCACAGACCCAACTCTGCTGGGTACCCCAAAATCTGTATTTTTATTGTGTACCCTCAGTGATTCTATGAGGTAGTCCCCATGCAATATAGTGAAGGGAAAGCCCTCTTTCTCATGCCTTTCTGGAGGTCAGCTAATCCTCTTTGTCCCGCTTTGATGGCCCTCAGAAGGGAGATTACTTTGAGAGCTGCATCCAGAGTCCCCCTTACCCCCCACACCCCCCACACCTTTGGCCTATTCTGAAGAGACTACATGCAGGGGATCTTTGGTCTGAAATGAACCAGTTTAGCTCATGCTTTCCAAGAATTTGATATAAAACAAATCAGAGATAGAATGTTTCAAGGAAATCTCTGAATGTAGGGATGCTAGTTACAAGACAGCAACAAAAAAGAGAAAGTTGTGTACTTAAAGGATACAAGTTACATATTTGTGCTGAGTTGGTGGTTTGGAATAACAATAGAACAAAGTTTGGTTGTATCTTGCCCTGTGTGTGTTTTTTCTTTTAAATTTCAGCTTTGCGTGTCAGGGTCCCTCTATACAATGTACACAATGTGAACCGCAGCATCCTAAATGTTTGGCAGGACATTCATGCTCATGACATCACATGCTGGCAGGACAGGGAGGCCACTGTGGGGCTGGCCCCGGGAAGAGGCCGCATCAGTGCTGCCATTGAGATGTCCCCACAAAAGAGTGTGTGACAGCCAGATGTGCTGCTTAATGGAGACTGAACCAGAATTGTAAGTGAAGCGTTGGCACATGCTGCTTGGGGCTTGAATAGTAGCTCTTGAGGAATCTATATTTCTTTACCTCAATGCAGAATCTGAGAGCTCAGGCTTTGTGGTCGTGTGGCTGGGGGAGGGAATGGAGATGGAGGGACTTGTCACTGCTCCATGACCCATTGTTGAAATGAAAAACGTGGAAAGGTTAAACCATTTCTAGAGGACTGTGGAAGGTAAGAATTGCTTATGCTTTATATCAAAATTACCTTTCAAGGAGAACCCAGCTGTCACAGAGCCCAGTCTGGGGCTTTCTTTAATTAAAACGGTTCTTTCTCTTATGTTGAGTTCTACACAGCTTTGCTTTCCAAACTGTCATGTGCATACAGATCACCCGCGGATCTTGTTAAAATGCAGATTCTGATCCTGCAGGTCTGGGGTAGGGCCTGGGATTCTGCATTTCTAACAGGGTCTCCGGATGCTGGCGCAGTTGATGTAGACTCAGACCTGGAGTAATATAGAAAATTTGATCCCCATAGAAAAATACACATCAGAAAATAAAAGTTTCCCATCATTACATCATTAGAATTTATTTTGTATATATTCTTGGTCATCATTTTATTTTAAAACCAAAATCACTAACATACTCTATGTATAGATTTGTAACCTGCTGTATAAAAAACAAACAATATGTAGAGAACATTTTCTATCTCATGAAGTGTTTTTCTAAAACAACGTTTTGTTTTTTTTTAATATTTATTAGGGTGACAATTATTAGTAAAATTACATAGATTTCAGGTGTACAATTCTGTATTACATCATCTATAAATCCCATTGTGTGTTCACCACCCAGAGTCAGTTCTCCTTCCATCACCATATATTTGATCCCCCTTACCCTCATCTCCCACCCCCTCCCCCCTTACCCTCTGGTAACCACTAAACTACTGTCTGTGTCTATGAGTTTTTGTAAAATGACATTTTTAATATCTGCATAATCTTCCATTGTTTGTGTACCATAATTTACTCAAGGAATTCCGAAGTATATCTTTGTTATTCCGATTCTTTTCTAATTTTTTCTAAGTAATTTTGCCATGAAGATCCTTAGATGTTTGCACATACACATGATGGTCTCTTTAAGATAAATTCCTAGAGAGGAATTGCTGGATCGAATATCCCCAAAGTGTTTTAAGAACCATTCATGTTTTTGCTAGAGAGATGCCTAGTTTCCCCTAGCTCTTCTAACAGAATTCAGTATATCAATTTAATTTGCTGTTCTTTTAAAATTATTAGAAATAATTAAAATTCACTGATGTTCATATGGAAATATGTAATAAAATTACCTAAGAAAATACTTATTAAAAATAGTTAATGAAGACATTTCAATAGTATTTATGATGGGAGAAAAGGTGTGAAGAGTGGAGGCTGAGGGTCTGAAGTTCAGCCTGTTCTACATTACAATTCTGCTGCAGTTGACTCTGGTCAAAAGGAGTCCAAACAGGAGCATTTATCTCCAGGAGACCTTGTGTTGGGGACAGTGATGCCAGTAGCATCAGAGTTATGAGGGGGCAGCTCTGGGACTAATGTTAGCTAAATCATTTTTTAAAATTTTATTTGCTCTCTCATAATCTATTAAGGCTAATATATTGAGACAAAAACAAAGCAGGGTAAAAAAAAAATGAATCCGTTGCTCTGTCCCCAACCCTTCTAGACATTAATTTTGTGTTTAAGATAAAAAGAAAATTTACCTGGGTTCTCTTGCTGCCTGTTTTTTTTTTTTTTTAAAAAATTCATGTTTCAACTAAGGGTCAGGAAAAATGCACATGAAGGAGTCCTTTCAGAGGCATGAGAAGGTCCAGGACTGTTGGAGATGAGAGCAATTGTACCACAGGGCAGACGGCCTTTCGGGTGTTGGCTTTGGCTTCCAGGAGCAGGGTAGAACCTTTCCCCGGTTGGGCCAGTCATCGTACCTCAATGCCCTGAGAGGACAGGGAATAGCCCCGGTGGCCAGCAGTTCCTCCATACTGGCCTAGCCAGAGCCCATCCTTTCCTGGAACTGTGGGTCAGAGCACATCCCTCTCTGATAGCAAAAGTGGGAAGAGGTTAGCCTGAGCTCTTAGCAGCTGTGGTTCCAGCCCTGTGGAAAACGTGAGTCTGGGAAAATGAGGCCAAATGCAGAGGGACGTAGAGGCAAAAGAACAGAGAAAGGGCTTTGTGGTATATGAGGGCCGGGTTTCATCATTTCTGAGGTCAGCCTCACACGTGATTTGTTTATACAAACCGATACCCTCACTCACACCTTTACTTTTCTTAATCAAGTTTTGTCAGTTACAACCAATTCTGATTAGAGAGAGATTCTAGTTATAGACATAGGTCCCACAGTGTCCTCTTCCTTTGGGGCATTGCACCTTCTCTTTCACCAGCTGCATGGTCTGAAGGGACCATGACCCTCCTCCTTTGCCACAGTGAAAAGTTCAGAAGATGGATGTGTGATCCAATCAGTTCCAATAAAGTGACTCAATAAAGTTCTCTCCTGGCATTTTTCAAATTGATATTAAAGAAGGAGACCGTTCTTGTCCAGTTAAGAGAGATTCCAGTATCCTTGTGATCTGTCAACCTCGTGAAGGAGCATATCTGTAAGAAGGGCGAAGACGGCAGAAATAAGAGATGGAGAGCAGGGTGCCCAACAATACTCAGGACTCTAGTTCTAGATGACCCTGGAGCCAACACCATCATTTTTAGTCAAAGCTAGTCTGAGCTGGGGCACGTTTAATCAAAAACGTCTTCTTTAACAGAGGGCCACTTGAACCGTTTGTTTGGTTTAGACCTCAAGCCCGAGGCAGTCTCATATTTGGGCCACTGCTTGTGGTAAATTTATATAGGGCAGAAGGCCAAGGTTTCATAACTAATGTTTATCCCAACTGAAACCCATAGATACCCTCTTCACCTCCACCACTGTCCCCTTACCACCTGTCCCTTATATTAGCTGCTAAGTCAGAGATTAGGTAAACGGAAACCACTTTAAGTTTGCAAACGGAGAATTTAATACAGGGAATTGGTTGCAGATAATGGAATAGCTGAAAAACCACATAGGATGAGGAAGTAAATCAGAGTTTGGCAATAGTGGAAAGCCACTACCAAGCGATGGAGAGGCAATGAGAGGCCATGCCTTTAGAACCCAGAAACTGGGACCATGTAGTGGGAGCTGGGACTATGGTGGGGCTGCCAGATGAGGGCTGAGACCACAGAGGGAGGGGTTGTCCTGGGGGATCTGGGACCATGGGATAGACTCGGCTCCTGCTGAGGGAGCTACCCACAGCAGAGCAAAAGAGGGAGAAATACTCTGGTTTCTCCCCTCCTCCCGCTCTACAGAAGCAGCCAGAGGTCAAGGAAGCCTGGGGAATATAGATAGAAGAGTAGGAGAAGGGTAGGAAGTGGTTCTCAGAACAGACAGACAATTAAGGCTGAATATGGCAGAGCAGATCTAAGGATTAGGGAACCTCAAAATCTGGTAGCTGCTGAGGCCTCAAGAGGGGTGGAGTGGAGGGCAGGAACCCTCTGAGAGCCTGCTGTTAAGTGCCTCCCAAATGAGTACTTCTGGACTTGGTTAGGACATTGATTCAAAACTGATTGCAGTCCAGCATGGCGGCACCCAGTGGTGGTGTGAACTGTGAAGAGTTTGTGGAGTTCCAGGAATTACTCAAGGTGATAAGGAGATTGAGGACAGAATAGTACATTTATTAAACACTACGGTTCCAACAGCTTTCTTTGCAGGGAAATTGATGCTAGCCAAACCCGTAAACAACTTGATGCGTCTTTGACGGCAGCTCATGCAAGTAGGAACAGTCACAAAAAAACCGTACAGCTCAGATCTCATCAGTAATAGAAAACCTCCGAAAAGAGAGAGAAAAGAATTTGGACATTTCAACATTATTAAAGCAACTTAGAAAAGAACAGTCAAAATCGAAATGGATGTAGTTAGAACTGAATGTTGAGGAAGTGGTAAATGACAGGAACTGGAACTGGGAATGTATTTAAGGAACGCTGCTGAATTCACTTCAAGCCTCCAAAGAATGAATAAAAAGACACTTTTTTCTTTTTTGTTTCTTTTTTAAGGACCAGGTTATCTCATGAGAGCTCAGCATGACAGCCATCAACAGGACAAGCTTCCTAGGATGATTTCTGAGTCAACACTCCAAGAGCTTTTGTTGATTTCAGTCCCACTTAGCCAAGACATCAAGTATAAATTATTCTGATTCTGTAACACATCATTTATATATCACATTGTGTGTTCACCACCCAGAATCAGTTCTCCTTCCATCACCATATATTCGATCCCTTTTATCCTCATTACAGAATTGCACAACTGAAACCTATGTAACTTTACCAACAATTGTCACCCCAATACACTTTAATTAAAATAAATAAATAAATGAATAATTCTGATAATTATGGAGAAATCAACCATTATTTTATAGCGATTCTTAAAAAAATTGTACTACGATAATTTTCTGAAAATAAAAGTAAACAGAAATGAAAAAAAACCCAAACTGATTCCCAAATCTACCTTCCTCAATGGAACCCAGTGTGTGTTTGACAGCACTCAGGATGTCTCACAGTTCGACTGCTCAGGTTCGGAGATGAACCTGCTTCTCTTCTGGTGCTTCCTGGAACCGAAACCAGAACCTGAGCTCTAGACCACTTCCTTTCCCATTGATGCTACCTTGGCAGGGCAGGGCGGGGGGCCCTTTCTCATGTTCATTCTCACTGTCTCCTTGTCGCCTCAAGACTGCATTATCTCCTTCCTGGATGACTCCTTCCTCTCCTCCTTCCAGTCAACCTTCTGCTTCATCAATACACAAATCTCAGTATGTGTTCCCCTCACTTGACATCCTTTGATGTGTCCCCTTTGCTCTCTGGATAAAGTGCAAATTCCTTAGCTTGGCATGCAAAGCTTCATACTATGCCTACCTGGCTTTTATGAAAAATATTTATGAGTAAGAGAAACAGACTCTAGTGAGAGGAAACAAAAAAGAGATGTTTTGGGGGGAGGTAGGAAAATAGGACTTTGAGGAAGAAAACTTAGTTTCCACAGGAAACCAAACCCAGAGAAGGGAAAGTGCAAGGACAGTTTTGCAAGGGCTCTGTTGCTAGGATGAAGGAATTCCAATCATGTTTAGTTTTTTTTATCACTTAGTTTAAGATTCAAATACCAGGAAGGGAGCATCTGATTGGCTAGAAGGGTCATGTGGGTCAGACCTGGGACATATGCTCCATGTATATTTCTTTTCCTGGGGGGTGAGAAAGAGAATGATTCTGCCAAAGGAAGTTAGGGTCCTTTTAGCAAGGAAAGGGGACACTCATGCTGAGAGGATGCAAAATAACTCATGTCCATTACACCAATATCCAAAGGTTTAATTCAATCATTAACCTTCTTTTCCATTGGCTCCCTCTGCCACATTGCCCCATGAGCTCATCTAGAGAATGTTTTGGAGGGAGTCAATCATCACTGAACAATGGATACTTTATAGGAGAAATCACCTGGAGCATTATTATAAATTTTACACTCTTTCCGTAAAGCTATTTATATTTTCAGTACATCTAAAAAGCGATTATTAATTAAAATAACTCCCTTAGTCTGTCTTCTCGGAATGGAACAGAATTCTGAATTAAGTAGGCCTTCAGCGTATGATGTCAGCTACACAATTCATGGCTGTGCTATGTTTTTAGATCTGTGCTTCCTTAGAGCTTATGGATATTTTATTAAGACTTGAAATCCTGCTTATTATTTAAAAATTTACAAGCTCTTAAAACTTTGGTCATCTTAAAATGGGTTTTATGAGCATCTGATAAAATTATATTATTTATTTGTTCATTAATTGATGCATTTGTTAATTAAGTAAACATTTAATGAGCACTTGCTATGTGCCAGCCATGCATAGCTATAAGATATAAAAAAGAAAAAAAGAGCTCCAGTCATCAAATAACTGACAGTCTAGTGGTGTTTTCAGGTACATCATGAATAATGATGCCATTTGCTTCTTTTTGTTGTCACCTTTAACATACTTTGGAAAGATATACCCTGACTAGAGGGCAAAATAAAATACCAACAGATGCACATTATGGCACAGATTAAAGATAAGCGTTTATAGAATATAAAGGCATATTGACTAGGTCTTCTTCCAACGTTGCACCTTTTTTATGAGTGTTGAAAGTCAGCCAATCCCTAAGCTCCCTAAAGTCTATTGATTTAATTATGAGCAAAACAGTGAGGAATCAGCAGGAAAGTGCCTTCCACTCCAGGCTTCCGTACAATGTCCTGCTAAGATCTTCAGCAGAGGAGTATGCTGTTTTTTCTTGGGGCTGGAATTTACCTGAAGGTGTCAATCTCCTGTTTCTCTGAATGATTTAAAAATTCCCTCTCTGGGTGAGATTTAATCGTGATAGTTGCAACAGAAACATAGCTAAATCAGCTGGCATTGACTTATACATAAAATGCATGGCCACGTATAGTTAGCAGAGTAAAGTGGAGACTTGAAGCAATGACCCCCATGCTGGGGACAGTGAATAGTCTGAGTGCGCTGAACTGTTCCAAAGAGAAATAGGAAGAATGATATTTCTTTTCATAGTTGATTAAAAAACAAGAAAACAATAAAAATGAAAGTCTCAGCTTTATTGAGTTACTAATATAGGTATCACATGAGTCATTTCATGAAATGCATTTCATAAACTGTAAAAGTTTGGCAACCCACAATTTTTGCCTAGTATGGTGGTTCTGCCTCACAAAGCCCTCAGGTCTCCGACTCCTTCTAACTCCCATTTTACTTAAAATAGAAACATGGAATGCAGCAAATACATGTATTTGTTCATTTAATTTTTAAAACAATTCTATGAGTTAGGAGCTATCAGATAGCTATTTTACAGATGAGAAACAGGCACAGAAAGTTTAAATAAATTGCCTAAGATTCCATAGCCAGGATTATAACCCTTGCAGTCTGACTATAGAACTTGAAGTATTAACCACTATTCCAGCCTTCAAGTGGAATTTATTCCCTAAGAAAGTGGAATGAATTACAATGGAAAGTCATTTAATGAACGCACAGATTCAAAATTAACATAAAACTCTTTAGCATAAATACTCTCCCAATGAAAAATGTAGGTTTAGAGGTAGGGTTAAATTCTGGACCTGTTTGTTTTCAAAACAAATATTTTTAGAAAGGGATCCTTTCTCTGTAGTCAACTGGAAAATAAAGGGAACTCGAGCTTCTCTACAGTATGAGGGTTATTGAACATTTGTTTCTGCAGAGAGAGGAAATGTAGACTCATATTTTCCATTACTACACAAAAGGATTTTCAGGAAATAAAGGGAATTAGCTACCAAAGAGAGCAAGCACTCATGTAGGCTTTGAAGTCCTAATGAATGGCAGAGATTCCAATCTGTATATGAAAAATCACACGGGACCACCTTTTGCTACGTCTCGGCTGCTGCAGTCCCCACTTGCTAGCAATTCCCAGTGTTCAGACCCAGGATTTGGTTTGCACACAAATGCCAAAACTAGTGCATAACTCTGTTTTTAGCAAAGAACTCATTGGGCTGGAAAACCCTCAATCATTCAATAAGGCCTCCTTAGGAAAACAATGTCGTGATTTTTGCAGAGCCTTTTTGAAGTTAACCAGTTTTGGCTTACAATTTGAAAATAAGAGAGCAGCGCAGGTCAGGAGGTCTTTCTGAGTTTTCAATTTCGCAAGACCTCTAGAAGGGAAGTGGGGCCTTGATTTTGCTAAAACACACATGTGCTCACACACACACACACACACACATATATACGTATGTATACATATGTATGTATATATTTGGATTCAGGATGGAAAAGAAAGAGCCAGGGTTCTAATTTTTCTAGTCATGTACTTTCCCTCCTGGCCCATGGAGGGTGGGCAGTGCCAAGACCTGGGAGGCTATCAAAGACTCCCTCTGTGTCTTAGGATTTGGAATTTATTTCTGATGTCATGATAAGAACAAAAGAACCTTACTCTGTGTCTGGCTGGGTAATTGCAGTGTTCCTGATGGAGATGGGAGTGGAATTCGTGTCCTTGAAGTCTGTCTCCAAAGCCTGAAGTTTTCCCTGCACGAACCTAATTTTATTTAATAACGCTTTGGAGAATTATTCCCCACACACGCTTCTGAACCCTCCCTGAACCCATGTGCGCTTCAGCTAGCACTGTCACTTGGAGTTAACGAGTTCCGTATGTTTACCGCCCATGGTGAGAATAGTTATTCCATTTACTTGTCCTCAAATTGTCTCCTGTAAGCTGGCTGATTTGTCCCATCAGTAGTTCATTTGGTCACTACCACTTTTGCTCACCTCATCACAAGGGTCAATAAACCAATCTGGACACTTGAGAAGGAGCCCCTTGAGATGCAAGTTTTGCTGAGGAAGATAGGGTAAACATTCTGCAGTGATTGAAGGTGTGGGCGCCACAAGTAAACTAGTTTCACATGCATCCATTTTCTAATCTGTTAAATGGAAACAAAAGCTCCATAGAATTTGAGAGAAGAAAATAAAACATGTTTCAATCTCATTTTCAAAGAACTATATTGCTATATAAGGTAAATGATAAAAATGCCTCTAATTTCCCTTTATGTTCTTTTCATGAACTGGCTGGGCATTTTCTGGAAGCATAGTAGGATTTCATCATCTTCATGAATTCAAATTAGGAAAGATACTAGAATGTGACTTTGTTTGGTCAACTGAATTTATTTAATGATTAGATCTTGAGAGTGTGCCAGAAAATGCCACTAAACTTCAGTATTTAATTGCTGATACATTTTCTTAGCTGGATATATAATTACATGTTATTATCTTTTACTCAGTGGTATGGTTTAAATTCTAGGAGATAGGTTAAATTTTAGTGATGATTTCTTTCCCTTTGATTACTTATAAAATAAACAGACCATGGCCTACCTAAGAGTGTTTTTTCTTCCTCTATTGTGTCTTCTTTCACTGTCTATGCACAGGAGTCATTGGCACTTTTTATATCTCTGCTATTAAATCTTATTTGAAAATTTTCATTCTGCAAACTTTTATTAACTATTTCCTCTGTCTCTAGATGTACATATGTATGTTTATTATCTCTACAGATGAACAATTGTATTAATATATTATGTACAGTATAAAATGTACACAAAAATATGAAAAGAATGGGAAAAATGAGATAACACTTTAATTTTATTTCATATTATTTATTAATAATACAAAGTCTTTTTTCCTCCCTTTATGTTAGTAATAATGTTTTAAAGAGAGCAATGAGTTTGGACCTACTCCCTTGATTAATACTGGGACAAAAACATTCAAAAATCTGATTCTTAGTTCAGTTAATTTAACTACTTGGTTTTAATAGCTGCTTTGACTGAGAAAAGATACCTCGTATGAATACATAGAACCATATAGGAGAAGTAAGCACATCACTGACTGTCTTCCTCAATCATTATACTCCTGTGTCAATCTTCTCCATGCATTTTGAAAAAATCTGTACTAAAATTTGACAGTTCTCCATCTTCTTTGATGCCGTTCACTTGCGTTTTCAAACTAATCAGACAGGTTTGCACTTGCATACTTTCTAAAAAATTGTTTGAAAGCCCACAGAAACTCTTCATTTGTAAGATTTCTAATCAGATTTTAAAAATTTAAGTTTTCTGTATGTCTAGTAGGACTGTTTTTATAGTTTATACATACTATTTTCAGTAATAAAATCACATATATGTCCAAGTGTATCTTTTCAAGATGATCTTTCTATTGCACTAATTTCCTTCTAAATGAAATTGCTTTTCATAAATTGTTATAAGACTACAGATTAAAAATGTTTATTTTGTTTTTAATTCTTGTTACATAGCAAACTTTTGGCTCCACTGTTTTTGCTGCAATGGCTATTTTATGGTTTCTTTGCAAGAATCTTTTAAAATCACTAGCTCTTTTAGTGGGGTTAGTTTAGTGAAAACAGATAAGGCAATCTGTAAATCCACTTAAATGGGTATTTGTAACATACAAAACATAACTTGAATGAAACAGTAAGCATGGTAAGAGTGGTGCTGTCTATCCCTCTTCAGTGAAGACGATTCTCTGTCCTCAGGAGCTCTTAGAAACCAGGTGACCACTGGACCCTTAGAGGGATGGTCTGATGACTATGTGGCCCAGTATAATTCATGATAAACTCCGCAGTATAATACAATACAAATCACATTAAACCTTACATTTAACTTATTCAATAAATTACAATAATATGTTAATATATTATAATTTATATACTATAATATATAAATGTTATACAGAATATAAGGCTTAATTTTATTTGTATATAAAATATAATATAAAATATGCACATTCTCTATATTATTTATACATAACATACTATATAATATAAATCAATATATAATAATATATAATACACTATGCTCAACATATTGAATATATTATAATAATATGTTAATATACAACAATGGACATATAATATATAATAAATATTAGATAATATTATATTACTATTCTACTTAATATAATTATATATCATACTTAATTATACTTAATATAAGTCTTAATTTTGTTCTTAATTTTTAGATTCAAATATTTTAGAAAAATAGTTCTAGTATTGTCTTTTTTGTATCTTTTTGGAGGCTTTGGTCTCTAGGAGGAGAGAGACACATAAACAAATAACTGTATTCAACGTGTAAAATGCTATAATTTAAAAAGGAACGCTATGGGAACATGTGTTTAGAGGAGGAAAGGAGAGGAGAGGAGAGGCTAGGGCAGAGGTCAGATTCTGGAAATTCAGAGGGAAGATACATTTGAGAGGAACTTAAAGCATGAATGGGAGTTTGCTGAGTAGACATGGGGATGGAGGACATTTAAGAAGACACAGGAAGACAAGGGAGTTGCCTAGGAAACACTGAGGAGTCTGTTGGAGTCAGAATATAGAGCAGTTTGGGGAGGGTGAGACATGAGACTGGAGAGATGGATGGGATCCAGGGAGTGAAGAGCTTTATTTTGTTGTCAAATGGGAGCCACTGGAGATTTTAAGTAAAGGAATGACCCTGGTGAAGGATGTATTTCATGTATAAGTCATAACCAATATGTACTTTTGAAAATATTTACATTTTTGGTAGGTGTGGATAAAATTCTGTTCAATCTGATTTAGCAAATAATTACTGACCATATTCTGCGTGACAGGTAGTATCCCTAAGAGAACACAAAGGTATATCAACGCATAATTTTACTTGGTAGAAGGATTAAGCTGAATACACAAATATCTGCATTTATCCTTTAAAATTGTGATGTCTTTTTGACATCCTTGACGTTTGGAAAAAAATTAACACTAGTATGCATTTAATACTTAACAACATATATTTGAGCCAAGTGTCTAAGCTAACGAACTCTACTTGAGAATGGATTCCTTCTGCTGAAGGAGTATAAGCGTCTTAAACGTGTATGTGCCAATGTAGAGAGAAAAATCTGTCTGCAGTATGGCTTTGAGGGATAGCTTCTATTATTTGTGTCATTGCCTGGGGAGCCTGCTTGGTTTGCCATTTAGGACCTGGGAAATATTTGAAAATGCCCTAATGTTGTAGAAAATAAAGATTGACAACATTTTATTTTTGAAAATAAAATATATTTTGAAGAACATTTGGAAAAACCAGAACAGTATAAAGAAAAAATGCAAAACCATCCCAAATAAGACTTCTCAGAGGTAACAATGGTTAACAAGTCATATAATCTCCTAAATCTTTTTCTATGCATTTCTAAAATACATGTTTTTCAAAACAAAAGACATACAATATATAATCTTTGCATCCTACTTTAAAAATTTAACATAGTGAAGATCTCATGTCATGAAACATTCTTTAAAGACATTTTTAGATGGATGCATAGTATTGAGTTTCATAGTTACACTATAATTTATTTAACCCTCTAGTTTGGGATGTTAGGTTGATTTTAATTTTTGGGGTATTTTTTCCCTGTAATTACAGATATCTTCTTTGGCATAAACTTTTACCATTGATCTTAGGATCAATTTCTAAAAGTGATTCAAAGGATTTGAAATCTGTCAGAAAGGTGAACTATCAAGTACTTAAGTAGTGATTGAAATTGTTCTCTACTTTGGCAAAAGCATAGGGCGGGCCTCTGGATGATGAAGGAAAACTTAATGTTTATTCATTCATATCTTCAACAGATATTCATTGCATGCCTCCTATGTCCCAGCTCTATACTAGTTGCCAAGGTGCTCCAGGATGCAAGAGAGATGTGTTCACTGTCCTCCTGGCAGTGATCTGGAAAGTTAGAAATCACGGTCAGGGTCGCAGGATGGATCGGTTGGTTAGAGCATGAGCTCTGAACAACAGGGTTGCTTGTTCAAGTCCCACATGGGCCAGTGAGCTGCACCCTCCACAACTAGATTGAAGATGAGCTGCAGCTGAGCTTCTAGAGGGAAACTGGATGGCTCAGGGGCTTAGAGCATGAGCTCCCATCAACCAGGTTGCCGGTTCAATTCCCACGTGGGATGGGGGGCTGTGCCCCCTGCAACTGAAGAGTGAAAATGGCTACTGGACTTGGAGCTGAGTTGCGCCCTCCACAACTAGATTGAAGGACAACGACTTGGAGCTGATGGGCCCTGAAGAAACACACTGTTCCTCAATATTCCCCAATAAAATTTATATATATAAAAAGAAATCGTGGGTCAACTTCTTGTTTGTAGATGAGGAAACAGAGGAAGTGGCTCGCCCACCTTTACACAGCAAGATATGAAGAGCCAGAAGTGGAATATGGGTTTCTCTCTCTTGCAGTCCAAGCCTTTTTGCACCCCATCAGCTATCTGTCCCTTCAGAGTGATTTGGGGCATCAGTCAGGGTAGGTTGATAGTGTCTTTCTCCCTTGTTGTATTTAGATCTAGCTCTAGGCAAGGTTGTGAAGTAAATGGGGTCAAGTGTGCCTACGGGATCTTGACCTCTCCCTTCCGTGCTGTCTCCTGTCCTGGATTCCCCCAACCACCTCGCAGGCACACAGAGACCTTATAATATTTTCTCATGACTTGTGAAAATCTGCTTTCTGAGAAGAAACTCTTACGTCATTTGTATCGCAATGCGGATGAGTTAAGACACTGTGTTCCTTCTTCCAGGGGGAGTTAACTGTGGAGGCATTTACAGATTTTTTTCTTATTGAGGAATGATGGACATTGTTTCCAATGGAGGCATTTCGGGCACCAGAGAGCAGATAGGGCCTGGTGCCCTTCCTCCACTGGTCCTCCAGTCTCATAGCACATCTTCATATGCCCTTTCCATCATGGTTGGTTAGCCCAATCTCCACTTCCTTATACAAGATTGACAAGGCTAGTGAGAAAGTTGAGGACGTTGTATCCACACCTGGAATTATTTCCAGTACATTAAAAGGGCTGCTTTGGACACAGAGCTTCATAGAACAGGGAAACCCCATTGCTAGGACACCCCTTACCTCTTCCCCATCCTGCCCTGTGAGGAGTGTCTCTGCTAGGAAGGAAATTCAATCAGTCTTCCAGCCACCAGAATTGAATTTGAATGGAGTATTTCCTCTTTGGATTCTGTTCCAACTTGTATTCCTGTTGCTGTGTTTGAAGTTAATTAGAGTCACAAATCATTCGTATTTCCCTTTTCTGAAGGAAAGCCTGCCACAGTACTTATCTCAGTCAGTTAATTGATGTAAAGAGGGCTCATCCCTTCCTGAAAACAGTCTAAATGGCTCCTCTGATGGATAGGTATCAGGCTTACGTATATAAAATAAAAGCTGGGAGAATTCAAATTTCTAGTTCATGGGGGCACGTGGTTTTTTACCTGAGCCTCATAGCTTAGAGTTTTTCTTGATTTGATTGAAGCCACCTTGAGAATGGAAGAAATCTGTTCCCAGATAGGGGAAAAGATGCATGTGGGCAAAGGAGCGGAAGGAAACTTGACACAGAAAGGATTCTCATTGCCACTCAGTGAACTGATGATACTTGAAAATGATATGTGGACGAGCTGTGAATTTAGTGTATACAATATGAGGATTGATCCCTTAAATTTCTAACGGGGTATTTAATTTTTAAAATGGTTTTGAGTTATGGCCTAAGGAGAAGACGCCTCTAAAGCAGCTTTGATACTCTGAATAACCTTTTAATTTTTTTCAATGTAAAAAACTATGGTAAAATATACGTAATAGAGAACTTACTATCTTAACCATTTTGCAGTGTACAGTTCAGTGATATTAAGTACTTTCATATTGCTGTGCAATGATCATCACCATCCTCTTCTGAACTCTTTCATCTTGCAAAACCGAAACTTTACCTTTTAAACAACAGCTCTTCCCTCTCCCCCTCCCACAGCCCCGAGCAGCCATGATTCTCCTTCCTGACTATGGTTTTGATTACTCCACGTACTTCACAATAGGAGTCACACAGCATTTGTCTTTCCATGACTAGCTCATTTCACTTAGCATCGTGTCCTCGAAATGTATCCGTGTTGTAACATGTATCAGAATTTCCTTCCTTTTTAAAGCTGAATAATATTCTATTGTATGGATATACCGCATTTTCTTTATTCATTCATTGATGGACACCAGAGCTGCATCCGTGTTTTAACCATTGTGCATAATGCTGCTATGAACATACAGCTTCAAGACCCTGCTTTCAGTTCTTTTGGCTATACACCCAGGAAAGGAATTGCTAGGTCATGAGGCAATTCTACATTTAGTTTTTTTGAGGAATTGCTGTACTGTTTTTCCGCAGGCGCTGTACCATTTTACATTCTTACTGACGGTGCCCGAGGACTGGACGCCACATCTTTGTTATTAAATAGCACTTGTTATTAAATAACCTCTTAATATTGAGCCCCATGGAATGAGGTTGTAGTTTGGACTATTAATCCAATTATTGTTTTGGTCCTGGTGATCCCGACTTCTAGGTTGTCCTGGGACCCTTGGTGGATACTATTTGTAAATAGGCAAATGGGAAACCCTTCCACTAGTAAGACTCAAATATGAGGCTTATTGTCCCTAGGAGGGAGAATAATATGTAGGGGGTATTCTTGTCAGCCTGAAAGAAGAGTAGAAAGCCAGCCCCAGCTGGCCCTACTGGATGGTGGGGAGAGGAAGAGAAATAGAGGTAGGATGGAGAGAAAAATTACTTGTCCACGCTTTCCCCCTCTATGGTGGGGGTGAGAGAGGAGTGACACAGCCTGAAAATGTTGGATGGGTTAGTGGTATACTTAGCTGGAAAGGATATAAACAGTGGTATGCTAGTAGATGTGTGATGGACAGCTCTCTGGAAAAACAAAAAGAAAAAAACACTCTGATTTTATATCATTTCCAATTTGCATGGTGTGAATTCTCCCACCCTGGCTGATTTCAAGCAACCATTGCAAACCTACCGAACATGGTGTTGGGAAAAACACATGCAATAGAATGTCATTATGTAGTATTTCCCCCATACAGATATAATAGTTGTAAATAACCATGAGAGCATAGATAACAGTTAAATGTAGTAAAATAATTAGTTTTGAGTATTTATGACCTCTGTTTTCAATATAATTAATTGTAAGTTTGTAGAAGTAAAGTTTTAATAAAGGTTGTGTTTAGCAATGGACTCGAAAAGTCATAAAAAGTTAACAATCATTCTCACAGGTAGGGTGCAGCACACCACTGGCTGTAAGCTTCGATGAGCAGAACCCAGAAATGATAGGGTATCATTAGTGAAGGAAGTGGCTGAATACTTGAATCCTAGGTGGTGCTCCTGGTTCCCCAGGGTTCAGGGGGGTTGCAGTGGGTTCTAAAATGGAGGTGCTGAGGGCTTGGTGGACCAGCAAAGGTCTGGAGTCCATACAAAGAGGCTTCAATGTGTAGGAGCTTCATTTTGGGGTGAGAAAGCCTGAAAGCATTGGATGGGTTAGTGGTATATTCAGCTGGAAAGGATGTAAGCAGTAGTATGCCAGACCACTGTGGATTAAATGCTAGACCTATGGATTTTGGAAGTGAATGTCATCATGAAACATTTGGCTATATGGGTTGGTCCCTCTTCAGGGGTCACCTGTCCAGGTAGCCATCCAGGTAGCCATTCTGCAGCAGCATGCACTGTGTCCAGATCACCAAGTTCTCGTCTGTACCACCAACTTATGCTCTCATATAGGCTCTGTTCCCAGATGCCATTTTGAAGAGAAGCAAGGGGGAAGGGAGGAAATCCAGAGACTGAGCATTTACCCCGAAGAGACTCAATCATTTCAAGAGCCTAACCAGGAAGACAACTGCGATTCCAGAAGTGAATACATTTAGTTTGTTTTTCTCTCCCTTGGAGCCTAGGCAGGTGGACTTTTACAAGGAAGATCATGAATTGTAGGAAATATAGACATGTCGTCTGTGCATCTCACGTGATGTGGAGGACACGTGACCCTGCTGCACCACTGTACCTTTTCTCTGGGTGTCACTACCAGTATTATCAAAAAGTAAAATAAATGAAACCACCACGAATGCTATCATAATTGGGGGTGGGACTGTAGGCAAGTAATGTTTCTCCAATTTGTCCTTAAAATGAACGGGACAATGGAATTAAATGCTCCATGGTTCTGAAGCTGGAGGGAATGTGTGGCTGGGACTAGGAGATGGCACTGGGAATGGGTCACGCAGCAGGCAGCAAAGTGAGCCGGGTCCTAGACAGAGCCCTGCATCGTGTTAGAAAAAAGTGATGAGAGGCACATTGAATTATTTCACGTTCTCCCAACAGTTCACTAAAGCTGAACTTGAATGTTCTCTTCATGGAAGTAAAGTGAATTTAAAAAGGTAGGACGGCACTTACTTTCTTCAAATTTAAATTTTAATAGTCGATGAGCTGTAATTTTTAAAATATTTTTATTCTGAAAACAAATTTTCCACAATAATGCAATTAGTTCAAAAAAAGAAAAAAGAAAAAAATGAGCTTATTTATCTGGCTTTTCTACAAAGGACGATCGAAACATTTAAGGCAAGATTCACTTATTCATCTCCATTTCAGAATGGAAAGAAAGTACCAGACTTCAGGTACTGGTGAAGGTTAACAAAATACGGGAAAGCTTCTTTTTCTTTTTTGTTTTTTCTTTTGGTAGTCTCCTGTGTAAAAGCTTTACATTACTACGGATATTTTATAGTAAGACACTTTTGTTTTTGACTTTGTTTATAAACCCATTTTTAAACTTAAAGGCACACAATAAAGCTTTATGCATTTATTAAAATATACACATTTTGGTAAATTTAGAATTTTCCCTTACTGTCTTTGTAAATCAATATATTGTCAACACCACAGTCATTTCAGAATTAAACATACTCCGTAACATATCTTCATATTATTTCTTTCTTCATGATACACTACAACACCCCATTGTACAGTGCACCAATGGGAATTGAAAACCACAAAACGAACAAACTAACAAACACAGCAATTTCATACCAAAATATATATATGTGTATCAGAGAATGACACCAGAAATTACCAGCTGTAAAAAGCAAGTTGTACTTCTCAAGGACCAAACAAAAATGAAACAAGTGAGTAAAATTTACAAACTGTACTTACAACTTTGGATATGAATTACACAGTAACCTTTCTTTTCCACAGTGAGAAAAAGCTAGAATGTCACGTCCTGTTGTTAGATGGTATCACTACATGGGATGAGAACAATAGCTGCTCCCTTAAAAACCTGCAGCCCCTTCTGCAGCCCAGACAGTTGAGGTATTTATGTGCCATTGTAGCATTACCAGTGTCCTTGCTTTGGAAAGTGGGGGTTTACGGTTTCCAGTGTAGATTCTCTCCTTTGAGAGCGTGAGACAAGTGTATCGGCAACTGCCAAGACCAATTAGGAGGAGATGTGCAAGGGACAGTCTCCTTATCCCAATATCGGAATGAACACAATCCTTCATAGTCTGCACTTTCTGGGAAGTTCACGTTACCCACAATTCCCGTTAGCCAGTGTTACCAGTTCAATGTCAGGGAAATATAATAGAGAAAAAATAAAAAGCACTGAAGGAGTCCCTAATGAAAGAATCTATGCTGCCTCTGCTTCCTAGTTTGAATACAAAGCCATTTCCATTCGTTATTGTACCAAAATGCACTAACTGTTCTCAAAGAGTAAGGAATTAGAGCTAGCTACTTTCAGAAGACTTCAGCCCAAAGCTGTCTTTGTGAAAATCCTATATGAATTTTGTAATTCCATGCATGTAGAATACTGTTTAGTGATTTCTAACACTATTTTATTTGATACTGCAGAATACATGTTCATTTTTGATGGGCTTCAAAACTTCCACTAATCCCTTTTGGGCTTTAAATTCTTAAAAAAAGAGAACATTTTCTTGGAGAAGTAATTTTGGCAAAAGGCAACTGCCTAGGTATTCAGACAGATGCATGTGTTACTCAAGCTGAATATGAAGAGAAAAGCATTTTAGAAAGGAAGTTGCTCCTAAGGGGGGCGGGGAGGGAAATCACAGCAGCCTCTCCTCTAGAGAAAATAAAAGTAGGACAACAATTGTGCACATGAAAGGGACTTTTTGCTACCCATCACCATTCCAACAGAGAAATATGAAGTAAATAAATTCTGTGGTAAAACAGCATCCTGGCGTTCTCTCTCTCTGTCTCTCTCTCTCTGACTACAAAGGGCCCTGGTAGACAAACAGGTCCCTAGTGTCAGGGAGGTTACATGCATACAAGGGAAACCTAGGCTTTGTAAAAATTTTGGATAGAATCACCCTCCTTGACCAGTCTGGTTCCAAATGGCATGAAAATGGAGTGCTGTCATGCAGACCTCATGGCCACCTTGGGAGTGTGTGTTTCCTTTGCACTTCCTCTCCACACAAGCATAAGAAATGAAGGCCATCTGTGGATTGCTCACTAACCTGAAGGCTTAAATCCAAGAGTGGACCGTTAATTGCCACTGGACTCAGAGAGCTGACCCCAGCTCTGGCTTTAGACCCATTTCCCGATTTCTGACTTCTCCACCTAACAAGATTTTCTCTTCTGAGATACAAGATAGGTATTTGACTGTCAGTGGGCTTCCACTGATATCTCAGGACCTTGGTAAAAGCTGGTGGGAATTTCCTCTCGTCTTTGAGGCTGATTCTCAAACTCTTGTAACTTCTCTTTATAATGCAGAGAAGAGGCAATCCCTTGTAAGGTAGACTTCCAACAACTGTGTTGTAGAGGAGGTCAAGTTTATCAACTCTTTTCAGGAGAATAGGGAAAAGATATTTCTTTACAGGAATCTGTGTTTTGTTTCCCAATATATACCAGGTTTACATGCTGACTAGCCCACAGGTTCCAGAGAAGGAGGGATCATTAAATCCAATAACTTTCTTTCCTGTTTATTTAAACAGGCTCATCATGACTATTATGCACACATTTGATTAGATATTAGTTAGTTACTAAGAAGTAGAACTGGATTCTTAACCTAATTCTATCGTTCCATTCCTTTCACTAGTTCAAAGTGGACTTGCACTCCAGCTGAGTAAAATCTTGAGCCAAGGTTTTACTGTTTAGATAAGATCGATATATTAATAAGAACTTATTAGGTTTGGTTGTTTCAACTTATTGTTGAAAAATTTGAAGTGGCTGCAAATAACTTTGCACTGTTTGTCCACATGTTAAATGCTTCTCCTAGGTTAACGATCAAATCAGACACAGGACTCAAAGGAAGAATCATAAATTGCTTTAAGTATGGATATTTTTTTCCCCTTAATATGTTAAATCAACTTGTAGTGTGCATGTGATTTGTTAGCTCCTTGAATAGGCAGATGAAGGCAAGGCCCCAGCTTCTTAAAGTCCAGCCTTCCCTGATTCATACTTTCATCATTTCTTCAGTGCGTCCCCACCCAAGGAGAGCCAGCCAGCTCATTTCTTTGTTGACGTCTATCTGTGGGTGAGCCCTAACCTGCTTTCTCAGCCTGATTGCTTACTTACTGTTCCATATATAAGTCATTCATAAATCATAAGCTCCTGTCAGACTAGCTTCTTGCTTTTCCTGGAAGGAGGCACAGTACATAGTCTACACCTTACTCACGCTGATGCTCCACTTAGCAAGCCTACCCCCGTTTCTACCCAACACAATTCTGTCCGTTCCACGAGGCTCAACACAAGGGCTGCATTCTCTATGATCTTTCCTTCCAATCGAAGGAGGTCCTTTCCATATTTGAACTCCTACGGCACATTATAACTCCCTCATCTCACCTGTCACTTTCACTATTGCTCTTTATTTATATACCCTATTTCCCCTATTTCTTATGCTATAGCACATAATAAGCACTCCACAAAAAACTGTTGAATAAATGATATTTCATTTTTTCTTTCATCCACCCATCCATCAACCTATCTGTCCTTTCATTCATCCGATCATCAGATATTTATTGAACATCCACTATACACCAGGTACCTGTACCTGGCAAAATCCAGGTCTGAAGCTTATCTGTGGGTTTCAATAATCTATGCTGTTGCAATTCTCTGCACGTATGGGGAAAGATTTGTTCTTACCATGCAGGAGTACTTGTTTCTGTCATTACCAACAACTGCATTATTTTTCAAGTGGCCCCCTCACTGGCAATTAGCAATGCAGAGCAAGGTTCTGCATTGTACACTAAACACACTTCCAGCTTTGTCTTATCCTTTCTTTTTTCCCTAAGCTCCTCACTTAATTTTTTTTGGTATTACATGTAATTTGATAGCCACCTCAAATCCTTTTGAGACAAAGCAGAGTACCAATACATAGACTACAATGAAAAACAATCAAACAAGTGTCTCCAAACCCCAAATCCACATGATGAAACCTCGCTGGAAGAGCTCTTGCTATAGAGAATTCAAAAATGTAGGTCTTCCTTGGACTCCTTTCCAGGGGGCTAAGTTTCTATGGTAATTATTTATAAGGTGATCTTATGTTTAAGGTGGTTTCACAAATGTGGTCTTAAGAAAATTGTTAGGAAACACTAATAAAATCATTCTAGATTGATGGTATTTTGAAAACTGCATTGTGAAACCTGGGATTGTTTCACAGAGGCTGTGCAACGTGAAGAAAAACATATCGATTTACCTTAAAATAACCTTTTTCTAACATATTGACTACTTTTTTTTTTAAAGCCAAGGTTCCTAGGGAGATGAGTAAACAACTTTAGAGAAATAAAGAGAGCAAAGCTTAAAAAGATTATAGAAGAGACTCCTGAAATAAGAGTGGTTCATAGAATCTTCCCGAAATCACTACCAACAGTGTTTACCAAAGCATGTGCTCTTACTTCTCATGCTACAGAAATTGCATATATCTGCCACCAGACCACTATTACTTTAACAGCTAAACCTCACTAGTAAAAGGAAGCTCTTCCACCCACATTAAGATTTTGTTATTTTGCATTCATATTTCTCTTTGAACACTTTTAATGAATATAGCCCCACCCCATCGATCTGGATGTACCTCAAGCTTAACAGATTATATTTAAACCAGGCCAATTTGTGGAGTTCTAAAACCAGTTCAAAACTTCATTTTCACCCAAATTACTGATAATTAGTTTATAATTAACCCTCAAAGATGTATTTCACAGACTAGGTACTGTGTCTTTATGGTTAAATTTAGGGGAGAGAAAACATGGCATTGTCAAACATCACATTAAAATGACCTCAGGAAACCAGAGTTATAAACAATTAATATAGAGGCGTGAAAAAGAAGATCTAGAAAATAGTAATTATTTGAATTTAAATGGCATACGTTGGCTATGGGTATGATATGCAATTTATTTAAAAGCATATTAAAATATAGTTCCAACTGACTGTTTTCTTTTATCCTATGTTACAGCTAGTGCATCACCCATCGGGACCTGTCAGGTTCACCTGTTTTATCTACAGTTAACAGTCTCCAGTTCTGCCCATTCTCTGAACTGTGAGCCTCCCAGGGCAGATGTCACACATCTTTTCATTGCCATCACTTAGCACTTGGGACATCGCAATCAGTGTTAGTTGAGTGAAAAAATGGATGTGTGCCTCTCTCTATCATCCTAAAATGTGCCAAGACGGCACTAGCCTCACCTGTAAGACAGAATAAACTTACACATTAGTCCATGTATTCTGGAAAACTTTTGGCATAATGCTAGATCCAGGAGAGAGAGAGAGCAAGGAATTTGCTACTTTGCCTCCCGTTCATGAAATTCTTACAAAGATTTTAGTTTGATCCAAAGGGGGCCTTTCCACATATGCGTACATATCTCAGTGCTGTGCTGGATTCCCTGTAACCCGAGAGGAGAATTTATAGATCCCTTTTTTTCTGTTGCAGGTTCTCTCATCTAGCTTGTTTCTGAGAAAATTCCTTTAAGAGCCTCCCTTGTGGCCCAGATTTAGACCATACCAGGTAGATATTTTTCTGAGCTTCAGCGAAACTGCTCAGGGAATTAGCAGGAAAAATACATGGCTAACAGTGAGCTACTCCAGGAGAATAAGTTTCAGAAGTGAAATGTGATCTCATGGAATGCCATTACCTAAGACGCTGTGCTTCAACATTTCTGTTTTCAGAGTAGTACCCACCAATCAAGTGGTGGCATATCTCAAAAAGCTACAGAAATGATAATTTTAGAAATCTGAAATAGAATTTGCAATGTGATCTCAGTGGCTGGGTCACTTCTCCTTGTAAAGATTTTTATCTGATTATAAAACAAACAGCCTCCTTCTTCAAGGCATATTAGTGCCATGAAATCATGCTCCAACTTTGCCCTCTTTCATTATATCAGCAGGAGCTTAGAGTCCGGTATAAGAGAAGACATGACAGAGAGTTAGTTTCTGCCAATGCCCTTCTGGCCTTCACTGCAAGAGATAGTTATTTCCTTTTTTTTCCTGATCATTGAAGGAGAGCTTAGATGGTGCTTCTCACCACATTACTGGGTCTGCATGATTACTTTCTGGTGCATCTGACACCTTAGGGGAAATGGTCTCAGAGTCCTTGACCTTTGCTGGACCCCAAAGTTACAGTTTGGAGACATTGATGAATAAAAAGAAGCATGTATCTTTCCATGAATGCGTTTTTGTGCAATTTCAGAACAAAATGTTGCTTGCTGAGGCAGTGCCAGTGCCACCTGCCCACCCTTGGGGAGCAGTTCTTAGCCAGGCATGCTGAGCACAGAGCTTTGCCCTTGTGGTCTCAGGTGGTAGAAATGCTGCCTTGTGCCCACACCCACCTGCTTTGGCCCATCTCCTGGAGGAGCTCAGCCTCAGTGTGGTCCAACATGTTTGCTCCTTGCTTCTGGGGGTCTCAGTAAGAAGCAAAAAGATTCAACCAGCAAAGCAAAGATCTAGGAAACATCTGCTGCCATCAGCTCTGACGGTTGCCCTAAGATAGAATGTCTTGTAGCCTCTTGTTTAGTTTTAGTTTTTGTTGTTTACAAGGGGACCAGTGAGGGGACCCAGGTTAAACCCTTTGACAGAACTACCCTGAAGAGCAAAAGTAGCAAATGACAGGCTATGACGTTGGGGAATGCTGGAGTTTTGAAATGAGAGGCAAAAAAGTTTTCACCTTCTAGCCCACAGGTTAAGTTACTGGAAATAAATCACCACCATTTCTATACACTTCTCGTGTGTTTTCCCCTACTCTGGAGAGTAATCTAACTCATCGTTTGCAATCAGGGCCTCGGAGTTCTGTTTGTGTTTGCTTTTACTCTTCGCTTTGCTACTTGTCCGGGTGTTTGCCTTCGCATCTGACATCTGTTGGTAATAGAAGCCTTTGTCTTCAGCCGGCCCACCCCAGTTCTCCTGGCTCTCACCCTCCGTGGCGTAGGAGAAACCCTCCTCCACGGAGAAAGGGTCATCCACGTCGTAGCGCTGGTATGTGCTTTGGTGCAGGGCCTCTTCTCGGGCGCTGATTTCCAGGGTGCTGTTCCAGATGCCATATCCAAAATAAATGAGCATACCTGCAGGAGGGGAAAGGCACAGGTGAATGAGCTGTTGCTTTGGGATCCTTGAGACCAATGGGGAGATCACTCTCGATGGTGCAAGCAGAGCAGGCGATGAGTGTATTTTCTCTGGTCTAAACGGTTGTTTGAAAAGACTCGAATTAGAGGCCACTTAAAAATTGGGAGATCTTGCATTAAGCAACCCATATGTACAGCTTCCCCTGAAAAAGTCAGAAAGTCTGACAACACTGCACCCACATTCCTAGATGGCAACTTTAGGCTGGCGGTAAGAACTAGTTGACTTGTTAGACAGGATATGGGTTCTCTAGGTCACCACAGTCCCCACCTACCTTGTTGATATCCAGCTTACTACACTTGTGTAGGTGCCAGCCAGGAATTTACATCTTTTAAACCCTGGGTTAAATATTTATGGATCAGCAACAGTGTATTCCCAACATTCTCACTACAGTTTATTATTCTTTGCCTCCATCTTTTATTTTGCCACTCAGCAACGTGTATATATTATCCTACGATTTCCCTTGCTGTTTTTCTCTCACTAAAAGCATAATATGTTAGTGCCTCTCGGAGTGTCTAGTGCATGCCACTGTTACGGCCCTTTGAACATCTGTTGTGTGGTGACCCACACAGCGTGGCTCCATTTTATAGACTCTGCAGAAAACCGGCACTTAATGTTTGTTGAATGAATGAATGAGAACCCCTAATGAGCATGAAATGTCCAGTGCAGCTCCTTGTTTTGATGTCATTCCAAGCAAAAGAAAGAAACGTGCCTTCTTAGCTAATGAGTAGCCTTAATATGGGCTAATGTTTCATTCTATTAGAATTTTTTTGAAATAATATATAAAAATAGTTTGAAAGCCCCGATTTTCTACCTGGAAAAGCCCATGAAGTTTCAGAGCTTGGAAAGCTGAAAACCATAGACGTGGGAGGTAATTGGGCATGACGATTAAGAGGGTGAGCTGTGAGTTCAAATGCTGCCTCCACTTAGCTATGTAACCCTGGACTAGTTACTTAGCCTCTTTGTTCCTCAGTTTTCTCTCCTGTAAAACTATGAGAGTTGTAAGTTAAACGGTGTTATATCTATAACATGGGGTTGCTGTAAGAATGATACTAATTAAGCAGTAGTTTTCAACGCTGGCTGTGCCTGAGGGGTCACCTGGGGAGTTTTTGAACCATCCTGATGCCTGAGCCCCACCCTTGGAGATTCTGATTTAATTGGTCTGCAGTGTGGCCCAAACATAGGTATGTTTTTAAAGGTCCACAGGTGATTCTAACAGTCAGCCAGGGCTGACAACCTCTGAGATCAGGAATGTAAAGCTCCTGATGCATGTAATCCACTGCCAACTCTGGCCGTATTATGGCCTGTTCACTTGGGGCCACTCAGTTAAGCTTCCTTCCAGCACCCCTCCCCACCAACCGTTTTCTGAGTGGAACCAGTCCCTTTGACTTTACAAACCCTGCAGGTATTTGCTGGGCTTCTTGCTTAGACCAGCAAGGTCAAGCCTGCTTTCTGCTCTGGTACTTGAGAAATCCTGTTCCCTTTTGAATTTGAAGTGTGTCTGTTAAAGCTTGGATTTCTTCTTCCTTCTCTCAAATCCCCCTCCACCCCCACCATGAAATCAACTTTTCAGGAGCCAAAGTAAGCAGACATTTATGGTCCACATTGGTAATAAACCCTAGAGTTAATCATTTGCAGATGTAGCTATTACTTCTCAAATAGCTACTTCATTTTTCTGAGCACAGATCTTTACTCTTTCTTGTCTGGGGGTAGGGAGTCACCATGGGGGACAGTTACTTCCCCTCTGTAGAATGAGGCATCGAATTAAGACCTCTTTTAAAAGGGCCAGATGTCTGTCCCTTCACGGAGAATGCCTTTGTTGGAAGCGTGTCTGAGACCCGCAAATAAATTTCAGGGGACAAAAGTGGAATTAGCACACACCTTCTTTTGACCAAGTTTTCTTTTTCTCTCTCTCTGTTTTCTCTTAGACATCCAGGCAAGTGCCAAATCTTGCCTCCTACTCCAGCTTGCATCTATTATATCAGTTCTTGCTTCTCTGATCCCCTTCTCTGACCGTATTTATTTCCATGCTGAACTCAATGCCTTTTTTCTTCCCTTTCCTTTTGCCCCTAACTTCTTTGCCTCTCCTCACATCATTCAAGCACTGGTTTGGCATATGTTCTGACAGACCTTCTCCTGCCCCCACCAGGAACTGGGGTATCAGGTAGATTGATATTTATGGGAACTCTTTAAGAGCCTTGGTGCGATTGCTCATAGGATCACGGGTATTGAGAACTGGAAAAGAGTCTATAGATCATCCACCTATTTGAATACCCTCATTTTACGGAAGAAGAAACAGAGGTTGGGAAACACTAAGTCACTTGCCTGGGTCTAAGAGGGTCAGAACCAGCATTCTTCCATGTGGCTCTAGAAAAGGCTCTTGCATGTCCAGTCCTTCGCACCTTCCTTCCCTTGGCTGGTTTATAGACTATGTTTATTGCAGTAAATATTTAATAAAAGACTAGGTCTACATTTGTTCTTTGGGAGTGGCTGGGCCTGGAAAGAACTGTGTGTGTGTGTGTGTGTGTGTGTGTGTGTGTGTGTGTGTGTGTGAATGTGTTGACTATGATTAGTTTGGGAAAGCAGCCCATGGAAACCTGCCACATAAATATTTATGGGCCTTTTAAATGTTTACTCTGAGCCCCCTACAGTTTCAAAGGTGTGTCACTCTGTCTTGAAAAACACATTTCAAATATGAGTGCTGTGAACCAAGAAGGGACAGTGCGTGCAGCCTGACAGAATAGTCAGCTTGGGCAAAGGCATTCTCCTACTAGGTCTTGGCATTCGGTCTGCCTTTGTCCTTCTTGCTAGCCCCTTGAGTCAACTCGGGAAAAGTAGGGTGAGGCAGAGAAGGATCAGGGAAAAGAAAAAAAATGGAGGGTGACAAAGAAACAGAAGGGAACAAGTGAAGTGAGGGAGGGAGGGAGGGAGGGAGTGAGAGAGAAAGACAGAGAGAGGAGAGAAACATGTACTACCATCTGTCACACATAAACAAGGGCTTTGTGTTGGAGGAGTAAACAGAGCTGCTAAAAGCCTCCTGTGTAGAAGCAGGGTGTTTTGTTTCTGCTCCTTCTTTCACTTGGCTCAGAGAACTAAGCATGAAGTAGTTTCTGAAAAATCTGTGGGGATTCTGGGAATCCTGAATCATCTAAACTAAACTTCTCACAACATCTCTGGGTGCTGAGGCCCTGTAATGATGCACCATTAATGTTGTACCTTTCTTCCAAGGAGCTCAAAATGTTAAACAGATGTTATCTTGTTTAGACTTCTAGCATGCGTGTGTGTGTGTGTGTGTGTGTGTGTGTGTGTGTGTGTTTATGTGTTTATGACTATGTGCGTTTCACAGACAGGAAACTGGGCACAGGGCAAAATAAAGGATTGTCCACAGCCACGTGGCTCACGGTGCAACTATGAAACCTTCTGGGTCTCTCCATGTCCTAATCCAGGGTTCACTCATGTACCAGAGTGACTATGAGGTATAGACTGATCGAAAGCAATTTTGCTTAACACTTTATTTTGAAGAATTTCAAACATATACAAAAAGGGGGAGAATGATGTAAAGAATTCCATGTACTCATCACTAGCTCCCTTCTGACACCCACCCGCTCCCCTAGTCCCTTCTCTTTAGATTATTTTGAAACAAATCCCTTCCATCCTGTTTCATCTATAAATATTTTAGTATGTATTTGTCAAACAGACTCCTTTAAAAAACTTAGTGTCATTATCACATCTAAAAACTAATAAGAAGCCCTTAATATCATCTGATATCCAGCAGTATTAAAATTTCCCTGAGTTATTTATACCTGTGGGGGAAAAACTGTTCATCTTATGAGGCTATGCACTTATTTCAATGATGCTATCATTGCTCGAAATAATTCTGGGGCACTGTTACTTCGGTTGGCACTGGGACTGGTGTCATATCTTTTTGTAAACGCTTACAGATGGCAAACTTTTATTTTTGAGAGTGAGTTTGGTTTTGGCATAAGCCAGAAGTCATTTGGAACCAAGCCTCAAGCATAAGATGTCTAATTGTTAAATAATACTATTTATTCTATTTCCACATTTAATTCTGCTATTCCTTTAAGAACTTTGATCTATTGCTTTGTTGTTACACATCTTATATCTGTAATAAATGAATGGCAGGTGTGATGTTGAAAATCATAAGGGAATCAATTTTTGTGCTGCAGCCCAAAAATAGGGGACCTGGAGGCCCCCTTGTTGGACTGGAGTTATTTTTTCAGTTGACGGATCTGGTGGGAGTGGGCACTGAAGGCAGTGACTAGTTAGCAGCCGGCACAGAAGTGTTTCAGTGTTTAACAACAGACATGGCTGTACCCGGGCACATGGGCTGAATGCCAGCCTGGGTCAAAGGTAATGGTTATGAATCCTGTGAAAGGCTGTTTGCAGCGAAGGGAAATGTTGAAAGGGAGGTTTCGGCTTCTTTTCCGGATAGAGTTCTCTGGTGGAGAGGTTCAGGCTAGACAAGATGAAGAATCATGCCTTCGGCAATTGAATGGGCTTTCTTTACGCAACAGAACACTTTGTGATTGTAAAACCCTTCATAAAAAAAGCACTTTCTCATCCCTCATCCCAGAGAAGTGAAGAACTGCACAATAAATCAGTGATTGAAATGGCACTGGATCTCACATTGCTTGAGTCTAAATGGATGGTGTTCTCGTCCCACCCTGATGCCCCCAGGGAAGGTTTAGGAATGCCAAGCCTGCCTTCAGATGCTAGGGCACCTCAGCATGAGCTGGCAGAACACCTACTTTCTCTACTTGTATTGATCCATCCTGTGATAATAATTAAGCAAATGACCCCAAACTACAAGTGAGAGTAGTGGGAGGTGGAGGTCCTCTGGATCATATAGGAGAAAACCTGGAACAAACATTCAACTCTGAAAAGAGACTGGGTGACCTGGAGATAGACAGTAACAGATTTCCGACTGTGCGGGCACAAACTTGGGTTATGGGGCAGGTCCTTGACCTCTGGAGTCCCCCAGGAGCTTCCTGCCCTGGGCATGCATGCGGCTCCAGGCTCAGGGACAGAGGAGGTGGGCCCCCTGACCTCAGGCTGGGTGGAGCTGCCTCTTCCTGGGGTGCACTTTCCAGCAGGATGCCCTGCCCGCTGCAGATAACTGAGGTGCTTTGTTATGCTCAGAGCCTTTTTTATTTTCACTACTCTGGGATTAACTTTCCAAAACAGACCTTTGACAATGCAGAAATGAAGACTGGATGGTAATACGGTGTCCTCCCATTCAGCGCAATCCCCCAAAACTTTGCTGGTTATTTTTTAAAATACCACCACAGCCCTGTTGATTGTAATAACAATAAAGTTTGTTTCATATGATGTGGCCAGGTGGTGCAGCTTTAGGGTGGGGTGGTGGAGGGGGTTCTCTCCCTGGCCCTGCAACTGATCTAACATAAAAATCACATTACTTTATACCTCAGTTTCCCATCTACAAAATGGAGTTGCGGACCCTTACTTTATTTGAAGGGTATAACGTCCATGAGACACAATGTGCTCTTGTTAAAGGATATTAAAAAATCCAATAATCGAAGCCAGCAATTCCACTTTTAACTCAATAGAACCCAAAGGAAATGTGTCCATGTGACCACCAAACACATGTACAAGAATGTTCATAGCAGCTCTATTCATAACCGCCCCAAACTGGAAACAAGCTAAATGTCCACGGACACTAGAATGGATAAATACCTTGTGGTATGTTACCACAGGGGAAGGCTGGACGGCAAGGAGAATGGACAAACTAACATTATAGGCAACAAGGTGGATGAATCTCACAAACGTAATGTTGGAGGAAAGAAGCCCAATACCCGTTCTTTCATGGCTCTAAGTGTGTCCCAGGGCCTTCCACCTCTGCGATGGTCCCCTCTCCCTTCATTCTCAGCTGGCCCTGGGGGCAGAACTGTGGGATCACCCTCCCTTTCCTCCCCACGTGCTCCCTGTCCAGTGCAGCACCTCTGCCAGCAGGCAGCCTTGACTATTGCAGGATTACTCTCTATATTCCCTCCTTCTTGGAATCCCACTGGCCCTGTTGCCACCCTCAGCCTGGACTTCACGATCTTTCTTGCTCTTCTGAGAATGATTTTGATGCTGAAGTTGCCAGTGGTTTTCTCCTCCGCCTACAAGGAGAATTTCAAACTTATTTATGGGACATATCATCAGAAATTTGTTTACCTTGGTGCCCTCTCAGATCCCAATTCATAGCATCCTTTTTCCCTCCTCTTCCCTTCATCAAAATGGCCGCGTTGGTCAATTTCCAATAAGATTTCAGATGCTAGCTCAGACAAAGGTCATAAGGGCTGGGGGGAGGGGTCTTCTGTTTGGAATATTTGTGTTTTACTATGGGATACATGGGGTCCATTGCCGAAATCACAAGTTCTAGCATTTTTCTAAATCGATAGATAAAAATGTTTTTCTCAGAGGGACTGAAAACATTCCAGATGAAAACTTGGCAGCTCTCAGGGTAAGGGGGCCCACGAAGCAATCTAACAGATGATCAATTCATAATAAAGACCCATAGGAAACAGTAGACCTCGAAGATGCCCATGAAAATACCATCAGACAGTGATCTCACTGCTCCTGGCTACTTCACATCCCCTGAGACTCTGCCCGACTCTTTTAGGTGTTTTTCTTCACAAAACTGCATCAGCTAAAAGTCAGGAGAGTGAAGGCTGCTTTGTGCTCATTTTGTTGGGATTATTAAACATTTGCTATTGTGTTCTTTCTCTTTTCTGAAGGAAAAGAAACAAATGCTAGGTAATCTTGTTGGGATTTCTGCCTCATTCAACTCTATGAGTTGTGTCTTCTGAAGGTCAAAGCTCAGCAAAACATTGTGACAAAAATGCTGTAATTAAGATTCATTTAGAGAAGGCTGGGTAAAAAAAATGTATCCAAGAAGATTATCAAGTTATGACTCAGCCTAACCATGTAAATCTTCTTTATAAAAAGTAGCTGATGTTTCATAAGACGCTCCATTTAAAAATATCTCTACTCTTCTCCCCAGGAAAGCTATACTCTGAATAGAGATATTAAGAAGAAAAAATCTGACATTTTGGAGACTCAGAAGTTTAGAGATGGGATGTTTATTCTATAATATTAAAGATTTTGTCAGCCAGTCAGGGGTTGCAGGATGGATATATTTTATATATGCAAAAATTTGTTTTGAAAAACAGGGAGCTTTGTAAATAAATTATCTGCCTTACTTGCTCATATCTTCTTCTCTCTAGATGAGTGGCTTTCAAATTTGAGCATGCCTCAGAATCACCTGGAGGACTTGTTCAAACCTAAATTGCCCAGGGAGATTCTGATTCTGTAGGTGCGGGATGGGGTCCAACAGTGCATTTCTAACTACCGTGTTTCCCCGCAAATAAGACCTAACTGGAAAACAAGTCTTAGCATGATTTTTCAGGATGACATCCCCTGAGCATAAGCCCTAATGCGTCTTTTGGAGCAAACGTTAATATGAGACCCGGTCTCATTTTCGGGAAAACATGGTAGTTTCCACATAACCTTGATGCTGCTGGTCTGGGAGCATACTCTGAGAATCACTGTTCCAGATTATTGTAAACCTGGCTGCACATTAAAATGATCTGGGGGAGATTTAAAAAAACACCCCAAATTGACCATAACAGACCAATTGAGTGAGAAAATCTCTGTGCAGAGATCCTGAGCATAGAGTATTTTAGAAGTGACACAAGTGATTCTGACGTGTGTGTAGTCAGGGTTGAGAATCTTTCTTGTAGGTGAAACTCAACACCAATCTTCAAAAATCATGATACCAAAGCAGTTAGTAGCTCGCAGCTGGGTGATGAACTGTGGGCTCCTGTACCCTCTGTCTGACCAGCCCAGGCAGCAGGGGGGCACCCTCCCATGTCAGTATAGGTTTCTAGAGTGCGTTTGAAGTTTGTGCTATCAGCAAGATTACAAAAGGCCCTCTGGGAGTTTTCTCCTGCCTGATAACTGGGAGGGCAGCCTGAGTCAGAACAGGTTCACGTTGTGCTTTGGCATGTGATAGCTAGTCTGGGGGACAATGAATCATTTTAGATGTTGAAAAGAAAGGCAGGAAATAAATAGTTCTTATTGCTTTCCCAATATTTTCTTACTAAAGCACCAAATAGCAACCAGATCAAGGCTAATACATTATCTCCCTTTTTATAGATGAGTAAACTGTAAACTGAGGCCTAAAGGAATGAATTTCCCAAGGTCACAAGACACAGAGGTGGCGGAGCTGTGATTAGAACCTGGGCCTGTTGGACTCCAAAACAAAGGCAAGGGTCCCTGCTACCTCACCACTTTTGCAGAATGCCTTTGGTATTCCAGAAACCATAGATACTATGCTGGACCAGCTACTTAATTTGTGGATACCGGTGTAAAGTGAAACCATGGAGCCTCTCGTTGAAAAACTATGAAGAATTCAAGAAGGCAGCAGCTGAGCATTAATCCCAGTGCAAGGGCCTTATGTGATTGTACAGGTCATATGCCCTGGAAGCCAGCCCTGATGTTACTTGTTAATCTGCACACACTCTATATGAAACATTCTGATCCAATGAATAGGTCTGCTCAGAGGCACCCTGGTAAGGGTGAGCCCCAGATCTGAGCATTGAGATAATGGATTGTAGTAATAGCTCTGTGAATAACTTCCTGTGAATTATTCCTGTTGACCTTGAGCATGCAATTTAACCTCTTGGAGATTCAGAGGACACAACGTTGAGCACCCACATTCCTGGCCTAAAGGCCTGGATGGACTACTAATCAAAGAGTTTCTACACGGCCTTGCCCAGGCTAGTGGATTCACGTGTATTTGTCTTGCTCCTCTTTAAGGCAGAGGTTACTTATTCTATTACTTTCCTATTCCTCAAAGCACCTAAGGATTCTCCTTAGCTAAGTATTTGTTACCAGAGATCCTAGGGTTACTAAGTTGTATAGGGACATAAAAATAATGACTAAGGAACTTTAAAATTAATCTTCACTTACTCTTTTCTCTCAAGTTATCACAGACACAAATCCCTGCCATCTCATCAACATTAATGATTGGTAGATATGATAAACATATAATGTGTTTGTCATAATATAATATAAATGGATCACAAAGGAAAATTAGAAATATTGGGAAAGGTACCGAACTGTCTGAAGGCAGTAAAAGAGAGCAACTGTAACCTACACCCAAAGCTATGGACAATTGAGGACCAGACAGAGTCATATCAGTTATCAACAGAAGAGAAAATTATCAAGGATGATGGTGTGATGGGTACTTCTCAAGAGAATGATCAGAATAGCAAAGGATGAAGAAGGACTTTGGGAAAAAATAAAAGTCTTGAATATTTTATAAAGGTCAGTGTGTTAAATGGTGCCATGATGTAATTTTGTCAGAAAAATTATGCCAAAAAATCCACACTTAATTAATACTTTGATCATTTAAAAAAATAGGCCCTGATTGGTATTTTAATTTAATTTTGTCATACGTAAGATACTTTTTGCCCCCATAATTTTTAGTTTCATGAATTTTAGTTGCTAAGATAAAATTTCAATCAACCTTTCCCACCCTCACTTTTACGATGCTATTTTCTCTCCTTTTTTAGGTGGATTAATTTAAAGTGGGCTTTTTATGGTATTAATTATCCATAAGAAGACCGTCCGATATTAGTATGAAGTGATGGATTGATCAGCATCATTCTTCAGGACCAGTGACAGAGAGGGTGCGGCTGGCTCTATTGAGTAATGCAGAAAGTGAGTGTCCACAGAACCAGCCAGGTGTGTCTTGGAACAGCAATCCCTTGCCCAGCAAGGAGGTAATTCTGGAGTAAGTCTGTTTAGGCCTTAACAGGAACTTGCACAGCTCTAAGGGAAGTTGCTTACCCACAAAGCACCAGACAGCAAACCGGATCCAAGTGATGGTGGAGAGCTTTAGCATGAGATAGATGTTCACCAGCATGGCGAAGGCAGGCACAAAGGGGAGGCAGGGGGCCATGTAGGGCAGCTTCTTGGGGTTCTCTGGCTGCTGCAGGATCACAAACACCAGGGCGCTGATCAGCAGCAGCATCAGAACAACCAGCAGGATGGCCCACCAGCTCTGCTCGGAGATGTATTGGGAACCAAAAATGATGAAGGAGCAGAAGATGAACATGAGGATGAAGAGCAGGAGCACGCAGATGGTAACCGTGTGCCCTGTCGCGGCTGTGGGACGGTCCATCTTGCCTGGAAGGCCCAGCCGGATCCTCATGGTGTAGTAACGGGGCCCGATCAGTTTTTTTAACTTGATGAGATAAATGTTTTCAGACTCCTCGGCTTCTATGCCTGTGGTCATGTCCACCGTGCCGTAGTTGGGGTGGTTAACAGTGTAGGCCGACTTGTCTGATTTCCCTATGAGCATCTCATTGTCTCCCAAGGACGGTAAATTCTTGGCCCCGCATGTGTTGGTGGCGGGGCTGGAAAACTCTTCCCCTTCACTCATAGGAGAACACACTTCCTTCTCACCGTCAGCCAGAATGCCCTCCTTCTTCTTTGTGTGCTCCTCAGACAAGAACTTGACAAAACCATCGATGTCGCTCTCTGGTTGGTATCGGAGGAGCAAGACGCAGACAGAGACCAAGGTGTAGGCGAGGAGTGTGCCGATGGACATCATCTCTATCAGGTCCCTCAGGCTGACTAACAGCGAGAGGAGAGCCGCCAGGAACCCCGACACAATGCAGGCCACCACTGGTGTCTCTGTGTAGGAGCTCACATGAGCCAGAAACCTGGGGGTTAACGGAAGCACACGGTTAATAGATGGGGACTGACTCTAGCCTGGCTGAAGGCCTCCTGGGCCTGCCCTTCCAATTTATTTCTGGATTCATTGCTATAAAGACAGCTGTGATTCCTACCCCAGGATTTGGTTCCTGGAATATAATTTTAAAAGATTTTACTGTAATTCCTTAGTTTCGAGACAAACTTTTTTGTTAAAGTTCCTAATTCATTCTGTGAGGAGACTTGAATCTAGGAGGTATTTCAGAAAACTACGTTGAAGTCTAGGCTTTGCCGGGAAGAAGGGGATAGTTGGAGAAATCACACACCTGCTTGGGGTCCTCTAGACCCGCGTTACCCAAAGTGTGGTCCGTGGGTTAGCAGCGCGGACATCACCTTGGAGCTTGTGAGAAACATATTTTCAGATTTCACCTGGGGCCAACTACCGTGTTTCCCTGAAAATCAGACCTAGCTGGACAATCAGCTCTAATGTGTCTTTTGGAGCAAAAATCAATATGAGACCTGGTATTATATTATATTATATTATATTATATTATATTATATTATATTATATTATATTATATTATATTATATTATATTATATAGAGACCCGGTCCTATATTATATTAAAATAAGACTGGGTCTTACATTAATTTTTGCTCCAAAAGATTCATTAGAGCTGATTATCCAGCTAGGTCTGATTTTCAGGGAAATGCGGTATGTGAAACTCTCTGGAGGTGGGGCTGAATAATTTTCTTGGAAAGCAGAAAAACCTTTTGGATGTGTGAAGTTGTCACACCTCCATCATGGTCAGGTTCTTCTTGATCTGTCCAGCTCCTCCAAAATAGCAGCTCTGACCTGGTGATGAGTTTAGGGGGTGGGCTGAGGAACTGGAGCAGAAGATGACAGCCTGTGGTTGAGATAAAGTCCCTGAGCTGGATCCCTCTGCACCTCCTTGGCTTCCATGGTTTACTCCTTGTTTTGTGCACTAGAAGAATGTCTTCCTTGCAAGCCCCTCACAAATGGGCACTGGGAACCAAGAGATAGGGCCACATTCTATTTGTACCATGGGCAGATAAGCCACTTCATGGCCAACATAGAGGGGTAGAAAAGTCAATATATTGGTGTGGTTAAAAGTCTGGTCTTCGGAGTCAGACAGTCCTGAGTTCAAATCTTGCCTTCCGCACCCGCAGTAACTGGGGGACTTGGGGCAAGTTGGCTGTTGGTTTTTTTTTTGTTTTTTTTTACGTCTCTCTGAGCATACTCATCTAGTGTACTAATCTGCAGAACAGTTATTGTGACAGCTAAATGGGATACTGTGTATAAAGCACCTGGGATACACAAACATTCAATAAATGGTAGCTATTGTTGCTTCAATTTTTTGGTTTTGTTCATAGGGCCGTATCCCCTCTTTGATTATAACTCTGAACATTTTCAACTTCAGAGGGGCTGTGGAGAGAGGAACAGTTACTAGGCCTCAATATGAGGGTAGACCTAAGATGTCTCTGAGATAGATTCTTCCTTTTGGAGGCCACCTAGTATAGCAATTTGGCACCCAGCATCTTTACTAAGGAGCACACAATGTCAAACAGGAGGAGAGGGGACGGTTAGGGGAACAGATCAGTTTGTGCTAGATTGAGGGACCCAGAGTCAAGATGAGGGGCTGTTTCAGGGCCTCAGCTCTTTCCACTCAAACTCTTTGCCAGGATATGTGTGTGACAAGTGCCACAGTCTATGTGACGGGCACTCACATCAACATTATAGTCAGGCTGATAGTGGGTGACATTCTTCCTGGACAGGCATAGCAGAACAGAACACATTCCACAGAGCATAGCCCTTACCTGAAAAGGAGCCCATCACCAGCCATGGCATAAATGACCCGTGGCATTGGGAAGAGGGAGCCCAGCAAGCTGACTGTCAGTCCTGCAACCGACCCAATGGCCACTATGAATTTTGCAGCATAGAACCCATGAGCCACAAACATCTCCATGAGTGGGGATTCCGTGTCGATGGCATAATATGGCACCATCAGAGTTAAGATCATGCTCACCTGTTAAAACAAGAGAAAACATGGCTGGAGGTAGAGGGGATCGACAGCATGGACGAATGTCCCGTAGGAGAGGAAGAGCCCTGGACCTGAAGTCAGAAGTCCTGCACGGTGGTTCGGATCTGCACTTCTCGAAATATGCCTTTAGTTTAAACCAGTCATTTGGCCTCTGGAGCTCTTGGTCTCAGTGTTTTCTCCCCACACGTGGATTTAGTGGACTAGACCAGATAAACTCTAATATCTCTCTGTGCCCTTTCATATTTGAGGAATAAGTCTGCAGGTATTTCAGCCTCATGGAAGCAGAGCTACATTGACAGTCCAATGAAGGACAGATATTACCCAGTGGAAGGAGCTGCAGTCCTGGGCACGGGAGCCAGGGCCTGGCAGTGACCATGGGCACCCAGCCCACATGGACAAGCCTCTCGTTGCTTTTATACTTTCGGGGTCCTACATGGTCTCAGCTGTACTCCCTCTCATCCTGAAGGCCAGAGATCAAAACTCCAAAGATAAGTGCATAGAAGATCTGCAGCCAATGAACTGATGGGACCCAGATGAAGACTCATATTTCCACCTCCTCTTTCTAGCTCAGTCCCAGGAGACAGGCCGGCCAATAAACAAATTATGGCATCAGGGTGGAATCTGGTCCTACTCTGGGCTACAAGACCACCATGGCTTTGCTTAACCAGGACCTATCTCCCCTCATAAGTCATGGATCTGCCATAACATCTCCCCCTTCAGAATTGGCCTGAGACAATAAAGCCCCTTGGCCTCTAAAGGCCAATAATGGCATCAAGAAGGCAGTTCAGAGCCTGAAAGGGAGAGGGCGGTGCATTTCTAGATCACTTCTTTGCTTACTCTTCAGGGAAAGGGAGATGCTGAGGGGGGGTTGGAGGTGACTGAACTATTTTTGTGATGGAAATTCTAGGATGGCAGCTGAGAGATAACACATCAAAAGTGTGAGGAGTGTCAGGTGTGATTCTGAGGACACAAGGCTGAAGGCTTCATTCTGAGAACTCCTCTGTCAGGGAAACCCCAGGGGTGAGCTTGCACTGGTGTGAAAAGAGGAAGCAACAGCAGAAATAAATTGCATTTCCCTCTTGGATTTAAGGGGAAGAGCATCTCTAGAGTATGATGCAGTCTCTCCCCACTCTGGGAGAGCCTGGCCTCTTCGCTGCCGGGAAGCTCCCAGAAGACAGAAGAGCATTGAGGAGGGTGCACAGAGGCCCACAATGCCTCTGCTCGCACACCCACCCGTTACTGCCAGCCTATGATCTGTGCTATTTGGATGGCGGCCCACTCCCGGCACGCCATCCCTGGGCAGCAGTGGACACCAAGAGCCTGTGTGTAGGGTGGGTGGGGATGGCAACTCGGAGGTCGTGGCTGAAGTGAGGGCCTGGGGCTTCTCCCATGTCCTATTTGGAGTCCTGATTTTCTTCTCGTCGTAGGTGGGTAGGGATATAGGGGGCATGGACACATGCATACAAACACAAAGAAGCCACAAAGAAAGGACCACTTCCTGACAGAAGGGAACCCAGTCCCAGAGCCACATTTTAAGGTCAAATATGACAAGGTCAAGATGAGGGTGCTGCAAACATTTGGTACTTACAGATACATATGCTGTCAGGCAGATGACCAGGGAGGCAGTGATAGCATAAGGGATGGACGTATTGGGATTCTTGGCTTCCTCTCCGGTGGTGGCAATGATGTCAAAACCAATGAAAGCGTAGAAACACGTGGCTGCTCCTTGCAGCACCTGTAGGGATGATGACATTTGTCAGACTCTGAGTGTCAGAGCAGCGCCAGGGCATTCCATGTGGTACCCACAGTTGACCAATGCCCAGCAGACATTACTGAGTGGCCAAAGGGGTAACATGGTAGAACTTTCGCTAAACATTCATGTTCTGATCTCCTCTACTTTCTAGCTGTGTGACACCGGGCAATTGCCTCATGTGTAAAATGGAGAGAAGAAGAATTATGCCCAAATAAAAAGTAAGTCATTCAACACATTCAAATCATTTTTGGAAATAAATGGGGTTATTAAAAAAAAAATCACTAAGTTGGCTAGCCCTAAATCCTGGGGGAACTCAATAACCTCTCTGTGCTTTTATCCAGTGGTTCTCACCATAACAAGGGGCCATGTGACTGCCCCTTGGGGATGTTTTTAAATGTGGGGAGGTACTTGTGACTGTCACAGAGACTTGGGTAGGGCTCTTTTGGTATTAAGTATGGGGGTCCCAGATGCTTCTGTCCAAAGAATTGTCCTGTCCAAAGTACCATTAGTACCCCTGATAGATTTCTCTATGGTAACTTCCAGATCTGAAATGATATTAAAGATTTTCAGATCTCCAGATATCCTATTGTCTTCCATGGGAAGACAGGTAGAGACAGTTTGACTTTTCTTCTTCTTTTGGGAGCTTCAGTGACCTAGTTGGGCTGTAATGCAGAAGTTATGCGGTATGAGGCAGTGTAAAGCAGGGGAAGTGGTATCCAGTGACACCTGCTGGATGTCTAACAGGAGGATACGTGACTCCAAGGATGGTTGGGCCTTGAAAAGTAAAGATGTCAGTAAAAAGCTTTCACTGAGGAGTGCGTAAATTTCTTTCAAATGATCTACTAAAGTGAAAATGAAGTTTCCCCATCTTAGTATTCTCATTATCAATTGACAGAAAATAATGTGCCTCTTTGAATGCTTGAGGATGTCGTTTTAGGGGAAAGTGAGAGATTGTTTTGGACTTGTGTGTGTGTGTGTGTGTGTGTGTGTATGAGGTGACTTGGCACCATCCACACTCTAGCCAGGGGTCCAGGAGTGAGGCTCTTTTCAGATTGCACTTTTTTTTCTTTTCTGCTATTCAATTTGTAAATGATGAATTCAAAACATATGCCAAGCAGACAACTGTCCTTAAATTTTTACTCCTACCTTTCCCACTGACTTCTTAATAAGAAAAAAAAATTTACTAAATACTAGAACTTACAAGGGACATCACACTATTGAAGATTTCAACCCTTCAAAAACCACCTTTGCTCATCTACAAAATGAGTTGGTCTCTTCTACAGTATCTCCCATTAGGATTCTAAAGTTCCAATTCTCTAATCGGGAGTTCTTACCCTCCCACGCAATCCAGGGGGAGTCTGTGAATTTTACTGAAAAAAAAAGACATCTCTATTTTCTCTAGCTACAGACTGAATGTTGGCATTTCTTTTAGTTGTGAATATAGGCCATGAACTATTATAACTGTACCTATAACTTTGTCACCAGTAGTAATCAGACATTTTCCTATCGTATTAGAGTTGCTGCAGAGATCTTAGAATGTCACTTGTGTTCATTGCTACTTTCAAATTATGATAGTTATTAGACTTAAACATTAATATTTAATGTACTAATAAAGAAACACATTGTTATTAAATCATAATTTTAAAATGTGTTAATAACTATATTGCAATATAATTGATTTTTTCTGATTGCCTGTGTAATTAGGAAATTTGTTTATAAACACAATTCTCAGAAGGGGTTTACAGGCGTCACCAGACTGCTATGGAGTCCATAGCACAAAAAAAATCTAAGAACTCCTGGTCTATTCGAGTAACTCGGCTAGAAAGAACTTCTCAAACAAGTGGTTCCATTGCCAGAGCACCACTTTCTGGGAGAGGAGATAACTCCCAATCTCACTCCAGCAAAGTTTTTCAGGGCATGGAAAAGGTATTTGGCCTTTAGACAAGGAAAGAAAACAAATCTCATCTCATCGCTCATGGAAGTTCACAGGCTTGGAGACGAGCTCATTTTCATTTTCCTAGAAAATGTGTCTGGTCTTTAAGGATTAAAAAATGCTGGGATTTCAGGCTTGCTAAGCTCCCCCAATCAAGAAAGTCTTGCTTTCAGACAGCTTCCAGAAAAACAGGTCCTGCTTTCTCTCTATTTAAACAAACACCTTTCTACACACACACACACCAACACACCCCTCTTGTAAATCATCCAGTGACCTGTTATGACAATCAGTCTGCAGATGCATCACTCCCAATAAGGATGTGTCAGGGCTACAACGCCATGCCTGTTTGGTGTGGCTGGTTCTGAATCAACAGGTCATAGATACTGGGCGAGCTCCCTGTCGAGGAAAGGAGGGTAGGAGGGACCTAAACAAGAACTTTGGGTCAAATCTACCCTAGAAAAAGGTGAGAAGTCTATAAACTGCACCATGTGAGGGACAGCTGGGGACCTGGGGATGTCTAACTTGAATAAGACAAGACTCAGTGGAAGTCCTGGGGGCTACCTTCCAACTGTGAAGGACGGTCACGTAGCAATGGGAGGAGAGGTATACTGTACGCTCCAGAGCCATGCATGTGGGTGCGATAGGATTTGGTTAGGAGTACAGACTTTGTAAACTGTTGGACCTAGATTGCTTCTGCCACCTACTAACTTGGTGACTTAGAACAAGTTCCTAACCTCTAAGAGCCTCAGTTTCTTTATCATTTTAGATGGAGATGATACTAGTACTTAGCTCATAGGATTAAATGAGATAATATAATAAAAATTGCAGTCCTAGAAGACAGTAGATGCTCAATAAATATCAGCTCTTACCAGTAGTATTTGTATAACTATTGTAAGTTTTTCTAGAACAGATGAAACCTAAGAGCACAAATTCCTCCTCCTCCTCCTCGTTCTCCTCCTTGCTCTCTTTGTTCTCGACATGTATTTATTAACTGTTCTTATGTGCTAGCACTGTGCTTGGCTTTCATAAGCAAAAAATGCTCCAAGCTTGACCGTATGGGGCTTGGAGCCTAGACAATACTGCATAACCCCAAATGCAACCTTGACTGTGGTAACAAAATGAACAAGATTAATTAATATCTATATGTTTTTTAAAACACAAATGTTACTATTTTCCAAATGAGTGAAAGAATAGATGGCAATTACTGATAAAGATTAGATATCAGAAAGTTAACTATAGTGAAGTTGGGAAGAGACAGAATAAATTTGCAAAGAGAATGTCTGTTAGCCTGAATTTGAATCTATAGAACTAGAAAGCAATTATGGTTGAAGAAAAACTGGATAGATCAAAGGTAGGACATTTGGAGGTTCTACTACATCAGGCAGGAAACAATGTAACTCAGATGGTTCAGCTGAAATGATTTCAATGACAGGATTATAGAAGCCAAGGATGGGAGGGAATGAGGAGGAAATACCCTAGTCTTGCTTTCTTCTCACATTCTGATCTCCTGATAATATCTCCCATTGGCTGAACACTACAGGAAGCAGCAAGCAGGGGTCTTCTGGAGCACAGAGCAGAGCTGGGAGGGGGAAGAATGGAGTTGGGAAGTGGAGACAAAGGGAGAGAAACTGGCACACCTGCCAAGATCAAACAGACCCTGCTGAACAAGATATAGATGAAATAAACAGATTATCAAAGAGAACATAATACAATTAGCAAATAAGGTCACCTTTTCACTTGGGTTTGTTTGAATGACTTTTTCTTTCTTGCAAGCAAATGATCCCTGATTGGTAAATACAGGAGAGCCATGAAATAAAACCGTGTATGGGTGTGTCTCTACTCAAGTAACCACTAAGACTGCTTTCCACGTTACTCAATCCAGATCTCAGGTCTGGCCCCCGGTATTTAGGATTACGACACACTTTCATGCCAGAAAGAATGCGTGTGGTCCCTAGGGGTAAGCATCTGAAAATTGGTGGGTGAAGTGTGTGTGTACGTGTGCATGTATGCATGTGTGCTCCTGGGTTCCCTAGTGCTTTAGTCTAACTTACCTTTAACGTTTTACGTAAGTTAAAAAATCATATTGACTTTTTGATTTGATGACATAAGCGGAAATTGTTTTCTGAAGTGAACCTCGAATAGCTGCTCAGCCAGGTGATCCAGATCAGCCTACGTCTCTATACAGCTTTGCTGGGGAAGCAGCACTGCCTCAGTTGCTGGAGGGCTGCTGCTTAATTAGTTGTCAAAAGCAGTGTCGTTAGAGGCCTGCTACTCAGGGTGTGGGTCCCTAAGAGCTGGCCCCCTGTACCTTGCTGATATTTGAAAGGCATTAGGATGAGGCAGCCCTCCCTATTCGGCTTTGGCCAATCTGCCAGATGCTTAGGAGATAATTAGGCACCTTTATATAATTCACTCTCAAGGTAACAAGACAACGTTCCAACTTTAATAGCATTTTCTACCACAGTCATGCTCCAGATCTATTAACAGCCTGTTTGCAGCGACAGTGGAATGTGCTAATAGGTTCCAACAAATGGATTGAAATGTAGAGAACATGAAAAAAGAACTTTTCCTTTGTTTGGAGACTGTCAGCATTCCCCACAAATACTTGCTATGGACCTTTTTCCTGGGAGATATTTGTGCTGGTACAGCGTCTTGTTTGGTTAAAGAAAAACCATAAGATAGCATCAAGAACAAATAACATACAGGGAATACACATCCAACAATATTTGGGGGCTGAAGAATTGCAGATGGAAGCAGGGGTTCAGCTGAGGGCCAGCAGTTACTTGATATAGGGGGAAAATGTTTGTTGTTCTTAAGCTCTTCAAGACCAAAGAAGCATTTGACCCAGAACTTGTAATTGAGTAAACCATTCCTTAAGCTATTTTTTTTGGAAGGAAGTAGTTGGAGCAGAGAAAGAGTAGGCTTATAAGGGGTCCATGGCCAGAGAACAGATTGCTCATTAACCCTTTTAAAGTACTTGAGAATTGTATTTCAAATCATGTAATGGTATCTTTACAAACCATTCCCTACACCAATGGTTTCCTTCATCCCATCCTACCTAAAGCGATTGAAGAACAACGTGGATTGGAACTCTGAACTAGTCCTCTTGTCGGGGGTAGGAGTCAGGTCTTCCCTATGGAGTGGAGAAGTTCATGCAGCTGCCAAGTAGGCAATTCACTTTTGTTGATAATTGTTAGATAACAAAGTAGGAAATGTGTTTATTAACTTGGTGGATGACATGCTCATGAGAAGGTGTCAGACCTTAAAAAATAGGATCTACATTCAAAGTGGCCTTACTGGATTGGAAAAGTGACCTGAAACCAAAGTTGAGAAAGAACAGGTCCAGGCCAGTTCTCCAGGGAGGAAATTTACTATGCAGAAATCCAAGGCCAGGCAGATAGCAGAGAGGATGAGTCAGCAACATCTTCACACTGGGATGTCCTTTGTGCTCAGATGATGCTTTTATTCACAGCCACTAGGGCACATATTTGAATTTCCTGCAGAGAAAATGAATTTGCAGTGAAAAATCCCAAATCCCATCCAACCTTTTTTGGTGGCTAATGACAAGCCTACTCAAGGTAGTAGGTTTGGGTTGGAGTGAAGTCAGTGGCCAAAGGTGCAAAAAAAGACAATTGGTCCCATGTCCACTACCTAGGGTGGGGGTGGGGGGTGAGAGGGTGGGGGTGGGGGGAGTGGAGCACATAAATAAGGGCTTTGGCTCATCCAGAACTGGGATCGAATTTCACCTCCTTTACCATCAAGATCTATGGTCTTAACTTTTCTAAGCTTCGGTTATTTTGATGTAGAAGTGTAGATCATTGTACTTATTTTGCGGGGCTTTTGTGAAGATTAAATGAAAAGTGTATATGGAAAGGTTTGTCATAAAGAAAATGTTAAGTGTTGGAAATGGCATCTTTCCTTTCTTTTTTATGCCTGATTTCTGATCTTCATTTCTTGCTACAAAAGTTACTGAGAACCTGGGATGTGTAAATGGGAAACCTCTAAACCTGGCTTGATTAGCTCCTTCCTTGATGAGGCAGGCTCCTGATGGAGGAGGGACATAGAGGCCCTGAGATGGGAAGAGGAGAAACTTAAAGAGAATAAAGACCCCAGAACAAAGCATTAGGGGAAAGACTAAGAGACTGGTCTTCTTCTGCATGCGCATAAGGTATTTACACAGAGGGTATTAACTTTTTCCAATTTTAACATGGCACCTTGACTGTAGTGTGTGCCATTTAGGTAAGCTGTTAGGAAAAAGTTGAAAATTAAACATGATCCAAGTAATTAAGGAAAGCTTTTAAATTACTCTGACATGATATCTTGGTAAACAGTGTATATTGGGCCCGGACTGGTTTAACCATACTTCCATTTGAAGATAAGAAAAGAGACTAGGCTATCTCTTAATATTCCTCCCAGTTCCAAGACTCTATGACTTTGGGAAAGTTTAGAGGAAATGAAAATGTAACGTGTCAGATTAATTACCTTCTTTCTTTTCTTTTTTTTTTAAAAGGAAGCTCAGCAGGGAGGGTCATCGTACACAAGACATTGATATAGTGGAAAGGGTTTTGTTTGAGGCCACACCAACGGGGACAGGAATTTCAGTCCCAGGACCAACTAGCTAAGTGACCTCAGGTACATTACTCAGCTTTTCTGAGCCTTGGCCTCTCCACCTGTAAGTTGGGGATAGCAGCACCTGCTTTAAAGATTTGTTATAAGAGTGAGTTAATATTCATAGAGCAAAATGCTGAGCACCTAGCAGGTACTAGGAGATAAGTTCTCGCTCTTTCCCCGTGTCGTTATCACCATTGCTAACCACTATTGCACATGGAAGCACAATGTGCACGTAAAAACATCCAAGATTTTATTCTCTTTGGAAACATTTGGTATAATTAGTTTTCACACTTGATAGATGAGAACATCTGAAAGCACCAAAGTTAGCTGTTGGCTAAAGTCTTATAGTAAGTCCATGACCCAATAATTTCTTACATTGTTAAGAGAATGGTGAGAACATTTTTGTGTGCTATGATGAAAATGCAATTGAGTTCCAGAAAAACATTCTTTCTTTGTATCTCTTATAACTTGTTGTTTCTTTTATTTGATAGGAAAAGAATGATTTGTGTCATAAAAAAATATAGATTTGGGGATCCAGAAGGGGGTCAAGAAGTGTTTATTTGTCTCTTCTGGTTTTAACCAGCTTCAGGATTTATTCGTTTCAAGGAGATGGAATGAATTCTGTGGTTCTGTGGAATTTTTACAGATAAGCAGAAGACCAGAAATCTTGGCTGAAATTGCTTCCTTGCTTATTTCTCTGCATTGAACAGCGTGGCATGATTCAGAATAACAGAAGTTATTTTGAGTGTTCTCCAACAGAGATTTCTGGTCCCTGAACATCATGAAGGAAAAACAGTCTAAGCAAAAGCTACAAAAGCAAAACTGGTGGAATCCTAGACTTGCTTCTGCCACCATCCTAGGCAGGTTTGCCTGTCTTGGCTCAGTTTTTCCACCTGTTAAGTGAGGGGATAAGATTAGGGTGAACTCTAAGATCTCTTCCCACTCAGAAGTCTATGATTTATGTTCTATTGTTAAAAAAAAGAGGATGGGCTAGTGAATTTTACCAACGAATCCATAAAGTAAGTATTTTCAGTCGCCGCAGAGAAAGAATCCAGGTGTGACTTAGAACTACTGGTCAATATAAAGAATTTGCCACTCGGAGCTTCCCGTTTTTCTTAAGCATAAGTTGCATCAACCTGGTCACAGGAGTGGAATCTGAAAATGTCCTTTTGGTCCAGCCCATTCTCTTGCCAACCTGCAGACCGCACCAGGTAGATTTCTCTGTGTGACCCATGACACTGGAATGAAATTTATAACCAGGACCCACAGGGCCAGCTCAACTGCCCTCAGACCCCAGAGGGGCTCTCCACCTTGGGTCAAACATTCGGATTAGAGTTAAAAACTGTTCTTTCCCAAGTTCCATACCCAGACAACACTCATGTCTTCCCCACCGTCCTTTCTCCTGGCCTCCTTTACTTCCTTGTTCATTTAGACTGCCTCTATTCTGAATCGACTGTAGAGAGACTCTGTAGGACTGAGCTGCTCATGCACAGGTTTGGGAGTCAGACAGTCCTGGCCCTGGGTCCTTTGTGCTTACTTACACTGTGTGCTCAATAGCAAACCACTTGACCTCTCTTAGTGTGAGTTTTTTCATCTGAAAGACCAGAATGTAAATATTTTCCTTGCAAAGTTATTAGAAAGATTAAACAAGATATTACATACATAGCATTTAGCATAGTATTAGGCATAATTGCTAGGGACTCAAAACATTGAATCTATTCTTGTTATCTGTATAAAATAAGATCTTAATAAATATTTGTGAAACAAAGAAATAAAACAAAAACCGCTTCTTCAGAACATTCCAATGAAAGGTGATGAAGAGCATGCCGTGAAAATGATGAGACAGGGCAGCATTTTCCTGAAACTGTGTCTCAGATTGGTCGCAGGGTGGAAGGCGGAGCGTGTGACAGGTACGCGGGGATGTAGGCATGAACTCACCCCTGACCAGCCGTGGGGCAGGAACTGGCCCTCAGCCCAGTATTTCCCATTGATGAAGAAGAGCCCTGCAATCATGATGAACACCCACACGGCCAGGTTCAGCACGTTGAGGACGTTGTTGAAGCCCACAGAGTTCTTCACCCCCAGTGCGATGATGATGGTGACGATGACCGCGATCACCAGAGCCAGAAGGTCCGGGTATGATTCTTCACCTTTCCCTACGGGGAAAGACACGAGTTAATATTGTCCACCAAAGGGAAAAAAGGGCTGTGCGAGCTCCCAGCCCCACCCCAGGGCATCTGTGCTAAGCTCTGACAGGGGTGGTCAGTTTGTCACAGTGCGGGGAGGGGAGAGGGAGAGGGAACTGTGTGTGTGTGTGTGTGTGTGTGTGTGTGTGTGTGTGTGTGTACTCTGGGCCACAAGTGTCTATGTGCAAATGGGAAGGTTTGGGGATATAGGTAAGATGACCTGATATCCTGGACCAAAAATTGGGATACATGCTGTGACAATTACAACAGGGCCTGTGGAACCATGGTGTAGAACATGAGTGGTCAGGCTCGTCCTGGGACATTTGGGATGTATATATGGGTCTACCATGTTATTTGGAAAATGTTTGATCTTCATTGTTGTTCACTTTATAGTTCATGAATTTTCCTTTCCATTCTAGCAACCTTTCCATTATTTAGAAATTTTAAAATGTGTGGTTTTGAAAACGATTGGAAGAGGATGTTTTTTCCATTTATGTATGTGTGGTTGCCGAGAAAAGACCAGTGGACGCTCCCGGCCTGCTTGGTCTTGTCTGTTGGCCGGTGGACTCCTGCCCTCTATAGAGTGGAAAAGGCACTGCTTCAGCAGTCAGGCTCTTGAACTTCAGCTGTACTTTTGCTCATAACCAGAGAGGTCAACTTAAATGAAATTAAATTGCTATTAAGCACATGATGTAAGGAAGCACACAGGCCCCCGAGCCAGGACCGTTTGGCTCTTTGGGTAGCTGCCTCCTTTTTCTGGACCTCATCTGTCAAGCGAAGGGGTTGGAGGACGCTTTCAGACCTACCATTCTATGAAATCGGTATGCTGAGGAGATGCGGTCTTCATACTTTGTATCTTCTTATGGCATCTGGGTGCTTAGCATTTTAATTGTTAGCTACATAATATGTCCGCACTTAATCATTTGTGTGGTTAATATTGGCATATTAACTAGTTATTAACACGGAAATGTAGCACATGCAAAAGATAATTTAACACTTTTAGAGTGCCTACTATGTGCTTGGCAGGGTGCTAAGTGCTGGGAATAAAAAAGGACGAGTGAGACATAGCCCTACCCTCAAGGGGAGATATACCAGAAAACCAGGGTACACGCGGGCTGTAGAATATTCTCCACTGTAGAATATTTAGACTATTTCTAATTTTTTTGTTTGTTATTAGACATAGGGCTGTGATGAATATCTTTTTGTAGAAAGCTTTTATGGAGGTTAGACTGATTTCCTTAGGATAGATCCACGGGAAATAAATTAACTTTGCAAAACAAAAAAAGGACATATTTAAGGCTCTTGATACATTTTGCCAAACTGCATCATCGTGAAAGGGAGCCCATGTATTAGGCTCAGTAAGTTTGCATGTTGGGTAAGAGGATGTGGCAGTCTCACCCAGGCCGTTGAGGGTGCCCACGCTGTCCACCATCCAGCGGCTGATGGTGTGGTTAGCCAGCGAGTCAAACATGCTGCTCAGAGCGCTGGCGCCGGCCGCAGTGCCAATCAGATACTCCAGGATCAGGTTCCAGCCGATGAAAAACGCCACAAACTCCCCGACAGTCACGTAGCTGTAGGTGTAGGCTGACCCCGTGGTCTTGGGGACGCGGACTCCAAACTCTGCATAGCAAACACCTGCATGGGACAAACACACATGGATGGTGGACTTCAGGAAGTGAGCGAACCTCCTGGGGGCTGACCGTCTTGAGTAAGAAAACATTGGGACTATCTGGGATCTTAGGACGAATACACAAAGTTTTATGTGTGTGAACCAATCCAAAGTCAGCCGTAATGTATTCTAACCTCACGTCTGAAAACCATTTTAACCTGAATGCTTGAGAGGCAATCGGAACGGAATCTAATAAACTACTGTAAACTGATCTTCTTTATTTAGAGACATTCCCATTTGTTGTATGTATCTCTGTGATTGTTCCTTGGGTGTCAGATATCCTGAGTGAGCATGGGCCTAACTCATCGTGACCCCCTCAATTGCTGGCACCAGTGTTAGTTAGTTTATGTATAGCATTCTTCTCGTTCACTGTTACATATTGCCAAATGCGCTTCTCATTTGAGAGTGATCCATGAAAATCCTGTACGATATCTAGGAGGGACGATAAAAATGCAAATACAAATAAATGACTAGTTATTAACACGGAAATGTAGCACATGCAAAAGATAATTTAACACTTTTAGAGTGCCTACTATGTGCTTGGCAGGGTGATAAGTGCTGGGAATAAAAAAGGACGAGTGAGACATAGCCCTACCCTCAAGGGGAGATATACCAGAAAACCAGGGTACACGTGGGCTGTATACTGTAGAGGGCTCAATACTGCAGAGATATACAGGAACAATGAGAACAGAGATGAGAGACAAGTACCTCAGCTGGTTTGAGGTATATTAAGAAATTAACTGGGCATAGAAGGTGGAGAGAGGCAATGTGAAGTATTTGGATGGAAGGGATTGTGCATGAGGCTCAGGGAGGAAACGAGGCTGGGAAGGCCCACATCCACCAGAATCATGTATTGAATTGTAATTTCGATGGAGATCAGGAATCTGCATTTAAAAAACTCCCCACTTATATTTGAAAAACACTGGTATATTGCCTCATTCTTTGATGAAATTAGAGCTCAAATGAGAAAGAGACCAGGAATACATCAAACTTCTGGGAGTTGGGAGAATTTCCTACATTGTGCTAGGAACTCAGGGTGTGAGGCCAGTGGGTGGGGTACCAAGTTGGAGGACAGATATAGGAGAGCTTGGAGGGAACACAGCAGGAACAAGATGTGGAAGGATGTAGGCGAGAACTCACACTTCACCTTCAGTCCCAATTTTGTTAAGGACCAACACTGAGGTCTCTCATCACAAATCGGGGAACAATAGTTCACTCTTTTGTGAATAAAGACAGCAAATTTCTTTTCTCTTCTCTTTGTTTGAAGGGGGAGAAATCAATGCAAAGAAGCAAAAATAGAGATGTCAAGAGTAATGACACAATGAATGATTAAATGTGATTCCTTCTTTTTAGTGACAACAGTAGTCAGGGCGTCCATGTGGACGCAGCACTGGACCAGTTGGGCTGCGCTGTGGCCTCAACTCTTCCTGGAACCGGTTCCACCTTTTTACATTCAGTTTCCTTTTTTGTAAAATAAAGGAACTAGACTGGGATGCTCTCTTAAGGGTCTTCCTACTCTGTCACTCCAGGATTCTACCCGCTGTATTGGAACGTGCTGAAAAATATATTGAGCATAATCTAACTTTCCTTTTACCTCAATCATTATGCTGCTCTGTATGCTGGAGATGCTTTCTAGCAAAGCTGTTTGTCCCTACAGTAAATGGCCCAGGCTGCTATTTACTTTGAGTTCCTATGTCAGCCCCCCGCCTCCCCCTTTGTAAAAACAATTTTCCATCTCCTTCCTGGAGGTCAGACTCTAAGTTGCTTCTTCTTGTTGCTGTCAGACCTCCTCTTCTAAATTGCTGCTTCCAACACCCGATGTTTAAATTGTTAGAGTGAGTCTAAAATTAAGAGAAAGTGGTCTTCAAAGCAAGGCTTGAGGAAGTCCTCTGTGAGGAAATTACAGGGTGTGTGAGCACTAAGTAGGAGGACCTGGTGGTGGTATTTTCTCGCTTGGAGGACTTTTGTGTTCTCTTACCCTGAAGAGAGCTGTTTGCTCTTCTAGTGCAGCGTGAGGCAGGGATCAGGAGGCAGCCAACCTCTCTCTGGTGGAGGAGCCACAGCTTTACCCAGTAATTCTCATACGCCATGAGCTTCTTCTCTCTACACTTCTTGATCCCCCAACAATACACAAGGCTGACGAATAGAACTTTTTCCACGCAATGCTTTTGAAACATATCAATTTGCGAATTTAATTTGGAGAGCCAGTGTTGTGGTGTGTGCAATCAAATGTTGTCTGCCTAATATTTGATCTGCCAAATCGAATTAAAAAATACCCAGTTCACCATCAGAAGCCAATAGCCAGTACTTCAGTAGGTCTCGTGCAGGGAGCAGCCCCTCGCTGTCCTAAGTTGGGGGAAAAGGCCCTGGGCTGTGCTGAGTACAGGGACAGAGGGGATCCTAGCCGTTCTTTCCCAGGGTCCTGCTTGGATCCTGATGACTGAGTTTGGGGAAAACAGTGAGCACATCAATTAGGCACTAACACTTTAAGACAACTTGTGCTCTCAGAAAGCATTCTTTTGGACACATTGTAAGGCATTTTATAATATTTTTAAAATCCTTCTCATTTATTTGTATGTGGGAATCCAGGCTTTTAGTGGGCATTAGAGAGTATCCCACCTGGTACTGAAGCTTGGCAGTGAGGAGCGAGTGATTTTAACCCCAAATATCCTGAAAACATCTGGAAAATCTTGTGAACCATTCAACTATTTTCAGATATCTGATGTGTAAGAGAGAAATTCAAGTGTAGCTTTCTAACTGCATAAGAAATAAAAACCACTGACAGGGAAATCTTGTTTTTGTCCTAGATTATGTCGTAACTGAGTGTCCAAGGGCAATTGACTTACCTCACATGGATAAAACGAGGGGGCCAATTACGTAAGATTTAGGGTCCCTTCTATCGCTATCATTCTTTGGTTTCATAGCTAGAGTCAACTCTTAATCATCTGAGTCAATGGGGGAAGCTTTGGGGAAAATACTGCAAACTAGTGGTTCTCACCAGAGTTGGTACCGCCTTCTAGGGTTCAAATTCTTGAAATCTTTAGGGGTGCTTATGGTTCTCATGATAACTGTGGGCACAAGCTGCATTAAATAGGCAGAGGTCTGGGCTGTTAGAGATTCTGCAAAGTGTGGGACTCTCCCAAAAAATTAAGCCTTGTCCTGTGTCTTACATATATGTAAAAATCCCTAAGGACATTCATGCAAGTAAAAACCAGTTTTTAATTTCTGAGCCTGAATTTATCTCCATTTTACGTATTAGGACAAAGCATTATTTTTTCATAGCTTTATATACAGTAAATTTTCCAAGATTGCAACAACTGGGAAAATTGAGGGACAGTTGTAATTTGTTCTGTTTGGAATTTACCAAGAGATGGTCATCATTTTGGAAAAAACCACACCATCCACAGCAACATAACTCATGGTCTTTGGACACCAAACAGCACCACTATGTGAGTGTGCATTTGTAGCAGTTGTGTTTGTAGTCGTTGTACAAATGATGGCAAACATCTGATGACTTCATTATGTCCCCCAATGGGCTTATGCTCCAGCATTCACATTGAAATAATATTGTTCTTATTAGAAGTTACTTTTTTATCTTTTATACTCAGGGTATATTAATTTAAAAATAACAGTAAGTGTGTAGGAAGGTAATATTATCTTGAGTTTGTATTTCACAATAGTAAAGGAGCATTGCGAAGTATTTATTACCTAAAGTTGATTTGGTGTACTGGGTAGAGAATCACTGTTCCCAATGAGAGATAAATGTATAAATAATCTTTGCTCAATTTAGTAATGCATTAAGAAAACTTCTTTCCCCAGAGTTACCTTCCTAATCATATTCACCGGTGCTATTGTCAAAGTGATTTCTCATTCCTTGGCCACCCATCAAGTGATTGCAGAAGGAGAGGCATATTGATTCAAAAAGGATAACCATGTAGCTGGAGAAAATCAATATAGAGTACAATGCTGAGGTCCAGATGGCTATCAGTGAGCGACTGCACACTGTAGACCACATGATGGAAGTTTTCCCATTAGAGTTGTTCATAGATAGTAAGTCTAGGTCTTTGAGAAATATGGAGGATGCATTATAGCAGGCTGGAGGGAATATGAGTAATTTCTCACAGTCTGCGAATCTGATCTCCTTTTCAATTACCCACTCTTGAAGTATATTATAAATATACCTCTGTTTTCATTTTGTCATATCCCTAGTGCTTTGTTTTATTTTTATACCTTGAAATATTTTTGGTTAAATTGACACATTGCCAGCCTAAAAAGCAGTCAAACTTAAGACTCACGCATTAAAAAGAGGGTTGGGACAAGATACCAGGAGATTCCATATTTGAAATATTCTTTATCAATCCTCTCTTGTATACCCCAAATGATGTACGATTTGGGGTTCCGAAAAATTTAGTCCCTTTCAATATGAATTCTTCCCAACTCAGAGAGTCTATGGTTCATTCATTTCTAGGCATAATAGGCCAGCCTTTGGTTAAATACTCCCGGAGAGCCCACAAGCAATGGTGAACTTTCCAACTGTCCCTAAGACAGGGCCTGTCATGCGGGAGACCCTGCTCGCTGCGCCATTTGTCATGCGGGAGACCCTGCTCGCTGCGCCATTTGTCATGCAGGGTGTCACGCGGGGTCTCTGCTCCCGCTCCCCATACAAGAACGCAAGATATGGTGAGGCCAAAAAGGAACACCCACGGAGCCATAGGTAGGGGAGTCATACCACTATATTCTCTCTGGCGGCACTATACTCTCACTGGAGGCTGGATCCACACTGTCCGCAAACCGCCATCCACGCTTGCCAGCCCAGCCACCATCTTCTTGCTAGCCCCCATTCTTTCTCTCTCTCTTCTAGCATAGCCACAGCAGTTATATTAGTGGCCAATGGCTCACTGGTTACAGCTGACGGCCAACTAGCCACAGCTGATGGCCATGCAATCACAGTTGATAGCCATTTACCACCTGAGCCAGGCACCTGTCTATGTGAGGCCGAGAGCCTGGAAACTTCTTTCTGGGGCTCTGTCCCCACAGGGCCACACAATAGTAAAGATAATCACTACATGTGCCTCCTTCTCTAATTTCATCCTGTCACTCACAGCCTGTTCTGCTTCTCTGTTCCTCTCTTAGAACCAGGAGGCCAGTATTCTCCAACCTAGGAGGGTGTAAAGGAAAGGAGAAAGATGCAGCTGAGAGTAAGGAAAGGCAGCAAAGGGTTTCTTCATTCAAAAAATCCATTTTCTCCCATATTCCACCATAGAAAGCCATTAGATAAATAAGTACTTTTTAAAAGTATACTTTCACCTGGAAAGATTAAATCTAGTGGTTATTCACACTCGAATGCTAATTACTCAGATAAAGAGAGGTTTCCCATTAACATGTAGTTTAATTTATCGACTAATTCCCTAACCTACTTATCAACTGATTTACCAGTTTCCTAAATAACTTGTGACTTCCTAATGTCCTTCCTTTATGTGACACACATTGCTAAGTGCCTACTAAATTGATCACTTTGGTGACTACCAGAGACACAAGTGGTAAGTAAGGGAAGTCTCCTGACTGTGAAGCATCTATGTTTCAATTGGGAAAGAGTTTAATAAACAGACGATACCACGTGGCCAGTTTTAATACTGTAGAGTATTTATGAGGGGCTCTTGAAGCTCTGTGGGTGAGTGTGGTTCTCAGGGAGCAGGGGTCTTTGGTGGCTGCGGGCGTGTTAAGGAAGGGGGAGGCTTTGAGCCACATCTTAAGGGTGAGCTGGGCTTTGCCAGGCAGAAAAACATGGGAAAGGTCATTTCAGGAGATGAAAAGGCATAGCTGGAATGACACATGGAAGCTTACTTTAGGGTTTGAGGACCCTGAGTCTGCAGAGGTGAACTGTTATCCAACGATTGAGAGGGTGGGACCTTTTCAACAGATTGAGTGAAGGTAGCTGAAAAGGACTGGACGGTTCATGTATTTCTGTAGTTTTAAAACTTTGTCTTGGTCGTAAAACTCTTTTGCACACAAAGTCTTATTTGAGAGCCTAATACATAACTAAGTAAAAGCACGGCAGCTCTGTTTGAAGAGGGGTGGGAGAACTGAGGCTGGCCTACCCAGGAATCCCCCTCACCCCACACCTCCCCCAAACCTCTGACCCTCCTCTGTGGACCCACAGGTCTGTAGTGAGCATGGCATGGGGTTGGGGTGTCAATTGTTCATTGGGTTTGTTCTTTTACCTCAGATGATGCATCTGAGCTCCAGACCTGAAGTTGTATATTCAGTTAGTGACAGAGCTGAGCTAGAATGGAGATCTCCTGATATCCAATTCTAGGAGCTTTAAATTCATTCATTCATCCAACACATTTATAAGGTACCATCTCTGTGATTCTATGTTAGCTTTTCGGGACTAAAAGATGAACAGGAAGAATACTGTTTATGTTTTTGTGTGCTTCTTATAGTCTACTGGATGAGGCAGACCAGAAAACCAACAATTACAACAAAACAAGAAAGGAGCTCTTGGTTGCAGGTGGGTGGGAGGGAAACACATGAGCTGCGCTAAGGAACTGCAAAACTGAGTTTTGAAGTAAGGTCTTTGGACAGCCAGAGGACTGTTCAAAGGCAAAGCGGGTATCAGGAGATGAGAAGGAGTAAAGGGAGGTGTCTAAGAAAACAATTTGCCAGCTCTGCAGTTTGATTCATGCCTCTGGGATCAGTGTCATGGTGACTGTTGCTCAGAGGGTCACTCCCAGAGGGTCTTGCTTTGTGTGGTGGGCACAAGTTGCAGACATCAGGCCTGATGAGTTGTTTTGAACATACTGTATCCTATAATAAGCACTTCATCCTGGGGAAGTAGGAAGGTTGGGGTGGGCTGATCTGGCAAATGGACGAGGTCACCGATTCCTCATCCACGAAGACAGCTCCTCCTGAGTGTCAATTACCTATCATTTCCCAGACACATGATGGAGTCAGCTGTCGGACTATACCAGCGCAACTCACCACTTAGGCCCAAACATATCCTTAAGAAAGTCCTCACCAAAGATAGCATTTTGCCGAGATGCTTATTACCCATTTCCTCCTCATTTTCTTAGTTTTTCTTAAAACATCTTTGTTCCGTTTGTATATTCACAGCAGGACTAAGCCATGTCATCTGTACAGCTATGGTTGCTTAAATGTAGATTGGGAATGGGGTGTAAGGAGAACCCACAGGACCTCAGAGAGAAGCAGAGCTTGAATTCTCTTAGAAATGTTTGTGTGCTCTGTGATGCTGAATTCCAGGTGGTGGGTGATGAAGTGTCCCTATCATTGCTGTCCCTTATGAGAAGCAGGTTGCTGGATTCTGAGACTCAGCGACTCAGCCCTGCCATGTGCTACAGGACCCTGTGATCTGTACCGATGTCCTCTTCCCAAGGTTTTTGATTAGCCAAGAAAACTGTGGGTTTCTTTTTGAGGGAGTAATCCATCAGGTTCTTTCTCCCTCCCATCTCACTGCTACTGTCCCTTCTCCCTGAGCAACCGTGGCCACTCACCTGTCAGTGAATCCCGGGCAATTTTTACAAATGTGTCTGGAAGAAAAGCAATTTGTCTGGGAATGCCTAGGTTTCTTGGCGTCGAAGAAGAGACTTATAATTTTTCTGCCAAGGCAGGCCCCAGGTGGATGCTAACAGCCTATGTTTAGGGGATGGACGGCATCTTTAATCAGGGTGTGTGTGACACTATTAGTTACTAAACCTGACAGGGCTCGAATTAAAGTTGGGTAGGGCGCCGAAAGAGAGCTAGAAAGTTTCCCAAACCACAGCGCTAATATATCAACATATAAACAGGAAGGAAAGAAGCTGCCCACATAGTCAGAGAAGTGACCCCTGAAACAGGTCAAGGAAGTTTAATCATTTGCTGATTAAATGTGACCAGACCATCTATTTAACTCTCTTCTCCAGATGTTCCTCAATGAAAATATTTCAGAGGTTATTCAAGGCCTGATGTCTGTTTCTGTAACAGTTCCCATAACATGACAAATTCGAGTATTATTTTGTCTGATCATGCTATTGTTAAGTGTTTTACTTTATTGCTTTATCAAATGATGACGAAGATGGCAATAATAATAATGATCATGCGATTGCTTCCAATGGAAGAACGCACAGGGTTAGCTGTTCTCTCAGGTCATCTTCTGACCCAGCTGGGTCTCTCTTCATGGCTGAGCTAGCAGAGGAGCTAGAACTGCCTTTTTCTCTGCTCTTAACATTTTTACGTAGGTGACCTCAGGTTAACATCACAGGCAACCTTGGAGAGGAAAAGACTTTACAAAGGGAAAGGCAAAGGCATGTGTTTTGGAATCTACCTATGCCAGGCCCGTTGTATGATTCCTCACCTGACGCTCAGGTGAGCTGTGAGGGAATGCCGAGGCCTCTATCAGCACCCCCTCTTTGCTTTGGGAGACGTAGTGAGGTGTTGCAGGAGCCATACAGCCTCTGAAGAGAGCCCCAGAGAGTGGTTATGACAGTTAAAGAGAATGCACACAGATCACGCTGCCCAATGCCTGGCACACAGTACATGCTTAATAAGTGGCAACTAAAATTATTACCAATCGTGGCCTTGAGCAAGTCATCTAATTCACTGAGCCCTAGTTTCCCCATCTGGAAAATGGTAATGATGACATCTACTGTGCAGGTTGCTACAGGTCTTCAGGAATACATGTGTGGTTCCTGGCATACAGTGGGCCCTCCTCCAGTGGGAGCTGTGGCTATTATTACACATGAGAAAGAGCAATCTCAGGGAGTTTTACTTAGCATTGCTCTGGAATGTTTACACAGGAGCCTTTGCCTTGGAGGTGGGATTAAAGGGGTTGGAAGCAAGTATTGTGGGCTGATGGTTTTATAGACACAGCATTGGCAGGGATATCAGAAATTATCTAGAATCTGGACCAAACCCTATATGTGCTCAATTCACTTCTAAAACAGAATGGAAACATTTCTTCTTAGGTTTTAAGTCTTTAATCTAGAAACATCTGTTCTATTCCACAAATCCAGTTAGAAATGGTGAGGTGAAGAGAAATTTCCCATTTTCTAGCTCAACCTTTCTTTATGAGACCTGTAGGCCCTTGTCCAGATGACTCTGATAGCTGGGATAAAAAGGCTTTGTGCAGAAGGAAAGGACAGTGGGAGTTGAAATGACAACCAGCAAGGCTCTCTCACCCAAATGTTTTGCAGCTCATCACTCTCCAGGAGTAGGTAGTGTCCCATTTCTAAAGCAGATGAAAGTGGCACCAATAGAGATGGCAGACCTAAGGAGCTTCTGTGAGGGGCCCAGGCTGCCACTCCTTTGCCCTGAGAATTTAATGGACAGAGTTAAAGACGAGCACCATAAACCCTCGTGTGGTATCCTCAGCCCACTTGAGGAGCAGGTGGGACCGAGATTCCACTGGCATGGGCTGCATTTTTAGCAGATGCCCAGGGGGGTGAGACACAGTGAATCTTTTGTGGGGCTGGATCTGTTCTCTGAGGACCTTCCTAGAGACATCATAAACCCCTCATACAAGGGGTGCCATCTTGACTTCTTCCCAAACTGGACCAACATACAGGGAGGCTGGAGCAGGGCCAGAGACCCAGGATTTAGGAGATGGTTGGAGCGAATCTTTGGGCACAGGGATTTGGTTACAGCTCCTACTTCTAGTTCTCCCCACTCCTCTGATAAAAACACCTACCACTTTCACCTCCCTCTTTTTCCCCTCTCGTTTCCTACTCCAAGGTCCTCAAAACTTTAAAAGAATTTAGCCTTCTATAGGGCATAAGTGTAAAATGTGTATTTTAAGGAGGAAGTGTTGCTACCTACTGGTCTATGAGGATGGAAAGATGGTGTGTGCTTGGTACTTGGTACTGTGCACAGTATCTGTGCATACCTGACAAAGACCCGCGGGTTACTGTTCTTCCTAAGATTCTCACCTAGATGGTCCTGATATATTGTTTCCAAGTGGGCAGTCCCTATTGAGTGCAATGACAATGGTGACAATGACTTTTCTGCAATTCGACTGTAGTAATGAGAGCAGTGACTCCTTTGGATATGTTGGTGGCTTCTTTTTTATATCTTATTTTACTTATTTATTTTCTTTTAACATTTTTTTTTTATTAGGCTTCTTGAAAGAGGAATTCCCCCAAGGCAAACATCAGTGCTCTTGGCTGATTTATAGTATCGAGTGCTTTCATAATGAAAACACTCTTTGCAATGTTTGCAAAGGAGTAGGCATTTATATTTATGTTTCACCTGTAAGAGAAATTCATTAGACTAGTATTTTCTTAAAAAGCCTAAGAAATTATAAGCTGGGGTATTTATAAATAAAGTTTCAAGATAAATAAATATAGCCAAGGGCTATTATTAAATTTATTCCAAAATAGAAAGTTCCTAGAGAGTTGATAGGATCTAAAGATATGTTTGTGTGGATATGTGTATATGAAAATGTGTATGTATGTATGTTTTCAACTACTTTGCAAGGGATTTTTTGGGGGCCAGATCCATGAAAATGGCCAGTGGTGAAGTATAGTATGAAATGTTTGTAATGCATATTAACAGATCATTGCTTTTCACACATAGCTACTCACAGGCACTCAGTAAAGCACAGCACGGATTGTGTCCAGGGTGGATGCATTCCTTGGGTTGTTAAATCCAAGATGCATTCTGCTGCTTGCTATTCCTGCTTCTCCATGTCAACACTTCCCTTTGCATTGTGATGTCTGCCTACACTACAATCCAGACGCTGCCACTTCTAATCCGTAGGTGGCCAACGGGAATGGCCTTTTATGAGTATTTCTGCAGCATGTGACCCAGGGCTTACATCTTCATTTTCTTGTGTAAGGAGCTGTTCTACTCCTACTCCTCTGCCCACTTTTTTTCTTTTTCCACCGTTGCTTCTTATTTCTGTTCTCCATCTGTCTATAGGCATTTGACAAAGTTCTGCCCTTAGCTCTTTTCTCTGCTTGCACCCTTTGCTTTGGTGATCTCACCCCCGGCCAGGGTCAGTGGAATTTGCCGGGAGCTTCCTGAGTCCCTTGATAGTCATGGCCCCTTAGCATCAGCATCTGTGACCTCGCAGTGTGAGGAGGGGTGCGAGTGTTCAAGTAGATGTCCTGGCACATGCAAAGGCCCTGAGCTGTGTGGTCAGCCACTTAGGCTGCCCTGTACCAGGCCTCTGAGGGCGAGGGCTGGTGCTTGGTACGACTCCTCTCCATGGGTTTCCATTGGCACTCCCGTCGCAAACGGCTGTCCTGTGGCCATCGCGCCTTACACATCTCTAGCACCTATTTCAGTGCACAGAGCTGAGGCTGCTTAAATATCATTTGTTCAGAGAGACTACTTTGCCATGGTGCCTTGTTAACTTCCTTATAGCACTAATCACAATTTTTAATTATTATATGTATTCATTTGCTTGTTTTCTGCCGCATAGTCCCTTTTTATGTTTTGAAGCACAGCTTTTTTTTTTGAAAGGGGTTGTCCCCATAGGGATGACCGTTCCTCTTGGGCAAATACCTTCAGAAGTAAGAGTATGCGCTGTGTACAAAATTCACCTGGAGAAAGGGTTCATCTGGGGTAGGAGGCAGGCCTGCTAGCTCCTAAGCTAGGTCTGCACCGAGGGCCTTCAGAATCTGAACCAGGGACTGCTCATTTGCATAAGGACACACCCAGCCTCGTGCAGTCGGAGACCTGGCCAATAGTAGTGGTAAGAGTGAGCATCACAACAACAAATATTACTGAGCATGTATATGCGCACCGGCCATACTAAGCCCTTTACGTACCCGATCTTAATCATTACAAGATGGTTATGCTGCAAAGGCTAATGTTATTTACATTTACAGATGATGAATCCAAGATCTGGACAGGTTGTCAGGACTTCCCAATCTTTTCCACCTGACACAACAGACCTAGCTAATGATACTATTTGTATAGAGATGAGAAGGAGGTCACGTATCAAGGGGCGAGGATGCACAGGAAGAGGTGACTATCCTGGGGCCTTTGCCGCTTTCTAGCTATCTGAGGGCTGAGGGAGCAATGCCTTGGCACACCTATCATTTGGGGGCAGCTCTAGGTTAAGTGTATTTCCCAAGTCACACAAGTAATAAATGATAGAGCAGGGCTTGAAGTGAGGTAGATCAGCTACAGGAACTAATTGCAACATGGGGTTGGGAATCTGTGTGTGTGTGTGTGTGTGTGTGTGTGTGTGTGTGTGTGTGTGTGTAGGGAGGGGAGTTGAGACACTCAGTCTTTCTTTACAAATCTTTCCCCTCCCTGCGTCCTTTGTTCACTCCGTCCCATACAGGCAATGTAATCCAACCTCTTCACTTTGCAGAGGTGGCAAGTGAGGTCAAGAGACATGCTCGTCTGCCATGGGTCCCGATCTGCTGAGCGACAGAGCTGGAACTCCATCTCAGGTGTCCTGACTTCTGATCAGGGGCCTAGTGGCCCCTGCAGCGCTCACAATTGTTTCCCAGGTGCCTGTCTTCTTTCTTCACTTCGATGTCAAGCTCTTTATCTTGGAGTTTTTCCTGTGCTCGGCAGCACCTCTGCCATGCTCAGCCCAGAACAGGTGGCCAGCGCCTCCCACAGCCATGCCAGGCGCTTCTGGTAGGCACTGTCCACTCTGCCAGGCGCTGTAGAAGAGGTAAAAGAAACCCAGGTTCTCCTGGGTTTGCTGGAGGAAACTCAATTTCACAATCAGCAATTTGAGAAACTTGCAAGTTTCTATTAAAATGTGCTCACCTTCTCTGAACTGGTAACTGACATCCTTCCTACCAGGCTGTCACTCAGCTCTGTATAGAAAAGTTACATGCACTTCACAACACCTTTCTCACTGCTGACAGGTGACAGAAAGGCACTGAGCTTAGAAGTCATTTTTATGACCTGGGTTACAAAGTTTTGAGCTAGGAAAGTGCTTTCCTAATCAATAGAATAGAGTGAGCAACAGGCTCTTTTGAAACCCTACTAGGAATGAGGGGTTCCTGGATTCATTTGATTCTTTTTGGCTAGTTTTTAAATGTTGGGCATGTGCATCTGCATGAAGCGGCTTGGGGGTAACAGTCTTTGGAGCTAGGCAGAATTCAATTTAGACTAGGCATTTCCCACTGAATGCCTTGTGGCCCTGGGCAAATCACCTAACCTCTCTGAGCCTCAGGTTAGTCCTCTGCAAAATGACTATAATAATGGTACTTACTTTGTAGGATTTTTTGGGAGATTATGCAACTCATGTTCAGTTAGTGCCAGGCACATTACAAGTCCTCAGTGATTTAGCTAATATGATTCATCACAAAATAGAAACACTGACATCCACCTAGCAGGGACATCGACAGGATTAAAGGAGGTGATGTATGCACAGTACCTGGGGCACAGCATTTGCCTAATAATAATAATAATAATAAATGATAGTAATAATAGCAATGCCTAATATTTATTGAGTGTTTAATAAGTTATATCGTAGATACTTTACAAACATTAGGGGTAGCTGCTATCATTATCAAGATTTTAATAGGTAGCTGTATATTTGGACACTATTTTGGAGAACTCCTCTTCAGAGGCTTGCAGACTGGCGTGCATTTGTTCATCTTTGCACTTCCTCCGCACACTCTCAATATTTCTGCCTCTCACACCCCCCCACTGTGGTTAAGAGTAGTTCTCAGGTATATTTGGGGGAACAAATAAATGCAAGTTTGTGGAATGAAGGAGTGATCCCAGATTACTGAGAATGGGTTGCAAAAGGACCAACCCTCTCTCTTGGTGTTCACCTCTCAAGGCTTCCATTTGAGGAGGGGAAATTAGTTCTTTTCGATAAAACAAAATAAGGAAACTCACCAGACTAACTAAGTAAACTTCAGAAATATCCCTTAGTCATGAAAATCCAACCTGAGATGGATACTGGAATGGGGAGACTCTGCTTAAGCTTTGCGGAGTTCCACAGAACCAGCCCAGGGAGGAGCTTAGGAGCCTTGACTGTGGGAAAGGCATCTGCTTGACAGACCTCTGCTCCCCTTACCACCTCCCCAGGGACTCAGGCACCGTGGGCTCACCTGATGATGACTCAGAAGATGCTAAAGAGCAAATGAGGATGATAGGAAATGTGAATTACAAACTCTGGTGAGTGCTAACCCATAGACTAAGAGTGCCAAGAAAAATGCTACTCAGTGGGATGCTTCTTTATTGCCTTTAGACCCTTTTCAATAATTGCAACTTATTAATCCACATCTACGGTAATGAGAAATATTGGCTTCAAGGATCTCAGGGAGGCTTTCTGAAATGGAAAACCATGAGTTTTGAAGTCCAACCGTCTTAGATTTGAGTTCTGGCTCTGCCACTAAATATGTGCCTGCCTCTCAGGAAGCGACTCTAACCTCTGACCGTCTGGCCCCTCATCTGAGGGCAGAACTAAAACCTCAGATGGAAAGGAGGTGCTCCATGAAAGCACTGTATGAAGTGTCCTGCACACAAAAGTTAGTTGACTCCCTCACGTGGGGTTCTGCGGGGGTCCTTTTTACTGGAGTTTTCTGTTTCTACTTTCACTTTCTGTCACCAGAGCAGTGTTGTACATTTATTATTCTAATGACACTATTTCAAAAACATTCTCATTTATTCTGTGTTTTTTTCTCAGCTAGAAAGAGCACTTATCCTCAGCCTCCCCATCCACGCATGCCCAAATCTTCTCCATCCTGAGCTTCCTTTTGGCATCCCCTATCAAGGCCTACAGCCTCATAATCTCTTCTCTGTTCTACACAGTATGTGCACAACCAGTGTCTCTACCTCTCTTCTCCCCCCACTGCTACTAAAATACAGATCTGGCCATGCTGCTGAACTTCTCAGGGACTACAGAATTATATCTAACCTTCTTGGCTTGGTCCCCAAATCCCTCCTCTTAGAACCAATTTTTTTAGTAAATTATCTTAATGGACCATTTTGTTCAAGGGTGATAGTCTTTGGAGAATGGCCAGGATGAATTTGGGAGGGAGCTAGAGAGAAGCAAACTGCTCTGGATAAGATACGGACAAGAGTCTTCGGGCTTGACAGTGACCAGGCTAGGGAGTTTGAAGGAGCAAAGCTGCTCATTAATGGAGCTGGAGGCTGGAGCCAAGACTTTCTCTAAAGGCAGGGAGAATTGGAGGGTCCTATATTCAGTTGTAAGTTTGCTGTCTGTTGCAATGGACTGCACTGTCTCTCCCATCTCTGGCCCAAACTTTCCATAAATCCACTGCACATACAACCTTGCCTTGCTGATGCTCAGAGGAGAAACGATTGTGGTGTCATCTGGTTGAATGATGAGATAAAGAAAAGGGCCATCAGAAAGTGAAATGCAGAGCAGAGACAGAACCTGTGGAAGCAGAGATTCAGGTTTGGAAGAACGAGGAGAAACGTAAACCTCACTTCCCCCTTGGTTTATTGAGGGGGCTCTAGATTTTCTAACTGTGCATCACTGGGAATCAATTTTACTTAAATATTTCAGAAACAAATTGACCTCAGCAAATGGGAGGGCTTAGGGGTTACACATCCATTATAGATCTGGCAGTGACAGCCAGTTTTCCTTTCCTTTGCCGTCAACAGAACCTCTGTAATACTGAGGGTGGCAATATACCCAATCAGTAGACTACATTTCTCAGCCTCACTTGCTGTGGCGAAGTGTCCAGGTTTTAGTCAATGTAAGCAGAAGTTATAGGGAAAAACTTCTGAGAAAGCTTCTTTTAAAGGGGATAGAAGTGTAGGAAATGACCTGCCTCAACTTTCTGCTGTCCTTCCTGCCTTCTGGAACTCAGATGTACTGACTGGAGCTATTGCAGCCATTTTGGATCTTGAAGTCACCTTGAGGATGGAAGCCAAGCATCTGGATGGTAGAGCAGAAAGATCAAATAGCCAGAGTCCCTATGATGATGGAGCTATAATAGCATCCTCTCTCTCTCTCTCTCTCTCTCTCTCTCTCTCTCTATATATATATATATATATATATATATATATATATATATATATTTAAAGTAAAAGATAAGTGAAACTATCTCTCACTTTTAGTTTTCTATTGTATGCAATTAAACCTATTCCTAATCTGCTAATACAGTAGCAGAATAGCAAAGTGATTAAGGAGTGAGTTCTGGAGCCAGACTGCTTGCACTTTATTCCTTGCTCTGTCACCTCTTAAGCAGAAGTCTTAAGCAAGTTACCAAGCTTTTCCATTTGCTCATCTTTAAAATGAGGATAAGAACTTCACTTGTCATATAGGGCTTTTGTGAGGATTAAGCAAAACAATATGGTAAACACTTAGAACTCTTTTGGTACATAGTAGGTCCTCAATGGTAGCTGCTGCTGTGACTATTACTATTATTACTACTATTATTGCCATAGTTACTTGCCAGGTTTGGTGTTCATCTCCATCAAAAAGCGATGGGTCCTTTAGGGTAAAGACAATTTCTTATTTATTTTTGGGACTGCCCCAGGATTATATGATGGGTACCTAATACATCTTTATTGAGCTATATCTTATTAGATATTTCTTATGAGTAGATGATAAAAATTACTGGCATTGTGCAGCAGTCAGGGTACCGATGCTGTGTACGCATACTGTCATTTAATCCTTACCAAAACCATTTGAGATACGGGCTTGAAGGGGGATTGTAGAAAGTGGATGAATTTAGAAGTCATTCAGACTTATATTTTGTTTGAGGTTCAATTTTAATAATACTAAAAGAGAACTGGAATAAACTTAGAAAAAAGTTAAACCCGCCATCCTTCATATGAACTCAAGTTTGCAGGAGCCTCTTGGGAAAGGTTGCTTTTAACGGTCAGATGTCATGGTGGCTTTGCTTTATGTTTCATCCCAGCCAACTGAATTGGAGAACCTCTGTAAACCATCTCGCCGCCATCCCTCAGTCTCTCAACAAAGCTGTTAGGTGGGAACCAGGCAGAAAAACCATTTCCCCTATCTAGGTTACTTAATCTGATATACACAAATAGGTTTTTAGGTTTGGTGATAGGCATGGGGTCTGGTTGTGGTCTGCTGAACTGATAAAGAGTAGATAAGAACTTTTGGACCAAGGGTAAATGTTACACCACGAGCTTCTGCCTCTGAAGTTTCCCTTTACTGTGACAGGGCTGTGAGCAGTTCTTGGGTAGGTGAAGGACAGGTAGGAGGATCTTGGAAAGTAATTGTAACTTGGGGTCTTGTCAAATTATAGAGAAAGTGGCTCTCTCTCCTCGTCAGATTTGTTTCACGTTATACGCTGGTTTGCGTGGCATGGGATATGATGCCAGGCGGCTAAGAAAATCTCTTAAGAATCTGTTAGTCACATAGTTTCTATCTTAACATACATTTCCTCTTCTTGTAAGTCATGGCTGCAGAGCAGTTAGGTTCTGGGTCCTGGAACAGAGCACTTCTTAACCCTGGCTTCACATTCAGATCCTCTGAGGAACTTAAAAATATGCCAACCCCTGGGCTCTATTCCAGTGCAGCTGAATTAGAAGAGCTGGAGGTGCAGCCTGAGCATCAGTATTTTTAAAAAGAAATAAACAGAAATTGAAAGAAAATTCAAAGATGAGCCATAAATAGGGAGAAAATATTTATAAAAACACGCATCTATTGTAATAAAGGTCTTGTATCCAGAAAATATAAAGAACTCTTAAAAGTTAATAATAAGAAAATGAGGAACCCAGTTAAAAATGGGCAAAAGATTTGAACAGACACTTAAAGAAGATATATGGACAGCAAATAAACACAAAAAACATTAGTAATTAGGGAAAAGGAAATTCAAACCACATTGAAATATCACTATGTACCTTTTAAAATGGCAAACAAACAAAACAACCACACACACATACACACACACACAAAACCACATGACAATTTGTTGGCAAGTGCTGGCAAGGAACAGGGCAACTGAAACTCACATATAGGCTGATGGTGAGAATGAGAAGTAATACAGCTACTATAGAATAACATTTGGCAGTTTACTATAAAGTTGATTATACACTTACCACAAAATCCCACAATACCCATTCTAGGTATTTACTCAAAAGAAATGACAACCGTGTTCACACAAAAAACTGTACACAAATATCTGTAACAGCTTTACTCATAGTGGCCCTAGACTGGAAGTAACCCAAGTGTCATTCAGCTAGTAAATGGATAAGCAAACTGTGCTGTAGCCATACAGTGCGATACTGCTTCTCAGAAATAAAATGGAACAACCCACTGATAGAAACAATATGAATTTATGTTGCATCATACTAAGTGAAAGAAACCAAACTCAAAGGGTTACACACTGAATGATTCCACTTATGTGACATTCTGGAAAAAGCAAAAGAATAGGGACAGAAAACAGATCAATGGTTGCCAGGGGTCTGGGGGAGGGAGCAGAGGAAAACTACAGAGGTAACATGAAGGAATTATTTGGGGGTAATGGGACTCTTGAGGTTATGCAATTGTACGTGTTGGTTGAACTCATAGGATTGTATATTTTAAAAAGTATATTTTATTGAGTGTAATTATAACTCAATAAAGCTGACCCACCACCCTTCCCCAATCCACTATTCACAAAAGAAAGTTCCCTAAGTGATTTAAATTCATAGTCAGGGTTGAAAGATAATGTTGGCACAACAAATTTGAATCTAGGTTCTGTTATTTACATTTCAATTTCTTCATATGTAAAACTGGAGATAATAAAACCTACCTTGAAGAGCTATCATGAATTTTAGATGTGATAATATATGGCAAGCTCCTAAAATGGGGTTTGGCACAAAATAGTAATAACAACTTATTTAGTGCTATATATCTGGAGGTATTATGACCATTTCCAAAGTGGAGAAACTGAGGCTCAGAGAAGTTATGGAACTTGCTAAGGTTTCACAGGTAGTCAGTGGGTGAGTCAGGTTCCAAGTCTAAAATTAACATTACTGATTATTGTACCACTGCTGAAATCTTAACTTCAAATATTCCACTCTTCACTTCACTTCTGTTCTAGCACACTTTCTCAATATTTTTATTTTAATGATTTCCTGAACTCACGGAGAACTCCAATCTCCATTGATCTTACCACTTCTCATGAATCACCACTACTGTTAGGTTCTCACTTTCAAGCTAGATCATGTGGCCCTGCACTATTTCCTTGGAAAACACTCCTAACCCCATTGCTTTTTTCTCTCTGCCTGGAAAGAAGCTAAACCTAGTTAATCCCAACGTTTTCATTTACTCCACTGTTGCAACCAAGCAGCCATTTATCCTGGAGATAAGTGCAGACTTTGGAGGCTGTACTCACCTTCAAATTTATGACCATGAATCTTACATGGGCAGTTGATTTTGCCTACTCTGACATGCATTGTCCCAAGAGCTTTGCTTATATTTTCACGTTTACTCTTCATAAGAACACCATCAGTTAAATACTATTATTATCCCCATTTTGCTGATAAGGAAAACAAAACTGAGAACTTTGAAAGGTTCAGTAACTTTCTGAAGAACACACAGCTAGAGAGTGGTGGCGCTTTGATGTCACAGTGAAAGAACAGGGATCTGGAAGGGACAGTGGGGAGGCAGAACCTCCTGACCTCGTGTGTGGCCAGGAGTGGGGGAACGGCCTCCTCCCCAGACTGGGTGGCAGGGAATTGTGTCCTCATGATTGAGCCAAGTTTTAGTGAAGACCAGAAGGAGAAAAAGACCGCACATGAAAAAGTCTGAGGGGAGAGGAGAGTTCGATTATTGTGATATGGAGAAGCTGTCAAGAGAGGGATAACACAGGGATAATGATATGGGAGTGGAAAGAAGACAATGGAGGGGGCTTTCCTTAGTGCAGTGACGAAGCATCATAGAGTGAGAGGTCTGGTTGAAGAAACCTGCTATAAATATGCTAACTTTGGCACAAGTTATTTTGGTCTTGTCTCTGGCTGGGGCTCTTGGGGGATTCTGGGTGGCTTCCACAAGCGATGAATCAATCATAAAGGGTAGAGAAGTGTTCTGGATGTAACCATTTGTGGAGAAGGGAGTCCCTGAGGGGGGAAGAAGTAGGCTTTTCTTTTGGTGGCTGGTACAGTGGTGAAGACACCAGTTACTGGGCAGTACCAGGGCCTCAGCAGAGCTAACAACCAACTCTCTGAAAACAACCTCTCGTTTGTAGCACTTGGTAATTTCTTTGGTATAAATACTCCCACTATAACTGATTTCAAGTTAACAACATGACCTCACAGAATGAGAAGCTGGGAAGAAGTGTGCTCTCAGGGCTCTTGGCAGCTGGTGGGAGCAGACCTCAGCACAACACTGGCTGATCCAACCTGAGGCCGATCTGAGCAGCAGAAGTCTGGGTTCTACAGCTCCCATGAGCACTGTGACAGGACAGCAGGCTCCCAGAATGCAACTGGGCCCTCTTCTTGTTTCTAAATGTACTATAACATTGGGAAGGATAAGATAGGGGTGATTTATTTGCAGGAATCACTGGGGTTTGGGGGACAGGGTCGTAATAGGATGGATCTAGAGGAGACTGTGCAGTCTGCATTAACTGAGCAGGACTCTTAGCCTTTGCCCCATGCTCTCTGCTGGTTATGTGCCTGCCTTTTGTCCTGTCATTGCTAGTCTTCTCTATATGCCGACGCCTTTAGATCTATACATTTATGGTAAAAATCTGGCATCTTTTCCCAAATAATTTCTTTCCCAAATACGTTTGAACATGATTGCAATCGAGTTGATAGAATGTCAACTCTCCATGAAATTTATCCAGGTAAGTTATTTATTGTCATTTATAAAGAAAAAAATATCCTCTGTTCTGCAGGAACCTCAATTATTAGGATATTTATGCATATTAGAGAATGACTTCAGAAAAAGGAGATAGTTGTAAAACCAACAGGGAAGTAAGCCACGATAGGAGATAAATAAAAGCCATCTGGAAATATTTTCCTCGTCAAATTAAAAAGCTGTCCAATATAAACCAGTGCACTTTCTGGTTGCATGTTCCTAGTCTGTGCATCCCTCATGGATGGAGACTATTTAGTCTGGATGTACAGTATTAATGTAGAACTTTTCTTGTGACGGTATGTAGTATTAGTACACAGACCTCCCAATATGAGTTAGCATTCCTGCTTCTCATGAAACATTCAAAAGACCACTCACCCATTCATGGGTTGAACCACATGATCTGCCTCATGCTTTTGCATTACAGCCATCAAGAAGCAGAAAGTTTCCCTTTTCTTTCTTTTTCAAGTTGGCCATTGACCTATCTCTGGCATTCTGGGAAGGTACTGTGTGGATCACAACTCAGGAGAAGAGGAGGGAAAGGAAAAGGAAATAGGACAGCCATTTCACAGATGATAAAAGTGTAAGTCCTGGTACTTCATTAAAAAAAACCCCAAAAACCAATGAGTTTTATGATTCTTTATCAAGGTGAGAGAAGTGCTGGTTGAGCTACCTCTGTGGAATATCAGTCTTTTGAAGTGCTCTGCAGATGGTGCTGTGTGAGTCTCACAGTGGCGTCACATTTCCTACCTTGTTTCCTCATGCTTGGGGGTCACATTGCCAGTGTGAGGCTCATCAGATCCCAATTGTATCAGATTTACTGACTTGTCATTTTGCTACTCTGCCTATCCTTTATTTATTATTTATATCGCAGCTCTGTCCTCCCTCTCCCCCTTACAAAAGGATTGACCTATTGTCCAATGAAAGGCACTTATAATAAAAACAGAGCCATTAGGACATGGCAGGGAATGAGACAGGGAGATGACAGGACACCAGAATAATTACTTGTATGGAAAAACCAAAAGGGAAGCTACTACAGTTGAGACCAAAATGTAGTCCTGAACTCCCTGGCAGTCAAAGCACAAAGGACGCATGATGACCCCTTCTCTGCCACTTCATACATCTCACCACTAAATACTCTAGAATTGTGGGCTGAACAGGCCAGCAAGCAAGCTTTTCCCAGGCTTCCCGCTGCACTGAGTCACTTACCTGATAATATGGATGCAACAGCTGCAATGATGAAGGACACAATGACTCCAGGTCCTGCCATTTCCTTGGCCACCAGGCCGGACACCACATACATCCCTGTGCCCACACAGCTGCCAACGCCAAGTGAGATGAGGTCCACGGTGGTGAGCACCTGGGCTAGTTTGGTGCCATGTGCTGTGGTGGCCCCGGTTCCCTCCAGCATGGACTCCACTGGTTTGGTGCGTAGGATCCTGGAGTGCATGGCGTACCAGGCAGCCCCCCACTGCACCCGCCGGGGGTCCAGGGAGGCGAGGAAGCCACTCATCCTGGGAGTTTACGGTGAAGGTCAACTGATGGAAGAGGGCTATGGAAGCCTTTAGTGGATGCTTCTGGAACTCATCTAGTGCTCAAGGATCTCCCTTTTAGGAAAGGTCCAGAGGGACCCAAAGAAGCTTTCTTCTGGGCATGAATGTCTGCAGGAGAAAACACAAGAAAGGAGACAATGAGATCAAGTGGGAAATAAACCATGACTTGGAGGCATGGTTTGGGGGTCCATGTACCACACTGGGAGAACTGGTCTAGCCTGTGTACTCATATACAGGAGGGTTGCATTTCCCCTTTGTGTCCCCTCCAGTCCTAAATGACAGTCTGTAGTTTGCACTGTGTCACGTAGTTGTTCTGAAAAGGATGGCCTGACTCAGGGCACCGCCACTGACTTCTCTGGGACCTCCTATAAGTGACTTCACTTCTCTGTACTTCAGTTTCAGCTGTATAATAGGGATAATAAAGTCTGCCTAGTGTTGATGTGAAAAGTAAATTAGGTTATATCTGAAATGAGCTTAAGAAAATTCCTGGCACATGGAACGTGCTCATCTGTCTAAACTCTGAAGGACTTCTTACCTGGCTCGGCCAAGATTTGGTCTATGATTCTTGGGTATACTCTTTGGGGACAAAGTATCCTCATTTTGTACATAAGGATGTACAGCTAGATCTATGACTCTCAAGAGGGGCAGTGCCATCCCATGAGATTTTTTGGAACCTTACTCTCAGATGAAATGAAAATTTTTTTGATCTTTTTTTTTTTTTTTTTTGCTCTCAAAGATTCGGGAATGGGGGAAGTGATCCTGGCCTTTGGAGGGTGGGCCCCAGAGATGCTAACTGTGTGGGAATATCTCATCAGACATTCTTTACTTTTTGTTTTTTTTTTAAGATTTTATTGGGGAAGGAGAACAGGACTTTATTGGGGAACAGTGTGTACTTCCAGGACTTTTTCTTCCAAGTCAAATTGTTGTCCTTTTAATCTTAGTTCAGCTTCAAGTTGTTGTCCTTTCAGTCTTAGTTGTGGAGGGCACAGCTCAGCTCCAGGTCCAGTTGCTGTTGCTAGTTGCATGGGGTGCAGCCCACCATCCCTTGTGGGAGTGGAACCGGCAACCTTGTGGTTGAGAGCCCACTGGCCCCTGTGAGAATCGAACCAGCAGCCTTCGGAGTTAGGAGCACGGAGCTCTAACTGCCTGAGCCACCGGGCTGACCTCCTCATCAGACATTCTTGTAGATGAAAATTCTAGTGATGGTGGTCTGAACCTAAAAGCTAACTCTGTTTTACATACAAACACATGGGATTTGGGTGGATGGTTTTAATATACAAGCACATTGAATTTTCCAGAAATGCAACTATAGAACAAATTGAAGGAAGATAATAATTTCTTTAGTTTGGATCTTCACCATTTCCGAAAACCAAGGCCCCCCTGCCTGGCAATGTTACCTTGGTACAGCATCTCCCACACAGCATGTGTATAACAGCCTGCCGTTTGGAACTGGCCCATTTGCAGGATTTCTTCATATAGTGCCTGTATCAGCCAACTGCCCTGGACATGCCTGAGTGTTCACATACGGAAATGTGTTATATACACGTAGATTATCCATGAATTTTGCTTCAGGACATTAAAGATGAGTGTGACAAAACATTTATTACAAAAAAAGAGGTGCTAAGTCTGATAGAGTTGAGAGCTATTGTATTAGATGATTTCAAAAGTTTTGTCACGTTAGAAAATGCAAAGATTATATGGAGCTACTTTCTTTGGAAGCTAGAAGTTTTATAAAATTCTATAAAGAAAAATGTAAAGTACAGCTGAATACGGTCCTGTGCTGATAAGCCTAGCACATTTACATTTATCATAAGTACCAGCCCATGTAATCTACCGACATTATTAATTAATACTACTTAGCACCTAATGTAACACTTGTCTGCTTCTAAAGCCTTTGCAAACACTACCTAATTAGAAGAATCAGGTGAAACACGTCAATTTGCTTCACAGGAGTTGGGTGATGGCCCTACTCGTTAAATTTCTTCCTAGATTTGACAGAGTTGCTTCAAGCTGTGTTTTAATTATTGACAACAAGAGTGGTCTGAGGTGTGGCCTCGATTTAGGGATTCGTTAAAGCTCCCCAGGTGAGTCTAGCAAGGCAGGGTTGGGGCCTAGTGCCCTACACCACTAGGCGTGGCTGAAGTGCGAGGTGTGCAAAGCCAGGTACTGCCTGTGGTGTCTATTTTTGTGAGGCAACCTCACTGGGCTAAGGGATGCCAGACAGCTGGTAAAATATTATTTCTGAGTGCGTCTCTGGAAGAGATTCGTGTTGGAATTGGTAGACTGAGTAAAGGAGATGGCCCTCATCAGTATGGAGGGGTATTACCCGATCTGTTGAGGGCTGAATAGAACAAAAAAGTGGAGGAAGAGTGAACTCACTGATTCTGCTTGGGCTGAGACATCCCTCTTCTCTTCTCCTCGGACACTGGTATTCCTGGTTCCTGAATTTTGGGAGTCAGACCGGAACTTACACCATCGGTCCCTCCTGATTCTCAGACCTATGGACTCAGACGGAATTACGCCACCGGTTTTCCTGGTTCTCCAGCTTGCAGACAGCTAACAGTGAGACTTCTCGGCCTCCATAACATATGAGTCAATTTCTGTGATAAATCCCCTCATACACATCTGTATATATCCTATTGATTCTGTTTCTTTGGAGAACCCTGACCAATATATTGACATTTCCCCTATGGGGCCGCAAATCCCACAGGCCCTTCCTGTTTATCTTCCTGAGCAGGTAGCTGGGCCCCTCAGCAGCTCTCTTCTGCTGGCAGTGGCTGTGGGATGCAGTGCTGTGTGGAGACACCCTCTGGGATATTGTTCTGATTAGCCCTTCATCAGAAATTATCACAAGGACACCGAGAAATGAACAAGGCTTGTTAGAGAGGCGATGGCTTTTATTTAATAGACAATTAGAAACTGTGATGAAAACATAGAGAATCAATTAGAACAAAAGTTGAGGGTGGTGAGAATTCCTTCCTGGCTCTATTCCCTCCATGTAAGTCTTCTGAGTGTTTGCTTTATTGATCCAAATAGGGGCTTGGAGCATTTCCTGTCTTGGTTGGACATTTACTGGAGAGAACAAAGTGTACAAAAGCAAACATGCTTCTAAGTGACTATTGACAATATCCATATTCATTAACCCCCAGCTTATGTTAATCGAAGACAGTTTTGGAAACTCAATGCTGTTGCTTTCCAAGATGAGCAATAAATGTGCGTTGTGTTTTCTCTAGCACTTTAATTCAAGTTTCTCAAAATACTTCACAGGTTTAACTAAGGAAGGCTTACAAGGCCTCTGGGAGAAGAATCATCACTGTGGTGTTTGCTGGGGTGCTTGAGGGTTCAGTGGGCTCTAAGTATAATGATGGTAAAAGCAGGTTTGGATAAGGATGAGAATAATGATGGCTTAGAAATTCACTGAAGAAGTAACATTATCGAATTAGGTTGGAGTTGGCCTTTGGAGGAGAGGAGAGGAAGGATAACAAAACAGTAAACAGCCAAAAATCATTCCTGCCTGGTTTTGCAAATACACTAAAGGATTACAGAAACCCTTTTATGACATTTCCTTTGAGTAATTGTCCAGCCTTTGCTGGAACATCTGGTGTAGCAGGAAACATTGGCTGGCAGAAACAGCCCTTCACATGGTTGGACAATTAAGATTTTTAGTAAATTCTTCTAATCAATGTCCCCTGGTAAACAAGGTTACTGTTAGAGTGAAAGGTTCCTGGTTTGATGAGCCTCACCTAGTGACTACAGGGTCTCAAGGAGCTTTCGAAGGCCCCTCCCTGCTCCTGTACCCTGGGATCCTACGCAACCCTTCTCCCCACCAGCCTCACAGCTTTTCCTCCTCTAGGCTGAGCTCCTGGCTCCTGGTTAAAGACATAATTCAGCAGCCAGGTTCTCTGGGTTCAAATTCTGGCTCTGCCTTTACTAGCTAAGTGACCTTGGACAAAGCCTCTGTATGCTTCAGTTTTGCCATCTATAAAGTGGGATAATAAGGGTCTCTAGCTCCCAGGGTTGTGGTAAGGAGCAAAGGAGGTAATACATGTGAAGCTTTTAGCAGAATGCCATGGGAGCGTTGTTAGCTAGCGTTACCCTGCTTTGGTCCCTGACAAGTCTTTTTGTCCCCTGCTGTTGACACCCTCTCCCACCACCTCCACCTCCTGAGGCAGCTCCCAGAGAGACTTTGGCTTGTTGCCCAGCCCTTACACGTGGCTTTTCTCTGCTGAAACTCCCCTGAATTTGTTCTGGCTGCATACTGAATGCCCTGGTATTTTCACTGCAAGGAACCTTTCTCATGTTTGTAGAGAATGGCTTTCTCCTTTCCTGTGTTTCATTACCTAAAGGGGCGTCTCAGCAGATTTGCTTGGGCATTTGGAGGTTATACCACCTCTCATTCTTTTACACCCGGGACTTTTCAGCCCAAGACGCACACGCCAAAAGGTGGCTAGGACATGGTGTGTTCATCTGCAAGCATCACCCTGGCCCGAAAGCACGACTCCCTCTGACCTTTATGCCTATGGCTCATTTGGCCAGAGTTCTTGATGGCAGAGTTTCTGCTGAGGCCCTTGCTTCTGTTGCTCTCTTCTAGTCCTTCCAAGCTGGCCAGATATGGCTCTGTGTTTGTACCTCCACTGTGATGTGCTCACCTGTCAGTCACGATGATCTGCACTGTTGGCCAGACACAGGTCGAATGTGTCTGAACCTGAAGGTCGGCCCAACCCTACACAGAACACAGCAAACTGAATTGAGATCTGTGTCCTGGCAACTTTCTTCTGTTGTCCCCAGTTTTGCCATCTGTATCTATACAGATCAGAGCTAATCTGCTTATGAGAAAAGCCTTTAATTTTTTGAAGGCAACTAGTATACCTCTTGGAGTCTTATCTTTCCCAGATTAAACATCTTCAGTTTCTTCACTGTAGTGTCTCACATGATACAACTTCTAGATCAATCACATTCTGATTTGCGCTTCTTGGGCAGGTTGCAGTTTTTCTAGTTTGACATATTTGGGCCATGAAAAAGTGGTAAGGGAGATGTCCTGTCCTGTGAGTGTGTGTGTGTCTGCGCACATGTGTGCATACGCCTCCTAAATCATACAATGTCGGTGCCTGACAAATGTACTCAGATACACAATTGTCTTTAAAACCAAGATTTCTGATTTTCAGATTACTAACCTTCCCAGTTATATCTTTGCTAAGTGTTTGATAGATCAGATCCACCTCAAGTATTTTTTGATCACCCACCATATTACGTAACAATGTGCTAGCCCATTGATATTGTATGTGGAATCTCAGACACAGATGGCTTTGTTTTGCTTGGAAGGTCTTTAAAGGGGAGTTTGAATCTCTGACAACCGAGTAGCTATGCAAAAGAGGACATACCAATCCAGCTTTCTTTTCAAAGCTTGCTGTTTCTTTTTCTGTTTCTAATAAACTATTGAATGCATTAATCAGCTTTTGCTGCAGTAACAAACAACCTCGAATTTCAGTATGTCACAACAATGACATTTATCTCTTGCTGTGACTCTAGTGTAGGCTGTGGATTGGCTTCAGATCTTTTCCTCAATCTGGACTGTGAGTCTCCACATGTCTTCTCGTTCTGGGATTCAGGCTAGAGGATCGGTCCCTACCTGACACATGGTGTTCTCTCCTGGCACAGGCCAAGAACAAGGGTCTGGTAGAAACATGCAATGCCTCTTCTACTTCTGGTTGGAAGTGGCATTTCCACAGACTTTCCATTGGCTAAAGTAAGTCAAATGACCAAGCCCAAAGTTAATGGGGTGGGCTGTATACCACTCCCACAGAAGGCAGGTGAGTCATATGGCAAAGGGTGAGGTTGTATAATTTTCTTATAAAGGACGATGTGAATAGCTGTGACAATTATATAACTTATCTCATGAGCCCCTGCTATGTACTAGGTAAAGCAATTGTGCTTTGTTCTTGAGGCTGTTTGTTTGTTTGTTTGTTTGTTGTTTTTGGCTTTTTGTTTTCTGGAATGGCTGAAGTCTGTATATCTGAGGTATAAACTTAAAGAGACTCTGTTGTGTTCATTCCTGTATTTCTACAATTAATTCTGTAAAGGTATAAATATTGATTTCCTTTAACAATCAGTATAAATCCAAAATTTATCTACTTCTGACACCAAGCAGAACAAAACAGTAACAAGTCATTTTAAATTCATTTGCTTGAAACAAACAAATCTTTTTTTCTTTTTTTTAAAGGGGATTTTCTTTTCTTTTTTTTTTTTTAACAAGGATTGATCTTTATCTCGTTTGGAACAATATTTCTGCTTAAAAATGTTTCCCATTCTGCTTCCTTGTTTGTCAACACTCCAGGGGTTGAGAATATTATCTGTGTATTTATTTGGCAGAAATTATTGTGAAAACACTCTCAAGAGAATGTCTGGCATCTACTTAATGGGAGAAGTGAGGTAAGCTTTTTCAGATATCTGATTACTTCGCACTGAGAAACCTTTCTCCTCTAGCACCCCACTCAGAGAGGAAATCACAGCCTGACATTATCTTCCACTCTTTTTTTCCCACTGATCCAAGATCCAAGATTTCAGGTCTTTGAGTGGCATCATATGTTACTCACTGTGCATATAGTAATATTAACAAACCAGAGCCCAGGGAAAGGAAAAACTCTCCATTAATCAGATTTCAATGGGTAAGCCTTCTTTTAGAAGGGGCAAATCACACAAGAAAATCAGTTAATCTTTCCATGCCACTGCAGAAGAGCTAAGAAATTGTATTAAGTGAACCATTGCCAAAAGTATTTAATGAGTTACTACTATGTGTTTACCTCGATGGCAGCTGTTACACCATACCAGAAATGACTATTCGACATAGGATATCAGGAATTTAGAGGCAGAAAGCTTCAAAGTGTACCAGTGGCCTCTGTTTGTCCTTCAAGATCTTCTCTCACTCACCTACTTGCTGTGTCCTGCGATGCTAACCGGTATGGGACACGTCCAAGGCTCCCTGCCCCTCTGGTTGGATTAGTCAATGGGAGGCACCAACAGGAGATTGGAGGGTGGAGGAGAGGGAGGCTAGGTTTTATCTTCAGCTCCCCTCTGCTAGGTTGCTGTGGGTTGGCTGTGTCCATCTACCAAAGACAAGGTGTGGCACCTGCCAGGTGGCCCTCTCCACACAGCCCTCTCCCTCTGAGTCCTGATAACTCTTCTCTCCTTTCTCCTTTCAGGCAGAGTGTGGTACCCCCAGAAATACACCTTGCCTCATGATTTCTCTACTTGTACTTCATATATAGTTATTTTCATTAGACTGTCCTCAAAATGCCTGATTTGCATGGGTTATCTGTTTCTTGCTGAGACCCTGACTGATACATGGGAATATCCTAGGGCTGGGAGAAATCAGGGCAATCAACCACACTGCCTACTTGTATGTCTACAGAGACATTGGGTTTGAAGCAAAACACTGAGGGCTGAACTTTGACTCTGCTGTGTGATCTTGCGTGAGTCTCAAAATCTCTGAGCTATCGTTTTCTCATATGAAAGATGGGAGTGCTAATAGTTACATTGTAGAGTTGTCATGAGGATTCAACGAAGTGATGCTTATGAATGCAGTTTGGAAATTACAAAGCAGCCTGTCAGTGTAGGCACTGAAACGGTGACCAATATCCCAAATGATGGCTGAGATGCAGTGAAAGACTTAGCAATGAACAAAAATAGACCAAAAGCTGCTTGCCATGCTGGTTGTACCAAGGAAGGATAGCGAACCATTAAAATTTGGAAAACCCCTGGATAGGAAGAGTAGTACGTACAACAATATTTTTTTCTGGTTCATATTTGGTTAGCTAGAAAAGTTAGCTAGACCATAGTTCCCAAGTATACCAGTTACTGGGAGTTCAACTGCATGCAAATGTTATTGGGAAACATGGTAAACCCATAGGCCATTTCTAAAACACATGCAGAATTTCAAAGTTAACACTGTGACAGGTGAGAGCGCATCATCATACAATGATCACCCAACTGTGACTCAGGAGAGCTCAGCTATTGTACTTAGCCTTGTCACAAGCTATCAGTGAAACCTTGAGTAAGTCACAGCTTGCTGAGAATTCTATTTTCTCATTTAAAAAAAGATGGTGACTTACTTTTTTGTGCAACACCACAGGTTTACAAAGTACATTCAGAGGTGATGCCTAAGGTGGATTTTCGCACAAAAATTATCTCCCCACCCCAAATGTGATCAGAAAGGCCATTCTGAAATAACAAAATCATGGGAATTTTGTGTCTGAGCTCATCCAACCGAACACCTTCATGTCCCATGTAATTAATCCGGTGTTGCTGAGCCTCCAGAAGCCAACCTTCCCCTGCTTGGGCTGGAAGCCTATCTCAGCACATCATTACATCCCAGAGAGAAGCTCCAAGTGGACTCCTAAGGTGCTGAAGGGCGAGTAGACTTTACTGATACCTTCCTGATAAAACAGAAATGCTATCCCACACCACATATAAATCCATCCTGTATCAGTTCTCTGTGGCTGTTGTAACAAATGACCACAAACTTAGTGGTGTAAAACAACCCAAATTCACTATCTTATAGTTCTGAGTCTGCAGGGCTGAGTTCCTTCTGGAGGGTCTAAGGACAATCTGTTCCTCGCCTTTTCCAGCTTCTGTTAATTAGAAGCCACCTATATTCCTTGACTTGTGGTGCCTTCCTCTGTCTTTAAACCCAGCAGCACAGCACCTTCTCTCCTCTCCCTTCTTATAATGATCCTTGCGATTACATCAGGCCCACCCATTTCGTCCAGGGTAACCTCCCCCTTTTAAGACCCTTAATTTAATCACCTCTGCGAAGCCCCCTATATCATATAAAGTAACATATCACAAATTCCAGAGATTAGGACGGGGACATCTTTGGCGGTCATTATTCAGCCTATACACCTCCTAAGAACCGCGCTTTAGACATATCTCTTTTCATATTTCCACACTCTGTGGCAAACTTCCTCTCTTTTCTCTCGTTCTTTTCCTGAAAAAACTTGGCTCAGCCTTTCTCCATACCTTGTCTCCAAAATTTTGTCCCTAATTAAAACAAAAGCTTAACCAAAACTACATCTACCCTTGGTAGAGTAAGTCAGTGAGCTACTTTCAGATGAGCAGCTCTGGAGTCTGAGCACTGAAGTGACTTCTCCAAGGCCACATACCAGGTCATAGCAGGTTTCCTGACCTCCACACCAGTGCCCACCCTGCTGCTCCATATTTAAGAAGGTGAACGGAGCTGCAGTGGCACACTGTAGGTAATCAATAAATATTTGTAGAATAAAGATTCCTCCATAGTGCTAAAAAGAGTACAGGGCATAACGTATTTCTTGATAAAAGACATCATTTATAATAGCAGTTTATAATAATCCCTGCTATCTTGAGACATCTATTGCAGGGTAAGATGACTTTCTTTGCTAATTACTTTGTGCATAAAATCAAAGAACAAAACCTTAGAAATCATCTGATTCAAGTCTCAGATTATACAAATGAGAAAACTCTCTTTTCATTGAAAGCCTTCACAGATCCCTTTGGGAAACTAAATTGTCTATAAATAAGTATATTTAATTATAAATAAGTTATCTTCTATATTTTTGTATTCTTTTATATTCGTGAAGTCAAGGGAAGACAATTAAAAATCTACATTATTTATAACATTAATATCTTTAATACTGAAATTTAGTTAAGGTGAGAGCTGTACTTTTTGACGTAGACGGTCCATGTAGCTCCTGGGAGACGTCAGTCTTTTACCCAATCAAAGCAGTAAAAACCTCCTAACTCACAGACTTTTGACAGCCTGGAAATTTAACACATTTTTGAAAAATGGAGATCGGCTTTGCCCTGTGGGTGCACTCTTCATTTTAGCTTCTGAGTCTACTTTGAGGATGGTACCTGCACAGAGTCTGTAAGTCTGTAGGCCCTTGGGGTGCGTGCTGGATCCACAGCCCAGAGAATTCCTCTCTGGAGGCAAGTTCCTTCCCTGACTATCATCATGTCTTTTCATTAGGAAATCTGAAAGCTAGGAAAGCATATTTCAATGCCAACAGCCCTAAGTCACAGAGGAATGCCAGATTTCATTTTGGGACTTTTAAATGAATTTCCAACCTACAGGCTATTGAACTGAAAAGTGTTTGCTTCCAAGCTGTTGTGTTAAAATTTTTCCAGATTGCACGTTCTTAAGTTCGAATATATTCCTCACAGAGCATCATAAGGGGGCAATTGTTAATGCAAATATAAATATTCAATAAGAGGGAACAATATGTCCATTATTAGAAGTAGTCAAAGAAATGCCAAATAAAAGGAGACATTTTCTCTTATTAACATGGCAAAGGTTAAAAACATAGAAATATTTATTGCTGATGAGGAATCAAAGAAATGATTCTTCCATACATTGGTGGTAGGAGTGTGAAATGACGTAAATGTGTTTTGGAAGGTAAAACTATCATGTGGAAATAATCAGGTGCAAAAAGGTTTTTTTCTCAAGGGAATCCATTGCAGTATTATTTATAGGGGTAAAAATATGAGATAACCTACTGTTCAAAAATAGGAACAGAGTTAAACGAATTATGAGGTATTGAAAGAATAAAATAGTAAGCAAACATTAAAATATTGTTCTAAAATAATAATTTATGGACATTAAAACTACTCAGGATATGTTACATTAAAACAATAAAGGATATAGAATTGTACATAGTGTATGATCCAATTTCATTCATATGCCAAAATTTTAAAAGTATGGGTCTATGTACGGTGGGATTAGGAATGATTTCTATTTTCATCACTTCTGTGACCAGAATGCATTCCTTTAAAATCAGAAAAAAAGTTGAATTAAAAACCAAAACAAAACACAGAAGATCCCAGAATAATGAACATGCTCCTGTTCCTGACCAGGAAGATATATCCTCGGTTTTTGTTTTTATGCTTTTATGCGTCTCCACTATGGGAAACTGTTTTAGGATCTGCTCCCCACATGGAATTAGATTAGCCGACATTTTCATCATTCTTTTCACTTTGGAGATTGAGTTTTCAGGCCCAGGGAAAGCTCTAACTTGGTTACAGAATCAACCTTCCACAGCAGATTCGAATCACCAGAAGCCTGGAGATGAGATTCTCCCAGTTGCCACCGTAGCTCAGGCCAACAGCCCTGCTCAGAAGATAAGATCTGCACTAAAGCAAATACCTCAGTTTTATGACCTTGGGTTCTCTTAGCTTGATTATCTTTCTTTCCATGTTGACCATCCCCGAAAGGCAACTAATTCTGGTAACTTCACGGACTGTTCTAAGAATTCTAATTTCACTCAATAGGTTCATCTTACAAAACAAGTGAAAACACCCCTCCTTCCACAAATCCCACACCCCCTTTAGGTATTGCCATGCTGTAACTATTGTCCTCCACTGTCTCCACGTCTTCATATCTTAGTCATTAGCCCTCGCCATTCTGTCTTCCACATCTTCCTTGCCACCAAAATGTCTTTTGCTGAGGTCATCAATGTTTCCATGTTGTTAAATCCAATGAATGTATTTTAGCTCTCATCTCCCTCACTGGATATGTGAGAGGCATTCAACACAGTTGTTCAAGTCTCCTTCTCCAAATGCTCTCATTTCCTCTTTATAACAGTGAGAGCGATGTGTGTGTGTGTGTGTGTGTGTGTGTGTGTGTGTGTGTGTGTGGTATGCAAGCTTGACGGTGCTCTCTTATCATTCTTTTAGGAATAAGCTATTGTGATTTTTTTTCTTTTCCAGTATAATGGAGTTTTAAAAGGAGTAACACATCCTCTAGAAGATCCTTTCTGCTGGTACATTTTCAGGCCTTAATATAGTGACTACTATTAAGTGGGATCACAGAATGAGATTTAGATGTGACCATGTATTGGACAGTGTGAGGCAACATCAAGAATCCATTCTGCCATGATGCCTGGAATGTCTTTGCTGAAAGCGTGGTTTAGAAGGGAAAAGGACACTATCTGAATGCGCTTTAGTTCAACATGAAAAAAAAAAAGGGAAACTTTGTTTGACAAATATGAATAAAGATATAAATATTCCTTGAGGTAGAAGGTCAGATGGTTTACAAATGTTCAGGTCCATCTGGACAGTTTGGTCATCTTTGCACCTTGACCCAGGCTTGGAGCTGATCTGTCTGAGACTGTTGTCCTTTCTGAGAACTGAAACTCAGGGTGAAAGTGCAAAGTCCCTTAGTTCCCTTGCCAAGCTAAGCTGGTCGACCGGCTGCCTTGGTGCATTTGGTCTTCTCTCTTCCCCCAGAAGACACCAGTCCAGATCTGACCTGTTCTTTTATGCTTCCTCCAGAGGAGAAGTCCCTGATGCCCGATGTTTAGAATCAGCCCAAGAAGAGCCCATTTTACTATGTTCTGCATCAATGAGATCCTTGAGCTCATAAGAAGCACAGTCTTTCCAGTTCCAAGCGTAATGGGAAAGGAATAGGCCAAAATGCATTTCATATTTTGACAACCGAAGGGTATCCCAACAAATGAGCCTCTGCAGTCATAGCCTGGGATTGAGACCATTTAATTGGTTCCACCTTTCATAGGCAGGTGCTGACACTGTAAGGCCTTCTTGGGGTTTGAGTCTGACCAGGACCCTCATTCCACTCTGGTAGTTAGAAATCTCCAAATAAAAAGGGGTGAACTATACCTTTGGGGCATATCACAAGATTGAAACAGTCCCCTTATTATTTTGAACTCAGGGTTTCATTCTGTTGCAAGTAGATAAAGACAAAAAGAGAATCTATTATTCTGAGGCTAAAAACTGAGAAGTTAAATGGTAATATGTCTAAAATGCAAATCATAGTGCTTAAAAAAGACAGCCTTCTCTCTCTGCCTTCTATCTTTGCATATCTGAGATAGAAATATTTGCCCACCCTCTCCTATGTACAAGATGCTGCCCATATCTCATCTTGAGTAATCTTCACCTAAAAATTGCACCATTTATATGATGCTTACTATGTACGAGGGATGCTTTTAACTGATTTATTTACAGAGGGTGCCAAAAAAATGTATGTACATTTTAAGAAAAGAAAAACTATTAAAATTGTAATACTCAATATATATCGATAACAAAAGATGAATACAAGTCACGTTTGACTTCTGCAATTACAAGAGGTGCTCAAAGTGGTTACCATCAGCATTCGGACACTTCTGACTACGGCAAACTACTGCTTGAGCAACGTTGACCAAAGTGTTAACACCTCTTAAAATGTGTATACCCCCAGTATATTGTTCTTCCAACAACTCTATGAGTGAGATGTTATTTTTAATGACCTCCAAATTAAAGATGAGGGATCTGGGCCACAGAATATTTAAAGCATTTGTTAGACTCACTACTAAGTGGCTCAGCTGGGATGTGAATTCAGGCACCGTAGCTCCAGAGCAGGGGACTCTCTAGAGCAGCTGTCCAGCAGAGCTTCTGTGACCGTGAAATGCTCTTCTGCAGTCCAGCGCAGTAGCCATAACCACACGTGGCTACTGAACACTTGAAATGTGGCTAGTGTAACTGAAGGACTGCATTGTAAATTTTATTTAATTCATTTAAATTTAGATAGTCACATGTGGCCAGTGGCTATTTTACTGGACAACACTGTAGACTTCCCAAGTAACATCAGAATGGAGGTGCTATCCTGTACAGAAGAAGACACTGAGTGTCAGAGAAGTTGGCGGAGGTATCCAAAGCTCTGAAACCAGAATGTGGACGAGCCAAGATGCCAGGCTGTAAAGCCACATGCTCTGGTCATCAGAGATGCCCTCCTCCCGCCCCCAATCCACCCTTCTGGCTCTTCATCTCTTTCCAAACAGGATCGGAAAGCATATCTTTCTTCCTTCACCCTTATCGAAGTCTCTTTTTCCCTTCCTCTATTATTAACGCAGTAATAGTAGAACAGCACTCCGTGACAGAACGTCATGCTACATGTGCGGGGGATGTGGCATGGCCTTATAGAGTTTGATCAAACTGGAACAGCTTACTTTGGTGGTAACTGGTGTACTCTCTTAACATTCTGAATGGCTTATCCCAAACTATTCTTTTGTTGTCTCGCTCTTCTTGGTTAGTCTCCCCTACTTACCACATTTCTTTCATCATTGGTAGTGAAATATATACCATGTAATCAAACAGCCTTTGCTGAAAAGTACTGAAGTGATATCTACCTCAAGCTTTGCTATTTAATTTGAAATCACCCCCCCCACCAAAAAAAGCTTCTTAAAATTAGGTTCACATTAGCTAATATTATTATTAAAGAAAAAATACACAATCATTTATGTTTTGGGAGAGTGTCACTTTTTCTTAAGCATGATTTTGAATACACCAATCTTATATTAACCCATGGTGAGCCAAGCACTGTGTATTGTACCCAGTGAGCTTTCAACAACTGTTAACATTCAATTAATTGATCTGCCTTCCTCTACCTTCCTTTAGTGACTTAGGACTTATGTGAATAGGAAATCTCACTTTAATGATTGGACATGGGCATCAACAGAGAAAACGGAACTCTGTTTAACAAAGAAAACCCCAATTCAAATATGGGTGCACCCATAAGGCATCCAGGCAATCCTTTATTTGGCATTAGAAGACAAGAAATGCTGTTACTTTGTCAGATAGTAGCCGGCCCATCTGATCACAAAATACTGTCGCTGTCTTATCTGGAGACTGAGACTCACCCAGCTCCCAGACAGAAGGAGGCAGAATCTAATGTTTCCTGGTGGAGAGCAGTGTGCCAGTATTTCCAATGACCTGGAAAGTGTTCTTTTCGAATGCTGAAACAATGGGGAAAAAGAGCATTTGTGTTCGGGTGTCCTTGATGCTTCCTATTCCCCTGTGACATACCCTGGACTTCTTGGATGTCAAACGATGAGAAATCTATGCCAGTATGGCAAACCTGATGGTACTGAAAAATCCAGATCATTGATGTAAATTAGTGTTGTCATTTAGAGGGAATTAGGGACTCATTTAGGGGGAAAGGTTCACATGGCGGTACAAATAGAGAAGAACAAGAAGGCATTTTATAATTTCTCTAGCTATGATTTCTAGCACTGTACTTTTAAACAGAAGCTCTTTCTACTCCCAAGCAATCAGGTCTCCAAGCCACCTCCCAGAGTCATCCCTCTGTCACACCATGCTGTTCCCTGGGGTGCCCACTTATAAAGTGATCAGAGGGGAGGCTCCTCACACTGATGGACAGCTGGCTCTAGAAGGTGATTCGGATCAGCCTTCATTCGTCCAGTCATTTCTTTCTCCCTAAAGGCTGGACTTGAACTAGTATTGTTGGTGAGGGCTGTGGCACCATGCATAGAATGCAGGTGGATGACACACAGATCTTGTTCTTTGAAGTTAGACTCCCAGGGGTCTCAGCTTTTTAGAATCACTTTGAACCTTTTGAGTCACCTGGGGAGCTTCTAAAATTAACACTGTTCAGTGTCACTCCCAAGAGATTTATATTTAATTGTTCTGAGGTGGGAACCTGGCATCAGTGATGTTGAAGGGATCCCCATGTGATTCTAAAGCATAGCGAGGGCTGAGACCACCTGGCAGGAGCGACCTGCAACCTCAGGTCATCAGGATCCCACCCCTTCTATTCTCTCTCCTCCCGGCCCTCCTCACAGTCTCCTGCAGCGACACAACAATAGATAGAGCAGGTTCAACTTTCTGAAGTGGAGGGTTTTATTTTCTTTTATGAACATGAAAATATTTTCCATGTCTTATAAACAAAACAGATATCTATTGCAAATTCAGACAACTTAGATCTAAAAAAGAAAGTCAAAACCACTCATTACCTTCCACTAGAGAGAGGAAATTCATTTTGGTGTATGACTTTCTAGAACATTTTCTAGAAATTATATCTATATTTTTAAAATTCGTGTGTGTGTGTGTGTGTGTGTGTGTGTGTGTGTGTCTGTGTATAGTTGGTAACTCCATTTCTAAACACTTGGGATAAGGAATTATATAGAAATGTCTGTAAAATATATGTCTACTGTAGCATTGTTTGTATGAACAAAATAATGAGAAGAGCTTCAATTTCCCTTAAAATAAGATTAAACTGATTGTCAACTATACCTAAAATGAGTGATTCTTGCAGCTCTTTAAATTATGTCTATTTACATTTACTGTCATGGAATGATGTCTCTGACACATTAAGCAGTTCATGTACTAAAGGGATTGATTGGGTCATTATTCAGTAGAGTCTGTGTTCCTTTGAGTCTGAGTTCCAGGAGGGCAGACTTGTGTCTGTCACGGGCACTGTACTGGACCCAGCACCAAGCCAGGGCCTGATGGCAAATATGTAGGTGGCACTCAGGACAGAGGAATGAGTAAGTACAAGACATACTTTATAAACTTTGTAAATATATTCACATTCAATTATTATAAGTCTGGGAGGCAGGAAGTACAGGCATTAATGTCCCCACCTTAAACATGAAGAAGGGAGCTTTGGATAGAGAAAATGATGACCCAGCCTGAGTCCAGACTGACCACTGGCCTGAACTCCAGACCAGTCCCCTCTCTGCTTCTCCAGGCTACTCCTCTACAGCTTTTCTACTCAGCCTCAGCTGAAGAAATTTGAGTGTCCCCAATGTGGCACTATGATCTCAGAAATTAAAAAGGCTCCCATCTGACATCCTAGGGAGAGGCATTTGTCTTGAACAGTGACACGAAGATTGCATCCTTTGAGAATAAACGATAGTTACCTCAATCACCCCCATGCTGTATTTTTAAACATGAGCAGAGGAGAAAACATACGTAGATCAATCAGCAAAAATCACCTTTCTCTAAACCCACAGAGATGTGGGGAGTCTGAATGAGAGTGAAGACAGGAAGGCAATTTAAGGTCTTTGCAAGGAAATCTTTATAATTGCAGTGGGAGAGAGGCCCGATGGGTGAAGGCTTGAGTTTAAGGAAACGCCGAAAGCTGGGGTTGCTGTGGTTTTACCTGTCTTTGATTTTACATGCAGAGGGGTAAAGAGGAAGACCTTGGACTATAATTGAATGGTGGTTGTGAGGGTGAGTGTGTGTAATGAGGGGTTGATCTGAACATTGGTCAATGGTCCTCAGTTCTATTAGCCTCAACGCCTTTTTAAATAGTGACGTTACGTTACAAATGTGATGAGCGTTACACCTACTCCTATCCTGACATGAAATTCATGGATAATGTAATCAACCCACAAACATTACTTAAGAAAAATCGATACAGTGCACTCATCTGAAGAACTAGAAGGCAATTAATTTATAATAAAAATCCACTTCAAAACTATAACTGCTCACGCACATTATAATGAAGTACTCAAACTCACGTCTATGCACAGAATCACAGTGATCTCAACAGCCACAAACGATAAAGTTGTGGGGTGTTGGCCATTTGACTTGTGGGTGAAGTGATTTTTCTAAAAACTTCCAAATTAAACCTAATACGAGTATCCTTTGATTTCTACTTTAGTTGCCTTTCTGAAAAATTCAGCATATGTAAATTTTAAAAATTGAGTCACAATTCACATATCATAAAATTCATCCTTTAAAAGTGTATAATTCAGTGGTTTTTAGTGTATTTTCAGAGTTGTGCAACCATCACAATGATCTGATTTCACAACATTTTTATCACCCTCAAAAGAAACCTATACCCATGAACAATTACTTCCCATGGCCCCTTCCCCCAGCTTGTCTACTTTTGTACTTTTGTGTCTCTACTGATTTGCTTATTTTAGACATTTCGTATAAATGCAATACTTCAATATCTAACTTCTTTCGCTTATCATAATTTTCCAAGTTCATTCACATTGTATCATGTATCAAAACTTCATTTGTTTTTATGGCTGAATAATATTCCATGGCATGGATAGACCACATTTTGTTTATCCATTTATTAGTTGATGCCATTTGGATTATTCATTTTTTTTTGGCTATCATGAATAATATTGCTGTGAACATTTGTGCACAGACAAATGTTTTCAAGTCTGTTGGGTACATGCTAGGAGTGGAATGGCTGGGTCATATGGCAACTCTATGGTTAACATTTTGAGGGACCTCCAGACTGTGTTCCAAGGCAGCAGCCACACTTTACATTCCCATCAGCAACATGTGAAGGTTCCAATTTCTCTACATCCTCATCGTCCATCTCTTTTTCTACTATAATCATTCTAGTGAGTGTGAAGTAGTATCTCATTGTGATTTTGGTTTGCATTTCCCCAATAACTAATGGGCATCATGTGCTTATTGGCCATTTGTGTATCTTCTTTAGAGAAATAGCTATTCAAATTCTTTGCCAATTAAAAAAATTGGGTTGTCTTTTAATTGTTGAGTTGTAAGAGATATGTATATATAAGATGTATTATATATATATACATACATATATACATATATATACACACACAAACATATATATGGCTCAAAATATATTCTGAATACTAGACCCTTATCAGTTATATGATTTGCAAATATTTTCTCCCATCCTGTGGGCTGTCTTATCACTCTCTTGATTTTATCATTTGCAATACAAAAGTTTTTGGCTTTGATGTAGTCTAATTCATCTACTTTATCTTTTGCTGTTTATGCTTTTGGTGTCATACCTAAGAAACTATTGCCTAATCCAAGGTCATGAAGACTTACGCACTTGGTTTCTTTAAGAGTTTTATAGTTTTAATGCTTACATTTAGGTCTTTGATCCATTCTGAGTTAATTTTTGTATATGATATGGTATGAGTCCAACTTCATTCTTTTGCATGTGGATACCCAGTTGCCTCGGCACCATTTGTTGAAAAGATTATTCTTTCCCCATTTAATTATCTTGGCACCATTGTCAAAATCAATTGTCTATAAATGTAAGGGTTTATTTCTGGACTCTGGACTCTTCCTCATGCTGCCCTTTGCAGTAAACCTAGTATTATTAGCCCCTGTCAGCTGAATGCCAGTGTGCCACCCAATTAAAACATTGCACAAATATCTAGAACACCCCTCAGGAGGCAATGCCCCATTGCAAGCCATGTCTCTGAGGTTAACTTCTGTACCCTTCAGCCTACTTCTTTCTCTGCCTCCTCTGGCCCATCTCCCACATGGCTGAAATACATGTTTTTCCCGGTTATTGCTTGCTTGAAAGCTTTCAGTGGCTCCTTATGTCCTGTGAAATGAAGTTCAAACTTTTCAACATGGTTCATTGCTCCATTACCCTTCAAATCCTTGTCCTGCACACCACCTGGCCTACGGAACTGGCCTTGCCAGTAGGGCTGCTCCTCCACCAGGCGCACTGACAGCTCTCTGGAAATCACATCCATCCTTCAGGGCCAGTTCCATCAGCTCCTGTGGGAGCCTTGCGGGTCTCCTCTCCAGTAGGTGGTGCCCTGCCTTGCGCTCCCAATGTGTCTTCAGGAGGCCTCCATTCTGGCATTTATCATTCTGCAATGTGAGAGCTGAATACTCTTTCTTCCCCTGACTGTAAGTGCCCTGCTGTGTTTATCTTGGCACCCTCAGCTCCAGCTCAGTGCCAAGTGCACTGCCTGGCACACTGTTGGGGTCAGTGAATTTTGGTTGAAAGAATTAATCCTGCCAAAAGTTCTTACCCCTGAGGAAACTGCTCCAATTCTCTGGAGACATTGGTTGTTTTTGCAGCTCATAAAGACTTATTACCATTTATTTATATAATGCACATGCCTTTATTTGAGGAGATAGGGGTTTGTATATGTTACTGCAGGGAGAACGGAAGGAAGCACCCAGTTCAAAACATCAATATCATCATCATCGTCATCATCATCATCATCCTCACAGAAAAGCCTTCCAAATACTAAAAATTCTCTAATGGAACAAAGCTTTTTTTGTTCCATAAGGAAAGAGGCAGATTAAAACCCAAGTGCCCCCTGAGATATTCAAAGACAATGGAAATGTCTGATGGAAGATAAGCAGAGGATACTGCGTTTGAGGAGGCCCTGGGGACCTAAAAGGAGCCGTAGTGCAGGGAAGAACAGTAGGAAGAATATGTTTGTCTGAAGTGACCGCTGCTATGTTTAAGTGACTTGTTTGCAGACACTGGCACTGGAGCCAACCTTGGACACCAATCCTCCATTACAGCTCTGAGGCCCAAGCCACTGTTAATTTTTTTTTTTTTTTTTGCGTGATTTGACATTTTTAAATTACTCTTTTTTTAAATTGGGGTAATAGATAGGAGGGGGATTGGGGAATAGGGTGAAAAAGGTGAAGGGATTAAGAAGTACAAATTGTTAGTTACAAAATAGTCATGGGGATGTACAGGAAAGCACAGGGATTATAGTCAATAATATGGTGATAACTATGTATAGTGCCAGGTGGGTACTAGACTCGTGAGGGTGATCACTTCTTAAATTATATAAATGTCTTACCACTCTGCTGTACACCTGAAATTAATATAAAATAATACTGAATGTCAAAATAAATACACTGTAAAAAATAAAAATAAAATTACTCATTTTTCTTCCCCAAATTAATATACATTACTTTTAAGTCGTAAGAAATATGACAACATAAAAAGAAGCAACATCCATCACCATGAATTCCACTCTCTACAGAGAGCCCTGTGAATAGTCTGGGGTACATACTTCTAGTAACTTGTTCTTTTCAGTATTTTTAACCCTTCCTCGGTCTGACTCTGATGGTCAGTCATTAGGGAAAACCGCAAATCTCAGCTAAAAATGAAAAAAAACACAAAAAAACAGGCAAGAGCCAAGAAGATGGGAAACAAGAAATGCTGGGTCTGGGGACTGCTGCGCTCCACTAGGAGTGACTAGAGTACTGATTTTATTATATGTTGCACTGCACTGCCCTGACGTCAGTAATGCAATTCAGCAGTCCCAGAACGAAATTAACTGTGCGTTAGACGGCAGCTCCTAGCTTTTTCAGCTGAGGAGAAATGGATTTTGTCAGGGTTTATTAATTCAACATTTTCTCCTCTATGTCTGTGTTTCATTTATTCAGTACGGAGTCCAAGGGGCCATGTTGAAGCCTCCCCTTAACTGATGGTCATCATTTCCTTCTCCTGACCGGAGGCTTTTCCTCCAGCTCCACAAATGACCCTCACTAGGCCTGTGCAAGGTCTCTGGCCGGGCTCCCCTCCTTTCTTCCCACAGCCCTCGCCACCTGGACAGCTTAATCGGCCTCTGCTCTCAGGCCCCGCCCCCAAACCTTGTCCCCAAAGCACACAGCTCCTAAAGCCTTGCCCTGGTTGTTACCTTTTTGCTCAGGAACCTTCAACAGTTCCCTGATGCAAAAAGAATGAAGCTCATCCCTTAGAGGTTTATTTGCCTCAGTCTACTTTTCCAGGCTTGTATTCTGTCACTCCCAGATGGCTCTAGTGGAAAGTAATCTCTGAAGAGCCTGCCAAGCACTCTGAAAAACATTTCATTTGTTTAGATGATTAGGAAAGTTATACTTTCATAATGCTCATTGTAGACAATTTGGAAAATCCAGAACGTAAAGAAGAAAATAGTAATCACCCATATCCCACTGCCTAAAATTAGCCACTGTTATTAACATTTTGGTGCAAAATGGTCCAACGTTATGCTTATTTTGTACATGAAATATTGTATTCTGCTATTTTCACTTATGATATTATGGACACCTGGTCAGATCATTAAAATATTCTTATAAAATATTATTTGAGGGCTAGCCCAGTGGCTCAGGCGGTTAGAGCTCCGTGCTCCTAACTCCGAAGGCTGCCGGTTCGATTCCCACATGGGCCAGTGGGCTCTCAACCACAAGGTTGCCAGTTCAATTCCTCGACTTCCACAAGGGATGGTGGGCAGCGCCCCCTGCAACTAAAAATTGAACACGGCACCTTGAGCTGAGCTGCCGCTGAGCTCCTGGATGGCTCAGTTGGTTGGAGCGTGTCCTCTCAACCACAAGGGATGGTGTGCTGTGCCCCCTGCAACTAGCAACGGCAACTGGACCTGGAGCTGAGCTGCACCCTCCACAACTAAGACTGAAAGAACAACAACTTGAAGCTGAACAGAACCCTCCACAACTAAGACTGAAAGGACAACAACTTGACTTGGAAAAAAAAAAAGGCCTGGAAGTACACACTGTTCCCCAATAAAGTCCTGTTCCCCTTTCCCAATAAAATCTTTAAAAAAAAAATGATTTGAATGGTTGCTCAGTGTTCCATTATATAGTTGTGCCACAACTGATGTAATCATCCATTTATTGTTAGTATTGTTAGACATTTAGGTTTCTATCAAATTTCCATAATGATAATGCTACAATGAACTTGCTTGCATATAAATCTTTGACCATATTTTTGATATTTGCTTAGAAGAGATTCCTAGAAAATGGAAACTTACAACTCTTCCGCCTAGTATTTTAATAATTGGAATATTTGTTTTATCTCCCTTACTAAATGTATGCCTATCCTGTGCAAACTGGCCCCAAATTCTATCCACAGTGGGGACACTGCAAATGTTGGTTGAATTATAAGACAGTTCACCTCCCTGGATCTCAGTTTCCTTCAGCAGTTTCCTTCATTTGTAAAATAAAAACTTGGAATTATATTGCCTTTTAGACATGACATGCTATGTTTTTTGTACCTTCAGACGTTAAGTAATAACATATATCTAAGATATGATATTCACAAATTGTTGCAATCACAGCCCGTTTCTTGCATGGGTGACTCATTTCCCATGGGGCTCAGGATAGCTTACAGCCTGTACAAGGACTGCGCTCTGGCTGCTGGGAGGCACTATGGCCTCCCCAACTGAGAAGTCCAGGGGTTTGCATTTCCTCAGCCCTGGCTTCAGTTTCTTCTCTGGGTAACCCCAAGCAAAGGACCTTTGCCTCTCAGGGTTTCAGGTCTTTGTCTGTAAATACTGTTAATCAGCCTACTTTGCAGGGTTGAAGGGAAGGTTAATGGGATATTGTATATAGGCCTCCTTGTAACAGTGGGTTTTAATTGGCATAGCTATTATTGCAACACACTTTTCAATAAATCACTTAGGCATCATGTGTCCTGGAGGGTGACATGAAAGTTTGATATCACAGGGTTCTTCTTCTAGGAAAGCCTTCATTCTCTTTTTCAACATCAGCACAGTGAATGGTGAATTACCATATAAGCCTATTTTCTGCATGTGGATTTTCAATAGCAGAATACAGACGCCTACTGAGGCATTCCTTAGAAAATCTAAACAGACCAGGTATTGATTTTTGCCCCATCATAGACAGACACAGACACTCTACAAAGAAAGCTATTTCTTTGATTTTTTTGGGTAAGTTATTTCAAGATCTGCATTATACTCACTGAACTGTAGCCTGTTGCTCCTATCCTATGTAGTGGAATCATCATTGGGTTGGGAGATGTAGACCGAATAAAGCAGTATGACCTACTGGGTAAGAGTGGAGTTCTGGCCTCCAGCTACCTCTGTTCAAACCCCAGTTCTGTCACTGACCACTATGTGACCTTGTAAGTTGAGCTCTCCACATCTATTTGATCTGTTCTTTTGTAAAATGGGTGATAATAGCGTCTTCCCTAAAAGTATTATTCTAAGGATTAAATGAGATGCTCCATGGAACTTACTTAGAAAATGCAGGGTTTATGTTAAGCATCAGTAAATGTTTATTTCTATTTATAGTGAGGCAAGAGCCCTGAATCCTAGCCTTCTCTCTTCACTGAACAGTTTTGTAATCTTGGGCAAGACTCATGCCTTTGAATCAAAAAGAAAGGAAGCGGGTTACTGTATTGCCTAGGCCGGTCATTCCTGACTATCAAGGGAATTGGGTTGTACTACCCAGTGGGGGCCAGAAGGAGAATGTCTGGAATACAGGCGCTCCCCTACGGCATTTCAGTACAACCCCAGTCCTGTGGTTAAAGCCAGTGGGAAACTGCAACAATCCAACTCAGGCAGGAATTTGATATTTAGAAAATAAAATTGAGACAATGAAGGGTGGGGTGGGAGGGATTAACTACTTAAATTTTCTCTCAGATTTACAATTCTCAAATTCTAAATCCCCAAGCTACTTCTAGCTTGCTGTGTTTTGTACATTAAGGTATCTGGGCAAATAGCCAGTTTTATTTTCATATCACCATGGTAGATGTGAGTAGCTTAGTAATAAGACTGCGTGGCTGAGAATGAAATAGAATCCACGCCCACTTCGTACGAAAAATGTCAAATGACAGAGTTAAACATGATGTTTTGCCTACGATGTCATTCTGAATGGAGAATTACAAAGTTGGATTTCAGCAACTGGGCTTTTTCGCTGGCTGTAAATATAAGGTTATAGTATAAGAATGGCTTGTTTAAGCTTTTTTGTACACCTTAACCAGAAGGTGCAGCAATTCCTTTCTGTTATAATAGTGCTTAGTCCTGGTCTAAATAATTCTCCCTGCATGCAGCTCTGCTCAGATGGAGGATTTGAGCTGCTGATTTTCATGCTAGTCGCTGCCTGGCCGAGTGACCATCTTGGAACGTTTATATAGGAGTCCAACTGCATGAAAGTCGGCTTCGTAAAACCCACAAATGGCAGACACTGCTTTCTAAACTTGTACCTCACCAAATTATTAATCTGTCCTTACCAATTGCTACTATTGATACTAACAAAGGACACATTTAAGCTGTATATTAGTGGTTTCAAAGGATTGGTTCAACTTTTAAACGTGTTCAGGGGGAGGATAGAACACAATCCTTTTCTGTTTTAGAGAAGTGGATTGTTGTTCAATTAAAATTGATTTCTTAAGCAATTGTGAGATTGTCTTCTGGGTACCGGAAAAGATATATTTCTCTTAATCGGTAGAACAAATTGGTTTTGGAAATGCAATATTACTGTACTACCATTTTCCTTAAAAATTTTGTTACTATAAAAGTCATAATTAACTATCATAAAAATTTACAAAGTAGGAAAAAGACCTATAATCCATTACTTTAACATGCCTACTGTTACACCAGTTTTTAAATTATTTTTATGTGGGACATGTAGCATTCAGAGAGTAATTTTTTGTTCCTTTCTTTTTCACTGGCAAATCTTTTTCAAAAGTCTCTGAACACTCATTAGTTTTCATTATTTAAGAAAGGGGTATTGATTAATCTATGTTCCAATTAAATGCCATAGATTAAAAAAATATATTAATTCTAATACCTGGGTTGAAAAAGAGCAAATAGTTTAAACTGACAATGTACAGACTTCTCTCTCTCCCTTGAATTTGGGAGGCCACACTGTGGTTGATTTCATTAAGTGGGCCTTCAGTCTCGCACATTGTATAAATAGTAATCAAATCGAACCAAACCCTTTCAGTCCACTGGCATTTCAGAGGTGAGAAGGGCCGGCTGGTCTTTGCCACCTCTCTGGCCTGGCTGAGTCATCCACTGGGATCAGTAGTCACTGGAAGGCAGAACTTCCTTCCATTACAAAGCACCTGTGCCTAGGGTCTCACCTTGAAGAAACAAAAATGAATCAGATGGGTTGGTCAAGCTGTGTGAGAGCCTGGCCAGCGGTGCCTGATGGTCTTGTTATTCCCCGTCTCTCTCCATGAAACTGTGACTCCCAGAGCTCCACTCTCTGTCAGGAATTGTTAGGAAGATGTTTCTCTCATCCCCACCTCCCTCGCCCCCAAGCTCACCAAGGCCATCTCACTGCTCTGATATGGGATCAGGCACAGTGTGTCTCCTCTAAAAACAAAATATTAAAAATTTAAATTATGGAATATTTCAGATGATGCCAAAGTATAGAAAACAACATCATAGCCACTCCTTTTGAACATTTTTGCTTTAGATCTCTCTTTCTGAAAAGAAATTAAAGGTACCAGTTAACAGTTTAGGCTCCCCTATGTCATCTCTTCCCTCTTTCTCCTGAGTAACCACCATCATGGAGATAGTCTGCATCATTCCCATAGAATTTCCTTTTTTTTTTAACCAGATAAGTTGTGCCTATATAGATTATTGTTTTGTATGTGTTTGAAATGTTTAAAAGTAGTATTAAATAGCCTTTTCACTCAAATTTTTATTCTTGAGATTTACCTGTTTCTAGGTCTAGATAATCTGTTTAACTTAGGTATAATACATTTCATTGATGAATATACTAATTTATTTATCTATTCTCCTAATCCTGGCAGTTTGGCTGTTTCTTTTTTCACCACAAATACACACAATACTGCAGTGTCTATCCTTGAATAGTATGTGTCTCCTTACATGTATGTGGTTGGAGTTGCAGGGGTATTAGGTGGAGGGACATTTACCTTTACTGGATACCACTGAATTGCTCTCTAAAGTGGTTGCAGAAATGCATACTTCCATCAGCAACATGTAAGACTTCTTGTTTCTGCAGATTCTCACCAACACTTAGTGTTATCAGACTTTAAAAGTGTTGCTTATATGACTGGTTTGAAATGGCTTCAATGGGTTTAATTTGCATTTCTGATTATTCAGTTAGTTAAGTAGGTCTTTTCATTTGTTTTTTGACTATATGGGTTTCCCTTTCTGTGATTTGCTTGTTCCTAACCAATTCTTGTTTTCTACTGTTTTGTTTGTTTTTTTCTTATACATCTGTAGGAATTTAAAAATACATGTGATGTATACTAATACTTTGTTAGTTGTATGCATTGAATATACTTCTCTAGGTCTATGGCTTTTCTTTTTCTTTTTAGGCTCATTTTATTGTGGTGTCTAGGATACTTACAACTATTGCGTTTATTTTGCTGACAGAATCCTAAAATTAAAAAGGGATTTTTCTTTCTGAGGAAGCTTGGTTTTCAGAAACTAAAAGGGAAGATGCTAAAATTATATGGCAAATGTAGACCTCCAGTGCTGTCTTTCTCCACCTCTAATAACTAATGTAAACTGTGCTTCAAAAGGGAATTTATTTGGGAAAATGCTTTAAGTCACCCATTTCTTATGAAAACACTGAGGAGAGAAATTTTACAAAAAAAAAAAGAAAAAAAGGAGGTATGGGATTAAAGTTTCTTTAGTCAAGACAGCCTGTGTCCTTCAAAAAATTGTTTAAAATATCACTTACGTTCTAAAACCAAAATAAATCACTTAAGTGGGAGATGAGCCTCTTCCCCGAGACAAATCAAGGACTGCCTCTCTACAGAGCCCCTCATGATCTACACGTAATAGACCAAGGTTTTTGTTCATGGAAAACACGCAAGATCAGAAAGTGGCCCAGCATTTATTTACAGCTCTTCTCAATAGCAGAAGAAAATCCTGAGCGTAGTTGGACAGTGTTTTTAATTTCCAGTGAAAAGTTATATTCAATTAATCTGTTTATTTATTTTATTTTAGCCTATACATTGAAATTGCCTCAGTCACATATACTATATTTATGAAATTCTGAAACATTCTCAGAAGTTATATTTTCAAATATTGTTGCTTACACATTTTCTCTGAGCTCTCTTTCTGAAATTTGATAAATGCTTGTCTCAGTTCATTCTCCTGTCTCTTAATGGAGTATATAAGTCTCTTTTATATTTCTCTACTGCATCCTATGCAAGTGCCTTAAATCTAGCTTTCAATTCACCAATTCTCTCTGTAGCTATGTGTAATCTCCTGCTTAAACTTTACATTTCAATGACCATATTTTCCGTTTCTAAAACTTCAGTTGGTTCTTTTTCAAACCAGTTTATTTTTTCTCATGACATCTTGCTCTTTTTTTGTGGTCCCTCCCCACTTTCTTTTAGCTCTCTAATTATTTTAAATTCATTTATTTCATAATCTCCTTCAGATTAATCTCACATTTGAGATGCTAACCTCCAGTTCTTTGTGTTTACTCATTGTGAATCACGGGGAATGTTTCCTTATATGTTTTATAATTTTTGATTGTGAGCTAACTTCAGTGGAGTTTGTCTTCTCTTGGCTATCACATGTGGCCTGGGTCATGGAAGTATCTTTCCAGAGTTGTTTTACATTTTTCTTCTGCCAGATACTTCATGGATATCCATGGCTCAATTTTTACGTTAAATTCTTAGCCTTGGGATTTTTATACCATGTGACTATTGTAAATCTGGATTCCAAACCCTTGCATGGAAAAGTTTGAGATTTTGACTTTTCATGCAAGACTGTTTTTTGTCCTCTAATTAGAATACTGGGCAGGGACAAGCTTTCTTGATGGTCACTGATCCAATGGGTAGGATTTTTCTAGTTCCTCCTTTCACTGCAAGTGAGGTCCTTTGAGGGTCCTGGATCTATGAAGTGGTCTCAGTTCCAATTCCCCTCCTCCAGTACACGTAAATCTACCATCCCTCCTGCATGGGCCTTCAAATCCAAGTCCTTAAGCATTAGTACTCTTTCCCGAGTCTTATGACTCTTCTTTTTCTCACTCTTGCCTTCAAGAATATGTCCCTGCTTCTTTCTTCTGACTCTTTGATTTCTTCATTCTCTGAGCCTTAATTGGTTCTAATACTACTTCTGGTAATGCATTTTGTGACCTTAAGTCCCTTTACAGTCTAGACCCCACAGCTGTCAGCTCCTTGAGGACATGACACATGTTTTAGTCTTTCAGGGTTAATACAGAACTTAGCAAACTTCTTGCAACGAATATTTGTTAATTAATCCACAAACTTTCCAGGGTGGGCAATTGCTGTGCGTATATCTTCATACAAAATATATAAGCTTAAACTGACATTTTTGGGGCTACCACAAGCCTCAGATCCTATTGGGATACTGTGGAGAGAGCACGGGGGTAGGAGTCAGAAATCCAGGGTTTAGACTAACCTGAGCTAGAAAAATTGTGTATCTTTAGACAAAGCATTCTACCTTTCTGAACCTCAGTTTCTTTGTCTACAAAATGAGCATAGTATATCTGCTCTGCTTACCTTCCAGGGTTGTGCTGAGGATTAAATAAGAAATGTCATGTGGAAAAGTTGTATAAATTTTAAAAGGCCATCCATGGGGTGTTGTTGATAATGTGTTGTTATTTGTGAGTAAGGACATGGGAAACCACTGGAGCAGTAATAGGATTTCCTGATTCCTTCTGGGAAATATTGTTTATTCCATCATTGTCTGGTTGCTGGCCTTACTACAGGAAATATTGTTTTAGTTTGTCAAGCTCCCTTTAATGGTTTACATGCTGACCAAAGGAGCCCTATTGATATTCTAGATGACTTAGACGAAGACGCAATTTTGATTGTTTAACTCAAAGAAATCCATCAAATGTCATCCTCTCCTCTAGCAACGTCCTTCCGTTTCTTTTTTTCTTTTAAGTCAATACAATATTTACCATTACGATACCTTTCTAAACAGAACTGGGGCTCACTCACATCTTGCTTCCATTTCCCTTCTCTGTCCCTCACCAGTGTGTACCCAGGCCCTCCGTATCGATTCACACCAGTGGGCCTCTCCCAACACAAAAGATACACTCACATCAGTTTAACAAATACTGGTTCCTAAAGATTGTCTGTAAAGCAAACTTTTGCAAACAGAATATTGTATGTTCACGTTAAATAACACATGCTCCCCGCTTGGTTTTGATCTGCATTCGTTTAGCATTGGATTTAATATCCATTTCTCCATCATGCTCCATTCTCTGACAGACTGTAAACATCCACTCTCTAGGAATCCTGGTGATTTCTTTTATTAAGTAAAGAATCCTTGTCAATAAATATTTGCAGCCCGATCTACTGTTACCATGTCCTTGCAGTGGGTGTTCACTAAGAGGTATCTGTGGGGGTGTAATAGTTATCTTTTCTCTCTGTTTCACTGTTGAGTCAGTACCCCTTTAAACATGTGAGTGACAAAACACTGAGCACAAATCTCACAGGTGTCATAAGAGAATGCTGCGGGGTGGAATGCTGGCAGAATAAACAGCAGTGAATGTTACCTTAGCCAGCTCTGACCAGTGGGTAATCACGGGCATATAAATTACAGGTTCTCTCTGGAGAACAGAATTATTTTCTGAGTCATTTCCAGAGCCTCTGAAGTGGCCCTTCCTGTGGCTAGAGATCTATTGTGCTGAGGTAAGATTTTAGCTGTGGGCCCTCGTGGAGGAGGCATGAAGAGACTAGAAAACACACTCCTAGGAACTAGAGCTGGAAGAAATAATTGGATCTGACACTCTCATTTCATGAAAAAGGAAAGTGAAACCTAAAAGATGTGCCCAGTTAGAGGCCTAGACTGCTAGTTAGAGGCCTATAGTCCCAGGATCCAGGAGGCCTGCCTCCAGTTCACTGGCTTTGGTTTGATTTTATTCAGTTTAAATGTTAGCAGTTTATCCTTTTGCAGAAGTAACAGGCTATCGTCACTGAAGTCACACAGATCTGTGTTAGAGTCACTGCTCCACCTGTTCCAAGTTTATATTCTTCTGAACCTTGATTTATTCATTTAAAAAAAGGGCATAATAAGCCCACCTAGTAGGATTATTGTGCTAATTTGTTTAAACGTATATGAAGGGTCTGGTACATACTAGATTCAAATACAGATATTATTGTTATTTCTCTAGGAGATGGGGGTGGATCTCTGCTACCTCTAATTTTAATAGCAACTTGCACTTGCTATAGCACCTTTTTGGTGACCAAATCTTGCCTCATCTCTCCAGCTTTGGGCTTTATGTAGATTCAGCTTCCACATGGGCTTCTCTTGGGAATTGAGTGTTTATTTTTTAAGTATTTCTAGCCACCTAATAATCTTGTTCTTGTTGCAGTATCCTGAATTGTTAGGAGGAAATCTCTAGTCCCCTTAACCTCTGAGGACCAAAAGAAATAGATTCTCACTTTCTATACCAGCCTGATTCTCTCTCGTGTGAGACAACTGAAGTTGTCCTTGAAATATTAACCAGTGAGTTGAAAGCCCCGGGCTGGGGGTGGGGGTGAGGGTGAGGTAGGATAGTGAGGTGTAAGAGACCCTATCAGAGCTCAGCTTTAGCTGTGATGAGCAAGGCAAAGAACTGATGGTTCTCAAATGCAGTAGTAGTTCAAGGCACCAGAACATAAGTCACTAATTAGGGTCTGATCCTTTCCTTGGAATTGAGGTCTCCATGGCTCTGCTGAGCTGCTGGGTTTGAGCAGGCCAAGGTTAAATAGAGGCAGCTGCAGATGAGTCTGGGGCAGTATGTGTACATGTGCATGTGCATAGTGGTTATTGTTAACTAACCTATAGCAAGACTTGTGTAAATCACCTCCCTCTTTATTGTTTTTCCTAGGAAAAGGGGATGGCACTAAGTACCTTGCTTGGCCTGCAGGCCATGAGGGAGAGAGTTGCCTAGAACATTTGGGAGCCTGAAGGAAAAGCCTGACAGGAAAAGCAGTGATACAACAGTAAGTCAGAAGGCAGGCTGAATTCAGCTTCCTCTTCTTGCTGGTACAAGGGAGGAAATAGTGTGGAAAGAGCGGGCTGGCTAAGCTCTGGCTCCTGCTTGTCCTGTTGATAAATAGATGCCTCAGATTCTTATCTTATGGAAGCAGTCCCTTCCCTGCTGTCACCAGAAAATGGCAGGGGTGGGGGGGGGGGAAGGAAGTGGGGAAAAATACTGCATCAGAAAAATAATGGAAAATAACCAAGAAATGGAGGGTGGAAAAATGAAGGCCTTCGGGGCTTTGGCATTTTGCATAGTGGTCCATCCTGGAATTGAATTGAATGCGATCCATGAAATGCATCTTTAAATTAATAGTATGCTGCTGAAAAATTTCAAGCTGGAAACAACTATGACAATCATCCATGGTAGCCTTTCTGTCTTATGGATGAGGCATCTCAGGCCCAGAAAAGCAAAGGGACCCACGTGAGGTGAGGCACACACAGCTGGGGAGGGGCTGACCTGAATCCATCATTCTGCTCCACTTCCCCGTGGTGTGTCCTTGGAATTGTTCCAGGCATGCCAAGCGCATCTGGTTTCCCCCTCTCTGCGATCCTGCCTGTCCCCACCAACCCTTTCACCACAAGTAGAGAGCGGCTCCTGTCAACAGAGAGAAAGGAAGGCTCCTGAAGTCAGGTGTGAAGCCAAGAAGAGAGGGGCCCTCTGTCTCCCCAGTCCTCAGAGTTGTGTTCATTTCAAACAAGATTTGGGCGACATGGTTCAACGCCAGCCAAGAAATAGCAATAATGGTCCCTGATTCCACAGCTAATAAATGCTATTTTTCTTGCACATTTCCCACAGTTTAATCTAACTTGACTTTTCTAGTTCCACCCTCTCTCTCTGTCTGTCTCATCTGTTGCACTCACTGTTGCCAGAACTTTCCGTGTCACTCTTCTGGTCACAAGTCTATAGCACTGAACCCTTTGGGGCTCCCACTGCCTGTGGTTTAAAGCCTAATCTCCTTAGCTTGCTATTCAAGGTCCAGGAGAGATGAGTTCCACTTGTCCTATAGCAATTGAGCTTATAATGAAACACTTCTCTAGAAAACTCCAAGCAGCTGAGCCCCAAACAAATTCTGGTGAGGATCACCCTAGGGTTTGTTAAGAAAACCAAAAAGCCAACCCTGAGACTTCTGCGTTAACATCTGAAGCAAAGTTAAAATGGACTACCCTCAGTGATGGGATGTTGTCCAGCCCTCGGTTACATTTTAAACATTCCATTCATTTACAACTGATACTATTCTACTTTTTGTCTCGAAATTGGCCCTGCCTACTAGTTGAGCTGTGAAATTACACTGGCAAATTTATTTCATTTTTCTAATGACGCTGGTACCCCCTCGATTTTTTTGTTTTGTTTTGGTTTTGGTTTATGCTAAGAAAGGCTTGATGTCCCTTGTGGTAAGGAGAAAATCACCTTAAAAATCTAAATTTTCTGACAGCCTCTTCAATAAATGGTGCTGGGAGAATTGGATAGCCAAGTGCAAAAGAATGAAACTGGACTGCTATTTGTCACCATGTACCAAAGTTAATTCAAAATGGATCAAAGACTTAAGCATAAGACCTGACACAATAAACTGCATAGAAGAAAACATAGGTACTAAACTTATGGACCTTGGGTTCAAAGAGCATTTTATGAATTTGACTCCAAAGGCAATGGAAGTAAAAGCTAAAATAAACGAATGGGACTATATGAAACTTAAAAGCTTCTGCACAGCAAAAGAAACCATCGACAAAATAAAGAGACCACCAACTGAATGGGAGAAGATTTTTGCAAATAGTGCCTCCGATAAGGGGCTAATATCCAGAACATACAAGGAACTCATGCAACTCAACAACAACAAAAAAAACAACCCAATTGAAAAATGGGCAGAGGACTTGAAGAGACATTTCTCCAAAGAGGACATACAAATGGCAAATAGACATATGAAAAAATGCTCAACATCACTAATCATCAGAGAAATGCAAATCAAAACCACAATGAGATATCACCTCACCCCAGTCAGAATGGCTATCATCAACAAGACAAATAGTAACAAGTGTTGGACAGGCTGTGGAGAAAAAGGAACCTTCATACACTGTTGGTGGGAATGCAGACTGGTGCAGCCCTTATGGAAGGCAGTGTGGAGGTTCCTCAAAAAATTATGAATAGAATTGCCATATGACCCAGCAATCCCTCTCCTGGGTATCTACCCCAAAAATATGAAAACATTTATACATAAAGACACCTGTGCTCCAATGTTCATTGCAGCTTTGTTTACGGTGGCCAAGACATGGAAACAACCAAAATGTCCTTCGATAGATGAATGGATAAAGAAGTTGTGGTATATATACACAATGGAATACTATTTGGCGGTAAGAAAAGATGATATATGAACATTTGTGACAACATGGATGGATCTTGAGAGTGTAATGCTGAGCGAAATAAGTCAGACAGAAAAAGCAGAGAACCATGTGATTTCACTGATATGTGGTATATAAACCAAAAACAACAAAAGAACAAGACAAACAAATGAGAAACAGAAACTCATAGACACAGACAATAGTTTAGTGGTTATCAGAGGGTAAGGGGGGTGGGGGGTGGGAGATGAGGGTAAGGGGGATCAAATATATGGTGATTGAAGGAGAACTGACTCTGGGTGGTGAACACACAATGGGATTTATAGATGATGTAATACAGAATTGTACACCTGAAATCTATGTAATTTTACTAACAATTGTCACCCCAATAAATTTAAAAAATAAATTTAAAAAAAATCTAAATTTTCCTATATATAAATTAGGCCTCTAGGCTTGGTGAAGTTGGGCTCATTAGTTAATGGATTCGTGATGATGGTCCTTGCAAGTGAATTCTGAAAACTGGGGACATATTGGAGTGATTCAGAACTGAGAAAGAGCCAACTGTTTATTTATGTGTGAGATGTACCTCTTACCCTCAAGCCCAGGACACTGGTAAAGGCTTTGATTAGGGGGAAGGAAAAGCATTTCGCTTCTCCCTGCCCAGCAAAGGCTCCTGCATCTCCCACCCCAGTTCTCCATTTTAAGGGAAAGTACATTAGAAAGAATGAATTCTTTTCCCCTCCTTTTTTTTGTTGACTTATTTTTTGTTTGTTTGTTTTCACTCTCTCATTCAACATTTCCTTAACATGCTCTAGTCCATCAGCAAGATTAAACATTAGAAGTCTCTTAAACTGAACAAAATGGCCTTTCAAATTACTTCCTTCCTTTCAAATCCCCCCATTCTGTTTTGTTTAATAAATAGCTCTTCGACCTTTAGTTCTCTCATTACAGCCTATTAGTCTTCCTGCACTATGTTCTTACTTTGGGGCTAATCACGCAAGCTCAGCCTTTGCTGAAAGAAATGAGTTCCTGTAGGCAAATGAAAATGTGCTTTCACATTCTAGAATATTAATTTAAGTCTAGAGATGTAGTGTGCATCACTGACAGTTTAGGGCAAATTTTTCTCCCAGCAACCATTCACAGGAAACTCGAGGATCTAGGCCATTGCTTTTGTAAGTAGTAACTTGAAATACATTGGTCTGTTGGGCCTGTAATTTTGTTTATGTGACAATTACATAAGAAGAGTTCAAATCACTTCACTAATTAAGAAAACGAAACCAAGACAACCAGTCTTGAATGCCGTCCTCCACACACTCTAGCCAATTGGGACTTGATATTGTTTTTCTTTTAGCAACAATATTCTGAACAGTGGTTCCTATTTTTATTAACAGGTCTTAGTCTGTTTTTTTTCCCATTGTAGTTTTAGTTTTTAGCATGTTTGTTGAATGAATAACTAAATAAAAAAAAGAGCCACTCCTTTTCTCTTTATGTAGATGGAGTGACAGAGGCCTAGGAAAGCTCTGCCGTGCCCAGAGTCTCACACACTAAGGCTTTGGACCCCTGGGTCTAATCCTCTGATTAGGCCATGAAGGTAGAGCTGCAAAGTTATTCTTATTCAGGCGCTCATGTAAGATACATTAGGACTGGTCTGTCAGAGAGATTTTTAAAATTATGAATGGGCCATATAGGTGGGAAAGATTTTAGTGTCGAATGTCACGGCGTTTGAATCTTGGCCATAGCCCTCTCTGGCTATGAGAACTTGGGCAAGTCATTTAAATTCAATAATCCTCATATGTAGAATTGGGATAATAATACCTACTTCATAGGATCAAATGAGCAAATGGGAGGCGTTGTTACTATTATCGGAAGTATTATGATGTAGCTCTCTAATTATCCTTGACTTTAAGAAGAATACTCAATAATTTGTCATGTTGGAATCGCATGTGTAAAGAGATAACACCATAATGCTTAATTGACAGTTCTCCCCAGATTCTTTGTGATAGCACCATAGCATTCATTTATAACTGTCAGTTGAAACAGACTTGGGGCAGAAAGGAAGAACACAGGCTAGTCACTAAGATAGTACCGAAACAGAGAAGTCTTGTTTCTATTTTGACCGTTAAGTTCTATAGTGGCATATTTCAGTTGTCTGAATTAGGAATTTATTTCTGGCACGACAGTTTATCCTCATTCAGATATTTTCTTCCTCTGTGTTCTGATGCTGGAATAGAAAGTGTGTCAAAAGTCTGTATGACTAGGAAAGAATTTAAAATGAATCCCAAACCATCTGTATTGTTCGTGCCTGCTTGGAACCAGATACCCAGTCAGCTCAAGGGAAAAATAAAAATAGTCAAAATGGTTGTCTGGCCTCTTTCAGAAAAACAATATTGTCTGATTTTTAAAAATCCTTTTGAGAGTTAATTCTTTCCACGTTTTGTGGATGAGTCATAGTCATTCCATGAATGTATTCTGTATTGAGAGTGACTAATGGATACAGTTTCAAATGTCAGTGTCCACACATGGAGATTACTGACAAGGTTAAACCAGATCCGAGGGCTCTCAGACAAAGTCAGATCATGGTACCCTCTGAGGTGGCATAAGCAGAATCAGCATGAAGTACAAAAGATTTGCCCCTTACAGAAATAACTCAACCACTAGGGAGGTTTATTCGTGGTTGGTGGTTAAACTGGAGCATCTATTAGAACTCCCGAAAAAAGACTAGCTTGTAACTAGTATGAGACAGGCTATGAGTTAGGAAGTTATAACGTGTCTGAGAAAATGTCCTCACAGAATATTCTTATATTATAACAGGGACTGCATAGAGACCAGATAAGGTCTCTATCTTCCACCGGAAGAATTTGCTAAAGTTTCTCCAACACTAAGGAAAGGGGGAAAAAAGACTCTCTCTTTGAAGGGCACAACTATTCCTGTAGCCTGAAATGTGTTCTTGGGTGGAATTTGGAAGAATTCTCTAGTCTCTGTTGCAGCCTAGATGGCACATTTCATGGGACTGTCTAACTCCATTAATCCTGATAACGTGCTCACAGGTCATCTTTGATCACTCATTTGCTTTGCTCACTGTCCTGATACCAGGAAGGGGATAACCTGGGCGACACTCACAGCATCCCCCACTGCATGTGACTATATTAGCTTCTGGTTAACAAAGTATCCTCACAGGATTGGGGGCACATGGCTTGATTCTGCAGCGCTATAAGACTTTTGATAGAACTGGTAAAATAGAGGTTCTCTACCTCATAAGCCTGATCAGACTATGAGACAATTATGGCCCTATGAAGCCCTGCCTGAGAAGTCAGTTTTTGGATTGCCCTCTCTTTTCCTTCTTTTTTCAATATAATCTTTACTGAAACACCACCTGTTTTTGGCCGAAACATATTCCTCAGAAGGAACTTAAACAGAAAATGTGAATTCCATTGATTAAAAAAAATATATCTATCACGGTAAACTTGGTACACACTAAATTAAATGCACTATTATGATTAACTCAGGCGAAACACCTAGCCCCTGAAGGAGAAATGGTTTGGGAATTGTCTGTTGTCACTTTCTTGGGTATTACCAATCTTGCTTAAACTCATCCAGTTACCCAATTATCTGGTCCCTGGGATACTGACTCTAATAACCTGCCACTTACAGTGAACTTTGGATGAACTTTGCTCCATTATCAAATGATGGCAGCCATGAACTCTTTCTTCTGAGGCACACTGTTTTCTGTGTGATCTCCAGGTGAGTGATGGCATTGATCGTATATATCCTCTAGACTAGAAAATGTGTTACACTTATCTATAACCAGCTTTGTAATGTGACAGATGGACCAATACAGCATGGGGGTAACAAGTTGTGGGTATTCTAAACGAGGTCCTGGAATGAACCTCTGAGCAACTGCAATCAGTTGTTTCCATCCATTCTGATGGATTTATGCAATGAAAGGGGGGCAGAGATGGCAGAGAGTGGGAAAATGCTATGTTATCGATCCTTGGGAAGTAGCAGCTTGGTATGGTGGAAAAAGCACTGAACTGAGAATCAGAAAATCTAGTCATAGTGCTACTTTTTAGCTGAGCAAACTTTAGCAAGTGGTTTTCTCTCGCTGACTCTCAGTTTCTACTCCTGTAAAAGGAGTGGTTAGTTGAGATGATCTCTATTGGATGAGAGATGGGGGAAAGGTGGCCAGAAAATTGGAAGTGGAAAATAGCCAATCTCAGAAATATAAATGCGCAGATTAACTTGACTATAAGGTGAAATTTAAGACCATAAGTTTGGATAAATTTTTAGGAGGGTGTAGATGGGTGAAAAATTCAATTCTGTTTACAAAGGAGGGCTGGCATCCTGGAGTCTGAAACTCTATCTCTGATGTGCTCTGTGTGAAGGCAACTTCATCTTTCTGAAAACTCCCTCATCTAGAAAATAGAGAGGCAGTGATCATTTATACACAAGCAGGAACAGCATATTATTTATAGAACCACCAGGAATTAAGATGCCTTCTGTTCAGGTTGTGCCTCTGTAATCTCTGGCAGTTTGAAAAGAGGAGGCAGAGGAGGGTGTGTAAAGCAGGGGAAGAAGGTCATGTCCGTGTGCTGGGTATGCTGTTCGTGTTTTTTGGTGAGAATGCTCTCATGTAGCAGCGACCCAGGATCTGATAGGCCAACTGGTTGTAATGAAGGAACTGTATCTTAACAGTGAGCAATGGAAAACTTGGAGCTGCACAAATACTTCATCATCACATTGTGTGTTACATTGGATTATGCTCAAATGACGAATGAAATTCCTGAAGACAGCACAGAACAGGGCAAAATACTGTGACTAAGAGGCTGGTGTAGGCCCTAGTCCTTGTACTGCCATTACCTTGTTGGCTGACCTTGGGCAAGTCACTTAAGAGCTCTGGGTTTTAATTACTTCAACTGTAAAACAGGGAAAGGAGAAGACTGAGATGATTTCTGTGGTTGCTTCTTTCTAGCTGTGAGATTAGACTTCATGATTCTTTCATCTGCCTATGAATCAGCCTTGAATTCAATGATATTCCTAAAAATATTCATAAAAACCCTTTTCAAAAACTAAACTCTAGCCTGAATAAATACATCCACCCAGCTGCATTCAAGACTTTTCAGAATCCTTCCCATATGACCTCGCATCATTACCAGCCAGGTCTCTAATCACATCAGCTTGCACATATATCATTTCCATCCACACTTCCAGCATTTGCTTTTGCTGTTCCCATTTCTACAATAGCCACACGAGAAAATATTACATATAATTCAAAGGACAGTTCCATTGTAATTTCTCTATGAAGATAAATTGTTCCCTGGTTTCTCCTTGGAGGCTCCCTCACACCATGTTTCAGCATATGTCATATTGCATGCATAATTATGGAGTTTACATCTGACTGTCAGATTGTTGGTGATTTGAGGGCAGGGATTGTGTCCAGTGCTGTCTAGTCCCATGCTTGTCAGAAGGTAAGAGTCACAAAGAGACCCAATGTTTCTTCAATGAACTGCAATGGTGGTGGTTTTCAGAATCAAGATTCACTGATTTTGGGTTCTCAATGCCAACCGTTAGTCTAGGCCTTGCATTGTGGGCATGTTACCCTATTGGGACTCCTTGACCCTGCTGAAGTTGAAGGGGGCTTCTTGTAGAGCTTCTGAGGGCCAGTTGAAAACGAGTGATCTCTGACCCCGTATTTTACTTCTCTATAAAATTATTGGAAGTTCAGTAATGATTCTGAGCTGCTATAAGCCGCACATGAGTATGGCTAAATTTCACATGGGGAAGAAGACCAAAAGTAAATTCTCTCTGTGTGTATCCATTGGGAAATCAGGGTCTATGAACCCCACATTACTCCGACTGATATTTCTCAGTGGAGGAGTGCTATTGCTATTTTGGGTGGGTTACTGATTTATTGTGCAGGAGTGTCCGGCTTAGTGCAGGATATTTAGCATTCCTAAGCCTAGTCCACCAAAAGCCAGTAGAAATACCCACCTCCTAGTGTTTGTGACAATAAAAAGTACCCCTCAGTGAGATGGCACTGCCTCAGATTGGGAACCATTGATTTTAGAAGAAACCATAAGGCCTCCCATATTGTAAATACCATTTTCCAGACATGCAAGTTTAAGTCCAAGATCTTCTAACCCTAAAGACATTGATTTACTGTCAACCCTTGTTCAGGACTAGGTATCAACAAATTAAAAGTTATTTTTGACTGACAGGGACTGGAAGGATGGAACGCTTATTTCTTCATTTGTACAGAATGTATGGTTTACAAGGAATTTTAACAAATGCTATCTCATTTGCCCTTCTTATGATATGAGGGACAGTTTCCATTTCCCCTATTTTAAAGGTAAGGAAGCTGAGTCTTGAAGAAGTTGTATGGTGCTGGCTCAAGTCTCGTAACCCTGTCAATGCTGACACTGGAAATCAGGTCTCAGCTGACTCCTAGGTCATCCCACACCCCACAAAATAGCTAGAAAAACAGAGGCAAAAGTAGAGTTATGCATTCCATAATGGCCTTTGGTGTTGGTGGGATATGTAGCTAGTTGACCAAGCTGGAAACTAAAGGTAAAGAATATATACGTGTACATATACGCACAAACATATATATGTATACTTGGCTGCTATCTTAGCCTTCCCAACTTATTAGACATATCATATTAAGTGCTAGATGCCCATCAACAGCTTAGCACAAATTAAAATCCACAGTGAAATAGATGAGTACTGTGGTGTACTGTATTTATGACTAATTTGGTAAGGTAGGTTTAATGACAAGAAAACAAATTTCACACATGATTTTGAAAGTTTTAGTCTGACTCTTGACCCAAGCCCACCACCGGGAAATGATACTCTTGAAGCTCTTCCTCTCAGCCTTAAAAGCTGTCTAGATCATCACTTTGAGTAAAAAAGCTAGAGCAGAAGCCAGAAGACTCCACTGAACAGTAAAGATGTAGAGGAATGACTTTCGTTGCCTTAGAAGGTGCTGGATCCTGCACCAGCCTCCATCCATTTCTGGCAACGCAGGCCATTCACACATTTTGGGAAACACAGCACAGTGGTCCTCATAGCACTCAGTAGCCTGCAAAGCACCAACATTCAATACTGAACCATCGAAACAATTGATCAATGGCATCATTTACAAAAAGATAAGAGCCATCTTGTAGGAAGACAATGCAGATACCTATACAGCTTCACCAGAACCACAGACCCAAGGTTCTAGCCACCCTCTTCATTGCTTTTTTTAGGCAGAAAATATAGATGAAATGGAAATTTCCCAGAAAAGAGGCCTGTGGGCTAATTGGCCCATAAATGACACACAGCAGTTATCTGAGAGACTCATGGTTTTCAAAGAGGCAGTGTAGCATGATGGTTAAGAGCACAAACTATTTGCTGTATGAATTTGGGAAGGTTATTTTACTACTTTGGGATCCAGGTTTTTCACCTGTAAAATGAGGACAATAATGTTACCAACATTATAGGGTCATAGTAAATGTAAATAAGAATTTGCTATCACCTTCGTCATTACTATTATTGTTACTGGGTGAAATGTTGGCACGAAATGTCAGAGCTTCCAACAAGTAATGATGGAAAACTAAGACTCTTGATTGATTTTTGATTATTTGGGCTGAATGAAGTTGAGTATGGATTATTCACGCCCTTGTCACCATTTCATAGAATGCTATTGTTTACGGGACTTGAAACACTACTTAATCCAAATTTCTTGTTTTAGAGATGAGGATGATGAAGATACGAGCGAGGAGTTTAATCCTTGCCCAAATTCTTACAGCAAGGGTTCTGGGGTTTTGAATCTTTTTCTTCTGACTCATAGTTCCAGCCATGAAATTTTTACCTACTGACTGTCCTTAACCAGTAGTTCTTTCACCTGGGAGTGCAAAGGGAAATAATCTGAAATCCAAAAACCTCCATTTTCCCACTCTGAGCAGCTCTGGTAAAAAGTTGGTAGCAGAGGTTAAACTCATTGACTAAGTAAGTTTTTATGACTAATAAAAAGATGCATGATGTTAAAAGATGCAAAGAGCAGTGGATTGAGAGAGAAGAGGCTCAAGTGTCACTTCTGCCTCTGTTATTAACTTGGGTGGCTATTCACAGCCTCAATTTCTCTGTTTGTAAAATGAGAGAGTAGGGTTATGTAGTTGTTACAAGATATTGGCACAATAATATATTATACTATAAATATAATCTCTAATGAATAGTTATGTCTTTACAATTATGAAGACCATTTTGTCATTAGAATGTTCAAACACCTGGATGCATTTTTTTTTAAAAATTTGCTGATTATTTAAAAATCAAACAGAGAAAAACAATTTTAAAAAATGAACAGGGCCTTGGACACCAGCTTGCTATTTGTAGGAAAGTTTATTGGGTTGGACTATTTTGCCTTTGGCAAAAGAAAATCAGTTAATTCCAGGCATTTGCTTACTTACTGACTTGCTAGGATAGAATGATCTATTTTTTCTTTCATTTTTGTCAGTAATCACCAGTTAAAACTCTTAAAACAATTATCCCTAGAAAAGGATAATATTCTGTGACCTGTGAGACTGTGATGTCACCAGGTCTCCTCTAACTACTATATGTGTTTTCCTCTAAGTTAAGCTCCTTCTGAATTTAGGAACAATAGCAATTGCCTGCAACAGTTATGAAGGCCAATCAAATACTTTCTCAAGGAAGTAACAAGTACGTCTTTAAAGTAAAAATGGAAAATAACACACAACTCCATTTAAGCACTGTATTTATGAAATGCAAGACCCTTGGGCTGATGTGTCCCCTTGTTCCCTGGATGAGGGAAGCAAGATACAATTCTCAGGGGCAGTCTGCCTTGGCCATCACTGCCTATGCCCCCAGCGGGGCTTAGAGTGGTTGCCAGGGTAAGATTTGATGTTCTGTGTTTGTCTCCTGTTTTATTTGATAAAGGAAAATGTCACAGGGAATCCTCATTTCTCTGGCTAGATGAGCACATGGCATGAACTGACCTGGAACGATGGCCTGAGCTCAAATATTTATTGAGCACCCATGTGCCAGGCGATAGAAGTTCCACTCACCCAAAGACCATGACATTTCTGTGCCAATATAGGACAGTCCTCAATTATTTTGTTGATTAAGTGAAAGATTGCAAGCACCAGTTTCAAAGCTACATTGTCAGTTCTCATTATTTCCTGTGATGTAAAACCAGTGAAATCCCTCAAGCTAAGGACAGTGAAAATTAAACTCTTTGCAGCTCTGAGGTAATATATTTTTCCCCTTCTAAATCCAGGCCCTTCCATGAGATAAACAAGTCTCATGAAATAAATAAACCATGATTTCCATCAAAAGGTGTTTATTATTAAAGCCAGCATGACCTACTAGAGGCCAGAATTGACAATCTCACTAATTTCCCCTTTAGTAATATAATTCCATATGCAACAGAGGCCTAAAAATGGCATGCTTAACCAGCATCAGGGGCTGAGGGTACATCTCAGCTATTTCTCCGGCAGAACATCCTATAAGTCAATATCCATGCCTTTGTTAAGACTTAATAAAGGCTTAACAAAGGCAAACTAGGTCCTTAAGAAAGGAAATAACCTGCCAGAGCTCCTGGAACTAGAGATAGCATCTAGAGCCCTTAGCCGTACTCAGCTTGATTTCTTAAGTGCTTTGCCAATAAATAAATAAATAAATAAATAAATAAATAAATAAATAAATAACTTGATTGAGATTTCAGGATGAATAACAACCATAATAAATACAACTAAGAATGATCTTACGGAATAGCTTCTTTTGCAGGCTTATTTTCTATAGTGCCTGAACATTGTATTAACCATTGTGTTGTAAGAGAAAAATATTTAAGAATCAAAATGGTAAACCATTAAAAAAAGGTATGGCTGCATTTGTGCCATCTCCCGACCCAGTCAGGGAACTGTAAGAGCACTCCTACTTGAGGCATAAACACTGTAGATCAAGGTGCCGGGTAAGCAGTAGATGTTATCTAGGTGCTTACGGTTCTACTCACAATCCCAACAGATTTTACCTTAGAGAATGGATGGTATAAAAACCTCTTACTTAAGGTCAGAAACCTTACTGTAACTGCAAGAATTCATTTTTTTAATCAGTTTCTTTTATTTGGGTTAATCAATGCATGAAATAGAATTATTTTTATTCTTATTGATTCATGAGATGTGTAGAAGCTCGTTTCAATTAGTAGTTAGTAAAAATATTCCTTTTAAATGATCTCCCTTCCCCACTCATACTGAGGAATACCCATAATACTTCTTAAATCATCTCTGAACTCCTATTATCATGACAAGATGATTATTGACAATTGATTTAAAACTATTAGTTAAAAAAGTTAAAGCTGTTTCAGAACCACTCAGACTTCCTAGTTTTTGTTTTTGTTTTATCTTGAAGCAAATATCCAGGGACAAATAAACTAAATCACAAATAATATTTCAATTCATTGTACCTAACCAACCAGAAATTTCCACAACTAAAACATTCTTTTCTTTAGCATTCTACATTTCAGTGAAAAATGACAACAAAAGCAAATTACATTTATAACAGGGATTAGAAACATTCAGAAATGCATTCAGTTTAAACTACCCTATTTGTTTATTAGTATCCTATCCTATCCTATCCATCTTATCCTATCCAACCCTATCCTAATGAAATTATCAGGCATTACAGATTCAATCATGCTCCTTACAAAGTACTTTCATATACCTACACTTTGAGTCTCACAGTCGCCCTTTGAGATAGGTATGGAAATTCTCATCAACATTTTACAAATGAACAAATAGAGCTATAGAGGGCCTTATAATGTCACCAAGTAGTAAGTGGCACCCAAACTAACTCCAAGTACTGTAGTCTTTCCATATTTATCATACTATACTTACTAAGATAAGATGCACATACATATCCACATATACATGTTATTATATGTAGATGTGATATATATATATATATATATATATATACTCACGGGTATATAAGAATTTTCAAGTTATTTCTAAGTTGGAATTCAAGACCCACCATGGAATATTTTATTCTATGGTAAAATGGAATCCATATGAAGCAAACCCCAGAGTTCACCAGCTCCTTCAATGAGTCATGTGCTCTCTTTGCTAGCCTTATTGTCTTGCTCATCTTTGGGCTTCTGCGGATGTTCTAGGCACAAGTGGCTTTTTCTCCTTTCTTGGCAGAAGTTTCAAAGCACAGTCCCAAGTCCTTTTCCTCAATTTCAAGTTCTCAGTTGCTGTGAAAATTTTTTTTAGCACTTTCTAAAGCAACATTGTTCAATAGAACTTTCTGTAATGCTGGAAATGTTCTATATTTGCACTGTCCAATAAGGTAGCCAGTAGCCATATATGGTTGTTGAGCACTTAAAATATGGCTGGTGTGATTCTGGAACTGAATTTTTAGCTACATGTGGCTAGTGACTACAGTATTGAATAGAGTAATTCTATGTAGTTTAAGATTCTGGTTCATAGGACCCAGAGAACCCTAGCAAGAGCGTCCTTGCAGAATGACTCAGTGAGGGTACAACAGAAGTTACGTATTTAATTATGCGTTATATCTTAATTAGTTCTAGAGGGGGTTTGAATCATAATGTTGGTAAGCAGTAAAAAGGCATATAGTGATCTTTAAGTAAGGATAACAAATAGGGGAACTATATAGTGGTAAATATTAAGAGAAAGAGCAGAACAGTGCTATTTGAATTGAATTGAATTTGGGCTGAAACAGAGCAAAAAGAAATGAATAGGACATCAGGTTCTTCTGTATGTTAGAGTGGACTAGAACTCTAGGACCATCTCCAATGAAATTATCTATTTGATAGAACTGTGAAGACTCAATAACATGATTTAGCACAGTGCCTAGCCATGTGGTAAGCATTTGATAGATATTAGCACTTATAATGACCATTTGTTTCTGCCTACAAATTTTTAAGGCTTCTTCCAAGCCCCTAAGAGAACATAGGAAAGTGCTTAGGGTAATTAATTTTGGAAAATTGTTTTGTTGGGAATAGATCACAGAGAGGAGATAGGGACAACATAAAGGCAAGCAGAGAAATGTCACACTGCCATCCCCATTTACAAATGGCTGCCATAGGGAGAACTGTTATTGAGAAAAATGGGTCAGATGTCTCAGGTATGTTGGGTCAGACACCACTGGAACAGTGAGACCCAGAATGGAAAGAATAGGAAGAAAAAGTAGCTAAGAGGACTGCTTGTATTTTAGGTGTTTTTATTTGTGGTATGTTACTGAATATAGTTCAGTAATGGTGATGTTCTTATCAAAGATAACCAAAGAAGGCAGCATGGAAGAGTATTGGCGGCACCAGGGGTGTAGTGGAAAGTGCATTGGCCCTGGAATCAACTCAGTTAGGTTCCAATCCTAACATTTCAGTCACATGACTTAGATTAATGTCCATCTTTTGGTCCCCAAATACTCCTTCTTGTGAAACAACAGTGCTGAATGACTTTAAGGTTATTCCTGCCCTAAAATTCAAGAGTACAGCTTTGAATATGAAAACACCTGTGGGCTCTAGACCTTCAGATTCCTTGAAGCTCTTCTGCTTTTTCAGGAAAGTCTGCTGTGTTAGTCCTCTAACTTGTTCTCGGAATTCTGAAGTTCAAGTTGTGTGAACAACGGTATCTCAAGCAGCATGCACAGAAGCAGTTGGACTGGTGGGAGTGAGTGACAATGGGTGGGTGGAAAGAGGAAAGGGTTGGAAGAGAGAGTAGTGTGTGTGAAAAAGAAAGCAGTGCTTCCTCCTTTGATGTTCTCCTGCTATATTCCCCAATGACAGCAATATGTAATAACAGGTATATGTGTATGTGCATATATATATGTGCATCTTATCTTAGTAATTATATATGACATATAATGATAAATAGCTTGGACTTTGGAGTTAAGCAGACCTGAATTTGAGTCCAACCTCTGAATTTGAGATACCTAACTTCAGTTTTCTGTGATACTTATGGTTAGCAGGCATTGTGAAGTTTAAATGAGATATTACCTACAAGATAGTAAGTGTTCAGTAAACATTCTCTTAACTTGGTCTCCCCAAATTGGCTTAATTCTTTTCCCATCTGACCCATAAAATAAAAGGCTAGTCAAAGAAACAAACATGCAGGGCTGCTTAGAGATCTTTATCTAGAGGATGTAAACAAGGTGCGGGGTGGGGGGAAGGGGAGCGAAAGTGGCTGAAGAGAGAAAAAGCCATAGCCAGGAATAGGAAGCCCAGTCCCTCCGTTAATGAAGCCTCTTCCGTGATGTAGCCTCACAATTCTTTGGTTTCCGAAAGCCACAGAAGTGTTTTTTTAGAATAGCACCCCTAACTGCTTTCCCAACACTTTACCAAGTGTTGATTCACCGGAAGATTCACCGCGCAGGCAGAGGAAACAGAACGAGGCACAACACGTTTCCTGGTCCCCACCCGAAGTTTGCTAAGCTGGATACGCGCCCTGCTCCTCTACCCAGGAGTACGGGGAAGCTCCTTCCAAGTAGAGTCCGGGGGAAGGAAGAGCACCTTTACCAGTCTCTCTACGTCGATGCTTCCGCCTGACCCCCTTTACTGGGTTCTAACGCAGTTTCTGCTTGTGGGAAATGCTGGCAAGCGGTGAGCCGCCAGTGTCCTGGCAGGTTAGCTTCCCACCTCGGAGAACTTTCAGCACCGCGGACAGCACCATCGCCGCAGTTTGCTCGGCAGCCCAGACTCCTGCTTGGGGTTATCCTGCCCTAATGTTCTCCCGGACCCCTTATCCCAGGGCGGGGTGGGGGCCGTGAAGGGGGGAGACGGGTTATCATTTTGTGGTCCTTGGTCAACTCCCTCCAGTGACTGGCCCCGCAGTTCCGCGAGAATCCCTTCCCCAGAGCCGGTTCCTTTGCATCTCTCAGTTCAAGACCTCACTGAACCTAGCTTAGAACAGGTAGTGGGGTCAGGTGTGCCAGGAGCAGACGAGAGCCCTGCTGCTCCAGCCTTCCACCTCCCCCTTCCTTTCGCTTCTAGTCGTTTGGCGACTTCTGTCTTACTCTTTAATCACAATATAAAATACACAATGGGGGGGGGTCAGAAGGGAGAAGGAGATTTGGGGCTGCGTCTTGCGAGGCCACACTGCCCTACTCTGGCCCTCTGGACTCGTAGGAAACTGCTATGCTTTAGAATGGGAGAGGAGAGGAGGTTCTGACCGGGTAAATAAGTAAGGGCCAGAATGCTTTCCCGGGGCTGCCCTTTCTGGCCAGGGACCTTTCCTGGACACGTCCCCCATCACGTCCTCCTCTCTGCCGCCGGCGTGTCTCCTCTCTCTGGGGACAGATGTCCCTCAGAGCGCACTGGCCTGGTTAGGGCACTGGGCTCAGCTGGAGTCCCTTTGAAGAGTTTGCTCTCAGGTAAAAGGATAGACGTTGTCCCCTCCCTCCCCTCGGGCTGCGGCAGGAAAAGCCTTCTCCTAGGCCGAGAACCGAGAGCCGGGTGTGTGCCAAGGCTAGGAGGAAAGGAGGGGCCCGGCGTCTGTGGACACCCGGGCGGCCCGGACACTACTCGTGGCTCCCTCCTCCGCCTCTCTCCCGGGCGGCGCCGAGGCTGCATTTGCTCCAGTCCCGCCTGGCAGCTCCCATGAGTCGGAGCCCGGCGTCCCCAGACCCTGGACGCTGTCCTGGCCTCATTCCGGGCCAGAGCCTGAGAGACCCCTACGCATCTCCTTCCTTCCTTCAGGGGCCCCTTTCTGGAGGGCGCTCTCTGCCCCCGCGCCATGTTCCTGCTTCCTCCCTCCGGGTGGCTCCGGTTCCTGGTTCATTCAACCAGAGACGATCGTCCCATTTGCGGCGGTCCAGGTGAAACACAGGGGGCGCAGAGAAGGACAGACTGCAGTGAAGAGGGAATTACACTCACCTGAGGGCTGAAGGTGATGAACTGGCTCCCGGGGCTGGTGGCTGGCGGTCCGGACGTAAAGCGCCGGGCTCTGTCTCTTCCACTGTGATGCGCGGTGCTAGTGGCAAAGGAAGATAGAAGGCAGCCGCTGTTGCTGAACAGCTCCTCAATTATTCAGATCGCCCCCCCCCAAACACACACTCCGCACCCCTCCCTGCGGCCTGTCAGTCCTCCCTCCAGCTCGCTAGTCTCCGCCTTCCAGGAGTCACGTGGGCGGCCCAATCCCTCACATTACAGAGCCGAAGCTTCTCACCAGAAGACCCCGCACGCAGGCACTCACTCGCTCACTCACTCGCCCACTCACTCATTCGCTGTCTGCCACTCTCAACATCTCCTTGGCCTACTGAGCCTCCGGGTGCCATTTCCAGTATGTCAGGCTGTCCGGAGGCTGAGGGGGCCAGAGATGGACAGTTCTCTGTCCTGGGAAAGCAGGAACAGGCAGGACTTTGCAGTGTCGAAGTGTTGAGGAAGCATCTGCCAGCAGCTCTGAATGAGCTGTCTATTCAGACCGGCTTCCTGCCCTCTGAACGCTTACCGCTCTCCTGGAAGAGCCCTTGCTGCTCTCAAATTTCTTCCACCGTCTTGGCATTATTGAAAAGAAAGGATGGGAGAGACTGATTTCCTCTCTCCTTCTAAAAAAGACATGATCCTATTCCTTCAAAGCTCAAGTAGCCCGTTTTTCTTTGTGTTTTCAACGTCTTATAAGTGGAAAGACCGTGGATTTGAGAAGTGAAGACCCACAGCAGGAATTCCAGTCTGTGTGAGCTTGTGTTATTTCACTTCTCCTAGCCGTTCTTTCATCTGGAAAATGACAGGACTGCTATGATAATTAGAAATGATAATGTTCTTGACATTGCCTAGCCCAGTGCTGTACACATACTGAGAACTCAGTAAATGAGAGTTCTTCCCCTGACGGTTAAAATAAATTTCAGAAAATAAGAAGGTTATGATTTGTGCCTGTGGAATGGAGGTATCTTTTGTAAACTTGGAAGGAGGAATGTGTGAAGTCAGGCTAGACAGATAACTAGTCTCAGTGGAGACAAGGCTTATATTTTTCATTGCTTCTGTTAAGATGAGCATCCCAGAGCTATGTTATATCTTTAAAGGATGAGGACTAGATGGTACCAACCTAGGCATGTTTGGTCTCATCAGAGAATGAATTATTTAATGTGCATTGAGTAGACTGATTTAGATGGAAAGTACCTACATGACTTCTTGCATCTTCTGTCCAAGGCCTTACAAAAATGGGAGCTAATAAATGTAACTCCCTGTCCTTGGAAACAAATTCACTGGGCTTGTGTTTGAGGAGAATACTGGCTGAGTGACACCCTCTCCTGGGATGATGCAGTTCAAATCTACCTGTAGGCTGTGGGTTCTAGCTCAGAGGCACTGTCTCTCCCCAGAAAAATGATTGATTAGTGCCAGGCAGTTTTGGTAAGACCACCGTGTTTCCCCAAGAATAAGACCAGGTCTTACATAAATTTTTGCTCCAAAAGATGCATTAGGGCTTATGTTCAGGGGATGGCATCCTGAAAAATCCTGCTCAGGCTTATTTTCCGGTTAGGTCTTATTTTCAAAGAAACGTGGTACTTAGCTCAAGCTCCTTACTGCCCTGGACTAGCTTCCAGGTCTAAAGTCTTGGCACATCCCAAGAATTTAAGCCTATGATAGTCCTGCAAGGCATTTCAGGCCAAGAAGCTGTGAAACATCGCAGGAAAAGCATAGAGTTAAAGAATCAGAAATTTGGAGTCTTGGTGCGGGCTCTGCCAGTTACTTACTATACGACGTTTGGTAAATCACTCAAACTTTCAGTCTCATTTTTAAAATGGGAAAAGAATGTCTATCGGCCTTCTCCATGAAATAGTGGTAATGTTCAAATGAAATAATGTATCAGAAACCATGCTGTGAAAGGCAAAGAGTAAACAAATGTAAGCTGTTAATTATGGACTAAAGAAAACCCTACATTTATTCTAGTCCAGATGCATTATGAGCATGAAAGAATGAGAAGATGAGATTTGTCACGGAATGGGCAGCTACTAAAGTGTCAGTGTAGTTCTGTCAGTCTGTGTGTGTGCATGTAATTCAAGGGGTATAGTGTTTTGAGTGCTGTATGTTTTCATTTGCACTCTCTTCTGTGATGGGTTTCTGGATTAAATCTCATTTTCCCCCCTGGCTTTTCAGTTAGAACAGCACCAGCCACAATCACAGTGGTTATGAATTTTAATATCTGAGATAAGTTTGTCCCTGTATTTCAGGATAGCAGGGTTTAGACTCTTCTGCCTCTGCTAGGTAAAATTGATTTGGTTTGGGTATTCAAAATGGGTTTGATTTCAAAGAAAAGTATTTAGCACACAGGAGCAACTCCTGGCTACTCCTCATTACCTTGAATGGTGAAATGAGCCTCCAACCCACTGCAGATAAACCCAGTGAAATTCATACACAAACCAGAAACTCCTGAGGAGCTTCCCCCACCCTAAAGCAGAGTCCAGTCCAGTTTTCTGGTTTACTACCTTTTAATATTCTTTAGAAAGTGTTAATTGAGATGTCTTTATATTTCGGGAAACCAAAAAACCAGAAGGCACCAAATGCTTCTATACGTATCATGAAAAAAAAAAAATTGTCCAGACTAGGTAAAATGCTACCTCTTACTCCTAACCGTCTCTGCATTGTCATGAGAAAACATGAGAAATGGAAGAATAAGCATGAAATAATTTAATTTTGCCTAAAATATGGTGCCTTTATAAAGCAGTTACTTGGATGAGAATAAATTTCAGAAAATTTTGGACAGTTTCACCGAAATTGCTCTGGGACTCTAAATAATTTTTTTCAAATTAGTTTTGAAAGCTCAAGTCAACTTTACCCAGCAAAAGGCAGAAAGGGGAGCTTGGGGAACAGGTCTTGCATAGATTACAATGGAAAGTTACACCTTAACAATAATTTCTTGATGAGGTTTCCCTTGGGTCCTACTCCTTTATTATAAGCTCTGATCTTTTGCCTGTTGACTGTTACCGGTGTAAGCCACTGCAGACACTTTCCAGCTGTTGGTAGAGGATTATTGAACCAATGAAGAAAAACGGAGTAGATAAAAATGTAGTTGAGCATTTAGAACCACATACAGGAGGAACAATTGATGCATATCTCGGTTTCAGGGTTAAGCAACAATATGACAGAGTGACTGCGAGTTAGATCTGTAAAATACACATCCCAGTTTTCTTGTTCCAACAATTGGAATATGGGAGTTTTGATTCATTTATTCACCGCTTGACACTTTGCCATACAGCCATGAACAATACAGAAATGGTTCCTGCTCTCCTGGAGCTTACAGAATAGTAAAGTGATTCAGGCCCTAAACAAGAAACAAAGAACAAGTAAACAAAGTAAACAAAGAGACAAACCGTGAGAAAACAAAATAGAGCAATATAATAAGGGGTGCCAGTTTAGTTGAGTGGTAGAGAACTGACAAAAGCACATGCAGGGGCCCAGGTACAAATATTATAAATCTCCAAGGAAGGGGCAATGCCTTCTTACTTAAGGCCTTTTGCCAAAAGCCTGTGCCTTTAGCAGTGTAATCACTAAAATCCTTTATGATTGACCTGCTTGGATAGATTATGGTTAGGCCAGATGCCTTAAAAATAATTACCTGTTTTTGTCTTATGATTCATGATGATGAGCACTCGATGATTTCTTCTAGAAGGATCCCAAGCTCATCAATACCCCTGACTTTTGCCTCTGAGCAGATTCAGAAGCTGAGAAACAGCCTGGCCAGAGGCTGGTCTAGAGCCCTCCAAAGGGAGAGGTGTTTCTGGGCAGCAGAAGAGAAGAGACGACACAGAACCAGATCTCAGCGTATTATAGGCTCACAATAAAGATGTATTGAATAAAAAACCTGCTGCTGGGATTCTACCAATTGGACTGGGAATTTATAAGCTAATGACCTGTGAGCGATTATTCTCTAGGTATTTATTAAATTCCAAGAGGAAGAAATGGGATGCTGACCTGAGCATGTTCATTTCATTCTGCCCCAATTTGCAATGAGATACAGCACTCTCCCCACCCCCACCCCCTGCAGAGAGAATAAAATCGCTTAATGAGGAAGGTGTGGAGAGAACTCAGGAGTGTCAGACCAATGAAATGCCCTGACATGGAAGGAAACATTAAAGCAAACGCTTCTTTGCATTTACTATGTGTTTCCTTTAAATCCATTCACTTTTTTATTTAAAGTAACTTGTTTTAAAGAAGTTTGTAACACTACTTTAAATAGAAAACTGGTATCTGTTATAAATACAAGATAATCATTTAAATAAACACATGAAAATAAGACAGTCCTATTATAATCAAGCTAAATACTATTGCCTGTGCAGGAGCATGAGGCTTGCTTTCTCCTCATAAAAAAGAAAATTAGCAACTTTTAGAGGGGTATTAAAGACATTGGCACCAAACAGAGACTTTCTCCATGAAGTAATCAGGAAGATTAAATGACAAGTGAAAAAGGAATAACTTCCTCACTCTGTGATTATAGGCCATTTATTCCTGAGTCCTACTATGATCTAAATCAATATGTCTCCTAACTTTAATGTGCATGGAAATCATCTGGGAACCTTGTTAAAAATGTAGAATTGGATTCAGAAGGTCTGGGTGGAACCCCGAAACTTGCGCTTCTAACATAATCTCAGTGATACTGGTGCACCTGGTTCTTGGACCACTCTTTGAGTAGCAAGGATCTAAAGTGATGCTATGGTCCCACGTTTTGGTTAACTCTTATTTTAGAGATGAGAAAAGTGAGGATTTGGAGTTTATGAATAACCTAAGGTCTTATCGTTCGATGGTAGATGAGCTAGGGCTAAAACTCATTCCACATGCTTCTCGTGCTCTTTCCCCCCAAAACTGTAGGGGCAATGACTTGCTCCTAGGGCCAAAACTCCCTCCAAGGGGCTATGGCTTGAAAGCCAAGGTTTGGCCTGCTGTATGCTGTAGGTTATGCTGTGGGAACAGACACGCCCAAACTCTCAGTAGCTTAAGATACCAATTCTGTGGTTCACATTATGTCTCTACTGTGGAGCAGGATGTGCTCTGCTCCATGTAGTCACTCTATAGCATGTTCTGATGTCCCATCTCAACATAATACTACAGAGTTCACCTTGGCAGGCAGGACCAAAGCTGGAGGACCTTGCACCAGCAACTAAATGCTCTGGCTCGGAAGTGATTCACATCACTACTGCCCACAAACCACAGGCCAGAATGTGGCTCCACTCGGCTGCAATTACAAGGGAGGTGGAGAAGAATGATACTTCCATCTGCCTGGAATGAGAGTTGAATCAGATTCAGTGAACGTTAACAGTTTCCATTAAATATGTCATCTTTCTCTCACTAGAAGTTCTTGATTCTGCCATCTCAATCTTTCCCCTCTTCTCAGGCCTCCCCTACCTAAGTTTCCCAGGCCAAGACGGCCACCACTAGTCCATTCCCCCCTGAGTCCTTCTGTACCACACAGAAGGAAAGGGCAGTATAATGCAGGATGCCAGGAAACTTTGGTGATAGCAGGAGCATCAAAATAGGTAGACCAGTCAGGAAAAGTGGCCACGGTGACTGAGGGAGGGAGAGAGAGAAAGGAAAGAAGTAAGGGAAAGGAAAGGAAATGATCATTTCTTGAGGACCTACTAAATATTAGGCCCTGTATTAGGACATTTACATGATTTTGTCTTCATAACATTCTTCTCAAGTTGTTAGTAGCCTGTTTTACACTCAAACAAACAGCAGCTCAGGGGGCTTATATACATAACTTGTCAAGGTCAACATGAGAGTGAATCAGGATCATTGCCAGACTGTAAATTTAAGAGTTACTTTCAGGAAGTCTAAGAAAGTTACTCTTGCAGAGCAAAGGATTGGTCTTAAAGAATAAAGGACAGGTTCAGACTGACGTTGGAATTCCGGAGACGTGGCTGTGCTATGTGCATGTGGCATGTGCAGACACGTGACTGAAACATCCTGATTCCATGGGGGCTCCTGCAGACTTTCGGGGAGACCAAGCTTCTCCTGAAGCCCTGAAATGCGGCTGTAATAATGACGGCCAGACTGCATGTTGAGGAGTCATCCTTTGGAGCCTGAGAGTGGTGGGAGCTCGAATTGCTCCATATGCTGCTGACGTCATGGTGGGAAGGAGCACAGACTCTGGCGTTGGATAGACCTGGGTTTGTATCCAAGCTCAACTACTTCTTAGTGATTTGGTATTTGGCAAATCATTCAAGTTCTCTGAGACTCAGCATTCCAACCTGTGAAAGGGGATAATAATGCCTAACTGCAGAATTGTGGTGATGATTGGAAGTAATATACACTGTGTCCAGCACGTATTGTTGCTCAATATCAGTGGCTATTCCTAGTGTTATTAGTGATAAGAAAGATGGATGAGAAGGAGACTCAGCCTCCACCTACCTGAGTTCAGCCATGGAACTTTCCTATTCTGAGCCTCCACTTTCTCTTCAGAAACTTAGGGAATGGGAACAGATTTCTTCTAAGAGCTCATCTGTAGACTCAAATCAATGAGCCAGGAGTTGTGTTTCTCCCAGAGAGAGCTAGGGAATAGTCCTGGTGAGCAGTTACACCCAGTGTAGCAGTGATAAGGGGAAGAGCTCATGCTGAATGAAGAGGTCCCTGGGCTCCCTGGCAGAGTTCCTGAGCCCCAGACAGTAGCGAACTTCATCTTGTTGCCATTGCCACCAACCAATGACCCATTATTACATCCATAGGCAATGGAGACATGACTATGGGTCAAAGGGTGGTCTGTTTAGCTACCTTTGCATGTAAGGAAGGCCACATTGCTAAGGAAGCAATGCTCGCTGAGGCAGCAGCTGCGGCAGCAGCTTTGAATACAAAACAAAATGTCAATAAGCATCTGAGAGAATTGAAGGGAGAGGAATGAATGGGATTATTAGCTTGCTCCAGTCTCGTAGCCCATGCTATTGCCACCAAGTGGAGAATGTATTACACCAGTAGTGGGTCTATTATGTCCACAGCAGTTTCCCTTCATAAGATGGGCGGGCAAATCACTACCCTCTGAGTAAGCATTCAGTGATTATTTTATTGTCAGCCTTTTACAGATATGTATCCACCTGCCGTGTATAAGCTTTCTCCTGTTTAATTCAATGACTTTTAGAAAATGAGAATACTTTATTCCATTTACTCATTTCTTAAAGCTCTTAAGAAGACCAGAGACTCTGTAAAGTAGTCTGTCTAGCACATTAGGTGAAAGTGATGAGACAATTTAGAAAGGGAATGAAGTTTTAGCCTTTATCCTCTGCAGGTCTCAGCTGGAACGCCTAAATCATGACCACAGAATCCCCAGGGAGGGAGAGCTGAGGCTGCTGCCCTACTCCCACTCCTTCCACAAAAATGTTATGGTGTTTAATTATCCTTGCATTACCATTGTCTGTGTCTCATTGTGTTAGGTATCAGGAGTGCCTGTAAGATGATTCAGGGCAAGAATCAGTATGTCCTGCTTGGGGGATTCAGTCATCAGATTGGCCAGTCACTGGGCACTGGCCCTTGGCTTGTGTTCTGCTTGGTCTGGGACACCTTCTTCATGTGGCTTGGGGCAATTGCTAGTGAACTTCCAGATCTCAAAACATGACTCGGCCTCTTGGATGAAGTCCTGAACTAAACACCAGCTCACTGCTTTTGAGGTTCTGACCCTGCAAGCCCCACTTTGAATGACCTAGCTTAGCCCTGTGTTATTGCATAGGAGAGACACTGAATTTTTTCTTATTTTGATCTATGTTTATATATCTATGTTCAATAGAGGCTTGAGCCTCTATTCAAATGGTTATCATACAGGAGGTACCCATCTAATGTATAACACTGTTAGGATAAATAAGGATGGCTCTTTTTATCCTTACCCTGCCTTGATAAATAATTGCAAAGTTTTGCTTCATCCACAAGCTCTGTTTCCAGTCTTGAGCTTCTCTGCTCAACGATCTCTACCTTCTGATATGAAGATATGATGATGAAGATGCTGACTATAGTAATAACATCTATGCCTTCCCTCCCACGCCCTGCACCTCAAGCCCTGAACTCTCCATAAAACTTGGTCCATCTCACACATACCAATGCTTTTGGCTGGTTAGGAATCCTCATAAAAGAAGTGAGGAAAGATCAACATGAAAGAGAGCATGGTAGGAGAAGTGACCTCTGGCTTTGAGAGGTGTGTGTGCCTACTCAAGGGAATAGCACTCAGTATTTTGTGAATTAAGTCTTTTTCCCATGTTGGGTAAGTGAAGTACAAGATAAAGAAACCCCTGTAAATAATGTGTTTATGTGGAGGGTGAAACAGCCTTCAGGGTTGTAAGGTGTGGAAATGATTGCTCTGTCCTGAGACTTGGGCTGGTTTAGGACAATTGTTGGAGGAGATATTTATTTGAACAAAATGGAAAAGGTGCCAAGTAACAAAGCATCTTTTTGGGGTGATCTCAGCCTGGTCAAGAAGACCAGAAGACTTTTAAAATTAAAATTATAATGGCTAACATTTATTGGGTGCTGACAGGAAGGTCAGATGTCAGTAATTTGTTGACGAAGTTGGTCAAAGTAAACTCCGAACAACCAAATGCAAGATAGAATCTGATGCATGAGTTTTCAAGGAGAATTTCGGAACAGCTGTCCTGCTCATTCAATGAACATTAAAATAGATATTTCCCAAGAGCCTACTATGTGCACAGTGACCAAGCTGGGCCTTTGTGATAAAAGAAAAGAGCCTAAATGAAAGGCTCATGTAACTGAAAAGTTAGGGACTTCAGCCCAGCTGGGTCCAGATGCTGAAAAAAACCTCACTAGGGATCTGTCATCATCTCTCAGTTCTGTTTGTTTCTGAATTAGCTTTATCCTCAGCCAAACTCTCCTCAAGGGTAGCAAATGACCACTAGTGGGCCCAGGTTCACTGTTTACCTAGTTAACACCAGTAGAAAGAGTGTAACTCTTCCAATAGTTTAGCACAAGTCCCAGAGTTGACTCTCATTGAACTGACTGAGGTCATTTGCCCATTTTTTAATTAATCACTAAGTTCAGGAAAATGGAATGTGACAACTGACTAGCTTATGCCCTGTTCCCACCGTAGTTCTGGAAGGTGAGGTTAACACCCCATAAACCACATGAACTGGGAGTGAGGAATGGTGATAGGACACTGTTATCAAAAGAAAAAATAGATTCTAGGCAGAGAAAACAATGGAGCATTTCCCAAACTTTATTGCCCATAAAAATCCTTTTTCTTGCGATTACTCTTCAGTAGAACACACTTGGGGAAATGCGGTCTTTTTTTTTTTTTTTTTAAATTAAAGTTTATTAGGGTGACAATTGTTAGTAAAGTTACATAGATTTCAGATGTACAATTCTGTATTACATCATCTATAAATCCCATTGTGTGTTCACCACCCAGAGTCACTTCTCCTTCCATCACCATATATTTGATCCCCCTTATCCTCATCTCCCACCCCCCGCCCCCCTTACCCTCTGGTAACCACTAAACTATTGTCTGTGTCTATGAGCTTTTGTTTCTCATTTGTTTGTCTTGTTCTTTTGTTGTTTTTGGTTCATATACCACATATCAGTGAAATCATATGGTTCTCTGCTTTTTCTGTCTGACTTATTTCGCTTAGCATTATACTCTCAAGATCCATCCATGTTGTCACAAATGTTCCTATATCATCTTTTCTTACCACCAAATAGTATTCCATTGTGTATATATACCACAACTTCTTTATCCATTCATCTATCGAAGGACATTTTGGTTGTTTCCACGTCTTGGCCACCGTAAATAAAGCTGCAATGAACATTGGAGCACACGTGTCTTTATGTATAAATGTTTTCAGATTTTTTGGGTAGATACCCAGGAGAGGGATTGCTGGGTCATACAGTAATTCTATTCGTAATTTTTTGAGGAACCTCCCCACTGCCTTCCATAGCGGCTGCACCAATCGGGAAATGCAGTCTTAAGTGATTTGATCCCTAAATAATGTTGCATAATGATCATGGACTTGTGCCTAGACATTTGTATCTGACCCCATTAAGGTTCTTTGTAAATCAAGATGAAAAATGCATTGACTGATTATTTACACCCTATTATTATAGGAACTGACAGTGATAACAATGCTTAAATTTCTCCTTAAAAGCACCACTCTGCATTTGTTCAGTGCTGTACACTTTATCAAGTGTTTCCCTTCATATACCATCTCATTAGTTCTTAGACACTATCAACTGTAGTTAATTACTCCATGACCTCAGCTACCAGCCATAAGTCTTCTTGTCATTAGCTGTCAGAATATCATACCTGATTCCCAGATCCCCTTAGCTCCACATGTCACCTTGCTGGACTGAAAATCTCTTAATGAAGATGTTAAGTGTGCTAATTAAGCTTGCTTGGGTGAAAATATCTTTTAGTTTAGTTCCATCAGAAATTACCAAGCAGAGGAAAGGCTGCTTGAGTGAAGACTGGCAAATTGCTCCCAGCTGTCAATCTGAAAAGTGACAGAAGGCAATGGTCCAGCCCCTAAGTTATTTCTGCTCAAGACCAGTGGCATTGGGATAGCTTAATTGGAGCTGCCACTGCGCACTGGGTAATTTATTTTTACCCAAGAATGTACAAATGCATGTATGTGTGTATCAAGGAGGCTGCGTTTGGTTGCAAGCTAAGGAAAGCCCAACTCAAATTGACTTGAAAATAAAGGGAATTTGTTGGATCTTATAACCCTATGTCTGCCTTAGATCTTTTTTAGAGCAAGGATGGATGGATAGATATACACAAGACAGATAGATAGATAGAGAGATCATATGTGGGGTCGAGTTCAAGATTTGTTTGATTCTGTGGTTTAACACACTCATCAAAAAGAGCTACTTTTCATGGTGTCAAAATGGCTGCGGTGGTTTCAGGCTTCACATCTGTACCACACACTACCCAGAAGAAGAGAGTATGATTTTTTTTTTTCCCCATGAGCCTCCAGCAAACATCCTCTCTGGCCTTATTGGCCTGAATTAGGTCACATGCCACTGCCTAATCAAGAAGTCTAATCACGTGTTTCGATGATGCCAATTAATGTTCTACCCCTGAAGCCAGACTTGGGATGAGTTTCCCCTTAATCCTATGGGGCCTGAGTGAACTGGGCAGTTACCAAGGGATGGGAGTTAGACATTGGAAACTCAATTTCAAACAAAGCCCGTTAGTGTACGATCGTATTACGGTATTCTCTCTCTGTCTTTTCTTTGAACATTATCTATTTATTTTCATTCTATATAGGATTTCAGACAGGCATGGGCCATCTCTAGGAGAGGTTTGGGAACAACAGAAAGAGCACTGGCTTTGGAATTCAGTGATGTTGTATCGCATCTCCATGACCTTGGGCAAGTCTTATATCTTATATCTGAAATTCAATATTTCTCATTGGATGAGAATAATATTTACCCTGTCCACCTCTGATCTCTGTTGTGATCAATGAAAAGATCATGAATTTAGTAGCATTTTCTAGTTTACAATGCACATGTAAGTTATTACTATTTTTCAAGGCTGGCATCATTTCGTGGGGAATAGAGATTTCAGAGCAATCACTCAAAGCCGTAGATTTGGTTTGAAAAATGTTCTATCTCAAATCTCTGGTTGCAGAAAAAAGCAGCATCAGTGGCTTTTAGATATATGGTGCTGAGCACAGGAAACAACGACTTTGGAATGGCTGGAGAAAGACCAGATGGATGCCTGTGTGATTAAAGGAGTTATTTTTAGAAACATGGTCAGTATCCTAGGACAGTGTCATGTGGGAAGAAATTCTACCGTATAACGTACTGTATGAGTCGTTTCCCTTGGAATATTCAGAGGTAAAAACATGGGTTTTGGAACAGATAGACATCAAATTGTCATGTAACCTTGAGCCAATCATTAACCTCTTTGGTCCTTAGATTTCTCATATGACAAAGGAGATAATAACACTAACCTCATAGTATTTGGGAAATGGTTATACTATAAGTTGGTGACTCTGCAGTGCCAAACGGTGCCTGGAACCTAGCAGCTGCTTACTGAATGGTAACTCCCGATTGCCTGCAATGACCAGTAAATTTGTAAGTGGATAATAATGTGAGGACCTTACCTTTGAAGATTCCTTTTCTAAGCCTCCTAAGTCCGAAAACATTTTGAATAAAATTCTTTATATTCTTAATCCTAGAAAAAATGATTTGGAGATGACTAAGATATTTAAAGCCAGACAGTGATTTCTAAACCTCTTAAAGTATCTTAGCATACTTGGCTGTCTGTTTCTAAATTGATGTTATTACCAGAGTGATTTGTATTTAAAACTTAACAGGTAGCCATCCATTTAGTTAACAATAAATCAGTTTATAGCTCTAGTTCTCATCTTTTGAAAAGTTTATACAGCTTCTTTTTAGAAACATAGCTATCCTTTATTTTCAAAATTCAAGAAAACTTAATGGTTCTTAGAAATTTGGAAAATCAATTTTGGTGTTTATATACCAGAAATTTCTGCCGGTCAGTACATTTGTGAATGAATAGTTCTGTGTTGGTAATTATTTGTAGTGATGATTCTCTGAATCATCTGAAACATCTCTGAATCACCACACGCAGGCTGAATAACATTCAAAATAGCTTTAGCGTTAAATGCATTTTGTTCTATTTGAATTCTTTGAAATCTGTAATTGTGGCACAAATTATATCTTATCACTAGCTATTTTCATAGGTTGAACTTGAGAAATTTGTTTCTGGATCTGGAAATAACACAGAAGTCTCAATTCAATTGGTAATTCCAAGTAGACTTGTACTCTAATAAAAGCTGTAGTTATTATGCAAATGATGGAAGTTTATGTTTAAGGATGACTGTAACCATTTATAAATAGTGGTAATTACCCAATACTGAGGGCTAGTAGAAAGATCACAGTTCTTTGATCTGTAGTCACAGATAAGAATTAGGTATCAGTTCTAAACCCTAAGTATCTTCACAATCTTGGGCAAATCACTTAACCTCCTTGGTTTCAATTTCTGTATCTGTAAAATAAGGGAATTGCATTAGATGATTGCTGCAATGTCTTTAGATTTTAACATTTTATGCTTCTATCCTCATATGTAATATGTAGTGGGCTTTTAATAAAGAACCAAATTAGGCTATACTTGGATCACTTCATAAGTTATATAAATGCCCAACAACTACGCTATACATCTGAAACTAATATAAAATAAAATTGAACGTCAACTATTATTTTTAGAAATATATAGTCACGGGATGTAAAGTACAGCACAGGGAATATAGTCAAAAGTATTATAATAGCTATGCACGGTGTCAGATGGGTAGTAGACCTGTAGTTATCACTTTGTGAGGTATGTAAATGTCTAATCACCATGTTGTTTTGTACCCCTGAAACGAATAATAAAAAATAAAAAAGTTATGCTACATTGGAAAACAGAATAGCTTGTACCGAATGTTTTAACAGTTATTGCCCAAATACATATTGCCTATATATTATTTTTCATCTTAACTAAGTGTACCTTTACAAAAACAATCAGTTTAATACTATAATGTACGAACAGACCTCAGGGAGCAAACTCCAAACATATAACTTATTATTATTTCTGAAATATAAGTACATTATTTTATATAGGTAATTATGACTATAGCAAATACATTGATAATTGAAATGTAAACAGGTCTGCTTTGAGCATATTTGCTAATATTCTTCCCTTATTAGTAAATATGACATCAAACGCTTTCTTCAATTTTGACATAAATGAATAACTTCAGTTATAGACACTGTTATCTATACGTGTATTTGCTATTATAACAAATATCCATCAACTGGCTAAAATTTATTAACAATCCTCTCAGTCAATATTTGTGCATTTGTTGACACATATGCTTATATCCTTTAATGGCCTGTTCCTTATTTAACTATTAATCAGAAAAATACTTAGCACAAAAAAGCTTTAAAATGTCCAATTATGATAAGCACTGGGATCAACAAACATTGTTGGATGTGTAAACAGCCATCAGTGAAGACAGTTTATGTACAGTTCGAAAAGCCAGTCATTGATAGAGGTTACCCTGCTGGTGGACTTTGGTCATGGCATGTTCACTCAAGCAGCAGGAGTGTTTGCGATGGAAACTCCTCCAGGAGCAAATGTGGCAGCATCAATTTCAGCTGATTAGATTGCTGCCTTAAATATGTGCCAGCAAGTAACAATTTAAGGAGACAGCTGACGTGCCCCAGGAGCTGGAGATCAGACACAATGAGGAATGTGTTTCAGACTTAAACAATGGGAAGCCAAGAGATTCCCAATGTGTCAAGTAGCAAAGGTGACATGATTGTTGAGGTAGAGAAGACATGCTGTGTCTTCTGCGACCCTGACACCAGGCTTTTGATGGAGAAAGAGCTGTGAAAACAATAAAAGGAAACTAAGTATAGTTATTATGGAGAATAGCTAAATATGGAAAAACCAGAAATACCTTGGAGATATAGCAAGTGCAGTTCCGGACCACTGCAATAAAGCAAGTCATAATCGTTTTGCTGGTGGAGGATCTTGCCTTACAATTTGTATAAAAGGTAACTTGTGTGAAGCAGAATAAAGCGAAGAACAATAAAATGAGGTATGCCTGTATCCTTAGGGTTATCCTAAACTCAAGAAAGCACTTATTACTCGTAAGGCCTTTTACGAGTTATTTTCAAAGTGCTGTCAGGCCTTAGTATGTTAATAGGATGACTCTCGTTATAGAAAGAAAAGGCGTATTTCAGGATGGTGCAGGCAAACAAACAGGGACCAATGTCAAACCACGTGTGCCAGACCAAGTGACAAGAACAAGAACCACCAAACCCAAATCATCACAAAGAACAAAGAAATGTACCTAGAAGACAGAGGTAGGGCAGACCACTGTGTTAACTTTATCTGTGTAGTCCATCTTTGTTTTCCTGCTGTTTTCTTGGCTCTTCTCTCCTTCCTACATGGCAGCTTCATGCTGGTATTGAAGTGTTGCCCTAGAATTAGACAGCGTATCTACTAGTAATGAGAGAATACCAAGGGAGAAAAAGGATTGCTTCTAGGGACTTCCTCTCAGGAGATCAAGAAATAACTTCCAAAGGCATGAGAAAAGTAATGTTTTGCATCTAATTGACCCGGTTGACATCATGTAACTAGTCTGGAGCCAATTACAGCAAGGGAGATGGGTGGCCTTTAAATGAATAAAGCTCACCGCTGGGGTTAGTGTGGACAGTTTCTGTCAATACAGAGGCGCCATGTGTGGGAGGAGTAGATACCTGAAGAAAATTGGGGTTCTGTTAGGAGAACAGAGGAGAGGGAAGAATGGGTGCTCAGATACTAGTCTGGGACCTGTTCTTACCAGCTGTATGAAATCGGGCAAGCCAGTTAACCACTTTGAGCTTTGTTTTCCTTATCAAAATAATGGGGGCTACTCACATATCCATGTTCTCGTTCCTTAGTAACAATACTTCCTTTTTGTTCTTGTTGAAATATTACCAGCTGAAATCTATACTACTTAGTCTACTAAGCCTCTCAGGCTTTTGGGGAATCTCCTTAAAAGGTGAACTGACAGTTGATATGTGACATTTTTATCTTTGTCTGCTTTATTTTGCTTCCTACCCTGAATCAGGAGGCAACGATTAGAGCTCGGGCAGCCATTTTGAACCTAGAGGTGATCTTGAGAATAGACCATGTGTTGGGGATGATGGAGAAGAAAGAAGGACCCTGGGTCCTTTGTGACTGCAGAAATGCCAGTTTAGCCCTGGACGGACTTCCTACCTAGAGCCTTCTTTTATGTGAGAGAAAAACTAATTTAAAAATCTTTTAAGCCACTTTTATTTGAAATGTTTGTTACTAGTATTAGGACACTTTACTCAAATGATTATCTTCAATCATCCATGTATAATAATTTTTAAGTAAAGTTGGCATCACTATGGCAAGTCATGGCCATTCAAATGGAAGACTTGTCAAAGCTTCCAGATGCCCATGCAAAATGTTCTCTTCAAAGGAGACTTTTAGTGAAATAAAATTATAATCAAATTAAATAATCGTGCTTTTTATTCATTTCACATATGAATAGTTGAAAATAAGAGCATGCATGAGAGACTGATTTTACAAAAAAAAAAAATGTGTGGAATTCTCCATATTGTTTCACTCTGTAACAATCTACATCAGAGTTCATGATTCATTTAATATTTGTTTTTTTTTTTAAATTTCAGCACCAATTTTTCAAGGAAAAGTGAATCATTTTGGAGGGGAGCATTTCTGTGCTGTTGTAAAACTAAGTGAACAGTTCTTAAAATATCTTGTCATATTAAATTTGAACTGTTGTTAAAGAATGTCTGGAACCACTCAGTGATGGCAGAAATTATTAAGTTCTTTGAGTAGAAATTGTCTGTGTTTATGCCAGGTGTTACTTGTGAAATTATTTTTCTGGAAAAATTAAGATATATTTTTAATCAGTTTCTCTTAAACTAGCTAGATAGATGGCATCCACAAATAGAGAATGACTTGTGCTCTCTTTCATGCCTTCATGTTCAAAGATAATGATATTCACTGATGCTTGCTCTTGCTTCCATCTTACTAACTGAAATCTGTACCCTGACATCAATACCTGCCTGTAACTCCTTTGGCTTTGGGCAGTCTCCTGGCGTTTCTCACTGAGCGCTAGTATGCTTTTTGTTTCTATGATTTCTCTTTTGATTTTGAGAGTTGACATTACCTTGAGTGAAATCATCTGCCTTTAGCTCCTGGCCCATTGAGTTTCCCTTACACCATCTTGCCAGCCACACTCAATTCCTAGACCACACTTCTAAATGGACAAAAAAAATGTCTTATGATTCTTCTTTCTGTTTAAGATGGCGGCCTGAGTGAATGAGGTGAGGAAGGCTTGGGATTGGGGAGGAAGCCAGGGGAGGACCAAGGAAGCGATAGTGGAATTTAGCCCTTGATTTTAGTTTTAAAATCTTGAGATCCTCTAGGTTTATATTTAGACTCATCATCAGGCACTAGATCATTTATTTAAGCAACCATTTGTAGAGTCTCTATGTACCCACTGCCATGGTAGTTACTAGGAATAAACAGAAGATACAATATTTACCTTCCAGGAACTTACTATCTAATGGAGGAGGCAGAAAAGTACACTGAAAATTATAGTTAACTGTGGTGGTGGGTGCTATTGGAAAGCTCTAAGAGAATCAGAGTTTGCCTAAAACAATCATTAGTGTTTATGACTTTCATTTCATGAGCTGGCCTGGAAATAAAATAAGCATTGCTCAGTTAAGCAGGAATGATCATACAATATTTCAGACAATGTTTATTTGTCCCTTTCACCTGCTGAAGACATTTTCCTTAAACTTGGTGTAGTTCTTCGATTGGTAGGATTCCCCCATCCAGGCACCAAATGTTGCTGTCCTGGGTGTTAAAACAGATATTTCTATGTGGGTAAAAAAGATGGTATAAAGAGTGGTGGTTTCTAAAACTAGTTGTGTGTGTGTGTGTGTGTGTGGGGGGATGAAGATATTTATGTAGAGGGCAGGATAGGCAGAGGGTGGTGGGATCCATTTTGACTAATAGAGAAGGAAGTGTTCATGAGCAGTTGTCAGTCACTGAGAGACAGAGCGCAGGCCCTTTATGGTCTAATTCCTTTTTATGATCCATTGGCTTCAAGAAGGCTCACTACACTAGTGTGGGGGAAGCACAGTGGGTGGAGGTGTTCTCTGCCCTCATGTCCTAATGCAGCAGATGCCATGGATATGTGTAGGCAGCTGTGGGGGGAGCGTCTGGAAACACACTGTACAGCAGCTGTTCCTGGTCCCACTTTCCCAGCAGCTATTGTCAGGGTTGTCGTTGAGAGTGTCTTTATAAATTCATCAATTCTGAAAACATACTTTTCGAAAGTATTTAGACATGTGGCTGTTTTCCATCCCATAGTCATATGACGTCTAGATTTTTCTGTCCAATAGGCTTGTATCTATTTCTTAAGAACAGTGTGGAGGCCGTACAGTGTAGCAGAAAGCCAGACAGACTTGGAAGCTCAGTTTGTTTATTTTCCAGCTGTATGACTTTGGGGAAATTAATTCTTTAAGTATTGGTTTGCTAATACATAAAATGGGGTAAGAAACTTAACTTGCAGAATTGTAGTGATGCTTTACAGGCATAACACATATAAAGTGCCAGCACGGTTCCAGACAAACAGTAGGTGCCCCATAAATGGCGGTTATCAAACTTAAATAGTACCGTTTTCAGTAAAGTTTTTGTTTCTTCGTGGGGGTTGAGTGTATGGACAGAGAAACAGAAGATATTATCTTTGATAGGTGCCAATACACTCTCATTGAAGTAGGCCCAGAACACCTACATTTTTCCTTGATTCTTGCTGGGAAAGAAGCTGAGTCTGGGGCAGTCAGGAATGAGCCCTTGATGGCTTTGAAGCTAAATTTCCTATCCAGGGTGGTCTAGCCATGGGCTATTCAGTTTTCTCGGATTCCTTTTTCTTCTTTTGCATTCTGGAGTACAGAATTGAGTTTAGCATACCCACTCCTAAGTTCATGCCTCACTATCATCATGGGTTCATAGAAAATCCTTCTTTTGTTCATATTTTATTTCAATATTTTCTCCCCTCTTCTTCTAACCCCAAACTCTCTCTCCTCCTTCACTCAAAGGTACCCATTATGGCTTATTTTATGAATGTTTTTCTATTTCACTGTTCATGTGTTTATTTACACGCACACACACATATGTAAATAAAAACACATAGTGTTGTGGGTGTATTTATATGTACAGAAATGGCTTCTTGTCAGAAACCTCATTTTGTTTCTTATTTTAAAACTCTGAATTATATTTTGAGCTGTACTTTCATGGTAATATGCAGATCTATTTCATTCTGTCAGATTCCTGCATAGAATTCCTTCTCATGCATCTATTGCATTTTACTTATGAAATCCCCTAGCGGTTGACTCTTACTCGTTATTGTTTAAAACCACACTCCAGTTAATATTCACTTACATGTTTTCTTGTGCGCTTGCATGCACATTTATGTGGGTTTATATCCAGGAGTAGTATTACACAGTTGTTCAGGACAAACATTCTCTGTAGGCTTGATTGCTTTACAAAATGGCTGCTCTATTTTGCGTTTTCACCAGCAGTGAAGAGGGTTTCTGTTTTCACACATCCCCACCAGCATTTGAAATGATCTGCTTTTCTAATTTTTGCCAGTCTGTTGTGTGTAAAATGGTATCTCTCTATTGTTTTATTTGAATTTCTCTGATTACTGCTTAGATTGATCATTTCTTTATGCAGTTATTAATGGTGTTTCCTTTTCTGTGAATGACTATTCTTATTTGACCACTTTCCTATTTGCTTATCTTTCTTTGTATTGCAGTATTCTTTGTATAGTTTAGATATTAATCTGTTATCAGTCACAGACATTATAAACATTTTCCCCCAGACACTCACCTATCTATTAATTTTGTCTGTAGTGTCTTTTTAGTGAATCAAAATATTTTTTATGGCATAGTTGAATTTAGCAAAAATTTCAAATTGCGTTATAATTGAAATATAACAGATATAAAGTTTTGCGCAAATCATAAGTGTACAGTTTACTGATTACCACAAAGTGAACACTCCTATGTTCAACTTTCAAGACAAGAAATAGAAAGTTATGAATATGTCTCCCTTTGCTCCCTTTTCGTTATTAACCCCTTTTTCTCCCCTAAAGTTAACAACAATTATCCCAACTTAGTGACTTAAAACAATAAACATTTGTTATATCACACAGTTTCTGACTGTCAGGAATCCTGGAGCAGCTTAGTGGGGTGTTTTATATTCAGGTGGGCTCACAAGGCTGCATTAAAGATGTGGGCCAGGACTGTAGTCCTCTGAAGGCTTTACGAAGCTCTGCTTCCCAAAAAGGCTCACTGATGTGGCTGTTGGCTAGAGTCCTCAGTTCCTCTCTGGCTGTTGCAGGAGACCTCAGTGTCTCACCCCACGGGGCTTCTCCATTGGACTGCTCACACAGGATAGCTAACTGTCCCAGGGTGAGGAGATGGAGCGGGTTAGAGAGGGAGGAAGGGAAGAAGGGAGGGAAGAGCTATTGTGCCTTTTTTCTGACCTACATTCTGAAGTCACACACTGTCATTTTCACTTGAGTCTATTTGTTAGCAGTTAGTCTCGAAGTCCAGCCCCCTCCTCAGGGAGACGAGAATTAGATTCCACTTCTAAAAGAACGAAACATCAAAGTATTTGTGGACGTCACTATAGCTACCTTTATTTCTAACATCTTTTAGTTTTTCTTCTTTGTGAACTTTATAGAAATAGAATCATACAATATATATTCTTTTGTCTCTGGCTTTTTTGACTCAGAATTACATTTGTGGAATTCATTTCTGAACATAGTAGTATTCTATTGATTTTAATTTCTGGACAGTATACCAATGTATGAACATATCACAGTTGATCTATTCATGGACCTGGGTTCATTCTAGTTTGGGGTTATAACAAATAACACTGCATGAATGTTCTTAGATGCAATTTTTGGTACACATGTGTATGCATTTCTGATGGATATGTACTTTGGAGTGAGTTGCTGGGTCATAGAGTATGCATATATTCAACTTTAGTAAATGATTGGTACCAGAGAGTTTTCTAAAGTGGTTGTATCCATTTATATTCCCACCAGCAGTGTATGAGAGTTCCCGTTACTCCACATTTTTGATAGCACTAGGTATTATCAGTCTTTCTAATTTTAGGAATTGTAGTAAATATGTAGCACCATCTCATTTCCATTTGTATTTTCTTGATTGCTAGTGAGATTTAGCTCCTTTTCATTTCATTGATAATTTGAATAACTTTTCTTGTAGATTGTCTTGCATTGCACTTTCAGTACAATGTTTAGTAGAAGGGGGGATGCTAACAACCTCAGGATTTGAAATCTGTCCCTATTTCTTTATATTTGCCTTCACATTTAGGGATTTAGTCCACATGAAGGTATTTTTGTTTGTTTGCCTTTTGTTTTTGTTTTTATAGCAAGAGGTAGGGATTCTACTCAATTTTTTCTACATATTAACGTTTCTCCCAATACCATTTTCTAAATAACACAGTCTTTTGCTCTTAATTTGGCTTATCACTTTGATTATATACCAGATGAGAAACGATGGTCACTAACATTGTGTGGGAATGATAGATTTGGTGAAAAATGGCCAAATTCTGGGTACTGTTTGAAAGGCCTTTTTCTAATTTAAATGTTAATACAACCCATAGTAAAGAGTACACATACTCTGGATGTGGCATGAGATGATGAAGGTTTCTAATTGTTTTGCTTGGCCTTAGAGTATATCAGCCTCCTCATAGATAGTGTTTATAGGAAGGGCAGCAGTTCTCTATAAGTCTTCTTGACACCAACAGTCAAGGCAATGGTAGATAACCTCTTGACACTATCATATGAAGTTGCTCATGTGGCATCTGGCCTGTTGGCAAAGAAGAGCAGAGGAAACAAAAATCTGTGCATAAAGCCTGCTCCAAAAAGTAAGTGAACTAAGTTATCTACTTTTCCTAAAAGCTTTTAAAGAAAGCATAAATAGGTGTTGGACTTCATTAAATACCTTTCCTCCATCTACAGAGATACTTGTGTGGGTTTTCACACATAGTGCTATAATGTGGTATAAATCACATTGATAGATTTTCTAATGTTCATTTCACTCCTGTGTTAAACCCTACTTGGTCATAATGATATTATATTTAATATGCTATTCAATCCAGTCAGCTAAAATAGTAGATGCTATTATATTTGTGCCCTGCTCATATCTACTTGGGGTGAACTACTTCTGTATATGCTAAGCTGACTACCAATACCTGAGATTCTTGGCCTGAGAGGTTTCTCTCATCACTGGAGCCTTCTCTGCCTGTGTGCAGACCAGGCTGCAAGTACCAGAGAATTAACACTTGTCACATTTCAGAAGTAGCCCTTAATGGATGACTGATGGAATTGGGAGGATAAAGGACCCAGTTTCCATGTTCTTTGGGAGGGAAAAAGCTGAGGCATGTGTTCTACACTGGATGGAACTTAATAGATTCAACTCAAGTTGCTCATAATGATAACTTGCTTAAAAATACACTTGTTTCCTTCTTTTATTCTCTTACTTCACTCACTTGTCAGTGTTTCCTAGAATTGCCTTTCAAATAAATGTTTGCTCATGAATCCTTATTTTAGGGTCTGCTTCTGGGGTATTCCAAAATAAGAAAGCTAACATTTTCTTTTGCATTTTGTATCTATGTTCAAAAGTAAAATCACCCTGTAATTTTTAATTTTATATTACCCCTTCCTCATTTTATTATCAAGAGTATACAATCCTAATAAAGATAGTTTGATAGCTTTTCTTTTTCTCTTCTTGAACAACTTATATTAGAGAGTGGTTATCTATTCTTCAAAGTTTTATAGAACTCATAAGCAAGATCATCTGGGTGTGATGCTTTTTGGGGAGGAAAATGAGGGCTTTGATTGCAATTGTAATTTCATTAATGGCAATTGGCTTATACAAGTTTTCTATTTCTTCTTGTGTCAATTTTGCCATATTTTGTATATTGCAAGAGGGCTACTAATTTTAACTAGGATTTTATACATATTGGTTGATAGTTGTTCATAATAGTCACATAAGTGGTATGGTAGAGCTGGCTCATATTGGCTCATGAAAGCTGATGACTGTTAAATTTTCAGGAACGTCATGAGTGCTTGATCTCACATGAGTAACTGGGCACACTGGTAATTGGCCATGGTGGGGGTATTTACACCTTGGAAATAGGCAAACACTACATATTAGAATTTTTTTCCTGGTGTAAACTTGTGATAATTACCAGCATACAACTTTTTTTCTCATACTTCACTGGTCCCTCCTTTTCCATCTCTTTTATTGATTTCTCCTCTTTACCTTGACTCTTAACATTTTAATGCCCCATTACAGAGTCTTGGTCCCCTTCTCTTCTTTGTCTACATTGACTGCCCTTAGTGATCTGATCTACTATCAAGGTTTTAAAAACCACTCATATTCCAGTGAACCCCAACTTTATATCTCCAACCTGGACCTTTTCCCTAAACACTAGACTCACATATCCAGTTGTCAACTCAACATCTCTTACTTGATGTCTAATAGACATCTCAAATACAACATGATTAAAACTGACCTCCTGATATACTCCCTCAAGTCGGCTTCGCTGGAAGTCTTTCCCATCTCAGTTGATGACAGCTTCATATTCTAGTTGCTCAGGCTAAAAGTCTTATAGTCATTCATGACTTCTGTCCTTCTCTCATACTCTATATTCAATCCATTAGAAAATTACATTAGCTGTACATTATAAAAACACAAATCTGGCAATTTCTCCCTATTCTATCCTGAATCTTCATTATTTCCTAACTGAATTATTTCTGTAGCCTCCTAAGGGTTTCCTCACACCCACCTTTGCCCTCCCTAGAGTCTATCATCAAGTCCATCAGGCAGCCAGAATGATCCTCTTTTAAGGATCAGATCATGTTACTTCTCTGCTCAAAACACTCTGATAGCTCCCAGTTCCACTCAGAATATAAACCAGAGTCCTTTTTATGGGCCTCACCTTTACCTCTATGACCACATCCCCTACTAAATTCCCCTCCCCTTAAAGTATACCAGCCACACTTATCTGTTCATCGTTCTTCAAAAACACAAAAACAACAAAACAAAACAACCAGCAAGCATCTGCCTCAGAGCCTCTGTCTGGAAAGCTCTTCCCTCTGATAACTGCACAGCTCACTTCCTCACTTGATTCAAAAAACATGTTTTTTATTATCTCTCTCCTCACTGAAATCCGAGCCCCACAGTGTAAGGATTTTTCTGTCTGTTCCCTGGTGTATCCCAACAGTGAAGCAGAAGAAATCCTGACATACTGCAGTGCTTGGTACATCTCTGCTGAATGGATTATCTACTTAATTAGTCAAGAAATAGCCTTGGCACTCTTATTAAGATTCAAGGCACTCAGTCTCTCTGGGATAATTTCAGGTAATGGGACACATCAGTCCATGCTTCCATGGTGCATCTTCTGAGAGCTACTCCCATGTCCTTTCGCCTGACTGGAGGAAGCAGATCCAGTTTTCTTAGGAAATCACAGTCAGTGGACCACTTCATTCCCTCTTTACCATCTGTAAGTGTGACAGCCTGCTTGGAATGAGAAGAAACATTACTCTTCTTTGGCTGGGAGCCTCACTCTCTTTTGGGACCACTTTGGGACAAAGAAGATTGGAAGAGAGAATTAAAGCTTGGTTAGGTTTTACCTATGCTCAAAGGCCTATGTTCCCTGAATTGACATCCACTATTTTAAGGAATAAGAACCTGCCTTTAACTCCACCTCTACTTAGAAAGTTAGTTCTTAATCAGGCAAACATAAACAGATAATGATTCAGAAATAGGTTTAACAATTTATTGAGGAGATTCAGCTCAGTGGAGTATAACAGTTTTATTTCTTCCAATTAGCACTTTAAACTATGCTCTGATAAGTCCTCTATTTCCTGTTTCTTAATAGCATCTTCAGTTGATTCCATAACTTGTTGTCACTTTTGCTAATTAAGAGTCCTGTTCAATTTCAAAGTCTATTAAAGCTCATCCTGTCCCTTCCCCACAGCACAGGCCTTTGGATGTTGGAAGCAGAAGAAGGAAGATGTACACATCCTGCCCTCTCCTCTTATAGGTCTCCATCCTCTAGAGTACTGGGGGGCTAGAAGAGAGAGATGGTGCAGGTAGGGGTCATCTTACATAACTGGCCACGTGTTTGTGGCAGGGAGATGTCCCTAGCCAACCTCTGTTTTGATCTGGTTCTGCTTAATGCTGATAACCTCTGTTGATAGGATCGTTTTGCGTAGATACTACTCAAGGTTTCTTTGAGGGTGGTGTCAAATTTTGTTTGATTTCCACCCTTGGTACTGAGGATTCCTCAGAGAGAGACAACTGGGGCTCTTTTTGGCCTAGCCAGTGGTCCATTTTTCCACCCCCCTCTCCTGATGGGTATCACCTCACCTGGTCCAGTGGCTGCCCTGGCAACTCTGTAACTCCTCTCTCCTGCTGTATGTTCATTTGCCATCAAAACCATTGAGGTATGTTCCACACCCTCTGAGAGTCCTGGGTACTGGGCTGAGATTGTCCCAACTATCATTTTGTTACATGTCATGATACATTATAGTTCCTTCTCATTCTGATAACCCTTTTCTAAAAATATCCAGACAAGAAGCAAACATCAGTCTTTAGATTCAGGAGCATCTCCTCTTCCCATCTGTGGATATATGTCAAGATGTCCTAAGAATTATTCTCCATACTCTCCCTCTGTCTGAAAGGCAATATTAGAGCAGGGTTTAGATTCTGTAGCTCAGCAAGCATCCATCTAGAAGGTGAGATGATACACATCTCTTCTTGTGGGCACCTTCAAATGATTCCTTTGGAGCCTTCTCTCTATCATGTGGCACTAGGTGACGTGGCAGTTGAAGGTAGGTGTCCACTGAAATACGTGTTCCCCTTCCATAGTACAAAGATGTCTCTGGGAAAGAGCTTCCCAACCAAGGACTACATTTCCCAGGCCCCTTTGAGTCTATGTCTGCCCATGTGACTGGTTCTCACCAATGGAACATGAACAGAAGTGACATGGGCTACTTCCAGGGGAAAGCATTTAAGAAGCAGATGTGCCTCTTCCAAGCACTATTTCCACTTTCAATGGCTGGTTGCAAATGATGAGAACCCAGGAAATGATGGCAAAATCACAGGATGGGAGAAGCCAGAATCTCAGAATCACTTACAGATGAAAGCTCTCTGTTAACAGGAACATCTGCTTTGAACTCTTATGTGAGAAATAAACTATTGTGTTTGAGCTATTATACAGTTTGGGTTCTTTGGTAATGGCAGCTAATGTTACATTAACTATTACATGTGACAAGTAAGCACCTGTCCTTTTCCCTGGTAAAGGGAAAAGAAGCCTTTTGTGATGAACCTGAACACTCTACATGAAACAAATCACTCTCTTTCCCAAATTCCAGTTTTCTTATATAAACTAAGGGCTGGAGTGAAGGTTGGGAATAAGAAGGGATGTTATATTGACTCTTAGTTTGCTATGGGGCCTCTGTGTGCCCCAACCATTGATGGCTTTATTACAAAGTAAAGATACCTACTCACCAATTCTAGGGAAATAGAAAATGTTCCACTCAGCAACTAGTGACAGGAATTTTTGAAAATATGAAAATGTATTCACGGACCCTTCAAAATTATCATCACAAAGCCTTGAGAAAAACCGGAAGCCCCAGTTGTGTAACCACAGAAATGGGCTCCTTGCTTTTGTTGATTGTTGCCTCTGTTCCCTTTTCCTGGCGCTAGTGTTGAGACTTCATGGAGGGGCAGCTATGGTGACCCCCATGGCTGAAGAATATGTCTTACAGTTTAATGGCTGGAGAAACCATCAACCAGGCCTGGCTATGGTGTCGGTAACTACATGACTCTACACAATGTCTCTTCCCTACCTGCTGTTGAGTTGGGGTGTGGTTGGTGCCAGGATCATCAGAATGTGCTTAACTGGGGCTGAGACACCAATGGGGGTATGGAAGGTATAATCAGCTGATAACAGGTAGCAATCCAGACAGATGGGTAGTGGATATCAGGGAAGTCCTGTGGGAAACTAAAGGTGAATGTTCTGGTAGGTGGGAGAACTGTGGCATTGTTTAATTTATAGAATAAGACTGGAAGATAAGAAATCTCAGGCTGGGGTCATTAGGAGGAGTCTACTTTTCAGAAGGTGGGGATCAATGTGGTGGCAAGTCAAGCTTTAGAAGAAACTGGTGCAGGGTAGGAAACCAAGATGGGTGCTCAGGCATTGTAACCCACAGGAACCACAGGAAAAGGCTGCATGGAACTATTTGCAACATTGTCTTGGTGCTGAATCACTGTGTGCCTGTTCTGGGGCTATGTAACCTTCTCTGATGAGAAAGAATGGTCCCAGAGCCTGGCCCAGGGCTAAAACCAAACCAGAAATTTCAGAGAGTCATAGATACAGAAAGGGAATTGGTCAAGTAGATCAACTCCCATGGTGTCTGAAATTACCATCATTAGAGTTAAGACTTTAGGTTAAAATAATGTACAAAGCCATTATTAAAATTCAAGTATTTCCCAGGAGAAGTAATTAACATTGGCATGCCTGCATATTAGAGTATCAGAATAGCTAATTCTGAAGAGAAGACAATTATTTCTTAGGTAAGTATCATATATGAAATGTGGGAGGGAACTAATGTATCTAGGTTCTTATATATTATACTCATTTTTAAATACACATTTTATTTAATCTTCCTCTCATCAACTCCAGGTTCACATCATTATTCTCACCTCAAATTACTTATAATATATAAGTAATTTGCCAAAGGACACAGTTAGTAAGTGTCTGTGGGAAGTTGTACGAATGTTCAATATATTTGCTGTCCCTCCTTGGAGATGGGTTAAACATCCCTGCTCTGATGGTGTCATACTTGGTCATATGACTAGTTTGGTCAGTAAAAGATGAATGGAAGAGATGTGACCAGAAACTTTAAAAGCCACCATATGACTCTGCTGTCTCTTCCCTTTTTCCAGAAGATCAATTTACCAGATAGAGGATGCTCCTTTAACCTGGGTCTTGATATGAAAATAACATGGAACAGAGCCACAGCTGACCTGCAATCAATATATAGCCTGAGTGAGAAATAAACTTTTGTTATTGCAAGCCACTAAGGTGTTGGGCTTGTTTGTTACTGCAGCATAACTTAGCCTAAGCTGATTAATACAGTGACTGACACAGTATTCCAGCCAAGGCCTATCAAACTGCAAAGCCCATGTCCTTTCCCTGCCAGGAGGACACCTCTCAGCGGGAAGGAGACTTAACCACCACCGCTGGGCAGCATGAGGCATCTCCTTCTCCCTCCTTCTACAAATACCCAGTAGAAGCTTGAGAAAGTTTCATGAGTGTGGCCATCCCCAGAGGAACTTTGCCTATATGCGAATATAACATACCTTCGGAGCAGAGCTGATTCCCCAGTTTCCTCTCCTTTCCCGGAGGCACTAAAACAGGGGAAGGAACAGTGATGACAGTGAGGAGTTCCATGCTGCTTGAACGCTTTCCAGATGCTCTCTCTGGCTCGGCTTAGTGGAAACTGGTGCCATCTGGTAGACAAGCACCCAGACAGGAGTGATGGGCCAGCATTCCCCTCCCAGCTTCCTTCCCATCCCTGGAGTAAGTGAGAATTTGTTCATCCCAGATTGGATGTGGACACTTCCATATCGGAAGAGGAATGGTCCAAAGGCCTCTCATTCAAAACAAATAGGTGTTGCAATGAAAACCAGGCTGGGCCTTCAGGTAAAATGGAATTTTGCTACTTAGATGGACTGATTAAGTCAGATTGGCAGAGAAAAACAAACACGCACATAAACAAACAAACAAAACAAGAAAGGAGCTCAGCTAATCCAAAAAGTATTTGACGTTGCTGCTTTATTTTTTTTCTCTAAACACCTATGGCATTTTTCCTCCAGGGATTTAAACTGAGAAGATGGAGTTGACAACCCCTTTCTTTGTTTGAATTTTCCCCTAGAATTCTATATTGCAGGGAAAACCCTGCCTGGGTCAATGGCCTGGAGAATTGTCCTAAAGAGTCACCTCCCCTGGCATCTGTCACAGGAAGCAGCCGTGACTGCCTGGGGCAGAGAGCACTGCAGACTGAGTCCACTGTTAATACTGTAAGCATGGCTCCCATTTTTAGGGAAAGGGGATCTGTGTAGTCAGCCTGCAGGCCACCAGCTCCACCATTTGTTTTGCTTTTAATCTGTCTTTCAATCACTACATAATCTGTCCCAAGTGATTGATCATATTGAGGATCTGATTGGCACTTGAGTTCCTCAGGTCTCTTTTTGCTTTCCTGGAATTCAGAGCATCAAAAGCACCATTTTGTTCTGTTTTATGATGTATCCCTTTGACAGTCTGCAAAACAGATATTTTGTAAAAAAAAAAAAAAAAAAATCTAGGGCTCAATACTGATTTATAAATAGTTTACAAAAGGCAAGAGGATGCAGAAATTCCCTTTGTTCCACAATATGTATGAATATTTGTTCCTGATATATTTATCGATGAGGCTTTCCCTCATTGTGTGGCTCCTCATTTCACCACTTGAGAGAAGAAAAGCATCTTCTTAGGTCTAGTACTCTCAAGATACCTGACGGCTACAGTAGACTTGGCCAGCTGCCTCCTTCCAATGGACCCAACTTTTGTTGTAGTTCTCCATTGTGTCTAGTGCCCCACTGTAGTAATAACCAACATTTGAAGAGGGCTTCACTGCTCTTACAAGGCTTTTACATGCTTTGCCTAATCAAACCTTTACAATTTCTGCAGAGTAGGTTGAGAAGAATATTATTAGGAGTCCTTGTATACAGCAGGTCATACGGTGGTTTCACCACTGTGTTGTGTGGATGAGGGGCCAAGTTGCTTTGGTGTGGTTCTGGATCATGTGCTCTTTTAGCTATAAAAAGTTTGCACAGAATGAGGCAAAAATGAGTCAATAAAGAAGAGTAGAAGAAATGGGGTAAGAGGAAGCAAGGAAGGAATGGGCAGGATATTAAAATAACAGGTAAAGCATTTAGCCAACTGGAAGCTCCAGTTGGCTGGATTTGAGTGCTCCATCAGGCAGACAGGGTGGATCCTTCTCTGATCTAGTGTAAGCCCCGACTCAGCCTGAGCACCTTGTAGGGGCACTCGTTTCAGTATTTGCTGACTGAATTGATTAACAGGGATGATTTATAACACCTCTGCCTCAATGGAGGAATTCTTGTATTTGTATGTGTATGAGTCCCATTCTTCTATTCTTGTCATAACTGGTAACGAATAAAACATGCCAACAATCTAATTTTCTCTTGCCTAGACAATTTCAAATCACATTAGAAATAAGTGTTTTCCACCAATTTCATTTTGTTAGTGAGTTGCTTCAGTAACGGGCCTACCCTATTATAATTCAGTGAACTAATTGACTTCCCAAACTCACTGCAGACAGCACCTTGCTCTGTGCACAGGACTGTTGTTTCTCTCCTCACGTGTTTCCGCTCTTCATTTCTTTTTAACAATAAGAGATGGTGCCTGGGAATCTTTAGAAAATCTCACCTCATTAAACATCAAAGTGTTTAACATCTATATAACATCTATATAAACATCTATATAAACCTCTATATAAACATCTATATAATAATATAGAAGGTACACTTCTGGCTTTAGTGTTGTTTCTTTCCTTTTGTTCAAGCATAGACAGCTTAGCTCACTGACTAAATTGAAAACTCCTTAAGGATGGTGTTGTGTTCCCCCAAATTCATATGTTGAAGCCTTCAAAATGTGACTGCGTTTGGAGAGAGGGCCTTTCAAAGAGGTAGTCAGGTTCAAATGAAGCTGTTAGGGGGTCTAATCAAATCTGACTGTGTCCTTACAAGGAGATTAGGACGCACAAATAGATGCCAGGGATGAACACACACAGAGTAAAGGCCATGTGAGGACACGGCAAGAAGGCCATGCGAGGACACCGGCCGCCAAGAAGAGAGGAGGTCTCAGAAGAAACCAAACCTGCAGACATCTTGGTCTTCCAGATGCCAGAACTGTGAGACAATACATGTGTGTTGTTTAAGCCCCCCAGTCAGTGGTATTTTGTTATGGCAGCCCGAGCAGACTAACACAGATAGTTACATCTTCCACTTCTCTGATACATCTCTGCCCCATGTGCCTCACAAAATGCTCAGCACACAAGTTAGACAGCACCTAATAATATCAGTGTCATTTATTTTTTATCATTTATGTATTTAAGAAAACCTATTTATGGAACATATTTAACATAATTCATTTCATATGCAGCTATGTTGATTTGTTGGCGAACAGTTGCTTCCTATATTCATTAATGAAGACTTAATCATTTGTTTGAATAGATAATATATGTCTGTGGGAAATATTTTAAACAGTATGAAAAATTAGGTATATATGTAATATATAATGTAATACATGATATATATGATATATAATATATAATATACAATATATAATACACAATGTATAATATATAACATATACTCGTATATGCTCCTGTCTGATTTTCTTTTCTATTTCATTTTGTTTCTAGCAAATGGTAGCATAATGTTTACGTTTTCACTTTTTAAAGAGTTAACATACATCTTGGGAATTGCTCCACCTAGGACATAGAGATCCATTTTATTCTCTGTAACTCATTTTGTTGTATTTAAATGCATTGTCTCCCCTGCTTCTTCCACTCTCACCTACACACTTTCATATGAAGCACAAACAGAGGCTCATTCTTGCTGCCATTTCCTGAGAGGAATATTTGAGTGAAGGATTTAATCAGTCACTAAAGCCATAGTGCCTGAAACAGAAGGGCACGATTTTTAGGCAGTCCAAGTAAACAGTGAGAATTTCTCTGACTAATCTTGTGTGTTTCTAGTACAATAAATGTAGGTACACACCAACAATCATGTAGCCTACCTTCCCTCTGACTTTACTGTGCAATTAATATTGTACCAAGGAATAATATCGATTTTTGAAAGAATCATACATAAATCCACCAAACTAGGAAACCAAGGTATTTTTTTTTCCTGTTCTCTATTAGTACTTGTTCATTTGTATACAAACTTTGATAGTTTTAATTACAAATCAGAGCAATTGTGTATTCTGCTTTTCTCTTGAAGTGAATTATAAATATTGCTATTTGTTACTATGTTTACATAATAATAATTGTATATGGTTGCCTAATAGCCTATCCAGTTGATGTATTATTTTCCCTAATTATAATAAAGTACAATTGTATTGTCTGAGCAAAATTAAATAAAAATTACAAGAAAATAAATCTGACATATATTAATGATATACAGAAATGTTATTGAGCTACAAGGTAATTGACTATAAAATAGAGAGCAGCACACATAAATTATAATTAGTATTCTCTATATCCTATGAAATCAAAACTTTCTAAGGGAGAGGCTGTAGAAAAGGGAACTGTTCAGATGCCATCCTGAAAAAGGAACAGTCTTTCCTATTTCTTTAAGAGTTGGTTTCGGGAAATGAGCCTGCAAATTCTGTTTTCCCTTTCCTACAGCTGTACCTCTACTCGCACAGAGGTGGAGGGAGCAAACTAGTATGCCTCAATCAGTTTGGGTTAATCAGATTGATTTCCTAACTACTGTCCATGAAGTATGAATGACTAATGGCCTTCCTTAATTGATTAACTTCATCAACAAATATGTATTCAGCATCTATTACATGTTGAATGTGAAATACATAGGGAAGAAGATAACTTCTGCTCCCTTAGGGTTTATAATGTAAACAAGGTATAGATCAGTAATCAAATGAATAATAAAATAATTGTAAGTTTTAGTAAGTGCTGAGAAGAAATAAACAGGGCACTATCACAGAGAGAAATCAAGGTGGGTCATCCTTTAGATAGGCGATCAGAGAAGGTCTCAATGAGTAAGTCACATTGACACGGAAACTTGAGGGAGAAGAAAGAGTCAGCCACAAGAAGAACAGAGGAAAGAGGAAACAGCAGGGGCAAAGGCTCTAAGGCATGCAGACTATGGGCCGGAGGGACTCTAGTGCACTGGGCAAAAGAAAGTGTGGCCCTGGGTGAGGTGGAAAGAAGGGCAGTGAGCCCATATGCATGGCCGGGGACCCCATGGGAACCTAGATTTCATTACAAGTACAATGGGAAGCCAGATAAAAGTTTTAAGCAGGTGAAAGGCATCATTCCAATCATGTTGAAAAATCACTTTTGGCTGCTGTGTGGAAAATAGATCGGAGGCCGTGCAAGAGTGGAAGTAGAGAGGATAATTAGAAGGTTGTTAGTGTTACCCCCATGAGAGGTGACAATGGCTGGAACCTCCGTGGTGGCAGTGGAGATGGAGACAAGTGGACAAGATGGATCTCAATCAGAGAGAGCTGACAGCTAAAATGGCTATGAAGAATAAGAGAAAAGGAAGGTGTCAGTAATGATGCTAGGATTTCTGGGGGAGTACCAAATTTAAAAGTAGAAGGCAGGAAATCAAAAGTTCTCTTTGGATATTTAAGTTGGACATGACTTATGAGGAATCTGGGTGGAATTGTCAGCTAGGCAGTTAGATACCTGAGTCTGAGATCCATTTGGGCATTGTTAGCAGCCTGATGATATTTAAAGCCTCAGACTGGATGACACGCTGAAGGAGTGTGTGTAGCTGGGGAAGAGAAGGGGCCCTGGACTGAACCTGTAACCTTCCCAGGGATGCCCAGTCATGACCAGAAAGGAGTAAATCCCCACCTGGTGGAACCTCAAACTCTCTGAGGATTCATAATATATTCATTATCAACAGACCCATCAATAGTCAGGGCAATCATCCAGGGGCATTTTTTACAGCTTCTTTCTTGCCTACCTCTCTTAACACTGGTATCACTTTGAACACTATGAACCTTTCTATGAAGAAAAGAGGTAGCAAGTGTGAGGTTTTCATGCTCAGTGAACATGTAGGCTGTCACCTTAGGCAGCTGTATGTTGGAAGCTGTGCACAGTTGCCAGAGTACTTTGCCATTTGTTTCTCTGTTTTCATGGCTGTAAGTAACTATTGTGGGTCTTCCCTGAGACCCAGAACCCCACAAGCTCTTACCTCTGCATCTTCCGGTAGCTTATGGGTCAGCACTTAACAGCTCTATAGGAAGACTGTAAAGTAAGAAGCTAGAAGGGAACTTTGAAAGCATACCTCCCAAGCCTTTTGTTTTACATATGCAGGAATTGGCTCGCCCACCACCACCATGAAATGAAAGGTGTTTCAGGCTTCATTTTAACAACCACTGATCAACTTCTTTGGTCAAGGGAAGCCCATCAGTCTTCATTCAATCTAAGAGATGACTTGTTTACTGTAGCCCCCAAGAAAAGACAAATCCAATGTTTAAAATCTCTCTAATTAGAAAAAGAAATTGAAAGTATTCCCAGGCCCAAAGCATAGATATGCTAAGAAATACCCTACTCATGCTGCCCTTTCCCCAGCCTGAAGAGATGATTTAGATTCCATTATCCAGGCTCACCTTCGGACACACTGCATCTGTGGAAACTCAGAGACTGCTAGATTGTGAATGACCATAAAAAAATGAGCAGGAAGACCTATAAATTAGAGAGATGGGTTTTATGTTGGAAGAAGGAAACCCAAATCCTACATAAAAGGTACCATTCTCCACATGGCCAAATAACAACAGACCGACGTGTGATAAATAATTGATACAACTTGCTCTTACATAAAGCCTGGTTTGAAAAAACAAGAACCAGAGAATGTAGTAAATTTAGTGGAAAAGACAGTGTTTAATCTTTTCTGAGTAACGTCTGATGGGACAAACACACGTTTTCTGATTCTGGTTGTTCTCTGCCTGACATTTTGTACCTGATTTATGGGAAAAAGTGTCTGAATGCCTGCTTGTGATTTCAGTGAATTGAGGCACATACTCTTCCTTCTAGAATGTTAAGATTCATAGATTTGGGGGCCAGCAAGAGCGTTGGCAATTATTCAGTGCATCTCTCTTACTTTCTGAAAATGAAACAAAAGAAGTGAAGGGTTTGATCCAAATGACACAGTGATTAGAGATATGCCCGCCATTTTGGACTCAGGACCCACAGTGCTGCTTTTCCCGCTCTTTGAGTTCAAGCTAGTAGAGAACTGCTTGACATCGGTAAGATTTTGTTTTCTTTTTTAACTGTTCATTTTACACAAGTTTGGCTTTTTATTCTATTAAAAAAGTTTTGGGGACATAGGAAAATGAAAAAAACTACCATGAATGTAATTATTGCTAGCACGTTAATGTATTGCTTTTTTTCTGTGTATATTTAGAAATAGTTGTTATTTAGTGTATATATAATTTTCTTTTTTTTCCAGTTAATATATCATAATCATTTCTAATGGATGCAGAGTACTCAGGCAAATGAGTATACTATAATTCACTGAATGTTTCTGCAGTTGTTGGGCATTTAGGATGATTCCATTTTTTGCTACTATATATAACAATAGTATATGATATTTAAACATCTTATGGCATATGGCTTTTCTGATAGATTATACCCTTAATATGGAACTCCAGAAACAGAATTAGATAGCCATGGTTATTACTATTTGCATAGTCACAGGGTCAGCCCGATTCACTATTGCTTTACAACATTACGTATTATCGTTAAAAATATTTTCTAATTTCCTCATTGAAAATGGCACTTGTTTAAGTTCTCATTTCGTTTGTGACTGCTGAGTCCTCCTCTGGACATCTTCACCCTTCTTATTCTGAGCATTTTAGCTTTCGAAATTGCTTCTAGTTCCCTGGGCAGAATACCCTGTTCCATGGATCTTGTTTGCAGGTCTCTCTAGACAAAATAGGAACCCCTTGAGGATAAGGTCTATGTTTTATTCATCTATAGGTTCCTAGGAGCTTGTATAGTGCCTGGAACACAGTGGTTCTCAATAAGTGTTTATTGAGTGAATGCATGAATGAATGAATGAATAAGTATATGAGGTTGACCCTCCCCCCATGTTTGTGATTTCCGAATGCGTCCTCTGGTTATATCCTTTGTCCATTATCAGTATCAGATGTTTCTTAATTTTTACTAGTATTTAACTATGAGAATATATGAACTCTTTGCCTGTCACATTTCGGCTAATAATACCCTCCAGTGTATTGCTTGCTTCATAAATTAAAACAGAGAGCAGAAGTTGGGCTAATAAATGTGTCATTTCCTGCTGTAATTTCTGTACTTAGAAAGTGCTCAGAAGGTGTTGGGGGGAGGGGATGGAGAGATCACATGTGTTGTTCATGTGAAAAGAGGAAATGTGTCAACCACATTTCAGGCCCTCTGGAGCCCCAGTGCACAGTGAAAAACAAATTCTGCTCATCCATACAGAAAGGTAGATTGAATTAGAAGCCACACAGAGGGGCTGAGTAATTTCTTAATATATTCCATTTGTAAATGAGAAGTGAAAACACTCTTTAGTAATCCTTAAACTGTTGGTGAATCAGCACTCTCCATAGACAACAAACAAATGCCATCCTGCTTACATTGAAAGGAGGAAAAAAAAAAAGTCATTCACCTTGCTTCCCTCCCCCATTGCTGTCAGGTATGCTTTTCATGTTTTAAAAAACATATCAAAAATAGTATCATCCCATTGTCCCTCTGGGTCTGTTGTTGCATTTGCAAACTTTAATATTTTCCTGGTTAATATTTTATAAAGCAGGCAAACTCATAAAATGCAAGCTGTCACAAGCCTGCAAGATCACAGCAGGCCCTTCTAGTCAAAGTGGAAGCTTAAGCCACATGGCTGGAAATAAAGAAAATAATTCTAACATCCTAAGATTGTTAGATCTATTCTTTGGAAGAGGAGATTGCTGATTCACAGGCAAACAAACAAACAAAGAAATGCAACAAAACCCATCTCCCCTACTAGAAAAAAGCTTCTTGAGGTTAGGGACCCATTATAGACGTGTTAGTGTATCCCCAGAACTTGATGCAGCCAGCACCTGGAGATGGCTCTGAACACGTTTGAAGGATGAAGCAATGATTGGGGCAGCCCTGCTTTGAATGGTGGGTACTCCTGTGTGTGTCCCAGATCCACTCTCCACCTTCTACCTGCTTCTCTGTCCAGGAGGCTGACCCACACACGCCACATCAGTGGGGTCCTTCACCTCATGCTTTCCAGAGGAGATCATCCAATGAGGAGTCCCAGAAGGAGTTGGCAGGGATGGAGCAGAGTGAGGTTGGGGTATTTATTCCCTAGACTTCCTCCCGGTAAGATGCCTACAGCTGGCTGCTTTCCAGAGGTCATAGCACCTGCTGGGTGACCCTCTCTGCCCCATCCTCTCTTTCCAGGTTCCACTGGCGCCGGAACCTCATCCCCTCAGCCTAGGAGTTCTGTGCTGTCCTTGTGGTCCCTTCCCTACACCCTGCCCACACCTTAGTAAATGTCCCTTTATTAAACTCTCCTGGGATTATCCTAATTTGAATGTGCTGTCTATTTCCTGCTGGGGCGCTACTGATATAGATGGTCATGGGGTGTGTGCATGTTGTTTCACCGGCTGCACCTTAAACTTCAGCCTGCAGTCTGTATGACCCAAAGGACGAGGGGAGCTTCCCCTTGCTCATACTAGTGAATGTGGGCTGGTGCCACCTTGGGCTGAATGTATGTGCATGGGCTTCAACAAATTTAAAAAGACAATCTGCTTTTATTTGCATTTCTCTGATGATTAGTGATGTTGAGCATCTTTTCATATGTCTATTGGCCATCTGTGTGTCCTCTTTGGAGAAATGTCTATTCAGGTCCTCTGCCCATTTTTAATTGGATTGTTTTGTTATTGTTGTTGTTGTTGTTGTTGAGTTGTATGAGTTCCTTATATATTTTGGATATTAGCCTCTTATCAGAGGTGTTGTTTGCAAAAATCTTCTCCCATTCAGTTAGTTGCCTCTTTATTTTGTCGATGGTTTCTTTTGCTGTGCAGAAGCTTTTTAGTTTGATATAGTTCCATTCATTTATTTTAGCTTTTACTTCCCTTGCCTTTGTGGTCAAATTCATAAAATCCTCTTTTAACCCAAGGTCCATAATATGTTAAGCAAAATAAGTCAGACAGAAAAAGTCAAGAACCATATGATTTCACTGGTATGTGGGATATAAAACTAAAAACAATAGAAGAAGACAAACAAATAAATAAACAAAAACTCATAGACACAGACAATAGGTTAGTGGTTACCAGAGGGTAAGGAGGGAGAAGGTGGTAGATGAGGGTAAAGGGGATCAAATATATGGAGATGGAAGAACCGACTCTGGGTGGTGAACACACAATGTGATATATAGATGATGTATTATAGAATTGAATACCTGAAACCTATGTAACTTTACTAACAATCATCACCCAATAAACTTTAACTAAAAGAAAAAAAAGATAATCTGCTGATAGATTCATTTTCTCTGTTGTCCCCTCCTCACTCCTTATTCTATGGGTTGCAGCTTTGCCTGCAGCCTGAGTGAGTCATCTCTACCACAAAAGCAGTAACTTGGCTCTAAATGTTGACTACTTTGGCTGTTCCTACAGAAGTAGAAAGACCACAAACCAGTGACAACAGTTCCTCTGGTCTTTTGGTATTTTGTGGCTCTTTTGACCTTGTTCCTTCAGTTGTATTTTCATTCAGACTTACCCTCCCCCAACTCACAGGAACCCTGTGTGGTGCAGGGCCAGCGGCAGAACCTGTTCTCATCGTTCCCATCTGCAGTGTGGATGATGGAACCAGATCTAAAGGACAAAGGCTACCTGTGTGCAATGAAATGATCTGACTTATCTCATGCCTGTGCCCTTGTGGGATGTGAAGCCCAGGCCTGGGGGTGTGTGAGACTTCCAGCTCCTTTATTGTGCAACTTTCCTTGATAATCTTTGCTGATGATTTCAATCTACTTCACAACTTCTGCCTCAGAGCCTAGAATGTTCCTAAGTAAGGATGGTGTGAATTGCACATTAAAAATGGGATGTGTCACTCCATTCCATTGTTATGTCTTCAGTGGCTGAGGGTGTGCTAGGTATGGTGACTAAAGGAGACATTCATCTCTCCTCATCCACACAAAGGACTTCACAGATACCTGGGCTACTAGACCAGGCTCGGGGGTCTAAATCCGACTTGATTGTTCAGCTCAGATATTACTTCCTATTTTTCTCTTCCCTGTGTGTTTCAAAGCTCATCTGCCCCTCTGACCATTCAGCGCCTTCCGTAAAATTGGCTTCCCCCTATAATGCTAGACTCAAGCTGATTTTAGATCAGAAGCCAAGAGATCCTTTCAGCAGCACTCAAAGAGATGAAATCTTTAGCTGCAGACTGTCCTTGCTGCTGTAAGAGACTGGCTTGGTTTGAGCAGCAATAATTAATTTTAAAGAAAATTTCCATCTCCAGGCCTTTGCATCTCGCTAATTATTTTCAAGGTAAATTGAATTTGCTTTGCAGTATCTTCTTGCCCCACCTTGCAATAAGCAATTTTAATGTGAAATTGCTGACCTGTACTTGCTCAATTCAGCCATGGATTCCTAATTCTTCTGCAGTGTAGCATTACATCATCTTTGAGCTGCACCAGCGTAATTATCACTTTCTTTATTTTTACCTATAACGAGCAGTGGTATTGCTTCATGAAATGCACAGGAAAGCTTCAGCTAGTTGCTGAAGATGACAGAATACCAACACTGACTTCTATGCTGTGGGTGAGTGGCAGCATGTTAAAAAAAATGGAAGTGTTGTTTATTTAGGGAAAATATTTCAGTGAAATCCACCAACATGGGTGATGTGCTGAATCTTACATGAGAAAAAAAGAAAACCAAACCAAACCAAACCAAGATAGGTTGTGTTTCCTTTGGAATGAACAGATAGCAACAACTTTAAATGCTAAATCATGCAGTTCTGAGCCCTCTTGGGTGGCCCTCAGGGACGGTTATCTGAATTGCCAATCAAATCAGTTGGTTTTCTGCCCTCAGTGTTTCTTTTCTTTCTCACCTTTCATTCAAATGTTCTGTGACGATTAAGAGAGCGTTGTTGGCCTTTTATTTCAAAAGCCTTCCCTACAGTATTTTAATGTAAGAGGTATATTAGTTGTTTACAAATCAGTCTAGCATGACTTAATATTCTTACACCTGTACGGCAACCAGTGATATCAGGAATCTCTAGACTTTGCTGCATTTCTGTTTGGCCCTAAGTTAGGTCATTTCTCCTTCAAAGGTTGCCAAGTACTTCAGAAACGGATTGCCCTGGGTGCCTCCTTGATCCTGTGTGTAGAGGAAAGAGTGTGCACAGGGGAGTCAGGAAGATGGTGAGTTAAGAGCTCCCAATCCAGCAGAAGAGGAGATCCACAAGTTAAAGATGTGTCTTTGACCCCAAGATGGAACCCAGGGCCTTTAAGAAGGGCTCCTGCAAAGTGGGGCTGAAGATCTGAGGACGGAGAGGGTAGATTCCCAGTGGTTCTCAACCGGGGAATTTTGTCCCCCTGGTGTCATTTGCCAGTGTACGGATATGTTTTTTTGGTTGGCACAACTTGGGGGTGGGTGCTAGAGCTGAAATGAGGGAGTGACTTACAGAGGTTCCTCACTAGGAAGTGATGGAAGCAGGCATTTAATGTCCTTCCTCAGCAGCTCCTGCCTATCTCCCTGGGTGCAAACAATGCCTAGGTCCAGCTCTAATTCCTCCTCTTCTCTTCTAACCTCCCACCCAATCTCTAGCCCAGTGTTTCTCAGCTTGGCAGTGTTGACACCATGGCTTAGCTGTGGACGGCGTCCTGTGTGTTGCAGGATGTTTAGCAGCTTCCCTGAGCTCTGTGAGTCATGCCCTCCTTAGGACCCTTGGTTTCCTCTTCTTTTAAATCAGTTCATTATTCCTACAACTAATATCTATTGAAACTCCACCATGTTCTAGAAGCTGTCCCGGGCTTTGGGGGATACCACAGTGAACAAGAAAAGGTCCCTGCCCATAGTTAGTTTATTTTCCGCTGGAGGATAAACAATAAGAAACATAATTAAATAGAAATTTGATATATTGTCAGGCAAAGAGAAGTGCTGTGAATAACAACGAGCACGGTACGGGACCGAGAGTCATGGGAGCTGTTCTTTTAGCCAGGAGCATCGTGGAGGGCACTCTGAGGAGATGACGTTTCAGCAGTCCTGGATGAAGTGAGGGAGCAAGACGTGGAATTGTGAAATTCACAATTAAAATCAGAATCTTCAGTATTTCATAAAAGCTCACCAGGTAGGTGAATGTGTTGCTAGAATTGACAGCCTCTGGTTTAGGTGAACTCAGTGGCAAAGAACAAAATCTTTGTAGAAATGGGGTTAGGAGGAATATAGCAGTTTCTCCCACACAGAGAAAATAGTAGCATCTGAGTTGGGGGAGAAGAACTTGGTATCGTAGAGGGAGGCAGGTTGCCGCTGATGAGAGAACAGGCTGACCTCCCAGGACAGGTGTGGGGACGACGGCACAGCAACACTGCAGAGCCAGGCGCAGGGCTCACCCTGGGAAGCTGGGCCTCCCGGGCTCTGCAGCAGGAGGGTAGAAGAGGCTTACATCTGGGCTTTCTTCAGTTTCAAAGTTCCCTCTGTGTGCACCTCTGTTCCCCTAATTGGTCACCTTACACTTATCTCCTCCCTTGTGCCTGGTTTTTCTTGACTTCAGCCTCCTGACAGGGGTCCAGCTTTGATTCTCTGCTCTTGCTTGAGCTCTGGTCCTTTGAACTCTGGGCGCTTGGAATACCCTCCCAGTAGGTATTTCCAGCTTGTACTGACATCAGCTTCCAGCTGCTAGCCCGGAGTCCTCAGGCCCTGTTTGCAACTAGGGGGCAACTAGTATCTTCTTTTGGGCCCACTGGTTAGTCAACGGTAAGAGCTCTGTACAAACTGTGATTATGTGTACACACACACACACACACACACACACACACTTGTTTTTCTTGACTTTATAAATATAAATGGCGAATACTAGGAACAGGTACCATCAATCAGTTCCCTTTCTCCTATCCACGTCAGATCAGGTTTCCATAACTGAGGCGTATAACTGTCCCAGCAGACAGTGGTAATTGCCAGGCAAGATAAAACCCTGGCTCAAAAGTGCCATGCCTTGTCTTGAAGAGCAGCCCGTGGTGCACACATGCTGGAATAGTGGTCTGTCAGGAATGGAGAAACCTTCCAGTCTCAGTTCAAAGGCAGACCTCAGCTTCACAACCACAGAAAAACGGGACATTTCTCTTACCACACAGAGTTTCAAGTAATTTCATCACTAAGAGTTTACATGTCATTCTATAGATCAAAGAGGAAGCCATCACTGGTTTTTGGCAGATAAATGACATGATTAGAGTTGCTCTTTAGGAAGGTGAATCTTGCAACTACATATAGGATGAGTGGTGGTGGGTGGGGAAGGAACTCAGAGACAAGGTAGGGGGTGCACAGGCTTGGAAAGGCTCAAGGATAGATGGTCCCAGATTGCCTCTCTGTTCTTGGGCCACGCAACTGTGGGACCGAGTGAAGGGACTGATAGTCCCAAAGGCTCTGAACCCTGCCTTCTTTACTCGTGCCCAACAGCCACAAAAGTCACAAGGACCCAGAGCTTCCCTGTCACCACACAGCATATGCAGCTAGAGTAGTGGTGTAAATGGAAACGTTCTTGCTACCAGGAATTCATTACCACCTAATTTGCATGGCCGATTGACAAACCGTGCACCGGGCCAAAAGTCCGGGGCACAGCTCCTTAACTGAAAGCTGGCAACGCTTTTCCATTTGCTATGGCAGAACCTGAGTCCAAGGTGCTTTACTAAGCCATCACCACTCAAGCCAATGGCAACAAGGGAAGAGACTGGGGCATTTCTCACCCTTCATCCTCCAGCTCCAGGTTCCCACTCTGAAAATATGCTCAGGGTTTGGCTACTCATCTGTGTGAAAACTGTGCTTATCTCTGAGGCTGGATACGTGCTTCAACTAAACACCAATTTATCAAGTACCTTGATAGAAAAAGGACATAATTTTACTGCACATATATAAAGATTCTGAAACCCAATAGCACTCCACAGAGTGCACTAATTATAATGAAATTCATTCATAATGAAGGGGAATTAAGTGAATAAACACAAGTCTGTCTGACGTTACAGCCTCAGGAGTAAGTTCATTGCTATTACTGATAGACACCATTACGATGTTGAAGCTAAAAATAGCAGGTGTCTGCAGGGAGAAATAAGGCACTGGGAGCTGCAGGGGCGACAAGAAGCCATCTTGTCTCCTTGCTCAATTAGATCCTAAAGAACTTAGGTCTTGGCTTGGCTTCTGAAAAGGCTGGCCACTGGTATTCAGAGGAGCCTGTCTATCACCCGACCTCAGGGAATCTAGTTCCTTCATGTATTTGCAAGAAAACCTTTAGCATTAGTGGGTGAGATAGGGAAATGCTTGATTGTCAGCTGGACACCAACACCTACAGTAAGTGAATGCCTCTTGGAGCAGCGTGATGGCCCAAGCCAGATGTGTTGTGGGCCACATCCAAGCACGGGGTCTGAGCTGGAGGGAATTTTGAAGATTTTTGGGGGAGAAGGTAGCTGAGCCTGGATCATGTGGATGGTTGATGGGGGCAGAGGAGCCCATTCTTACAGAATTTTCTTAGAACTAGTCTGGTCTCCAGGGTTGGACCACAGCACAAAGAACCCAACAATGCCAGTCTTCTCTCCCAGGATTAGTACTGGATCAGGTAATGACAATTTAGAGCTCAACTGAGACTTGAAAAATGATGGGGCAAGAATGGGCTTTGTTGTCGGATGGGATAAAACCTAGACTGTGGGTGTGTGTGTGTCTGCCATCCTGTGTCATGCTTGAAAATTTCTAGACATTATTCTCTTTGTTTATTTCATGATTTCTCTGCATCATATCAGTAGCAAATGCTTCCTACTCCTTTCCACATTTATTCACGAATAAAATTTTTACCACAGAATATTCCAGTGACCATTTTGATCAGAAAACAATTATTATCAGAAGAAGATGTAATAGTCACAGAGATGAATCCTGGTTATGCATTTTCTGCCCACAGCCGTATGACGGGGACCCCTTCTCCCCTTCCCGCCCTGCCGTGACAGAAGGAATGCACCTTCCCAAGACCTCCGAGACACTGTTGATGATGGCTGTATGAGGTCACCCCTCAGACATACCTGGCCCGCCTTCTAGAGGCGCAAACCTGAGCCGAGACCACACCCCTGCTTCCTCTTAGCAGCGGCAGCACTAACCTGGGGTGGATGGGCCTGGGAGACCACAGTGCCCTCCGTGCACAACTGATTCAGTAGAAGGCACTTTGCTCCCGAGGACTTCTTCTTTGAAGTATCATTGTGTCATCTCCCTGCACCTAGGGATTTCCTATGTCAGACTAACACCTTCTCTGATGTCTTTCCCCCCTTTCTGACAATATGTGGACTGAGGCAAGCTGTTTGAACCCTCGGATATTGTTTCCCCTCCAGGGTGAAGGACTTTGTTGCCACCAATAAGACTAGCACCTCAGATCTTGTGACTCAGTTTTGGCCAGGGGAGGGGCATCCTGGCCTGTGGGATTCGGGTCACAGTGGGACTTTAAGAAACCACACAGTGCCCCCAGGGTTCCCCTGGGACCCCGCAATCTCAGCCCTTAAACGTGACTTTGAGTGTAAGCTAGGAGCTGGGCTATGGGAAAGCAGAGTTCTTAGTTTCTCACTTAAGCTTTTAGGGAACTGTAGCGTCATCCTCACCATGAGAGAGAGAAGACAGCACAGGGCCTGACTCACCCATGCCCTTTTCTCTTCTGTCCTGAGAAGGTCAGAGCTGAGGAGGGAGAGCACTGAAATGGTGTGCTGACACATAAGTTCTCTTCACTGCAAGGGGCACATTTATAAAACAGAAAAGAGTGAATGGCTGGCTCAGCACTAACCCCTGTGTAGGGCCAAGCTGGCAGCAGCTCCAGGCTAACCCCAGTCAATGCTGTTAGAAGGTTCTGTCAGACTTCTGGTGGAGAAACAAGTACCGCCTGGAGGGTGTCCCTCTCTCGGGAGGCTGGACAGATTGATGCATAGCCATCTTGGGTGAGGCTGGAGTACGGGTATTGCTGGAACTCACGCAGCATGGTGGCGTGCAGTCGCCATGAGAGGGTATATGCTGTGGGGTTTGAGTTGAGTGAGGCCCACCGATGCCTGAGGCACATGGGTAAAGTGTGTGATAATTTCTTAGCCTAGATTCAGTCTGTTGGGTTTCACGACCCTTCCCCAGAAGGGCAGCACCCCAGCAACCTCTTGCCTCTTCCTGATGTGCTTGCTGTTGCCACTTAGCAAATGAGCCTTGGTTATAGCTACTGTTGAACTTCAGCCACCTCCAGCCTGTGAGCGGCGCTGGTTCTAAGTCCTCCATCAGCTCTTGCAGGACTCCTGCTCACCCTTCCTCCACCTCCCACTCTCCATCCCTGCCTGCCTCCCCTTCCCTCTCCCCCTTGTTTTCTCCCTCCACCTAATCCCATCGTAACCCTTTCCTCCATTCCCAAGTCTTCCCTTCTCTTCTGATTTGACCACTTTTCTCTTTCTAGACTTTAGGAAGTATTTTGGAAAACATTTTGTTATGTGAGGGTCAAGAGTAAGGAGGCCTGGGTCGGTGGAGCAGCTCTGCCAGCTGTACCACCTATGCCACATTACCTGGCCTCCAGTGTGCCACGTGGCCCAGATGTTTATTTAAATTCTTGAACACATGATAATATTCCTTACAAATTTTTGCAGGAAAACTTCTGCCTCTCATCCCCAGTCATGCAGTTTTCCTCTCTGTAGGCAAACAAGGTCATACTGTTATCTCCCAGAAGGATACACACATACACACACATACACACAAACTCACACACACTCACACACACATGTAGATTAATGCTCTTTTCCTTCATTTTCATACAAATAGTGACACATCATACACACAGTTCAGCACCCTGTGTTTCCCACTGAACATATTTCTGGGAGGTTTCCACATCAGCACATGGAGAGCTGCCTCCCTCTGTCTTCCGGGTGCTTAGTGCTCCACTGAATAGTCAGTCCTGTATTGGTGGACACAAGACTGTTTGCAGACTTTTCTATGCTTCAGTGCTGCAATGAATAACCTTGCTTACACATCATTGCGCCTGTGTGTGAGCAGACCCGTGGTATGAAGTCTGTGAAGTAGAATTTGTGGGTCAGACTGAAAGAGGCAGCCCAGACAAGCACCTAATAATTGGATGAATGACCTTGGAGAAGGTACTTGGCATTTCTGGCCCTTGTTTTCTTATTTATAAAGTAGGAGGGCTGGCCTGGGTGACCTGCAAGTCCTTTCCACTTTGGGAGTTTCTGGGATTCAGAACCTCCCACCTGGGAGGCGTTTGGCACCAAACGCGCCTCTGGCCCTTGTGATCTGCCCACAGACACACAGTGTCCCCGGTTCCAGGCCATCACAGCCAGCTGGGAGCCAAATTTCATTCTGTGCACAGCCAGTAGAGCAGGACTTGGAGACACAAGTCATGTCTGACTTCATTTGTCCTCAAGTGGCATCTCTTTTCTGTTCTGACCTTTTTATAGGAAGCTGTTTTGGTAGGCTGTCTGGAAGTCGGAGGGGGCATGGGGGCATTTTGCTTCAATTTACAAAATTGAGGGAAGTGAAAGGGCGAAATATACTTAAGATGAATGGAATGAAGCATTAGCCAGAATACTGGGTGTATGAGGACAGTAATGAGATATTTAGCATATTATTCAACAATACCGTCAACCAACCAATGCATGTTTGTTGGTATAGTGACTAAAAACAAGCCTGTCTAATGGCTTTGCCCTCACTGAATATTGACTTGTATGGCTGCTAGGCTAAGTCTTAGGACAACCACAGCGCAAGTGTGAGCTCCCTACATGTTCTCTGGTGCTCACTGTGATCGTAGCTCAGATCTGAGCATCTGACAATGCTTGACCTGTAAGAAACCCTAGGATCACTCAAGCAAGCCTCTAGCTCATGTGCAGATGAGAAAATGGAAACCAGAAATGGGGAAGTGCACCAGGGCTGTGGTAACCGAGAGTGAAAGGGCCCCGAAAGCAGATCCTGCCACTCGGGGTGGAGAATGACTGGGGCAGGGGAATGTCCTTCATGGCAGGTAGAGCAAGATCGACAGACATCCCCGCCACAGGTGCTCACTCCCCAGTAGCACAGCTGGCATACATGAGGGGCCCAATAGTGCATAGTTGTGGGGTAGGCAGAACTCAGAGTCCAGTAAAAAGGCGTCAATCGTAGAAGGCCTGTGTGTCTCTGGGCAGGCTGCAGACACAGACGTAGGCACAAAGCCAGGACAAGATCCCAGGACGGAGACGCCCCATAGAGACAGGGCAGAAGTGCAGCTATCAGAATTGGGACTGTAGCCAGAGTGATTTGATTTGGGGCAGCAGCTCCTTGTACCACCCTGTCTTGGTTCGTGATTAGCTCTGGAGACTTGGACTAGTAAATTTGCGGATGAGAACATCCCAACCCCAAGTGGGGAGAAGCAAACCGGGACCCAGGTGGTTCTGATGACCTCCTGGACCAATTCCCCTCAAATCCTTCTATCCTTCCTCTGCAGACACACCACTGCCCTTGTCTAGTCTCTCATGTTCCTCTAGGACTAATGCAATAGCTTAACGGACGTAACCTTCTCTATCACTTCCTCCCTCAACGCGTTCTCCACCTGGCAGCCAGACCTGACCATGCCCCTCCTCTGCCTAAAACACTCAGGGGCTCCTCATGTCTCCCCCAAGTGCCATATGAGACTTGAATGACGCTCCTTCCTTTGCAGCCTCACCTCTTGTCCTTTTGTGCTCCTGGAACACTAAACTGCTATGGTGTTTCTAGCCTTTGAATCTGTGTTCACATTATTACCTTTGCTTAGAACTTCCCTCTTTATCTTGTTCACCTGGGTGATTTTTATTTTCAAAACTCAGCTTTGGCTGTGCCTCCTCCAGCGAGCCTTCTCTGCTTCCCAAGAGCAGCCTGATCCCCACAATCCCTCATCTTTGGCTGTGTGTCCAAATGGAGAATTTTTAAAACTACTGATCCAGGGCCCCCCTCCAGACCTGTTAAATCAGTAGGTCTGTGCTCTGCACGCTGAGGCTTTTAGCTAAGGTCATGACGTCTCAACTGTATTTCCCAGTGGTTCAGAAAAAATCTATCTATCATCTATCTATCTATCTATCTATCTATCTATCTATCTATCTATCTATCTATCTGTCATCTATCTAAATGTTAATATATGCATATGTATAAATAACTATTTCTTGTACTATTATTATACCTTTTCTGTTTGAAAAAAATGTTAAATGAAAAAAGGATGAGTTCCATCCAGACCAGCCTGGCCATCTGCTTTGTGCAGAGCTGAGTGGTACCCCTGCACAGAGCTGGTGAGAACTACAACATTCATCACTTGCCCGTTTTTGATAGTCTCTTCCTTGTGGCTTGGATTCCCCTAGGAGTTGGCCAGACCCTTGGGGGCTGGAGCTTCTGTCTCAGAAATGTGCACCCCTCTGTCTTTACAGCCCTAGCATGTGCCTGGCATGCCATGGGTATTTAAATCTAGGGTATATACATACAGCACATTTAACCTGGATGAGTCACATATGGCTTGTGGCTACAATACATACTGGACAGTACAGATATTCCAAACACAACAAAGGGTATTTTTTTTTTTTTGGTGGCTGAACATTCATATTATTTCAGACTATGCCCTGGAGATAGCAAATTAACCTTTTTACTCTCGATTTACCTTGAGAACAGTTTTCAATGAATCATGGCATGACAGCTCCAGACGCGACCCTTCAAACAGCACACGAGTGCACACAGAACTTCTGAAAGCCCCTAGCTCCCACCTAGATGAAGCCTCCGTGCTCCATCTGTGATCAGGATGGCTTGCCATCTCTCTCCATGGCGGACACAGAGTGCTTACCCCAAGTCTCCTGGAGGTGACCTTATATCGCTTCCCAACGCCCCTTGGGGGAGCCTCAGCATCCCGGCTCTGCCCTCCCAGGACTGGGGGACGGAAGGGAGTCTGAGAACAATTAGCGACCTGTCTGAAGGCAGGCAGCAATTTGTCAACACTGATGGAACACAGGCTGTTAGGCCCTGGGTGGCCTTTTTAAAATGCTCGGCAGTGCAACCTTCATACATTCCCAGCATTTTTATAAGAGCAGTATCCAGAATGCGAATAACTAAATTCTCACCATGCTTAAAGCTTTACTTAACTGATTTCATCTTCACAGCATCCTCTGAGGCTGTTACTCTTATCCCCACTTTACATTTGAGGAAACTGAGGCACAATGAATTACATGGTTTGCCTCAGGTCACACAGAGAAGAGACAAAGAGCAGTCAACCACAGACAGAGCCCAAGCCCCACAATGCACCACACTGCACCTTTCAGACGGGCGTTGGCCCACCAGCGTTTTCTTCTAAGTAGAGAATGGAGATTCCTGCCCTGTGCTCAGCACCTTGAAGGGTGCCTGACACTTACTAGTTATCTGTTGACTGACTCTCACCTATTTGCTGCTGGTTCTGTCCAACCTTAGCTCTAGATCACAATGCTGGCTGAGGGTTGTTCTGGCTTGGCACCTTTTGTCCTGCGCTTGAATTGACTTTGACTCATGCCTGGCCTCCTGGTGCCTTTGACTTTTGTCTGTGGCTTCTCTGCGAATGAGCTGAGCCCAGCCCCAAAGTCAGAGATGTGTTTACTTGTAATTCAGGCTCGAGACAGGTCTGCTCTTGGCATGAGCACCATCGGGTTTCACTTTCCCACCTGCTGAATGAGGAAACTAGACCAGATGATCTCAAAGGAGAACCAAGCTTCCCACCCCTTTACTGCTGGCAGACGGGCATTGGAGGGTGGAGGATTTGGGGGGGGGGGTAGGGTAGAGGCGGATGTGCCAGGATTTCTGTGTGCAAAAAAATGTGCACTGTGCCAGCCTTTATGGGTGATTATAGCTACCATGTTTCCCTGAAAATAAGACCTAACCAGAAAATAAGCCCTAGCATGATTTTTCATGATGACATCCTCTGAACATAAGCCCTCATGCGTCTTTTGGAGCAAAAATTAATATAAGACCTGGCCTTATTTTCGGGGAGACACAGTAGGAAAGCCTAGGACTGGCTACCCATCCCCTGGCCTTTAAATCTAGCTGGATGTAGCAAGTTCCCGTTTTCCCTCTTCTTCCCTCCCTAGTGCTAACCCAGAGCTGCCTGACTCCAGTCTCTACTCGTTTTCACACTGGCGGGTGGCAGCAGCCTGTCCTGAGGAGAAGTCGTCCTGTGCTTCCTTTCCACTCACCCCCCAACACCTCGTTTTTACGCCTGTGTAACTCCTCATTTTCCTATATTGGAATACCAGGCACAGAGTCCACCGAAGGTTTCCTCAGCGATGGAGGGTGTCCAAAGGTAGTCTTGGGAGGCCCTGGGAAGCAGGAGGTCCCTTGTTGTCAGGGAAACTGCAGCCTGGTTGCTCCACCCCTCCCCCTGTGCAGGCTCAGACCCCAGGCCCAGGAGATATGCAGGCCCTCACTCACCAGGTCTGGGGCCTTCAAGTTCATGTAATCTCCTCTTGGTAGGAATAAGGACTCCTGGGAGAAGAGGCCTTAAATTTTATGGAGAGAAGCTGGAGAGCAGGGCTATGGGTCGGGGTAGGACGCTGGGCCAGCTAAACCCTGGTCCACGTGCAGGCTTTTCCCTTGAGTTTGATATCTTTTGATTCTCAAATGAGGATGTTTCCATGATACCACAGGGCAATATCTGACTCTCTCTCTCTCTCTCTCTCTCTCTCTCTCTCTCTCACACACACACACACGTACTAGATCTGAGATCCTCAAAAAGAACATGAGGAATATTATTCAGCCACAAGAAAGAAGGAAATCCTGTCATTTCCCAAAACACAGATGAACCTTGGAGGACATTATACTAAATGAAATAAGCCAGACAGAAAAAGACAAATACTGCATGGTGTTACTTATATATAGAATCTAAATTAAAAAGCAAAAAGTCAAACTCATAGAAACAAAGTAGAAAATGGGTTGCCAGGGGCTGGGGGTGGGGTGGAAGATATAGCTTGAGTTTGGTGAAAAGGTACAAACTTTCAGCTGGAAGAATAAGGTCTGAGGATCTAACGCATGATATGGTGACGATAGTTGATAATGCTGTTATGTAATTAAAATTTGCTAAGAGAATGGAACTTCAATGTTCTCACAAAAAGGAGATAAATATGTGAGTTGATGGACACATTAATTCATTAGATGTGGAATCCTTTCACAATGTGTAGTCATATTAAATCACCACAATGTACACTTTAAATACCTGACAATTTTATTTCTCAATTTTATGTCAGTAAAGCTGGGGGTGGGGGTGGGGGGAATAGCCATGAGGGCAAACTTGTCAGAGGATTTAATGTCACACTTTCAAACTTGATTAAACAAAGCCATCTGGAAACTCTTTCTCCCAGAGGCTGTTATTCTTTAACTCCCTCAAAAGCAGGGGTCAGTGATACTAAAATGCAGAATGACATTTAGCCCACTGAGCAACACCAGCCCTGAGAGTCAAAGGCTTTCCTGGAAAAACCAGCTTTTGCCTCAAATATTAGCAGACTGGATGTGATTTGTGGAATCTTTGGAGCTTTAAATTGTCAGGTGCTATCCATCCCTTCCAGGATCATCCTGGCCCGTTGGGACATAGGCTGCAGACAGAACCTTCCCTCGCCACAGCCTAACAGTTCCGTCTTCCAAAAGACTTCAGTGCTTTCATTCTCCTCCCACAGAGACAACTGAAACCTGGGGACACAGACACATCATGGATGAAAGAGACACAACACAAGTCACTCTAGCAGGTTGTGGAAATGGTAGGCTGCAGATGGAGGCAGGCTCACGGCACCGAGGAAACCAGCGTGAGGATGAACTACCACAGCCTGGAGGAGACCTGGGCTGGGCTCCTGGCGAAGGTAACCCAGAGCCACGTCCGGAAAGGTGAGTAAGAGCCAGCCAGGGCAACCCCAGCAAAGCAGACAGCCAAGGGTATGGACGTGGCCATTGTTGGAGGATCAGGCAGGACACAAGTGGCAGGAGACGCCCTGCAGCCCCAGGAAGAAGCCAGTCACGGGAAGCCTGTGTGCTGTAATAGGGAGCTTGAACTTCACCTTGCAGGCACTGAACCTCCAACAGAGGGTTTCAACTGAGGCAGTAACAGGGACAAATAATAGTAACGGCAGACATTGAATGAGTACTTTTCTATGGCAGGCATCATTCTAAGTGCTTTGCCTGGAAGCATTGACTTATTTAATCCTTACAACAACACTGTAGGTCATCTACTAATGTTATTGCCACTTCGTAGCTGGGAAAACTGAGACATGAAGTGTCCGTGTGGTAACATAGCTCCTAAGTGACAGAGCTGGGATTTGAAACTAGGAAGTTTGTTTCCTGAGTCCACTCTCTTAGCCACGCTGCTACTATTCATAATTTTGTAGCCATCCCTTTCCAAAAGGGATTTTAGGTGATTTATAATGACACTACATATATACACAGTCAACAAATTAAAAATAAAAATCAAAGAGAAAGAGGGCTCAGAAACACAGAAAAACAAGGAGGTGTTTATAGCAGGGACCCAGGATGGGTAATCACAGAATCCACACCCTGACCTCCACCAGAGCCTAACATTTCTCACAAGAAAAGTGCGGAATGTGTCAGGATACAACCCTCTTACTCCTTGCTCAGTAAGGGGTAGCATATATGCTTGCTCATCTGGAGAGACACACTGCTACCTTGCACTGAATTCTAGAAGGAAATTTGGGGTCTAATCCCTGATGTTAAATGTGATATAAGATACTAAGTGTATTCGTTCCCTAGGGCTGCTATAACAAATTATTGCAAATTTGTGGCTTATAACAACAGAAATTTATTTTCTCGCAGTTCTGAAAGCTGGAATCAAGGGTTGGTTCCTCTGGAGGGCCTGAGGGAGAATCCATGTCTCTCTCGTAGCTTCTCGCCCTTACTTGGCTTACAGATGCATCACTCCAATCTCTGCCTCCATCTTTGCATGTCCTTCTCCTGTGTGTATCAAAATGCCCTCTCCTTTCTCTTGTAAGGACATCAGCCATTGGAATTAGAGCCCACCCTAAATCCAGGACGATCTCATCTCAAGATCCTTAATTCCCTCTGCAAAGACCATATTTCCAAGTAAGTCCCATTCATAGGTTTCAGGGGTTAGAATTTGGAAATTTTTTTTTGGGGGGGCTCTATTTAACAATACACAAGGCATTTAATAGCAATTCTGCAAAATAATTAGAAATATTTTTTAATGGCTGTTTCTTACAGTGATAAAAGCCAAGGATAGATTTTTTGATTGCATTTCAGCCCACTTGAGATAGGTAGTTCTATTTAATTGAGCCACCGAGGGCTTTATCCATCTTCCTGAAAGCATCCCTGAATAGAATGTCTTGTGAGCTGTGCGTCTTTGGCGGAGAGAACTTCTCTGTAGGTGAACTCAGGTGACAACGAAGCAGAGTTTTGGCCAGCACCTATTGATGGGAGGCTGCCTGATCTAGTAGAGAGGTTTCTAACTTGGGGCACACATGAGAATCACCAGGGGGAGAGTTTGCAAAATACACAAGCCTCAGTCACACCCAAAGCAAAGGAAGCAGCATCTCTGACATCTACTGTCCTTTCTCTTGTAGTGACTTTTTAATGGGAACCTCTGCGATGGAGTGGTTGGGACAACTTGTTCCAGGCTGCTGCTGGTTTCCTTTCAGTCTAATGACATGGTCTGCAGAGTAGAGGTGGCCTTAAGAGTCTACCTGGGTTGGCCTTCCTGGCTCCTTTCCAAAGAAGGACACATTTGTCCTTCTCTGGAATTCAATGTACTCATCCACAAAATGGGGTAAACATACATAACTCAGAGATGTTATCAAGATGAAAAGAAACATATGTGAAACACTGAACTCAGCATCTGACACATGTGGCAGAAGAGAGAAGTGTATGAAGGGCATCACTGTGTGTCCCAGAAACCACTCGTGTCCTGGAGATTTCTGCTGATGAGCACTTTGCTGACGGAGGAGAATTAGACGCAAACAAGTCTGGTTCTTCTCTCCAGTTTATGAAGAAAAGCCCTAACCACCTGGCCTTCTCATCTTGTTCTTGAAAAGGGTATTGATTTTATATTTGTTCTTCAGCAATCATTGTTGCCCAAGACGAAAAACTATTTGATGGTACTTCTATGTCTTGCCAGAACAATGAAACTGAGAAGGAGACATTGGGAAGCTCTGGTGCAAACTCAGTTTCTCCTAATAAGCTAGACTCTCTGCTCACCTGTAGACTTAGCCCCGACTTCACAGTAAATCCCCTGAAGCTTGTATATCTCAGAGCTAGAATTTCAAAGAACAGATTTATCAGGGGTGTTTTGAGGGCAGCAGCTAATTTTCAAATACGAGTTTTCCCAGAAGTCACAAGCCTATCTTTCCACTAGGTCTTCCTTATGTGAGAGTCAAAACAATACCTCAGGTATCATTACTGTATAAAAACTGCAATTACTCTAAAATGTCATCTACCCGAGAACTGGCCTTCAAAGCCTTCCAGCATCTAACCTATGTTCTAGACTCAATAATTACCTATCAAATCACTGGTCAAGTGTGATAGTTAGCTCAGGCTGCCATAACAACATACCATAGACTGGGCAGCTTAAACAATAGAAATGATTTTCTCATTGTTCGGAGACTGAAAGTCTGAGGTCAAGACACCAACATGCTCGATTTCTGGTGAGAGCTTTCCTTCTGGTTTGTAGACGGCTGCCTTCTGTCTGTGTCCTCACATGACCTTTCCTTGGTGCATGCATGTGATGGGGGGGGGGTGGGCGGGGAAAGGGTTGGGGGAAGGGAGGGTGAGAGAGAGAGAGAGAGAGAGAGAGAGAGAGAGTCCTATCAAATCAGGGCTCCACCCTTGTTTGAATTATCAAACAAGGAATTATCACTTAACTATAATTCTTTATTCCAAATGCAGCCACACTGGGGGTAGGGTTTCACCATCCGAATCGGGGAAGGACACAAACACTGAGGCCATAACACCAAGCTGCAGATCCCCACACAAGGCTTGGGTTCTTCTACCACCAGGGCTCGGCGCCATCTATTGTTTTCTACCTGGAGTGGCTTTTGCCCAGTCAATCCATATTCCAGTTCTCCCAACTGCAGATGCCATCTTTTCCACGAAACCTTCCCGGATTCCTTTCCCATTCTTCCCCCAGATGGAAGCTGGAAGTTCCCCAGGCTTGTTTGAAGCTTGTATACCATTTCCTTTCTATCTTCTCCTTTCTCACCTCATATTCTTATCCTGACCTACTTTTTAAGCCTTTGGCCCCCAGCTCTAGCTGTACAGCTATTTGTAGAGATTTTAAAAGTTCAGATGCTAAGGCCCCCTCCAGACCTCCTGAAGAAGAATCATTGATGATGGGCCCCAGGACGGTGTGTCCTGAGGTTGGGGCCATAGTGATGAAAACCAGGGGTGAAAACCACCATACTAGGCTGTAAACATAAGACTGTCATTCCTGTAGACACAACACGGTGCCCTTCTGTGCTCCCTGTTATTTACGAGCCTTTTGTGGACATTTCCTTTAGTAGGATGTTGCCTAGACTTCCTTCCCAGATGTTTAGTCCCAGATGTAAGTTAGGTTCTGCCAATGAGATGCCCTGTGTGCTCACCTCCATTTTGTGGGCTTTGGGAAAGAGCAAGCAAACTTAACAAAATGTCCTCAAAGAAGAATAAGAAATGTTATTTATTGAATGCCCATCAAGTGCTGGAAACTGTATGAGGTACTTTACATACTACATACTTTATTGTGTTGTTGTGTTAAAACATACATAACAGAAAATTCACCATTTTATAGTGTACAATTCAGTGGTATTTAGAACATTGACAATGTTAATGTAACCAGTGCCAATATCTAGTTCTAGAACATTTTCATCATCCTCAAAGGAAACCCAGTACTTGTTAGGAAGTCACTCCCCTTTCCTCCCTACTTCCTGCCCCTGGCAACCACTGACCTGCTTTCTGTCTCTGTGGCTTTACCGATTCTGGTCATTTTACATAAATGAAATCACACAATACGTGGCCTTTTGTATCTGGTGTCTTTCACTTAACACAAAGTTTTCAAAGTTCATCCATGATACGTTGTAGCACGTATCAGTACTTTCTTCCTTTTGATGATTGAATATCTCATTGTATAGATATACTAATTTTGTTTATCCATTCATCACTTTGGGTTATTTCCACCTGTTGGTTATTGTAAATAGCGTTGCTGTGAAGATTTGTATGCAAGTGTTTGTTTGAACACTTTTTTCAATTGTTTAATATACTTTTAAATATAGATACAGTTAATATCTTATTTTACAGAGCAGAAGAAGGGATTGGGCCTTGAAGGTCTTACTTATTCCAGTCATATAGTTAGTTAAGTCACACCGTTGGAATATAAATTCTGGTTTCTGTCTCCAGATTCTAGGCTCTCTCCACTGCTCTATGAGCTGCTTCAGAGAAGTTAGACCTGTCATCTATGGTAAGCGTGCAGCTACACTTCCTTACTTTCTGTTTTCAACTTTGAAACAGTCCTTTCCAGGCATCCAAGACATGCTATGTGTGACACGAGCTTGTTCTTTCTTTGATGTCTCTGTCCCAGAAGAGCAGCCAGACCTTAAATTTATCAAGGGAGGAGATTTGTATGGACAGCAGCTTGAACACTTTATTATAAAGGATTACCCAAAGTATAGTTATTCTTTAAAAATGTGTAAATGTACATCCTGAATTGCCATTATGATAAATAATTCCTCCTTCATCGTGATAAATGTATCTTATCCTCCTAGAATCAATTTTTTATTATGCTTACCAGAGTAGATGTAGAATTTATAGTGTTTACTTTCATAATCAGTCAAACATTAACGACAAAAGAAGACACTGGAGTTCCTGTCATCTTGAGACTTGAGGTGAATGATGGGAAGAGGAAGGAAATGTGAAACCTCTCAAGAAAGAGCCAATGGGAAAGGATTTTTGAGGTGCCTAACAGTTACTGGAAGCAAGGGGAGAAAACCAGGTCCCTGCTGAGGAGTAAAGGTTTCCTCATTATCTTATAAGGGTCAGCAAAGTTGGAGGTTAAGGCTAGTAGAATAATCCATGAGGCTTTCTTTGGTCATGAACTGTGGGGATGGGAGCTTGGGGTTTTGGTGTATTGCCAGGAGGAAAATTCCCAGGTGGATCGGGAGAAGGTGTGTTGGGAAAAGTCCCAACATCTCAAGGACCAAATAGCCATCTGGGGCTTGAGAGAGGTGGGCCTGAATAGCCAGACTTGGTTGTTTGTCTAGTTTATCTATTGCTGTAGAAAAAAATCATTGCAAAACAGTGGTTTAAAACAGAACATTTATTATTTCTCATAGTTTCTAGGTCAGAAACTGGGAGACAAGTCAGCTGGCTGGTTCAGGCTCTGGAACGCTCATGCAATTATGGTTGGTCAGCTCCACCTGGAGCTGAAATGGGAGGAGGGGAAGGTGCTGGAGCAGCTGGAGGCTGGCCAGCATTTTTCTCTTCAGGTGGCTTCAGGGCCTTTTCACACATCTCTTTCCCATGTGGGGAAGCTTGGGCTTCCCCACAGCATAGCAGCCTTGGACTTCTTACATGACAGCTCAGTAGCCCAAGTTCAGTATTAAAGAGAGCGAGAGAGCCTGGCAGAAGCTGCACAGCTTTTTATGATCTAAACTTGGAAGGTCACACAGCATCGTGTCCACCAACTCTGGAGGTCTTGTTGAGGCAATCAAAAGACCTGCTCATGTGTAAGCTGAGGGGACTCCATCTCCTGGTGGGGAAGTGCCAAGGTTCTAGAAGAGCTTGTGGGACTGAAAATATTGTTGCAGCCATTTTGGGGAAATGCAATCTGTCACAGTAACTAAGTACCTTTCTGTACTTTACATATTGTGTTCTTCTCTTTTACTTAAGATTCTCTACGTGATAATAAGAACCATGGTGGGAAGCCTCAAAAGGGTCAGGGGGCAGGAGAAGACCCAGTTGCAACCCTGGTCCTGTGGCTGTAAAGTCAGAATGTTTATTCACACAGCCATTCATTTTTTAAAATTAAATTTTTTAGAGCAGTTTTGTGTTCATAGCAAAATTAAGCAGAAAGTACAGAGAGTTCTTACATACCCCTTGCCCCCACCGATGAAAAACATTCCCTCCATCAACATCCCTCATCAGAGTGGTGCATTTGTTACAACCCATAAATCTACACTGATGCGTTATTATCACCCAAAGTCCGTAACTTACATTAGGGTTCTGTTTGGTGCTGTACATTCCATGGCTTCGGACAAATTTATAATGACATGTATCCATCATTACCACACCATACAGAAGAGTTTCACTGCCCTAAAAATTCTCTGTGCTCTGCCTGTTCATGCCTCCCTTCCTTCTCACCCGGGACAGCCATCGATCTCCGGAGTTTTGCCTTTTTCAGAATGTCATATAGTGGGAATCATCCAGTATGCAGCCATTTCCAGATTGGTTTCTTTCGCTTAGTAATATGCATTTAAGGATAACCTGGCTTTTCATGGCTTGATCATTTATTTCTGTTGCTGAATACTATTCTGTTGTCTAGATGTTCCACAATTTATTTATTTATTTGCCCACTGAAGGAAACGTTTGTTGCTTCCAAGTTTTGGCAATTCTGAACAAAGCTGCTAAAAATACCTGTGTGCAGGTTTTTGTATGGACTAAGTTTTCAACTCCTTTGGGTAAACACCAAGGAGTGAAATTGCTAGATCATATCTTAAGAGTGTTTAGTTTTGTAAGCAACTGCCAAACTGTCTTCCAAAGTGGCTCTACCATTTTGCATTCCCACCAGCAATGCATGAGAGTTCCTGTGGCTCCACATTCTAGCCAGCATTTGGTGTTGTCCGTGTTTGGGATTTTGGCCATTCTAATAGGTGTGTACTGGTTCATTCATTCTTTCAACATATAATTACTGAGTGTCTGCTATGTGCCAGATAATGTTATCAGTCCTTAGACCACATCAGTGATCAAAACAAACCTAGATCACTGTTCCCATGTGGCATCTGTTCTGGTAGAACACTTATTAAGATGTTTTAAGTGCCAGGTTCTGTCCTGAGCACATTACATAGGTGATCTCATGCAATCCTCACAGCAACTTTATGAAGTGGTAACATTTGTATCCCATTTTATTCTGGCACAGAGAGGGTAAGTAACTTGCCCAAGGTCACACAGCTAGCAAGAGGAAGAGCTACAATATGCATCCAGGTGTGCTGGCTCCAGAGTCTCTGCTCTTCGCTGTGCTGCCTCTAGATCTGGAAGGGATTTTGGAGGTCAGTGAGTTCTTCCCCTTATTCCACAGATATGAACTCAGAGGTACCAGGTGGTGAGGTGACTTCTCCAAGATCGAACAGCTGGTTAATATTAGGACTGGGACTAGAATCTTATCTTTTAGAACATGAGGCTTTTCACTGTACCCTTAGATTATTTGGGCAAAGAAATCTGTGAAGAGTGGGGGCTTAGTTGTATCCTCATTTCCCCCCACCCTCCTTTCTTCTTTGGGGACAAATAGTGCTTCACTACTATGTTTTCTGTGTTTTCTGCTGGTCAACAGTCTTTGTTCTGTCCTGCATGGGTGGGTAGCAGGTGCTCTGCTCAAGTTCACAAGTGATGTTTCCCAGCACAGCTACCCGTCGTCTGATTATTCCCTTCCTCCTGATTATTTGTGGGTCAAATGCTCCATGTGGGTCTTTGGGATGATCACCCCTGTCAACTTCTATCTGTCCTGTCCTTGGCCTTCAGTGTGTCCAGGCCCCCCCATATCGTTGCCATCATGGCATGCCTGCTAAGGGTTAATAAAGAGAGCGATGCAGGGATCAGTGTTCCTTCTCAAGCAGCCATCTCTGCATGAGAGGCCGTGGAGGGAGAGCACGGCAAGGATGCTGCTCTGTGAACCTCTCATCTCCCAGTCAGAATCATCTATGTCACCAGTGGCCTCTAAACTGCAAGGAACCCAACAGGCATAGAGAGTGAAACGGGGCACAAATGTCCATCATGGGGGACAGGAGAGCACAGCTGCAGAATTTCAGTTTGGAAGTTAGAGTTTGGCAGCCATCCTCTCAGATTTCCCAGAACACTTCCAATTTCATGCAATATAATTATTTTTAATAAAGATGGCTCATTAAATAAATAACTAAATGTGATTTAATTTCTATGCCTTTTATAGGACTTTTCGTTTAAATAAATCTACTAATCAGAAAAATAAAAGCCTTTCTCAGTGCCAAGGGTATGTATTTAGACTTTGGAAATAATTTTCCTTATTTATGGAGCATCCTGATTGGAAAGGAGTCTAAGAGAATATGGGCTGTGCTCAGATCAGAGAGTTGAGGAGTTGGAATCACACATCTCCATTGATTATATGAGGTTATTATGTATGGTTGCACAGGTTGTGCATTGTACAAGCCTGCCACATATAAGAATTCTCTATTTGTATTGCAGATATTATTGATTTCTATATTTATTACCATTTCATGACAGATGGACAGATTTTATTCTCGTATAGTCAGCGTATCTTATAAAAACTAATTCGAACAGAATGAGGTGATGTATTTTGAGGGAGGAGGTACCTGTTTTAATTTGTACAATGATGTCCTATGGACTGCTGGTTGAATGTCCAGTTTGACACAAATCATGGGCCTGGGTAAGAAGCCATGTGAAGAGCAATGAAGGGAAAGTGGAACAGTTGATTTCAGGACATCAGTCAGCCTGACAGGTGTTTGAATTAACACATTATTTCAGTGGCTCTCAAATTTGGCTACACATTAGAACTTCTTGGTGGAGATTCTGATTTATCTGGTCTGAGATGCAGCCTGGGTATTGGAATATTAAACTTTCCTCATGTAATTCTAATGAGCTGCTAAGTTTGAGAACCGTGGTATTATTTGTTAGATGGGTGACAGATGGATAGATACATAGATGCATGTGAGGATGACCGGATGGATGGGAAGCACGGATGGACGAATAAATGAAGGAACCAAGGAACTGGTCATAGAAGTTCATGACATAATATAGTTGTCACGATGTGGCGTTGGCTCAAGTCTCCAGACACACTCTCTGTTATCACGCCCCAACTGCTTGTACCATGATCTAGCCATCCTGAATTTCAATCAATTCTTCTAATATGTGAACTGACACTCTTGCTACTCTGGGCCCTTATCTTCCCTGTTCTCCTTGATTAGCATGCATTTCCGTTTTCTGCTTGCCTGACTAACTCCTACTCACAGTTTTTAGATCTCTGTGTAAAGGTTATTTCATCCTGGAAGATTTCCTGGACTCCTGCTTGACCCTGGATTCGATGGTTTACTCTTTGTGCTTTCATGGCCCCTTGTCCTTCCACATCAGAGCATCTATCACCTGGACACGCCAGCCGGGTTCATAGGGGGAGAAAAGCAAAAACCGAGTGGTTCACTTCTCCCAGCCCCATGCTCTGTGGCCACCCTAATTCAAGCATTTGAGGACAAGTACCCACCTTGACAAAAATCTGTGCATCATCCTCTGATGGCTTACTGAAAACTATGATGCCTTTGGAGGAATCTCCCTCCTCTCACCCTGCCCTACAGTTGTCATTAAAATCTGCCATGTTTCAACCCGTAGAGTTCTTGCTGAAAGTAGCTTTCTCTGACTTTCAGATCAGGGTGAGAGAACCTCGATGATAAGGGCCAGGAGAGACATTAAGAATTTTCTCATCAAATTCTGCATCATAAAGGTAAGCAAATGGATATTAAACTGGTAATGACTTGCTCAAAGGTCACACAGCAAATCTGTGGCAGAACCAGGACTCAAACCCAAGTTTCCTGGCTCTAGGCTCAGGAATGCCCTCACATTCAAGTAATCTTTGGAAAATTTCCCCCAAATGTAGGGCTTGGTCCTTTTTCCTGTACCCTTCCAATGCTGAGACAATCCTGCAGCAAAGTCTCCGGACACAGTCTCTCTTTTGCCCCAGTCCTTGCGCTCCATGTGCAGTGGTGGGAGCAATCGGCAGGAGAGACTGTTGTCATGGGCACAGTGACTCTCCTGGCAGCTCTTAAAGGTATGTCTAAGGGGTGGGGTTAGGCTGCTGAATCCCCTTTGGGAAGGTGTGCTCTGGAGATTCAGAATTGCAAATTTGTCCTCAAAGCACATTCTGATGAAGTAATTACAATGTAAGGGGAGAAATTATTGGTAAATGTGCATCTGGCTGGGAAAAGGCTGCTGAACTGGAAGTTTCCTCTACCCCATCTGAGAAAAGAAAATTAAGGGCCTTTGTTTTTGAACCAGAGATCGAACTACCTATTTGTTGATGGGGGAACTATAGGAAGCACCTGAAAATGCAAAAACAGGGGTTTCAAATTGGCGATCTGTGGGCAGAACTTATCTACACACACATTTTGTTTGAGAAACTTGGAGGTTTTTAAAAATATATTAGCCACTACATAAAAATTAAGCGATTCTTACATAAAATAGGAAAACCTGGCAACATTGGGTCCTCACTCCGGTGAGGTGTTGGTAGCAGGGATGAGAGCAATGGCTTCCCCTTGAGATGAGGGCTGAGCTCACCCATTCCCACAGGACCCAATGCTCACTCACACTAACTCTTGGGTCCTGTGGACCTGTGACGTGTGAGGGTCAGCACAGCAAGTGCCTCCCACCCCTCCCTCTCTTCCACACCTTTCTATATCTGGCTTACAGGTAGCATCACATTTTGCTTCCTAGTTTTAATTCTTGAGTTCCTGACTTGTCTGCCAACAGGCCTCCATCCAAGCCCTCTGAGGGCTGGGGGATGCCTTACTCAGTTTTGTAATCTGAGATGCTACACAGGCTCTGGTCCATAATAGGTGCTCACTAACTGTTCTTGAAATAGGTGAATGAGCATTTCAATGTGCTAACTTGAAATCACAGTATAGGCTTGTTTTATTCTTCTTGAGTAAATTATTCAGGAGCTTGGTTTGCTATAAAACATTAAAAAGAAGCTTCACTGAATAAAATTATCTGTAAGATATCGAAACAAGAAAGCTAAGATGATCTCATTTGATTTCTTTTAGTATTTCACTATAGGCCCCACTCTTTCAGGTGAGGTTAAAGACAGTCCTGCTGAAGATGGTGAAGGCGCCCTGTCAGCCCTAAGATCTCATCAGCTGGAGTGATGGCGGGGAGAACAGAGCAGAAAAGCCAGAGAACTTAGAATGAGACAAACCCAGGTCACACCTAGCTTCATCACTTTTGACATTGTATGACTTTGGCTTGTGGCTTTACTTTCTTTTCTTTTTTTAAAAAATAATTATTATTAAATTTATTGGGGTGACATTACTTACTAAAATTATATAGGTTTCAAGTGCACATTTCTATGATACATCACCGATATATTGAATTGTGTGTTCACCACCCAGTCAGTTCTTCTTCCATCACCATATATTTGGACCCCTTTCCCCTCTTCTACCACCTTCCCCTTTACACTCTGGTAACCATTAAGCTGTTTTCTGTGTCTATGAGTTTTTGTTTCTTTGTTTGTTTATCTCGTTCATTTGTTGCTTTCAGTCTTATATCCCATATATGAGTGAAGTCATATGGTTCTTGACTTTTTCTGTCTGATTTATTTAGCTAAGCATGATAATCTCAAGATCCATCCATGTTGTCACAAATGGCACTGTTTCATCTTTTCTTATGGCAGAATAGTATTCCATTGTGTATATATACCACATCTTCTTTATCCAATTATACACCTAAGTACACTGTGGTTGTTTTTCCATGGTTTGGCCACCATAAATAATGCTGTAATGAACATAGGGGTACGTATATCTTTATGGATAAATGTTTTCAGATTTTTGGGCAGACACCTAGAAGAGGGATTGTTGGGTTGTATGGTAATTCTATTTTTAATTTTTTGAGGAACCTCCATACTGTTTTCCATAGTAGTGTTAAATTGTCACTTTTTAAAGATGACGTGATTTTTTTTATATAGAAAAACCCTAAAGACGCCACAAAAAAACTATAAGAAACAATAAACAAACACAGTAAAGTTGCAGGATACAAAATCAATGTACAAAAATCCATTGCTTTCCTATATAGTACTAACAATGAAATTTCAGAAGAAATAAAAAAAATACAATTCCTTTTGCAATTGCAACTAAAAGAAAGAAATACTGAGGACTAAACTTAACAAATGATGTGAAGGACCTATACACTGAAAACTATAAGACATTATTAAAAGAAATTGAAGACGGCACAAGAAATGGAAATATAATTCCGCGTTCATAGGTTGGAAAAAATCAACACAGTTAAAATGGCCATATTATCCAAAGCAATATACCCAAAGTATATTACCCAAAGCAAGATTTAACACAATCCCCATCAAGATACCAATGGCATTTTCAAAAAAAGAAATAGAACAAAATATCATCATATTTGTATGGAATCACAAAGGCCTTGAATGGCCAAAACAATCCTAAGAAAAAAAATAATAAGGCTGGAGGTATCACACTCCCTGACTTCAATTTATGCTACAAAATGACAATCATCAGGATAGCATGGTATTGGCAGAAAAACAGACACACAGACCAATGGAATAGAATTGAGAACCCAAAAATAAAACCCCTTTTATATGGGCAGAGTTTTCAACAAAGGAGTAAAAAACATACAATGGAGAAAAGAAAGCCTCTTTAATAAATGGTGCTGGGAGAATTGGAAAGCCACATGCAAAAAAGTGAAACTAGACTGTTATCTGTCACCATATACCAAAATTAACTCAAAATGGATCAAAGACCTAAACATAAGACCTGAAACAATAAATTGCATAGAAGAAAGCAGAGGTACTAAATTTATGGACCTTAGGTTCAGAAAGGATTTTATGAATTTGACCTCAAAGGCAAGGGAAAGCAAAAATGAATGAATGGGATTATATTAAACTAAAAAGCTTCTGCACAGCAAAAGAAACCATCAACAAAACAAAGATGCAACCAACCGAATGGGAGAAGATATTTGCAAACAACACCTCTGATAAGGGGCTCATAGTCAAAATATATAAAGAACTCATAGAACTCAACAACAGCATAAAAACAATCCAATTAAAATGGGCAGAAGACCTGAATAGACACTTCCCCCAAAAAAGACAAATGGCCAACAGATATATGAAAAGATGCTCAACTTCACTAGCTCTTAGGGAAACGCAAATCAAAACCACAATGAGATACCACCTCACCCCTGTTAGAATGGCTGTTATCAACAAGTCAAATAATAACAATTGTTGGAGAGATTGTGGGGGAAAAGGAACCCTCATACACTGCTGGTGGGAATGTGTATTGGTACAGCCGCTGTGGCTTTACTTTCTTGAGCTTTAACTGAAGGCTTCACCCTCCTTTTAAATCATGAAAACAATTGTTTTCATAAGTAATATAAGAACATGGTACAAAATACAAAAGGTGCAAAACAAAAAATCTATCCTACCCACTGCTAAAGCCACTCAGTTCCCCTCACAGAGGCAGCCCGTTACCAGGTTCTTGTGTATCCAGAGGTATCCTACAAATACAGAATATATACAAATATAAGTACATATATGTGTGTGTGTATATATATGTGTTTATATATATATATATAAAAGATATACACAGAGTGTGCCAAAAAATGTACACACATTTTAAGAAAGGAGAAAAACTGTATTAAAATTGTAATATTGAACATATATCGATAACAAAAGATGAATACAAGTCATGTGTATACATTTTTTGGCACCCCTGGTATAGAAAAGTACATATATACCTTTTATACAACATTCACACCGTACTGTATCTTCTTTCTTCAATTAATAGATCTTGATGATCCTTCCACCTCAATAAGAGTGACCTCACTTTTAATGGCTGCACAATATTCTATTGATGGGCGTGCCATCAATTGATTTAACTGGTCTGCTATCAATACAGAGTTTGCTTCTAAGATGCTATTTTAACACTCCTGAAGTGACTAGGATGCACAAGCACGTTTTGCAGGTATCAGACCTCCCTCCCTAAAAGGATAATTCAAACTGAAACAGATTTATTAAGGTTCTGTTGAACACCTAACCCATCTGTTTTCCTATGACGGGCGTGTGCTGTGTTCACGACCCTTTGCTTTTCTCTTTGCCTTTATTCATTTGCCGGCCAATCTGTGAAATGGAAATAGTTACAACTTCCAGAGTTGTTTTGAGGATTTATGTCAAGTGTTTAGCACTCCTTTAAACCTTCTCCCTTCAGAAGGTTTCTGAGAGAATCTTCGTTGGTCATCTGTGCCAAGAAAAGGCCAGGCTCTGACTGCTGCAGGGTGTTTGTGCCAGGGAGTGGCTTCCACGGTGAGCAACACATTCCTGAGCATATATTGTTCTGAGCTGAATGAGAGATGTTCTGGCGACACTGCTGATGGAACGTTTTACATTGTTAAACACTAATCAATTAAGGACTTCGTTTAGGTAAAAGAAAAAGATGAAAGCCGTCATTCTTAGGAGCAAAACTATTGACTTGTCACCAGTGAAGTAGAAAACGGCTTGTTTCTCAGCCTCACGTGAATCAAAGAGCAAATGCTGTTGCAAACTGAAAACCAGCCCTTTGGGTGGTCTGCTATTCTGATCGCAATGACTCCTGACCTCTTCCTTGTCATCTACCAGGCCAGCTCTTATTTGTTTTATCCTTTCAGATGAACTTTGTTTGCTCCCTATGAAGAGGCAGAGACTATTATTGGTGACTTTCCAACTCATTTTCTTTTTCAAATCCTCTTCTGGGTTACTTCTCCATGTCTTCCCCTGAATAGAAAACATATAGTCCTGTGAGGGCCGAGGCCCAGCAGCCAGTCCATGATGCTGGGCTGTCTGAGTCAGCACTGAGGATCTCTGACAGGTTGCAGAGCTCCCCCTGGGACGGTACCTGCTCTGGCCCAAGGGCAGGTGATCAGAATGAGGATTCCAGAGAGCTCAGGCCACACTTCAGGGTTCCTTATATCCTTCCTGGGGAAAACGTTACTGAGTACCTTCAGATTCGTATGCAAAAGACCACTGTACAAATGAAAAGACTAATAATTATTAAGAATACATATTATAATTGTATAACTTAAAAGCTTTCTTAAGTATTTTTGTTAGTCTTGATCCAAATTATTGCCTGGGGTTATGTGTTTTTAAATAATGAAATGATTTAGGTATTTACGTTCTAGACCTCAGAGTAGGTAAGCTATTTTTATATTGATTTTTATCTGTGCCAGAAACAGTACTAATAGCAAGCAAGGGAAGCGAGCATATTATGGGCCCACTGACATTCCATTAAATCCAAGTTCACTGTTATTGTGTCCACAGCAGCACCATAGACTTGTCCCATACTGCTGAAAAGATGCCCGAGCGAAGTCTCAGTGGCAGGAAAAGTTGGGAAAGCTTGGCCTAACGCTCAAAACCTCTTCCCAGGCCTGGTAAGGGGCGGTAGCAGTTGCTGTTAGAGCCCGATTCTCTTGGCCTTGGCTGTGCATCGGAATCACATGGGGAGCTTTCAAACTTCTTGTGCCTGGATGACACCTTCGCCTGGACCAAGTGAGTCGGAATCCCTGGGCAGGAGGTGCATGAGGGTGGACGCGACGGCTGTGAAGGTGGAAGTGGGACCTGGGCGAGCACTACAGTGTTAGAGAAAAAAGACGCCTTTTCTGAATGTCACTATTTCCCTCTTGCTCTGGGGTCAGTGGGCAGGAGGACAACGGGAGAAATGAAAAAAGGGATCATTTAGGGGCTTCAAACCACCTCAGAGAATAAACATCCCACCACTGGAAGCACAGGCACCCTCTCCCCTTAGTGGGGATGTGGGGGTGGGCGTGGGGGGGAATGAGGGTGGGAGGTGGGAGGTGGGGAGCGTGGGGAGCTGGGAGCAGGAGATGTGGTTCTGTCTGGGCTGCGTGTATGTCAGGTCTTATGCTTAAGTCTTTGATCCATTTTGAATTAACTTTGGTACATGGTGACAAATAGCAGTCCAGTTTCATTCTTTTGCACGTGGCTATCCAATTCTCCCAGCACCATTTATTGAAGAGGCTGTCTTTGCTCCATTGTATGTTTTTAGCTTCTTTGTCAAAAATTATCTGTCCATATTTATGTGGTTTTATTTCTGGGTTCTCAATTCTATTCCATTGGTCTATGTGTCTGTTTTTCTGCCAATACCATGCTGTTTTGATTATTGTAGCCCTGTAGTACAGGCCAAAGTCAGGAAGTGTGATACCTCCATTATAGTTCTTTTTTCTTAAGATTGCTTTGGCTATTCGGGGTCTTTTGTGGTTCCAAACAAATCTGATGATATTTGTTCTATTTCTTTAAAATATACCATTGGGATTTTGATGGGAATTGCATTGAATCTGTATATTGTTGGGTAATATGGCCATTTTAACTATGTTGATTCTTCCAATCCATGAGCAAGGAATGTCTTTCCATTTCTTTGTGTCTTCTTCAATTTCTTTCAAAAAAGTCTTATAGTTTTCAGCATATAGGTCTTTCACATCCTTGGTTAAGTTTATTCCTAGGTATTTTATTCTTTTTGCTGCAATTGCAAAAGGAATTGTTTTTGTATTTCTTTTTCTGAGATTTCATTGTTAGTATATAGGAAGGCAATGGACTTTTGTGCGTTGATTTTGTAGCCAGCAACTTTACTGTATTCGTTGATTGTTTCTAATAGCTTTTTGGTGGAGTCTTTAGGGTTTTCTATATATAGCATCATGTCATCTGCAAAGAGTGATAATTTAACTTCTTCATTCCCAATTTGGATGCCTTTTATTTCTTTCTCTTGCCTGATTGCTCTGGCAAGGACTTCCAACACTATGTTGAAAAGCAGAGGTGATAGGGGACATCCCTGTCGTGTTCCTGAACGTAGAGCAAAGGGCTTCAGCTTTTCTCCATTAATTATGAGATTAGCAGAGGGCTTGTCATATATGGCCTTTATTATGTTAAGGTATTTTCCTTCTATACCCATTTTATTAAGTGTTTTAATCATAAATGGATGTTGTATCTTGTCAAATGCTTTTTCTGCATCAATTGATATAATCATATGATTTTTGTCCTTTATTTTGTTTATGTGATGTATCACATTGATGGATTTGTGGATGTTGAACCATCCTTGTGCCCCGGGGATGAACCCCATTTGGTCGTGATGAATAATCTTTTTAATGCATTGTTGTATTCGATTTGCTAGAATTTTATTTAGGATTTTTGCATCGGTATTCATTAGAGATATTGGTCTGTAGTTTTCATTTTTTGTGCTGTCCTTACCAGGTTTTGGTATCAGGGTAATGTTGGCCTCATAAAATGAGTTAGGGAGTACTGTCTCTTCTTCAATTTTTGGAAGAGTTTGTGCAGAATTGGTATTAGATCCTCTTTGAAGGTTTGGTAGAATTCACTAGTGAAGCCATCTGGTCCCGGACTTTTGCTTTTGGGAAGGTTTTGGATGACTGATTCAATTTCACTGGTGATCGGTCTGTTTAGATTTTCCAGTTCTTCATGGTTCAGCCTTGAAGGCTATATGTTTCTAAGAACTTGTCCATTTCTTCTAGGTTGTTGAATTTGGTGGCATATAGTCCTTCATAGTATTCTTGGATGATCCTTTGTATTTCTGTGGTGTCCGTGATAACTTCCCTTTTACGTTTCTGATTTTGTTAATCAGTGTCTTCTCTCTTTTATCTTAGTAAGTCTAGCCAAGGGTTTGTCAATTTTGTTAATCTTTTCAAAGAACCAGCTCTTTGTCACATTAATTTTTTCTATTGTCTTTTTGTTCTCTATTTCATTTAGTTCTGCTCTAATTTTTATTATTTCCTTTCTTCTGCTGACCTTGGGTTTTACTTGTTCTTCTTTTTCTAGTTCTTTAAGGTGTAACATGAGGTTATTTATTTGGGAGTTTTCTTGTTTCTTGAGATAGGCCTGTAATGAGATAAATTTCCCTCTTAAAACTGCTTTCGCTGCATCCCAAAAATTTTGGTAGGATGTATTTTCATTGTCATTTGTTTCTATGTATCTTTTGATCTCTCCTCTAATTTCTTCTTTGACCCAGTCCTTCTTTAAAAGTATGTTGTTTAATCTCCATGTATTTGTGTTTTTTCCCGCTTTCTTTTTACAGTTGATATCCAATTTCAAAGCCTTGTGATCAGAGAATATGCATGGTATGATTTCAATCTTCTTAAATTTGTTGAGACTGATTTTATGTCCCAATATATGGTCTATCCTTGAGAATGTTCCATGTACACTAGAAAAGAATGTATAGTCTGATGTTTTAGGATGAAGTGCTCTATAAATGTCAATTATGTCCATTTCATCTAATGTGTCATTTAGGGCTACTATTTCGTTATTTATTTTCTGTTTGGATGATCTATCCATAGCTGTCAATGATGTATTTAAGTCCCCTAGTATAATTGTGTTTTGGTCAATTTCTCCCTTTAGTTCTGTTAGTAGTTGCTTGGTGTATTTCGGTGCTCCCTGATTGGGGGCATAAATATTGATGACTGTTATGTCTTCTTGTTGTACAGTCCCTTCACCATTATGAAATGTCCATCTTTGTCTCTTGTTATCTTTTTCACCTTGAAGTCTGTTTCATCTGATATCATTATGGCTACACCTGATTTTCTCTGGGTACCATTTGCTTGGAGTGTCAATTTCCACCCTTTCACTTTGAGTCTATGCTTGTCCTTGTAGCTGAGATGTGTCTCTTGGAGACAGCATATGGTTGGGTTTAGTTTTTGATCCAATCTGCTACTCTGTGCCTTTTTATTGGTGAGTTCAGTCCATTTACATTTAGGGTGATTATTGATATGTGAGGATTTCCTGTCATTCTATCTTTAGTTTTCTGGTAAGGCTGTGTCTCCATTGTTTCTTTGCCTTTTTGTTGTTGTCTATTATTTCTGTGTGGTGGTATTCTATGATGTTTCCCTCTGTTTCTTCTTTTATTTCAGTATATATTTCAATTCTGGATTTATTTTGAGTGGTTACCCTTAAGTTTATGTAAAAGAAAGTTTGATATTTAGAGTATTCCATTATCTTCAGCACGCTTACTTTCTCCATTCCCATATTCGGTTCAGGCCTTTACTCTCCCCTTTTTGAGTTTTGGTTGCCACAAATTGTCCCTGTTGATGGTGGTCGAATAGCCTCCTTTAGTATTTCTTGTAGTGCAGGTCAGGTATTAGAAAATTCCCTCAGCTTCTGTATGTCTGGAAGGTCTTTATTCCTCCTTCATATCTAAAGGATATCTTTGCTGGATATATTATTCTTGGCTCATGATTTCTCTCTTTCAATAGTTTGAATATTTGGTTCCACTCCCTCCTGGCTTGTAGAGTTTCTGCTGAAAAATCTGATGATAATCTAATGGGCTTTCCTTTGTAAGTTACCGTCTTCTTTTCCCTGGCTGCCTTGAGGATTCTTTCTTTGTCGTTGATTTTAGACAGCTTCAATACAATGTGCCTTGGAGAAGGCCTGTTGGGATTGAGGTAACTAGGTGTTCTATTTGCTTCTTGGATTCGAGGGTCCAGTTCTGTCCACAAATTTGGGAAGTTCTCATCGACAATTTGTTTGAATATATTCTCTGTTCCTTCTCTCTTTCTTCTCCTTCTGGTATGCCCATTATTCTTATATTGCTCTTTCTGATGGAGTCAGAAAGTTCTTGTAGAGTTCTTTCATTTCTTTTAAGTCTCAAGTCTCTTTCTTCTTCTTTCTGTGTCATTTCCAGGTTTCTATCTTCGATGTCACTGATTCTTTCCTCCATCTGGTCAACTCTACTACCTAAGCTGGTTATTTCATTCTTAATTTCTTCTATTGAGTTCTTCATCTCCAGAAATTCTATTTGGTTCTTTTTTAAGATTTCCATCTCTTTCGTAAAATGCTCATGCTGTTCTTTGATTGAGTTTCTGAGTTCCTTTAACTGCCTATCTGTGTTTTCTTGTATCTCGTTGAGTTTTTTCAGAACTGCAATCTTGAATTCTCTGTCATTTAAGTCACATATTTCTGTATCTTTAAGTGCCTTCTCTGGAGATTTTTCACTTTCTTTCTGAGCTATCTTGTTGCCTTGGTTATTCATGGCGATTACTGGTTTACTATTTCTCTTCCTAGACATCTACAGGAGTGGCTTCTGCAACAGGTTGATAGAAAGCGGTCTTTCTTTTGTTTGCCAGTACTTGTTGGTAGAATGTTTTATTATTTCTCCAACTGCAACTTATTTTCTTCTCCCACACAGTAGTGCTATGTTTTCTCTGCACTATTCCAACTTCTCACACAATGGGGGATTCCCTGGGAGACGGGCTTCTCCTCTGTTAATAGTTCGTCTAGGTCACAGGGCGCAGTGTCCGGTGGGTATGCGGAGAGCTTTGATGTTCCAAAGCTCTTCCAGCTCCTGATTCAGAGCCCGTAGGTTTCAGCAGTTCTGTTTACTCCTGCAGGGATCCGCCCAGATAGGTGGGGTCAGAGGCGGGGTGAGTTGTGAGAGGTGGCCCAGAGCAATGGCGGCGACCACCACCACAGCTGGTCCTGCTTCCACAGCTCTCTCCCCTTTGCTGGAACTAGTTGGGCTGTGAAATTGTGTTTGCAGTCCACAGTTCTCAAAACAGCAAATTTTCTGTTGTTTTGATCTGACACTGCTACTGTTTCGCTTTTAGCACCGGGCAGGTGGGGGCGGGGCGAGCTCTGGGAGGGGAGGGAGGGGGCGCTAGTCTCAGTGCCTAAGGCTCCATTCTCTGCTCGGCAGTGCGGGCTTAAACCACCGTTTTCAGCCTTTTTCCCTCAGTCTTTTCTCCGAGGTCTCTGCCGTGAGCGTTGGGTTCAGCCGTGTTATATGCTGTCCCCTCAGCCCTGTGGAGCCCTGGCGGAGCCCTAGCAGTCCGAGTTCTTCCCTCTCCGCAGCTGCGGTAGTTCCGGGAAGCAGCGAGCTCGGCGCACTGAGCTAGGTCTGCGTCCTGCGCCCAGCAGCTCCATCTCCGCGCACTTCTCCCTTTCCTCCTCCCTCCACTCGCGCGAATCTCCCACCTGTAGGTGATTTCAGTCAGTAGTGGGCCTCTTCGTGTTGCCTGTGTGCTGTGCAGGGAGTCCTTTGTGGAGTTTTTGTTGTTCGATTCGTTGTAAATTCCAGGGGAGCTTTACAGAGGCTCACCTCACGCCGCCATTTTTCCGGAAGTCCACAATATTCTATTGATGGGCGTGCCATCAATTGATTTAACTGGTCTGCTATCAATACAGAGTTTGCTTCTAAGATGCTATTTTAACACTCCTGAAGTGACTAGGATGCACAAGCACGTTTTGCAGGTATTGGACCTCCCTCCCTAAAAGGATAATTCAAACTGAAACAGATTTATTAAGGTTCTGTTGAACACCTAACCCATCTGTTTTCCTATGACGGGCGTGTGCTGTGTTCACGACCCTTTGCTTTCCTCTTTGCCTTTATTCATTTGCCGGCCAATCTGTGAAATGGAAATAGTTACAACTTCCAGAGTTGTTTTGAGGATTTATGTCAAGTGTTTAGCACTCCTTTAAACCTTCTCCCTTCAGAAGGTTTCTGAGAGAATCTTCGTTGGTCGTCTGTGCCAAGAAAAGGCCAGGCTCTGACTGCTGCAGGGTGTTTGTGCCAGGGAGTGGCTTCCACGGTGAGCAACACATTCCTGAGCATATATTGTTCTGAGCTGAATGAGAGATGTTCTGGCGACACTGCTGATGGAACGTTTTACATTGTTAAACACTAATCAATTAAGAACTTCATTTAGGTAAAAGAAAAAGATGAAAGCCGTCATTCTTAGGAGCAAAACTATTGACTTGTCACCAGTGAAGTAGAAAACGGCTTGTTTCTCGGCCTCACGTGAATCAGAGAGCAAATGCTGTTGCAAACTGAAAACCAGCCCTTTGGGTGGTCTGCTATTCTGATCGCAATGACTCCTGACCTCTTCCCTGTCATCTACCAGGCCAGCTCTTATTTGTTTTATCTTTTCAGATGAACTTTGTTTGCTCCCCATGAAGAGGCAGAGACTATTATTGGTGACTTTCCAACTCATTTTCTTTTTCAAATCCTCTTCTGGGTTACTTCTCCATGTCTTCCCCTGAATAGAAAACATATAGTCCTGTGAGGGCCGAGGCCCAGCAGCCAGTCCATGATGCTGGGCTGTCTGCGTCAGCACTGAGGATCTCTGACAGGTTGCAGAGCTCCCCCTGGGACGGTACCTGCTCTGGCCCAAGGGCAGGTGATCAGAATGAGGATTCCAGAGAGCTCAGGCCACACTTCAGGGTTCCTTATATCCTTCCTGGGGAAAACGTTACTGAGTACCTTCAGATTCGTATGCAAAAGACCACTGTACAAATGAAAAGACTAATAATTATTAAGAATACATATTATAATTATATAACTTAAAAGCTTTCTTAAGTATTTTTGTTAGTCTTGATCCAAATTATTGCCTGGGGTTATGTGTTTTTAAATAATGAAATGATTTAGGTATTTACGTTCTAGACCTCAGAGTAGGTAAGCTATTTTTATATTGATTTTTATCTGTGCCAGAAACGGTACTAATAGTAAGCAAGGGAAGCGAGCATATTATGGGCCCACTGACATTCCATTAAATCCAAGTTCACTGTTATTGTGTCCACAGCAGCACCATAGACTTGTCCCATACTGCTGAAAGGATATCTTTCACCTGAACGAAGTCTCAGTGGCAGGAAAAGTTGGGAAAGCTTGGCCTAACGCTCAAAAACCTCTTCCCAGGCCTGGTGAGGGGCGGTAGCAGTTGCTGTTAGAGCCTGATTCTCTTGGCCTTGGCTGTGCATCGGAATCACATGGGGAGCTTTCAAACTTCTTGTGCCTGGATGACACCTTCGCCTGGACCAAGTGAGTCGGAATCCCTGGGCAGGAGGTGCATGAGGGTGGACGCGACGGCTGTGAAGGTGGAAGTGGGACCTGGGCGAGCACTACAGTGTTAGAGAAAAAGGACGCCTTTTCTGAATGTCACTATTTCCCTCTTGCTCTGGGGTCAGTGGGCAGGAGGACAACGGGAGAAATGAAAAAGGGGATCAATTAGGGGCTTCAAACCACCTCAGAGAATAAACATCCCACCACTGGAAGCACAGGCACCCTCTCCCCTTAGTGGTGATGTGGGGGTGGGTGTGGGGGTATGAGGGTGGGAGGTGGGAGGTGGGGAGCGTGGGGAGCTGGGAGCAGGAGATGTGGTTCTGTCTGGGCTGCGTGTATGTCAGGTAGGCCAGGTGTCTTCTCCAGGCTTCCTGTGCGCGCGCGTGTGTATCTCATATATAGACAAGTATATGTTTATATATTTTTATGCTTACATATTTATTTTAAATTGTATTATATTTATTTGTTCATTATTTATATTAATACAAATATATAAAAAGCTGCCAGCCACAAAAGAGCTCTGGCATAGTCTGAGTTTCTTAAGAGCAGGTGAAAGTGAGGCAAACAGTGATTCCAGCTGCTTTTCCCTGAGTTTCAGAGCAGAACCTGTATAGAGGGGGAGGGCCTGGTGCCTTATTCTGAAGGAGGGTAGGTTTGACTTCTGGATGGACTGGTAGAAACCTGTTTCTCACCTGTTCACTACACACATATGAGTACGCACACACTCCTCCAGTTGCAGAACTATGCCTGTTCCTTCCTAAAACTTTGGCAATGATCTGGGCCATTTTCTCCATACAGACTCCAACTATGATCCTTTTGTGTCTTTCTCCTCATGTTTAAAGCCAGCCACATATAGTCTGACATATGGGCTTTCTGTATGTAAAGCTAGATATCCTTTATCTCCCCTTAGATAACATTTCCTGCCCTGGGACAGGGTGTAGGAATACACAGATAATGATTTCCATCCTGATATGGCTGTGCTCAGACATCTTCTGCTTATTAAACTGGGCTTCTGTACCCTTTACTACGATATAGTTGCTGCAGAGCAGAGGTGAGAGGGCAACAAGCCATAAGCGCCACTTCTAGTGGGTACAGGTAGAGTGTCACATGGGCTTTCCCACCCTGGTACACACAGGGCCCAAGCAAGATACTAATGGAGACTCAACATCATGTGTCTAAATACCTAGTTGTTTTACATCAAGATAAGAGACCAATAAATTAATATAGTCTGTCTTTCTACTCTCACAAATATGTCTTTATAAAGACCTGGGAGGCCAGGCTCCACTTTAGAATTCTTGGACTCCTCCGAGTTCCTCCCCAGAACACGATGGCTAGCCCCTGGCTCGCAATCCATGCTGATAGCCCACCCCCCTTCCTTCCCCATACCCTTGCTCTATTTCACCCCACAGGGAGCCTCCTGCATGTAGACACACCAGCTGACCTGCCCAAGTTCTGTCCACACTACCTTGCCAACAGCTTCCCCTTGGCCACCACCGAGGCCTGGGTGGGCCTAAGTGATGACAGAGCCCACCCTTTGGAAGATGGAGGCCCAGAAGAGGCTTGCACAGGTTTGGAGACACGGGGGCAAGGAATTACAGGGTCTTGAGTATCTGCAATGTGGTCAAGAAGGGAAGACATGGACGCTGTGTGAGCCAATTCTCAGCCTTCGGAGAAGGAACATGGCCTGAAGAGCTCCAGAGCTGGGTCGCTTACGAGGATGCCTGATGCCAGTGTGCAGCCAAGAGGGCTTTTCCTTTTTTTCAGTAGAATTTTTATTATGGAATAATTTTAGGTCTTTTATCGTGATGTAAATAATTTTAGGTTTACAGAAAAGTTGAAAATGTAGGAAGCAGTTGCAAATATAACCAACAGAGAGTTCCTGTATACTTCTCGCTCAGTTTCTCCCATTATTAACATCTTACATTACCATGGTACATTTGTCACAACCAAGAAATGACCATAGAAACAAAAAGATGTTAACACACACACACACACACACACACACACACACACACACACACACATACATCATCACTAATACATAACTATTAATTAAACTCCAGATGTTATCCAAATTTCACCAGTTATTTCGTTTATGACCTCTTTCTGTTTCAGTGTCTAACCCAGGGTACTGCACTGCATTTAGTTGTTGTGTCTCCTCATTTTCTTCTGATCTCTGACAGTTTCTCAGTCTTTCCTTGTTTTTCATGACTTTGACAGTCCTGCAGAGTACTGTAGAATATCTTCCAATCTGGTTTTGTTTAACATTTTTACTCATGTTTAGACTTGGTTTCTGGAAAGAATACCACAGAGAAGTGCCCTTCTCTTCACTTCAGAGGGTACTTGTGACCCATGTGACGTCACAGTTGATGCCAACCTTCATCACTAGTGTAAGATAGCGTTTCTCCGCTGTGAAGTTACTATTTTCCCCTTTCCATACTTGACCTTTTGGAAGCATGTCACTAAATCCAGCCCACTCTCAGGAGAGTATGATATTAAGGGGAGTATCTATGAATATTTAATGAATTCTCCTGAAAGGAATATTTGTCTCTTCTTTCTCATTTATTTGTTCAATCATTTATATCAGTATGACTCAAGTATATTTATTTTATATTTTGGTTATAATCCAATACTGTATTATTTATTTCGTTGCTCAAATTGTTCCAGCTTTGGCCATAGGGAGCTCTTTGAGTTGGCTCCAAAGTATCTTTGACTTGCTCTCATTTTTTTTGTTTTTTCAGTACTCTCTTACTTTCTGGTACTATGAGATGCTCCAAGATTAGCTTATATTTTCTCTACCCTAGACCTAGAATCAGCCATTTCTCAAAGGGATCCTGGTTCCCTTCACTGAAGAATGGTGTTAGAAATCAAAATCTTGGTGCTAGGTGTGCTCATTGCTACTGGAGCTTAAATGTGAAGTAAGATGTTTTGAATCTAATGCTTTGATTATAGTAATAGTTATAGCCTATATCCCCTTTCCCATTCTCCTATTTGACCACAAAAGAAGGAATAAAGTCATCCTGCATATGCTAGAAAGAGCAGAAGATGTTCCTGCCTATTCCCAGGAGTGTGACTACCCCCTTTTTTCTACCCTACATCACGTGCAAAAAGTTATTCAGATACAGCTAGTTGGGCATACCTTGATTCTTGGGTTGGGCATCGGTTTGGCCCAGGGGATGGCAAAGAGATAGGCCGAGCTATCTGAGGAGTGGTGGGAGAGAATCTCATGAAGTTAACATTCGGTCTCCTTTTCCCTGTGTTGCACTGAACACTTGAACATTGGCCCTATGTATTTTTTCCTTCTTGGACACAATGATTCTCTGAAGAAGTCCAAACTCAAATGCCTCTGGGAGATAAGCAGATAATGTAATTAAAGTGAAGAAGTAGGAAAAATAAGATATAACAATAGGAAGGAACAGAAGGCAGTGGCAAACCTGAGAGGGCTTGCTTAACCTAAACGCATACAAGTTCCTTTTTTTTCTCTACAATATTCTGTTGTCCAAATCAAACATCCCCTTGCCCATTTGGCTCTCAGGTGCTCTGTGGGGGGAAACTTGGTGGCATACTTTTAAGCAATGCCACATAGGGTCATACAGGCAAGGTTGAGTTTGCCTTTCTGGGAAATACTAACACTTTTTTGATGTCAGCTGCCTTCTATCTCTTCTGCAAGTATTTCCTTGCAAGATCTGCAGGAGGAGAGCCTTCACTTGGAAATCAAGAGCTCCGGATCCCAGAAGTTCACTCACTTGTCAGTGGCAATACAGCTGACCTCACCTTAGGCCTAGACATTGGAGCTCAATCCTTACTAACTTCGCACAGTTATAGTGAGGACTGCATGGTTTACTGTTGGCCTTCCTGACGTAGGTTACTGGAAGTTGTTTACAGATGCCTTGATTTGTCAATCAGTATAGGCTAAGTTATGCTGCAGTAAAAAACAACCCCCAAGACTCAGTGGCTTAACACAAGTTTAGGTGTCCCAAGGATGACCATAGAGTTTTGAATTGTGCCTATTGTCCTTTTCACTCTCAAAATTGTCCAGTTTGTAATCCTAATTCTCAACCATGCTACATGTCCAAAGCAGGTCAGAAGAAGAGCTTAGCCCACTGGTAACCCTCAGAGACTCAACCTAGTAGAGGCATCACCTTGACATAAGCTTTCGTCATTTCAGCAGTGAGAAGGAAATGTGGCAAACTGCACATTGACTTGCAAGGCTCCCACTCACAAATCATTGGCTGAAGATAGTCATATGACCACACCAGACTTCAAAGGGGAAGAGAAATCCAATGGCCAGAAAATGAAAGCAGGAAATAATTTATGAGTAGCACTAATGACCATCCTCACTTAGGATCAAAGGTTTTAGTTGACATTTAGAAACCATCAATGAAGACGAAGTCTATAAATGCTTCATCTGATTTTGTTGACATATTTAATTAAATATATCTTGTCTAGCCTCATCTAAGAAATCATGTTTCCTACTCCCAAAACACTTATAGGACATTGTGAAAGGGGGTACTCTGGGATATTCCATCTACTTGTGGCTTGAGTTTGGTTCTCATCTTCTCTGCCCATATCTCACTTGTGATCCCATCTTGCATTCAAATTCCTCCACTGTACTTCTTACTACTTCTTAATCCATTTTGCCTTCCCCTAATCCTTAAGACTCATAAGTAAGCTATTTCACCCCATTCCCCTCTCTCTCTGTCCTTGGCTCCTTAGGGAGAAACATTTCTTCAGGTTTATCTCAGCTTCCAAAACTCCTGTCCTTCAACTTACAGATTTTTCTCAATGCAGTGTGATGATGTGCACAAACCATTCTGTAAAATGTGTTTTAATAAACAAGGTCAATAATGAAGTGATTGCTCTCAAAACTGGTGTAGAAAGGAAATGCAGTACTGAGCCTTCAGAAAGTGTGAGTCCTGCTGCTGCCCTTTGTTCTAGTTGAACCCCACATTTAAAAGGGGGCCCTTGTGTGGACCAGGAGGGGAATGTCTATGATAAAGAGGAGTATAGGAAATATGGTTAAATAGGAATGGAAATATGTAGGAGACTGGTAGGATATGTGAAGGTTGGTACAGTGCACACACGATAAGAGTTATGATAATCCCTGCCACTAAATATTTGAAGTGCCCAACTGAGTGTGATACTGGTATTGCTACTCTGAGTGTGGTATTGGCATCAACCCTCCAGGGTGGTACTACCACTACTATAATTGCTACTTCTACTGACGGTAAGTGTTGCTTCTTTGGAAGGACTCTTCCGATTTCATTCAGTTGGCTCATTATCCAAAGCATAAAAAAAAAAAAAGTAATAAATATCCAAAGTATAAAAAGAAAGTAATTTTTGAAGGGCACTGGAAAATTTGCATTATTGCTAATTTCAGGAGCAAATGTTGAATGGCTTTTGCAGAAAATTGGTATGAGCTGTTTGTTAAACACACATCATAAGACCTGCACCTTGCCTGGCAAAGAATCATAATCTGACCCACAGGATTTCATTTTCAAAACCTTAGGGAAGATTTTACATCATTGAAGAGTGAGGAACTACTTATCTAAGTCACTTATGGCTTCCAATAACTATGTTAATTTATAGTTGTAGCCTTTCACAGTTGCTGGGCATGACCATCTTAGACATACACTCAGAAGCTTGAAAGTTGGCCAAAGCAGTTAGGCAATGAGTGCTATTATGAATACGTACAGATTTTTTCTCAGTAGTTATTCATTTCCTGCTCTGGTTAAAACGCCAAGTGTGTAAATAAAAGAACAACAGGATGTCATAAAAATGGATATCCTATACTGAAAGACCTTTCTAGAGAATAATAAGCAATCTTTCATGCCTTGGTCTTTTTAAATTTGGAAGTCTGTCACTTTGTTGCTTAGAATCCTAGCAACTTTGGAATTATGTAAATTTTTAATGCATTATTAGAGGGGTGAATAAAAATCCATAAATAAGAAAATAAAAATCTTTACTTTACACCTTAGCCATTCTCCACTGCAGTCAATGCTTTTTATCAGGCCTAGTGCTTGGGAGCAAAATGCTGCTTTCCCAGTCCCAAAGGGGTAATGTTATCAAGAAATGAAATAGAGGACTAGAAATAGAAAAATAGGGTAAAATAATGAAACTGGAAAGTCTACCACTCGTTGACCATTGGATAGTTACGAGTTGCCTATAGTGTAACACAAGTTGGTCGTCTCAGTCAATCAAAAACCTACCCTTTTCTTCATCTTCCCTGTTTCTCTTACCTTAAAGGCTTCTTACCCTTTGCCTATCCCTTATACATAGGATACTCCAGGTTCTCTTTTGTCCTTTTCTCTTCTCACACACCATTTTTCTTCTTTGGCTATCATATACACTCCCCCAACTTCAACTGTCGTCTCCAGGCAGGTGATTCTCCCAAATCGGAGCAATCCTCATGCTCCTTTGGGCTTTAGACCCACATTTCTACCAGCCTTCTTGATATAATAGCTCCATGTGGTCATTTGCTGAACATCGTAATTTCGCTATGTAGGCAAGGGTGCCTGGAATCTGGGAGTCTCAGGTGGGTATACATCGTGAGCCAATGATTCGTGTTCATGGAGCTGAGGTGAGAGATCGAGGCAATGTCTTGTAGAGAAGCTGATTCAAACCATACAGATCATTTCAAATGCCTCATCATTTGGAATGATCTGTGCAGAGAAGGAGAATCTGGATACAAGACTCTATGACAAAAGCAGGAAAACCAGATAACCAAGAGAAATCAAGTAAGTGAGGGAGGTGAAGCTTGGAGGCAATTACCAAGGTGAAGAGAGTAAATGTGAGGTTTTTGCTGGAGCTTCTGTGCTCTTATATGGATCAGCTTCCTCGCCTCAGTGGATTGGTCAGAGGCAAGAACACAAGTCATGATGAATATTGACACCCTTCCCAGCATTTTCAGACTTGGACTCAAGAAAGAACACAAATAGTCTCTCTCTGGTAGCTGAATGCTATCGAATACTCTGCTAGAGAGGCAGAGCAACAGAGAAAGAGCAAAAGAAGGATGCAATTGCTTGAGATGGAGAAAAATAGTTCTTAGAAGCACTGAGGTCTCTGATTTCATTAGACTCAGATTTCACTATGTCCGTGCCCCTTTCAAGACTTGGTTTTTCCATAATATAGCACCAATAAAATTCATCCTCACTTGAAGGTTAGTTCAAGTTCATCCTTGAAACCAAAGAGTTTTAATGAAGACAGTCACAGAATCCTGTTGAAACTCTTCAATGACTGGGTCACATGTTCTTGTTTTTCCATTTCCTCTGCTGGATGATATGCTGGGGGGGGGAGAGCACAGTGGTGTATTGCTTATCTCGACGCCTCTGCCAACTGATAAAGATGAACTGAACCTTTAAGGAAACACGATCAGGCAGGGGTGGGGTGGGGTGGTGGTCTGTGGGAGGAGCTAGGGTTTATGGAAGTTCATGCAAGAACCTTACAGGACGAACTTTATGTTTATAATAAAGTGCTATGGTTCTAACTTCCTTTTTCCCTTCCTTATGTACCCTTCCATCTTAGCATGCTGGCCAGAATGTGTGTGTGTATGGCTTGCCATGTCTGCATGTGCTAGGCTGCAACCTTGTGTTTTTCCTTTTCCCAAATAAATTCTTTTTGGTGATGAAATACCTATTCAATATTATTTTTAAGTTGACACAATCTAGCACAATACCTGGCACAGAGAAGGTACCAAGATCATGAAATGAGACGATTTCCTGCAGCACTCCCCAGTGGCTCATCTGTGTTTCTTCAGCACTCTGCTTCAGAGATCACTTATGTGTGTCTTATCACCAGTGATTTATGTTGGAGGCTTAACCAGTGTATAGGAGCAAGGATGTGACCCTAGAGGCGTGGGCTTGATTTTGGCTCTACTATCAAACAGCTTCTCATTGTCACATTTGGTCCACATTTCTCACTGCTGCTTGTCTATGCTAAAATGGTGAGGTTGTTGCTTCTCAATCAGCTCTGTGTTTCTCTCCAATAGATTGTTTTCTTAGACAAAATGGTAAAAATAATTTGAAACACAGAACGACAGTCTAGCATGTCCTCTCAGCATGCACCTTGTGAAGAAGACAGGAAATATGGGGAAAACAGGAAGAGCAGAATGATAAGGCAGGGTGGGCTCTTGGAAAAACCGGGCAGAAAGACACGCATTTTATATCGAGGTCTTCTGTCAGCCCCCTGCCTTTTGTTGACCAGGGGTTGGGTTCAGCCTGTGCTCTCCTCTGACACTCCTTCCTCTTCTGTTTCATTCCAGGGCATTCAAGCCCAATGATTTGTTTTGGAAATGCTATCATTTGTTAGCTTAGCTTTTATCTCGGTTGGATGCTTTTCCTGTTTCACTGCTTTCCTTCAGGGAGGCAGAGCCAACACTTGATTCTGGGAGTTTTATTCAACATACCCCTGTTGTTAGATGAAGCTGAAGAAACTTTGATTAACAAGCCTACCCAGGTTCAACGATGGCCTAGGGTGGGTTTCTGCCACCCTGTGCAGCTGCAAGAGAGATGAAGTGAATGGAGCTTCTGTTTGGGATACCGGCCTGGTCAACCCCAGCAGGGTGAAGCCAGAGGATGATCCATTCATGTCTGTGGAGCAGCTGCTCTCATCAAAGCTGCTCCAAATGCTGATGCTAAAGTTGGGACTAGAGTTCCAAGATTCCTGTGCTGCCCAGGGCTGTTTCTGATGACGCAAAATTGTTCTTCTCAGGTGATGCAGAATTCCTCACTGAGATTCTGGGAACTTGAGAGATGAGGAAGGAAAAAAAGAGAACTCAGGAATACAGAGATGATCCCATCTGGATGGGAAAAAGCACGTGATTTAGTTACTCACCATTGGCCGATGAGTTAATCAATCATGACTATGTAATGAAGCCTCCATACATACCCTAAACAATGGGGTGTGGAGAGCTTCTGGGTTGGTGAACAAGAATGCACCCACATGCTGGGAGGATGGTGTGCCTCAAACTCCACAGGAACACTTCCAGACCTTTCTTCATCGGGTTGTTCATTTGCATTCTTTAAAATATCCTTGTAAGAAATCGGTAATGGGACATATACTGTTTTCCTGGGTTCTGTGAACCATTTTAGCAAATCATTGAACCTGAGAGGTAGAGGTCACGGGGATCCCCAATTTATAGCTGGTCAGTCAGAAGATGACAATCTGGGACTTGTGATGGCTTCTGAAGCAGAAGCACACTCTTGTGGTACTGAGTCCTTAACTTGTGGCGTCTGTGCTAACTCTAGGCAGTTAGTGTCAAAATTGAGTTAAATTGTAGGGCACTCACTCTGTTGAGAAAAGGAACATTACTTAGTCTGGAAAACCCCGCACATTTGATGTCAGAAGTGTCATAAGGGTAGAGGAAATAGTTTTGTTTTAATGTACTGTTTCAGTTTTGATGTAAAACCTCAGTTTGTAGTAAGCAATACTACAATTAATGGGTTCAATGGTAGAATTAATAATTGAGAGAAGAATGTATAACTGCGACTGAAAACAGAGGTATAAGCAGATTCTGCCCCTTTGACAAAATCTGTCCCTTTGATTTGTTAATAGTTCCTATAGAAGTATGCATAGAGTATGTCCTGTCTGCCTTTGTGAAGTACGCTTGTGTCAGATGGAATGAAAGTCTGTGTGGTGTGTGAGATCAACGTTGAAGTTTATAGAAAGCTGGTATATTTGCTATCGTATTCTTATACCTTGAGTATAGGTTGTTGGTGATCTCATCAGATGCTTCTGTTTCACGAGTCTTATGCAATTTCACTCCTTTTCATTTCCGATACACCTTCTTCTCCAGTCTTCTTCGTCTTTTGTTTCTCTTATACAATTTGCCACACATTTAAGGACTTCTTCTTTGATTTTCCAACTATTTTTACATTCCTTCAATCACTTAGCCTTTTGAGTCAATAAATACTCTAAAGTACATGAAACGATTTGCATAAATATATTCACAGATGCATGTACTTATAAAAATGCTTCTATGCACTACTTTTAAAGTAAGTAACACTAGCTTAGGGTTACACTTAAAGAAATTCTTTAAAAAACTAAGTACTTGAACACATGCAGTCCTTCTAAGGACTACCTACCTCACATTTATTAAGGTAAATAAACACTTACGAATGAACAGATGTGGTTTTCACATGATCACAGGATGCTTGAACATTGAGTAGAGCGAATACATGAAAAATCACACCGGGTTCTGGTCTAACTCTTTTAAAACATATATATATATATATATATATATATATATATATATATATATATATATATATGTATATATGTTTTCTTTAAATGTGTGTGGGTGGGTGGGTTGGTGAGAGAGAGAGAGAAACTCCCATGTAGAGAACTGCAGTTTAGAATGGGTCAGCATATGGTAGAAGCACCATAGCAGACTGACTGTCCAACACTGGCAGATCAAGAAGTGGGGGAGCGGAGGTGACAGTAAACTCATTTTGTGCAGGACCGTTTTTCTTTGTAGCCTTTTGCAATAAGTTAGCAGAAACACCTGCAGCAGAGAACAGAAAGCCTGTGACACAGAGCTGAGAGGTTAGAGAAGCGCGTCCTGCAGGGAGCAGTTTTCATTTCTTCCAAAGCAGAAAGAACAAGAGGGGAACTCTCCCGTTTCCAGAAGACTCCAACAGCACAAATAATAACCTCTGAGTCCCTGTCAGCAAGGGTGGGGAGGGGCATGTCAGCAGTCCTAAAAAGTGATAACAGCTATGACCACAGCAAAACCCTCAAACTCTCTTGATTTCATGGTCCAAACCACCTACTGATGTACTCAACTCTCAGCCCATTCCTTCTGTGAATGTTTCATCCAATCTACTTATTTACAAGCATGGCATGCTCTTTGACACTCTTTGTGTTTTCTCTACATTGCTTTCTATCTTCAGGTTGTCTTCTCCTTCAGGGATCAGCCTGTGTTTTTATAGCTTCCTATGAATATGCAACACACACCATGCACAAAAGTTTTTCGATGGTGAGGATTGAAGCTAAAGAAAGGGGGAGCCCTCAGACTCACATGCATTTGGACAAATCTCAGAGAAATGAAAATAAAAAGGGAATGGAAAGGTTTTTGTTGTTGATGTTGTCATTGCTGTTTTCCAATGAAGCACAAGTCTTTGTATCCAGTACGCTGGAGTCACTTATTTTAATTAAATAAATAAAAGTGGATGGAATCAATATATCCAGATATGATATAAAAAGTCTGGGCAAAGATATTGTGATGATCATTTTGTAATGTATAAAAATATCAAATTGCTATGTTGCACACCTAAAATGAATATAATATTGTCTGTCAACTATAATTCAATTAAACATAAATAAAAATAAAAAGTCTAGGTAAAATTCCAATCAGAGATGCTACAATGAACATTTAGTTTCATTTCCTCAAAAAAATCCCACTAGCACATCAATAAGATGGTTTTTCTAAAGCATAAATTCAAGGAAAAGAAACGAAGAGAAGACTGTAGCAATGCATTCTTGGAAGCTGAGAAACTACAAGAATGAGTGATAGCTGACCTTAGCAGATCTGAGAAAGCTGAATCCTGAGCTGGTAGAAGGAAAAAGTGAGGAAAAAAAACACACAAAACAACATAGCAGATCCCTTAAAGGGCTCAGGATTTGATGGCACCAAGACCCCTACTAGTGGGAGTATGTGTGTGATTAAAGACAACAAGATCGACTGAAAGTACATTAAGGAAGCCGTTAGGTCCTGAGATCCCCTCCCCAAATCCAAATGACTGCCTCTTCTCCACCTTGGATGAAGAATGGAGATTTATTCTCTGGAGACCATAACAGAAGGTCTCTGACCAGGGGACTTCCAAGATACTGACTATTACATGACTGCTGAATAAATTACTCCCTCTGCAATAAAAAAGAAAACTTGATGGGATAGAACAACAATTTTTGTTAAGTTCATAGATTCTGTGAGTCCATTAGTTCAGACAGCACATGGTAAAGACAGCACATTTCTGCTCCACATGCCTGTGGCTTCTGAAGACTCAATGGTTAGGTAGGTGCTGGAATCATCCAGAGGTGTCTCCACTCAGTATGTCTGGCTGGCTGTGGCTTAGGGCCTCCGCTGGACTCAGTTGTCCCCAACACCTCTGTGTGGCTCCCAGTGTGATATCTCTGCCTAGGCTTATTTGGGCTTCCTCACAGCAAGGTGGCTGGATTCCTAAAGCAAATGTCCATGAAAGCAAGGGAGCAGTGTATGGTTTTTTGTTATCTAGCCTCTTTCAAGAGATGGTGTTCCAAAGGATGGACCCAGCTTATGGTTTTGAAGTATCTGCCCGTATCTCAGAATAATAACAAAAAATCATAGCATCATCCTCTGTGTCAGGGGATTACATTTCAGTCATTTTATTTAGGCTGCAAATTCACCACTGAAGAGTCTGCTAATCCCAGCTCCCTTACAGAGTAGTCTTGCAATTTGGATCACCTGACTTGAGGTCACTTGAGGTCTCTTAGTTTTGGTCAGAGTCTGCATAGCAGGTAAGTGAATTGAAAGAAAACTGCTTTTCTACTCAGCTTTTCTACAAAATATGATATTGAAATATATATATATAGATGAACATTAAAAACACTATATTTAAACATGCTGTTTGTATTGAGCAAGGTTTAAAGAAATAAACACCTGTGTATATTTTTAGTATTTTATTAACTAAACTTCATTAATTATGGTTCCTAAAATATCCTATATTTCTCTGTAGATAAAACCATGACTTTTTTCTCTCCATTTGTTTGTCTCTCAGCTTGTATGAAATTTAACTCTGCAATGGAGTGACATAGTTGTTCTTGCAGCAATCCATAGTTGCTCAGTTATTTCAGTCTTGTCGTCATTCCTTAAACTGAGGAAGAACTGTGAGTAGAGTGAGAAAAACAGCATCACGTCTCCTCCCCTCCTTGGAGGGGAGCCTCGCTTTTTCTGTCAGAGAGCAAAAGCAGCACAAGTAACACTGTGGTCACACTATAGTCACACAGCAGTGTTAACACCTTTCCTCAATCAGGAAAAAAAAAAGTTTCTTGAGAAGCTCGCACTCCTCCCCTAAACTTACAAACAACTCCTTAGAAAATGAGGTGATCTTTCTAGCACCTCCCATAATTTGTAAATGAGTTTTCATCATTACCCAAAAAATGTATAGGATGGTCACGAGCACCAACTGTGAGGGGATACCAATGGACCAAGCTTAGAAATAGAATGGGATAAGCTTCCTTTCAGAGTGGACAGGAGAATTAAACCCAAACTCTGTCAGGAGAAGCTTTGATAATGCCTCTGACCATCCTGCGGTTGCCATTTCCTGAGATGTTCCCAGGGACACAGAATGCAGAGTCCAGGAGACTGTCAGATTGAAACCAGCATCTCACAGGCTTTACAGCTTTAGCAGGAAGGGCACAAATATTAAGACACACCCCTTGCACCTTATTGGGGAGCCAAATTAGAATCAGGAAAACAAACCTTATTTTCTGTACCAGGCTCTTTCAGTCATGGAGATTAACTGTCCAGGGGCACATGGGAAAGAGCAAACTATCACATTGATTGAGGCCATCCTCCTCTTGGGAAACCCACCCTAAGAAAAAGATTTATGAAGCTCCTGAACTATGTTTTTGTCCTGGGTCTACTGGATTATTTTAGGAAGTTATATATAAAAATAATGGGGGAAGTAGTCACAGAGAAGGGAACGAGTCTAGAAAATCACTGTGAGTTGACTATGAAGAAAACTGCCCAGCTTTCTTTGGGTAGGGCTTGGAATGGTTTCAGAAGTGTTTCTGGTAAGAATGTATTTCCTGCTTGCTATATATAAAAACACTACAACATCTTCCAGAATGTATATGTATATCCTTCTAAAGATATAATTGGAATGTGGGCAAAATTTTTACACACACATGTTCAATAAAGCTTTTTTTATAATGGTAAAATATTGAAAACAACCTAATTAAGGATCTAGTTAAGTAAATTATTACAAACTCTGGTATGTATACTAAATAGAATATTATGCATGTACTAAAAATGCAGATTGTATAACACAAAAAAATGCTAATCCTGTAGAACATGTTAAGGACATTATTTCTTTATCCACTGCCAGGAGCAAGGGCCCTGCCTCCACACACTGCTATTTACAGTTCCTGTAGCCCCTTAAGAGTGAAGACTAGTTGATGAGACGTCTTTCTACCGTTGCCCACCTCTGCCCCTCCAGGCCACTGAGGGGGAGACTGAGAAGAAGGTAGAATTGGAAAAAGAACAAGGGTACAGTTTGGCTACATGGGCAAAAATAATGTAAACATCACAAATTGAGGAAACAGAAAGGGAAATGAAAGGAACTGCATTCACTCGCCACCTCATCTCCTTGGGCTGTCTGTACCCCCGCCCCAACAAAGGAGTGGTCACCAGCCATGTCTACCATTTGTTATATGCCGTAGACATGTCACACACCATCCTAGGTGTTTTAGAAACATTACTTGTAACATTTCCAACAGCCTTCTGGGAATATATTACAATCTCAATTTTTTTCACATTTGAAAATAAAGATCAGGATGGTATAAGCAACCAACCTATGATTACTCAACTATTATTCAGAATTCAAACTCAAGTACATCTGCTGCTTAGAAAATCAGGTCTAGGAATAGAAAAATGACTTTTGCTTATTTTTTTCTTTCCCTCCCCCCACTGCCGCAATTTTATTCAGATATAATGGACATATAACACTGTGTAAGTTTAAAGTGTACCATGTGTTGATCTGTTACATTTATAAACTGCAAAACGATAACCACCATAATATTAGCTACTACATCTGTCCCATCCATAGTCACCATTTTGTGTGTATGTGGTGAGAAGAAAAATGACCTTTCTTACATGATGGGGAAGTGATTACCAAATCCCGAAATAAGACCAGGGAAATGTATAGCTGCAGGAATTTAGAAAGAAAGTCCTTCTAATCCATGTTGGGCTGGCTCCTGGTGTGGCCACCTGCAAGGCGACTTTGTTATCCTCTTGTTTCTTTTAATTATGTATTGAACCAACAACAGTAGACTTGCCACTGAATATGGCACAAAAGCTTGGCCTTTCACTATAGTTGAGCAAGTTCTCAGGGCAGCAAACAATCACCAAACAGGAATTCCAGCTGACAGTGTGTATCTAGCCACATGCTAGAGGCATCTGCCTCTCTGGAAGGATGTTTTCTCTGGCTCTAAGTTGGCTGACTTGTCTCCCTACTGGCTGGAGAGACTGGATTGTGTACGTCTCCCTCAAAACCTGTTCAATGATGGTAGCTTGCAATCAGCATGGTGCTGGTATTTGCACCATGGAAATTGCAAACACTGAAGATGAGGGCTCTTATCTTGTAGATTCACCTGATTATTGAGCATCTCTCTGAAGACCAGACGCCATCCGTCCTGCTGTGGCAAAGACAAGGTGGTAACGCAATGAGTAATATCAGCTATGTCTGCAAACCTATTGGCATTTTAGGGAACCTGTAAATATACTTCTTTTTCCTGACCTAGTTTTGAACCAATTCGTATATACAGAACAATCAGGCAGATGGAGACTAATGTATCGGTTCTTTCGCTAGTAAAGGCTATACTTGTGAATGAGGTTTAAGTGCAGCAAGAAGGACTTTCCTAATACTGCACCCCAGAATCAGGCAGACTTACCCACCTGATCACAAGCTCATCTGTACAGTCACCAGGCACCCCGTGTGGAGCTGTCCTAACTGAAAAACTTACAGCACAGAGACTCAGAAAGAACACTTGCTTTTTGTGAGCAGCTGACCCCCTAGAAGAAAGAGAAGAAAGGACCAAGCTCCCTTTGACTGGTTCCTCCCCTAATGTCACCAGTAAGAGTTAGTCACTCCACTCCAGGGAGGAATCAGTGAGGGAGCATATAAGCATAGAGTGCCTACCACGTGGAAAGAAATACCAAAGTAAGGAATAACCATTGTTGTCCTATGACAACCTGAAAACAACCAAGTGGGAAGGTGATGAAAACTGTAAACTGTTTCCCAAGTTCCTAATTTATTGTACAAATTGAGTGTCACATGGTGAGTTGACATTAGCTTCTCCAGGCTTGGGAACTTAACAGATGAGATACAGATGGTTTAGAATCCACATGTTGCTTTCACAGCTGGAGTGTTTTTTAGACATTAACTGAAGGATAAGATCATCAAAGCAGTGCCTCCATGTGCGGCCAGTACACAATTCACTCTACCTGTGAGAGTAGAAGAGGTGAAATATATATTTTTTTAATACTGGTGAATTGAAATTGAGCATCAGTTTCTGGACCTGCCATGATTTCAGTCTTGCAAAAGGCACAAATTCTGCAGCCTGTGTGCTTCAATATACAGAGCTGCCCCTTGGCTTGGCCAGAAGAATTCCTGTAAACTGGATTCTGTAGGTCTCAATCTGGACACACTTCTGCCTCCCCAGGATTGATGTTTTAAAAAGTATCGGATTGTCCTGTATCTTGAGGACTATATGGTGGTATTCTTATGGGCATGTACACACACCCACACACAGACACATCTCTTCCGACAATGACATTGCAGATGGTATCTACAAAAGCAACTGTAGTCTATGAAAGCCAATTATGGGGCTGCAGAGTCCCCTCCACGCCTGAGTTATCCTGTGCAATCAGGTTAGAGGTGAGAAATTCTAATGGGATCTGCCTGAGAGTAAGCTTTGCCTTTCCCTCTGCTCTCTGAGACCTTTACCCAGAAGCCTCTAGAATACACAGCCTTTATTCTGACACCACTGACTCACTCTCTCCATTGTTTGTGAGTTAATACAGCTTTACCTGGCTAGTCAGCAGGCTACAGAAGAGGTGGCATTCTTCAGTGTGTCTTTACAAAGTTTTTCATTAGTGCATATTCTTCTAGTTCTCATTTAGAAAATGTGGAAATATTCTATCAGATTGCTGCTGGTGTCCTGCTTGCTATAGCAGTCTAGGTCAGAGCAGCATTGAACTGTGTGGATTGGCTGGTTTGCAGACTTAGCTCTTAGCTCTATTTCTATTACAATGAACCTTCCCAAGAACTAGCTGTCCCTTTAGAACAAGGAAAGGGATATAACTATTTCTATAGACCCTTAGTTTAGTGTGAAAGACAATAGTTATTCTGGATGTGCTTTTATATACCCATGTCTCTTAGTGCATTATTATTCAGAATATTTACTAGGTGGCAAAAGATCAATGATAATTTGCTGGCTAGGACAGAAAATAAGAATCAGAATCCTGTGGAATGTCTCTGGTGCAAGTTGGGTCATGATCTCTGGTTCCTTCCACTGGCCTCACGAGTCTCCTTCTGTCACAATATGATCTAGAATCTCTTCTGGGCCTAATTATGTTTGATCTGTAATTTTTAAAGCTTTAGAGTTCAATTAAAACCAAAATGGGAATGCACTTTAGATTCTATGGTTAGAGCCTTCCTGGTTGATTGCACTACATTAATACCTCTAGAGAGTCTCTTATTTTATTGAACATACGAGGTCAGACAATTAAGTTCGCAAACTCATCCTAGAACAAGTGCTATAGACCTCATTGCTGAATATCACTACGGTCACCTTTGACGTACTCGCCTTAGGAAGCTATGTACCAATGCCAGTGTCTAGTCCACTCTTCAAAGCGATTTTGGAACTCTTTCTGGAATGGCCATCAGAGCTATTGTCGTGTTACCTGTGATGTCCTGAATGTCATCAAAATGTCTTCCTTTCAATATTTTCTTTATCTTTGGATAAAGAAAGAAGTCATTGGGGGCCAGATCAGGTGAATAGGGAGAGTGTTCCAATAGTTATTTTTTACCAGCTAAAAACTCCCTCACAGACAGTGCCGTGTGAGGGGGTGCGTTGTCATGATGCAAGAGCTATGAATTGTTGGCAAAAAGTTCAGGTCGTTTTCATCTAACTCTTTCATGCAGCCTTTTCAGCACTTCCAAATAGTAAATTTGGTTAACTGTTAGTCCAGTTGGTACAAATTCATAGTGAATAATCCCTCTGATATAAAAAAAATAGTTAGCAACATCGTTTCAACAAATTCGTGAACTTAATTGCCAGAGCTCGTAAGCCTGAACTTTATATTGAAACTTGGCATTTGCCTGTTCACCTATTTAACAACTACTTATTGAAGGCCCTCATGTACCAGTCTCTGTGCTGGGCACCAAGCATTAATGTGTACTCAAAGAGTGGAATGAAGGGAAAGATATGCTGGCAAATCATTACAATTTAACAAGCATTGTAATGGTGGATTACGGGAAACAGTGGAAGGATGGAAGAGATACATAAGACTGCCTGGGTGAGTCATGAATCACTGAGCTAAACTTGAAGAATGAAAATAAGTTTTTCAAGAGGACAGTTAGGGGAAGAGCCTTCCAGACAGAGTGGAAGGCACTGGTGCCTTAGAGAACATGGCATTTTGGGGAACTAAGTTCAGTATTATTGGAGAACACAGGGCAAAGGAATGGGGATGAGGCTTACAGTGTGCCAGGTACTGTTCTAACTGCTTAATATTGGTTATCTCACTAATTTCTACAGCACTGGGAGCATAGTACTATTAGCCCCATTTTATAGATGAGGAAGTTGAGGCTGAGAGGGGTTATATAACTTGCTCAAAGTTACTGACCTACTAGATATTAAAGCTGAGGTTTGAACTCCCCCCATAAAAGTGACATTATTAATCACTATGCAAAACTGCCTCCCCCATGCTTATCTCCATATTCAAACTTTTCATACATAAACTTTTTTGATTTCTGTCTCATGAAGTGGCTACCAAAGTCCCTGTTTGAATCAAGATATTTTTATCTACAAGGTCAGCCAAGATAGCTCGTGTGTGGAATGCAGTCATTTTACAACATCATCACTGCTTGGCTAAAAGGAATGCAGATCCAACCCCATTTCTCCAAACACAACCGCTGTATGGCCAAGGACTTTCAAGTTCAAATATGAGACTCAATCAATATCAGCTAATCAAATTGTAGCCCCACCAAAACTTGGGCACACCTTTAAAGTAGCTGTAGCAGGGTCTGAGCTGTCGGTGGGTGGGGGTTTTGGAGCGAGCTCTTTGAAATTAGAGGAACAAGTACGTTTATTAAAAGGCATGAGGAAAAGGGGTGCCTTTAGTGCTCTCATCACCCTGCTTCTCACGCGTCTCTTTGTTCTCCTAATGTCCTACCTTGTGCATGACGAGCTAGTCTGGCGTGATGGAGAGCCCAGTGACCCTGCAGTCTAAGATCTTCAGTTCGGTCACTTATGATACTGTGTGGGAGCTTGGGCAAAAAACGATTTTTCTTTTCTTTCTTTCTTTTCTAAACTTCCTTGCTGGTGTAGAAGAGTGGCTGAAAGTGCAGATTCTGGGGCCAGACTTCCAAAACTCAAATCCGAGCTTTGCCGTTCCCACTGTGTACCCGTGGGCAAGATATGGAACTGTTTGTGCATCGGTTTTCACATCAGTCAGGGATAGTACTAGCACCTACCTCACGAGGCTGTTGGCAAGAGTAACCGAGATCATTTGTAGGAGAATCTTAGAATGGTGTCTGACAGAGAAAGCACACAGTAAACGTTAGCTTTCATTTCTGTTGTGTTCTTCTAGGTCTAGGCTTCCCTGCCCCATTCAAGGCTAAGTGCTCCTTCTTGGAGAAAATTGTTCTTTTTCTTAAATTTTTTTTCCTACTTAAGGAAGGCAATTTTAACTTCTGTGCACTATAATACACTGGCTGGCATTGCACTGACGTGTAGATCTGCAGGAGCCAGACATCCAGCCTTGGCATGACACGTCTAGTACTCGGTGTCCTTTGTTTGCTGCAGTATCTTAAGACAGACAGGAATCCATTTTGTTCCAGACAAACAATGGTGACCTTATTTCCTGTTTACTCTGTGGTGAGAATTATTGTCTGTTTGCCATAACCAAACCTTATGAGCTTTGTATAGTGGAAAAACAAATACTGATGAAATTTTTATTTGTTTCTTTTAATGAGGGGAAGCCTACTCTTTTAAGTTGACAGGTTCTACTGGAAATAAATCATATTGCTATGGAAACCAGGCCCAACATCACTGATATGTGGTTGCTATATATGTTCTTTGAATGTACATGCTGTAAGCATTATATTTTAGCACATACTTGGACTTTCAATTTTGTTTCCATAGTGTTAGACTACAGCCTGTCTGCTGATTGCTTCTCTGTTGCGTCTTTTAGGATTTCTTGCTATCTTTGGGATGTTGAATCTTTGGAATGTTGAGTCATGTACTGGAAACCACAAAAATCTTGTGATTAGTTCTGGCTATGCTACTTCTGTCCATGTGTCCTGGGGCAGGCTTTCCAATCTTTGTGATTCAATACAATTATAAATTCTCTAGACTATGAAAATAAAGATAGTATCTTGTAAGGCTTGGGTGAAGATCAAATAAGATGATATGTACACAGATACTAAATATATTCTAAAGTGCTACTTAAAGCTAAACAGTTTTGCTTTCAGAAAAACCTACTTGCTGCATAAATTACATATTCCAAGTAATTTTTAAAGTTTCTATTTCTTCCTTAGTGTTCGCGTATGAGAAGTGCGAAGATGCAGGGGATGAATGCAGACATACTCGGATAAGAATCCCAGCAGCACTACTCACAATCTGTGTAATCCTGTGCAGGCTAGATAACCTCTCCATGTTTCACTTCCCCCCTTTTAAAATGAAAATGATAAAATTTACATCCAGGTTATTGAATAGATTAGAAAAACAATGACACATCCAACACAGTGCTTGCAGGTCGTAAGCACTTAACATTGGTACTCACTATTGGAAATAATTGTGCTGTGCCCAACCTGACATCATTAAACAAATTCTACACTACTCAGCAATTTGGACCTGTTCTCTCTTTACCAAAGGGAATACCAACTTTTTTTTTTAACACAGGAAAATTCTTACCCATTCTTGAAGAGCATTTGTTTAGAAATAACAACTATTATGAATTCTGCAATAAATATTTATTGAGTATCTACTAAGTGCATAGAAAGATAGATAGAAGGACAAAATTCTTGCCCTTCGTAGTGTCATAACCTGTGGGAGTAGAGCAGACATACACACAAGAAACTGCCATGTCGATTGTAACCCACTGGTACTACTCATATAACAAGTAACTCTGGTGACCATTATAATACAATTACCAAGAAAACAGAGCTGAACTCTTTTAAATAGATTTTTTTCTTGTGTGAGAGTCCATGAAAACTCAGAACAAAAGAAACATGGCAAGACATAGATACTACGATCCAGCAGTGAAACATCTGCCCTTACAAAGCTTTGGAGAGCCTTTGGCTGACCCTGCGGTTGAAAGTTGAATGAGAAGAGAGAGAGAATGCTAGTCATTAGGCAGAATGCCTTTGGGCCTTATTCAGCCTGGTAATTGCCCTCTGTACTAATATAGTCACCAAGACACTCAATTTGGATAGAAGTTGAACATATATGTTCTCCTCGGACCAGAACTCACCGTTGTTGGAGAGAAGAAAGAGGTCTAAATTGAAACAGACCAGTCAGCAACTCAGTCAAGGAATGTTAAGTCAGAGTCAAAGAAAGAGAGGCATCTCCTTTTCAGTTCTGGGGGCTGTTCAGCCTGGCTTATTTAGTAAGTTAAATGTAGCTATACCTTAGTTATGAAGCAAATAAATAGCACCTGGGCATGGATCGAATGTGATGAATTTTAATAAAACTTCTGCAGCAGTAGCAAAAACTACACGTTCCCGTATTCATAAACACACACATGCACGCATACATGTGCACACACACACACACACACACACACACACACACACACCTGGACCCTGGATGAGGATGCTCTTCATTGCTCAGTGAATTATTCTCCTCAGATCAGCATGGTAAAGTGGCTATGTTTTTGTCTTCTTTTCCTTCCCTTTCCTCCCCATTCCCTTCCCTTTCCTTCCTTTTTCTATTCTCCACTCCCTTCTTTTCTTATTTCTTATCTGCTCTTGATTTTAAGGACAATAGGATGCCAGTGGAAGGGCAAATCACTCATTTAGAACTGGCAAATCTCTCCCACTGCTATGCCAGGAGCCTCCTTTGGAAGTTACTGAGGTAACAATATGTATCTCAGAATGAATGGTGGGTCTGAGTCTTCCCTTGGACTTCTTTATGGGAGGCAGCTGAGCATTTATTGAGTCTCCTGAAGGAGAAATGTCTTACTGACTGAGATGAGGCAGCAGAGAGTCGATCATGTGCTCCAGAGAGGCTACTGGGAGGCATATTTTGAATAATGTTCTTCTTCATAAGGAAATTGAATGAGAATGAATTGTTTCCCTGAGTAAAGTGAATGTAGAGTCCTAGGAACTCAGATACAATAGAGTATTTGTTGAGTGAATAAATTGACCAACAAGAAAAAAGGAAGACAGGTTTATAAAAGTAAAAGCTTTTGAATGAGAGGGAAAGATTACTTGAAATTCCAAAATACCTCACATCTGCTTACCTTTTCCTCCTTGAATCGCAGCTTCTAGTTTTCCTCTCAACACAATCTTCCTGCACTGCACCTTCTCAGTCAGAATCACACACACACACCACACACCACCACACACACACACACACACCAAAGATTCCTAGTCCTCCGCACCTGGAAACCCCACCACTACACCTTGAACTAGGGCTGAGTAGACCTGAATCCCTATGGACAGCTCTGCTACCAGCTCGCCAACATCAGAGACCCAACAATCAACCCTAGAATGTCATCAGAACTTGACTACCCAACTTTGGTTTGCCATGCGGATATTTTTGTGTCTGGGATGGTCCAATTCAGTGGTTTTATATGAAGATCAATGCCTTGTGAGGAAATCTGGGAGACTCATCTTCTCAACTCCCACCCATTTCCCAGATACCTTCTGCCTGGAGCTGTTTTGCCAACTTTCTCTGCTGAACTCAAGGGAAGAGGTGTTCAGATAATAATTATAGGTATGAAAGGCGCCAAAGGAGTAGGTTTTAAAATTGGGGTGAGCCAGGGTAGAGCTAGGATATAGGCCAGGGCCAAAAGGGCAGGGTCAGGGCCTCAGACGGCCTGGAGCTAGATGGGATATAGGACGGTTGGTTGTTAAAGAGAGAGTTGAAGAAAATGGAAGGGGTTGATACCAAGGCCAAACAATGAAAAACGTGGGCAAACAGCCTTGAAGGCAGGACAAAATATACAACTCTTGTTTTTGTTTACTTACGTGTTTGTTTTAAAATCTATGGGTGTTGTTTTTTTTTTTTTTTTTTTCAATTGAAGCAGAGCTTTCCTCAACCTGCAGGCATTTCTTTTCTTGTTTATTTTGAAAAACTTTCTGCAGTAGGAATCTTTGTTTGGTCAGCCAGGCCCTGGGTGTTCAAATTGTGGGGCAGTGCAGCCTAGCAGACAAAAGAGAGTCTGGGCAGTCACTGAGACCTCAATTTGAGTGCTAACCCTGCCATTTGCTGGGCGTGGGAACCATTGCCAAGTCATTTCACCCACTCCAAATCTCAGTATCCTCATTTTTAAATGGCAGGAATAATAGATATTCATAGGATAGTTGTGAGGCTTGAATGAGATGAAATGTGAGAAACAGCTGAAAAATGGGATGTTCTCAATATGAGGCAGGTATTTACTGCTGCTGCTGTTGAAATCTACCTCGTCTCACATAGCTCCCCAGAGACCTCTCCATGAGTTGCTTCTCCTGGGTGTGGACGGGATCCAGGAGAAGGTAAGCGACCTTGAGTCCATACCAGTTACTTCTGGCCAAGGGCATTTAGTGGAGCTGAGAATTAGACTGCCTGCCATGGCTTCATTGGAGAGGCAGATGGCCCTGTTTCCCACAGCTACGCCTCGAAAGCATCTGAGCAATGGGAACTAACTGCGAAATGAACCTCCTAAACACTTCCATCTTGTGGAGAGATCTAGCCTCATTTTGGTTTGACTTCTTGCCCTTTGCATTTTAGACATGCAGCCCCCTGGCTGCCCACCAAAAGTTTGCAGAGCTCAGGGCAGCAATGTAATCTGTAATGATGAAGTCTTAGGTCCAACCATTCCCTTTTGGCCACAGTGGAAATCTTAATCTCAGTTACAATACTCTGAAACAGCTGTGCTCCCATTCCAAGTTATTTTTATACTAGATAACTTCCTGTCAATATTGTCTATCTATTCGATGAAATGAAAGGGAAAAAAAAATCCCATAACTCATGTCTTTGGGTTTTCCTTATAAAATAGAATCCTTTTTGTAGGATTCCATAAATAAACAAACCACCACCATCACCTTCACCACTACCACCACCACCACCAACAACAAACAGAAAAAAGAAAGTAAGGACTTTAGATTCAATGGTAGGCCATGGTCAAATCTGCAGCAGGCTAGATGAAATGGTAAGAAATGAATAAAGAATATAACTGTCAGTATGTGACTTTCCGATGTGATACGCCCTTGAAAGCTAATGTGACCCCACCCAAAGCCTAGGGCATAAGAGGCAGCAAGCCAGGGGCCGCTTTCTCATTCCAAACACACAGCGTTAACCACCAGACCTCAGGGATAAGGGAGCTGCATCCACTCACTCGTGTGTCTCCTTGATACTGATAGTTTGCTCATCTGTTAAACACTGTTTCTGAATCGTAGTTGTCTTTCTAGCCCAATCCTCTAATTTCATTCCAATCTTTATGGACTGGCCTAGCTCAGAACAAGAAACACCTGGGTTTACATTCTGGCTCTGCCATTTGATGATCTATGATCATTGGCAAGTTATTTAACCTTCTAGCTCTAGTTTTCTCATCTGCAAAGCAACACGCACTTCAGAGATTTTCTGAGCATCAGATGACATAACACAAATGAAGGGTCTACAGCACCCACTGAAGTCGCTGTCAGTAACTGTTTCTTCCCACCTCTTCCACAGGGAACCAGGTGAAACAGCCCTTAGCCTCATCTATGAATTGAGATTAACACATATCTTGTTGATTCCCTTTTTCCATTTTAACATCTTGCAATTGGAAGCATCTTACAGTCTGGATAACCAGAGGGCAGTCATGACATGGCTGTTATTGCTTATGCACAAGTGGATTTTTTGTTATTCCTGATGTGTTGACTGGAAAACTATAGCCTTATCCATTTGAGAACAATTCGAGGAAGTGTTGTGAGCCCACAACTTCTAATAATGTAAAAACAATGTCCTCACATCAAAACCAGCAAAATGGGTATCAGCAGCAAGAAAGAAAATATCAGACAACAGTGGAGCACTTTTTAAAGAACAGCAGGATTACAAATACACTTGGTGGCCTAGAGGACGACGTCAAGTACAAAAACACAGGCACCTATGGACAACTCAATAGAAAAGTCATTCGGAAGAATCAGTTTCCAAAAGTAAAGAGGTTTTCAGAATACCTTAACTAATTTATTTTGATGTATTTTCCTTTCAATGTACATATAAAAATATGTAGTAAAAAGCTATGCCTGAATAAAGTCTAAGAGAGCTCTTTAGACATGTACACAAGAAAAAGCTAAGTGATAAGAGCATATTGCATCAAAATTTAATTGGCAATATTTTTTCAACTTTAGTGGTACGTAAAATAATGGTAAGCTTACAACTATTGGCATTTTAGATTCATGATCTATGGTCAAAACAAAACACAACAAAATAAAACAAAACAGTCCCTGGTTTGTTACAAGAAGTAAATGAGCCAGTGTATGTGAGAATACCTGGCATGCAATACTCATCCGACACATGCTAATTGACTCTCATTCGGAATCAGCTGCCATGCACTTAGAATTAAATGTAACCTCGAAGGTCATTCTCCTGGAATGGTTATATTTTCTTCTGCCAGTTACAGTGGTGCCACTGTGTCTGCAGACCACTTTGAGGAGTTTCTCAAATGGAGATATCACCATCCCCTGGCTACATTAGTTTGGAGCAGAGTCTGGAGCAGCTCCTAAACCAGAGCAGCCAGCTGTATGCTGGAACTGATCTGGTGCTACAGCTCAGCCCAGCAGACATGCTCTATGGGTGGCAATTGATCTTCTAGAAGATCCCCCAACTTGTGACATTTGATACGCACAGATGCAGCCAACAGCAGAGTGCAGAGGGAGCCAGCGGACCCGCAGAAAGAGACAGGCAACAGAAGCTACCAGGTAGTAGACGCCAAGACCAAAAAGGACTGCAGAGAAGCAGAGCTCAAGTAGCGGAAGCATAAGAAAAGCAGGATAAGAAAGAAGCAGAAATAGAGGCAATCTGAACAAGCCCAAATCACCCAAATCCAACCTACAGTTAGGATTCAGTGTAATGCAGTCCTTAATTTCACATTACTTATGAGATTTTTACAAGGAAATACAAATGCTTTTTAGCTTGTTTTTTTTTTCTTTTCTTTCTTAAATTTATTGGGGTGACAATTGTTAGTAAAATTACATAGATTTCAGGTGTACAATTCTGTATTACATCATCTATAAATCCCATTGTGTGTTCACCACCTAGAGTCAGTTCTCCTTCCATCACCATATATTTGATCCCCCTTACCCTCATCTCCCACCCCCCGCCCCCCTTACCCTCTGGTAACCACTAAACTATTGTCTGTGTCTATGAGTTTTTGTTTCTCATTTGTTTGTCTTGTTCTTTTGTTGTTTTTGGTTTATATACCACATATCAGTGAAATCATATGGTTCTCTACTTTTTCTGTCTGACTTATTTTGCTTAGCATCATACTCTCAAGATCCATCCATGTTGTCACAAATGTTCCTATACCATCTTTTCTTACCGAATAGTATTCCATTGTGTATATATACCACAACTTCTTTATCCATTCATCTATCGAAGGATGTTTTGGTTGTTTCCATGTCTTGGCCACCGTAAACAAAGCTGCAATGAACATTGGAGCACACGTGTCTTTATGTATAAATGTTTTCAGATTTTTTGGGTAGATACCCAGGAGAGGAGTTGCTGGGTCATATGGTAATTCTATTCGTAATTTTTTGAGGAAACTCCACAAGGCCTTCCATAACAGTTTAGCTCGTTCTTTGTAACTCTCTTTTCTTATTAACTGATTCAGAGGTCTTTCATTTAAAAGCAGTTTTTAAACAACTCAGAGATTAGGCTTTATAGTTAATTATTATGCCTAGGGCAATTAAACTAATCAAAACATTTCCATATCTGCAATTCACAATAACCACAAAGACTGTACAGATCACATTTAATTTTCAGCAAATTGTCTTAGGCAGCAATTCTGTTGCTTATAAATTTTGGGAAAAGTCATTTCTCTTAATGTATGGCATATTTACTATAACTAAAAGCATATGTATTTTGTTCTCAGCTTAAGTTTCCAAAAGCACAATCTGTATTATGTTGATGCTACATTTAACTTAGGCAATACATTTATAAATAAACCTGTGTATACACCTATGTACATTTTATATGTACAACTCTGTATTTTAATATGATTATATATTATATACATCTGAATATAACGGGGGGGGGGGCGGGTGGAGCTACCCCACTGACTAATACCACATGGCAGGTATTGAGCTTAGTATTTTTTCAGTCTTTACAAAAGTCGTGGAAGGTAGATTTACCTTTTATAAAAACTTTGATTGTTCTTGATTTCTAGAAAATTGTTTTCCAGGTCTTTAAAAGTCATTGCTAAGGGACAAAATGTTTGTTGTCAGATTCTTAAGGTCAGTTCTATCCTTCGTAGCCATCCTCCACAGGCCAGGAAGTAAGTAAACTGAGGCCAATGGAGATGTCTTTGAGTTTGGAATAATTAACTTAATTATGAGTGGGACTAAATTGGAACCAATTACTTGGAAAAGGAAGGTGCAATATATCATTATCAACCCCTGGCATCATTCAATTACCCATTTCCATTATAATTGGATACTTTCAAGTGTGTGTTTGTTAAGGCTTTAAATAGGTCTCCTTTTTCTAACCAATGTGGGTGTTTTCCATACAGGGACACCTAATAATAAAAGATGTGCTAAATTCTGTTGGGATGAGAGGTGGTCAGCAGGACATTCAAGCATACACAGGAGTTTAATACATATTTCTTGCCTTTAGAAAACTTTAGTCAGGCTGGGACTATGTAATCACAGAGGAAAATAGCTATTAATTCAAGGTGGATTTGATATGCTATATGAAGCTTTAAAGCATTAAATAAGGCTGGCGATATCAGTTAGGGTCCTGGCAGAACATAGATGTCAGATTCAAATTGGGAATTCGAGGAGGTTTTAACTTTTTTCAAAAGGCTATTTACAAAGGTGAGTGTCAGGTAGAAGAAAGCCATAAAGAGAACTCAGGGAGTAAGAGAGCTAGTTCATGGCCCTCACTTCCTGGGGCTCAGAGCCGGGTGGAAAGTGGACCTGGGGGGGCAAACGGAAGGCACTGGCCCTGAAAGGATCACCAAGTGCTGCAACGTTTTGGCGACGGCTGCGAGGAGGTGAACATGGACCTCCGCTTTGAAAGAACAGAAATAGGATACATGGGTGTAAGAGGAGAGACGAGGGCACTACGTTCAGCGTGAACATGGGACATAAAGATTCAGATTCGGGAATATGAATACTCTGGGGTGGCCAGGGGTGGAGGAGTGAGATATACAATTACAACGTAGTTTGGGGCCAAATTGTAAAGGCTTTGAATGCCAAGCCAAGGAGTTTGTACTTGATCCTGAGAACAACAGCCAGTGAATGTTTTTAAATAAATAATGAAGCTGGTATTTTCTAAAAATTAATCTACATCAATGCAAAAACTGGTTTGGAAGAAAGAGGCACAGTGGCAGAATTTTTGGCTTAGAGACAATAATTGCCTGGGGTAAGATCATGGAGGGGAGTGGGACCGAAAGGGGAAGAAACAGATATGAGACACAATCCTCTTAAAGACAAGTTTAAAAGCCTGCTTCCAGGAGGTTCTTGTTTTCCCAAATGGTAATCCTAATTGGAATCGTCAGTAAGCTAGGACAAATGCCCCACTGAGCTGACAAAATACCCCCAGGTTGGACTTTCATGAATATAGGGCTGTGAAAACGGCTTGACCTGGATCTAGAAGATTGGTTTGAATCACCACTCTGCTATGTATGAGCTGGATGTCCTTCCTTCAGCAGATCTCTTGGACCCGCTGAACCTTTAATTCTTGAAGTGAGATTCTAATACCTATCGCATAGGGTGGTTTGGGCATTCAGTCAGCAAGACTTGTAGATTGCAGAGAAAAACAATGGGGTGAGGACCACACAAGGGGCGAGGGGTGAGGGTAGGATTACTGTTCTTCCCAATCCCCAGGAAGACCTTGTCACTCTGGGCAGGGCAAGTGGAGAGGAAGTAGGCTCTTGCCAAAACAACAGTAACTTAAGTCTCTGATCTCTTCCTTGCCAAAGCTGTTGTGTGATCAGATTTGATTGATTGCTATAAGCCTCAGCCTCCCAATTATCTCTCCACTGCTGGGTAAGGCAGTACATTTTATCTGACAAGGTTTCTGTTTTGTTTTTTTTAATCTTGGTTTGTTTTCATTCTTCTAGTCCATGACCCCAAAAGGTTTTTTCTGTTTTTCTCCTCAGATTGTCACTAATGCTAGTTTTTGCTGAAGATAATTTCCCCCAATGCTGTGTACCTTTTTTGGCCTGAGTATATAGCAACATGCTGAAATACAGATAAAAGTGGTGAGACCATTCAAATAAAATGGATGTAAAAATTGTTTTTTGTTTTTTTTTACATTTTTGAAGTTTGTAGGCAGACACCTTTATGGATTTCCCAGTGAAAGTACTGCTTTCATTTTTAGGCAATTTTTACAAATAATTTGTTTTCTTCCTTTCATAGAATGTCTACAAATCTGCTATAGCTATAAAATAACATGGCAATTCTGAGATGTAGACATTAAATAGCTGGCTAGTTTCACTCAGCAGCTAAGGCTCAAAATTAAGTCAAAATGTATGCTTTCACATATTTCAAATCACCTCCTGCCATGGAATTCTATGGCTGGCTTTGAATAATTGAAACCATTACTTTAATCCCTCTAAGGCTAGGGATTCTCTTTAGTTGATTTCGATGGCTTGGTAATGGTTTTGGAGCGGGGTGGGGGTGGGGGTGGGACGAGAAATGCAGAAACTAATAGATTATAGTAGAAAATCTGAGTCTCATTGCCCTGATTTTTTCTGTATTCCTCAGTGGTTGACCTTTTCATTCAACACTTATTCATAAACATTAATGAAGCCCTGCTATAAAAATCAGTGCTGTGCTAGGTGGTTGGGGAGAAAGGCAACAACTTACAAAATATGGCTCCTCTTCTCTATGTGCTTTCTGGAGACCTAAGACCCAAGTAACGTTGATGATAAGTGATTGTCTTCTGTCTCGCCTCAGTCACATACTCCATAGCCACACCCTAGACCTGGCCATTTCATGCATCCCACTCTCAGACCTACTGATCATATCTTTCCAGGCACTTCTTTTAATGCCCCAACTCCAACAATTCTTAAATCTCACCAGAAACTACAATCAATCCCTTCACTGTCCCTCGTCCCCCTAAGATCTTACTTCTCCCTACTCAGCTTACATTCCATGGCCCATCATTCACAATAATTCACTGCTGCATTGAAGACAGATACCCCTTTAAGAGAGATCCAAGATGGCAGATTAGATAAACAGTGGGCCTGTGTCCTTCCATGAACATATTAAAATTACAATTAAATTATAGAAAAATCAACCTGTGGAACCATCCAAAATCTACCCAAGCAGAAGTCCTATAACTGAAAATATAAAGAAACCACGATGGGAATGGTAGGAGGGACAGAGACACAGAATGGGCCCCAAACCTCCCTGTGGCAGTTGAGAATCAGGGGGGATATCTCTGCCACGGAGATTCCCACTGGAAGAGTGAGGCTCTCAGCCTGTGGTACTGGTGCTGGGAACAGCAGCCTCCACAATAGCTGGTGGTGAAAAATAGTGTGGATTCCAACCATTTGGTGGCATGGAAGGCAGCAGGGAAACCCAGACGACCTCTTAAATGGCCCACGCACAGACTCACTCACTCGCAGGCACTCACCTTGGGCTCCAGCGGAGGGGGGCCTCAGAGACATACAGGGGGCAGGCTGAGGTGTGTGACTTCAGGTGGAAGACTGGAGGACAGTCAGCATCTCCCTGGTGAGGGGTCCTTCTCCCGAGCAGCCAGCAAGCGGGTGCCATCTTTCCTATGTTGAGCCCACCCCCACAGGGCCAATCTGAATCTGATTGGCCTGGTGAGCTCCACTGCTCCGCCCTGCTGATTCAGGTGGAAACCCACCCCACCCAACTCGAGAACCACTGAAGGCACTTTCTTCAATGAGCCGCCAGCCCCTCCTGCATTGCACTCTTTTTGGAAAACTATCCAAGTCCACATGCCCTAGGCAGGCAGCGACCGGCCTCGGTGTGCTCTGAGATTTTTGCTGAGTTGCTCCAGGCTCAGCACTGGCACCAAACCAGAGTCTACATTAACCTGGTGACCACAAATCTTCCCACTCTAGTGACTCCCTGAAACCCTGCCTCACCCAACTCAGGTACCACATGAGGCTTTATCAGTGACTGAACCTTAAGGGAGCCAGCAGGTGGCAGCAGGCCTCCAGGTGTCTTGGCTTTTTTGTGGAGCTACCCCAGGCCCAGTACTCATGGCATCCATCCTTGGTTTGCAGCCTGGCCTCTCCCATGCCGTTTCCCTGTTGGTCTCCTCAGCATGAAACGTCTATGTGTTTCTTTGCTGAGCCTGAATGGAATATTCCATCTGTGGAAAATAAATTTCAAGTTTAAATTTGAAATCTTTATTCCTGTCTGGCAAACTGACAATACCCTTAACAATCTGGAAGGAAGTGATTTTTCTGTTGCCATCAGCTACAAAACGTTGGATGCCCACAGTGCTACTTATCAGATTTACATGGATTCCAGGTGAATCTGATCCAGTGGCTACAAAGAATAGCCTGAATATTAAATATTGTTATTCAATTCCTCCATCCCCAAAATGTCTCTGATATAGAAGAAGAAATTGAATCTAATTGAGTGAGGATTTAAAATGATGTTTTGTTCACCACTGAAATTCATGGGACTGCCAGAGAGGGGAGAAGGAAAAACTTTTGTTGTCTTTTTCAAAATCCATTCTGTTCAGAATAAAGTTAAAAAACATATTGGTCAGTTTTGCTGTGGCAATAAACAACTCCCAAATTTTAGTTACAACAACAAAGGTTTTATTTCTTACGTTAGTTATGGATTATTGTGTGGTCAACTGTGGGTCAGCTCCATGGGTCATCTTCATTCCAGAACTCATCTGAGGGAGCAGTTCCTCTATGGGGTAAGCCATTCTGCTGGCAGAGTGAAAAAAGCAAGAGAGCTGTTGGAAATAAAGAAAGGCTTTTAAGACTTTTACTCAACCATGGCATACATCAGGTCCACAGGTCATGGCCAAAGAAAATCACATGACGAAGCCTAGTATCAATGGAGCAGAAATGTATACTCTTCTGAAGGAAGGCACTAAAAGCCCCAGGGAAATGGCTGGAGTTGTGTACTTCTCTTGCAGAAAGGAACAGTAAAGAGCTGGGAGCCATAATAAAATCTGCTACACATTCCTTATCCTAGCACTGGAAACACGCAGTAGAGTCAGCCTCATCTCCCACCACATCCCTTATCTGTGCTCCGGCCACATCAACTGGTCACCTTTGCCCTAAGCCCTACATGCTCGCAAGCTTCTATGTTTTGTTTCCTTAGCTGAAAACGCAGTTTCCTCCATTGTCTGCCAACTGAGATTGCTCTCAGTCTGCAAGTTCCAGCTCAAATTTCATTTACTTTATAAAGCTTTTCTCCATTCCCCAGCTGAAATTAAATACTTCTCCTTTGAGCTAATAGGGAAGACTGGTTGTATAACTATCTAGCTTTAATTTTAATCTTCCTTTGCAAGTCTGATAAAACAAAACAAAACAAAACAAAACAAAAAAACTCCTGGAAGGCAGAACCCAGGAATTCTGTTATGTTGGAGCCCCTTTCCAGCTTCTTTGGGATGAGAGACTTGACCAGAATAGACACTTAATAAACTCCATTTAGTCACTAAAAACCTACATGTTCACCATCAAGCTTATCATAATGTGAAATTATATCTTTCCTATAGGAAGCACATGTGGGAAACCACATAGAGGAATTTTCCTCAGTCAGAAATAGTCATGAAGATTATCTTGTTGGTTCCACAATCTAGTCTCTACCAGTCATGTGTGTGTGTGTGATCTCTACCCTCCCACCAATAAAGCATTGTGGGCACCATGTTTTCATAGCAACATTGCTTCCCTTGCCGATGATTGTTGCATTGATAAGTGGTGTTTCATTTCCTTTTTTTTTTCACTGCAAAGCAAACTGCAATTTGACCCAAGTTTCCTTCTTAACACAATGTAAAAAAATAAAATTTTAACAATAACAACGTAAGGGAGATAGAACTTATTAGGAACAGTTTTTGTCTAGTAGTGAAGCTAAATTAGCATTAGTTCAACATAGATTGTTATAAATGTAATATGTTAATTGTAATCTGCTTTTTCTAAGGTAGCCCAAGCCATCCATGGAAGAAGCCAGGGCGAAGGAATTCCCAGGCCAGAAGCGTTTGGTCTAAATGTATGAGAAAAAAATTTATACTTCGATGGAAAACTATGCCTTGTCTGAAGTATACCTTCCTGGGTTGTCTGACTCTGATTCCATGGGAGCTATTTTACTCTGAAAATTGTAGGTAACTGATAGCAATGCAAACTCATTACTGTCCATAAACATACAAATGAATTCTGTCCTGGGGAGGGACAATTCTCCCCCTACTCCAAGAAAAAAGCAGTTGTGCCTCCATTTGCCCATTCATTTCAACATTCCTTTACTCTATATAAATTTGGAATGTAAATTTGTGCTTCTTTGACTTCTCCTTTAATCCAGTTATAATATGTGCCGGGTTCTCTCCATTAATGAGTCAAATTAACACATGTTCATTTTATAGCTCAATGAGATTCATGACTTTGCCTTTTTTGAAAATTAGCCTTTAATGATTGTCATGTCTTTTCTGGCACATCAAAAGGATGCTCTGCTGAAGTAAAATCGACCTTCTGCCCAGCATCCACTCAGCTCCATTCTGCTGTAAATCCTCACATTGGGAAAAAAAAATGTTCAATTAGGTTTTCACAAGGCTTGCTGTGTTAAAATGTGGGGAAGAACTATAACTGGAAATAGAGACTCTGACAGCAAAAGAAAATAGGTTGGGGAAGAAATCCATGAAGAACGCATGGATTTCTTAACCACTTAGTAAAAGCTCTGAGAAATTAGGCTGCAATGGGAGAAGGAGGATAAAAGAAAATAGGATAAATCATGGCTCAGAGCAGTTGCCTCTGAGACCCACCCAAATCTTCCGTTCTCTCTCTACTGAGCCGTTTTACTCCACCCACACTCCACATCAACTCTGCAAATGGGTTATTAGCAAGAGTTATGTGCTCTGTTCATCGCGGGAATGTTTTAGTCAGCACAGAAACCTGGGCTTTACTCCTCCTAGGAAACAGCCAGGGAGGATCTGGGCGAGAAGTTATAGGAAGAAGATAGAAGCGTGGAAGGGGAAACGACTCAACCGAATCGCCATTCCAAGATCTCTTTGTAGCCTGAGTCCCCCTAAAGATTTATATGGGTGTTGGGGCAAAGAGAATGAGGCAAGGGGAAGTGCAAGACACACTCCCCAAATTAAACTCAGGACCCCCACCTCTGCCTTGCCCAGGGTATCCAAACTGCTTCCATACTGTCTCTGCTATTAAAGTTTGCCTGTTGCAAACCTGACAGTTCACTCTGCTTCCAGCTTCTTGATGGTCTTGCTGGATGTCTGTTGCCATGGCTACTACTTTTCCTAACGGTTTCTGGACCATTAGCTTCATTATCTGTTTGGTTACTTGCTTGGGGATCCTGCTGCTCATTCCTTCCAGACAGTAGAGCTTTCACTTGACTCCAAAGGATGCCCAACTCCTTCAGTCCTCACTATCCTGTCTGATGAGGAATGTGGAGAAAGCTCCTGGGATTGAGCCACAGCTCCCCCTTTGCTGTTTTATCCCCTGTGGCCCCATCCCTAGTCCAGAGCCTCATTATCTCTTTTTGGGGGTGTGCAACAATCTCCTAAGTGGATTGTATTAACTTGTGGAAACAAATAGACCCCCAAATTTTAATGGCTTAGCACAATAAAAATGTATTTCTCATTATATAGTTGGTAGGGCAGCTCTCCTCGACACAATCTTTTCAGAGACTCTGAGTGATGAAAACTTGTCTGTGTTCACTATGTGGCTTTCAAGGGCTTCCTGGGCGTTGACACTCCATTCAGCCGGAAAAGGGAATGACAATGAGAAAACGTGCATGGGAGTTTTCTATGGGCCTGGCCTGGAAATGGCACGCATCCTGTCTGCTCTCATTTCATCAGAATAAACAGTTCACATGGCCACACTTAAGTTTAAGGAAGCCTGGGAAACATAGACCAAGCGACGTCCAGAGAAGGGGAGGATGGGTTTGGGAGACCGCTGGTGGTCTTCACCAAAGGTTCTCCCACCTCCAATCTTGTTCCCCTCCTGTCCTTCGTACCAGCTCCTGTTCTAGAGGTGGAAGATGCAGAGTCTCACAGCTAGTGAGTAGGAGAGCCAATACAAGTCCAGGTTTGTCAAGCTTCAAAATCCACATGCTTCCACTGCATCAGCCTCCTGGAGTAGTTTTCCCCATCCCATCTTCACCTCTTCATTGCTTTCTCCTCCTTCAATCTCACCACATTCTCCAGAGTGGAAAGGGTTTTTGGTAAGAGAAATAATCCACTCTCCTTCTTTCACCTAACTTAAACCTTAGTGTTGATGTAAACATCTTTTTTCTTTCTCAGATCCTCCCAGGTGCCCCGTTTTGCCTCTTTTCCCAGGCCCCTTTCCACTGTTTCACCACTATGTTCCTAAATTTGCAAATCCCCAAGTTGGGATTGACTGTCTGAGGCAAAGTTTAGCTCTAACCCTGACAGAAAGGTCTCCCCATCACCAGCCCCACTGAGGTCCAGGTGTCTCCCTCACCTGTTTCCCGACCTCTACTCCACTGGTCAAAACAAGTCACAAGGCCAGTCCAGAGTTTATATGGGAGGGAAATGCCACAGACTGAGTGGCTTAAACAACAGAATGTATTTTCTCACAGCTGTAGAGGCTGGAAGCCCAAAATCAAGGTGCCAGTAGAGTTGGTTTCTCCTGAGACTTCTGTCTGTGGCATCCACCATTTGATGAAAGGAGTGGCAAAGAATTTGTGGTCATCTTTAATCAGCTACAAATACAATAAAAATAAATGATAACAAACATTTGCATAATGTTTTGGAGTTATGATATTTTTACAAAAATTATTTTATTTAAAAAAGTTTAGACTTTATTTTTACTCCCATTTTTCCAAATGGGGGAAAAAACCTTGACATAGTAAAGTGACTTGCCCAATATCACTTGTCTAGGAAGTGACCGAACAAGGGCTTATATTAGGCCTCCTGGCTCTTTATCTTGTGCTTTTTGCATTACTTCTGCCTAGTTCTAGCCCTAAGGGATCGTGGAAGTGATTCCTTTTATTGCCCATCCACATTTACTTTGGCAACCCCAAATAAAAAGGCTAAACAGCTAGAGAGAGAGGTAGAATAGCTATGAAAACTAGTCTAAGGAAACAGATGGACTGAAACATGTATTTATGACACTAAATTAAGACTTCTGGGCTTCACCAAAACTATATTGAATATGTTACGGCAGGAGACAAAGCCTAAGAAAACTGTTAACCACTGTGTGGTATTGATATAGTTTTCATATATCAAAGAAATGATCACAGACATTTCAAGTGTACATCTGGGCAAGGCTTCCCTTGAGCCGATGACCTATAAGATTAGGCACAAGTGTATGAATCATAGACACTGTATTTTACTCTGAAATAGCATCTCAGTGCCCAGGGTGGGGCCATGCCAACCACTTTAGCTGACAGTGAGACAAGGAAGGAGAAATAAAAGAGGAGGGACAGGAAGGAGGTAGAAGGAGATGGTGGAGAAGCTTAGAGAAGACCAGGTCTCTTCTAGCTACACAAGCACGCTGCCATCGCCTCAGCCACAGTGAGGACATAGCTCTCTCTGCAAAGGGCTGCCCTGGACGGTTGGGCAGGTTGTTCTGCAGAAGAGCACCCAACCTGTTTTATATGCTACCTATTAAAACGATAAAATTTCAAAAAAAGCACCCAGAAGAGGAGCAAGTGGGAGCTACAGTCCAGCCTGCATTCCACTTTCCAACCATGTACTGTGGGCAGACTCTGCCTACTCAGGGCAGGAAAGGGAGTTTCCTGTTTTCCTCAAAGGCACATCACTTTCCTCGTGTTATGTACATGCAGGAGGTGCCATCTTCTAATTTGTCACAAAGGCATCTTCTATGCTACCAAGGGGACCAGCAGCAGATGAGCTGCTTACTGCAAAATAGGCTTCAATGTCATACATTAAAAAGCCACACTCAAGCAAAGCCCTTTCAGAAACCTGCCATCCCTGACCTCAACTCTCATGCAGATCCCACAGTCAGTGGTCTTTCGGCATGAAAACCTGCCCGGAATTGTGTGGGGTTGTTCCATGGACTCTTCCATGGGTTGTTTGGACAGCTCATTTAGCTTCTCTTTCTCCTAACTCCTGTCATTTAAATGAGAGCTGGACCAGGTGCCACTGGCGTCTCTTCCTGGTTAGAAAATGCCGCAGCTCACAATTCTGTGAATGGTAACAAGCCAGGGAGTGGGTCAGATTTGTAAGTCCAATCTGGGCTTTTCTCTGGAGAGCTTTATATTTTTTTTCTTTCTGGCCATTTTGTTAGTCCTGACTAATACTATGAGCAGGGGACTACAGGTGTCCAGAGAAAAAAGATTTCAGCTTGAAATAAGATAAAAATTAGTAAACACAAACAAACATTCGGTCTCTTCCTCTCCCTCAGTTTACTTTCTTACACACACACAAACACACACACACGTATATATGTGTTGTGCATGCATGCATGCACACACACGTGCACACACACGTGCACACACACACATGCACACATACACACTGAGCTTAGGACAGAGCTTCCCTCATTTCAAAGCATAAACCACATGGTAAAATTTCTGAGCTCTAATCATTTAATGCACTCTAATTTATTTCTTTAAAACCCAGAAGCGACTAAAGTGCAGAGAATCCATGCCCAGGGTATTTCTATTTCCATGTTTTCATATACAATTTTTGAAGGAAGTAGTTCATATTAATAAACGAGTTGGTTTGCCTCCCCAGCTCTCTCCTCACATTAAGTGTTATCAAAAACCTCATAAATCACTCCACATCTCCCAGACTCATCTTTGTAACACAAAGGGAACCCTGCTCTATTCCGAAGCCCTCTATTTATCTCCCATACACTCAACGTATTTATATTATTTACGTTTTTCCATAAAGCAAGCGATTCCCCAGCTACCCAAGCAGGAAGATAGATGCTTTATTCCTTGTGCTGATAGGTTAAAAGCAGTGGGAGGGAGAAGAGTTGTGGTGGAGAGGTTGGGCAGAGAAAGGCAGACTTGTTGGATTATGAAACACATGAAAATGGGGAAGCAGGAAATCGGGCGGCAGGGAGAATAGAGGAATGTAATTAATATTGATTTAATGCTTATCTGACGCTCTATGCGTCCTTTCCTGCTAGAATGCCTACCTGGATGTCCCACGGGCACCTGATAATCAGTAAGTCCCAAACTGAAGTTGTTTCCCGTGCTGCACAGACAGGCCCCTCCTATTCCCCAACTGAATGGCCCCACCATCGACCCAGGGATTTTCATATATTATCTCATGCAATCCTCACATTCACCCATGAAGTAGAAATTACCACTCCAAGTTAACAGATGAGGAAACTGAGGCTCAGGGTTAGCACAAATATGACAGTGTGCTAGGGCTTCCATAACGACATACCACAGACTGGGTGGCTTAAACAACAGAATGTACTTTCTCACAGCTCTAGAGGCTGGAAGCCCAAAATCAAGGTGCTAGTAGAGTTGGTTTCTCCTGAGACTTCTCTCTTTGGCTTGCAAATGCATAACTTCTTGCTGTGTCCTCAACTGGCCTTTCCTTTGTGCACCTGAATCTCTGGTGTCACTTCCTCTTCTTATAGGGACAATAGTCCTATTGGATTAGGTCCACCATATGACCTCATTTGACAATCATATTCTAACATAGTCAATCATAATCACATTCAAATACAGTTACATTCTAAGGTACTGGGGGTTAGACCTGAACATTGGGGGGCACAATTCAAACCATAACACCAAAGGACCCACCCAATCCAACATGGACTCAGGCCCAGGTCCTTTCACTCCAATTCCAAAGCATCTTTATCTGCTCTCATTCATTAACCTTTTGGAATAGATGGTAGATGGTAATCTGACAGGAGGGGGTGCTGCAGAGCTTTGGGGATTCAGTGTGATAGATAAGCATGTCACACTCAGGTCTGAGTATATTCGTAACAGTCCATACATTCATTCAGACACAAATATTTATTAAATGCTTATTATAGCCCAAGCACTTTTTTCTAGACATAGGCAAAATAAAAGTAAGCATAAGCAAGCCAAGTCTTCTCATATTTACAGCTCAATATTCACTCAAAGTATGAATCTTACAAATACATTTTTAAAAAACGTACAATAAAGTACAAATAAATTACCATTGTGGTGAGAACTGTGGAGCAGAAGCAGAAGACCGTGGTTTTGGGGTGCAGCAGAGGGACAAAACTGGTCCGGAGAGTGTAGTGGTACCTCCCAACTCCCGCTGCAAGAGAGATCATCTCCCAGCCCCAGTGCTGGGGCTGCTGCTTCTCTGCTGAGTCCTTCTGCAGAAATTGCCCTCAGTCAAAGAAAGCCTTCTTAGCATAAGAATCTCAAGATCCTCCATGTTGTCACAAATGGTCGTATTTCATCTTTCCTTATGGCAGAATAGTATTCCATTATATATATATATAATGGAATTATATATATATATATATATATATATAGTATTCCATTATATATATTATATATATATATATATTCCATTATATATATAATCACATTATATATATAATCACAATATATATATAATCACATCTTCTTTATCCAATCATCTATAAAAAAGAAGGAAAAGAAAAGAAAGAAAGACTCCTTACCCAAGGAGCCCCCTCCCACATTAGAAGACTGACCTGTGTTGGGAGGAGGGCTTTATTTGTGCCTAAAGATCTGGCCTCCCCTCCTTACCTCCTTATGATCAAGAGGGGACCACTCCCAAGGGCCATCCCAGCTCCAGGGTGACTTTGGAATTAGTTCTGCTCTTGATGATCGCAGGTCAACTTCTCCCATTGTCTAGTCTCCTTCTGTCACTTCCCCACAGGTGTTATCCTGAAGACACTCCCATTGAACTAGCAAGTCTTCATAACAAATTTCCAAAGACTGGGAGGCTTACACAACAGACAAGTATTGCCTCACAGCTCTGGAGGCTAGAGATCTGAGATCAAGGTGTAGGCAGGGGTGGTTTCTTCTGATGGCTGTGAGGGTCTCTGTCCTTGGCTTGTAGATGGTTATCGTCTCCTTCCGTCTCCTCATATTGTCTTCTTCCTGAGTGTCTCTCTGTCCAAATTTTCCCTTTTAATAAAGATACCAATCATATTGGATTAAGGCACAACCAAAAGACCTCACTTTAACTTGATTACGTTTGTAAAGAACTTATCTCTAAATATGGTCACATTCTGCAGTACTTTGGGTTAGGACTTCAACATATGAATTTGGGGGCCAGGATTCAACCCAAACTTGAAAAATGGCATTGGTTAGGTGAAAATAGGAGCAGTGGTCAAGGGTGGTGAGCGAGGCGTGCCAGGGAGAGGGAACATTATATATAAGGATGGGAAACGGCGAAGGAGCAGTTTGTGAGAGGAGCCTGAGGCTGCCAGGAAGGGTCTTGACCACTCACTCATTCACAAGCCATTCACAGACCAGCCCAGGAAGGGCTGATTGCCAGGCTGCTACCCACAGAATGTCCTGGGGCGTGCCGAACAAAGATGGTGTTCCTTGCAGATAGTAGATTTGCTTATGGGTGCATCATGACTGAGGGGAGAGCTGAGTTTGGCTGGGCCAGAAGAAGTAAGCCTTAGGTTAGAGCCAAAATACATCAAAGGGGTCTTCGAGCTCTAAGAATAAGTTAAAGCCAGGCAAGGGGTGAGGTTGTCATGAGGAGATAGTCCGAGTGGAGAGTGGTACTTAGAGAAGAAGCTGGACAAAACAGAGCAATTTACAACTAAGGCTGAGAACGCTGGGGTCCTCCACTCACCACAGCCTTCAAAGGAGGAGAGGAAGGGAAGAGGGACTAAATTGTATTTCCCCTACTTCACAGTCTTGCCTTCTACTGGTATCCACAGAATGATGAACTGACTACAAAATAGGGTCTTTTAGTCACTAGCTAATGTGGAATAAATTGTCAGAAGAGCCCGGACTGAAACTACCCAAATAAGAACCTCACTAAGCAAAGGGCTAGAACTCAGTTGTGTTTTATTCAGAGACTTTAGCACACACCACAGAGTCTGGGGCGTGGTAGGACCACGAGGAATACTGGAATATTTGTCCTTTTGTTAACCTAAATGAACATCCCAAGGATACCAAGAATTTCTAGGTGAATCCTATAAGTCTATCCCCAGCCTGGGAGATATTCTTTTGGAAAGGGAGATGTTATTGCAGTTCATTCCATTTTCAAACCTTTTCAATGCTGATTTTGATTTTGTTACAGTACTACTGCCCGAGGCTTTTTAATAAGAAGACTGAGATCCCCCACTCAGAGAGGTCACTGGGCCCACCTGCATTCCACTTGTCAGTGCCACAGGCTGGGCACACTGTCCAGGCAGAGGGTTGGGGCAATCACAGCACTCACTGTCCTTCATCGCTGACGTCCATTTTCTTGGTTGTTTCACATAGTTTGCCCAGGTTTTCTTTTCAGGTGGGAAGGCAGGTCCTATCCTTATTATTCCATCTTTGGCTGGAGTGAAATTCAGCTATATGTTCACTTGCTTTTATGGGCAAATACAGAACCACACACAGAGCCAGCTTAGGTCATCCTGTCTTGATAAAACTTCTTTTTTTTCCACAGAAGATTTCATTTTCTTGACATTGCCTTATCTTTCTGTTTAGTTAATAATGAACAAAAAGCAGCCCACAGAACCTCTGCTGATTATCTTTTCTGTTCATGTGATACCTTTCCTGAAAAGACCAGTGCTAGGCAGTAGTGTTTAAATAATAAAACAGAGATTAAAATGTCTTCAGTTAGACAAACCAGGCTTTCATTATTGCTTCTACCACTGTCTCTATCAGCAAAACAGACAAGGGTGAGCAATGAAATGTGTTAAGAAAGAGGCTTTCAATTTATACTACGCATACCTCTGTACTCTGTTATAAGGAAGATGCATTTTCTTGTAACTTAAAAAATAATTTAAAATAACAAAATACAAAATACATGATAGTGATAATATCTAATCCACAGGGCTATCATTAGTATTAATTGAAATAATATGCATGCTTATTAAAGTGGAGTTATAATTTAGCCCATCTTTCCACTGTTCCAAGTACAGAGCAATCATACTTGAAATAGGCCATTGAATCTCACAAATAATAGAAGTATATCTTTTATAAAAGGCCCAATTTTCTTTCTTTCTCTTCCACAAAATTCTGCGAGCATTTCTATGGGCCCAGTGGGGTTCCATAAGAATAGTTTGGACATTGCTGTATAGATTTCTACTGAATGACCTTTGATTGAACAAACCTCAGAAATGCTGGTGAAGGAAGGCCTTTCAGATAGACGGAACTGAGGTTCATGGTGGTAACTAGCTGAGGACAGATGAAGAAAAGAAGATAAAAAGCCTAGTTAGAAAGAAAACAAAATTAACTTGGTGATTAATATTCACTGCATGAAATTAATCTTGAACTAGTCACTCACTACCTCTCATTCTTTGAATTCTTGCATCATACCACACTCAGTTTCTTGTATCCCAACTCCTGTCATAATTTTTGAACAGGTACCACAAATATATGGCACATTTATTACTCTTCCCTCCTCCTATGGGCAAATATTGCTAATTTATCATGATCCTCTTTCTATCTTAAAATGGCTTCAGAATCCTTCTCAACACAACCGTCCAGGCAGCCAGAGTATTCAGTCATAGTTGGCATAAAATCTGAAACGTCTTTACCATCCTATGAAGGTGTCAATGTTCATTTAAGAGACTCATCCAATAACCTAGCCCTGCAAGTCCTAGACCTCCTTGTATGAATGACCTCTTCATTTCAGCCACCACTCCCACCCTAAAAATTGGCATCAATTGGAACAATTGTCTAGTATCCTTCCAGATGACAACAATCTTTAATCCTTCTAATGCTCTCATGACTCCACTTCTTCTGCCCTTGTTCTTTGACAGCAGTACCTCCATTTTATGCAGAAGTTCCTCTCCTGGCCTTTCTTCCCAACCCTGGATCCCAGGTGAAAGCCTAAACCACTCTGCCAGCATCTTCAAATTGCCACCACCCAGTCCCGCACTCCCTTGCTATATCCATGCAGCAAAGTATGGCACTGGATTAGTGCTACAGTTTCTGTCAGCTGGGTGCTGATGGAAAACATCCAACAACCACACAGATTCATGCAACAGCAGACTCCTGGCCTCGACCCTCAGCCAGGTTCTCAGTGTTGACAGTTACTTCTTGTACTTGACTTTTATCAGCTCCTTCCTCCATTTCCCTCGACGACTCTCAAATTTTCTCCATTGCCTCTAAGACTCTTCCTCAATCCCTCTACCCTCAGCAAATAATCTTGTCCTTATTTTTTTCCAGCTTTTTCAGCTTTCTGAACTTTCCCTGCAAACATATCTATAGCAATGCCTTCCCTTACCGTCAATATGCAGACCATGATAAATGGCACGGCCCCATTTACTATTATTATTCTCAAGCTATTGTGCTTGCCCGAGAATCCCTAAATCCTTGTTTATTGAGTCTGCCCATATTCTTGCAATGAACTTCAACTGGATCTGGATGGCTACTCACAAACCCTGGGATCTGCCTAGGGCTTGTCTAACTCTCTCAGGTCCTCAAGACTACGTTAGCATCTCTCACCTTCTGTGTCAGATCCCCAAGGTCACTTTAGCACCTCTCACCTTCTGAGTAGAAAGGGGTCCTCTGATTCTCAGCTGTCCTCTTTGATCCCCTCCTTTCTGTTCCCCCAGAGCTCTTCCTTTATGCCCATCACTGAGGAAGTACCCCCTCCCTGTGACAGTCAACCCCGCCACCTATGGTTTATAACCCTAGACCTTATCCATCAATTATCTTTTCTATCATCTTTGTTTTCCAATCTCTTTACAGAGAAATCGGAAGTCTCTAGATAGATTGAAATCTCCGACAGTCTTAAAAATAAAATAGAATAAACATTTAAACTTCCTACCCAATGAGCTACCTCTTCATCATTCCCCTTCCTTTCTTCAGAAAACTTTTTGGAAATCTTTGCTAGCAGCCTCATTTTCTTAAAACTTATTTGTTCCCAACCCCTTAAAATGTGGCTACTGCTCCCACAGTTTTACTGAAACTTCTTTCCTTAAGGTTAACAGTGAGTAACCCACAAGGCAACAGTCTCTCCCTGCTTTTATCAACCTAAATCCCCGCACCGAAATATCTGTATTTTTTATCTTCCTGTTTAAAAAACAACATATTTACTCTAACATAAGCTATCCATACAGAATGTGCATGCCACATAAATATGGGGCTTGATGGATTGCTGTCCATGTAATCACTTCCCAGGACAATTAAGTAAACAGTACCAGCATCCCAGAAGTCGGCTGTGACAATTCCAATCCCCATCCTACCCTCCTAAGCCAACCACTACCCTGACTTTACGGCAGTTAGTCCCTTATCCTCTTACCACTAGTGTGCATCCCCAAATACTTAGTTTTGCTTGTTTTAAAATTCTATATACATAGAACCACACACTATATACTTGTCTAGACCTGTCTTCCTTCACTCAAAATCCTATTTGTGAGATTCATCTGTTTTCTTGTATTCATCGATAGTTTATTCATTTTTATTGCTCTTATAGTGTTCCACACTATATACCTCAGTGTATTTATCCATTCTGCTGTTGATGACAATTTAGGTTGTTTTCAGATGGAGAAGTATTAATAGTGCTGCCATGAACATGCTCCTATGTCTTTTGATGCGTGGGCACACATTTCTTTGTGGGCTATGCCTAACAGTGAAATTACTGATTGCATGCATCTACCACTTCAATAAACAATGCCAAACTTTTCTCCAAAGTGTTTGTCCTAATTTGCCCTCCCACCAGCAATATATCAATTTCCACAGCTCTAAATCCTGACCATAACTTGGCAAGTCAGTTTAATTAACTCAATTTAATTTTAAAATTATCAAAAATGATTTCTCTACTGAAATAAAGTAACTACATAGATTTCTCACTACTATGGCATACTTACATTTAGCTAAAGTCACAAAAACACTTTAATATTCACAATGATGAGTGTCACCATTACCGTTCTAATCTATAAAGCTCATGAATAAAGAAAAATACCAAAACCTCAAGTTTTACAAAACAAAAACTTCAGAATCTACATACGTTAATAATAAAACCGTTTCTTTAAGGCATATGTGTGTTTTTAATTTGCTTTCCCAAGATTACAAATCGGAAAGCTTTCACACATTTTTGGACATTTGCATAACTTTATTTTTTAAGAAGTACCTTTTCGAGTCTTTGCCTCTTTTTGCCTATGTCGCTTTTCATTTTCTTATTTATTTGTAGTAGTTTTTCATATACTCTCCATCATATCCAGTGACAGTTATTTGTGTCGCCAATGTCTTCTCTGCTCTCTGCCTTGCCTTTTCTCTCTCTTAATGGTTACTTTTTTTTTCTTTTTTTTTTTTTTTTAATTAGTTTCAGGTGCACAAGACAAAGCAAAACTTAGACATTTATCATTTATATCCCTCACACTGTGTGAACCCCCTCCCCCATCCACTATCCCTCTGTACGTTCCCAAAACCTCTCACCTTCCCCTTATCCCCACCCCCCCGCCCCTCTAGCAACCCTCTGTTTTTCCTCCATGTTTCCAAAACTGTTTCTGATTAGTTCATTCACTTATTCTTTTCTTTAGATTCCGCATATAAGTGAGATCATATTGAAGGACAGTTTTTAATTGTAGTTTAATTGCTTGATCTTTTCCTTAATGGCTAGTGCTTTTACTCTCCTAACCCTTATTCTTGGAGTCCTTTCTTCTCAATGTTTTTGGAGCCCTACATTTTCTCAATTCTCTTCTCCTTCGCAAGGATCTGTCTCAGTTTCTTTCATGTGCTTTTCTTCTTTCCCTCGTCTTCAGTGCAGCCGTCCCCCATGGAAGGTGCTGCCCTCTGCCTCTGGTCCACACTCTTCTTTCTCTGCTCTCACTTCTTGGCAGGTCGTCTCCTCTGCCCAACACCAGGCCGGTATATCCCTGTGCTGAGCAGGTCAGTTCAACAATTCAGCTCCATAACATCTATTGAGCCATTTCTCAGCAGCGGGCATTATACTGGGTGCTGGAGCACCTTATATGAACATCACACAATTTCTTCCTTAGGGTAAATCCTTAGGGCTGAATAAATATACCTACAGTCTAGTCACACTGATGTCTCAATACTACTCATATGAAATCATCAACTCGCCCATTCCCAGCATGCACTTACTGCTAGGGTAATGGAACCATCATCTATTGGCACCCAACGTGCAAGGGCCATCCTGGGCTCCTCCTCCTTCTGTTTATCTAATCTCCAATGATGTGACGTCTTGTTGGCTTGAATTCTATACTTGAAACTTCCGTCACCTGTTTTTTCCATTCCTACGGTGTCTTCACATTTAATTCCTTGCTGTGCCTCCCACAGATGGTGTTAGCCCCTCACCGGTATCTCTTCCTCCTCTGACTTGACTGGCTCCATTCTCATAGGACCATTTTACCTTTGAGTCCTTGCTCTGTGCCAGCCTCTCTGCTAAACACTTCCCATTCGTTCCATCGTTTAATACTCACAATAAACCAATAAGGTAGGCACTGTCATTAGCCTAATTTTACAGATGAGGAAATGAGCATTAAGGAAGTTCCAGAATTGGTTCAAAAATCACTAAACTGACAAATGGAAGAGACTGAATTTGCATTCAGGGTTGCCTGACCCCAGAGTCCAGGCCTGTAACCAATAGGTAGGATCTCCTCTTGGCTGGCCTCTTGGCCTCCTAGATCCATTGGTTTCAAATAGCAGCAGGGGAATGTTATTAGGAAGGTAAACATCATCACTCAGGATTCAGCACCAAACATGCTTTGTGCTCTCCAGGGCAACGTGAGGAAGAAGAAGGAGGAGAACAGGTTTGCCATGTATTTTAGAGGGGTCTGAGTAAGTCAAGCTCACAGGGTCTGGATCCCAGAAGGACCCCCTGGGACTTATATCTGGGAACATTTCGTTTCAACTCTAAATATCTTCTAAGCTTGTATTGTGTGCCTCGCATTGTACTTCATGGTGGTTTGATTCAAATCTTTTGGACTACCCGAGTGGTGGTTATAGCTCTGATGATGTGAGCGTGGTATCACGATGAGCAGGGTGTGTTGAGTGTATAAAAGAGAGGCCTGGGGTTTGGTAGGCTGGAGGTTACAGGAGCCTTTTAGGGAGCAGGGAGGAAACTGTCCTAAGTAGCTGGTACAGGGTACCGATCTGTACATTCATACTCATACTGATACAAGTTTGATGGCGAATCAGTAACACACATCTCTGTCTCTCAAGGCATTGTATTTAGAACCTACTTGGTGCATAATACCATATGCAAACTCCAAATAAATAGAAGGCAGGGTCCCTCCTCTTTTTAGTTGTTGATGATACAGCTGAGGAGACATGAAGAAGATTTAAGCTTACAGAGCAACACAAAGAAATAAGATTCAAAATGGCAGTGGTTATTTCCAGAAGGTACTATGCCCACAAGCAAGGCAGGTTATAGACTATAAAAAGGAACTCTGCAGATATACATCAGTGTTCCCCAACCCCTCTTCTAAATCTTTCCCTTGCATTCACAAAGCCAGACTGGAAGATGGAAATCTGATTAAAACACTCATTCCCTTTAGATTTTTCAGTCCTATGGGACCCAGAATGTGGTGTTAAAAGCCTAATGCCTAAGTGTTCTAGAGCCTCCAAAGGATTAAGTGATCAACAGACTTGGTCCTTGAGGATAAGGACAGTATATTTGGGTCTCCATCACCTACGTCAGTGTCTGGCAATTAGTAGTCACTTAATAAGCGTTGGTTAATGAATGAATGTATGATGCTAGAGGGACTTCCCACGCTAGGTGAAAGGAGCATGGTGGTCAAGTGATGGGTGGAAGAGTGGGGAAAGTCTTGGGAGCAACTGCCAAGGGGCTTCTGATAAATATAGATTCAAATCATATTGACTGGGCTCCACCAGAGACCTCATGCTGCTGCCCTCTGCTTGGACATGTGCGATCCCACTCTCTGATGTCATCAGGAAAGCAGAAGAAGAAATGAAATTCTGCCTGAGGCCAGTTTTAGAAGATGAGAGAGAATAGAGTCATTCCTGCCCGTCACTGCTGCTTGTTCAATTTGAACAGGCAAGATTCAGAAATGAGCAAACATTAATGTAAAAAATAAAAGAAAATCGATGTGAAATGCTCTGACAAGAACTCCTGTGTGATGTTTTGTAGTGTAGTTTGGATGAGACAAAACTGCTTGAAATTATTGTTACTGATTTGGAATATTCTGTCATCCATTTTATTTTCTAACTTAAGAAAGTACTGAAGAAATCTACGACTATTCAAAAATTTAGAAGTCAATATCTCTCCTTCACTGAAAAGGAATTTTGAATATAAATAAAACATGGCAAGGTATTGTTCCTCCTTCAGAGGCACAAGCAAATTTGCTTTGGTATTTATAGATTTCATAACCGGTGATTCATGCTCAAAGAGAAAGCAGCAGCCCACGAGGGATTTGCTTACATGAAAAGTGCACTTATTATATTAACTCAATTAGATCCACATTAGAATCTGTTTTCATGTGGAAGAAACCAAACAATAAAATCACTGTAATTTGAGGTCCTGAGCAAACACCCTGGATTTCAAAATGACTCACGGGAAAATAATGAACAACCCATAGCTCACAAATTAGGACATAAATATGATCTCCATAATTCTTCCAATATGGTGATGTAACAGCGTGTTAGTAGTAGCCATAGAAATAGTGACTAATTTGAGATGTTTGTGACATAGAGAACAAGTGGGGGAAATGGCCCATGATTTGTGATTCAGTTGGCAAGAGCTTGCAACACATTGCCAAGTAAAAGTAGCACCATCAAATGGTGGTGAATTATTTTTCTTACTTACTCATTTCCCTCAAAATTTATATAGCTACAGTTACATTATCAATGGTAAACAATAAATCAATTTGAAGAGCAATGATAACTCATCCTTTGCATATATAAGCAATGTATACATATATGTATAGATTTGTATATTATACATATACATATATATACACACGTATTACATTTATATGTATGTACATATGTGTGCATTTTTCTTATTGTCCTCTCTTCTGAATACACTATGAGGACAAATTGTCCCTGCAAACCTCAGTACTGGGATATGGTATACATAGAGAGCCACAGTCATAATTGTATTCAAGTTTTGTTGTCTTTTCTCTCCCTAGGAAATTTCTGAAGGACTCAAATATGCAAACCCAGAATACTAAGAAATTGCTGGTCAGAAATAAATGGCCACAATAAAACCACCTTATTGATGAACTCTGACTTTCTTAAATGAAAACGAGAGAGTTGCATTAATACATTGGTTTTGCAATGTCTTTACAAATTAAAAGCCCTCTTTTATTTTCTCTCTAGCAGATCTGAAACTTCTGCATGCTTGGTATCTAGATCAGTTTGCTGATTGAAATGAATACAGGTGAGTTCTGAGGCAGCTCTGTCCAGGGCTATGACGAGAAAGAAGTGATCACCTTTTATAACCCACATGAAAATACCCGTGCTAAAATTTGTTGATTCATGACAACGATAATGATTACTATGGGGTGAACTATATTCCCCCCCTCCCCCGATACATATGTTGAAGTCCTAACCCCTAGTACCTGTGAATGTGGCCTTATTTGAAAATAGGGTCTTTGCAAATGTAAATCGTTAAGATGAGATCATACTGGAGTAGGGTGGATTCTTAATCTTATGTGACTGGTGTCCTTCAAAGACAAGGAGAAGAAACACAGACACAGAAGGAAGGGGGCCATGTGAAGACAGAGGCAGAGATGGGAGTTTCGCTGCCACAAGCCAAGGAACGCCTGGAGGTACCACAAGCTGGAAGAAACAAAGAAGGATTTTCCCCTAGAGGCTGGCTTTGAAAGGAACACGGCCCTCTTAGCACCTTAACTTCAGACTTTGAGCCTCCAGAACTGTAAGAAAACAAATTTTTGTTGTTTTAAGCCACCTAGTTTGTGGTACTTTGTTATAGCGCTCCTAGGAAACTAATGCAATGGTTATTATAATAGTATTAATAACAACAGCAATGTGCCATGTATTGTGTTTATGTGCCAGTAAGAATTCCAAGTGCTTTCCATGTATTAACTCATTGGTCTTATGGTGGTTACTATTCACTACCCCTCATTTTATAGAGGAGAAAGCAGGCATGGAAAGCAAAGGAAAGCCTGGTGGAATTGTGCAATGGAGAAATTTGTTTTTATGTAAATAAAACAAGCCATCTAAACAGCCTTCAAGAGCAGGCATCTTTCCAGCAGAGGCCTCCTGGACAGGGTATGGGGCGGCTGTCAGGAAACATCACCTCTGCCCTTGATTTGGTTATAAACTGACTTTCAGTGCCTCTTGGTTATCCATTTCCTTATTTGTAACACCAGGGAGATAGGGTGATCTCAGAGGTGTCTCCCAAGGCTGAAATTCTAAGACTCCACTGGAAACTTGTGATTCAAGTGATCGAATAGCAGTGGCTTGCCAGGGGCCCTGAGGGTGGGGTTAGATACTCCCACGAGACTGGCTGTACAAATGTTCAAGATACAGGCTCTGGTTTTCTGCTCAGGCCCACGGGCACATGCCCAGATGTGGCACTGATCATCTGGTCCCAGGGCCTGAGGAATCAACACGTCCCGGCGATGCAGCTGACCCTGCACTGGCCAGTGTAGGTGGCCCTCCCTTCTTCACCATGTGGCTGTGGCTAAGCAGCTTCTCTCTCAGCTTTCTGGGGGAGAGCTGGCATGACTTCAAGGGGCACCGATTTTCCCAGGGGTATAGCAGGCACAGAAGGCCCAGTGTGCGTGTGTTTGCAAAGCTTCTTGATTGGAAGAATTCTTTTTAAAACAATGGCTGTTCAACGTCTTATTTCTAACCTATGCTGTAGCATCACTCCAGGTCCACTGAGTCCTAACAGATGAAGCTCTGGCCAGTCATCGTCATACCTCCTGGTAACAATGCCCATGTGATCTCCTGGCCAATCTACTATGCTAGACAGAAAATCCTCAAATGTGAAAAATACCCCTCAAATTCATCCCCACAGGCTGTGCTGCAATGCTGGGCCCTTCGTCTGGGATATGCTGCTGTGAACGCCTCCTCCCATTCACTCACCAGCAGGTCAACCTCGCCGAAGCTGCGGAAACCTAACGCCATCTGCTTTGTACCCTGACCTGGTATAAAGTTAGAGTGCGCAACACCAGTGTTTTGAAGGGGGTGAAACCAGTTGGTAACAGGCACCTTGGGGTGCAAACTAGACATAGACAGGTAGACTACCGGGAAAAACCTGCTTATTGAATCCAGAGTTATCTGGTTCAGCAGGTAATTTTTAAGACTCACCACAGAAATAAAGTCTCTGTGTTCTCTTGCCTGGCTATGTAAGAGAATTGAAATCTATTTCTATAGTATTTCTCCTCTAGCTTTCCAGAGAGGCTCTGGAGTCAGACTTCCTGCCCTAGAATCCCAGCTCTACCACTTACTAGCTCCGGGACCTTGGGAAGTTACTTAACTTCTCTGGGCCTCAGTTTCTATACCTGTAAAATGGAGTACAAAAGTCCTCTCTTTGTCATGGGTGTTACAGGTTGAATTGTATCCCTCCAAAATTCATATGTTGAAATCCCAAGCCCCAGTACCTCAGAAGGTGACCTTATTTGGAAATAGGGTCATTTGATGTAATTAATTAAATAAGGTCATCCTTGAGTAGAGTGGGCCCCTAATCCAATATAAATAAGGTCCTTATAAAAAGAACACCATGTGAAAAGAAAGATACAGGCAGAGGGAAGACAATGTTAAGAGATACAGGAAGAAGACAGCCATCCACAAGCCAAGGAGAGAGGCCTGGAATGGATCCTTCCCTCACAGCCCTCAGAAGGACCCAGCCCTGCCGACCTTGATTTAGGACTTTGAAGCTCCAAAACTGTGAGGCAAAAAATCGTTGTCTACGCCACTTTGTGGTGCTTTGTTACGGCAGCCCTCTCAAACTAACACAATGGGATATTAGTCAGGATTTGATGAGCTATTGCATATAAAGCACGTAACAGGTTCCTGGTCCTACATAAGCAGTATATAACTGAAAGCTGCCATTTTTATTATTATTGTTATTGTTGCTACTGACACACTAGACTGCTAGTAAGTGGAGTAACGAGGTACGTATGTTGGATCTTTCAGACACCAATCCCACATTTTAGCCCACAGACTTTTGTTGTGAATTTACTTTAGTTGTTAATTAAAAATTGATTTCTGTTCACTAAAGGAAAATTTGAATCTTCAGAAAGGATAAAAACAAACTCCTTTAATTGCTCATTTTTCAGAGGCAATCAATTTTGCCATGTTTTTTTCCAATCCTTTTCATGCTTTTCTTACACAATTGATTTCATTCTCTCTACATGTACAATGCAGTGCCCTGTTTATCAATTAGCACTATATGTCCTAGTATTTTCCATGCCATTCAGACATTTCATAAGCATAACTTTTAATACCACATAACAGTCCATCTAATGCTTATACATGATTTATTTTTAGCTTTCTCTTATTGTTGTTCATTTATGTTATGCCTTTTAACTTCCAAACTGTTTTCTTCTTGCACCTGAAATTAGGATCTTGAAAACTGATTTTTCTCCTCACATCTCACTCTTTTTCTCCCCAAAGATGTCTTTCTCTCTCTCCCCTTCTCCTCATCCTTTTTCTCCCAATCTCAGCTTTATAAATTTACATTTATAACTTCTTTTCATTAATACCACTTTTGCATGCAAAGAGAGTTTTCTCTTCTTATTTGGTGTCCACGATAACCCTCTGGTATAAGCAGAGGATATAGAAACTAAAATTCAGAGAAGGGATTTGCCCAAGGTCACTAAACCCAGAAGAACCTTAATTCAATGTATACACAAGATCACTCTATATCATGGTTCTTTTAGACACCTGTTTTAAAAAGCAACAGAAAATACACATAAGTTTAGGAAAATTGCTTTTCATTGTTCATATTTATTACATGGCTCATGCATCTCTTACTTAACAATAGTTATATGTTCTTCCAAGAGTTTTAAAAATAAGGAAAAACAAAATAATTGGCACAGAGAAGCTTTGACAAAGGCCTAAATGAGGCAGAAAGTAGTCATGTGTGGATTTTCAAACCTTATCAGCAAGTATTTGTTCTGGCCTCAGCATGGAATTCCCCACTGGCTTCTAACTGACTCCCACTCTTTTTAAAATAAGGAAAATACTAATTTGTGAATGAGCATTGAGGATTATCTCCTATGACCTCCAGCTATATTAAGTTCTCTCCCTGAAGGGAAACACTACCCCTCATAATCGTCCTCTTAGCCCCATCTTTCCAGGTTTAAAAAGCAGCTTTGTTCAGGTATATGGTCAGATTTCCCTTTGTGCAGGTCTTCAGGGAACCAATGGGCTTCCAGGGAATGTGAAAATAACCAGATTACCTGGGACTTCTTTCTCTCCCAGATGGTCTTCCCAAGACAACATCATCTTGGAATTTTCTGCTTCTTTTTGTCAAAGAAAAAAGGGAAACATCTTAATCTACATATAACTAAAGACTAAACCTTTACTGCTCCACTTTTATTTTATCAGTTTTTCAGGACATCGTTTTCAAAGCCACAACCTATTTCAATAGCTGGAATAATACTAGTATTTTCTTTAACAGCAAACACTTTTATACTGCTGGTCATGTGCCAGGCACTGTTCTGAGTAGTTTATATTAATTCATTGAATCCTCACAACAGCCCTATAAGGTACACTCAATTATTGGCTCATTTTACAGATTGGCAAACTGAGGCACAAAGTTATTTGCCTTGCCCTAAATTACACATACAAGAGCCTGAGAGAGGATTTAGAGAAGGCAGCCCAGCTTTACTTTGCACTCTTACTCACTGCATCACACAGACCTCTTAAGTACTGGGTTAATCACTTTATACACGTCATCTTATTTAATCTCCACATACTGTAAGGTATATTATTACCTCCATTTTACAGCTGAGAAAAATGAATGTCAGTGGGGTTAAGCATCTTGCTTGGATCTCACACTGGCAAGCTCAGAAAGAAGAAACCGATTTGCCTTCTTATTTCTCTGGTATATGCAGCTATTGACCTCATGATGACACATCTCAGAGGACGTTTTGAATGCTGATCATAGGCTCTTCCTAGAAATAAACTGGTGTCGTCAATAAACAAAGTCCAAATAGGGCTGCTCTGCCACTCTGTTGTGTGCTGTTGCATTTCTCCTGAGGAAAATCGCTTTTACCACAACCATGCAAAGTTGAATACTTGTAAGTCACCAGGTTGCTGGGAAGCAAGGGGGAATTGATGACCATCTACAAAAAGACACCAGAGAGAGAAACGCGTGAGGAATGGGCCATTATCTTCAGGTTAGGTGAAAAAACAGAGATGGTGAGGCAACATCAGAGAGATGCTTTGACCTTGACCCTAGGCAGGAAGTCAAATTAAGTCTAATCACTCACTTTAATAAAAGACATTTCTCAAAGGAACCCAATCTCACACAGCTATTTCAACAGGCATCTTGCCCTTGTGGAAAAACAAGCTTGGCCTCCAAATCATTTTAAGCTTGCCTGTTACCGCAATGGGGAGCTTAATTTGGGAGGTAATGAGAGCGTCAAAGGAAATGAGAACCATTAACTGAGGCACAATGAAAGCATGGAGATGCTGGTAAAGGAAAAAATGATATTTGTGGAGCTATGGAGTTGGGGGCAGGAGGCGTAGATGAAGAGAGCAAGAGGGAGGGGTGACTCCTGAGCTTGGTAGCAGGAACACAAGATTCTTAAGCACAAAGAAGGTTTTTTTTTAAATACAATTTTACAAAATGAGGCCACAGATTATTTTTCAGTTAGTATCAGGGAGGGTTTCATGTGGCAACAGCTGGAAACATATTCTTTCAGAAGCACAGATCTTTTGATTGTTTTATTGCACTCTGGGGGGGTATTGTTGTAAATAACAAACCAGATTTCTTTCTGAGACTATGGGTACCTGGGCCTGCATTGTGGTCCCATCCATCTTAATTGGAAAGGCAGACGGTTTGGAATCCAATCCTGTAATTTCCTTTCTATAAGATTTCCTCCCCAGGTACTCCAGTCAGCCCCTATTTTCCATTCCAAGGAAGCAGGAGCCATTCTTAGCAAGAAATATTGACCCTTAAACATATCAGAACTGAATCATATCCTATCCCTCATACATGGTTATTTTCCCCTGAGTGCTCTGTCACAGGGAAGTGAGGCATGATATCCATGAGTGGCTATTCACTGGACACAGACAGAAATAAAAGTGCAATACAAAACTTTTAGGCGAATGTACAGTATATCCTTGGGCTTCTACAAAGGAGCAGCAGAATAACAAGAACAGCATTTTCTAGTTGTATATAGATCGCACTCCAAATCATCTGGATACTGACATAAAGTTCAATTTGATTGGAAAGGCCCTTATCGCTATCAGCTGACCTGTTGTTTCCACTCTTACAGGGTCTGGCTGGCTGCTTAACAAATGCAATTGAATGTTGACCACAGAGTGAGAAAGCCAGAAATCTGATTCGAGTCCTCGGAAGAATGATGCACTGGCTGCTCAAGCTGCAAGTTTTAAAATTCTGGTATTTAAAAACATGTGGTGTGTTCAGGGGTACAAACCAGAAAGCCAAGTCTCATGGAATCATAGCACTTGAAGGGATTGTGTGAGGTCCTTTTAGGTCCATCCTTAACTTTGAAGGTGGCCTTCAAGCATGCAAGGAAACCGTTTCATCCATTTCACCAACTTTGCCCTTTCTGTTGAGAAATTTCTCTTGCCAACTCTTTCCTTTTCTAAAATGCCAACTCTTTCCTTTCTCGCCTGTCTCTTATTCTCCTTGTCCCTTCTCCTGTTTTTCACATTTTCTCTTCAATTTTGCTGTTCTTTTCTTGACTGTATCCAACATCATTATGCTCCTTAAAATTTAGAACAACCCCTCCTTGAAAATTTGGTATTGCCTTGTATATTCACTACAAAAGATTAATATTTATTCATTTATTCATTTTGGGTTCCACTCTGGGTCTTGCGAATTTCAAAAATGTCACACCGTTGACCCCTATTCAAATCACAGTTGTTTTGTATTATCCTCTCACTTACAGCTTGAAGTCTGGGGAGCTAGTACCTTAACTTTACCACCTGAAGGCATCTCCTTCGGTTTTAATCCAACTTTTTTCTAATTGTTTTACGGTCACCCATTCCAAATTGTGAGGTGCCCATCTGGTTTATGCTGGCATTGACAAATTTAGGGTGTACACTTTCAATGCAGTTCTTTAAATATTGATTTAAAAAAGAAATCCCAGTACTTTCTCCAAGGACACTCACATGCTCCTTGAAGCTTAACATAGATCCCAATGCTATTATATTTGTACAAAACACTTAGCTTGTGAAGGGTTATAATAAAGCTAAAATAAAAATTTTAAAGCAGGCTAAGAGAACATAAAGGAAAGAAGAATTGTATCACCGACAAGTTAACACATGAATTGTGCTGTATGGAACATGTGGAGAAAGATACAAACCCTACCTTTGGCTTTACTGTGAAGTTCAACTATCGTTCCATTACACTAATGGTTGATCACTAAAAAAGAATGATCGTACAGAAAGGAATCAAGAAATAAGAGATTATTTTCTTCTCAACTGCTTGTGTGTCAGCAGTATAATAGTTACCAATACTGTGTCGTATATTTGAAAGTTGCTAACAGAGTAGATCTTAAAAGTTCCATCACAAGAAAAAAATACTGTAACTATCAGTATGTGAGGTGATGGATGTTAACTAACCTATGATAATCATTTCTCAATATATACATATATTAAATAATCATATTGTACACCTAAAACCAATACAATAATTTATGTCCATTATAGCTCAATAAAAGTGGGAAAAAATAATAGCTACCATTTATTGAGAACTTCCTATATACTTCCATTGTGCTGACTGCTTTATATACATTAACTTACTTAATAATTACAATAAGCTTGGTCCTAGGCATTTTTCTCCCTTTCATGAATGAGATGATTAGGTGAAAAAAAAATTCCTCAAGGTCACACAGTTAAGAAGTGGTCAGGCCAGGATTTAGCCTCCGACACCTACACCCATGCAATTAACCACCAGGCTTTTAACTCCTATGCTTTATGGCCAATGAAAGCTTGTCTCACAATTAGCAAACGTAACATCCTTGCTCCAACTAGGTCTTTCCAAAATAAAATGAACCTGACCTAAGCTGATGTTCTATGCATTCCAACAGTTTAGCAGGCATCCGTCCCCTTGCCTACCTAGGTGTCAGCCTCACAAAGCCAGGTACGAATCCACCTTGAAGAGTCACATCGCGTGATCATTCTCACCCGTACAACTTTGCCTCTCAGTCATGAAAGGCACACACCCCATCTGCTTTATTGTCCCTCTGCCCGGAGTCCCATTCACATCCTGCAGTGCTTGGGCCACCAGAGCTTTCCTCTGCCTTCCCATTGCCACCTGATGGACCCCGGGAAGTCCTTTACAGCCTTGATGACAAATCCTCGGGGAAGGAAATTCAGTTGCTGAATGTTTTCTATGTACCAGGAGCTTTACGAAACATTTTGCTTAGGGTAATATCATTTAATAACAATTTAATAGTAATAATAATGTGATAAAGCATGGAAAAGTGCAGGCTTCAGAGTCAGATGTGGGTTTAAGTCTAGGCCTTGCTACTGTAAGAACTTGAGCAAGTTAATTCATCTGAATCTCATCATAAAATGAGGGCAATTGTGTTGTTTGATGACTGAATTAGATAGTTATAAAAAAAAAAAAAACCCTTAGCAAATGCCCGGCTCATAGTTGGTACTCAGTAACTGTTGAAAGCTGAGGATTGAAAAGTCAGTTAAAACTAAGATTTAAAACTCTTTCAGTACAACAACAAGAGTGAACTGTAAGGTCAAGTACAGACTCTGGGTGATAAGGGTGTGTCGATGGAGGCTCATCAATTGTAACAGATGTAGCCCTCTGGCGTGGGACGCTGATAATGGGGGAGGCTGTGGATGTGTGGGGATGAGGGCATATGGGAAATCTCTGTACCTTCTGCTCAGTATTGCTGTGGGACCTAAAACAGCTCTACAAAATAAGGCCTTAACAACAACAAAAACAACAAAATCTTTTAGAACCCAAATCTCGTACTTGCAAAGAAAATCTCAATTCTACCTGTATTTTTTTGGTCTGTCTAGAGAAGTTTGTAAATTGTATTAATAACGGTTATTTTGTAGTTTGAGCTTCTACATAGAAAAAATAATTGTAATGAACCTTCACTAATTCTTATTTACAAAAATTAAACACCCCATCCTTCCACCCAGATTTTAAAAATACATTTCCCTGTAACATGTCACTGCATGTTGTTTTATGCTGGCCAGATGGAAGACAGTGTGGTCCCGGCACTGGTTCTCCAACCTGCTGAGGGTGAGGCTTGGACATCGGAACTTTAGAAATCTCCGGTGATTCTAATAATTAAAAACCAACTTTGAGAACCACTGGTGTAGGGAGGGCTTGGAGCACAGCTCTGGCGCTTGCTAGCTGTATGGCCTGAGTAAGTCACACCACCTCTGAGGCTTTGTTCTTTTATTTATAAACTGGGATAAAAATAACTACGCTGCAGGGTTGCTGCAAGATTAGACATATGAGAAAAATGTTAGTCAAATAGCAGTTTCAATAGAGGGTGCCAAAAAATGTACACGTTTTAAGAGATGTTATCTATGTATTACTTTTCGAAGTTGAATTGAATTACGGTAGAAACAAGTAGTGTTACGTTAGCTCAAAAGATGGCATTAATCAAATGAATGCTAGCATCACTCATTGTATTACAATTTTAATACAGTTTTTTCTTTTCTTAAAATGTGTACACATTTTTTGGGCACCCTCTGTATAATAGCTATTTCAGTAGTTTTGTTGAAATGTAATTTTCATACAATAAAAGTCGCCTGTTTTAAATGTACAATTTGATGAATTTTGACAAGTGCATGTAGTCTTGTAACCATCCTTCAATGAAGACATAGGCAGTCCTTGCTTTGCGTAGTAGTGTGGAATCACTACATGGAAAATGACCACGCAAGCTGAGACCATGCCAAGTGATCTTAATAAATAATGGAAAATTTTGGTCAAAATATTAAAAACTCTCTTGTTGTCAGTTATAAATAAATAGTTTTTTTAAAGTAGCAAAGTAAAAATATATTTAGTACACTGTAATTTAAAATGTCAGAAATACTAAGAATTACGGTATTTCATTTACTTGTAAAAAGCTCATTAAGAGTAGTTCAACAGTGCTTGCCTTTTTCTTGTTGTATTATTTATCATGCAGAGTGAGCATCTTTTCTACATGTTGGGGCATTGTCATACTCCTTTCTAAGTGTGGATCACCTTCCAGTATTGTATCCTTTGCACTTTCAACGTCATCCAACTCATAAAATGGCTCTCTGAGAATGTTTTTAACGTGGGTTTTGTTTTTCTTTTGTCACTTCTGGGCTATCTCATTCTTTTCATCACAACCATTGTCTTCATTTATGTCTGTAATAAGTACACCTTCATTAAATTCCTCTGGCTGTTTATCTAAAGTCTCTCAAACGATGGCATTTCCACCTTCAGCTATTTCTTCTATAGATTTACATTCAATTTGAATTTCACTTCCAACATTATCACTTTTCATTTCTTTGCTGCAATTTCACCTTTCTTGGCCAGTTCCTTCTTTCAATTGTCCATTTTTGCAAAGTGTCATATGGGTCTATTACTGGGATACCAGGAGGTAACACAAAGATAATGTTTTGCTGTCTGTGAGTAAACTGGATGACAGGTGGCCAGTGACCAATAATCAACAGACTGAAAGAAGTCACTGATAATGAACCACGTCTGTTCTTCACATAGTAACTCGTGGACTGAAGAGCTAGCTGCAATGTTTGCACCCTAAGCAATTAATCCCAGGTAAGACACTATAGCAACTGGAATGTGAACTATATTGTTGGGAGACTGGTGTTATTTCACTAATCTGTGATAACTGACATTTGAGTGTATCAAAAGCATGAACCCCAAGGACTGCCTGTATTGAACATTTCCTACACCCCACGTAGCTCCGTGGTGCCCACGTGCAGTCAGTTCCTACCTCCAACTCCTAGGCCCTGGCAAACACTGATTTGCTTTCTGTCACTGTAGTTTTGACTCTTCTGGAATTTCATATAAATGGAATCAAACAGTTTCAAGTCTGTTGTGTCTGGCTTCTTTCATTTAGCACAATGCTTTTGAAATGCATTTATGTTGTTGCATATGTACCATGGCCATTTTTCTCTTTTGTATCACTACACCAATCTCTCCTTTTAAATGCAAAATACAATGAAACAAAATACATAGATAAACAAACAAACAAACAAATAAATAAACTTTCTTTGATTCCACAGCTTCCCCTATCTTTCTCCTCTTTGCAGCCAAACTTTTTGAAACAATTATCCCTTTTTTTCTCTCCTCTCACTGCATTCTGGTTTCAGCCCCACTACACCTCTGAAACAAGGTCACAAACAACTCCATTTTTGCTATATTCATGGACACTTCACCTTCGTCTTTCTTACCTTTTTGGCCATATTGGATGCTGTTGACCACTTTTCCTTTAAACTCTCCCAGTTCTCTTCTTTCCTCTCTGACCCCGCCTTCTCAATCTCCCTGGGAGGCATCCCCTCCTTGATATGAGTTTAACATAAGTGTTCCCTGGGGTGTAAGTCCTGGGGCCTCTGTTGTGAAAACTTGCATCTCCTCCCTGGACAACCTCAACTATCCCCATAGTTTTCTCTAACTCCACTTTCTTTCCTGAATTCCAAACAAATGTATGCTACTTTCTAATAAACATCTGCATTTGAATGTCTCATAGATATCTCAGAATCATGCATTCAAAATTAAACTCATCATGTTAACACCCTCCCCTCCAAAAAACAAAAGACAAAAAACTGTTCTTCCATCTGAATTTCCAATTTTAGTAAATGGCTTCAGTATCAATCATTTGTCCAAACCAGATTCATCTTTCTTTCTTACTCCCAACGCCCCAGGTTCAATAAATCATTGACTAGTCAATGCTACCATCCAGATCTGATTCTCTACACTTCTCTCCATTCTCATTCCTGTAGCCCCTGTTCTAGCCCCCATTATTTCTGCCCCCCGACCTCTTTGCTGCCCTGTAATGTTTTCATCATTATACGACTTTTCCAAAACACCAATCTGATCTTTCACCTTCCTGTTTAAAACTATGTAGTGTGTCACCATCCTAAGAACCTAAGGAAGAAAAGCCTTCCATGATCTGGCCTGTGTGCCATTCCCCGACCCCAGCTCACAACCTCAATCTTTACAGGTAATAAATATCTTAGGTGTCAGCCATTTGGGAGAGACCATCTGACCCTTTGTTCCTTGGACCCTAAAGAGAAGAAACTAGGAATGTAATGAAGTGGCAAATTCTTGGTCATTTCCCATGAGGCTGAGTCTTGGCAGATGACTGAGCTGCTGGTTGCTGTCTGCTTCACAGGAGAGGGTAAGTCCCCCAACCCAAAGGCAGAGGAGCTGTGTTCAGATGATGACAAAACTTACAAGGGACAAGAAGGACGAGGCAATGGGAAGGGGAGAGGAACTTGGAAGCCCCATCTTGGAAGTGCAGGGCTCAAGTGAATCGGCAGAGGCTTCCTTGTTCGGTCCAGTATCCAGGAAGGACCTAGTCAAAAGGCTCCTGATAAGGACAAAAGCCTTACTGATCTCAGAGATCTTCTTATAATCATTGAGAGCATCTTTCTAATCAGCCAACTTGGACTTGGGGTAGGGCAAAGAGAGCCCATGAGCAGGTGCCACTCCCTTCTCAGCTGTCCTGATCAAAGCAAGGACTGGAGATCTGAACTGACCTTGACTGCAGGGTTCACTTTATCATTGAGTGTTTTTCGGTTACTGGTTTTTTCTCAGGATTCTTTTCTATACTACAGCCCACACCCCAGCTCCTCTTCTCTACACAGAGCTATCTCTTTGTGAAAGAGTCTCAGTTACGAACAGGATCCCTGCAGAAGCAGCAAGACTGTCTTTCCAGTGCTGAGTTAACCAGAAGGAAGAATAAACACACATTCTGGTCTCTGCAAATCAAAGGCACCAAAAGAAATTGTTGTTAAAGAATTTGGTTACCATTCCCAAGAAAAGGTATCAAACAGTCCTATGGGAAAACTGAGAACTTCATGGCACTTCCTAACACTTACTTTATAGTTTCACAGTATTTAATTTTAATGTATATGTGAAGGCACAACCAGAGATGTTAGTCCAGACAGTTTTGCTGGATATCTGCTCAGAGACCACCCCACTTCTGACAGGCCCTTGAAGGAAGTCATAGGAAGAAATCGTGCTCCTGAGCAAAGGTGGTTTTCCTCTCAGTAATTCACAGACATGGCTGGAGTAGTCAAGAGGACCTTACAGGTCACCTGATTGCCCCACCCTGCCCACCCATTTTACATTTAAAAAAGTGGGTGTGGGTGAGGTCAGGTGAGTTGCCCAAGAATAGGTTATTTGTCCAAGGTTGGGTGACTTGCTCAGTGTCACACAGTTAAGCTGGTATCAAAAGCCAAGATCGCAAACCTGGTCTAACTCTGGGATAATATTTTTCGCACAATATCACATGTGGCTCAACAGCTGTTCACAGTCCCCTTTCTCGCTGTTACTTCCAAATGGCAGACCCTTCTCACTTTGGAATTTGCAAGCCTCTTTTGAATAACCAGAATCCGTGATTCTATCATCCTCAGTTTACAGGGTTGGGTCATGTTTCCAGCTCGTTATGGGGAGGCGGGGCTATGCGGGGGGGAGGGGGGCCTGAGGACGTCACCATAGACCATTCAGTGAGTCAGGGGCGAGCCAACTCCCCAGCTCCCTGATCCCCGATTTTTTTTTTTTTTCCTGTTTCTGAATCAACTGAGCCAGTCAGTCTCTTCTGCTGTAAACACCACAGAGCTGGGAGACAATGAGGCTGCTTATTTAGAAAAGACCTGCTTCCCTGCTGAGTGTCACTACATGTCTCTTTTTATGCACTTGAACAGTCCGTTCCTGCATGTGGCTACTAGGCAAACAAGTGAGAGGGATGACTGTGAAATAGCCCCCTTAATGCGGTTTGCTTCATGTCCTCAGTGACAAAAATAAACCCACCAAAGTCTCAGGTGGGAGTGTAAGTGGGTAACAAAGCTTAAGTGGAGGCTGTGGCAAAGGACCAAATCATTAGGACCATTGAGCCTGATGTGCCTTTATTAGATCACACCGTGTAAGACACACTGCCAGGAAATAAACATTCCCTCTGCCCTGAAAAAATAACTGCCATCTGTCTTAATATCAAAACTGGAGCTTGCAAGGTAGCCATGAAGGAAGGAAAGACCTACCTCCCCTTCCCCTTCCTCTTCCCCCACTCTTCCCTTTCCTCTGGCAGTGTTTCTCAAACTATTGTGAGCACTTCTTCAAAATGCAGGTATTTGGGCCTCACTCCTAGAGGAAGGGAGGTCTGGGGGAGAGTGGGGTGCCTGGGTATCTGCATTTCTAATAAGCACCCTCAGACCACACTAAGGTGTTACTTCCCCTTTACTGTTGCTGCCACTGGGTGGCCTCTGATGGGCAATGCTCCTCATTTATTGCTCTTACTGGAGCATCTCCCCTTCCAAACAAGCCTGGAACATTTCCACAAGATGATGCTAAAGGCCTTGGAATGGAAAAAGTAGATAAACAGACAGTAGCTTGCAATTAAATAATTTGGTTTACAAAAGATAGTTTTTTCATCTTCAGTGTGGAGTCCCCTACATGGCTATCTCCCAGCCAGACGCCAGCCTTCCCATGCAAGAGGACATATTTTTTGCCACCCAGGTGGGCATGCCTTCATGCAAATGGAGATGACTTGAAGTCCAGACCCAAGAGAGGAAAGCGCAGGAGGAGCCAAGAGTTCCCTCTGCAGCCTACCAACAGTCCATCTTCTGAGTTTCACTACTCTGTCTAGGGAACTACCTACCTTTTTCCTCGGCAATTGATTCTAGGAGAATCTAAATTGGTCATGGGAGAAGATACAATCCCTCATGATTTTACCTAAGCCAATGCCACTTCTGGATGAAAATCAATTCCAGAAAAATAAAAACAAGAGCGATTTGGAAGGGGGTGGTGGTAGTAGAAAGGGTCAGCTCATTTCATTTCATTCGGACTGATCTTGATGGTAAGAGCTCTGTGATTTGAGAGGCAGCAGCTTGCAAAATAGGCTAGGTTTGACATTATAATTTAGCTATTTGTTCATTCAGCCAGTATTTTTTTGAGCACCTACTATATGCTAGACCCCATGGTAGGCCCTGTAAACACTGTAAAACAATTAACAAGACAGGCTCTTGCCCTTCTCTTCACAGCACTTAGAGCCCAGCGAGGATGACAACTGAGACAACTCAACAGGCGCCTCATCTGACGGCCCACAGGCCACATCTGGGCCTACATAACATGTTACACATAAGGCCCTTTCCCATGAAAATCTGGATTTCTAACTTCTTCAAAATCAGAAAAGAGGGCAAGAGTTGGCATGTGTTCTCCAATGACAGTACTAGTCTGGAGCTGAGACGTGGCCTTCCATTTAGAGAAGCATGCACTCTCCAATTCACCACACTCTGCCCTTCTCCTAATTATCTCACATAGCGCCAGTTTCACCCATTTGACTTACCTGCACCCGAACGCATTTGAGTTATAGACTCTGGTGTAGAAACAGATGGAAGAGGAGGTAACCTTGTCTGGAGAATGAAGGATGAATGGGGATCTCCCAGGCGATGAGGGGCAAGAAAGGAAGTAGGTTAGGACCATGAGGCAGAGGAAACAACACATGTAAAGGCCCAGAGATGAAGGCTGGGGAGTCTAACCACAAGGGGCTAGATGTCCATCAAGGTTAAGGAAGAGGCATGACAATCCTGCAGGCTAATGAGAGGGGAAAGGTGCATCTGCAAGTGTGCAAATAAAGTGGAAAATGATCCAAACAGCTAGAAAAAGGCCAGATTTTCTATATCAGGTAATGGAAGGGGGGAGACTGTTTCCAAGGAAAATGTTTATTTTTCAGCTGGATACAACCGATTAGGCTAGAGGTGCGGATACATTAAAAATCGACTTAGAGAGAAGACACTGCTTATTTCAAAACAACAGCTCCCTCACCAACCTCTCCTCCTCCACTACAAAGTGTCAAATCCCTGCATGGGAGAAAGCCATTAGAACTCAACTTTATAGTGCTAACATGGTCTACTTAGATTTCATCTCCTGGAATATTTACTTTGGATAAAAGGCAAGTTCTCTGCAGCAGTCAAGGGGGATTACAATAGATGGAACAAGCAAGGCGTTTTATAGATGAACCCAAATGCCAAGAGGGATGTCAACTAAAATTAATTGACTCTCCCATGTCCATAGGCCTTCGTCTAATCTTGCATCTGTTCTTTATACCAGGATCTCAAAGCTCTTTTGGAGCACATATTTTCCTGCTTCAATTAATGCAGCAACTAGAAGAGTGTTGCAGCCAGTCAAATCAAGATGAGGAATAGTGAGGATTGAGGCCCCAAGAAAGGGGCTCCCAGTTGCCTTGCCCTATATGCATCTAACTGGATTCTCCAAGGACTCTTATCCAGCCAAAAGCTCACAGTGTTTGAAAGACCATCGCCCTTAGTCATTCACACCCCAGGTATTGGGGCGCTCCCTCATTTATTATAACTGGGAGGAAATTTATCCACCAGGAAGCAGCTGGTGGTCTACAAATCAAGGAGTGACTGGCTTGGTTTTGGTATTTATTATTTTAGCTGAAGGCCACACATCACAGATGTAATACTTCAGTCCCCATTTTATTTGCTTTAAGCCAATACAGTGAATCCTGGAAACATCGATAAAGCTCCACAGAAACTGGTATACCTAATTTTTATTAACCAAATATTTTTAGAGCTTCTGTTACGTTGCCAGGAACTGTTCTGGGGATAGCACTGAAGAAAATCGGCAACACAGTCCCGGCTCACACAGAACTTACTTTTTTTTTTTTTAAATTAAAATTTATTGGGGTGACAATGGTCAACAAAACTACATAGGTTTCAAGTGTATAAATCTATAATACATCATCTATATGTTGCATTATGTGTTCACCACTCAGTCAGTTCTCCTTCCATTGCTATATATTTGACCTCCTTACCCTCATCTACCATCCCACCTCCCCCTAACCCTCTGGTAACCACTAAACTGTTGTCTGTGAGTTTTTGCTTCTTTATTTGTTTGTCTTGTTCCTTTGTTGCATTTTAGTGTGGGAAAAATAGATAGCAAGCAAATAACCACATAATGCGTCAGGCAGTGCTACGTTTACATATGAAGAGTAAAGTGGTCAGAGACAATCAGGAAATGCCTCTCTGAGCAACGTGACATTTAAGCAGAGGCTAAGGGAGCAGGGAAGCAAGCCACAGAGTCTGCTGGAAGAGCTTTCTGAAGATAAGAAACAGCCAGGGCAAGAGTCGCCAGAAGAGTTTATGTAACTTCTGCCATCCTGTTACAGCTTCTGTGACAGACTCATGCCGCAGGCCTAGCAAAAAAGGGCACTGACTTTCCTTTCCCCTCGTTTCCTTTCCTTGTCTTTTCCTCTCTCCCTTCGTCTCTTCCTTCCTTCCTCTCCAAACCTTTGCTTACTGAAGAAGCCTGTCCAACCCCTTTGCTCCGGGGTAAATGCACTACTGATGATAAACCTCAGATGCTTTTGTGGCGAGACAAGTTTCCCTTTTCGGGGACCTTGTGGCTCCTGAGGCTAAGAGAGAAAGAGGCTTTTGTATTGTACGTCAAGGCAAAGTTTCTAGCTTCTCTTAGCAGGATATTCTAGCAGGAATTTTTTTGCACAGACACCCCCAGATCAGGATCTGAAAAAGCCTGTCCCCACCTCATAGCCGCCACCATGGAGCAGGAGATGACTGGGGGGTTACAACAGAAATCCGATAAAGAACAGGCAGGACCTGGAGAATGGGGAACAAGTAATGAAAGGGCTTAGAAGAGCCAAGGGACTGTGTGTGTGTGTGTATGTGCATGTGTGTGTGGTTGTGTATTGGTGCAAAGAAGATGGTACAGGAAGGATAAGCTTGGCTGACTGAGTGCTTAACCACAAGGTAGCCCCCAGAAGTCTAGGGTGAAGTCCATGTGTCTGTGGATGCACCTGGAGACAAGATGGATGGCGTAGAAAAGCGATTTCTGAAACTTCCCCCACTGCACACTAACCCCCACATCCACCCCTTGCTGACTCAGTATGAGAAGGATTAATCCTGAAACCAAAAAGATGAACTCAGAATTTTAGAATTCTGTGAATTTACTTGACTTGCTGATCGTAACTATTTTGGGTACTGATAGTTTCACCTCTTCTTTCAGGGTTAAGAATGTACCCTTAAAACACGATTACCTAGAAGCTGGCATCCTTGTTTTCCCAGAATAGAGTGAGAGTGTGTTGAGAGTTCGTTGTTATTTTGCTTCTCCTTCAGATTTTACCTACCTTTCTCCACCTGCAAAAAGTTGATATCCTCTTTGAAAAGCACTTATAACTCCCTCGGAATTTGTTAGGTTAAAATGAGACCCATCACCCCTCCTTAGTACCAGCCTAAAAACCAATTCTATTCATTTGACTGAATTGTGTATTAACAGTTGTCGACTGAGTTTCATTCCACATCTTTACAACCTAACTAGTACCAGTGAATCTAGCTGCTCAATCTGCATCCTTATTTCATCTATCCGCCTCTAGGCTATCAGCTCACACAAATACAAATCACTATAGAGCCTCCTTGCATTCGTTCAAGAAGTGAGAGTTACGAGGGATTAGTTTGAGGGACACATGTGTGATACATTCAGCTAGGGTCTTTCCTGCAGTGTACAAACACTGATAACACAGAAAATTATCAGGCCAAGCCTTGATAATTAATCCTTTGTTAATTTTGGACATAGCACCCTCATATTGCCCGATTATACGTGATAGAAACATTACAAGTTGGTTGTCAGTATATCGTACCTCAATCTGGCATATTTAGATTGCACACAATTTCTCTTATTTGTTCTCTTTCAGTGAAAGAGCCATTCCTTCCCGGAGAAAATCCTTATCTACTTGAGCACTGATTATTACCCCTCAGTCTTGCTGTCACTAGGTTAAATTATCCCTGTCAAGCTCCTTATTGCCCAACCATCTATCTACCTTGGGCTCCCCTTCCCTGGGCCTTCACATGGCACTCAGTTTGCTGTGATCCATAGCTGACTGTCTCAAGCTTCTGTGATGTAGACAATGAGATGCAGGTCAGTGGATCATACAACCAACTGGATTATGTATCAAGAACCTCAGGGACAAGGGGACACATAGTTGCTCTGTGCCTGACCTCTGATGGCCAAGGGAGTTTGGAAGAATTCTTCCATATTTGTGCGAGAAGATGTGACTGCTCCCATAGAGAGAACAGCGCCCCTTCCCTAGGAAACATTTAAGAATCGGCCAATGGCTTTCTCTTTCACACTGCACATGCTCCACTGCTACCCCTCCTCTATGTCAGACACCCCACTATGTCTATGCCAGCTGGAATTGCTTCGTATAATGACAGACATTACTGATGGGAACCTATTATATATGTAAACCATCTGGGGGCCTAAACAAAGTTGAAACCTCACCCTTAAAATATGGGTCAACACTACGTCGTGTGGGGACTCAGCTCCTGCTCCCCGTACAAGAATGCAGGATATGGTGAGGCCGAAAAGGAACACTCACGGAGCCATAGATAGGGGAGTCATACCGCTATATTCTCGCTGGCGGCTGGGTTGGAGACACAGGAGGCAGGAGCCACATGATCCGCAATTTGCTGTCCGCTTCTCTGCCACCCAACCAACCAACTTCCCAACGTAGCCACGGCAGTTAAATTCGTGGCTAATGGCTAACTGGTTACAGCTGATGGCCATCTACTACCGGAGCCAGCACCTTTCTACGTGAGGCCGAGAGCCTGGAAACTGCTCTCTGGGACTCTGTCACCACAACCACAGATTAAGGAAACTGAAATGGAGGAGAAACAGGTTGATTTCACTCTCATTGCCAAGCAGTTCCAATGGGTTCAATCAAACGACCCTCTCGCAGGACTGCATCAAGCTGAGAGCCCCATCAAACCTAACCAGCCATCTGCCCGGGAAACACCCAGATATGAAGGTCAGCTGTGCTCAGAAAAGATCCTCCAAGACATGCTAGTTCCACGGTACATCCCAAATCCAATCCAACCATCAGATATAATAATAATAATAATAATAATAATAATAATAATAACAAACCATCCACATAAGCTTTGGATTTAAGGGGTTTCTGGAATGCAGGAGTTTTACTACCACAACTAGAAAAAGTTCTGGGCAAATCAGGATGAATTTGTCACCCTATGAGAGACCATAACTATGTAAGTAGTAAGTTAGGGGCAACCCTTCATTTCCAGTGCTAGTATAGCTCTAGGGAGACACTTTACTTGGCTATAGAAATGGAGAGCTATGGTAGTCATGTGTAAGTAATATATAGTCTGAGGCTTATTTAAATTTTTTTAAAAAATAAAATCTCTTCTCCAAATACCTGGAACTCAATCAGTTACTCCAAAATTAGCTTTAAGTGATAAAATTTTATGTAATTTGACAACCATCTCTAAAATAAGTGATTAAAGGCTTCAGTAGAAAAATGAATTATCTGAAAACAACGCCCTTAGGAATTATAAATATTCTAAGATATTTGCCCAATTAGAAGCTCTTTGAGTCTCAGTTTTACATTTCATGCCAACAAAGGTTGCTTAGCAACAGTCAGCCATCTCTTTTTCTCTCACTAATTTCCTCTTCTGCCTTTACAATTGCAGACTAAAGGGAATAAAAGCTACTGCTCTGTGATGACTTCCTCCTCTCAGTTCATAAACAGAAAAACGAGGATTGTTTAAGTGTGATGGTACCTAATGCTCCTACCAAGGTGTTACAGTCTGAAGAACCTGTTACTAAAAGAAGCTAGATTCTAATGTTGTCTTAACTCACTAAAACCCACCTAAGAGTGAAAGTGGTTTAAGCACCAATAATTCTGGAAGGGCCATTGCTTCATTAGCCTGGTATTTTTGTGCCCCAGAATCTTGACCCCGTTATTAGTTGATGGAGGGGATGGAAACTAAGATTGTTGAGGACCAACTTTGTGCCATGCCTTAACTAAGTGATGGTGTAAATGGGTTCTTAGAATTGGACTTGGACGGGATCAATTGGGATTTTTTGTTTGAGGTGTCTGTGTGTAGGAAGGGGGCAGGAGTTCGGACAGAGACAGAAATCATACAGGACTCCAAGAGCAAGGGCCACAGCAGGAGTTAGCATTATGGAGCCTGGAACCACCCTGTCAGTCATCCCCAGGGATCTCAGCAGAAAGATCTCACTCAATTTTCCTTTACTGTTCCACCTTCCCAGAACACCACCACTCTCGGTCTGCTCTTCTCTGTGTGGCTTATTGAGTCTCCTTTTGCGTGCACACACATTCTCTCTCTGTGCCCTTTTTCCTTACCCTAACCACAGATCTCAGCATATTCAAAACTCAGTGCTACTGCTCCTACATACTGGCCTGCTCAGGGTCCCCCATTTACCTCAGGGACTCTCTCTCTCTCTCTCTCTCTCTCTCTCTCTCTCTCTTTCAGCTTCAGCTCTTATACTAACTCCTTGATTGTCTCTAGACTTCTCAAGACAAGTACCCAAAAGTGAGTTTTTTAGTCTAAGCAATGTTATAGGTCAACGGTCAACTGTAAATCAGTAATCCATAGATCGAGTGCCCAACCCTGGCCCAATCAGCTGGCACCAGGGTGAAGGAGTTATTATGAGTTAAATCATGTGCTCTCAAAACTCACATGTTGAAGTCCTAACCCTAAGTCCCTCAGAATGTGACCTTGTTTGGAAACAGGGTCATTATAGATGTGATTAGTTAAGTTTGGATGAAGTCACACTGGAGTGGGGTGAGCACCTAATCCAACATGACTGATGTCTTTATGAGAAGGGGTAATTTGGACACAGACATGCACACAGGAAGAAAGCGATGTGAAAAGACAGGAAGTCAGCCATTGACAAGCCAAGGAGAGAAGCCTGAAACTGATTGGTTTTTTACAGCCCTTGCAAGAACCAACCCTGCCAACACCTGGATTTCAGACTCGGGTCTCCAGAACCGCGAGATAATAAATTTCCATTGTTAAAGCCAGCTAGTTTGTGGTACTTTGTTATAGCAGCCCTAGGGCACTATCCAGATAGTGGTACCTGGAAGTGGGGTGCTGTTGCAACAAATACCTAAAAATGTGGAAATTGGTTTGGAATTGGGTCATGGGTCATGATTAGAGGCTAAAAGAGTTTTGACGTGCAAGATAGTAAAAGCCTAGATTGCTCAGAAGAGTCTTTTGGGAGAAATATGGATGTTAAAGGAGATTCGGATGAGTTTTCAGAAAGAAAAGGACTATAGAGAAAAGTTTTATTGTCTCAGCGAATACATATATTGTCATGAACAGAATGTTGCCAAAAACATGAATGTTAAACGTGCCTTTTGTGAGATTGTCTTAGTCAGCCTTGGCTGCTATATAAAAAAGTCATAAACTAGGTGACGTAAACCACAGACATTTATTCCTCACAGTTCTGGAGGCTGGAAGTCCAAAATCAAGATGCCAACAGATTAGATGCCGGGTGACAGCCCTCCTCCCGGTTTACAGATAGATGGCTGCCTTCTCTCTGTGTCCTCATATGGTGGAGAGAGGGCTGTAGTTTCTCTTTCTCTTCTTATAAGGACACTAATTTCATCACTACGTCCCTATCCTCATGACATCATTTAACCTAATTACTTCCCAAGGTTCCACCTCCAAATACTTTCACACTGGGGCTTAAGGTTTCAATATATGAATTTTGAGGGGAACACAAACATTCAGTCCATAACAGAGATCTCAGGCAGAAATGAGGAACATGTTATCGGATACTGGAGGAAAGGTGATGCTTGTGACAGAGGACTTGGCTGAATTGCGTTCTGCTGAATGGAAAGTAGAATTCGTAAGCAATGAACTTGGATATTTAGCTGAAGAGATTTCTAAGCAAAGTCTTGAAGGTGTAGCCTGGTTTCTCCTTGCTGCTTATAGTAAAATGCAAAAAAATAGAAATAAACTAAAGAAGGAACTGCTAAGCAAAAAGGAACCAGGTCTTGATGATTTGGAAGATTCTTAGCCTATTCAGATAGCCCTATCTGGAAACAGAGCCAGGGGTCTGGCTGGATAGCCATTTGCTAAAGAGATGAGGTGTGTGATTCATGTATTCAATCAATCATCTCCACAGAAGCTAATAGAGATGCAGTTATCCAGAAAAGATCTGTGCAAGACCCTCTTGTCTGGTGGCTTCACGTGAATTGCATGAGAGCTCAACAAGTATTTTGATAATTTCTTATCGACAGAAACACTGCCAGCCAGGACTGAAAGGAACAGAGACGGGATAAAATAAAGGAAGAATGAGTTTGAGGGCAAACCCATGAATGCTGAGGCTGGCAGGACTGCCATGACGAGGGCCATCTCCTCCTCGGCTTCAGAGGGTAGGCTGCCATCCAGGATCAGAATTAATACAGGAGGCCACATTGTTCTAAACATGGCAGACTCGTCCCCGTCAGCAGGAAATTTGGGCAGGAATCTTCCTTTAGGGTTGTGGGCATGGTGAATATCTGGTACAGGAGCTTTACATATTTTATATAATTTAGTTTCCACAGCAGCCTTGGGCATCAGCTTTTTTCTCCTCATTTTGCCAGGTCCGACACCAAGCAATTTTCTTGAGGCCTCATGGTTGGCAAGTGGAAGAATCAGAGTTTAAACTGCGGTCTGCTTACAGTCTTTTCAGTTCACCACACGGGATATTGAACCTGGAGTTTTGTAACGATAACAAAGATGTGACGTAAAATTAACTAAACTCATTCAATGGAATGAAAACTAAACATACTTCACTATTCAGGTAACGTAAGCACGAGTCTGTATATCTCCATACGTATATCTCCATCTATGTCTACATTCCTATCCATATCTATCTGTGTGTGTATGTGTGTATTTACATAAAAAGAATAATAAATAGCATAGCCCTGGTAATAACTTCCAATCCTTCAATCCTTCTTAACTAGAAATTGCTGAAACCTTGAGCCAAGGACGGCCAAAGGAAATGTTTCTTTTTCATTTATTGTCAATCTCTAGATTCTCATCCTTTCTAAAGGCATTCACCACCCTCGTCATCTGCATTTGAAATGGCCACTTCCTTATAGAGGAATTTTTAATGTTTTAGAGAATTCACAAATCTCTTGGCAGCAATGACATTTAAAGTTCATTCTTTAAGTCTTCATTACATGCTAGAATTTAAGAAGATTTACTCTTTCTTAATACATATTGCAAAATGCCAGCTGAAATTTCTTATTACTTGGGAGATGTCTTGTCTCTATTTAAATTGCACAGCATCTCTCTGCCCTGTCTTTTTGAGTTTTTTACTCTTACGTTCTGTGCTGCTTTACGTGGTAGGAGGCAGAGTTTTATAAACATGTGCCTTTTGAACAGAGAGACACATTTTAGTCTGATCCTCCCCTTTTGAAATGTTTCCCCAGCATAATAGTGCCCGGATTTTGTGCTACTTTCCGATTCACCCCAGTGAATATTTTTCTGTGTGCAGAAAAGCTGCATTTTCCAGTGTATGCATTTCTTGGCCATTATTATATAGGCTTCATTAAATAGCCAAAATAAAATTCCAAGAACTAGATATAACAACAACCATTTCAAGTGTAACTTCAAATAATCACAGAAAGTTAGTCTCTGCTCTTACTGCAGTCTTGCTTTTGTTGTTTTTTTTCGTTCTGTTTTGTTAATAGAGATGTCCATGGTTCTCTTTTGTTTTTGTCTGTCTTCCAACGCTGGGTTACTGAGCTACTTGAAGTTTGTTTTGTTGTTGTTGTTGTCTTAATCAAAGTGTACCATGAAGTGACAACTACAGCTTTTGCCCAGAAGTCCGCAGAGAAGTCTGTTGGAGGTCCTCTTGTTTGAATAGTAGTCTCTGACAGCGCCATGAGAGTTTGCTGTGTTTACTTGTACAGCCCAGTAATCAGAGAAGCACTCGGTACATACAAAATGTTATACGAAGAGAAGATAAATTTTTAAAAAATGAAAAGCTCTAAAAATACCACAAGCATAGGCTACAAACCCAGGCGTTCTAATCGGTTCAATTTCAAGTGATTTCCATCAAAAGAAGGAAAAAACATGGTGCATTTATCATTGTACGTGCTGTATTACCAAACATATTTTTGATAGAACAAAATTTCTGGTTTGGCTAAGTGTTAATGAGAATGGCTTTCTTCACTTCTAATTGTATACTTCTGATACTTGGAAGAAGTTCCACAGACTAGCTTCTGGCTACATGCATTTCAAACCATGTTTTTTTCTCCACCCTCCACTCACTAGTCCTGGATGCCAATTGAACACATTTGTGTATAGTATGGTCTCTGCCACTGCAACTTCATGTCAAGATGTCAGGTAAGTTGGGTTAAAGTCCTGTAGGGGTATTTCCAGAGCCAGTCCTACACCAGAATGCCTAGCAGTATCTAAACTGTACATAAAAGTCTCTGTCAAGCATGTAAATATATCCCACAAAAGCCAAACCAAATGTGTACTCAATTCGCCTACCCCTGCACAAATGCCGATGGCCACTCAACATTGCTGGACACGAGGGATGTGTGATGGAGGGGAAGTCAGAATGGAAACAGATATGATTAAAATTTTTACTTTGGAAAGTTTTACAATTTAGTGGCATTGGCTTTGTAGTAAATACACCTCTGATATGCTCGGAGGTGGGCCTGTCACCATAACTTGGGGAGAGGGCAGTGCTAGGGGCATCCCAGTCTTTCCTTGGATTCAGATACAGAGGATGGAAGAGGGAATGTCTCCTTCTGCTGAGGTTGCTAGGCTGAAACACTGTGATGAGGCAGCAATGTGAGAGCAAACAAGGCCACAAAGAGGGAAACAGCTGAGTGGGGAGAGAGACCAGAGAAATTGCAACATTTGAGCTCTTACACTGGGCCATGTCTGAACCTAGATACATCTCTGCATGCTCCTGTTCTGAGTCAACAAACTTCCTTTTTGACTTAAGCCAGTTTGAATTCAGGTTTCTGTCATTTGAAGCCTGGAGTCCTGACTAATATACAAAACGAAAGGCTGTCAGCATTGTCTTGCTACGGTAGTAGAAGTCTGAGTCTCATATTGCCGAGAAAAAAAAGAAAAAAAGTAATTTAAGGGCATATGGATAGTTTCTCCCTTGGAGGTCTGGAACATTATTTCAACCAGAGAGCTCAAGTACCCTCCAGTAATAATGATAGTGACACCTTACATGTGCACAGCATTCTAACGTTCAAAGCGATTTTATACACATTATCTCATTTCATCCTTGCAGAAGACAAGCATTTTCATCAAAGTTTTTCAGATGAAGAAACCGAGACTCAGAGAGTTTCAATCACTTGCCTAAGGTCATCCAGATGGTGTGGGGCAGAGCTAGAATGGAAGCCTCGGTCCTATGCTTCTCATCCATCCCGCTTTCTGTGACACAGCCTGCCCCCCTGGGCACACTGCAGACCCAGGACCTCCCATGCCCAGCAGAACGTACACTTGATGTCTGACGATAAACCATCCAATGGATCTGGGCCAGTTCCATTCCTGGCCCACGGCCACTAGTTCTTTGCCTTCATCATCCAACCTTCTGGATTATTCATCCAGCAACTTTAACTCCTCTGGTTACCTTCTTTTAATCCTTTGTCTGAACTCCAAACTTTCAACACCCTCCCCATATCCTCACTGCTGAGAATCACAAAGTCCCTGGCCTTTGCCTCAATAACTTGGTATCAAACACTTATGACATCTTTGACCACTGGTTACTGGTATCTTCAACCATGATTTCTACCCTCACCTCTGAACACTCCCTTCTCTACCATATAACATGGGTTCTTGGATCTTTAGCTCACCGCTCACCTAAATCAATCCTAATTATTATTGTCCTCCTTTCTACTTTCATCTCTTTATGAAGCATTTGGCCCTGTATTTTCAGAGGCGATGGAGAGAGAGAGAGAGAATGAGAATCAGCCACACAGACATCATTGCACCCGTTCGCACTGGCATGTGTTCCATTTTATGAGTGTGATTGGAAAAACAGAGTTTATTAGAGCTTAAGGGACTCTATTTCAAGGACTTTGAGATGAGGCTTTTCCTTATAAATGGAGTGCTAATCATTGGCAAAAAGTTTCAGATGCCTTTTTACTGGGAAGGAAAAAAGAGTGTTGATTCTAGAGAATACTTTGTTACTGAGCATTTCAACCAGGAACTCCCTAAATAACAGCCCAAATGGAGCAGCTTTCTTGTTTGCAGCACTACAGAATCACAAGTGGACTGGCAGAAGGTGCCCAAAGAGGCCGCAAGGAGGAAATTACATGCCAACACCTTGATGTCAGATTTCTAACCTCCACAGCCAAGGGACAATAAATTCCTGTTGTTCTACACCACGCAGTTGATGGTAATTTGTTAAACAACCCTAGGAAATTAACATACACTTAAATTTATGCCTTTCACTCTATGTAAATTTTACCTAAACCAAATATTTATAAAAATATTGAATTCTAGTTCATAATGTGAAGTATTTAAGTGTCTGAAACTACATTTGAATTGTTGAAACTAAATGGTGGGTATAGTAGTTGATTATACAACAACATTGCATGATATACAGTTCTTTAAACTTTTCTATGTATTTGCAATTTTTCATAATAAAATGTTGGGAAAATAATTGTGAACCTTGCCTCATTAGTGGGAGGCAAAATCAATTTCGTGGGTTAGACTGGCATTTTTAAAAGTAAAGTTGAATAGAAAAGTAAACATATAATAAGGGCAAGTGTTTAATTTCACGGATGTGGGGATATCAAAACATAACAAAACAAGAACTGCTTTTGAAAAATCTAATATTCTGCCACTCCTCAGCACATAGCACATATAAGTATACATAATGTATATGCATATTTATATGTACTGGATCATAATGTAAACTTATTTTCTTACTGGGCGTCAAATCAAAACTATTTGAGAAATACTACCTTAGTCTCATAGGTTTCTCAAGATTCCACCTTTCCCCCTCAGCATATTGCACCAATATTTTACACCCACATCTAGTCCATGCATCATTTGCTCAAATTCAAAGCTCTTTCTAATAATCAAAACAGTATGGTACTGGCACAGAAAACGACACATAGATCAATGGAACAGAATAGAGAACCCAGAAATACCCCTCGCTCATATGGTCAATTAATCTATGACAACGGAGGCAAGACTATACAGTGGGGAAAAGCACAGTCTCCTCAATAAGTGATGTTGGGGAAAACTGGACAGATACGTACAAAAAAAATGAAAATGGTCCACTTTCCTACACCATATACAAAAATAATCTTAAAATGGATTGAAGATTTAAATGTAAAACCCGAAACCATAAAATTCTTAGAAGAAAACATAGGCAGTAAATTCTTTGACATAAGTCTTAGCAATATTTTTTTGGATATGCCTCCTTAGGCAAGGAAAACTGGGACTACATCAAACTAAAAAGCTGCTGCACAGTGAAGGAAACCATCAACTAAACAAAGAAACAACCTGGTGAATGGGATAAGATATTTGCAAGATATTCAATAAGGGGTTAATATACAAAACAAATTCAAAGCTCTTTTATGAAAACGCTCCCATATCCATCTCTCTTTGACATATTATTGCAGTTAATGAACCACATTCTCCTAAAATAAAGAATTTCTTCCAAGGGAACACACAGGGCTCTTTCTTAGCTGTATTTATACCTTCAAAGTCTCAGCGTAGCATTTAGTATTTTTCGGCATCAGGACACTACATAGAAGCTTAAAAGAATTAGTAAAACTCTTACCAGATGTTCTTCCTTTGTCATTTTTTGGAAGGCGTAGGCAAAGTAAGCTAGCATTTCAATAAAATATTTAGCCATCGAGATTAGTTCAGCCTAGAAAGCATGTGAATTGATAGTGACTGTCATCATTTCTATTTAAAAATAGCATGAATCATGCTAGAGAGAGTCTTGAAGAAAAGATGATGATTAAGTTAGGAATAAGTATTTTAACGCACTATGACGTTATGTTTAAGATTTCAATAAAGTAATGAGTGTTCCGCTCAGTTTAGTTGAACCAGCATTTATTGAACATCACCTATGTGTCAGGCACAATACTCTCGGTTCAGGGGATGCAATGGTAATTAAGACTGATCCCAGCCCTTGAAGATTTCACAGCGTAGAACAGACATATAACCTGCTCATTTCAAGGAGTGAGGTAAGTGCTATCCACAGGGTTCTAGACATACACAAGTGTTAGGCTCAGCTGGTCTATGTAACACCTGAGTCGAGTCTTGAATAATGTGCAGAAGTTATCTAAAGAAGGAAGGATCTGGGCAGGGGTAGGATGTATTTCTGACTGTCTTCTAAGAAAGGTGGCTCTGGCTAACTAGAGAAATTTTGTTTTGTGGAATAGCATTTGCAAGCTCAGGGCCAGAACTGAATTGTTCCAGACAATAGATGCTCAGCCAAGTACTGTCTCTGGATACTGCATCATCATCGTCTTTTCTTCCATCAAACACTCAATCCCTGCTCCAAATATGAGAAGGCAAGTTATCAAACAAATGTTTAAAGACAATCTGTTTGAAGACCAGATAGTCTGGGTGTCCACCTATCGTGTACATGCTGAAAGTAGCAGTATATAGAATAATCAAATAGACACATTAGCAGGAAGGAATGGTGGCAAAGACAAAGTAGGATTAGAGGGGAACCACTCTTCTATTTTCCCAAAACAGTATGGGAAAAAATGCAAGTATGAGGGGAAAAAATATACCTACCTCAAAGAATTGCCAAGAACCCCAAGGCAGAACTGGACACCCTTGTATACCCAAAGAGAGGAGGGGAATTTTTCTTCTAATAATGATGTTTCGTGAGGATTCAAGAGTCAAGAACTGTTTCTTAAAGCCATATGCACTAGGAAGCAAGGCTTATACTTTTAACCATGAGAGCTAGAACTGCTTAAAACCTCATAAAGACTTTATATATTGAGAACCGAGGACTGCCTGTCTTGAGAAGGCTTGGAATGTTTGAGGTGTGTTAGGGATAAAGAATGTCATATGACCAAAAGTCCTCAACTTTAACTCCTATTAAGTCTTAAAGATTTAGCGCAGGCACTTCTTTTTCCAGAAGGACAGATTTAAGAATGTGTGAAGGGACATGATCTTCTCAAAGGTGAAGAAACAGAATCTTTATGGAAAGATTTTTATACTTCCCTGGTGGGAAAGAACTCAAAATTCCATAGGAACAAAAGCAAAGTCCCAGTTGACCTCAGTGGCAGGACATACAATAGGCAGGGGAGGCCCAATTTACCTCTCGGGAGGCAGGATTCCCTCGTGCACAGCTGAAGGACACAGCATTGGCCCTAGACGTAAACGCAAGTGACAACAATGCCCAGAGGTGAGTTCTGTCTGAATTTATAAGACATCATGGCAACAAAGAAGGTTGTTTCAGCAACAGCAAACGATAGTATAAAGCTGACTGTACTCATTCCAGAAGGCCATCTATTAGGGACTGATAAGAAAATATATACAAACTTAAAGGCAAACAGATAACTGCATGTCCTTTGAACGTCATTTTAGAACATTGTCTAACAGGACCACCGAGGACTATTTAATACTCTTGGGCAGAGGTGGGCAAACTATGGCTCATGAGCCGGACACTTGTTTTTGTAAATAAAGTTTTATTAGAACACAGTCACACCCATTCGTTACAAATTTTCTACAGCTGCTTTCCTGAAACAATAGGAGAGTTGAGTAGCTACAGAACAAATTAAACGGCCTGTAAGCCTAAAATATTTACTATCTAGCTCTTTAAGAAAAGTTTGCCAACCCCTGCTCTAGGAGAATGTACTTTTCCTTGATTTAGTATTTGCTATCGATTAGGGGCCAGATTCTGTAAAGCTGTATATTAACATGTGGAAGATTAATATGTTGCAGATGGATTTCTGGCCAGTAGAAAAAATAACACAAAGCGTTACAGTTTGTCTTAACTCCTGTGGGCTGCTGCAACAAAAATACCATAAACTGGGTGGTTTATAAACAACGCACAGCTTATTTCTCACAGTTCTAGATGCTGAGAAGTCTAAGATTCAGTGTGTGGTGAAGGCCTGTTACTACATGGCCATCTTTTCCCTGCAGCCTCACGTGGTGAAAGGAGGGATGAATGTCTCTTGATTCTCGTTTCTAAGGGCAGTGATCCCATCCATGTGGGCTCTGTATGAGCTAATCACCCCTGAAAGGCCCCATCTCCTAGTATCATCACCTTGGGGGTTAGGACTTCAACATATGAATTGGGGGCAGGGGGACACAAACATTCAGACCATAGCACAGTTTGATTTCCCTGTTGGATATTAACCAGTTTTATATACAATCTAGCAATCTTACTCCAGTATTGTTTCTTCAGTACCTAGAAATACTCAATCTCTTTAATTTTTTAAATAAACTTTTTATTTTAGAACAGTTGTAGGTTTACATAATTATTGCAAAGATAGTACAGAGATTCTTCTACACCCCATACCCAGTTACCTTATTATTAACATCTTCCATTAGGAGGGTAAATTTGTTACAATTAATGCCCCAATATTGATATATTTAAGTCCATACTTCATTCAGGTTTCTTCAGTTTTCCCTTAATGTTCTTTTTATTTGTTGTGTTCCAAGGTCCCACCCAAGATATTACGTTACATTTAATCGTCATGTCTCCATAGGCACCTCTTGGTTGTAACAGTTTTTCCAACATACCTTATTTTTTATCATCTTGACCGTTTTGAAGAATACTGGTCAGGTATTTTGTAGTTATCACTCAACTGTGATTCGTCTGATGTTTTTCTCATGATGAGACGGGGGCTATGGGTTTGGGGGAGGAAAACCGTAGAGATAAAGTATATTTGTACCATAGCATATCAAGGGTACACAACATCAATATGACCTATCACTGTGGATGCTAACTTGCTCACCTGGTTTGAGGTGGTATTTGTTTCTCCAATGTAAAATTTCTCTTTCCTTCCACTCCTTCTATCTGTACTCTTTGGAAGGTAGTCTCTACGCACAAGCTGTACTTAAGGAGCGAGGAGGTGTGTTTCACCTCATTAAGGGTTGAATATCTACATATATTATATTATTTGGGATTCTTCTGCATAAGTGATTTATCTATTCTTCCCCATTTATTTGTTAAATCACATATTTATATCAGTATGGACTCGTGGATACTTATTATATACTTGTGGTTATAATCCAATACTACTTTATTTTGTTGCTCAGATTTTTCCAGCTTTGGCCACTGGGAACTCTTTCAGTTGACTCTTAGGTCCCTTTGACATATTCCTATCAATGTGGGATTTATTTTGAGCACTTTTTAACTTGATGGCATTACAACATGCTCCAAAAACATCTTGTGAATTTCCTGCTCCAGTCCTAGAAACAGCCATTTCTCCAAGGAGAACTGGTTCCTTTTATTAGGGAATAGTACTGGAAACCAAGATATGGGCACAAGATGTGTTCATTGTTATTGGGGTATCATCGTTTCTAGGTCCTCTTAGCTGATAGAGCAAGGAGATATATATGTGAATATATTTCCTTGTGTATATACTTTATTGTGTACATAACTATGCATATGTCATATGTACACATAAGTATAAATATTTCTAACGTAACCGTGTGTGTCTATATTAGATAAACATAAGTTCATATTGATGTCTTCAACTTAATCCATCACTACAAGGATCCTTCTAGCCTCCTCTCCCTTGCAACCTCCCACTCCAATGGTAAGAAAGTTGGCTCCCACAATCTACCGTCCACTTGCTTAATTATTTATACATGCACAGTGATCTCAGAATTATTAACTTCTACCTCTGTGAGAAACACTATCAATTAAAGTACTGTTTTTATATGCAATTTGTTTTGCCTTTAGTTTTTACACACTCCACTCATTTCCAAAGTTATTTGGATCAGCACTCTTTCCCCAACCCCCTTTGGTGAGGTTGTTTCCTACACTTGGAATAGAGTTAGATTGTTTTGTCATGTCCTACATTTCATCCTCAGATTCTCTGACCTCATAAAGGATTTTTAAAATTTTTATACATTAAGGTTTATTTTTGTGCGTTAAAGGTCTATGGTTTTTGACAAATGCTTAATATCTTGTATTCATCATTACAGTATCATACAGAATAGTTTCACTGCCTTAAAAATATCACCTGCACTTTACCTATTCAAATCCCAATTTCCCTAACCCTCTGCTGAGTCCCTAAGCAACCACTGATTTTTACCATCACTATAATTTTGCCTTTTCAAGAATGTCATATAATTGAAATTATACAATATGCAGCCTTTGTAGACTTGTTTCTTTCACTTAGTAACATGCATTAAAGATTCATTTATGTTTTTGCATAGCCTGATTATTCCTTTTTATCACTAAATAATATTCCTTTGAGTAAATGTGTCATAGTTTGTTTATTCATTTACCTATTGAAAGATATTGTCATTGTTTCCAGATTTTTGTTTTTGTTTTGAGATTGTGAATAAAGTTATTGTAAACATTCATGTGCAAGATTTTTGGGGATATAAGTTTTCAAATTAATTGGGCAAATACTTAGGAGCATTATTACTGGATCCTATGAAAAACTATTTTTTGTTTTGTAGGAAACAGTCAAACTGCCTTCTAATGTTGCTGTATCATTTTGCATTCCAAGAAGCAATGAACGAGAGTACCTATTGCTTTATAACCTCACCAGTAACTGGTAGTTTCAGTTTTGGGGATTTTAACCATTCTGATAGGTGTATAGTGCTTTCTCATTGTTGTTTAAATTGAAATTCCCTAATGACAAATAATGTTAACTATCTTTTTGTATGCTTATTGGCCCTTTGTGTATCTCTCTGGTGGAGTGTCTGTTCAGATCTTTTGCCAATTTCTTAATCTTTTCTTATTGTTGAGTTTAAGAATCCTTTGTATATTTTCGATGCAAGTCTTTTATCATGTATGTGTTTTGCAAGTGTTTTCTCCTAGTCTGTGGCTTGTCTTTTCATTCTCTTAACTGTGTCTTTTACAGAGCAGCAGCAGTTTTTATTTTTAAGGAGTTTAATTCATAATTTTAAAATTCCATTTCTATTGGTGTTATATTTAAAAATTCATCATCAAACCCAAGGCTGTGTAAACTTTCTCCTACTTTTTCAAGATGTTTTACAATTTTGCACTTTACATTTAGGTCTATGATCAATTTTGAGTTAATGCTTGTGAAAGTGTAAGGTCTATGGTTTTTGTTTTGTTTTGTTTGTTTTGTTTTGCATGTGGATGTTCATTTGTCCTAGCACCATTTGTTGGAAAGGCTATCCTTTCTGCACTGAATTGCCTTTGTTCCTTTGTCAAGATCAGTTGACCATTTTTGTGTGGATTTATTTCTGGGCTCTATTCTGCTCTACTGATCTATGTGTCTATTATTTTGATAATACTGTGGAAATATGAAATACTTAGAAATAAATTTACCAAAATATGTCCACAACCTGTACATTGAAAACTACCAAATATTCTGGAGAAAATGTAAATAAATGGATACTATCTTCATGGATCAAAGAACACATTTTTATTATATCATTTTTTCTAAATTGATTTATAGATTTGGTGTACTCCTAATCAAAATCCCAGTAATTTTGTATGTAGAAAAAGACATGCTAATTTAAAAAATTATGTGGAAATATCAAGGACCCAGACTATCCAAAACAATCCTGAAAAAGAACAAAATTTTAGTACTCACACTTCATGGTGTGAGTACTAAATACAAAGATACACACTTAATACAAAGATACAGTGTTGTATGGGTCTAAAAATAGAATTTAGAGTCCAGAAATAAACCCTTGCATTATGATCAACTGATTTTTCAATAGGGATGCAAAACCCATTTGATAAAGAATGCATACTCTTTTTAACAAACGGTGTTGGAACAACTGGATGTCCACGTGCAAAATAATAACGTCAGCCTCCTATCTCACAAACACACATACAAAAAAACAAACAACAACAACAACAACAACAACAAAAACTCAAAATGGATTATAGTCCTAACTGTAAGAGCTGAAAAGACAAAACTCTTACAGGAAAATACAGGAGTAAATTTTCATGACATTAAGTTAGACAATAGTTTCTTATATATGACACCAAAAGCATAAGCAGAAACAACAACAAAATAGATAAATTGGACTTCATCAAAATTAAAATTTTTTGTGCTTTAAAGGACATCAAGAGAGTAAAAGTCAATGCGGGCAAAGATTCAAAACAGTAGCAACACCGAATGCTAGGAAGGATGTGGAACAACGCGAACTCTCACTCAGTGCTGGTGGGAATGCAAAATGGGACGGCCACTTTGGAAGACAGTTTGACAGTTTCTTACAAAACTAAACGTACTCTTACCATACATAGATCCAGCAATATGCTCCTTGGTATTCACCCAAATGAGCTAAAAACTAATGTCCACACAAAAACCTGCACACAGATGTTTATAGCAGCTTTAATGATAATCACCAAACCTTGGAAGCTACCAAGATGTCCTTCAGTAAGTGAGAGGATGAGTAACTGTCGTCCATCCAGACAACAGACTAGATTTCAGCACTAAAATATAGAAGCTACAAAGCCATGAAAACACAGAGGAAACTTAAATACTTATTACTCAGTTAAAGAAGCCAATATGAAAAGCTACCTACTGTATGACATTCTGGGAAAGGCACTATATGACATTCTGGGAAAGGCACTATATGACATTCTGGGAAAGGCAAACTATAGAGACAGGAAAAAGATCAACAGTTGCCAGGGGGAGAGGAGGAAGAAGGGATGAACAGCTGGAGTGCAGAGGACTTTTAGGGCAACGAAACTATTCTGAATGATACTGTAGTAGTGGACACATGTCATACATGAGTCAAAACCTATAAAATGTACAAAGCCAACAGTGAACCCTAATATAAACAATCGACTTTGAGTAACAAGGATGTGTTAACATAGGTTCATCAGTTGTAACACATGTACCTGTCTGGTAAAAGGGATGTTGATATTCATGAAGGCTGTGCACAAATGGGGGCAGGAAATATATGAGAACTCTCTGTACTTTCTGCTCAATGTTTCTGTGAACTGAACCTCTAAAAAATACTCTATTTTTAATTTCACCTATAGAATGAGAGAAAATGTCTTCAAATCATATATCTGATAAGGGATTTATTCCCAGAATATATAAAGAACTCTTAATAAAAGAGGAAAATAACCCAATTACGAAATGGGCAAAATACTTGAATAGACATTTTTCTAAAGAAGAACTACAAATGCCAATAAGTATGTGAAATGATGCTCATCACCATTGGTCATTACATAAAAGCAAATCAAAACTGCCATGAGACACCACTTCACATCCACTAGGATAGCTCTACTAAAAAAGACAGAGAATAATAAGTGTCTATGAGAATGCAGAGAAATTGGAACCCTCATACGTTGCTCTGAGAAGGTAAAATGGTACAGCTGTTTTGGAAAATAGTTTGGCAGCTCTTCAAATGTTAAACACAGAATTACCATATGACCTAGAAATTCCACACCTGGATATGTACCCAATATAATTGAAAACAGGTGTTCAAATGAAAACTTGTCCACTAAAGTTCAGAAGCACTATTCACAATAGCTAAAGGTGGGAACAATCCAAATGTTCATCAGCTGAGGAATGGAAAAACAAAATGTGGTATATACATACAATGGAAAAGTATTCAGCAATAAAAAGAAATGAAATATTAATACATGCTATATGGATGAATCTTTAAAACATTACACTAAGTGAAAGAAGCCAGAATCAATGGGTACATATATATATTGTATCATTCCATTCAGATGAAATGTCCAGAATAGGCAAATCCATAGAAATGAAAGGTTAGGGCTGTAAGGGGCTGGCTGGAGGGGAGGATGGGGAATGACTGCAAATGTGTATGGAGTTTCTTTGTATGGAGATGAAAATTTCTGAAATTAAACAGCGTTAAAGGTTGCACAACTCTGCATATACTAAATACCACTGAATTCTATGCTTTAAAAGAGTGAATCTTATGGTACATGAATTATGTCTTAATAGAGCCGTTATAAAAATAACTCTGATTTGGCAAAAATTCAATAGCTTGAGTGTGGTAATAGTTTATTAAACTATTTCAGAGATTCCAGAGGATTATAAGCATACTTACCATTTCTAAGAATATGTATAATTGAGTTAAATAAATCAGGCACATGCTTGATTTGTATTTAAAATAACTTGAAAGTCTATGGCCCTGTTCCCTAACTACTCCACAAAGATTATTATTTGGTTATGAATTTGGTTCTTTAGACAGGTCCTATAGAAATGAGAGTGTGCAGAAAAATCAAATTCAGGTTTATTATCCTATAGAAAATTTAAATGGCCAGCTTTCAGAATAATTCATTCAAAAACTCTTTCATCTTCTCTGAGAAAAACCATAAAACATAGCCAAATTAAGTGAAAACTTTCTCCCCACTGGATCTTTTATTCAAGAACACAGTTTAATGCCTGATCAGCCATGTCTATGAGCTGGTCACCATATCAACTGTCTTTAAGAAATCTCAGGTAGAAAGTGTATCCACAGTTTGCATCTACTCACCCCATTGTCTCATGTCTTGTTGCTAGGATACCACTTTCTGGTGATGTTAACCTATTGGGATATTAAAATTTTCTTTCTAATCAAGTTTGTATTCTACATGGCCTTAGGAAAAGAAGAAAACAAGGTCCGTGGACACATCCAGAATGACTTTAAATCTCTGTCATAATTCTAAACACATTTTTAATTTAAAAATTGAAAAACCTGACTCTGTTATTAAAATTTCAAGTTTTTGTTTTGTTCATTAATTTATCCATATGTGGAAGGTCATATCATAGAAACCTTTCCTTCCTTCTAATATGGCTGACTCATTTTGTGTCTCAAAGACAAAACCTCCAAGGTACAGACAGTCTTACTTCTGAGAGAATTCATTTTCTCCTTATTTCTTAGGGCCAAGGTTCAAAACTAAAAGCTGAAACAATTTATTTTCGTGACTTCTAAAAGTGACAGATATTAGAAAGTTTAACTATTGGTATTATTTACTTTTATCCTAATTATTTAATTCAGTAATGTGCATTGAACACTTCCAGTGCATGAGTCAATGTACTAACCAACATGGAGAGTATAAAGATGAATGTGCAACAGTCACTGTCTTCAAGACGGTCATAACCTCATGAAGAAATGGAGTTGTGCTTCATGTCCAGTGTCAGTGTCCAGAGGAACTCCACATTCATTCCAGGCACAGCAGGCAAAGACCCAGCACCAGCTTTGGGGTCTGCAGAAACACAGCCTGCATTGGTTGGATGTGAACCCAACGGGTAACTAAGATATGCAGCATTGTCAGGGTACCAGAGTAGCACCAGAGTGACAGCTCAAAGCGGCTTACCACGAAGGGAAGCTGATGTGTGACAGAATTCATAGGTCAGGGCTAAGTTGGACATTGCCAGATGGTGCCTATGGCCTCTTCCTGACACTGAAAGGAGGCTGGTAAAGGAGGAGATGACCCAACCCTGACGTGGTGTAGGTTGGTTAACACCATGGGGCGGGACAAATCTATCTGATAGGAGAATGGATGGCGTTCAAGAAGGCTTTGCAAGCAGCATGACTGTTAAGCTGGGCCCTAAAGGATTCGTAGGACTTCATTAAACAGAAGTAACGAGGAATGGGCATATGAAGTACAAAGAGGAGGAAAACAAAATATGAAGGCTGGAGGACGCTGCTGTGTTAAGGCTGGTAATGGTGGACCAGGAGTGTGGAATGTATTCAGCTGTGGGGTGAACACATTCCCCACACGGTGAATACACTGAGGAGACAGTGGCATGAGAGATAAACCTGGCATTTTGGGCCAGATTCAGAAAGACCTTGAATTGCCATGCTAGGTAATTTGAATTTTATGTTGTATGTGCAGTGAGGATCCATCCAGGGTTGTTGAGTAATGCAATGTTGTAAAATAATACTGTTCAGTTATAAGCTGACTTATCAATTTAGCTCAGTACCATTTTTAAATGATTTGCGTTTAAACTTTCCTAGTTATTTTCCATGTGCCCTCTCTGCTCCATTCTTCACCTTCTCTCCTCTGCTGTGGCCCAGGAAGCTGACTTCACTGGGCTTCCTTGGCTCTGTCTTCCAGTAGGTGCGGCCCATGGAAGGTACCAGCAGGATATTGCAGGTCAGGAGGAGAGGGAGGCAGCTATGCGTTTGGTCAGGGGCTGTGTTTCTCCACCAGGACCTCAGTTCTTGTGTCTCTTTTCTACAGCTATAGCTCTTGCCAAATTTCCTTCTCCTGACCCTTCAGGTCTAAAGGTAGTGATGGCCTCCCACTGTTGCTAGTCACTGGATGCCTCACCATCCCTGATGCTTCCCTTTATCCCACTGTCTAGGGTGAGGGGTTCCCTAAGACCACCCTCAGGTTAGGCCATTCACTACAAGAACACATGTGGCTCAACACACAGTCATACTCATAGCTAAGATTTATTCCAGCAAAAGTTTACTAAGCTAAAGCAATAAAGGTAAAAGGCCCATGGGGTGGAGTTTGGAAGAAACCAGGCACAAGCTCTAAGAGTGCTCTCCCAGTGTAGTTACACAGGACATGCTCAATTGTTTCCATGATGAGTTGTGGCAACACCTGTGGAACGTCGTCTTATCAGAGACGCTCCTTAGAAACTCAGTGCCCAAGGTTTTTAATTGGGGTCTGGTCATGTAGACACCCTCTAAATGGCACATTCCAAAATCCTAGACACCTAGAAGGAAAAGGGGTGTTCAGCATAAGCCATATTACTTGCACAAACAGTGTAGACACAGTGAGCCATTCTTGTCAGGCAATAGTGGGAACCCTCTCCAAGTCCAAGTTCTTGGATGCCCGCCAAGGGCCAAAGTTTGCAACTTTCTAAGGAGAGCAGTTTACTATGTTAACTTTTCTTCCGCATATCTGCCCACATTTCTGTAAATAATTTCTTCATTGGAGACTTTTTTATTCAGACCCGTTCAAGTGGACTGTTTTCTTCTGGGACTCGAATACAAAACAATATCTATATCTATCTATTTATCTGTGTGAGTTCATACACACATATAAATTGATGGGTAGTCACTTCTGCAAACCCACTTCCTTTCTTTACAGGTTTGCTGCAGACTCTCCCAGTTCTGAGACTCACCAGGACCTGGGCGGGTCCAAGGCCCCCCCAGGCCACTGAGCCACACACAGACTTCGCTGTGATCCTCTCCCACTTTCTTACTCACATGATTGAGTTTCTCTGTTTTTCCTCTAGGTGTCTTTTGGGGATGGGTTCCATTCTTGACTTCCAGGCTGTTCATCTAAGAAGTTGAAACACTTCCCATCACTTCTTCTGGAGCTGGGCCTTGCACAAACCAGTAAGAAGTCAAGAAACCCCACTGCCCCATCCCCAAACTGACTATGACTTTGGCCCCTTTTAGAATGTCCTGCCCTACCACCCTTGACACTGCCACGGCCCAAATGGATCTAGAGTTTTAGAAGCCCCAGTAGATGCACAGTTAATTGAACTTTTAAAGGCGTTTTGATCCTATGTCATGATACCTGCCCTCCAATTGGTATAATCCTTTTATAATTCATTCACTAGTCTCTGGCTTTTATACCACCTTTATTCAGGACCAAGCCACTCCAGCTTCCTTTCCTGTTAGTGCGAACATTTTGGCTCTCTATTGTTACATTTAAAAGCTACATTAAATTTAGTGGCTTAAAACATCATGCTTTGGTAGGTCAGGAATTTGGGAAGGGCTTGGCTGGACAAGTCTTCTACTCCATGTGGTATCAACTGGGGCCACTCAGGAGTAGTCAGTCAGCAGCTGGACTGGGTTGGAACATCCAAAACAACTGGAAAGCTGGTGTGGTGGGTCCCCTCTTCACTTCCCTGTAGTCTCAGGGCCTCTGCAAATGGCTTTTCCAGCAGGTTAGTCACATTTCTTACACGATAGCCAAGGGCTCCAAGACACCACAATAGAAGCTGCCAGTTATTTCACAGGTTAGGCCTGGAACTGTCACGGCATCGCTCCTGCCATGTTATATTGCTCAATGCAATCACAGGCCAGCCTGGATTCAAGGAGAAGAGCCCCTACCTCTCACCGGGAGGAGTGTCAAAGAATTTATGGCCAAATTTGTGGAAGTTCCTGCATGTCTCAGCCACATACATTCAGGTTATGACCAACAGATTCCTTAAATAAACCACCCTGAACCACACTTTGTTATTCCCGATTGGAGAATCATCAGTTAGAAATGGACACTGAAAATCACAGCTGCAAAGCCAACATTGGCACAAAGCTCGGGTCTCTATAAGCCTTGCTCTTCCATTTCCCTCCTCTTCCCAATATCACTGTGCTCAGAAATGTCTCAGGCTGAAGAATCATGTCCCCTGCAGGCATGAAGGCTGAGGCCCTCACACCGGGAGGGTTATAAATCAGAAACCTAAGACTGGATTTTCCAACAGAACTGGAGCTAAAAACCCTTCGGCAATGACTTTCTCGTCTTGCCTGGTTGTTTTGTTTTTTCAGAGGAGCATCTGTCAGGAGAGTGAGGTGTCCTTCTGTGCTTATGGTTTGTTTACCTCCTGGTTCAGGCCAGGCCAGCGTGCCCCAGGCATGAAGTCACTCCAGAGGGCTGTGCTTAGACCTTGTGCCCAGGGAAACCACCGTCTAGGACTCCTCCTGGCAAAGCCCCATGGACAGTGTCCAGGAGACCCTCCTACTGGCCCACACTTTCTAGAGAAGATAGTGTGGGTGAGGTTCCAGCACCCACATGATTGGCCACTCCAGAAGTCGCACATGCAGAAGTCACACATGCTGTCTGTGTAATATTGCCCAACTGAAGCATAGGCGAGATAGAATACATTGAGGGAAGGGAGAGAAGATTCTAAAGGACTTTGAACATACTATTAATAATGCGTATTATTTCTACGCACATTTTTAAAGTGGAAAAGTAGTAAGACTCATTTGCAGCATAAGCACACACAAAGCCCTGGCACAGTTGTAATCTCCTGGGAATCCCATTTGGTGCTCTGTGAAGTGCAGCCCCACTATGCAGGTGATGAAGTTCAGACCACTTACATCAATTATCCAAGGTCTTCTGTAATCAAATTATACATAGTGAAAAAAAAAATAAAAAAAAACATCATTGTAACATCAGACTCACTATTGTATGCATCAGGGTAAATAATCAGGCAGAGACAAATAAAATATGATGTAATAAGTTAAAAAAATTATACACGGTGACTGTAAAAGAGAAAGAAGACAATTTTCTCATGTTTAACTAAAAAAAAAAAAAAAAAAAGAACAATAAATTAAACCTGGCTTTCAGTGTCCTATAAATAAGAATTCCCTATCATCCCACACTTTGTTCGTAAGTATAAGATTTCTTCCGTCTGTATTGTAAAGTACATCCTTGTTCCATATAGTTCACACAGTAGTACTGGACAGTAGCCTTCCAGCCTCAGGTACACACCACACATACCAAAGAGGGCAGTAGCCCTAGACAGGTCCTGATGGCCATTTTGTGTACCATTGCTTGAGCCAAGAACAGCTCAAACTTCATTATGCAAGATCTGTCCCTAACAAATAACAGTGACTATCTGGACCAATCTAAATATTTTTCTTAGGAATTTGAATGTGAGGCATAGAAAGGGGTGCAGAAGCAGAAAGAAAGCAAAGAGAAGGCAGTATCAAAGGCCATGAAGCAGCAGAGGTCATGAGTTGGTTCAAAACGTGGGTAAGTAAAAACCACAAAGGAATCAGAAGATATTAGAAAGCAGAGCCATTAAAGAAAGAAGAGGAGGAAGGAGGAGGAGAACAAGAAGAAAGAACAACAACAAAAAAAACAACCCTTGAGTGAGCAGAAGCTGAAGGACATATATCAGATAGGAAGGTGGTTCGCCGGGATTGGTTGGAGGATAAATGACAGAGTTAAAGAGCTGAGTCCCCATAATTGCAGAGCATCTCAGGGGGAATTGACAACTGCAGCTGCTAAGGGGACATCTGGGTGACTCAACCTTTAGAACTGCACTGGACCTCAGACAGCCTACTAGTTCACAAACCCAGTTCCTTCCTCTCATGAGACCTGATCGAGCAACCCCCTGGGTTTCCATGGGGCTTCGCCATAGGACTGACAATCCAAACTTACTTATTCCTAAGAGTATTCTCACAATAAATCTATTATTTGAAGTGAATTGAATAAGTGCCTATTTCTTGCTACCAAAAAAGACTAACACAATGGTTGTAATGAAAAATCACAAGTATATTCTTTATAGACCAAATATGAGAAAAACATCAGTGCTCTTAAAAGTTTGGTTTGTCATTATAGGTCATTATTGACATTGTGACAATACAGATTTAAGACAATACACATTTAAGAAGTAATAATTTTTCGACCTTCTCCTCAGCTGTCCTAGTGATACCACTGATAATACAATGTCACCAGATCAAACCTCTATTCAACGCAGAGCCCAGAAAGCATTCTATATAGAGAAAGTGTCCAATAAATGTTAACCATTGCAGTTTATAGGAAATATTAAAGATTCTATGCACCAGAAGTTATGACCCAGGATCCATACCATCCCCTCCATGGGGCATTTGAAAACAAGTTAGGACATTTTTACTTGTCAATGACTGAGGTCTTCTGTTGGTATTTAACCAGAAAGGGTCAGGAGTGCTAAAATTCCTCCAATGCTTATGAGAGTCCCATACAATGAAGAATTATTCCGACAAAAATGCAAATGCTGCCATCTTTCAGAACCACTGGACCGTCACACATATGTCTGTAGTGGCCCAACTAAAAACTGTAACTTGTCACCTGATCTGTGGTCAGACAACACAATAGCCCAATCGAGGGTCAGACAACAGAAGAGCATATTTTAAATCAGGATTATCCCAGAAAAGCCACAACACGCTAATTTAGCTATAGACCAGTCCCAGTGCTTGCTGTTCTGGACTGTCTTGAAAGACATGAACTTCCTTTCAGGAACACCCTTACCCCAGGCAATAGACAAGATGTATTTGTCAAGGTCAAAAGAGAGAACGCATCTTGTTTAACAGTTCCTTAGCTTAATTTATTACTTGGAAATACTGAGACTCCTGGCACATGGGCCTCCAATTGCACTGTTGGCCCGGTCCTGCCCGAGTTAGGGATGAGCTTCCTTACACCCCAGGTGGCCAGTCTGGATGTAACTTAAAGAAATGAGGCAGGGCATGCGACTCAGAGAAATAATCACTGCCTTCAATTTGTGTGATTTATCTACAGTTTTAATTCTGTTCCCTTGGGGAAAACTGTGGGTAGGATCTCTTTTCCAGATCACACTCACAAACGCCGATACATTCATAGTGGGGGACCTGTTGTTTTTTGAAGGTGTGCAGGTTTTTTACAGGGGCTCCTTGGGAGTCAGCTATGCCTCTGCCCTTTAAATCTCTGCTTCCCATCCCAATTTGAGAAAACTAGATTCTTTTGTTCACAAGCAAACTACATGTTCCCGTATTTTTGATGAAACAGCTGCATGCCCATCACCCATATGTTAAAGTACACGAATTGAAAGTCTAAGCACTGACTTGTCTTTTTTTCTTTGTATTCTATGACTTGCCTTTTAACGGCATCAAGAAAAATTCTCAAATGAATAATCCAAAGCTTGCTAACATTTATATTAGAGGATGGGAGGGTGTCACGCAGGGACTCTGGTCCCACTCCCCACATAAGAATGCCGGGTATGGTGAGGCCAAAAAGGAACACCAACGGAGCCATAGATAGGGGGTTCATACCACAATATTCTCGCTGGCGGCTGAGTTGGAGACACAGGAAGCAGGAGCCACACTGTCCGCAACCTGCTGTCCACTTCTCTCCGCCAACCAACCTCACTTGCTAGCTGCAATCTGCTCTTGCTAGCTCAGCCACCATCTTCTTGCTAGGCCCCATTTTGCTGCCAGCGAAGCCACGGCAGTTAATTTGTGGCCAATGGCTCACTGGTTACAGCTGATGGCCAACTAGCCACAGTTGATAGCCATTTACTACCTGAGCCAGCACCTTTCCACATGAGGCCGAGAGCCTGGAAACTGCACTCCTGGCTCTGTCCCCACAGATGGGAAACATTTTTTTTTTCCTTAAGGGCCTGCCTGGTGACCAGAAATGTCAATTTAAATTCAGTTTCAATCTCAGAGAGAATGTTTTTCTTTACCTTTGGTTAAAGCTTTAGTTTCTAGTTGTTTCCTCTGATCACCTTGAAGGTAATAAACAAACAAACAAACAAATAAATAAAACGGTGTGTTTAAATGTGTTTTTTTTTACTTTGAGGCTTAATGCACAGAATATTTTTTCCTACTTTTTAAAAAGCACCTAAAATAACCTCTGTATCAAAAAAAATCTAGCTATAGCTTCCACACAGGTAATCATCTTTTCCTTTCCACCTTCTTTTAAAACCATGTGTTGTTATGACAATTGCCCACTTGATTTCCAACAGGCTTTGCAGTGCAAAAGTGACTATTTGCCTGTCATGCAGGGCGGCCTGCAGGGTCTCTGGTCCCGCTCCCCACATAAGAACGCAGGACATGGTGAAGCCAAAAAAGGAACACCCACGGAGCCATAGGTAGGGGAGTCATACCACTACAGTCTCGCTGGCGGCTGAGTTGGAGACACAAGAGGCAGGAGCCGCGCTCTCTGCAACCCGCCATCCACTTGTCTCTGCCAAACAATCTCACTTGCTAGCAATCCGCTTCTCTGCAATCTGCAATCCACACTCCACCCTTGCTAGCTCAGCCACCATCTTCTTGCTAGCCCCCATTTGCTGCTAGCATAGCCACGACAGTTATATTATTGGCCAATGGCTCACTGGTTACAGCTGATGGCCAACTAGCCACAGCTGATGGCCATGCAAACACAGCTGATGGCCATTTACTACCCGAGTGAGCACCTTTCCACGTGAGGCCGAGAGCCTGCAAACTGCACTCCTGGCTCTGTCCCCACATTGCCAAAGAATAAGAAGGCTAAAAAAGAGGTGTTGTGTCTATGGTCTATAGCTCAAAGTCAGAACACTAGACTGATTAGGAGTCAGTAGACAGCTCAGACACCAGTTAGCTGTGGGATCCTCAAAGCAGTAGGGAGCCAGATGTGTCTAAGGTTGCTTCCAAGCCCTAAAGGTCTATAATTCTACAAGTTGATCTCTTCATCCCAGAGGAAATCTATGGAAAGTTCCAGAAAGGCTCAGGTTAGTGCTTATATCAGGGAAGCAGCTATTTTGCTTCCTTGTTGCTCTCCAAGAGAGAAGTAAAGGCAGAATGAGATGTATAAAGGTCATTTTACCACAAAGTCTCTTAAAAGTAGAGATTTCTTCATACTATCTAATACTCACATAGTGTCCCATATGTGCCAGAAACTGTTCTAAGAGTTTTATATGTATTTTGTATTAACTCATTCACTCCTCACCACAACCCTGTAAGGTGGGGAATAGTGTTATATTACCAGCTTGCAGGTAAGGAAACTGACGCAATAGATGCTAAGTGATTCGTCTAAGGTCATTCAATACTCAATGGTGGCACTGGGATTGGAACCCACGAGGTGTGATTCCAGAATCCAGGTACTGACTGGCCACAGTCACCACCTTCTTCCTATAAATAAGCAGGCTGGTGTAGTGGGAAATATCTGATATTGGCATCTAATTGTATTGAAATCTTCACTCCACCATGTCCTAATTGTGTTACCTCCAATAACTTACTTAACCTGTCAGAGCCTCAGGTTTCTTTGAGTGGAACATACCTTCAAAGGCTGGCCGTGTTGTTTTCACTAGATAATGCATGAAAAAGTATTTTGTAAACCATATAACATGAAGCGAACAGTAACAATGAACCTATCTATGGTAGATAGTAGCTTAAAGCAGCAGTTTCATTAACCAAGCTTAAAGCCATAAGCTAAAAAAATCTCACCCTAAGAATACAGGCTTCAAATTCTATTTTGGGGGGTGGCGTGGCAGGAGAAGAGATGAGGGCCAAGGGCCAAAGGCAGAGAAAAGCTATGGCATTTTAGGGATAGTGAATCTTCCCAGGGACCTAAAATAACACTTTTTTGCCTGAACTAAAATAAGACAAGGACAAAATGGCTTCTGAATCACATCTATTAAGTCATCTCAGTGTCATTAAATACTGGAAGGATTTGGGCAGGACCCACTGACCACAGCAACAGGATGGAACTCATTCAACAGTCTGAAACGGGAACCTAAATAGTCTAAGTAACAAAACACAGAAACATCCAACACTTGGTTTGATCCAGCTTCCTTGCCGGTCATCTCCTCTCTGACTCCCCAACTCTCCCCAGATGGGTCCTAGGAGTTGGCTTGTTAAAGGGTCGGGGGTGGGGGGACTTCGGCAGGTTCCCCTCCACCTGCCCCTCTGTTCCCCATTCTTCTTTCCAAGGGGTCTCAAGGATTCAAACTGCTTTTATTTCCTTTATAGGTTTGCCTATTCTATCTCTTACTCTATACTTTGGGCTTCCTCTTCCATTAAGATATGCTAAGACAGAGGACGTAGTCTTCTCAGCCTCCCTTTCCTTATTGACTCTCCAAATAAACATTTAGGGCTTTTTGATTTTGAGGGTTTTACGCTAACTAGTTAGGAGAAGCAGCCATTGGGTAATCAAAGGATCTTAAGTGCTCATGTTCCATCTTCTCCCACCTTCCCTGCTTCCCAAATGGCCAGAGAACCTTCCAGAGAGCATCACTCCTAGTGGACGGTGCGTGCTTGTCTGGCTCATGCACCCCAAGCCAGCTCTATAAACATTCTGGGCCCTGTGAGCTACTTCCTAACTTTTGGCTCTGAGGACCACTCCTCCCCATATCCAAGTGCCAACCTCTTAGCCACTATCCAGCTCAATCAATCTAGTTTCTCTATATAAGGAAAGCTCTTTCTCCCTTGGCTTCCAAGAAAATATTCTCTGGTTTCAGGTAAGTTTGCCTGACACAGCAGAAATTCTTTTCAGATTTCCCCGAATGCCCTTTGTCTCTGTATCCCACTTCTTAAATGGATGGGTTCTTTCTAAAGTGTTTTGCCTGTAATCAGCCTCTCAGAGAAGACAGTTATTCCTTATTTAGTCTAGAGTGCCTCTTCTTTGTTTCAACTGGAGATGTATCTCTTCTCTCTCTTCTTTTTTTTAACTTTTCTAAACTTATTTTTATATGTCAAATAATGCAGAGAAGCAATCCTTTAAAAGTTCATACACTGCTGGCATCTTGACCAGCTGATTTTTCAAACTCTTGGGCTACATATAAGAAAGAAGAATAAAAATGATCTAGATATATGCCCTTGTAATCACAATTCTAGGAAATTATCCTAAGGAAGTAATTTTTAAAAAGGAAAAGATGTAAGGCTAGGAGAAAGGTCCTAACCTTTACTGAATGTATCGTTCCTCCTGCTAGCACTTTTCTACATCATCTCACTTAATCTTCATAATCATACTGAAATACAGGTACAGTTTTATTTCTTTTTTTATGGAGGAGCAAAATGGTTGTGTCCTCACCATAGGGCTGGACAAAGCCATCAAAATGCTTCCAGTGATTACAGAAAAACTTCGTGGAGGTGGTCAGAAACACCTAGAATGTTGGCCCAGTGTGCTTTCAGGGACAGTCAGGAACTTGTGATGAATGTTCCCTGAAGAAAAGAAAGTGACAAAAGGGTCACAAAGAAAATATGAATCTGTTTGTTTAATCTAGGCTGGTGATTGGCAGCATTGTATAAAACGTTTAGTCTTGGAGTCAGACCTTCTGCATTTAAATCTGGGGTCTGTTGCTTATCATCTGTGTGGCTTCAGGCAAGTCATTTAACTTTCCAAATCTTTATTTTGCAGAAAAGAAATTAGAATTCCAATAACTTACCTCAAGAGTGCTCTTGTGGAACTCCAAGAAAATGTGTGTTTGGGGAAGACTTGTAGTACTTTGAAATATTGGAAAAACATCAACAGTGTTCCTTATTATCACCTATTAAAATAATGACAGTGAAATGTGCATTTCTGAAAGGGAATAGTGCAATAAATTCAGAATAATGAACGATAAAATGAGAAGATTTGTTTGCCATGTATACCAAAGCACACATATAAGTCAAGATGTCTTATATAGGGTGAAAATCAGGCAATATCTCCTAGAGTGAAGAAGTTGGATCAGACGTCCCCAGAGTTTTCACTTGGGTGAGAAACAAAGGAGAGACTAAATCATCAGAAAGCTTTCAATATCTCCCTCCCAAGCAAAACATTCAGGGTGTTGACAAGATGCAGGGGAAGTCAAGGATAGACTTCAAATGGCACTTACTCCCAATCCTACTCCCTTCAGGCTCTACAGGTGCTCCTGTAATTAATATGTCTTTTTACCAACATCTTCCAAGGAACAACTCTAGGAGAAGTTCTATGTATATATAGTATCAGCCTTCAGTCTTAATGCTGTTGAAACCCAAACAGTTTGATGCTGGAGAAAAACTCTGTTGACTTGCCAAGAATCACTGGGACACTGTGTTCCAAACGATATCATGTAAGTAATAAACTCTCACAGTCATGAGATTAGCCTGTGTTTGCATCTTCCCTGAGGAACAGAGATAGACTGTGATTTAAATTCCTCAGGAATAAAAGCCTTTGGCTGCTCAGCAAGCCCTCCCTCTGGGGAAACCGAAGTCGATGGCCAGTGGCCAATTTGGCCCTGAGATTGGATTTGGAGCACCTCTGAAATGCATCAATACTGAATACAATATGCAGAAGCCATATTCGTGATCATGCTGGCCCCAGACACACATCACATAAACACCTGAGTCTGCTCTTAGGTAAACAGGATGGGGACGAAAGGCAATCTGACTGAGTGCTCAGCTCTTTTCCTGATCACATAGGGTGGTGGTGAGCTGCTGGCCAGCAGCTTAATCGTCCCCAAACTCATATCTCCATCTCGAAAATGGAGACACTAGTTTGTGATACCAGCCTAATTCCATGGAGAAGTCCTCCAAAGAATAGTAGGTAAGAGACATGTATAAAGTGGACCGGTTTCCTGCAGTCAAGATGAAAAGTGTTAGAAGCATAGTCAGTGCCTTCAGCTTACTTTGATATGGGAAATTCACTGCCACTTGTCCAGTGTGACCTTGGACTCCAGCCATGTTTTTTCAAGAGCAACATATGACCCCACAGTTGGCATGTCTGTCACTTCAGACACAGTGTCTTCATAGTTGGTCATCTCTGTACCCCATCATAAAGGATTCATTCAAGCCAAGGATATCTTTTCTTGTATCCTTATAACTTCCCCCTTCAGACAATGCTATAACCAAAGGCATCTGCCTCTTTACTCCTCATAGGGTTTCTCTATCTTCCAACAACTATTTTCTTTCCAATCACACACACACACACACACACACACACACACACACACACACACACAGAACCAGGGGAAAGTCACATTGTCTTGGGTGGGGGAGGGAGGAATTTGTTATTCCTACTACATTCACAAATTAGAAATCCTGGGAAGAAAACAAAGTCAAATCAGAATGTCTCTGTAGTAAATTATCAAGTTGGGAAAAAAACACACAAAACCTGGTTTTTATCTAGTGGAAGAAAATAGAAGCAATATGTAAAGATCTTTGGGAATCCTAGAACCATGCTGCCTGGGTTGAAACCCTGGTTCTGCTATGTATCAGTTGTGGGACATTGGGCCAGTTATTTAACCACTCTGTGCCTCAGTTTCCATCTATAAATAATGTTAAGTACTACTGTTAATCCATAGAGTTATTTTGAAAGTTAAATAAAATAACATAAGTAAAGCACTTAGAATAGTACCCAGGACATAATAAACGCTGTACATATTAGCTATTACTAAGGTGAACTTGGCTTAAGTGGTTCGTTTGTTTCAACAAGGACAATTAAAACCTACTTGAAGGTAAAATAAAAGAGATATATGTATGTGAGATATACTATATAAAGAACAAACAAATTATAACTATCATGGCATACTCACAAGCTCAGTTGGCTGGAAGAAGTGCCCAAAATCTCTCTCCCTTATGGGTACAGCTGCTGGACTGCAAGGGGATCCAACTGAGAGGGGGCAATAGGTGGGCTACATTATGTCACCAACCACACAAAACCACCTTCACCAATGGCAGAACAACAACAGTGTCCTGGTTTGTGAAGGTCAGCATATTATCTGAACATAGAACACTGTTAAAAAAAGACAGTGGCATAATGCGTCTCTCTTAAACACTCACATACAATCCTCCCCTCCATAGTTCCCTACAGTGTAATCAAATTCTTTCACTGTAAAGAATGTGATGAAACTGCCAGGGCCTTTATCAAATTGTGAGTCATATAACATCTAAAGGTACTTAGAGATGACCTCATCCAACCCCATTTGTTGGATGAGGGTGAGGATGAAGAAAATGAGGGATCGGGGTGGTACTGCAGAGAGAGTTGCCCCCAGGACCCACGGCCTGCTAGTGGCAGAGCCAGACTTCCTGATTCTTATTCCTCACTATGTGACACCACCTCCCATTCTCACATCCTTCCTCACCCATCTCAGAATCTTAAACTCAGTAGCAAGTCCAGCTTCTGTCTGCATCTCTGGAAGAAGGTACTGCTTCCCCAAGATGCCATTTCTACATCCTTGCTGACTGCTGCCACCTAGGGAATTAAAGTGAGTTAGTTCTCCTCCTTGGGCAGTTGCGTGGGACAGCAGTCACGAGCCTCCATCCTGTTCAAAGCCCAGCATCTTAATGAGTCATCCTTAATGCTCAGTTCACCGATTAGCAAATTATTCATATCCTGGATATGAGGATGATATTCATCTGACCCTTGCTGCCAAGCACATTCTTTTGTCTGTTGTTTGAAATACCGTTAGGGAATTATTCAAAGTCGGGTTTAAAAATATTACTCCAGGGAGTATTGACTAGTTGCTGAGATGCCGTTTGATACCTAATTGTTTTCAAGGTGCTGGTAAGAAGGAATTCATCTCCTTCATTCTCAACGCTGCAGGTAGAATAGCAGACCAACTGACTCGGGTTCAATGTGTCAAGATCTATTAACTCAAGTTCATTGTTAACCATACTTTCACTTTTCCCTAATCACTCCCTGATTCATTGTTTCATAGCCAGACGCTAGTAGTTGACAACAAAATAGCCATTCATTCCTTCAATAGTGATTGCTTACCGGCCTTCAGTGAACCAGAAACACCCATGAACTAGATCCCCTAGATCCTAACAAGTCAATCAACTGATTATAGAAATGATGAAAGGGGCTCCTGACAAACAGTAACAGTCCAAGATGAGTTCCTGTGCAATAAAAACCAGATTCCAGAAATCTACAATTCAAAAACAGAATACATGAAAACAATCAAAGTTGATTGTTTTTCTTAGCAGAGAATGTTAGAAATCATCCTATTTTATCATGTAAACATTTTTTTCAGCTTCATGATTATACCAGGCCACAGGAAGATATGACTATCCCCTTTTATTTAAAAATTTTAAAGGTTCTTCTGAGAAGTCCTATAGCCCTGAGGATTTCTCCATAGACTTAAAACTCTAAAGATGCACAGGAAAGCATAGTGGTTTAAATATCTGGGCTTAGAGGCAGTGAGACTTAGGTTCAAATCCCAGCTCGACCACTTGCTAGTTGTGTGACTTTATGCAAGTTTCTTAACACTCCTAATTATCAGGTGCCTCGTCTCTGAAACGGTGATAGTAATATTAGTTTCAGTGTAGAGTTGTGAGAATTGAAGATAATGAAAGCTTGGCACTTAGCACATTGCTTGCTTGGCCTATAGTAAGTGCTTTCAATAAAAGTTAGCTGTTATTGTCCTCGTTATCACCACCACCATCATCCTTATAGTCATTGCCAATATGTGATCCTCAATTACATACATGGAGAAGCTAGAGAATACGGAGGAAGTTTTCAGGTAGTTCTCGAAAAGTACACAGTGACATTGTAGCCAGGACTAAAAACGTACTAGATTTTAACTCAGAATGTCTAAGTTCAAATCCCAGATCCGTATGACCATTAGAAATTATTTAGCGTCTCAGGTGCTCAGTTTCCTCATTGGTAAAATAGAGATAATAATAGCATATTTGCAGATTAAATAAGATAATGACACTAAAAACATCAAGCCCAGTACCTGATCCACAGGGAGCAAACTTTCTTTCCTTTGCCCTGTGACTGTCTTAGGGCCCTTGCCCTTTGTCTCACCCTTGTTTATGACTGTCACCTCCTACAGATGAGGTGAGGGTGGCAAACCCCAATTACGGATTCTATGGGGGAACCTGGCTTCATGACTCTGGTCTTTTTATCCCATAATCCCGAATATAAAGAAGGCCCTCAGAGGTTCTTTACTAAGAGAAGAAGGCAGGTTATAGTAGCTGAAACTCCTTGGGGAAGGCAGGCCCTGGAAGGACGAGGAATACCAGCAAGTTGGGCCATGAGTTACAAATTTGTGTAGGGGGCCAGAAGATGGGAGATGGCTGGAGGACTGGGACCTGGTGCTACGTGTGATCAGTGCCCCCAACTTGGTGACTCGTCCTAGCTTTTGGCAGGCTAGACTGATACACCATTATTCAGTGAAATTTAACGGCTCCCTGAAATTGGCAGCATTTTCTCTCCAGATGTATTTTGAAAAGGTGGCACAATTTGGACAGAACTTATTTTCCAACCTGAAGCAATATTTGCAGAGTGTGCTAAGTATTTATGTCAGTAAACATGTCTGTGTTGTGTGTGTGTGTGTGTGTGTGTGCGCGCGCGTGTGTGCATAGAGTACTCTACCACATGATGCATGCACAACACGCTCACACATGTAAGTTAGTTATCTTAAAGTGAACAGTTATTTGTTTGGGATATCACACCCCAGAACTCTTCACCAGCTAGGCGAAGCCTGCTAGGTTTGCAGAGATCAAGGTCAATACACACTATATTACTACTTAAATAACTAGGTCTTTGACAACCCCGCCAAACAAAACAAAACAAAGCCAGAAAACCTACAACAGCTTCTAACCCCCATCCTCAATACCACACTGAATGCTTTACCTTAAAGCCCTACACCCACAATGCCAGTCCTTCCGGTCCTTGTCTTCTGCGGAGAGGGAAGGCGTGTTCGCCCCCTAGTGGTTCCAGGGCAGTAATTGCACTTCCAGCCCTCATGTTTAAGTCACTCACTTAAGTCTGTGGTATTTTGTTATGGCAGCCTGAACAGACTAATACAAAAAGAAAAGCTCCTTAACGAAATTTCTATAACCAGACCATAACACGGTTCTAAATTCCGATGAAGGAGGGAGGACAGAAACTAGTATGTATTGCGAGCTGACGAATGTGGCAGCACTGTGCAGAATGCTTCTCAGACATTCACTAACTGTCTTCTTACCTATTAAGCACTTGTATTTATCCATTCAAACGCCCAGGGGTGAATCATTGCCCCCGCAGTCCCACTAGAACTGTCCCAGCTGCTGGCTATCCGTGATTTCATGGGTATGCAGCTTGAAGTCAATTTTTCACTAGGTGAGATGAAATGAGGCAGTACACAGCTCTCCTGTCACCCGGGTGTTGCTCCTAAATGTCCCCATAAACATCTGCACGCACCCGGGAGTGAGCACTGTGCCTTTCACGCTGCGTTGGATGTGATGGCCTTTGTTTCATTTTGATCAACAAAATTTAGTGAGAAAACCCGACTTCCTGTGAGGAATGAGCCAAAAGCAGTGTCAGGTTTTCGTCATGAGCCTTGTCTTTCCCTTCAATAACAGACATCAGACCACCTGCAAAAACATAACCACAATTACCAAGGACTTCTTAAAAAATAAATACTCACTACAGATTTGCGAGGAAAGAGAGGCTGTTGCTCCTGAACTCCAAGTGGGCCAATGGGAATCTTTTCATCATTGATCACGGAAGCGAGTCACGTGGGGAAAGTAGCGCATTGCGGCCTCGCATCCCACGCAGGGCTCCACTGGAGCCCTGACCTTGAATTCTGAGTGCGTTTACCAGTCGCCAGATATGAGGCCTTGAGCAGGAAGAGGACTTAACTTCTTCCTGTCTCAGTTTTCTCATCTCAAAATTGGTGATGATAATATCATAGTGAGGATGCAAAGAGGTAATACATACAACACACTTTCAATAGTACATACGACCAAAGAATAAGTATTCGATAAGTGTTAGTGGCTGTTAGAGGAGGAAAAGTGATTATTTAAAAAGTGTAACCTGTCTCTATACACAAACAAACATTTTACAAGATTTTTTCTACAGCTTTTTTATTTGTTGGTTTATTTTAAAACTATGGGAAGTACATGTGGCAAGAAGTATTTTAAAATGTTAATCAACGTTTTTTCCCCATGTTTCCCTAAGAGAACCCCTGCCTTGCCCCATTCAGTTGGAGGCCCTGGCTGAGCCAGGTAAGGGTGAAACTGGAGAAAAGAAAAGAATGCCTTTGGTGACTCAAGTCAAAGTTTTGATTTGTAAATCTTGGACCAGGACAGGAAGTCCATGAATAAACATTAGATTTGGGAGATTGTAAGGTGATATAAGAGGCAGTTTGCCTGTCCCAGAGGAGCAAAAAAATTCTCTGGGTAGAAACGCAAAAAACAGAACTGAGAAGGTGCTCTGTGTTCTGCCCAGCCCTGCCTCAGTCCCCAGCCAGCCCCAGGGAGCAGGAGGTGACAGAACCCACAGGAGGGTTTGGGGCATGTGGGTGGAGCCCAGGAGGGCAGCAAGTACTGTGCAGCAAGGTCAAACTCAACGGCGGGTTGGCTGCAGTTGTCTCTAGGTGGCTAGGGCTGAGATGGCCTCACAACATTCCCTGTTCCCTACAAGGCTGTGGGGCAGCCAGATATTTCCCAGAAGGGCATAGATGTCCTGAGAGAAAACCCAGCCTAGAGAAACTCTGGACCAGTAAGCCAGTAAGGAGGCCCAGCATCAGTCTGGTCAATCAATTCCCTTGGAGGTCAGATAGGAATCAGGGTATCTTAGCTTGGACTGTGTCAGTGATGGAGACCTTGGTGACTCCCTGCCTTCCTTGCCCCCCTCCTGACCCAGTGCCACCATGAAAGCTTCTTGGAATTTACCTAAAACGCTGGATAAAGAAGTAGAGTCCTAAATTGGCTGTGCCCAGGACCACCAAATATAAGGATGCAGATTGTTCATTGCAGAGACACCCAGCCCAGGGAACAGGCAGAGACCAAAATCTAGTGTGAGTTTTACCATCATACCACCTGTGCCGGTGCAGGGCTCCATCAGCCTGGAGGGCTACTTTTTCCAATTTCCACAATGATGCCATAGGCTAGTGGTAGATTGACTGAGCAAACCTTGATTTAACAGAGATCCCTCTGAATTGACTGAAAAGTTTTCACCACAAGCAGATTGGGGCTCACAGTAAAAATTAATATGTAGTATATAAAAATAAAGCTACGTTTCTTGTACATCTGAGTCCGTGGCCTGATATTCATGACCACTGTATAAAAAAATACACAAAGAAACCCACTCCCTCCCAAAAAACTCACCTCGATTTGTATCATGGCCAATATTTTGGTATATTTTCTTCCAGTATTTTCTCTATGTAGTTTTCCCATAACAAATGTCACAAGGAATATGCTCTTTGGTCTCATGCATTTTCTGCTTAAAATCATATCACAGGGGAAATCATATAGGTAGGGCATCGCAACCTTGTCTGCATTTTTAAAACACCGAAGGTGCTTACACAAATGCCAGTCCCCAAAGCCATACCCCAGACAGTGGAATCAGAAACTCAATATGTCACCAGGTACCAGAATCATTAACTCAAGGGACAACTGTATTCAGAATAGAGAAGATGTCTGAGGACTGAACCTTTGAGAACTCCTAGATCAGTACTTTTCAAAATGTGAATGTGGTGTGAATCACCTGGAGATGTTAAAATTCAGCTTCTGATTCTGCGGGGCTGGGGTGGGGCCTGAGACTCTGCATTTCTCACAAGCTGACAGGTGATCCACTGGTCAGTGGACCACACCGAGTACCACGGGCTTAGAGGTCAGAAAGATGAAGAAGAACCAGAAAAATAATTTATATTTTAAGCATTTTCCCAAGTTATTAAAAACGTTTTAACTATTATTTTTCATATTTACATATTCATAGAATGAATAGGCCGTATATTATAACCATTCCCCTATTGTTTGTCATTTAAATAGTTTTCCATTTGTTATTATAACCAATGCAGTGATAAACTTCTTTGTGCATATTTCTTTGCCCCAGTTTTTAAATGAGTAACTAATAAAGGAAAATAATGAAGGTGGTAAAGCAGGCCCAGTGTACCACAGCCATCCAAGGGACAAAAAGTTACCTCCCAGTGTGGCCAGTGTTACTACCCTGTGTGTCCTCAGGCAAGCTGAGCAATGTATTCTTTGCCTCAGTTTTCTCTTTTATAAAATGGGCTTTTTAGTTTCTCATACCCTTGGACTAAAAGAAGTTCATCAAGTGAGCTGCAACTCAATACTTCCTTCTGTGGAATTACTGTGTTATGAAATATTTGTCACAGCTCAGGGACAATGACTGGGTGTGCCAATTGGAATCCCTGGGGTCACCCTACCCCAAAGCCAGTTACCAGGTACAGAATCACTGGTGTCAAAATAATAAACAAACACTGGGACTTGGCGCACCCTTGGCGGCTGGATTTCAGTGCCAAGGGCAGGAGATCTGAAAAACATGAAAAGAAACAGCTGAATTCCAAGACACTCCTTCAGATAAAGTTTCCTTTAAAACATTTGTACCATTCTCCATCAATATTTATAAAGTGACGACTAGCTACAGCTACATTCCTCTTGGGTTATGCCTAGAACACACCCGTAATACCTGATCAAAACAGTTGTTTGTTGTGGGAGGGGGACGTGTTTATAGAAAAGCTTCTTTCAAAATGTGGAACCAAGTCAGCCCCACATAGCAAAAAATAAAATCAGAATCAGCTACATGAGCCCAGAAAGATGAATGCAATTTTTTTAAGGGCAACAAGATGTGGTAGAAAAATTACAGGATTCAGGATCCTGGCTTTGATTCCCAGATTGGCCTCTTTCTAGCTGACTCGGAACAAGTTAACTATTTTGGGCCCCAGTTTCTTCCTCATGACGTACTATGGAAGTATAAAGGCAGAAAAAATACAGCTTTTCCAGGAGTTAATGGATGTATCTGGCCTTTCAAGCAGCAGAAGGTTAGAAACACTTGCCAACCTGTTGCAGATTGAGGCCCCTTAGGGTTTCATCTTGTGTTCTTCATCTGACCTTTGAGAAATACCAGGAATAAGGCCCTCGGTAGGTGCCATTGGTGCCTGGAAGTTCCAAATGACTCATCTCTGGGTTAGAATTCTCATCTCTTGCTTGTGTTAGAATTGCCTGGGGAGGATGTTTTAAATGCCAGTATCCAGGCCCCACCTCGACCAACTAAAGCTGTGGTCTGGTATTGTTTACAGAGCTCTCAAATGATTCCATCATACAGTGTGAGCTCAGAATCACTGAGTTACAGTCTTAAGATACTGAAAATCCAAGGTAGCTAAAACTGTAAGTCATTTTCCTTCCAACAATCCCTGTGTCAAGTAATTTATCCCGCTAGCCAGTCAGTTCCCCAGCAGTGCGGTGCAGGAAGGGACATAAACAGCTGATTCTGGCCCTCCAGATGGTATACAACAGAGAAAAGCCCAGAACACCATAGAAGCACTGGACCTCTACAAAGAGTCGGGAGAGGAGAGGCAATGTGACGATAAATGTGTTGATCCTCAGCATCATTACTGTTTATTGAGTCACTACTAGGTGCTCGTACTACATGCCAAGCATTTCACAAACAATACTCATGTGGAGGCTGGAGACAGAGGATGTGGAGTAGTAAGACAGTGCAGCTTTTCTGGAAAACAAGTTGGCAATACATGCAGAAAGCTCTCCAAATATTCACATTCTTTGGCCAAAGAACTCCATTTCAGCGTGACTATCCCATGGAAAGGGTCACAGATGCAAATGGTATTCACAAAGCTGGTCGTTGCAGCACAGTTTATAATTAGTCAGAAAGTGGGAATAACCTAAATACCCAACAAATGGATGGTGATTACATAAATGTTGCTACGTTGTACACTGGAGCGTAATGCAACCATTAGAGATGTTTTCCTCTATGAATAATTTTATGACAAGGTACAATTTATACTATACAATATCAGTGAAAACAAAGTAAGATTTTAAAAAGTATCTACAGTGTGATTCAAAGTTCCAAGAGTGGCAAATAACGGTAACACTTTGATTGAGCAAGTTATGGTGCCGTGGAGTCATCCTGTTTTGGTTTGTGCACAAAGGCTTGAGTGTGCCTCCTCTATCCAAATAAAGCCAGGCAGGGAGGCAGATGTAAATTGTCAGCGGAAATGGGAAACAAATGACAACTGATTTGTAATACAACCAAAATATTTGTTTCACAAGTTTATCCACACTACTGGAATCAGGTTCTCTGTGGGTGTGAAAAAAAAGTGGAACTGAGAAAGAAAGGGAGATTTTCAGAGGGGAAAACAAGAGGAATTGGAGAATGGGAGGAGGGAGCAAACAGAATTAATTACATTTCGCCTTGCTGAAGGAATTTCACATCTCCCAGAGTATTGCAGAACCTGGTCTTTCTCCCACAGCCAGGTTTGCTTTGAGGATGTTGCCATTTTCTGACATTTTGTATCTGTTCTGGGACAACCTGAGCAAAACTGACCCCAGCACAGTTTTCAGTCCCACGTTCTCCTGCTGAGAGCTTCCTTTCCCCTCCTCAGTCCCCAAAGCCAGCGCCTACAGTCCTGGGCTACCCACACCCTTCCTGTCTCCCGCCTCTGGGACAAGGCTCCAGTCCCAGATCGGACAGTCCCAGCCTTTTACAATCTGGGACTGCTTTTTCATTTTCATTTGTTAAAAAGGAGGGGGGTAGTGGGGTGAAAGGCCTGCCCTCCATTAGAGTAGTCCTGCTTTAATAGTCCGTTGACTGAGGACATAGAGAATGACTAAAGCTACCATAAATTCAAAACTGATTTGTAATGAAGTTGCATTTTTAAGAACCATAACAGCATCCCCCTTCTTTTGAAAAATGGAATGTGTGGGGCATTTTGTTTATGCAGACTGCAGACAATGTTGGATACTGAAAAGGTTTCAAGTCCAGACAGGTCAGGACTCTTTGACCTGCCTAGCACTTCGCCTGTATCTGTCCTCTTCTCTCAAGGTCTTAAGATGATATTCATCCTTATGCTCACATCCTGTCCCTTTTAGGAAGCCAATTACTAACCCTCCCAGGTAACTGTCCTTTCAACCAAAAGGGAGGACACTAACATGTATTGAGCCTGTACGGAGTTCCAGGCACTGTAGAATGAAATACTCTTATTTTCTCCATTTTACAGATGGGACAACTGAGGGTGAAGAGGTTAAGTTAGTAAATTGTGGAACTTGGATTTTGTGACTCCCTGCAACCTATCTGAGCTGTCCAATGGATCACCCTCCTGGGTAAAACGGCCTTTATACTGAAGGGGAATGTGGGCACGTTAGCAGAACTATTTTGCAAATCACACCACAGATGTGGGCATCTATATTTTGGGCCTGGTCACCTCAGGCATTTTGGGCTGCTGGGCCAAGCTATTAAAAAAAAAAAAAAAAAAAAAAAAATATATATATATATATATATATATATATACACACACACACACACACACACACATATATATATATGTATGTATATGTATGTATATATAAATGATAATTATGATGATAATTCTTTATTATGATAATTAATAAAGAATATAAATACGATATAGCACAAAAATAAGGTAGTTCTTTCAGTTCTACAGTCTGGAAAGGTAGGATTCAATGAGGGCAGCAAAATTGGAATTATGGAAAGCTCAGCCTCAAAACATACAGGAATTTGAACTTGTGTTAGGTTACTGTGCATTTGAATGTAAAATTGCTCTCCAAGTATTTCAGAGCCAGGCAGATGGTTTTTTTTCAGTCTAAAAACTAACTGGTTAAATTAAATCAGGTTTTGAGGGCCTTTGAGAATACCAATGTTCTTTAAAGATTTCTTATAATCCAGATGTTTAACTCCTTGTCCAAATCTCTTTGATCAGAGTGAACCCAGCTGGGAATATATCAAAATGCTTCTTTCCTATGAGGTTTTTCTTTTTCTTTATCACATCCTGGTTCCTATTAAGTCAGAGCCCTCCCAGTGACTTGTCCCTTCATATAATGCCTCTCTTGTTTCAAGGCTGATCATATGTACATTTAAATTAGTTATGAGTTCATAAAACTTGCACAAAGGATCCGACTCTCTCCTCCAATGTAAAGAGGCGCCACTGTTCTCCAGCCTTCAGGATCATCTTCGCTTTCAATGGCCGAACGAAATAACTAAGTTTAGGAACTCCCGTGCACTCCACAAATTGTATGGGAGGACTCACATGATGGTGGGACTCATCAGTCACGTCCCACTCCAAACCTCCACTCCTGGTCTCATTTTCACACCCCCCCCCCGCCTTCCTCATCACTGCTCTTATCAGCTGCTGTGCTTTTCATTATTACTTTGCCCCCAATGTGAACACCCTACCCTTTGCTCATTCCTCAAGCAATGCTGTTTACTGAATGTTTGACGGTAACAAGAATCATAGTGCAGATTAAGAAAAACTCAAAGTTAGATAAGCTACATTAGTGTTCTTGAATTTCCTTGGGGATCCTGATACTGCTTTGCCAGCTTGTTTTCTTGCCATCTGTAAGGACTGGAGCAGAAGGTGTGGAAGAATCAGAATAGAGCCATCATCACCACTGCAAGACCAATTTTATGTCCCAAATGAGTCCCAGGACTCACACAGCCCAGACTCACATGGCGTTCTATGCAAAGGAACAGTTCAGGAGCCAAAAGATGCTTCAACCTCTAATTGCACCTGTTGAAGGATATGAAAGGCATTTGGTCCATAGCCCACTGACCCTTCTCCTCTCCTCTCTTCTCTTGTTCTCTCACCTTCTATAGTCATTCTGGAGCCGTCATTCTCTAAAACTCCTTACTCCCAATTCTCCTCCATAACTCTTCCCAATGCCCAGCCAAAGTGGATTTTTTAATCTATCTCCTTTTTCTTTTAAGATTTTATTGCGTACATCAACTTAGCCTCTCAGTCGTCCTTTAGTCTCTCTGTTTGCCCAGTTCCAGGATTCAGCACTATAAAAAGAACCTGGGAGTTGACCATCAAGCAAGAATCTTCCTTCACCTAGAAGCTGGAAAGGGGAAGGGGAGCAGGAATGGTAGAAAGGAGGAGAAATCTGAAAACATACACATTGATTATTCCTGTCCCTGTTATGCATTAATATTTTTGTTGTTGTTGTAGTTCAGTAGACACAGCCACCCTAAGAAGTTAGGAACATGGCAGTGACTTGTTGGAAAGCAGTATCAGCATTGACTGGGCGCTTGTTAGAAGTACAATCCAACCCTACAGAGTCAGACACTCTGGGGTGGAGCCCAGCACTCTGTGTTTCAACAAGCCCTGCAGGTAGTTCTGAAACAGCGAATGTTTGAGAAGCAGACTTTTTTTTCAGGGCCTGCACTTGTCCAGGCGAAGGAACCCACTGAATTTGATTCCTGGTCCAGCCCTGCGTCTTTCTAGCTCTATGTCCTCCATCAAATCAATTAACCTCCCCAAGCCTGGGAGGAGACCACATCGAACTTTCTGCTGCAGTGTCCCAGGACTCCATCTCCTGTCAAAGTCTGGCCCCAAAAGGATGACCTCTCTTGGTTCCCACCCACAGGACCTCAATGTGCTTTCTTTCTCCCTCTCTCTTTGGAGAGCAGCAATCACCTGCTGTGTCCCTTGGGGTACCTCTTTCCCAAGTTTGGGGACCACTTCAATAATAATAATAATAACAATAATTCCCAACCCCTCTGTGATAGTGACATTAAAATGACAGCCCCAGAATCCACATGGTCTGCTCGTTCTTGGCCAATAAGAGGATCAAATTTGCTTCCCTAATGTAAGTGTGCTCCCTGAAAATCAGCACCCTTGGAACTGGGCTAAAGCACTCTGAGCAACACAGAAGTTCTTTTAGGTAAATGGCTCACCTATAACAGGAACCAGACCCCAGAGAAAGATTAAAACAAGGAGCTGAAACCATGTTTCAACTTTAAATACATTTCTCTTTCCTCATCTATTCCTAACCTCTCCTTTTCTCCAACAAACTCCTAATTATTATTATGGATTGGAGTCTTCAGCAGTGATTTCTTTTGTTTTCTATCATTTTACACTTGCTCTAGAAGTTCTGTCACTGGAGAGTGCAGCCTTATTAGCCCATTAGTGCCGAATCAGAAGGATTGTGGTGAAGCAGAGGACTGCTTCTGCTTGGTGTCTGATACTCTGAGCTCTGGACTTTTCAGGACAAGGTGGCAATGAACCCCGGCCAAAGCGTGACACCTCCTTGGATGCACAATGAACCAGACGCCACAAAGGGAGAACAAGGGTACGGTACCAGGATGCCGAGAGATACACCTGGTGCTGATGAGCACATGTGCTGCAAGGAAGAAAGGCAGGAAGGAGAAAATCATCTCCCTGCTCCGGAAAGGTGCTTACATTCTCCTAAACAAATGATCCTCAAATATTAATGTGCATATGAATCACCTGAGGCTCGTATTAAAACGTACATTTTGCCTCGGCAGCTGCGGGGTGGCCCTGAGATCCTGCCTCCTTCACAAGCTCCCTGCAGATGCTGGTCCTACTGCTGCATGGACCACATAGTGAGAAGCGAGAACATAGTGCCTCCATTGCTGAGGTCCTTGGTAAGAGAAGGAACGAGAAAAACACAAGAGATTCGGTAGCTGGGAGTAACAGTGAGCATTTCTGCTGAGCGTTATCATCAACCCAACAGTGTAAGTGAAAATATTATCTTACGTGGAGTCTGTTTTCACCTTTTTTCAGAAAAAAATATGTTTTAAGTAGTATGTATGTGCTGTTGTTTTGTGTGTGTGTTGGTGTGTATTATATTTCCATTTTCTTAGATAAGTTTTTGCCAAAATCCAAAACTAATTTCAGGGAGCATGATATAGGCAGACAAGTATTATTCCTAGCCAGGACAGCGGTTCAGTGGGTAGAGCACAGAGTTTAGAACCAGACGAATAAGGTTCCCAGCCTCTGCCATGTTGGTCAGTGCTTCTCAGACTTCTTGAGAGGGTAAGTGGTTGGAAATCATGGTGCTTCTTGCAAAGCACAATGGATGAAATATTTATATAGTTTACGTAATGATATGATACAATTTACTGGCAGAAAATATGGCTCTAATAAATGAATGCAACAAAAATAACAACCTGCCTGCCCTATGTCTGTTTGGAAATGAGCCCACTTTTATTATGGGTAAAATGAGGGTAATAAACCCTACCTCACAGATGGAGACCTCTGACCCTTCAGTTAGAACCCAAGACACACCGAAGATCTTTGCTATCGGTACTTGTGTCGTGATCACCCTAAGGCACACCTCACGGCAACCGTGACTTCCACTGCTACTGGCTACCATTTATTTAGTATCTACCATGTACCAGAAACTCTGCTACAGGCCTTGTAAACATCTCATTCAGCTTGACAACAACTCATCTAGGTAAGTATTTTTATTATCTCTATGCTATAGATGAGGGAACTAAAGATGAGAAAGGTTAAACCAGTGGTTCCCTGATAGAGTTCATCAGTAGAGTTTGCTCCTCACTCATTTTTCAAGGGGCCATTTACCAGCCCATTCTCCCAACTCCTTCTTCCATGTTAGGAATTTTCTTTCTTCATCAAGAAATTAACAAGAAATGTAGCTTTTGACCAAGCATGTCTCCATGGCAGCATTAATCTTGTCTGAGTCACAATCCCTTTGATCATCCATTGAAGGCCATGGACCCTCTTCCCAGAAAAACACACATTAGCAAACATACCATCTTGCATTCAACTTCAGGGGGTTCATGGGTCCCAAGCAAAGAACGTCTATCCTACAGAGTTTAGGAAGACAAAGAGGGCTTTTTAAGGCTTCAAGCTGAACAGGACCTGCTATTCCAAGCACTGTTCTGAAATGTTTTCCTTAGCCATTTTCCTGACCATTTTATTTTTCAAATATTTATGTTGATAGAAGATTAAACAAACCCTAAATGTCAAAAATATTCCCTGGCTCCAGGGTGCCTATAGAGTTTCCAATTTTTTTTAGGCATCAGTCATCAAAGAGACTATCTTTTTTTTATTAGTAGACAATATCGGTTCAGATTAGTGAACATCCAGAGAACACTTGTTTCTCTTTCTCTTGGTATTTGAATGAAATAAGATATTTAAGCAAAACAACATATTGCTCCCTCCTGGTTTTTTGACATAAGAAGAGACTTGAGCTGTTGACAAAAAATACAGAGGTGAGAAATACAAAGTTTGGTGGTTTCTATAACCTCCATAAATATATATATATATATATATATATATATATATATATATATATATATATATATGTATGCATATATGTATGTATATATGTATGTATATATATGTGTGTATATCTATGTATATATATACACACATATATATGTATATATGTATATATATTTGGTGCAAAAGTAATTATGGTTATTGTAATTATTTTTAACCTTTTAAACCTCAATTACCTTTGTACCAACCATATACATATGGCAGAGGGTGCCAAAAATATATATACTCATTTTAAGAAAGGAAAACTGTATTAAAATTGTAATATTCAACATATACTGACAACAAAAGATGAATAAGTGTCACATTTGACTTCTGCAATTACAGGAGGTGCTCAAAGTGGTGACCATCAGTGCCCAGACACTTCTGATTATGGTGACCTACTGCTTGAGCAACGTTGACCAAAGTGTCCTCTTGTATACATTTTTTGGCACCCCCCCCCATATATATGGAGTGGGAAGGGAGGGAGGACAGGAGGGGAAAAAGACAGATCAGATATTTATACTTAGAATAATTTGAAATTAACCTTCTCATGCATCTTGTAGATCCATAGTTCTCAAAGTGTGGTCTCTGGACCAACAGCAGCAGCATCCTTGGGAACTTGCTAAAAATTCAAATGCTCAGACGCCACCTCAGGCCTCCTGAATCAGAAGCTTCAGAGCCGAGACCCAGCAGTCTCCTTCCGGCCACCTCAGGCCTCCTGAATCAGAAGCTTCAGAGCCGAGACCCAGCAGTCTCCTGCCGGCAAGCCCTCACGGTGATTCGGATGCACACTAAAAGCTGAGAAGCACCGTTATGGACAGATCGTCTCTGACAGGAGTAACCCTCCCTGGTGGTCCTAAATCACATCCCTGACCCTGATGAAAAGGGAGTGTGAGGAAGCATAGTGTTCACTGAGCAACAACTACCAGTCAGGCGCTGCATGTTTCTGATCTCATTTCATCCTTCCATAAGCCCTAAGAATGTTTACGCTTGTCTCCATTTTGAAGATTTTTTTTAAAAGAGAGAGAGATTCCAGGAGATAATGTAGCCATTCATGCTTATAGACCTACTAAGTAGTTGGCCCACAATAGGAAATTGGAAAAGTCCAAAAAGTTATAAAGAATATAGGAATTACTGACAACCTCACTCAAAACAACTGCTAGTAGTACTTAAAACACCTCCATATAGTATTTTCCCATATGTGTAACCCGCCCGCCTGGATTCAAAAGCTACTTTGTACCCTCTCACAGAGTTCAGGCTCCAGAGAAGGTTCCTTTCTCTTGGATCTGAAGACCCAGGAACTGATGCCTTAGCCCCCACTTTTGTCCTGATCTCCCTCTAAAAGCAGATGTCTGGATCCTTTGGTTCTCCCTCCATCCCTACGTGTGATACTTACTATACAGCAGTTAATAGCTTAGTGAATTAAACAAATGAGCTGAAGTAAATGCTGACTGAAGGCTGACCAAAAAGGTAATGGGAGCTAAGACCCTACTTTAAAGATCGAGCAGAAATGGACTTTGAGCCCGATTTAGAACCAGCTATTAATGCTCAGTTCCCTAGAAAATGGATGGAGGCTTGTTTTGAGACATGTGCTCTTGTGCTGGGGGTTGAAGAGACTGTCCCGGGCAGGACATCACGGGCTCGCATGGCCAGCCAGGCATTGTGCACCAGAGTCAGGGGATGGAAGTCATCAACGTGCTGGACGGCGCCTTGTGATGTTTGGATGGCTCTCTGTTTAACCCCCTGTGGAGGCTGGTGTGTGTCTGTTGCATGCCAGACTCAGAGAAAATAGTAAAGATAAAAGACGGGAGGCTTAGGCTTATAGATGATGTTTTCATAAAGTGTTTGTTTTCCTTACTGTTAAGACCACTTGTCCAAGTGAATCATTTTGAATTGCGTTTTATTAAATACCTCAAAAAAAAAAGCCAAAATGTTTTTAGAGTATATAGCTGTGGGAGCCCCAACATAATGAGCTTCCTCTTTTGAAAAAGAAAGAAAGGAAAGCTTAGTTTTTTCCCCCAACCCTGCCACTGAGTCCATGAAACATGGAAGCAATTGCTTCCCCACTACCCACCTAGACCTTAGTTTTCACCTAATACAAAATGAACATGAAGATAACTTGCAAGGCTTTATATGACAAAGATTTGTCATATTTGGCATGTGGGTAATTGAAATTTATAATTAACAATTCTGTCAGAAGAGTGCCTTTCAGTCTCAGGGGTCCTTTATTATGTATGCTAATAGGACAATTTAGGATAAAGGCAGCAAATGGGTTCTGAAAAGAAAACACTGTTATGTAAGCCAAGGAGTGATACAAGATATTCCTTTATGAAAGAAAATTTTTAATATGTTTTACTTATCTATTTTTGAATAGACAATACATTCAGATTGTTCAAAATTCAGGCAGTACAAAAGGATAGAGAGTGGAGAGAATCTTTTCACATGCCTTGCTCCACTTCCCCGTTTTTCTCTCCAGGGGTATTTAGAACCACAAGAGTCTTTTGTATTCTGTCAGATGTATACTATGCTTAACAAGCAATAGACATATATTCTTAGACCCTATTTTCTAATGCAAATGGGAAACACTGTTCACCATACACTGTTCCATACCTTGTTTTTACACTTAACAATGCATCTTGAATATGTTTACATTTCAGTATAGAATGAACTTCCCCATACATAACCCCTACCTTGAAATTACGTGCCATAATAGAGGTTCCTTCTACTTGCCTTTGTTTATGCCTTCTTTGTCCCCTTGTTTTATGGTTTTTCTGTCAATGCTTTCATTGTAAGCCTTCTTTTCTTTGTTTTTTAAGGAGAGCACAGCTCACAATGGCCCATGTGGGGATCCAACCGGGTAACCGTGGTGTTATTTAGCGCCATGCTCTAACCAACGGAGCTAACCAGCCACCCATAAGCCTTCTTTTCTATTCCACTTACATTCCCTCTGGCTGAAAGGAAGATCAGATCTTTGTGCTGCAGTGACCCTAAGCTTCTAAGAACTCTGGTGATAGCAGGTCTAAAGAAAATTCCTGGGGTTGGGAGACTGTACCTTTTTGGAGAGACAGATAGAAACAGCATGTAAGGAGCAAGGAGTAGGGACAACTGGAAATAGAACCAAGATTACTAATTATCAAGGAAATGCAAATTGAAACCACAATGAGATACCACCTCACACATGTTACAATGGCTGTTATCAAAAAATCAACGAATAACAAGCATTGGCAAAGATGTGAAGAAGAGGGAACGCTTATACACTGTTGGTAGGAATATAAATTGGTGCAGCCACTATGGAAAACAGTATGGAGGCTCCTCAAAAAATTATAGCTAGAACTATACAAGCACAATTGCTTGTATCACCCAGCAATTCCGCTTCTGGGTATTTATCCAAAGAAAATGAAGACACTTATTTGAAAAGATATATGCACCCCTGTGTTCATTGCAGCATTTTTTACAATAGTCAAGATATGGAAGTAACCTAGGTGTCAATACATAGATGAATGGATAAGGAAGAAGTGGCACATGTATATACAATGAAATACTACTCAGCATAAAAAAGAATGAAATCTTGCTATTTATGACAACACAGATCAATCTAGCGGGTATTATGTTAAGTGAAATAAGTCAGACAGAAAAAGACAAATACCTTATGATTTCACTTCTATGTGAGATTCTGAAAAAACAAAACAAATGAATAAACAAAAACAGACTCATAGAAACAGAGATTACGATGGTTGTCAGATGGGAGGGAGCTAGGGGGATGGGTACAAAACATGAAGGGTAACATAGTCAATAAGTGTGATAAGTTTGTGTGGTGACAGTTACTAGATCTAATGTGGTGATCACATCGTGAGGTACATAAATGTCAAATCATTATATTGTTCACCTGAAACTAATATAATATTGTATGTCAACCATACTTAAATTAAATTAAATTAAAAAGTAAAGAAAATAAAGACAAAGGCAGTGTGAAAGAATCAAACATTTGAGATACTATATCCCAAATATATCAATCACTGATACCGATTTGAATGACCACACTAGAAAAACTGATTTTGTATGTGAGGAGTTTCGTTAAAGTGAGAGGTGGTTAATACGTTAAAGTAGTAGAAGAGGGATTGTGCTAGATAGGCAGACCGAAATGTGCACAGTAAGCTACAGAAATCAATCTAGTCTTTATCAATGGGAATGGAAGTTGATACATTTCTAGTCGCCAATTTAGGAAAAAATATCAAAAGAATTAAAAATGCATGTACCCTATGAATTATTCAGGAAAAAATAGAAACCATCTAAATATCAAACATAAGGGATTCATGAAGTAAGTTATAGTACATCCATAAACAGAAACACTATCAGCTATAAGACATGTTTACAGGTATGAGATAAGGTCCTCCATAAATTTCTAAGTTATAGAAAAAATGTGTAACAGCAAAAAGGCTCACTCTGCACATTTATTTTAAGTAACAATAGCAAATGTTTATTGTGACTCACCATGTACCAGATGCTCTTTGGAGCATTTTAAATATCTTAACTCATTTAAACCTTACAACATAAATTAGGAGCTGTGACTCTTTCCAATTTGCCCATGAGAAAACTGAGGCACAGAACAGTTAAGTAACTTAGATGAGATTGCCATTGGCAGGTGGAAGATTGGGACCTGGATCCAGGTATTCTGGCTACACCCACGCACTTCACCACATATGATGCCTATTTATGTACTGAGAAACCTCAGAGATAAAACAAAAGCGGGCTGTTTTTGTGTGGTGATCACAGCAGGGGACATGCATCTCTGCATGGAGAGAAGTCATCCTATGAAAGAAGCTCGGAGGGGCGCGGAGGGAGGTGGGTCCAAGGCCAGTCCTCCTGTGTTACAAGGTAAGAATGATGTGAAAAACTGAAATTAAGGGCAAACAAATAAATCTAAGGCAACCTGGAAGAGACCAAAATGTGTCAACTCGGTATCTTAAGGATAATTGAATCACAAACTGGGCCATGAGACCTGCTAGATTAGAAACACAAACAATGTACAAGTGTGTACAAATCTGAATTTGCAAACTGATCAACTATTTATTTATTTATTCCCATAATAAATTACTTAGTCAATAATGACTGCTTAGGATGCCCTTTAAAAGTGAGCTCTCATCATGCACTTAAATCAAAATATTCAAAAAAAAAGGTAAAAGGAAGCTCTTTGTTATAAGACAAAACAAAGGTTAAAAAAAAATCCCAATATTTAGCTTACATATTGAAAAATCATGTGGAGAGAAATTGGTGCCATTTTGTAACTTTTGCTTGGAGATGCTATCAAAACCGCTTTTGTTTTGAATTTACTATTCTGCATTGTTTTTAACAAAAAATAAAAAATCATCTCACCTCCATCATTTACCATACTTGTCACCAATGACTGTGTGTCCAGAATTTCAAACCCATTGACAAATGACGATGATCTGTCACCAATGGAGGTTATTTTTAAAAGTGCAATTCAGCTTTTCAAGGACTCAAAGAGCTATAGCCATGACCTAATTAGTAATGTGAACAGTGTTGGGAAGAAGAGTAGATCTTCCTAAGATGGCTCCTGAGAAATTCTGACATTTTGTTTAAAAACAAAATGAGTCACATTACTTTATTATCATGTATGTAGCTTTGGTTTTAAAAATCTATTGTATAAATTGAGTTACATTTATATACACAGATCTAGACTTTGTTTCCAGGCGTGCGAGCACTCTACTCCTTCAAGTACAATAAACACGATTTTCCTCTTCGTTGCATAATGGCCTGGGGCCGTGCGCAAACTAAAATAAACTATGCTAATTTTCCAGTTGTATGTTAAAGCCTTAAATCCACCACATAAATATTCCAAAACCAACTCCAGCGGTAAGCGGATGGCTGGATCCAAAGCACCGAGGGATTTATGCTGAGGCTGTGAGGGAGCGGGGGAAACACGTTTCTTGACCTTCTGTACTGAAAGGCTCCTTTTCATCTGGTTTCAATTCTCTTGTTTGTGCACCTTGCCATATTTATTATTGAATTCCTGATTTCTTCTTCTTGTTTCATGTTCCATGTTCCAATGATTTATGAGAAATTGCTGATCTAGATATTATCTTTGGCATCCAGTGCGTGCACAGAGCCCCTTAAGAATGCTGAGGGGATAATGTGTTTTGAGCTGCACAACGCCCAGGCTGAACAGATGTCCATCAATTCATGAAAAATGCCCGCTGAAGATGCTTTCAGAAGACGCATTTTTCTTCTTAAACACAGCAGTAGTAGGGACGTTCTCAAAATCACACATATTTTTCCCTTGCTGGTGGAAGATTGTTGTTGGAAATAAGACTTGGTCCAAAAACAGTGATTTGAAGAGAAATCTGGTCAAAGAGAGGTTTGTTTGTTTTAGTTTAGCTCAAGATAAAGTAGCATCTTTTCTAAATCAGGGATCTGTCTTGTTTGACTAAGAAATGAAATATGCTAATGATATTTCAGTTAAATCTGAACATCTCCATAAAGATGCTCTGGTTTATAAGTGTGTAGGGAATGAAAGTTTGTTTTTGTGTTTAATGGCCTTTACAGCATTTTACTTAACTAAGTGAAAACCAATTCACAAGTCTAACGTGCTTGGAGAAAATCATCTAATTAGTTAAGTTTTGTAGGCTAATGAACATATTTTGGGAATTTCCCCTACTTTTTCCTCTCCATTGGAGGGGATTAAACACATGCCCACAAACACTGCTCTCACTGAACCTTATCTTTCTAGGCAAGGCCTGTGTATCACCAAAATATTGCATTAAACACCCTAGACATGTATACAGATTCCTTAGGAGGCTTTGTGATTTTGTCCATAGAACTTAGTAATTCTTTTTGTGACTACAGAATGACATGGCTCAATATATTAAGTCTTAATTATTTAAAATTAGATTCTTCATTCATATCTATCTTCTTTCTCAGAGTAAAATCAGAAAAGCAACACATTGAATGCAGACATCATGTAAAGAGGTTAAGGAACACTGTAATAAACAGTGCACTTGTATTGGAAGATATAGAGTAGTAAAAGGAGAAAAGAAGTCCCCTTTTTTTCCATGATAAGGGCAAGAATGGATATTTTTTCCCATTTCCTCACACATCAGTATCAGCTGTGATAGAATACCTGGCGCGTTAAATACTTCTCTAGTTTGGTAGTTAAACAAATTAAGCAAGGGAGTCATTAACTAAAGATTATTTTAATAAATCAAATGTTCTTTTCTGCAGTTCCAAATACTTGAATTTCAGGGTACTTAAGGAATAATTAAAAAACAACAAAACAAACAAACAAAAACAACTAAAGATATCTCCTACAAATTTAAAGAATATTTAAAGGACATATATACACATCAATCTCGGCTAAGGGAACATCTTGGATTTCCAAGGTTGTTCTTTATAGAAGTCATCAACTTAATTTCAAAAACTCAAAGGTAAACATTGTAGGCCACCAAACATTTATTTCTGGGTTGTGGAATTAGGTATGATTTTCATTTTCTTCTTTATGCTTTCCTATTTGTTATTGTCTTTATAGTTTTTTAAACTTTATAGTGTTTATTAGTTTCATACTTTTGGGGAAGATATTGAAAAAACAAAAAACAAAACAAAAAATTCCTGGATTGCCAAACAGACACACAGAGTGCAGTTCACAAGTGCGTGGCATGAAGATAAAGAAATGAGTTTTGCCGAGACAGGTTTTCCTAAGGATGGCTACTTACCTACTCTACGTTCTGAGATTCAGAAACACAGCCACAAATGTAATCTTGTGTCCATCTAGATTAGGTACCTAAGTGTCCTTTCTAAGAATTTTATTAAAAGTTGAATTAAGAAAAACCAGTCCCATACTAAGGAATGATTTGTGATAAAGTTATTAACATTTAAACAAAGCTCCAAAGCAAAACCAAAACAGTACCATATAAATAGTATACAAAAAAACCCCTGCATTATCCCCAAACTATTCTCTCTAGGATACAGAAGAAATGATTAGAGAAACTACCTGGGAAGCCTTGGTTCCATCTAGATTCTCAGCCTAAGATATTATCATCCATGGCTACCTACAGGATCATATCACATGCTAGTCTGAATTCTCACTCAAACATGTCATTTCTTTATATTGTGCTTGAATTCTTAGTCTTTCTGTCTCTAATTGTTCAAGTCTCAGACTTTAAGAAACAATGTCTTCTTTAATTATATCGCTAATTGCCAGCTACTTCAGTCTTAATTGCTGCATCACAGTCCTTTGCAGATACAACTCTGTTCAAATGCCATAAATGTCCACTGTTGTTCCCTGTTACAAAACACTTTCTTCTCTCTCAGACAATGGGTGCAGAGGGGTTTTTAGACCCCTGGACCTGCCAGGCAGTGTGCTAAGTGTGTTCCTTTGTAATGAAGATATAGGCTGTCATTCATCCTTACAGGCCCACTCTGTCCTCGCCCAGCACCAGTAAGTACACAGGCCCCTGTCCTGTTTTACACAAGAAACACAGTCATTCCCAGCATTTTGAGATTTTTCAAAAATTGATTTTACTACAGATTTCAAAGGGGCAACAGAAAAGAGGTTTTTACATTACGCATCCTCAGCAAATTGCCACAAACATCCAAATCAGAGCTGACTCTCTTCCCACCCCCTCCAGCTTTCTGCCAGTTGGAGTTTGGGTTTTCCTTGCCGCCCTTCATTCCTGAGAGTCTTCAGCCCTAGGACCTCCCTGTCCTTCCTCCAATCTCTCACTCCCAACCTGCATACTTATATACCTAGACATCTGCAAATTAAAAGCCTTCTTTATAAAGTAAGGGAGATTATGAATAACAATTCTATTTTCTCCTGCTCCATTCACATCCCCAGTTTACATTGAGGGCAGTCCAGGGTACAAACCCAGGTTCTCTCTCTCCAGAGCTTCGTTCTAAACTACTATGCCAAGATGTCTCTATAGCCCTCACATAAATGAATGTGAAATATCGAAACATCAAAATCCAGGCAGCTATAGATACAGGGATGACTTTTATAATACAAGAGAGGAAATAGCCACAGAATTACACTTTTGTTTGTTTGCCTCTTTGTTTTAACAAGGAAGGAAAACATCTCAAGGTCAAGTCCAACTTTGAAGTTGTTTCCCTTAAAAAAATAATGCTAGGTCAGCCTGTATACCCTACTTGTAAGTCACATGAAAAGAAAAAATCCTTTTCAGGCAGAGTAACACTAAGCCGCATATTCTTAACCTCCAGCATTTATAAAGAGGCATGCTGCAGTAAATAAATTGTGTGGCAGGGCACTAGAAGTAGAAATACAATTGGTGAAGATTCTACATTTATAATCTAGTCTTGAGAACTGTAAAAAGAGAGACTAAGGGAAATTCACACTTTTATTATCAGTCCTATCAAGTGAGGAAACCGTGACTTGCCTGAGATGTGAGCAACCGTGGGACAGAGAAGAATAACAAGGAGTGAACCTGGGTGAAGCGGGGCAGAGGGGGAAGGGGGTCAGGTTCAGCTCTGGGGAAACATTATTAAAAATGTGTCCTGATGCAAACTCTTGTCTTGCCCCGTGCCACACTCCCAGCTTTGTTCTACATCCTTGCACATAACCAAGAGCTTCCACTATCTTGCCTTTTAACAGAGGAAACACAGTTTATAAAGCAAAAGCTAGATATGACGTGATAAGGGGACAGATGGCTTATGCACTTTGGAGAAGGAAGGGATTGTACAGGAATGAGACGACACATATGCTCTGACTCACCGTAGATGGGGAAAGAGGCGACTTTCCCACATGAAGTTGGATTGTAAGGGGTGTATCCATCAGAATGGGCTAGATTCTGCTGCAGAAACAAACTTCAAAAATCTCAGGGGCTTGAAACAACAATGTTTATTTCTCACTCATACTTATGTATCCATCGCAGATTGGCTTACTGGATGTTCTGCTCACTGATGATCAGGGACCCAGGGTGACAGAGATGCCCTCTCAACATGTGCTTCCACAATCAACAAGGCACAAAAAGGGGAAGTGGCAAAATATACACTGAATATTAAAGCTTCCACCCACAAGAGACATCTATCACTTTGCTCACACTTCACTGGCCCAAACAAGTCACTTGGCTACCTTAACTTGAAAAGGAGTTGGGAATGTGCAATGTGATCATGTGCTCAGAAAGAGAAGTGCAATGTTTGGGAACATGCCTAATGACTATTACAAGGAAATTTGGTGCTAATTTAATAAGAGAGAGATGGCAGGCTGTCCTCCCGCTGCCCCCATACTGTGCATCAACCATTTTGGATTAGTTTCACCATTCTTTAATGAAAAAGGATTAGCATTACCATCAGAAACTCTCTCTACTTCCTACTGGGTATTAACTAAAACCCATATATCAACATTGGGTTTAGTAAACTGCATGTCACTCATTATAAGGGTGGATTTAGTCACTTCCAGGTAATGCTTTTAGTAATCTTTAAATAAAATTCTTGCGTAAAGAATCCTATCAAAAAGTGTTAAGAAAGGGATCATCCTATTTAGGTACCTGACTCAAGATCCTTAGTACCCACTTTCATATACTGCTGGTTAAAATATATTTTGACACAATCCTTTTGGAAGGAAATGTGGCAATATGTATCAAGAGCCTTATATTATCCCTCATTCTTTTACCTAGCAATTCAACTGTTGGAAATCTATCCTAAAGAATCCCAAATGTTTAAAATCAAAACATTATGTTCATTGCCGTATTGTTTATAGTAGTAAATAATTTAAAAATAAACAAAATTTCCAATAACAGAGAAATTATTTAAGAGAAATTATGGTAAATCTATGTGAGACAAAATAGAAATTTTGGATTTTTGTCCTAATAAAACTTATGTTTGTTGGGAAAACGATCTCATTATAGTATTAACTAAAAATAAAGATACAAAATTATTCATGCAGTGTGATCAAAACTATGTTGATTGCACCTACATCACATAATATAAGTTTGTGTACATATTTTGACATCCATTGTGAACAGACTACTTCATATAATGGTCCTAAAAAGACCTGCTGCCCTTTGGATACGATTCATGTTATGAATGCACAACCAAAGGACTAGTATTGTTTCTTAACTAATGACACATTCTAACTTGCTACCGTACTGTAGCAACATGAGGGCATGTATGTAATAAGATTTTAAGTTGATTTTAGAAAGTTGGAAGATAGAGACAAAACACATACATAAAAAGGGAACATTAGGTAATTCATTTGGCAAAAACCCATTTTCAAAGTTATTAGAAGAAACTGATTCAGTATAAAAAGAGTTAACAGGCAAAGACCTAGTAGCCACATTGTAAACACTGAGACTGTTCTGCAACATGATTTTTGGATATGTATATATATTTAAAAATGCCTACAGAAAGGTAATCCTCCTATATATTATGCCTTTAATACATTAATGCATACAAAATTAAACCTAGTTATTGTAAAATAACAATAAAGTTTGTTAAATGGTTATCGTGTTTCCCCGAAAATAAGATGTTAGATGTAGCTGGACCAGCAGCTCTAATGCATCTTTTGGAGCAAAAATTAATATAAGACCTGGTCTGATTATATTATATTATATTATATTATATTATATTATATTATATTATATTATATTATATTAACCCGGTCTTTATTTCTTATTAAAATAAGACTGGGTCTTACATTAATTTTTGCTCCAAAAGATGCATTAGAGCTGATGGTCCAGCTACGTCTTATTTTCGGGGAAATATGGTACAATGGAAAACTTTTGAAGGGAACTTAGATTATTTAAGATGGAAATAGAAATCTGAGAAGAAAATCAATAGATATTTAATAAAAGAAAGGCATATTTGTGAAAATGTTGATGAGCCATTATTTTCATGGTCATTAACGTTGACTCTTATTAAATATCTACTGAAGCAGACAGATTTTAACATAAATAAGAAACCGTTTCCTAAGTATCAAAGTTAACAATGTTCTGGAATAGAATGCCAAGGGAGTTCGGCATTCTCCCTCCATAGGGTTTGTTTTGTTTGAAGGAAAGGGAAGATGCTACCTCTCTTTCAGTCTGAGGTGGTTTGGTTTTGGCTTGGAATGACTAACTTGTTTCTCCATTGTTTTCTCAGTTTGAACTGCAAGTGCCCTCTCTGTCTGCTACATTATTTTTCTGAGTTTTTTGAAGACAGCAGAAAACCAAGACACTCTTTTCAAAAGGAAATTAGAAGGTTTATTTCCAGTTACATTACCTATCTATAATGAACTAATTTTGCATTTTTAAAAATTTCATACAGTACCTTCAGAAACAACTTTTTGCATACTATTTTTCTTGCTTACTAAAAAAACTCATCATGGGTTCATAATCTCTTTTCTAAAAGCCTTGGAAACAAGTGCTGTGTTTCCCTGAAAATAAGACCTCACCGGACCATCAGCTCTAATGCATCTTTTGGAGCAAAAATTAATATAAGACCCGGTCTTATTTTACTATAATATAAGACTGGGTCATTAATATAATATAATATAATATAATATAATATAATATAATACCAAGTAAAATATAATATAATATAATATAATATAATATAATATAATATAATATAATATAATATAATATAATATAATATAATATAATACCAGGTATATAATATAATACTGGGTATATAATATAATACCAGGTATAATATAATATAATACCGGATCTTACATTAATTTTTGCTCCAAAAGACATAGTAGAGCTGATGGTCTGACTAGGTCTTATTTTCGGGGAAACACGGTATTTTGGAATTTAGTACTTTCCTGTTTTTAAAAATAGAATATGGTACAAATATCATGTACTATGTAACACTTCCAGTGGAGTCAGGGCCCTATCCTTAATCAAATACATAAATATTTCTGCAATGATACATACAAATATTCACACTAAGTAGGGTAAAGAACATAAATTTCCTCATAGTAATCTAGGCTACACCTTTCCATCAAATAAATTACAAAAATCTTTGGTTTTCAGAATGTGTTGCAAGATAACATACAGAATGCTCAATTATGTTTGAATTTCAGATAAACAACAAATAATTTTTTTAGTATATATCCCAAATATTGCATGGAACACACTTACACTAGAAAAGTTATTCAATGTTTATCTAGAATTCAAATTTAACTGCGTTTCCTGGGCTTTTATTTGGAAAATCTGGCCTTCTGGATTTCAGAATTACAAACCAATGATCGTGGACCTGTACCTAGAAATATCCTAATTGAAATACTGTTAACAGCTACTCTTTTAAGAGTAGAGTTGGACTCTCTGTTAGAGTCACACACACACACACACACACAGAAACCCCCACAAAGTTTTATTAATATGCTGTGTATCAACAGAGTGTGTATAAGATCTGTGAAAAGGCACCCGTGTTAACAATTCAAGGTATTTCAAAAATTAGAAATAACATGGCTACTCTAAAAACAATTTTAATTTGTAGTTCTTTCCTGTTCCACTTTAAAATTCATCATCTATAAAACATTCCTTTTATAAACTTGTCCTATAACAAAGATATGGCTCCATCTAATGGAAAAATATCCAATTACAGCCCTTCATATTTCTTTGTGGAATATTTCCACGAAGAGTTAGTAAAAATATAAAATGTGTGTACAATAAATACACACACACACACACACACACAGGATGCTTTTCTGTGCCTTTCCATTTTTTGATGCCAGGTAGTATCCAAAGGTACTTAGTCATAGTTTTTATAAGATCTGCTCTTTTCCTTAGATTTGGATTAAGAAATGTAAATATATTCCCTAAGCTCATTCCTACCCTATGCCCTAGTCACCTACACAATGTAACCATCAGGGTGTTTCATTTTCTGCCCTAGAGAATCACAGCCTCTTCAGAGGTGGAAAAGGGGCATTAGAGATTATCTATACCAGTGGTTTTCTACATTTGCTGAGTATTAGAATCATCTGGAAAGTTAAAAAATACACCTGCATTGGGCCCACCAACAGAAATTCTTATTTAACTGGTCTGGAGTGAGGCCTGGGCTTGGGTATTGTGTGGAAGCTCCCCGCAGTAATTCTAATGTGCAGCTAGGATCAGGCCCAGTGAATTCTAAGACACCCGCATATTTCACATTTGAGGAAACCAAGCACCGTTGAAGGGAAGTGCGGTTCTAACCTGTGATGTTAGAGATTGACATGTAAGAAATCACAATTCTTCTCTTCGCATCGGAGTGTCCTAACCACCCACCCCTTTATGTTAAACTTTCATCTAAGAAGATACAGCAGGAGAAAACTCAAAATTCACAATCAGTGACATCAAATCAGAAATAAGAATTGTCTTCACTTCTGAGAATCTGACCTCCGGGTTCAAATTGTTTTCCTTCAGCCCTCTGTCCATTCCATCATCAAACCTGTTGGTGCCTTTGTAGCTCTGCGAGGGCAGGTCCTGGGTCTGTCTTGTTTATCACTGGAGTCCTAGCCATGGGTACCATGTTTGGGTCATGGGAATCGTTCAATATATATTTGCTAAACTAAATAAATGACATCAGCGTGTCATGGATCCATGCACTCATTCCCAGACCAACCCTTCAATTCCTCCTGCCTGGGAAACTGTTAGTTTCTTCACTAGTTTTTTTGTTTTGTTTTGTTTTGTTTTTTCCCTAATTTCCTAGGATTTTTGTTAAGTTCAGTCTTCATTCTCTCCCAACTACTATATTCTGCATGTTACTTTCAGACTAAATTACCTAAAACATGGCCTTCATCATTTCATTTCCCTGCCCCAAAACACGTATCTCCCTTTTCGTTTCCTCCTCACTCTCACTCCACTCTAACTATCCATCCAACCTTTTCCCTCACGATGCCCCATTCGCTTCCATTCATGCCATGTCCATAGCTCCATTTCCTTCTGCTCATTCATACCTTAGTGCCTTGAAATAGTGGAACAAGCAGAGGCCATGGAATCAGACTGATAGTAGTGGTTTAGATCCTACCTCGGCTTCTTAATTGCTCTGAGCTTCAAATGTCCTCATCTATAAAAATACAATACATATAATATAAAGAGAATATCTTAGCCCTGGATCTACTTTTTTGCTTAAGTCAATTTGAGTTTTTTGTAATTTGCTGCATCCTGAGTCTCACCTCTTGAAAAAGAGAAAAGCAGCCAGGAGCTGGCCTGTCACTCACAGGCAGACCAAAGTATTCTGTTAAACATAAACAATTTCACAAAATATTAACATCAGTCAGTCACTCTCTGACCGGAGCAAGACAAAAACAAGGCAATTGGGTAATTATGTCTGAGCACAGACAAAAACAAGAACACTGTCCAAACCACAAAAATGATCAAATGTCCCCCTTTTCGGGCTAATATAAGGGACTGCTGTTGCTTTATTATTACAACTTCAGCTCTAAGTTATTCTTCCCACCTCCTAGGTAAGAAACCCAGTCACAGAATTACTAATTTCTGATAGCACCTAACCTTGAGCAAATACCTGTTGCCTTAAACCCTCCCGGAATCACCTAACAGAAGCTGCAATCCTGCAAGACCCTTTCAACAGCCTTAGACTGAGATGTCCCCAGGTCCCTCATGGTGTGCTGACTCTCATTGCAACGTGCCACCAAACCCAACTTGGTTGGACTACACGTGTGTTTGTAGAAGTCTTTCGACTCATGGGCATCAACATTCTATAGAGTGTTTATTGAAGAGATTATTAATTCGGGCTCCGGATCCAAACTTCCTGGATTTGTATTCTGGCTTCTCCACTCCCTGGGAAATTACTATGCCCGGTTTCTTTATCAAATGAGATAACAAAAGCACCAACTAAATAAGTTATTACAGATAAAGCCTCAGGAAATATTAGCTATTCTTTGTAAGAGTTCTGGCCAGAGACTCTTAACATATCCCAGGTCCTTTCCTGCGTAAGCCCTCCAGGCCAAGGATTTTAGAGGCCTATAAAGAGTTATGAATTTGAAGGGGAGCACAATATGCCACCCCAAAATATGCCACTTTGGCATATTAATTATTTTGCATTAAAGTTCCCTGAGAAACAGCCTGTGCAAGAAGAACACTGTGATGTCCTTTGTCCCTCTGGAAGCAGGAAATAAAACTCCAATGGAAAGTACCCTCCACGGACCAGGAGGGTAAATAGCATCCTTATCAGCAGTGACAGGGCATTAAGGGCCAAGAAGTCTGTATAAACAAACATCATTACTTCACTAATTTATTACTTCAAGCCCAAACCCCTTTCCTTTGTCAATTCTTCACAAATTTGTTTCCTTTTCTAAAAAATATAAAAGCTTCCTGCCTTGGTCACTTCTTTGAGTCTCGTATTTTTATGGGACTCCCATACATACAAAATTAGTTTTTTTTTTCCTGTTAATCTGTCTATTGTCAATTTAATTATTAGACCAGTCAAAGAACCTAGAAGGGAAGAAGGGGAAAGTTTTCCTACGCTACAAATTGTATGAAAAATATTGTATAAATTGGGTGTGTGCATTTTTCTGGGGAGAGATCTAGAATCCTCGTTAAGAGAGTCCATGATCCACTAAAGGTTACAAAGCTTTTTCTGTACTGCCGCCTACTTCCCCCAACACTAGTCACCTTTGCTCCAATGTTTTCCCCAGAATGAGCGCAACCTAATCTGCACCAGAAGCGCCCTCTCAGCTGAGGGTCAGAATGAAAGGGTGTCAACATAAAAAAAATCTATTCCTTCAAAATTTTGAGTTTATCTCATTAGCCTTCTTGTTAAATAAGGATAATTCAAAGTTTTCTTACTGATTTTATTTTTTCAAAATTTATGTTTATTTGTCACACCATTTAGAAGGAAAAACCTTCCATTCTGAAAGTACTTCAGTTAACAATTCTCCGTACTAATATTATATACAATCAAGCCAAGTCTTCCTTGTTTAAAGTACTTGAATAAGAACTTTATAAACAAAGGTCAATTTATTTTGAAAATGTCTCCCTCTTGAGGGCATTACTATTTATGCATCAATATATTGTGAACCAGCACTCTGATTATACTGATGGGTGGGAAGGAGGGGTAGATTAGTACAAACATGTTGGAGGACAATTTGGCAATATCTATTAACATGTCAAAACCCATGAGTACCAAGACCTATAGGCAAAAAGTCCTGAAAGCACTATGTGGAGTCACGAAAATTGTAAGCCGCCTAAATGTCTAGCACTAGGTGACTAGTCAAATCAAGTACGGTAATGCGAACAGTGAAATAACGTGTGATTATTAAAAGTTAGAAAATCTATGTATACTGACATGGAATTATCTCTAAGACATGCTTGCATACACACAACTGTTCATGTATAAAAATACCTACGGATGAATGCTGGTAATAGTTACTGCCTCTGAGAAAAGAAATGGGTCAAGAGGGGCAGGGAGAGGAAGACATACTTTTCACTGTATGCCCTTTTACATATAACCTGATTTTTTAAACCATCTATACTTATTATTTGTAAATCAAAAATCCAATAAATTAAACGCTTTGTAAAATTTTTGAAGTAGAACTTATATACACAAAGTGCAGAAATCATAAGTCTGTAGGACAAAATTTTACAAAGTTAACATACCCATCATGTAACAAAAATTAGTATCAAGGAAAAAAGCACTACCACTAAATATTTAAAACAAAATCCAACACATTTTATCATTTTACTTGTAAATACAGTAGTCCCTCCCTTATCTGTGGAGGGTACATTCCAAGACCCCCCAGGGGATGCCTGAAACTGCAGACAGTACCAAACTCTATATATACTATGTTTTTTCCTATACATACATACCTATGCTAAAGTTTAATTCATAAATTAGGCACAATAAGAGATTAACAATAATAAAATAGAACAATTATAGTAATATAATGTAATAAAAGCTATGTGAATGTAGTCTCTCGAAATATCTCGTACTGCACTCATCTTTCTTATGATCATGTGAGATGATAAAATGCCTATGTGATGGTATGAAGTGAGGTGAAATGACGTAGTTACATAACGTTAGGCAACTATTGACCTTCTGACAATACATAACAAGCACTTTACGGCTTCTCTTTGGGATATCCGAATTGCCAGCATCACTACTCTTGAGCTTTGGGGCCATTATTAAGGAAAATAAGGGTGACTTGAATACAAGCAGTGCAGTACTTGGACGGACTGTTACTAAGTGATTAATGGGCAGGTGGCATACGCAGCTTGGGTATGACAGACAAATGGATGATTCACATCCCAGGTGGGAGGGAGCGGGACAGTGCAAGATGTCATCATGCTACTCAGGAAGGTGTGAAATTTAAACTTAAGAATTCTTTATTTTTGGAATTTTCCATTTAATATTTCCGGATCACAGTTGACAGAGGATAACTGAAAATGCAGAAAGCGAAACTGTGGATAAGCAGAGCTGTTGTATTTCAGTAGGTATCGCTTGTGAAAGAAATTCATTCTAAAATGGAAGCAGAGAGTATAAAATGGAAAATCTCACACATACACTCTCAAGAAAATGAAACTTAAGAACTGAGAGACTGATTTCTCACAAAAGCCTGATTTATAGAAGACAGAAACTTATCTCCAGATCAATGAATATCCACCAAGTCTTGCCCTATTCTCAAGCCAATGAACTTACCGCTTAGACTCTGCATGGACTTCCCTCACTTTGCCCTCTTCACCCATAAACATAACCCACCCCAAGCCTTTAAGAGACTCACCTGTAGCTTGCTGTAGCATGCATTTCCCATATTGCAATTCCTCTGCTATTTCTGAATAAGCTCAATTTTGCTAATTTCAGCTTACCTAAGTTTACCTCTTTATTTAGATTGACACTCTTAACAGATAAAAACATAACCAAAATACCATGATCATACCCAATAAAATTAACAATAAATTTTAAGATATTTAATGCTTAAATTTTTAAATACCCAGTTCACGTTCAATTTTCTTTGCTCATCTTAAAAATGTCTATTTACATTTAATTTGTTTGAATCATGATCCAAAAAGGCCCACAAATTATATTTGGTTGATTTTTCTGTTAAATAGAAAGTTCAAGTCTTTTTCTTTCTCTCAAAGGACACATTTCTGAATTTCTCAAAGATTTATCACTGAGAAGCTTTAGCTGCAATATTTGCGACGTGGGCAATGCCTTTTCTTAGATTGCACTTACTACCTGTAGCCCCTGAGTATTTGGTAGACTATTCTACACAGATTCTTTTTGTTTGGGGTTCCACCTCTCTTACAAATAGTTCTCTTTGGTGAACAAAAACATCTGGTCCAGAGGAAATACTCATGCATCCTTGCATCTATGGAAATGCACTTCTCATTGCTTTGTTATAGGTAAACTGCTCCAGCCACTGCCCTTAGCCTTAGTTTCTCAAGGATGAGTCAAATACCCAGGAGTCTTAACTTCTGTGTCCTGGAAGTAGGTAGCCAACTAAGGCTTACAAACTGGAAACTGAGCAAACTCTGCAGATTGTAAACACCTGACTTTGGAAAGTGAGACTATTTGGCACCTTCAGTTTTGTTCTCAGTTTTGGGGACCTCAGCTAAAGAGAGAAAGTCCCATTGTAAAAACTTGTTTCATGCCTAAATGAAAAGTATAGGAGTGGTAAAATAAGGACTCTTTGATGCTGTTTCTAGAAAGAAGGGGGTAGCTCCCATGATTACCTTTGTTGCAACCAAGATGTGTGCCAGACAACTTCTATCAAACTAGTTTGTGGTCTCAAGCAGAAAAGAAAAAGTCTTCAGGCCAGTTGAATGGACATCACTGTAAGAAGATTGCTAGCAGAGAAGGAAGCTTGCAAACATTTACACTAAGGCATTTATAGGGCACTGAAGTCAGACAGACCTGAGTCTAAATTCTAATTTGGAATTTATTAGCTGTGTGACCATAGGTAGACTGTTTAGCACCCTAAGACCTTGGTTTTCAGATTTGTAAAACGGAAATAATAGCTAAACTGAAGGATGGTTATAGAGAGTAAATGAGATGTCGAGTCCCGTCCCCCTCCTTCTTTGGCTCAGTAATTCCCACTCTTCCTCAGGGTCAGCCACCTCTTCCAGGATGAACTTCCTGGATGTTCTTTCCCACTCATTACAAGCATCTTGTGACCCAGTGTGGCACTAACCACACTTACCTCAGGCTGTCCCCACATTTGCCTCCCCCATTAGAACTGCGGGTTGAGTGCAGAGAGCACATCTACGTCACTCATAAGCTCTGAGGACAGGACGTGGCAGAACAGAAATCAGTGACCATGTATTTCTAACGTGTGGGGTCTGTGTATTTCACACCATCCAGGAACAGGGAAAGAGCAGCTGTATGGTTCCCCTTGGGAGAAAACATATCCAGTCAATAATTGAGAGAGCAGATTCCTGATTCCTAGTCTGGTTCTTTGAATCAACTTTAGGGCAGGAAAAAGCTTTAGAAAATGCCTCTTCATAGAGGGGTAGGAGTGGAGGGACATATGTTACTTTCAAGGAGCTTTGTGTGTCTTAAAAAACACACTCAACATTGTATTTATTGGGAAATTGAAGGAAGCTTACTTTGTTGTTTTAGAATAGAAAGGCCCCCAAACCTTGTTTGATGGGGGATATTTATGCATCAGTCATATCACGGGAAGGGAAATCAGAACTGGGGCACAGAAACATCTGTTTATCAAGATGAGGCTGGGTTACTAACATTTGACAAACACTGATCTATTTCCAACCACTTCCTTATGTACAGATGAGGAAACTGAGGCCCGGAGGCGCGAGTTGCTGCATCCAAGATCACAAGGCTAGCAGGTATCAGAGGCAGGTCTTCAGACCCCCGATTCGGGCTCCTCCTGTCTCACAGCCTGACCTCCGCCTTGTGCGGTGAAGTGGCTCAGTCCTAGGGCGGGAGGATCCCTGGCTGAGGGCTGACAGGTGGACGGCCAGGTGTGGTCTTGGGCAAGCCAGTTTACCTGACTCAGTTTCCTCACGTGCAAAATGGGCAAGATGGTAATCTGCTACACGGGGCTGCTGAAGGATCAAGAGAGAAAACAAAGCCCTTTAAAAACCGCAATGTATTATTTTAAAATGTCCCTTCTGGCTTTTAAATCATCCAGTTTGTAAAAGAGCACCACACTGAAACTATAAACGCAGACTCTCCAACCACTTCAGCATAACCACAAACAAGGATTTCCAGACAAGTAGGAAAACCAGTGTTAATCAAAACTTCCCGAGTACTTTTTAATCAGGGTTAATGTTGTAATGTTGTGAGTAGCAACATGGAAAAAGAAATGTAAAATTAGATCTACTTCTCAAATGGTAAACCTGGACACATTCCAACTAGAAGTGAGACCTAAATTTTAAAAATGAAATCATACAAGCATTAGAAGAAAACATGAATGTATTCTTCAGTAACGTGGAAATAGGGAAAGCTTTTCTAACACTGGCTCAAAATCCTGAGGCAATAAGGAAGAGCAACAGAACCGCATACAAAAAAATTCTTCTAAAACAACAAAAAAACACCATAAATATGGGGCAAAATCAAACAACAAACTGAAAAAAATTGCAATTTAATCATAGACAAAGGCTTAAGACTGAGGAAGCTTCAAAAAATAAAGAATAAAAAGACCAAGAATCCCATATATATCCTAAAGATGTATAAACAGGCAACCCACAGAAAAAGAAATGCGGTGGCCCTTAAGCGAAAAGAAATGCAAAATAAAACTGTCCTGATAACCATCTCACCTATCAGATAGACCAAAAAACTCAAATTGGACAATATAATCTGTAGGAAGTCTCTGGGAACATGGACGTTTCCATACACTGGTGGGAAGGCTAGTGGGAGGGTAAAATGACAGCCCCCACGGAGGGATGGCACTATATATTGAAATCGCACATTTCTTTCTTTTCTGAATCCCTAGGAGTCTCACGTCTAGGAATCCACTCCAAAGATTAAATGGCAAAAATAAGAAAAGGCATGAGCAAAAGGCTTTTAATGCAGCACTATTTATAGCAGCAAGTTTGGAAACAAGTCAAATGCCCATCAGCAGGGAACTGTTTGAATAAATTATGGTACATCCACGCAGAAGTGATCGATTGACTCCACGATATTAAGTGAAAAAAAGGAATGTGGAGAAAACTGAGCATAGTAAGCTATCACTTAACTAATGGTGCATCTCTTTAAAAAATAGATAAACCATAATTTTCTTTTTAAATGGCTACCTGAAAGGGGAGGAAACAGAATTGAGGGGACTAATATAGGAATTAAGACCTCTTTATACATAAATTACATGTTAAATAAATGTATTTACTTGTCTCAACTAACCTGCCAACTCCCTTAAGGTCATGCAAATCTTATTTGGCACAATGTACTCAGGCCCCAGTACACAATATTAAAAGTTAAATTAACTGAATAATTTTAAACATGTGACTATCATCACACAACCACGTTTCTGGAAGATTCCTCTAGGGGAGGAATGAAGGTGACTCGGTGTTTGCAACACTTGGGTGTCACTGTACTCTCTCCATAGGCAATTTACCCCCACTGTTCATTACTCCCTATGTGCATAAGACTAGCAGACATCTTCACCTAGACCCTTCCTCTGAGTGTTAGACCCATACATTCAACCTCATACCTGCCATCTTCTGGATCTCACATTCAGCATGGCCTAAACTGGAACTGTTCCCCTACTCTCCCCTTCTTCCATTGTGCCCAAACTCAGCAAATGCCACCACACAGCCAGTTGTGTCGCCCTTGACACTTCTCCCTTACCATCCATGTCCATCACCAAAGTTCCAAAGATTTTATTCTATGAAAAATCTCTAAAACCTATCCGCTTCTCTACATTTCCAGCACCCCAGTCCTATTATAATCCACAGGACACTGCCATAGCATCCTGTTTCCTTGCATCCAGTATGACCCCACTGAAAACCATTTTCCACAGCACAACCAATCTTTTTCAAAGTGCACCTCTCAATGGATCAGATCATATCACCCTCCACTTAAAATTCAGTAGCTTTCCACTGCACGCGATTGACCATGGACATGTCCTGCACAGGCTGTGTTGTGCGAGGTGTCCTACAGGGTCTCTGCTCCCACTCCCCACATAAGAACGCAGGACATGGTGAGGCCAAAAAGGAACACCCACGGAGCCATAGGTAGGGGAGTCATACCACTATGGTCTCACTGGAGGCTGGGTTCACACGTGCGATCTGCTGTCCGCTTTGCTGCCAACCGACCGACCCTCCTCGGCTCGACTCAGTGTAGCCGCGGCAGTTATACCAGCTGAGGCTCAATGGCCACAGCTGACGGCTAACCAGCCACAGCTGACTGCCATCTACTACCCAAGTGAGCACCTTTCCACGTGAGGCCCAGAGCCTGGAAACTGCACTCCTGGCTGTCCCCACAGGCTGGTTTTATGCCTACATTTCAAGATTCTTCTCCTAACTTCTATTGCAACCAGATATCCTCTATGCCAACCAGATTCCCAACATCCCGAGCTTTACCAAGCTGTTCTCTGCATGAACACCCATTTTCCTTTATCCAGTTAATACCTTGGCAGTTCTAGGTCAGCTTAAACACTTCCTCAAAGCCTTCCTTGACTAGGTCAAATTCCTTTTATAAACCCTTCTGGGTTATCCTTGGTCACCGTTTCCCTCACCATACCACAGAGCATGTTGAGTGTTTTTGCTCCATTTATCCACAAGGCTCAGCAGAGGAAGCACATAGTAAGATCTTGTTAACTATTGGTGGAAAACATGAACTCGAAGAATGAAAGTTAAGTTAGGAAGTTATTACAACCATTTGGGAAAGAACCACGGAGTTGCTGCACTATGGCAGTGCATTTACGTTGTGGAGCTCTTCAGAATTAACTCATTTCAAACACTCCCAAAACCAATTATGTAAATCTGTGTATTAGAATAATCAAGATGTGGCAATATAATTCTACTGTATGAGGGCCCATGATCTAAGTACCTGAGTTATTGAAACCACCACTTTCAGGCGAATGTAGAAAAGGGTGCCACATTTGGGACCACAGGAAAACCAAGAAATAGTGCTAGCACCTCCCTCCCATTATTCTCTGATCTCTTGCAATCTGGATTTTGCCAAACCATTCTACTTCACTACTTCTAAGGCCGCTTTATTTGGGGGAAAGGGCTCATCAACTGAGAAGTTCTAAGTATAGAAGACTTACATTTTTCAGAATGATCAGTGAGGGGACGGTTTTTAAGTGAACAAGATTCCAACTGGCTGAGTAAATTATTATAATTTTTCAAACAAGGAACACAGAAGCAGATTTAGTGGGTATGATAAAAGTTCAGCTTTGAAGGTTTTCAGTTTCTAGTGCCTAAAAGCATCTGGTTGGAGATCTCTGACAGGTGATTCAACACTGGTTTAGAGCAGCAGGGCGCTCATCCTTTACACTAATTAGCCTTTATGCTAATTAGAAAGTCAGCATCCTCTGAAGCAGAGGGCAGGAAGAGATTCAATACTCAGCACCTGTGTGTAAGAACTGTTCTAGGCACTAAGGATTGCACTTACAAACTGTACAAAAACACTTGGGACTTTAAATGTGTTACTATGTAATTATACCCCAAACTGTGCTTCCTAGCTTCTTATACAACACTACATACTTTAACCTGAGGAAATTTGTAAAAGCAATATATTTCAGAAATCCTGGGAAAAAATTCTAGCTATAAGCTATTTAAATATTGCTTATAGAAACTATCAAAGAATAGCCAGCATCATGTAAACAGCATATACTTAAACAAAAGAGACGAAAGCTTACACACAGAGTATGCTTTTTTATTCACTGATAAACTAAAAGTCCATTTCTGGGTTTCTTTTCATTTGTTTGAGCAGTAAGCAAAGCCCTACAATGGGTGGCTTCACCTAGTCCTCAGACTCGGATCCATCTTCATCTTGACTAATCTGGAAGTAGCGAAGTTCGTAAGTCTCCTTGTCAGATGCAACCACACGAAGCCAATCACGAAGACTGTTCTTCTTAAGGTATTTCTTGGTAAGATACTTCAAATATCTTTAAAATAAAATCATGAATTTCATGAATACCTATTTTGCAAAACCTTATTATATAGATGTGCACCATTATACTCATCTTTTGTGTTCCCAGTTCCCTCCAAAATACTTTATTTGTATTAAGCACTGTGCAAGATTGCTAGGGATACAAAAAGGCAGCCTCTCAACCCCAATTGGAATCATTTATAACTATAAAACCCTTCTTCTCCCATCTCCTTAAAATAAACTAATATTGGGGCCGGCCCGGTGGCTCAGGCAGTTAGAGCTCCATGCTCCTAACTCCAAAGACTGCTGGTTCAATTCCCACATGGGCCAGTGGGCTCTCAACCACAAGGTTGCCAGTTCAATTCCTTGAGTCCCGCAAGGGATGATGGGCTCTGCCCCCTGCAACTAAGATTGAACACGGCACCTTGAGCTGAGTTGCCACTGAGCTCCCGGATGGCTCAGTTGGTTGGAGCGCGTCCTCTCAACCACAAGGTTGCCGGTTTGACTTCCGTAAGGGATGGTGGGCTGTGCCCCCTGCAACTAGCAACGGCAACTGGACCTGGAGCTGAGCTGCGCCCTCCACAACTAAGATTGAAAGGACAACAACTTGACTTGGGAAAAAAACAAACAAACTAATATTCTTACGTTGGAAGCCAGTTATGTGGGAGAGTAATATAGTGGCTTCCTCTTCAGTCTTACCGCCACCATCAGATTTTTAATTAAACAATATGCAATTTCATTTTTCAAATATGTACTAAAATGTCAACATTCTCTTCACCACTATCATCCTCCTTAACCTCAAATCCCATGCTGGATCAAAAGTAGGCAACCTGTCTACAGGGCTAAATCCATTTACAAGTTCAAGAGTATTGAGAGCTATGCAACTAGCATGGGCTCAGTCCTTATAATTTCATCACTCCAGCCGTTCTCTCTTCCATTTATACTTTACAGCAATTCTTAACTACCAAGCATTCCTCTCAAGCTCCCTTTGTCCTGTTAATGCTGCTCCCTATGCTAGGATCACCTCATCCCACCGGCAACTGTTCACTCTCAGGTTCTCCGTAAATTCTTGTGCCATCTCTATCTCTACTTTCAGTATAGCAATTAAGAGTATTGCATTTTATAATATTTATCTGCATGTCCATCGAGGACAAATAGTACCTCTCATGTCCAAATCCCTAGTGATTAGTTTATATACAATTTGGATTACAGGGGCTGACTGGACAAGAGGCCTGGATATAACGTGCCTGTATCCCTGCAATAAATTACACTTACCAACAACCAGCCCAAGTAACTACTGTTACTAAATATATTTTCCATTTATAGGCCTTATTAAAGTTCTTTTATCTCTCTGACTTCATCATCGTATCTATTCCACAATTTCGCTAAAACATCATGAAAAATACGAACCTTTTTGAGAACTGCTTCTCGGAAACAACTGTGATTTTATTCTTGCAGCGTTCAATGTGAACAACATTCCCAAGATTTCCAGTTTTTCCATTGACTTTAACCTTCTCCCGTAGAAACTGTTCCTATTTTAAAAAAAAGAAAAAATACAAAACTAGGGAAGAAAACCCTAGATACTCACTAGGGAAGGTACCCTAGGAATAGAGCTTAGATTAAAATCAAATATCACATACTTACAGATCTTAAGAAAAATGATAACAACAGAGTAGAATGATACTTACAAAATTTCCGGAGTCAAAAATACCATCTTCCACTGGATGAGTAAGGTCCAAACCAAACTTCCAGACTGACCTCTTAGGCTTCTTGACTTTTTGCTACAGAACATTAACATAATTATGATTCTTTAAACCAATTTATTCACTTGATACACAAACTTTAAAAATCTTTATCAGAGCAATGATGTACAATGTACTAGTATAAGATTATATACATGAAACGGTGTAAAATTCTAAAAAAATTCCTTAACATCTATCGGATACTCCCTAACTTTTTTGAAACTAGACTATCTGAAGGACAGGCTTGGTTTAAACCAAGTTTCTGTGAAGTCTGATGGAAACTTCCCGTTGGTCATACAAGTGTCCCACAAATGCAAAACTCAAGAAAGCTCGAAGTATATGGTTTCCTTCCCCAGAAGATTACAAATAATCCTATTTTTACCCTGGAAAAGATTAAGAAGATCAATCTACTTTCTACTGCGAGGTCAAAGTATAAACATGCATGAAGGTTGGTTTGAAGCTCTAACCAAGCCCACTTTGTTCAAGTTACCAAGAAAAGTTTTAATGAACTTTTATTATTTGCCAGATCACGGATGTCCAATTTTAATTTACCGGATACCTTTTTCCTATAGGCCAGGCGCTGCTTTACTACTGCCACTCCCACTGCAGGTGGGGAACAGAGTAGTACACTTGGTCCAAGCTCAAGTACAAGCCAGACCACAGTATTACACCCACTTATGTTCAGAGAATTCAATCCTTATGCTGTTTTCTGGTAAAGATTTTTATTTTAAATATACATATAAGTGTCCATACCCAACTTTTAGACCAATAGCACGTAATAAGGCTACACAAGTAAAATGGTGCTGTAGCTGCTAACAATACATACTCAGGCAATGTAGGGAAAACAGACAAATCAGTACTTAGCAGAGAATGTCATCTCTAAATTAGATCCACCCAAATGGATAGCAAGTACTAATACCGATTTGCTTTCCTAGGTATTCGAGGAATCTATGTCAATCTTACTCTCCCAAACGCTTTTTCTTTTCGGTAATTTTTCAAATGCTTTTTTGGAGCGGTTAGAGCATCTATCTGGTAATTATTAATAATGTGAACAAAACCTTTGAAGCACTTTCCTTTTATACGACTTGTACCTTCACAATAATTCCTTCATGAGGTAATGAACAAACTTCCTCCCCAACTCAGCGCTAAAGCTCCCTGGCGCTTTCAGGCCCGGGCCACCTCGGCAGCCGCGCGCCGCAGAGACCCCTCCGCCCAGACAAAGCCGTCAGACCTGCCCGATTGCCCACATCTCCTTTACTGGTGCAAATAAGTGGGTAACACCGGCGTTACTAAGCGCGAGGGATTAAAGAAATGGTCCAAAAGGCTGTCTGTCTCACTAGCCCCGTTCGCCGTCGGGCCTCCTTCCCTGCGCTCGCACGACCACCCATCCTGAGCCACGGCCGGGCCCAGCTCTTACTCCACCAGACCGCATGGCAGTTGCCAGATGTCTTGGAAAAACAACTTAGAGCTGTAACATCTTGGTTTACATTCCTAACCCAGTCTCCATTTCGACTCTCTTCTTATCTCTAAAGAGACATCTCCAACTCGCCAGACGCAAAAATCATCTACACTCAAGAAAGACGTTCCCAGCGACACCGCGATCACTCACCGGCGCCATCTTGAAGGCAGGCTGAGCTATCAGAAAGAAAGAGGCTGCCGTCTGCACGTATTTTTATCTATGCGTGCTGCGTCACGCGCCGAGGACGTAAGATGTTCGCCTGCCGGAAAAGAACTTGCAGAACAGCGCCGGGGCCAGTAACCCAGGAAACCGGGGGCCAGTAACCCAGGAAACCGGGGGCGTGGCCCGGGAGCATAGGGTCAGTAGGCAATTAGGTTTCCTAGGAGCGCCCTCCAGCGGCAGTGATTGAAACGACTCGCGGTTTTCCGCTGGTGATGACGCGCGTTGACCTTAGTAGCTCTGCAATTACCCGCACCCAGATACACCAAATATACCAGATACATCTTTCATTAATCGCCTCGGTCTTCTTTCCAATCAGGGCAAAGCATTGTATCAGGTTGCTTTGAGCTCTCCTGTCTTATGCTGCAATTATAATCCTTCAGCGAAAAAAAAAGTTATTTCGATTATCTATGTTTTGTCCATGAATCTTGTTTTCTAAGACTGTAGAGAGAAATCAGTATTTCGGGGAGTCAAAATAAACTAGGTTCTGGGGGAGAGGGGAACCTTTAACAGAAAACCATGGAGTGCTCACTTGTTCACACGTTGAGTGTATATTTTTATCATGGATTTTAGAGTTAACCCAAGGACTCACTTCCATCCAAAATACCTGCCAGTTAAAATTCAACGAATGTTTTCTGAGACCTAACTACTAAAACGTGTAATGCACGAGGGTCGATGGTGAACGACAAAAGGAAAAAAATTAGCTTTTGAACTTTGAAGGATTGTAAATCGACGTCGGATTATGAAAGTCGCCTGCCTCTCAGAGCTTTGCAACATTTTTTGTGGAAGTGAAACTATCATACCTAGGGGCAGGGGTAGGGGATGGGGTGGACTTTTGTTTTTACTTTAGAGTAACCCTAGAAAGTTTGACAACTGTGTATGTCCTTTAAGACAGAGATTAGTTATAGTGGGAACTATGCTTTAATGAAGCATACAACGTGTAAGGTCTGAATAGACGTATTGAATTCCTAGAAATCCATATCAAGATTTTTTTGGTTCTTTGCCTCAATAGAAAACCATAGTAAATTCTTTACCAAACGTTAAGGGGTAAAAAGGCGCAGTTAGCATTTCCTCCTCAAAGGTTGCCCCAGGCTGCAGAGCAAAAATAATCCTTATATTATTGGATATTTTGAAAATAAGCCACAAATTGAGGCATTTATTGTTTATTTTGCTTGTTTTGGGCAGCCTTCCACGTTAGGACAAAAAACAAAGCACCTTAAGAACTGTTAAGCCACTTGTACAGTGGGAATATTAAAAACAACATGTGTTTCAAAATAACTAGTAATCTCAAAATAACTACTTAGAAATTACAATGGGAAAAAATTTTTCTCTTAGGAAGAAAAACTGAAAAATATTAAGAAATGTGCAGGCAGTAAGATTAAATATTTGAAATAACTCAATTCTTCCCAAATCTTACACTCAGAGACAGTATATATATTAACACAATGCCTGTCAGTGCCCCACAGATACTTATTTTGACAAGGAATTCTAAAACATACGAAATAATAAATGTCAGAAAAGAGCCAAGGCAGTTTAGAACAAAGAGGGGAAGTTGTCTTTCCAGCTATTCAAAAACATAACACACTGTAATATATGATAGATATAGTTCCAATACATTATAAACTTCAGTCATTGGATCTACATGATACTGGAGCTTGAACTGGTCAATAAAGTAAAATATAGAAGGACAATATGGCAGATTAAATTCACAGAGAATCCCCTCCATATGTAACCACCATAAGAAACTGGCTAAAATATGGTTTTATAAATAATTACTAATGTATGGTTAAGCTGGTGAAAAAGTAAAAGAATTTTTTTGGGAGGCAGAATTGACAAGCCACCATGCTCATAGGAGTTTAGGGCTAGAAATAGCTGTTCAAATAGCGTGAAAAAGCTGCAATCTAAAAATGTAGTTTAAAGTGTGCTTGGATTGGTAGTGCCAGGCAGAAGCAAATGCAAATGCTCTCTGGAGAAATGCACTTTACGTCCAAGCACAAAGGATTCCTTGAGAGAAGCTTGCAGAAATGGAGCTGACAATTTTTTTAAAATCACTAAATAATACCAGTTCCTGTTGCCTTCTTTTTTCTCTTGAGCGGACAGTTCAGAAGTACATTCTACATCACTACATGGAAGATCCCGGTAGAATTAAGCCTCATTTGTCTCCAGCGCATTTCTTTTTGCTTTTGCTCCTTCCAGTTTCATACTTCCCTGTACTTTACTTCTGTTACCTGGGATCATTTCCCAAAATAAACCAATGCATGCAACCAATAGGCTAAGACACCAATTTTACACAAATGCTTTCAATCATCACCTTATTTTATGAGGCCAGCATACCTTTGATAGTAAAACTGGAAAAGGACATTTTAAGAAAGGAAAATTGTATTAGGTTGGTGCAAAAGTAATAGCGGTTTAAAAGGTTAAAAATAATTGCAAAAACCGCAATTTCTTTTGCATCAACCTAATAGTTCAATGTCATTCATGGAAAAACATATACATATATGTATGGTATAATTTTTTATATATATATGATCATCAATTATATATATCATATATATATTTTATGTTCACATATATATTCTTAGCAAACCATATCCATCAATATGCCATGCAGCAAGTTGGGTGATAATGTCATTATTTATAGTTGATATGTAATTGTATATGTACAAAATTTAAAAGAATCTACAGATAAATTATCAGAATATGTAAGTTTTTCAATATTGCTGGATACAAAGTTCATGTACAAAAATCAAATGCATATTTATAAACTAGCAATAAATTAAAGATAAAAGTTAAAGATGTTATTTTTAATGACATAAATATGTCAAATATCTAAGGGAAAAATAACAAAAGATGTGTAAGATCTTTATGCAGAACTATCAAATATAATTGAGAGAAATTTAAGAATAATAATAGTTAGAAACACATTCAACGTCCATGGATTGAAAGACCCCATATAATGATGCCAGTTCTCCCCAAACTGAATTATAGATTCAATGTGATCACAAACAACAGCTTAATAACCTCCCTTTCTCCCTCTTCCTTCCTTCCTTCCTTCCTTCCTTCCTTCCTTCCTTCCTTCCTTCCTTCCTTCCTTCCTTCCTTCCTTTTTTCAAACCAATTGGAAAATCTGTATGAAAACACAGATACCAGAATAGCCAGAATATACTGGAAGAAGGAAAAATAAAGTGGCAGGACTTGTTCTATAGATTGAGATTTATTTTAATGATACCATAATTAAGACAGTTGGATATTGTTTTAGGTTAGACATATAAACCAATAGAATAGACTAGAGAGCCCAGAAACAGACTCACACAGATGTGCTTTTTGCCATTTATGGCAAAACTGCACTTCAGAACAGTGGAGAAAAGACAGTTCTCAAAACCTTCATTATTTTTTTTAATTGAAAATATGCAAATCATTGTACACCTGCAGAAACATAAACCCTGTGGTCCACATAAAACTTTGAAATCCACACCAGTGTTTTGTACTGGAAAGACTACAAGTATTTTAATGAATGTAATATTCTAATAAACATTTATCCATGTAAGTACCAATGTGTATTTTGAACCTTGAAAAGATGCTATGACATTTAGTCAAACAAGGCTCCAAACAGAGTTCTTTGTCATGTTCCATTTGTATTTCATACATCTGCTCCTCGTACAGCTCTGTATCTGTCTTGGGTGTGTGCATTACACATAGTTTCTTACAGGATTAGATGGTGTACCTTATTCTTACAGTGTTCTCTTTTTGAAGATCTCAGCTCTATGAACATCACAAATGATCACACTGTAACAAAGAAAGTAGACAACATCTGCATCTCTGATATTTACTTATTAATTATGAAAACCCATCTTATTTGTTAGAAGCTGATTTAGAAAACAGGAATCTGTAAATTTCCCTTTACCCAACAAACTTTCTAGTCATCAGTGTTACTACCATTCAAGCATTGTAAAACAAACAAACAAACCAAAGATTGTGTACATGTAGTAAAAATACCGTTGGTATTTTTTATATTATTTCTTTCTTTCTTTCGGTGCCATGTACTACAAAGGGGAGCACGTCAAGCATCATGAAGCTTCGCACTACCCATCTCCAGAAAAATATACGTGAATGCTGTTGTAGCACAAACAGTCCCATGAAAGCAATCCACAGCTTTGACAAAAAGATGTGCTACAGCCTTCTGTGCGAACAACATTGAGGCAGCAAGGAAAGCTATTACTACTGAAGAATACTGCTTTTAACTCCTCTAACATAGGAATGTTCTTTGTTAGATACTTATAAATGAAAGTCAAGGGCACCAGGCAGAAGAAATAGGAACTGAAGTCACCTCTGCTTGCCCTTTCTTTACTAATTTGATTAGAGAGTATTAAAAACTATGATTAAAAAATGTATGCTTGCTTCAATGCACTTTTTCTCTCAGTGTGTAGGAAAACCTAACTTATTGTTTATTTTTATTATTTTTTTAACAAACAGTTTCAGGGTAAGATTTTCTTGGTATACAATGCCACAGGAGTTCTGAATAATTGATCAACCTTTAAAATGAGAAAAAGCATCTTTTTTCATTGCTTAATTTTATTACTTGTCATTTTTAGCTTAGTCATTTACTTTTTGGTGGGCATTTAGATTACTTCCGTTTTTTTCACTACTATAAGCAATGCTTTGAGGAACATTTTAAGTTAACAAAACGATTATATTATGTCAAAAGAAATGCTCGTGGGGCGGGCCCGGTGGCTCAGGCAGTTAGAGCTCCATGCTTCTTCTAACTCTGAAGGCTGCCAGTTCGATTCCCACATGGGACAGTGGGCTCTCAACCACAAGGTTGCCAATTCAATTCCTCGAGTCCTGCAAGGGATAGTGGGCTCTGCCCCCTGCAACTAAGATTGAACAGGGCACTTTGAGCTGAGCTGCCTCCCGGATGGCTCAGTTGGTTGGAACACGGGCTCTCAACCACAAGGTTGTGGGTTTCGACTCCCACGAGGGATGGTGGGCTGTGCCCACTGCAACTAGAAAACGGCAACTGGACCTAGAGCTGAGCTGCACCCTCCACAACTAAGAGTGAAAGGACAACTTGACTTGGAAAAAAGTCCTGGAAGTTCCCCAATAAAAGTCCTGTTCCCCTTCCCCAAACAAAATCTAAAAAAAAAAAAAGAAAAAAAAAAAGAAAAAGAAATGCTCATGAAAGGAAATATAAAGAAGCAAAGAAGCAATTGCATTAAAATACCTAAAATCCCCCTTGCTTAGAAGTTGTTCTTTAATGCTTTGGGGGCATGGATGTCTCTGAATGGATGTGTGTATATCCTTTAGATTACACAAGTAATTATATACATTTATAAAATTGAATGGTACTATACATACTTCTTTGAATTTAAAGAAACTTTATTTAGAAATTATTTCAAACTTACTGAGAATTATAACAATAGTTTAAAGAATACATACATACATATGAATACATAAAAATATGAATGAAGGATATATAGACATATATTTATATGTCTATATATCCTTTATCCAGATTTTTACCTATTAACATTTTGCTCCTTTATCGTTTGTTCTTTCTCTCTGTATCTATCTAATTCTATAAAACTTTTTATTTTGTCTGGATTTTCAGTTATAGTTGAAAACAAGTTACGGAGAAATTACTTAAGTTATCTCTTAAGACTTAGAGAGTTTGTTTTTATTTTGACCTCTGCTTCATCCGGAGTTTATTCTTGTGTGTAATTCATCTTCCTTTTATTTTCCCAGATTTATTTTTCCAATTGTCCCAGACCAATTTAATTAATCTTTTCCCAGTTATTTGCAATATTACCTTTATCATATACTAAATTTATATATGTATTTGGGCCTGTTACTGGACTTTCGGTTCCATTCCATTGGTCCTTCTATTCATTTGCCAGTACCTCACTCTTTTGAGAATAGAGGCTTTGTGGTATTAATTCCTGCTAATTCTAGGCCCCACTCATAGCTCTTTCTTTTCAGTGTTTTCATAGCTATTCTTGCATGTTTTTAGTTCCATATAAACTTCTTAGCAACTTGTTTAACTTCATAAAAAAGTTGTTGGTATTTTTATTGGGACTATCTTAAATTTATAAGTTAAATTAGGTTGAGCTATCATCTTAATGTTGAGCTGTCAGTCAAGTATTATATAATGAATGTCTTTCCATTTGTTTAAGTCAACTTTTTGTCTTTTGGGAGTGTTTTATACTTTTCTTCCTATAGATTTTTAATATTTCCTTGTAGGTTTCTTTATTATATTTTATCTTTTTGTTGCTACTGTAAATGAGGTTTTCCTTCCATCATGTCTTCAATTGGTTATTTTTGCATATAAAAACTATTTATTTTTGCACGTTAATCTTATATCCTGCTACCTTGATGAATAATTTTGTTTGAGTTAGCTTTATCATTATTTGGGATTTTCCAGCTATACTATCAGGTCACCTGAAAATAGAAACGTTTTATTTTTTTCTTATTTTTACAGTTCTAATGTGTTTGTTTTCTGTTGTCCAATAGTATTGGCTGCTACTTCCAGAATAATGTAATAGTGGTCAAGATAGTAAGCATTCTTGCCTAGTTCTTGACCTTACTGAGAATGCAGTTAAATCATCTAAGTTTTCAAATTTATTTGCATGTTTTATTATTTCTTCTGCATTATTAGTCTTTCCTCCTTGTCATTTTCTTATTTTTTATACTTGTGTTGTTTACTTTATGTGTGTTAGTAGTTTCTTTTGTTAATTTTTCAAAGAACCAGTTTTTTACATTTGCTATTTCCCTATTCACTTTCTGCTTTTGTATCATTTCTTTCCTTGTGCTCTTTTGGTTTATTTTGCTGTTATTTTTCTAGTTGTATGGTTTAGGAATTTCTCTTATGTTAATTCTTTCATTTTTATTGATATTGATGTTAAGGCTATGAATTTCCCTCTATGCTGCATTACAGCAATTGTGATATATGATGTTTTCATTATCATTATCTTTCAGGAATTCTTTAATTTCTGATTGTAGTTCTCCTTTCATCCTGGAATTATGTAATAGGTTATAAAATTTCTAGGTAGAAGGGTCTTTTTATTTTTAGTTTGTTTTCAATTTCACTTGAGATTGGTATTAGTGTTTTTAATATTTCTACTTTATAGAAATTAGTTTTCCTTGTGCCCTAAATATCTTTTTTCTGAGAGTCCCATTTGCCTTTGAAAGGAAGGTATTATTCTTTACTACCAGCATGTTATTGATATACATATATTCTCCAAAAGATTTACCTCATTGATTGTACAGCAATTAAAATGAACTAGAGTAACAATTTAAGTGAAACACACACACATAAAATGCGAACAAAAAGTGCAGACAAACTATCAGTGTTAGGTAGAAGAAAGTCAATTCTCCCAATTAGAATCTGTGTTGGGGATCTGATGGCAACTAAAGTTGCCAAGCATTTTTGGCCTTCCTAAACACTAGGACACAGTCATTATGAGGCTGGGAAGTGTCCAAAAATTATTTTGACTAGATTCAGAGATAGCTCTCAAATTGGACAATGGATTGATAATAAATTTGTAGGTGGGTCCTTTTGAAACAATACATACGCGGTGGTTGTAACTAATACACCACTTAATGTATTATGGGAATAGATGTTTTAAGTTCCCAGTGGAACACACACTTTAGACAGCCAAAATGGGTTCTCTTGCATTAATGTCTAGAAGGATGCACAGGAAGAGGATGAAGAAGGGAAAGTATTTTTACTCTTGTATCTGTAGAATATTAAATTATGTGACTATCTGACATATTTGAAAAGCTACTAAAATTTAAAAATAAAACAGCATTGGACCTAAATCTGGAACTAAAACTTAGAAATAAGCATTCCCAACCATAAAGCTAAGTCAACTCTGGTAAGGACCTAGAATATAAAAACACAATAAAAACAAATGTTACACTTTCTCTTAACAGTGATATACTTATAAATTCATATGACTTTCTAGTATGAAAATGTTTCTAGAAATGTATATATACAAGAATAGTGCAAGCTATTAAATTAACTTTATTTTTATCTAATATAACTGATGAAGTTAACAAATATATTTTAACATAACAAAAAGTTATAATTGATAAGTTTATCATTACATTTTAAAGGATGTTAACAATATCTTTAGTATAGCCAAAGACTTAACATTTGGATTTTATCCATTTTTGAAATGTAAAATGCACAATTATAATACCCATAATACATATCTTACAATTTTAACATTTTAGCTAAAATATGAGTCTCTGCAGGTAAAAGCAAGAGTTCTTCTACACCTAAGACAAATAAAATGTATTACTAATAAACTGCCATTGGATTAGACAACGCTGTTTCAACTATTTCTTGTTTGGAGAGGAGGACAAAAGTACATAATAGTATAGAACTAGTCATTTTCATTATTCTAGTTTAGAACTAGTAATTTGCATTACTTTGTAACGAGCACACGTGCTTATTTATATTAGATATTAACCACCATAAAGAATTCCTCTCAAGAAAGGTCACAACTATGACTTATGACAAGCTGTACAGTCATCACTGAATATAGTTTAGTGTCCAGAGCTTTTAAAAAGTACAATCCTGAACTAAGATAAACCTAAGTCTAGCAATACCAAGAAATAGTTTTAGGGATTTCACATAAATAAAAGAAATTATCTTTCAATTGTAAAATAGGTTTCAACCTGTACTAAGGAGAGAGGAATAGTGGTAGATGGTAAAGCTTGGCAGCAAGTATGTTTCTAGCAGGTAAAAGCCTGATATGCATTGCTATAAGACGCATCTTTCACATAAGGAAAACGTGCTAATTAAATGTATACAGCACTTTTCAGGCACTTGACTTCACTTGGTAGTTAAGCTGATGTTCAGATAGTTAATGGAAAAATATTAAATTATATAGTGACTTCAAGCCATGTACCCACAGAACATGTGTTCCATAAGTCAAATCCAAATGTTCCCTGCTAAAATCGAATAATGACATATAACCAATTCAGAAAAAACTAATTTAATTAAAGTTAATATATTGAATTCTCTTGATTTTAAGATTTTTCACAATAATTTTTTCTTAAGCCTTTGTTGCCTACTTGTCTGAATGCTAGGAGAAAGAAGGCTTGTAAACTGTGAAATATTATGCCTAAATGATATTAGAAAATTTTAAACTGTTTATCAGTTCAATATATTATACTATTTATGGAAATATGCCTATAGTTTGTTCTTACACTTCTTAAGAGCCATATTTTCTCATGGTAAATCTGTTCCTAGTTCATATTATAGAATTCAATATGTAAACATTTTAATGTACCCAAAAGAGCATTATGAATTTCGCTGTTGTCCCTAAATATGTTTGAGAACCACTACATCAATGTCTGGCTCTGAAACTATCTTTGGGGTCAATGCTAAAGGAATGCTTTCAGATATATCACTAAGGATAGGGTTTTAAGACTATCAAATTCTATTCTAAAATGAAAAAAATATGGCAAGATTCCAGTATAGGTGTTAACAATGTCCCAATTTTTCTCCAATACTTTCCATATAATTTAAGTATGTTGATATTAAGGATTTTTTATTTGTATGTATTATAATTTGGGAAAACTGCACTATACTTTCAGGCAGTTAGCTTTAAAATAACGAAACTTCAGATCTTTGCACAAGCAGCCCTGAGAACAATGCATTCAAATTACAGCTCAACTAGAAATAATCTAATTGAGAAACTTTAAAGTATAAAAACAAATTCTGGAAAAGTTGTAAACTAAAAAAAACGTTACCAACATTTGAGGCACTACCATACTACAGTACTTGTAAGAGTTAGAAGGACTTTGTAAAAAGAACATACAAAGCTGTGTGTGCACATGCACACACATTGTGCTATAAAGGAAAACAGTGTCCTCAAATTTTATAGCCTAAACATTTTATTGCAGCATCTCCTAGTAAAGATACCATGCTCTGGCTGTAGGAGAGTTTTGGTAATTGTTATAAAGCATTGGTATTGAATTTTATATTATCAATGGAAATAGAGTCAAGAGCTAGGTTAACAACAATTTCAAGTGACTGACAGCCCTTGGAGGGGAGCATGAAAGAAAACATAATTATGTTGCAAATGCTATGCAAATACTAAGTCAAAGTAGCAATGATTTGATCTATTTCAGAGGGTATACAATTTTGTAGCAAATAAAGTATAACAAGTCTTCACAGTAAAAATAAAGCATGTTATTCTAGAAAGAAACACATATTCCACTTGTTAATATAATATTGTGTATTAATTGGTGAAATGCCTACAGACAAAAGTGGTGTATCACTGTATACTCTATCAACATGACAATCTACATTCTATATACATGGTAACTTGTGATACTTAACATTTGCTAAAAACAAGTACAACAAATTCTAGGAATCAAATATTAACATTTCTGATGTCAAAAAAAAAAATGAAGTCACTTCTGTTTTACGTTAAAAATATGTTTCCCTGCTTCTTTTTAATACAATTTATAAAGCTTTACTAAATGAAATATTTTGTTCTAGAGAAACATGTACTGACTTATGTGAAAATAAACAAGCAGTCCCGTATCTTTAAAATCTACACTTATATTCCAGAAGAGTATTTACACTTTATTGTAGTACTTAAAATGAAATATTTATGCATAAATAGCTTTTGCCATTCAAGGTATGAAGACAGCAATGCATTATTATAATTTATATACACTTACCTCGCAATTGAAAATATATTTATGTGAATTTGATAGGTTAGGAAGAATAAGGGCATGCTGATCCAGAATTAATACTAAACCAGAATACTAGCATGGTTAACTGGAGTCATATGCATGACCAGCAAGCAGCACAGATTAACAACTTTCTGGAATTCCTGTGGGTAACAATGCCAACCAGTAGCAAGTAAGACACACATTATAAAGTAGTAAAAAAAACTGAAGTAGTATGTAGTAGACACTTAGATGGAATACTGGAAAGAATTTAGCCTAATTCCTAACTGTGCTTTAGATGGGCAAAAGCTAAAATGTTACACTAAAAATGATTAACTACAACCTCAATATTTCTTGTGCTTTAGAATTCTCCTTGCATTTCCTTAAAGAATGTTGCTTCTTCTCCAAATGCGTTTGCTGATGCTAAGATTTAAAAGTACGAGCAAATTAAGTAATTAAAACTTTGGGAACTTCAGTTCCTAATCCTATTTCCAGTCACTGATTAGATCAGTTACAGCATCATATATGTTCTCGTCCAGATGATAGGAATAAAGGTCTTGTATAAGTCAAGGCATGATGGGAGAGGTCTCATAATCAGTCTTGGAGAATGAAAGTATTACTGAAATAGTAACTGTTCTATGTTTCACACCAATATAATCGTTATTGAGTCAAAGGTCCTCATAAACCCTGTGACAATGTTTAGAATTCGGAAATAAGGTATATATGATCTAAAAGCCTAAATAGAAATGTAGGAAAGTCACCTAAAACACTTTTTAAAATAAATTAGTTTATAGAATTCTTTCCTAGTTATATTTCACTCAAGTAACTGAATTAAGTCACATGACAATCAGAAAAAATACATATATGTACTTCTTAAGTTAAATAATGATTATCACATAAAGTAACTTTTCTTCCATAATTAACTTTCATTTCACTTTAGAAAAAAATGTACATAAATTTAACAAATGTTACACATCAATTTGAAGAATTTCTAGATTTTGTCTGCCAAATACTCTGATGTCAAAAAAGTCTATTTACAAATGGTTGGAAAGGAGCAACTACTGTAAATATCAACATTTATCAACATAATTTATCAATATAATTGATAGAAGAATTTAGCAAAATAATTGATAAAAGCACTGCATAATATCCCATAAAGCAGGTCACTCCTTTAGAGGGAGAGAACACAAAGTTAAAAGCAAAAGTACAACTAGAAAAAAACTTTCTATTTTTATGCTGATTACAAAGGTCTCAAATAAAAACCTATAGCTTTAGCCAACACCCTTTGCCACTGTCCCTTGTGTCCACTTTACAGTATAACTTGCTAATAGTCACCCAACAGTTTAATGCCTCTGTCAACCATAAGCAGATAGGAAAATCACCATACTAAGTCTGACAATTAAGTTCGCAAACTTCATGCAATGATGTTGCTAACTTTTTTTATCAGAGGGATTATTCATTATGAATTTGTACTAACTGGACAAACAGTTATCCAAGTTTACTATTTGGAAGTGTTGAAAAGGCTGCATGAAAAAGTCAGATGACCTGAACTTTTTGCCAACAATTTATGGCTCTTGCATCATGACAACGCACCAGCTCACACGGCACTGTCTGTGAGGGAGTTTTTAGCCAGTAAACAAATAACTGAACTGGAACACCCACCCTACTCACCTGATCTGGCCCCAATGACTTCTTTCTTTACCGGAAGATAAAGGAAACATTGAAAGGGAGACATTTTGATGACATTCAGGACATCAAGGGTCCTGAATGTCAGCTCTGATGACCTATGATGACAGCTCTGATGGCCATTCCAGAAAAAGAGTTCCAAAATTGCTTTGAAGGGTGGACTAGGCACTGGTGTCAGTGCATAGCTTCCCAAGGGGAGTACTTCGAAGGTGACCATAGTGATATTCAGCAATGAGGTATGTAGCACTTTTTCTAGGATGAGTTCACGAACTTAATTGTCACACCTTGTGTATAAGGTTATATTAAGTCGGCCAGCGATTTGGCAAAGAGTATGACCAACCTAATACAGGTGGCTACACAAAACTGACACTTTTTGATAACATTTTTAAGTATCTGTGCTTGCCACACACAGGCTGAAACTGTGAAAGCTCCAATCCATAATCTACTTACTCTATGACATTAAATCTGAAATTAACACAGAGCAATTCAACTTAAATGTGGTACTTCAATACCACTAGATGCTACATTGTTTGATTTTAAACCCTGGTTTATTTATCATTTAATTCATTCTAGAATGATTTGCTCAGACAAATCATATCTGCTGAAGCTACCTTGTCTGTTTCTTAGACTCACATACTGAAAAACACAGGAATGTTATAGGGAAAACAGCTACAAAATTTAAAAAAAAAATGAATTATACATCTTGATTATTTTTTTAAATTACCAACTGCCTGCAAAACGAACTCAGCACAATTTGAAAACAAATAAAAAATAAATGAGGTTGCTTATGAAGGCCATAGCTTTGGTGACAACTTAGAACCAAACTTTAGATCTGCAGTTGATCCAGACCTAAATGGTTTGCTCATGCTTGGTGTTCCCATCTATTTGCAGGGCTTTATGGCTACAGCATATTCTTCACTCATTGCACACATGACAGAAACCTAGAAGGGAAAAATGCAAGCAAAAGATATTCAGATATGCATGTATTTAATTCATTATATATTGTATATTTGTGGATATTTTATACATATTGACTTTGGAAAGAGGTATTCCAAGACCAAATAATCTAGTTTCCTAAAGTGAAATTTCTCAAATTGTAGTTTTCAAGACAACTTCAGGAAACAGGCAGAATAAGGGCTATAAATGTTTCAATACTTATTAGGTGTTATGTACTCATATTCCCATAGCATCATTTTTCGTACTCAGAAGAGTAGCTCAGATATTGATCTTCAAAACACCTTTGAGGCTAATTGTGTCTATGTAGCAAAAAATGAACTTTTATAATTTCTTTAGTGATGGGTCTCTAAGGATATTATAGGAAAACTGCCTTATGGAGATCCTTTTCAGAATTTCAGGAGTATTAAGAGCTACACTTCATATATAGTATTTTATGTAACTAGTTTAAGCCAAATTTTTATAAAATAGTTTTAAAAAAATCTTCCCATAGGTCTTTACCTGTACATCTTCACCTGCATTGTATTTTCCTTCTATTTCTTTGCCTAGTTCACCTTCTGGCAGCTTAAGATCCTCACGAACTTCACCAGTTTCTGTCAGCAGGGAAAGGTAACCATCCTGAATGCATATCAGCTATTAAAAGAAATTACATCATTTGCATTGATTAGATTATACCCATTACTTTGTAATACTTACATAGTTAAATTGAAATATACATTCATTAATATAAGTACACGGTAATACATTAATATATTATTGGTGCTTAAAAATGCTAGACATACAAAAGTATAAAATATATATAGACTAAAAGCATAAGTTCATTCTGCCCTGCATCTCTCCTCCCCCAAGTCTCTGCATTATTCAAGTTTTGGCTTCTTTATAGTGTATCCTGAAGCATTTACATTTATGTACAAAATACAAATATAGTTATTTAAAAAAATAGTGTAAGTATTTTTCAGCAAGTTTTCACTTAATAACATGTCTTAGAAATCTTTCCAAATTGGAAAATATGGACCAACTTTTGTCTCTTTCACCACTTTACAATTACATAGACACACTGTAATTGATTTAACCATTTTCCAATTAATGGGCATAAAGGTTATTTTCAATTTTTCATGATTGCAAACAATGATTTATAATTTCATTATGAACAAAGTAGAAACTTTTTAGTCTCCAACTTACTGCTAACAGCACTAGATTTTTTAAAAAAGACAAACACTAGCTTGCTGATGACAAAATGAAACAAATCCAGTCATCAACCTAATTTACAAAAGGCACAGTTCTGATAGAATTGAATTTTTGTTATAGGCATGAGGAAACAGGCAGGCCGCATTCATGTATTCTAAAAGCATGTATACCATCAGTGTTCCTAGAGTTCTAACAGGTTTTACAGAAGGCAATCATCCAGGATACCAGATGTTAACACTGACATACACAAAAGGGGTCAAAGACATGGTCCTGGAACCCCTTTAACCATATGATACAACACAGGCACACCGCAGGGGCGAGTTTCAGATCTCTCCTCTACGGCACTGCCAAATCTGGCTATGGCTTTCCACAGGAACCCCAACTACCACAGATTTCAGTTTTGTGCACGTCTAAAATCTCAAAAACAAACAAAAAAATTACCCTACAAAGCAACCACACTTTTAATTAACCTTTATGTCCCTTAAATGTTTGTGAGGTTGTTGGGAGAGGAGTGAGGAGCAAGGAGGTTGATGCAGTAGTATAATTTTTAAATGATTAACTACAGGCTCACACGGCAGATTTTTCTGATTTTGGCTCTTTTACCAGAAGTGAAACTTGTCTATTTCAAGGTCCCCAGTGCCATTGGTGACTGAAACATAGAAGCCAAATAGTAATACTGGTATTTTGATATTTATTTATATAATGATGGTACTTTTTAAAAAAAATTTTTATTGGGGAATATCGGGGAACAGTGTGTTTTTCCAGGACTCATCAGCTCCAAGTCTTTGTCCTTCAATCTAGTTGTGGAGGGCGCAGCTCACTGGTCCACCTGGGAATCGAACTGGCAACCCTGCTGCTAGGAGCTCGCACTTGAACCAACTGATCTATCCAGCTGCCGTGGTACTTTGTTTTTTGAGTTAAGAGTTTATAAAATAAACTCTGGGATGAAATATAAAGCATTTCAAATATAAAAATGTATAGATATAGTATAAAACATCTTGTAAAAATGTATTTATGTATGTTAAACATCTTATTAAAATAAATTGCTTTATGAAATAAAATTAAAATTTTCAAAAATGAAACTAAACATAGAAAACAAAATTAAATGACGAAAGTGAATTATTTGATCTTTCTTGAATTATTTAAAAATTTTCAGATATACAGAAAAATTAAAAAATAATGCAATGAAATCCCCTATCTTTTACCTAGATTCATTCATTGTTAACATTTAACCACATGTGCTATGCATATTTTTCTCTCTGTATATATGGGCTATATAAAATACGTATCACACACATTTTTATTCTTTTATTTTTACTGAACCATTTGAGAGTAAGTTTCATACATCATGACTCTAGCAACAAATACTTCAGTGTATTTTTCCTAAGAACAAGGACTTACTCTTATATAACCAGTATATTTTTCAAAAATCAGGAAATTCAATATGGCTACAGTATTTTTCAATATGTAAATTTGCCAGTTGTCCCAATATTGTCTTTGAAAGCAATGTTTTCATCCCACCTCCAGAAACACACCTTGTATGTATTTCTTTGGCTGTCATGTCAGTTTAGTCTCTTAAATCGAACAGTTCCTCACCCTTTGTCTTTCATAACATTGACATTTTTGAAGAGCACAGGTTCACTTTATTACAGAATGCTCCTCATTTTGGGTTTGTCTAATTGCTTCCTTATTATTTTTGGGGGGGACACTACATAAGTGATCAGAGTATCATATCAAGAGACAAATTATGTCAATTTGTGCTATGATTTGTGATATTAACTTTGATCACTTGGCTAAGGGAGTGTCTGCCAGATTTTTCCACTCTTAAAGGTATACCATTATCCCTTTTGTAATTAAAAATAAATAAATAAATGAAAGCGAACGGCATTATTGCTGAGTATTAAGCATATTTTTTGTGCAATTTTTTTTCATCTTTTCTCAAAGCCCTGACTAAAGAGTTAGAAGGAGAGCATGGTGAGGAGACAGTTATAAGTCAATTTTAAGTATTTCCTTCCTTCATCTTTAAACACATCTACTCATTTGATAACTTTAAGATGCTTTCGAATAATTTTTTTCCTTTTCTTGTAGAGAGAATATGTAATCATTTGTTATTAGCAAGCAGGGCGATGGGAGAGGGCAGGGTCAGAAAACTTGTAACAAAGGTGTTAGGCATGCAGTGGTGTATTATGCTGCTGACTGACAAATGAAATTTATTATACCCCCAAAATACTGGTATCAGAATGTGGTATCTATTATTTCCTACTAAAAGCATCCAATGTATGGTGTTATTTCTCCCATAGGTACTATTTCTCTCCATAGGCACTATTTCTCTCCATAGGCCTCTTTGGAAAAATGAATAATTCCAGGTCCAGAGTAGGAAGTATACAAGATGAACCTGGAGCCAGCTGTTGCACTAGAAAGCATGGTGCAATCAAAGACCACTAGGCCCATACTAAAGATAATCTGGAGCTAACCTGAATAAGATCCCCCAGCCAAAGATAGGACGATTTGACAATCGATAAGTATAATAACTACAATGGATTGAAATGCAAATATGGTTAAAGTTCATAGTGGAAAAAAACATTTGATTGGTCATCTTCAGTGAATACTAGGGAACCAACTCATTTTGAAAACTGGTAATGAAAGGGAAAGAATCAAGTATTTATACTGCTTTTACTGTTATACATTGTACTACACGGTAAACAAACAAAAAATGATGAAGGGAAGTTTCTCTTCATAGAAGTGTTCTGGCTAACAAAAAGGAATGACAGATTATTTTGTCTCCCTAATGAATTAATGGGTTGAAGCAATTATCACGTATCTAATAACATCACAAAAAGAGAAACAATCAGACTTATTTACCTGATGGTTGCATAAAACATCAACTATGGAGTAGTTTGTATTAAAGAAAGAAAAGGAAAAAAATAAAAATCTAAACTATATTTGATTAAGCCTCTACATCCAATTATCAATTTTCAGGATATATATGGGACAGAGGAATATGTTAAACAACAAGGAAATGCAATTACCAAAATACGGATTGTGGAAAGTCTACAGAATAAATGATATAGTTTCTTTATCAAAAAAGTGAAGAGGGAGAGGTGGAGGGAAGAGAGAGAAGAAGAGAACTCCAGCACGAGACAGGAGAACCTACAGATTAAAATAAATTTGAGATGCACCAACCAATTTCAATGTGTGGATTTTATTTAGGTCCTGATTTAGACGAACTATAAAACAAAAACAATAGCTATCACATCCAAACAGCAAAAAAAACAAAACAAAATAGGAAATGTAGATATTGATTGGCTATATTTAAAGTTCTTATCCTTTAGAAATGTATAACAAAGTATTTTCAGATGAAATGATAAACGATATAATATCTGATATTAGCTTCAAAATAATCAAGAGGTAGAGGGTAATGGAACTAAAGATAGGTGGTGGGGTAGAGATGAAATAAGACTGGCTATGTGTTGATAATTACTGAAGCTGAATGATGGGTATATGTGGGTCATTACATTTTAAAATTTTCCACAATAAAAAGTGAAAAAGAAAAATGTTTTGGTATGTCAGAATTCTAGAAAAAGCACTGTAGCTACTAAATGGTTGGAGCCCCAGGGAGCTGAAGAAGCAAAGCATGAACTACAAGGAAGGATGTGGGGAGGGTAATGACCACAAATTCTGTCCATGATGTGGTCAGAGTAAGAAAGAACATTGAAAAGGAGGAATTATGGAGAAACTTTTTTTTTTTTTGCCTGTATTTCTATTATTGGTCTATACCAGAAAGCTGGAGAAGGCATATCATCACTCTAGGTGCCTTCTCAGCCCTAATTTCTGACTTTAATTTCATTCCTCAAGCTATTTCAAACTATCAGACTTGTAAGGCCCTCTTCCTTTCTTTCTTCCTTTTCCTCTTCCCCCAGGCTGTCAGGCTACTTCTTTGGAGCTGCTGGTCCGTGGTACAGACCTGATGCTTCATCATCGTTATTATAAAAGCTAAGCAAATAACACTATGGTCAACTGGCGCCATCTTCTGACCCACCAAGCCATGAAGTTGGGTATGCACAGCCGCACTCCATCATCAAGTGGAAGTAGCATATATGAGATCAACTTGAGCAGGTCCTAAAGGCACAAACAAGTTGTATGAGAAGTAGCTCAGACTGAGAAAGCACCTTTTTCTGCTACACCAACAACTTCTCCCTCAATTTATACCAATGGCTTTATAGGAAGTGCCCCTATGACCTGCTGACTGAAAAAAGAGAAAAAATCCGAATACTTCCTAGATGGTTATGCATGGTCTGATGAAACTTCAGAGGTGGCCCTGAAAGACAGTGGAGGTAAGAACTTCATGCAATAGATGTAAAAGAGAGAACCAGAGGTTTGGATTTACACTGATTATGGGCAATGCCTAAGAGTTTGGGTGGAAGGTCAAGGTCACTGAAAGAACAATACAGAAAAATTGGTGACAATTATGTAGGTGTGGGGAAGTGGTATGTGGAAGGACTTCTCCAAATAATGTGCCCATATGAATGCTTTCTAGAGGGGTTCTGCTACAGAGAAGGCAGATAATTAGGTGGACAAGATGATTGTGTGAATATCTTTCAGCTTCTTTTTGTAGTCTTCCCAGTCCTTGCTCAATTGGCCTATGAAGAAAGCGGCCATGGTGGCATGGGCTCAGTGACACAGACTTTCTCTCACCAAAGCTGATTTGACTAAAGCCACTACTGAGTACCTCACAGCAGAGACCGATACAAAGTCCTTGATATGGCACCATTCCCCAGAGGTTAAAGTCGGCCACCTGGTAACACTGTATCCCTTCCATCATGGAAGAGGCAGCAGCAATTTATACTCAATGCATTAGATTCTTTCTAAAAAAAAAAAAATTTTAACATTGGAAAGAAATTTTAATGTTTTCTTTTTTTTTTAAATTAAAGCTTATTGGGGTGACAATTGTTAGTGAAATTACATAGATTTCAGGTGTACAATTCTGTAATACATTATCTATATCTCACATAGCGTGTTCACCACCCTGCATTAGATTTCTTACTCTACAGATGGATTTGTCTCCCCAGCCTGCAGTGCTTCTGCTAAAAGCTCATCTGTGGATTTATAGAATGCCACATTCCTGTCAGTATTGCACATGGGATCATTTCTGAGTAAAACCCTCATTTGACAGGCAAAATCAAAAGGTAACAGGACCATGCTCAGAGAATTCACGGGTCCATGCACTCCATCATTCTAAAACAGCTTGCCTGTGTGGATTGGCCTATTGAAGGTGTCATTTCTGCCACCTGCTGGCTGATAGTCTGTGGGCCTAGCTGCTGCTCTATAGTTTGCAATATATTTCAGTACATGGTACTATTACTCCCATAGGTAGAATATATACACCTAGGAAACAGAGGTTGTGGCTCTTCTCACCATTACCCTTACTGGCACTAGAGCAAAATAGTTGCTTCTTGTCACTACAATACCTTCTGGTTTAGAAATGTGTTACTCCCAAAGAAAGACTTCTACCAGGGAACAAACATTCCACAGAACAGGTGAAAATTATAAAAAGACTTTAACCCCAAGGAACTGATAGCATCATTATCTTCTTTGTTGCTGTTCTTTTTTAAAGTTACAACAACAAAGTTTAACTCACATATTCCAATATCCAAAAGGCATACCACTTATTTGAAGAATATACTAGGATTTCATATTCATAGGTTTGGCAATTCACCAATAATCCAAAGGTCCACAATATATCGGGGGTGCCAATAAAATGTATACAAGTAGATACTGGTCAACGTTGCTCAAGCAGTAGTTCGCCGTAATCAGAAGTGTCTGGACGCTGATGGGTACCACTTTGAGCACCTCTTACAATTGCAAAAGCTAAACGTGACTTGTAATCACCTTTTGTTATCAGTATATATTATTACAATTTTAATACTTTTTTCCTTTCTTAAAATGTATATACATTTTTTCTGCACCCTCTGTATTCTTAAACATATCCCGTAGTTATTAGCTTTCCTTCTGAAATATGGTTTTCAAATGACAGGTAAAACTTTAATAAATGCCAAAATAAGAGTTTCTATATTTAAAAATTTGGGGATTCCCGAGTAACTGGATATATTTGCATTTTATACCACCACTGAGGCCCAGAGAACCATAACTACTTTTGGGAGGAGTAATGGAAATTAGCAATTCTAATCCTAGCTACATCATCTGGAAGTCAGGAGACAATTTTTCTTTTATTCTGAACTTATTTTAAAATATACAAAATTGAAATTGCAAATATTCCTAAACAAAGATTTACTTTTTAATTTACACAAACATATATGTGTATGTGTGTGTGTGTGTGTGTGTGTATGTATATTCATTTTAGCTGACTGCCAAACTGGCACTTGAAATACTGAAAAAAGCAAATACAAAGGACTTCATGTTGCCAAATAATAAGAAAAGTAGGAATTTAATCAAGGCACTTGGCTAGGTGAGTGAAGACAACCATAGCACAATAAATATAACTGGAAAGGCTCACAGAGCTAATTATTTTAAATGAGCAGATGTGAGTATTCTACGGTGACTTGATAATGAAGGGATGTGATCACTGAGTATTTACTATGTAAGGCCCTGTTCTAAGTATTAACTAATTAAACCTCACAATGATGCCATGAGTTGTTTATGATTCTTATCCCCATTTTATAAATAAGGAAAGGAACGCAAGAGGTTAAGTAACTTGCCAACCGAGGTCACACAGATAAAGCCGAAGCAAGAATGTGGACCCAGACTGCCTGGTTTGAGTCACTCTTTCACCCACTCTGCAGTACAAACTATACACCACAGGCTGGGACTGGAGGGAAGCAAGTGAAGCACTTGCCTCGGGTGTAAAATTTAAGGTGGCACCAAAAAGAACCATCAGTGATCAGATAAATATTTTAATGAAATACTTTTTAAAAATAGAATTAGGATAAAAATTCCATAATGAATAAAATATCAAAATTTTAAAGAAAGACAGAATCACAATTATTGATTTTTCCTTTTGCCTTAGGCTCCTACATAGCTTGGCATTGTTTCTGGTCCTATCTTTATTTAAAATTTTGTACTCTAGTTTAGGGGGCTCCCTAACCTATACCCCTCACCCTAGTCCGGGCCCTGCTACATCCCAAAACAAAACCCAAATCAAATTTTTCCTTTACGTTAACTCTTGAGCTCTAATCAATGATTGGCTAAATTGATCACAGTAGTAATTATCTGAACTACTGATACCATCTTTCTGAAACACCCAAAGGCAAAAGCATTCTATGTTGAATGCATATTAATGAATATTATGAATACTGAATATTCAAAGCATTCATGTTAAGGATGAAAACACAAATTCATTTGAGGCAAAAGGAAATTCTATGCTTTTATCTCTCTTTTGGAGATGGAAAGAGTGAGGCTCAGAGAGGTTGTGTAATTTATCTAAGAACATTCAGCTAGAAAATAGAACTGGATCCAAACCCAGACCTGCTTGACTAAAAAAAAACTATTATTATACTAAGAAAATTCAAATTTCTACGAAGACTCCGATGCAACCTAGAAAATATTTATGATAAATGGGAAAGTGAAAATATAAAACTGCTTATTAGATTAAAACCATGTAAAAATATGTTTACATGTGGACAAAGAGTAAAAGGAAATCATTGGGTAATTACAGTTGATGGTAACATTCTTTAAAAATTATACAGTACAATAAAAGGTATAAAAGGAAATCAATTTAACTGGATAAAACAAATCTGTCACACTCACATTTTTCACTATGCAAAAAGAACAGAAAGGAGTTCCATATATGGTATGCTAGATATAGAAATTGAAGACTTTCAAAAAAAGACTTTAATTATGATTAATCTGAGCTCCCACATCCTATGAGGTCAATGGTTTGGTTACTATCAATACTCCAAACAACAAAATGCTATCATTAAACATGACCTACCCAAATGTATAATTGGAACGAAAATTTGAAGTTTATACCTATAATTTAACAAAAGGTCACAGCATGGTCACTGAATATAAATAAAACAATTACACAGTTTTTGTATTTTCTTCACCATATTCAATGACCATGTATTTTATCCTTTATATTTAAGGCTTTTAACTTATTTCCCTATTTAAGAAGACCAAAATCTGACTCATATTCATTAATACACAAAGTTGGTTGGTGGAACATGAATTCCAATAATTTCTTAATTTCTTGAAAGTCTTAGGTCTGACAAATGAAAAGAAATAAAACATCTAGGAAGGAGTTATCTAAAATTGAAATATTTTACAACAAAGACGGTAGTGATCTTATTAGCACTAAACTTGTTCAGTCACAACATACAGTTACTTGGTTTGTGAAACAATAAGAAGTGTTCAACTTTTTAAAAATGCAAGAATGTTTTTAAAAATAGCAAACTAGAATAATCCTAAATAAGGTACAAGAGTTGAATACAACTATTTCTCCAATTTCTAAGATAAGTGGCTACTAATAATCGGTTAGAAAAGTCTACAAAACTACCACGGCCTTTCGTTAAATTACAATTGATAATAGAATGTATTCACACCTTTAAGAAACAAGCATTCTAAAGGAAATTAGTACTTACTTGATAATCATTTCGCTTAATATTTGGAACATCCATGTTGTGAGTAGAAGGACAAATATCTTCATATTTTTTGCCGGTGAAAATATCAATTCCAACAAGGTGAACCTAACAAAGAAGGGAGAACAGGAAACCTGTTTAATCTTTGCCAAGTATATCACTCATTACATACACAGGAGCACAATACCAATGCTGATTATAGCAGATTATTTCTCCTTTCAAGGTCATCTAATTTTACTTTCTTAAAAAAATGTCGCGGTCATAAAATTGAGAAGCAGTGAACAACTAAATGGTATCATGACATATCAAGACTCAAATCCTATATAGTGCAGTAATTCAATTATAAGAGTGCACAAGAAAAATGAACTTAGGTTCCTCGGAATTATGTTAGAACTGGGTTTCTCATCTGTAAACTGAACAGATCTTCTGACTCACTGGGATTCAGGAAAGTTTCAGTTCCCAATTAATGAAACATTATAAGAGCTCAAGAAGGAAATGCTACCTTTCAGTATTCAAAACGATAGCTGAACACCCAGTAATAGTGGGAAGAAAAAAAAAAACGTGCTTATTACAAAGTTCTAAGTACAGAAATCTCATGTTCTGTAATGTAATACAAATGATCAAAATCTCAACGTAAAGACAGACCTGGAAGGGAACTTACCTTGGCATGACCGTGTTTTCCAGTTTTGGAAGTTGACATCTCCACTATTTTGCATGGTCGTCCTTTGAGCACCACGAAGCCGTTTTTGCGCAGGGCCGAGCACTGCATAGGGTAAGTGCTGGAAGCCCCAGCATCTCCAGTAGTGAAATCAATTTCATCCGCCATGGTGGGCTGGGGAGATGGTAGCTTTTCGGAGGGAACTACGCAAAAAGTTTGTTTGCTTTTTAACAATGGGCAATCAGGTAACGAAAAATCTCATTTCGGACAGGTTACGTGCCAAGCATCGTGGATCCATTATTTTTGCATCTATAGAAGACCCACCCAAGAACAGTGGGCGCTTTCTAACTCTTGGCCTCCACAAACTTTTCCATCCATTGGTGGGAAGGTGGGGAAGGAAGTCGCAGACAGCGAGCTGGGGGGTGGAGGATACCCGCCCAGGGGGCTCACCAGGCTGGGAGCAGCAAATCCCGGCCCCCATCGTCCCACCGCAGGCGGAGCCGGCGACCTTTCCGCACAGCGCCGCACCGCCCGGCCCTCCGCCGCCGCCCTGATCCCCACTGCGGGGACCCAGCCCAGGCCGCACGTCCGCGCGAAGGATGGGGATAACATGACCAGGCCAGCAGCACCTGGCCCTCGCGCATCTGGCGCGCACTCCGGTCCCCGGCTGCGGCGTGGTATCCCCGGCCTCTCAGGCGCCCCCTTGTCCTGCAGGCATCCTCGGCCCGGCTCGGCCCCGCACGGGCCTGAGCCCTGGCGAGTGCCGCGCTCGCCTCCGTTCTCCCATCCAGCCTTCCTCTTTCCCTCGTTAGGACTCCCGTCGCCTTTCCCGGCCCTGCCTCGCTCGGGTCCCAACGCCACCACTTTTCCCCCATGTCTTTACCTTTCAGCAAAGAAAGAGCTGCTTTCGCCTGCGCACCCGCGCCGGTCCCCTACAGCGGCGGCGGCGGCAGCGGCAGCGGTGGCGGCCGCGGTAGTTCCAAGAGACAGGGCGGGGCCGCCACACTTTCCACACCCCGGCCTCCCCGCCCTTTCCCGCCCCCACCTCAGCCCCATTTCCGGGATAGGTCCGGCGCGTCACAGGCACCACCCTTCCAGGCTACCATTGGCTACAAGCTTCCTGAGGCCCCGCCTAGTCACGTGAAGAGCGTCCTGGCTACCCCACGTGCTGCGGATTAGTGCACTTCCGGCGCGTGAAGTGCATTTTCTGGAGGCGGATTGCTGAGGGTAAACTCGCTGGCAAAGAAACTTGCTGCCGCAAACTTTTAGGTTCGTTGTGTTCAAGTTTCAGTGGAAGTTTATGGGAATCGGGCCACGCGCATGGTGGCCCCTGCCCTCAGGTGCGTGCCAGTGTCACTTGTAGGTTGTCAAAACTCGAGAGGCAAGAGATCTCAATGGATGCCGGTGTGGCTGTGGAGGAAACATTGGGCTCCAACTTGTGGCCCATTTTGCAGCCCTCCTTGGTAGTCAAACCCAGCTTGTTCCTCCAGGAAGAGCCCAAGTGCGGTATTTTATTACCCAGATGCACACTGCATGCTCTGCAGAGAACCCCAGCCACCCATTATGACTCATGACAGCAACTGCCCCTGGGTGCCCTGCCCACTCCCATGGGTGGGAACTCGTGAGACATTCTTGAACTGAACTAAAAAGCAGTGGTGAAATGACCTAACTCACTTCTCCCTGCGGAAGCTGTTAGGGAGATGTGGAGGCAAGTGGATGTCTAACTCGTACCACAGTGTCCAATCCAGGAAGGTGTTCTGCCAAACTCAGCTCTTTCTTCCTGGCGTGGCATTCTATCGAGTTAGAGGTATGTCCATCCTCCTTAGAATGGTTGGGTTATCTGTAGCCGGTAGAGACTTGTATAGGGTTAAGGACCAAAGTTTTTTTAAAAAAAGATGTGAGCCCTTTTTCATGGTTTCATTTCACAACCCACCACATTTTCCTACCTTGGAGAGGTGACTTCCACACCCCAGTTTATGTGGCCCTGTGATTTCATATTGCTGTCTCATGAACAGCATTATTTTTCACATTCCTATGTGGCTCTACAGTTACACAGATATTTCACACATGCTGTGTAACTTAACCTTTGCAATAAGCAGGTGAACTCCCATAAACAACTCAGCCTCTAACTAATAGAAAGAGCCAGATTAGAATCCCAGTTCATGAGCCCACTCTGCTTTTCCTTACATCACCTAACCTTTCCTGCCTTATTATTAAAGTGTTTGCTAATATTTAAAGAGTATTTATGTAAGCAGGTAATGAATTAATTGTTTTACGTGCATTATTTAATCTTGGCTGTTACTCTCTTTCAACCTCAAGTTTATTAAGTTATTTATACAAAGTAAAAGTTACCGGTTTTAGTTATATGAGTATTGTAGAACATAGACATTTGTGTAAATACCACTATAATCAAGATATAGACTATTTCCTCATTCTAAAAGTTTTCTCCTGCCCTCTTCTGGTCAGTTCCCTTCCCCACATGCAGCCCGTGGCAATCATTAACAACAATTTTATTTAAATTGTTAAAAGGGCAGAGAAAAGTTAAGTAATTTGCTCCAAATCACACAGCTAGCAAGTCAGAAGGCCTACATTGAACTCTAGCCAGTTTGGCTCCACAATCACTGCTTTAACTACCATCATATTCATCATAGTGAATTCACATAAGATTTGGATTTGGAATCAAAATGATCCACCTTCATTCATTCAATAAATACAGCTGAGGCTAGTGATGTCACCGGAACACTAAATCATTACTTCTAGGAGAAGTGCAAAGTTAGGTTCTTGTAAGCCTCTGGTCACAACATTTTCATCAACTGACCAATATATTATCTTGTATTATATGTGTTTATTTAATCTATATTGATTCATTAACATTTAACTCACAGCCAACAACACTACAATTCATGTCCAAAGGAGGCTTATCTAACACATGTATTTTCTCTGTAAGGCACATCACAGCCTTCTCATGCTTAAAAACACTAGACAGCACTTCAGCACTATGCTCGGGGTCATTTTAAACAGTCAAGTCACCAACAAAAGTCAAAAAAATGTGAAAAAGTGGCACTGATAGACTGAAAAAAAAAACCACGTTTACCATTTGACAGTTGAAAATAGAAGGCAGAGCACGGCCTTGTTTGACTTTAGTCAGGAAAATATGTGTTGAATTACTCAAATCTTCCACTGTTCTGTGCATGTCCACAAATGATTGTGAAAGCATCTCACGTATTGATTTTGGGGTTATAGGTAAATTTATCAAATAGGGAAATTCATAAATATGGGACCCACAAATAACGAGAATTGACTGTTTTTATTGTAGCACCCTTTGTGCTGAAATTATCACGTTGACCAAGACATCCTCTTGTTTTTTAGGTACTTGAAGTCTAGTGCAGGATACAAGCTAGCATTTTAGCAGCTATAATACATGCTACTAAAGAAATAACTGTAGGATGCTGAAAAAGGGGGCTCCTTCTCATCTAGTCTAGGTTTTGTTCAATTGAAGTATGATGCAAGCCACATATAATTTGAGTTTTCTTGTAGCCACATTAAAATGTAAAAAGAGATGAAATTAATTTCAATAATATATTTTAAAATTTAACCGAGTACATGTAAAATAGTATTTCGCATGTAGCCAATATAACAATTATTAATAAGATTATTTTATACTAAATCTTCAAAGCCTGGTGTAGAGTACATCTCAATTCAGATTAGCCACATTTTAAGGGTTTGGTGACTATGTGTGACTGGTGGCTATCATATTGGGCATCACAGGTCTATAAGATCTTGAGACTGCCTCTCTGGGACTGATATCTTAATTTGACATCTGAAAAATAAGGAGTAGTAAACAATGAATAGGGGTTTGGAAAAGGCATTTTAGGTAGAGAGATTAGGGGTACAAAAAACCTATAAGTGACAGAATTGTGGCATCATTCTGGACCACCACTGTTTTAATGTGACTGATAAAGTAGTAAAAAGAGATGGGTGAATCTGGATTTTCTCTCAAGGGCAATATAAACCGTATCTATAAACCGTTTATAGAAGAAAATGACAAGGATGTATTTTTTTTAATTTAGAAAGACCATTCTGATCATGATATGGAGAATTTTTTAGGGGGAGAGAATATTGGAAATAGGAAACCAATTAGGAAGAAATAGTTAATGTTGGTGAACAAAGGTAGTGACTGTGAGAACATAGAGAAGACAGATTCAAGAGAATTACAAGGGAAGGTGGAAAGAATGTCCTAAGTAATGTTGGAAGTCGAAATGAGAAGGGAGACACCTGGTGTGAAGAAGAGGAAAGCATCAAATTAATTACTGGGAGAATCGTGGTACCATTCATTGAGATAGAAAATATAAGAGAAAAAGCAAGTTTCCATGGCAAGATGAGTTCACTTTTGGCCAAATCGAGTTTAAGATTCTTGTGGGAGAGAGAGATATCTTAAATAGAGAAAGACAGTTGTGAATCATCAGTATATAGACAATGGTTAAAGCAAAAGCAAGAGACTCTCTTCAGCTTTAAGGACACACACAGACTGAAAGTAACAGGATGAAAAAAGACAATCCATGCAAATGGAAACCAAAAGAAAGCTAGGATAGCTATACATTATCAGCCAAAATATACTTTTATACAAAGACTATAATAAGAGACAAAGAAAGTCATATAATGATATAGGGGTCAATCCAACAAATGGATATAACATTTATAAATAGTTATGTACCTAATATAGGAGCACCTAAATATATAAAGCAAATATTAATAGACGTAAATGATACCACAAAAATGCAAAAGATCAGAAGAGACTTTCTGAACAATTATATGCCAGCCAACTGGGCAACCTGAAGAAATGGATAAGTTGATAGAAATATACAACTTACCAAGACTGAATCATGAACAGAAAAATCTAAACAGACTTATTACTACTAAGCTGACTGAATCAGTACTCAAAACATCCCAACAAAGAAAACTTGACTTCACTAGTGAATTCTACCAAACATTTAAATAATTAATACCAGTTCTTCTCAAACTTTCCCCCAAAATCAAAGAGGAAAGATCATTTCTAACTTATATTATGAGAACAGCATTACCCTGATGCTAGATATCAAACATGGACACTACAAAAAAAAAAAAAGAAAATTACAGGTCAGTATCTCTGATGAACATAGATGCAAAAATCTTCAACAAAATATTAGCAAACCAAATTCAATAGTACATGAAAAAGATCGTATGCCGTCATGGAGTGGAATTTATTCCAGGAAATGCAAGGATGGTTCAATATCTGCAAATCAATCACTGTGATACACCACTTTAACAATGAATGATAAAAATTATATGATCATCTCAATAGATACAGAAAAAGCATTTGACAAAGTTCAACATACATCCATGATAAAAAAAAAAAAAACACAACTCTCAATAAACTGTGTATAGAGGCACTATAAACAAATTGTGTATAGAAGGCCTCAATATAATAAATGCCCTATATAACAAGCCCACAGTTAACTTCATACTCAATAGAGGAAAGCTGCAAGATTTTCCTCTAAGATCAGGAATAAGATAAGGATGTCTACTCTGACTGCTTTTATTCAGTATAGTCTTGGAGGTACTAACCAGAGAAATTAGGCAAGAAAAAGAAATAACAGCACCCAAATTGGAAAGGAAGAAGTAAAATTGTCTCTATTTGCAGATGACATTATATTACATATAGAAACCCTAAAGACTCCACCAAAAAATCTGTTAGACTTCATCAATGAATTTAGTGAAGTTGCAAGATATATCAATATACGAAAATAGTTTTGTTTCTATACATTAACAATGATGAATCAGAAAGAAAAACTTAGAAAACAATCTTATTTATAATTGCATCAAAAGGAATAAAATACGTAGGAATAAATTTAATCAAGGTGAAAGACCTATACACCAAAAACGATAAGACTTTGATGAAAGAAATTGAAGAAGACACAAATAAATGGAAAGACATTTCATGCTCATGGGGAAGAATTAATATTGGTAAAATGTCCATACTACCCAAAGCAATCTATAGATTCAATGCAATTCCTATGAAAATTCCAATGGCATGTTTTGCATAAATAGAAAATCCTAAAATTTGTATGGAATTACAAAACACTGAATAGCCAAGTAACCTTGAGAAAGGTAGGAGCAAAGCTAGAGGCATCACACTTTCTGATTTAAAACTATGTTACAAAGCTATAGTCATCAAAACAGTGTGGTATTGACATAAAAACAGACGTATAGATCAACGGACTAGAAAAGGAACCCAGAAATAAACTCAGGCCTATATAGCCAATTACTTTACAACAAAGGAGCCTAGAATATATTATGGGGAAAGGATAAATGGTGTTGGGAAAACTGGATAGCCACATGCAAAATAATGAAACTGAACCCTTATCTTTCACCATACACAAATTCAACTCAAAATGCATTAAAGACTTGAACATAAGACCCCAAACTATAAAACTCCTAGAAGAAAACATAGGGCAGCTTCTTGACATTGGTCTTGGCAATGAGTTTTTGGATTTTTTCACTAAAAGCAAAGGCAACAAAAGCAAAGATAAACAGGTGGGATTATATCACCCTTAAAAAGCTTCTTCACAACAAAAGAAACTATCAACAAAATGTAAAGGCAACCTATGGAATGGGAGAAAATATTTACAAGCCCTATATCTAATAACAGGTTAATATCCCAAATATATAAAGAACTCACAAAAAACAATAACAAAAATAAATCTGATTTAAATAGAGGCAATGAAACTGAATAGACATTTTTCCAAAGAAAACATACAGATGACCAACAGGTATGAAAAGGTACTCAATATCACTAATCATCAGGGAAATGAAAATGAAATCACAGTGCGATATCACTTCACACCAGTTAGAATGGCTATCATCCAAAAGACAAGAGATAGCAAGTATTGGCAAAGATGTGGAGAAAAAGGAACCCTTGTTCTTTGTTGTTGGGATAGTAAAATGGTACAACTGCTGTGGAAAACAGCAAGCATGTTCCTCAAAAAATTAAAAATAGGGCCGGCCCGGTGGCTCAGGCGGTTAGAGCTCCGTGCTCCTAACTCCGAAGGCTGCCGGTTCGATTCCCACATGGGCCAGTGGGCTTTCAACCACAAGGTTGCCAGTTCAATTCCTCGAGTCCCGCAAGGGATGGTGGGCAGCGACCCCTGCAACTAAAATTGAACACGGCACCTTGAGCTGAGCTGCCGCTGAGCTCCTGGATGGCTCAGTTGGTTGGAGCCTGTCCTCTCAACCACAAGGTTGCCGGTTCAACTCCCACAAGGGATGGTGGGCTGTGCCCCCTGCAACTAGCAACGGCAACTGTACCTGGAGCTGAGCTGCGCCCTCCACAACTAAGACTGAAAGAACAACAACTTGAAGCTGAACAGAACCCTCCACAACTAAGACTGAAAGGACAACAATTTGACCATTGTTCCCCAATAAAGTCCTGTTCCCCTTCCCCCAATAAAAAAAAAAAAAAAAAAAATTAAAAATAGAACTACCATATGCTCCAGTAATCCTTTTGGGTGTATATCCAGAGGAAATGAAAACAGGATGTCAAAGAGATATCTGCACCTCCATGTTCATTGCAGTATTATTCATGTAGTCAAGATATGGAAATAACCACAGTTTTCATCAATGAGTGAATGGATAAAGAGGACATGGTATATACATACAGGAATATTATTCAGCCATGGAAAAGAAAGAAATTCTGCCATTTGTGACACACAGATGGACCTTGAGGGCATCATGCTAAGTAAAATAAGCCAGACGGAGAAAGACAAATGCTGCACTTAGATTCCATTATATGTGAAATCTAAAAAAAGGTCAAACTCATAGAAACACAGAATAGAAAATTGTTGCCAGGGGCTGGGGGCAGGGGTGGGGTAAATAGGGAGAGGTTGATAAAACGTACAAACTCCCAGCTATAAGATGAATAAGGTCTAAAGACCTAATGTATAACATGGTGACTGTAGTTGATAATATTGTATTGTGTAAGAGTATAACTTAAATTTTCTCACCAACAAGATAAATATGCAACATTTTGGATGTGTTAATTAACTAGATGAGAGGAATTCTTTCACAATGTATACATATTTTGAATCATCACAATGTGCACTTTAATTTTCTTACAATTTTACTTGTTGATTATACCTCAATAAAGTTGAAAAAAGAATGTCAAGTATCTAGTTAAAAATTTCTTTCATTGATTACATGTTGAAATGATATTTTGGATAGTTAGATTACAATATATATTATCAATTTCAAAAGAATCACTTGAGGCAAATGTCGGATTCTACAAACTAGTGCAGGTAATACAGAAGATAAACTTAGAGCATCTTGTAGTGCTAAATTATTGTTATAAAAACTGTACTTTAGCTGGTAAATTTGTAGTGCTAGAATGTAGGGGAGTGCTGAAAGAAAAAAGAGAGAAGGAAAGAGAGAAAGAGGAGGAGGAGGAGGAGAAGGAGAAGAAAAGAGAAGAAGAGAAAGAAAGAGAAAGGAAGGAAAGTTGAAAGGGAAGGGGAAGGGGAAGGGGAAAGGGAAAGGAAAGGAAAGGAAAGGAATTGAAAGGAAAGGAAAGGAAAGGAAAAGCTTACACCAATAGGATATGTCAAAGGGACACAAGAACTAACTGAAAGAGATTCCAGTGGCCAAAGCTGGAACAGCTTGAGCAACAAAATCAAGTCATATAGGATGATGACCCAAAGTATAAAATAAATATTCATGAGTACATACTGATATAAACAAATGATTAAGTTAATAAGCAAATAGGAATAATAGAGATCAGCACAGAAAAATTGCAAACAATTTATATAGATATTCCAACTTTAACGAAGTGTAACACTCCTTAAGTGTGGGCTTTATATAGTGACTTTCTTCCAAAGAGTTCTGGAAAGAGACAAAAAAGTAACAGTGGAGAAACCTGACAAACAATTACCTCAGCCAAGTTATCAAGGTCAATAGCAACAAGACAAATGAAATAGTACTGGATTATAACCCAAAGTATAAAATAAATATGAGTCCATAGCGTTATAAATAAATGATCAAATAAAGAAGTGAGTGGAGGAAAACAGACAAATGTCCCTTGCAGAAAAACTTAAATTGGTTTATATAGATGTTCCGCGCTCAAAGAGGGAAGCATAAATCCCCTGCGCATAATGACTACCTTCCAAAGCATACACTATGGAAAGGTGGGGGAAGAGTAACTTTACAGTGGGGAAACCTGATAACACTACCTAAGTTATGTAGTCAACATCAATATCAACAGTGATAAACCATATTGAGAAAATGTACCTTTGATATGATGTGAAGAAAATGGTACTTTCCTCTGTGGTCTTTATTCCCAAAGCCCATATCTCCAGTCTCATTATGAGAAAAACATCAGACAAATTTACAATAATTTTTGTCTTTAGCTTTTCAGTATCCAGTCAAAACACAATTTCCATACTTAGGTCAGCTCTTTTCCTCCTCACCCCCTTCAGTGAAGTTATATCATACATTTATAATTCATTTGGATTCATTTGTCACAGTCTGCATTCCATCCCGGGATTCTCCAAAATACTGGCTGATTTTTTAAAAATTGGTTTCCTTAAAGGTAACTTTTTGTGGTGTTTGGTTCTACGGGTTTTGACAAATGTGTAATCATGTCTCCACCCTTACAGTACTATACAAAATACTCTCATCATCTGAAACATTTACGTTTTTGCCCGCCTTTGTGATCAGACACTCTACCTTCCCTCCAAACCCCTGTAAACCACGATCTGCTTTCCATACCTGTAGTTTTGCATTTTCTGGAATATCGTATAAATGGAGTCATACAAATATGAGCCCTTTTAGCTCTGGCTCCTTTCATTTAGCAATGTAGCTGCATGAATCAATACTTTGTTCCTTTTTATTGCTGAGTAGAATTTTATTTTCTGGATATACCGTGTTTCCCCCAAAATAAGACCTAACTGGAAAATAAGCCCTAGCATGATTTTTCAGGATGACATCCCCTGAACATAAGCCCTAATGTATCTTTTGGAGTAAAAATTAATATAAGACCTGGTCTTATTTTTGGGGAAACACCTTACCATAGTTTATTTATCTATTCACCTGTTGAAAGATGGCTTTTAGGTTTTGGTGATTTTTAATAAAGCTGTTATAACCATTTGTAGATAGAATTTTGTATAAACATAAATTTTCATTTCCCTTGGGTAAATACCTAGGAATGGGATTGATGGGTCATCTGTTTGAAAGAAAAGCCAAACTATTTACAAAGTGGCTGTGCAATTTTGCATGCCTACTACTAGTGAATGAAGAGTTAGTTCCACATTCTCAGCAGCATTTATAATTGTAAAGCATTTAGATTTTAGCCATAATATTGTGTTTAGTACTATCTCATTGCAATTTTAGCTTGCATTTCTCTAATAACTAATGATGTTAGACATCTTTTCATATACTTATTTGCATATGAAGTGTCTGCTCAGATCTATTGCCTACATTTTTGTACAGTTTGTTTTCTTATTGTTGAGCTTTAAAAACTTGATATAGGAAGATTCTGGGATGTTGCAAGAGTGGAAAGTACCAGGAATCCATCTCTGTACCTAGACAACAATTAGACTGACAGAATCTGTCTAATGTAACTATTTTATTTCTGGGTTCTCTATTCTACTCCATTAACTTATATACCTATCTTCATGTCTGTACCATGCTGTTTTGCTTACTGTAGCTTTATAATAATTCTTGAAACCAGCTAGTTTTAGCCCTCCAACTTTGCTCTTTTTCACAGTTTTGGCTATTCTAGTCTTTTGCATTTCCATGATGGACTGTGTAATTCATATTCTATCAATACAATGGGTACCAATGGGTATCCATTGTATTGATCCACAGTTAAGCTTTTCAATTTCTACAGTCTGCTGGGATTTTGATGGTTGCTGCTTGTGCTGGGCTTGAAGGTGCTTGGGAAAGGCTAAGCTGTGAACCAAGGCTGGCCGCCAGTAGTGCTGGTATGGGGCCTCTTAGCAAGAGGTATGGCATATGCTGAGTCCAGACACTGCTTGTTTAGCAATTGTGATCCTTTAAGAGATTTTAGGACAATCTGCAGCATCAGCCACGACAGCCCATTTGTGTGGAAAAGCCAGTGGAAACAGCTTGGGTGGGCTCACATGTTAGGTGGGGTGAGTTCTCAGGGAAACACCAGCACAGGGTGAACTGTATTAGCCAGGTTAATAGGGACTCAGACTTGGCACCTGCACATGTAGGTTGGGTGAGGGGAGAACTCAACGAAGGAACAACGGCTTCTGCCAGCCATTCTGTCTGGGAGAAAGCTGCCCCTACAGCCCTCAACTGTAGCCAGACAATTCAGTTCTTCCCTGTATATCCCTGGCACTTTTTGAGCTGCTATCCAGCACTGGAGCTCAGAGCGAGTGAGTACGTTATAGAGTAAATCCGTGCATGGGCCCTTTAAGAGGAATGCTTGGGACTCCAGCAGCTCTCCATCTTACTCAGCGGCGATACCCACTGATTTTCACAGCCAGAAGTTATGGGGACTCCTCTTTCTGGAACCTTGGGCTGAAGAGCCTGGTGTAGGGTTGGGACGCCTTACTTTTCAGGGGGAACCTCCGTAGCCAAAATATCCCTCCTGATTTTTAACCATCACACTTGGGTGTGTAACCAGTCTGTTCTGTATCTGTTCCTCCTACCAGTCTTGAGGTGACTTCTTTGGTATATTCTTAGTTACAGGACTTCTGTTCAGCTAGCCTTTAGGTGGTTTTCAATGATGGTTGGTCTATAGTTTAGTTGTAATTTTGATGTGGTTGTGGGAGGAGGTGAGTACAGTGTTTACCTACTTTTCCATCTTGACCAGAAATCTTATTTAGTAGTGTTTTAATTAGTTTCCAATGATTAGGGATTTTCCCAAAGATTTTTTTGTTATTGATTTCTTTTTTAATTACATTCTGGCCAGAGAACATACTTTATATAAGTTTAAATTTTAAATTTATTGAGATTTATTTTATGGCTCAAAATATGGTCAGTCTTGGCAAGTGTTTCACATAAGCTTGAGAAAAATATGTACGAGTATTCTGATATTGTTGGGTGGAGTGTTCCATTAATGCCAACCAGGTCAAGTCAGTTGATAGGATTATTCAAGTCTACCACATCCCTACTGATTTTCTGTCTATTTGTCCTATGCATTATTCAGGAGTTGTCTTAGTTCATTTGGGTTGCTGTAACAAGATACCACATATTGTCTAGCTTATAAACAACAGAAGTTTATATCTCAGTTCTGGAGGCTGGGAAGTTCAAGATCAAGATGCCAGCATGGTCACATTTTGGTGAGATCCTCTTTCTGGTTCATTACTGGAGCCTTCTTCCTAAGTCCCCACATGGTGGAGTGGGCAAGGAATCTCTGTGGTCACTTTTATAAGAACACTAATCTCATTCATGAGGACTCCACCCTCATACATATGAATTTGGGGGACACAGACATTCAAATCACAGCAGTGGGCATCAAGGTTTACAATTATAATTATAATAGAAATGACTGTGTATCTCTCCTTGCACTTCTACTGGCTTTTTCCTCATGTATTTTGAAGCTCTTTTGTTATTAGGAGCTTTATGTTTATGATTATTATATATTTTTGATTAATTTACCCTCATCATTATGAAATGACTTTCCTTATTAATATCCTTTCTTCTAAAATATACTTTGTCATATTAATATAGCTACTCCAATTTTCTTTTGACTAGTGGTAGCATAATGTATTTTTTTAAAAATCCTTTTACTTTTTACCTACTGTGTCTTTATATTTAAAGTACATTTCTTGTAAGCAACACAGAGCTTGCTTTTTTATTACTGTGATAAAATATACAGGACCCAAAATTTGCTATTTTAACCATTTTAAGTACAATTCTGTGGCATTAAGTACATTCACATGGTTTTGCAATAATCATCACCATGTCTCTCTAGAACTTTTCATCTTTCCCAGCTGAACTCTGTGCCCATTTAAACACAAACTCCCCATTTCCCTCTTCCCCCCTGCAACCATCACTCGACTTTCTGTCTCTATGAATTTGACCACCCTAGGAACCTCATATAAGTGGAATCATGATATTTATCGTTTTGTGTCTGGCTTATTTTATTTAACATAATGCCCTCAAGATACATACAAGTTATAGCATGTGTCAAAATTCCCTTCATGTTTAAAGGCTGAATAATACTCCTTTGTGTGTGCACATTCTGTTTTATCTACTCATCCACCAATGTCCACTTGAGTTGCTCCCACCTTTTGGCTATTGTGAGTTATGGTGCTGTGAACATGGGTGTACAAAAATCTAAATCCCTACTTTCATTTCTTTTTGATATATACCCAGTAGTGGAATTTCTGGATCATATGCTAATTCTATGTCTAATTTTTAAAAGAATTGCCTGACTGTATGCCATAATGGCCACACCATTCTACATTGCCACCAGCAATGCATGAGTGTTCCAGTTTCCCTACATCCTCACCAACACATGTATTTTCTTTCCCTCCCTCCCTCCCTCCCTCCCTCCCTCCCTCCCTCCCTCCCTCTCTCTCTCTCTCTCTCTCTCTCTCTCATACAATAGCCATCCTAGTGGGTGTAAAGTGGTATCTCACTGTGGTTTTGATGTGATGATTAATGATGAATATCTTTTCATGTGTTTATTGGCCATATGTATGTCTTCTAAGATAAATGTCTTTTCAAGTTCTTTGACCCTTTTTAAATTGGGTTGTTTGGGTTTTTTGTTGCTATATCTTGCCCTTTAAAAAAATCCAATGTGAGCATATCTATCTTTTAATTGGGGGTTTAGACCATTTATATTTAGCATGATTATTGATATGGTTGAGTTTGAGTTTATCATTTTGTCACTTGTTTTCTTTTGGTCCCATCTGTTCCCCTTTCTTCTTTGACTTCTTTTGGATTAATCAAGTATTTTTTATATTATTCCATTAATCTCCTTTATTGGTTTATTACTTATAACTCTTTGTTTTGTTAATTTAAGGATTGCTTAAGGATTTGTAGTATACATCTTTTACTTTTCAAAGACTTCCTTCAAGTATGTTACATGTCATGCATAGTATAAGAACCATACACTAGTATACTTCTCCTCCTAGCCTTTATGCTATTTTTGTCAAGGATTATACTTGTACATATGTTACAAAAAATGCAATTCATTGTTATTATTTTTGTTTAGCCAGTCAATTGTCTTTTAAAGAGATTTAAATATAAGAACAAGAATTGTATGTATTTATCAAGGTAGTTACCATTTCTGTGTTTTGGGTTCCTTCGTGTATATTTAGAGTTCTACCTGATATTATTGTTTCTCTGCCTAAAGAACATACTTTCACATTTCTTATAGTGCACATCCGTAATGACAAATTCTTTTAGTTTTTGTATGTTTGAAAGCATCTTTATTTTACCTTCATTTTTGAAAGATGTTTTTGCCAGGTGTTTTTGATTGTATAGTGTTCCTGTGAAAGATGTGTTGAAGTCCTAACCCCAGAACCTATGAATGTGACCTTATTTGGAAATAGGGTCTTTACAGATGCAATCAAATTAAGATTAGATCATATTGATTATATGGGCTTTAAAGTCAATAATTGAAGTCCTGATAGGGAGAGATTTCAAGACATATAGAAACACATACATATGAAAAACTAACAGTTCTACTTAATGGTGAAATATTGAATGCTTTCCCCAAAATCAAGAACTAGACAAGGATACTCATTCTCATTACTTCTATTCATTCTAAGGTTTTAGCTATTGCAACAAGGCAATAAAAATCAGTAAAAGGTATACATACCATGTTTTCCCGAAAATAAGACCAGGTCTTATACTAATTTTTGCTCCAAAAGACACATTAGGGCTTATGTTCAGGGGATGTCATTCTGAAAAAATCATGCTAGGGCTTATTTTCTGGTTAAGTCTTGTTTTCGAGGAAACACGGTATCAGAAGAGAAGAGAAAACATGTTTTGCTTTGTTTTGTTTTGGCAGGTATGTGATTGTTTACATAGAAAATCTTAAGGAAACTACAAAATAATTATTACTAAGGTTTCAGGATATAAAGTTATTTAAAAAATCAATTATATTTTTATATATTACCCTAAAGTACTGGGAAATAAAATTAATAGTTAATTCCACTACAATAGCATCAAAAACTTACAATACTTAGGAATAAGTTTATTAAAAGACATACAAGACTTTTTCATTGAAAATTATAAAACACTGCTGAAACTAAAGGATTACTTAGATGGGGAGATATATATATATATATATATATATATATATATATATATATATGCACAACGTCTGACAATTAAGTTCCCAAACTCATCCTAGAAAAAGTACTGTATGCCTCATTGTTGAATATCACTACAGTCACCTTCAAAGTACTCCCCTTGGGAAGCTATGCACCAATGCCAGCGCTTAGTCCACCCTTCATAGCAATTTTGGAACTCTTTCTGGACTGGCCATCAGAGCTGTGGTCGTATTAACCTTGATGTCATGAATGTCATCAAAATGTCTTCTTTTCCATAATTCCTTTATCTTTGAGTAAAGAAAGAAGTCATTGGGGTCAGATCAGGTGAGTAGGGACAATGTTCCAATACAGTTATTTCTTTACTGGCTAAAAACTCCCTCACAGACAGTGCCGTGTGAGCTGGTGCATTGTCTTGATGCAAGAGCCATGAATTGTTGGTGAAAAGTTCAGGTTGTTTTCATCTAACTTTTTCACGCAGCCTTTTCAGCACTTCTAAATAGTAAAGTTGGTTAACTCTTTGTCCAGTTGGTGCAAATTCATAATGAATAATTCCTCTGATATCAGAAAAACTTAGCAACGTCATTTTGACTCTTGATTTGGATTGATGGGACTTTTTTGGTTGTGGAGAATTGGCTGACTTCCATTCTGCACTTTGATGCTTTGTTTCAGGGTCGTATTGCTACACCTGTGTTTCATCACCAGTGATAACACAGCCCAAAACATCGTTTTGCTTCTCCAAAAGGTCTTGGCAAACTTCCATTCTCCTTTGCTTTTGTTCATCGGTGAGCTCCTTTGGTACCATTTTTGCACATACCTTTCTCATGTCAAGATTTTCAGTTAAGATTTCCCTGTTCCTTTATCGATGTTTACTTGGTCTGCTATGCTTCTCACAGTCAGCTGGTGATTTTGACACACACCGATGAATTTTTGCAATGTTTTAGTCAGTTCTGCTCATTATTGGCTGTCCTGACCTCTCTCTAACAGTGATATGTTCTCTCCCCTCAGAAAAATGTTTAACCCATTTGTACACTGCTGTTTTCTTCATGGCATTATCCCCATAAACTTAGACTAACATGTCCCTGATTTCACTTCCACTCTTGCCAAGATAACAAGAAACTTAATGTTTGTTCGTTGCTCTAAATCAAACTCAGACATTCTCACGACAGCACACAAAAGCATGCAGCAATAATGAATGCCATTCAGCAAGACACCGTCACATGTCAACATGAACATAGCTGTGAGACACTGATATACCAAGGTTGTGAAACCTTACTGAGCTGTTTGTATGGAGCTGCCAATGTAAGTGCAAGGTGGCAAGTTCGCTAACTTAATTGTCAGACCGTGTGTGTATACACAGAGGGTGACCAAAAATGTGTACACATTTTAAGAAAAAACTATAAAAGTGTGATAATATATACTGATAACAAAAGATGAATACAAGTCATGTGTATACATTTTTTTGGCATCCCTGGTGTGTGTGTGTGTGTGTGTGTGTGTGTGTGTGTGTGTCTACCATGTTCATGGATCAGAAGACTCAATATTGTCAAAATGTCATTGTTCCCAAACTGATTATAGATTCAACACAATCCCAGTCACAATTCCACCATGCTTATGGTAGAAATTAACAATTTTTTTTTCCTAAAATTTATTTGGAAATGCAAAGGATCTAGACTATCCAAAGCATCTTGAAAAATAACAAAGTCAGAGGACTTAACTACCTATCACCAAAACTAGTATAAAGCTACAACAATCAAAAGAGTATGGTACTGGCATAAGAATTGACCAGCAGACGTGGACAGATGACTCAGTTGGTTAGAGTGCAAGCTCAACAACAAGGTTGCTGGTTCGATTACCACGTGGGCCAGTGAACTGCGCCCTCCACAACTCGATTAAAAACAATGGCTTCAGCTTAGAGCTGAGCCGCAGGTGGGCGGCCGAATGCTCAGTGGCTAGAGCACAGTGCTCATAACACCAAGGTCCCAGTTCAATTCCCACATGAGCCTATGAGCTACGTCTTCCACAACTAGATTGAAAACAATGACTTGACTTGGGGCTGAGCTATGCCCTCCACAACTAGATTAAAAACAAAACAAACAAACAAACAAACAAACAAAAATAATTGACCAGTAAATCAGAGGACAGAATGGAGAAAATTAGACCTAAACTTAACACATTTGATTTTTAACAAAGATGCCAAAGTCATTTGACAGATAAAGGAAAATCTTTTCAACAAATGATTCTGGGATAACTAGATATCCATATAGAAAAAAATTAACCTTAGTGTCTATCTCATATCATACACAACAATGTATTTTAGATGTTTCATAGACTTATATGGGAAAAGTAAAACTATAAAAATTTTAGAAGAATATCTGTGACTTGTGTGTAGGCAAAAATTTTCTTTTTCTTTCTTTTTGTACTGGACACAGAAAAGTAATAACCATGAGAGAAAAAAATGGATAAATTGGACTTTATCATAATTAAAAACTGCTCATCAGAAGACACTATTAAGGGGCCGGCCCGGTGGCTCAGGCGGTTAGAGCTCCATGCTCCTAACTCCGAAGGCTGCCGGTTTGATTCCCACATGGGCCAATGGGCTCTCAACCACAAGGTTGCCAGGTCAACTCCTTGAGTCCCACAAGGGATGGTGGGCAGCGCCCCCCGCAACTAAAATTGAACACGGCACCTTGAGCTGAGCTGCCGCTGAGCTCCCAGATGGCTCAGTTGGTTGGAGCGCGTCCTCTCAACCACAAGGTTGCCTGTTCAACTGCCACAAGGGATGGTGGGCAGCGCCCCCTGCAACTAGCAATGGCAACTGGACCTGGAGCTGAGCTGCGCCCTCCACAACTAATACTGAAAGAACAACTTGAAGCTGAACAGCACCCTCCACAACTGAGATTGAAAGGACAACAACTTGACTTGGAAAAAAAGGCCTGGAAGTACACAGTGTTCCCCAATAAAGTCCTGTTCCCCTTCCCCAATAAAATCTTTTTTTTTTTTTTTAAAAAGAAGACACCATTAAGAAAATAAGTAATATAGCCATAGAATGGGAGAAAATATTCATGAACATATATTTGATAATGAATTCATAACCAGAATACAGAAATAAGCTATTCAACTCTATCATAAGAAACACAAACAACCCAATAAACATAGGCAAAAGATTTGAACAAACACTTCACAAAGGAAAATATGCAAATGGCTAGTAAGCATATGAAAAACCAAGATCTGGGTGCTAGGTATGCTGTTGCTACTGGGATATCTTTGTTTAAATGATTAGTAGACAGAACGAAGAAGTATTTTATATATGTATCTCTTTTCTCTTACAGTGAAATCGTGTTCCTAATTTTATTAATATATTTGCTTATTTGCTTTATTCTACAATTACATAAAAAGTTTCATAATTACAGTACCTATATGATTACTAATATATCAAGTAAAGTTTAAGATTTATTTCTCAGTTGTTTTTCTTTAGATCACATTTCACGAAGGTTGTATAGAGGACTTGGTCAAAATCTACTTGAATCACAATTATTTTCTGTTTTATTATTTTATCAGTTTGATTTATAGTTAGGTTAACTTGTTTCTATTATTTTGTTTAATAATAAATGTCAGACAATTGATAGAGGTAGGAAATCATCATTTTGCAATTCCTAGTGTAGTAACTGATTCAAGTGAGGATTGCCGATGTATGTTAAAACCTTTGGGTAAAAATTTTGGGGGTCAAGATATTCATGTGGCATCAAAGTATCACCCCACACACGACATTAATACATAGGGTAAATTTTGGGGTTACTACCATAACCAAATGATCAAACTTGGCAACAACAATGGTGGGAAAACTTGACATTATGTAACCTGAAGTGATTCAATAACAAAATAAAGAAAGCCACCTATGAAGTATTCTTGCAAAAACATTTAATATGAATCTAATTATGGGGATAATAATCAGAAAAATACAGAACGTAAGATATTCTGTAAGCGAACTGGCCTGGATGTTTTAAAAAATGGCAATGTCCAGGGAAGTGAAAAAGAAAACAGTAGTGAAAATTGTTCTAGATTAAAAAAACCTTAGAAACATAACAAGCAAGTGCAAAATTTAAGTTTTGATTAGATCTTAGATTGAAAACTACAAACAAAGACATTTTTATGACCATTTGGGAAATTTGAATATATATAGCATATTATATGGTGATATAAAATTATTAATTTTTCAGGTAAGGCAGTGGTATTGTGCTTATGTAGAAGATACCTTTTTCTTAGGAAGTCATGCAGAAATTTTGAAGTTGAAGTATCCTAGTGTCTACAATTTACTTTCAAATGATTTAGCATATATGCACATATAGAAAGAGTTAAAGCCAATGTGGCAAACATTACAAATTGGTAAATATAGATGATGGTATAGGGGTGTTTATTTGAGTATTCTTTCACCTTTTAGGTATGTGTGAATTTAAAAAAAAAAAATTTGAAAGAAAAAGATGGAATTTAGGACTGTTAGAGGGGCAATCCAAGCTATTGTCACCAGGTGGTGCTGGTGCTTTGCAAATAAAGCTAAATAAACAGGCAAATATTACGTCGACAACCCGATACTTATTTAAGAAAATTTGGGGTCTGTGGGGAGGGGAACACAGATTATAAATCCAGCTTTTTAATTTTGCCAGTTTTCACTTGCTTGCATTATTGTATTCTATGTAACTTCAAGAGTTTCAGCAATACGTTTTTTTGGTCCCAGAGTCAACCTCTCTACCTGCCCCTTTCCTTTTCCAGGCCCTTATTTACTTCTCACAGGACTGCTGCAGTAATGTCCTATACCAGATACTGCTTTGATCTTGACACGGTAATCTTCCTGCAGCATTCCTCTCCCCTTCATCATCTCTCCATTTCCCTCCAAATAAGTTTTACTGCTCAGCAAAGTGTTCAACTTTGATAACCAGTTTGCTTCCCCAGAGTAGCTCGCATTCTTTTTTTTTCTGTGTTTTTTTTTTTTTTTATCAGTTTCAGGTGTACAAAACAATGTAATAGATATTTATCATTTATATATATCTCCCATTCTTCCCTTGCATTAACTGTACCCATGAGACACATCAATTATTGTCCTTTTAAAATGAATGTCACACACTTTCTTGGTTTTGAGTGTTTTGCTTCGTATGTCTCCACACCCAACATGCCCTTCTGCCTACTACCAGTCAAAGTCTGACTTTATCCTCATCAAAGGCCTGATTAAATGGAATTTCCTTTATGTAAACTTCCCAAATATCCTATTCAGAAATACTCTTCTTCCCACAGCACTTTGTAAATTTCTTACTGAACTTATCACATTTTGTATTATGCAATAATTATGTGCAAACACTAAGTTATAAACCCTTTCAACACAGGCAGTTGACCTTTGTAGTGCCCACATTGTGATTAATACTATTGGCATTCAGTAAAGTTCAGTGGAATTGAATTTCAGGATTATTCAGCTAGTTCAGTAGTGGTGTGTGTGCTGACCGCACCACCAATTTCCAGCCTTACTCTGGCTTTTCATTTTACAGATATGCAATGAGGGGCCACTATAGTGAGAAGCTCACCTGGATGAAGAATGTCCATGGCTTATCAACCCCCACTAATGAAAAAAAATAATCAATTTGAAGTAAAATTGTGATTCAATTTGACGTTATGTGCCAAAACTCAAACTTTCACACACCATTAAATCATGTATTACACTTCCAGGTGAATGTGATAAGAGTGCTTGAAGATTTGCTTTAAGGATGTTTGGAAAGACATGTTTATAAAAGATATAAATTGGAAGCAGCCTAACTACTCAATAATATAGGGTTGGTTAAACAAATTCTAATACACACATACAATGAATTACTTATGGAGCCTTTAAAGATAGAAAGAATCCCCAATGTATTGTCAAGTTCAAAAAAAATTACAGCATAGTGTTGACATTATAATACCTTTTAAGTGAAGAAAAATATATATGCATAGAAAATGTATATGCATAGAAGAAAAAATATATATTCAGACAAATAAACCTCTGAAAGTGATAGAGATATTTTGTGTGTTTGGAGATTATTTTCAATTTTCTCTGTTGCTATCTTTTTAAAAGTTTTAACAATGAACAGCTATATTAAGAAAACAGTAAGAAAAGGTATTTTTAAGAAAAGAGTTATATCCCAAATCTTATTCTGTTGTATACATAAAATTTAGTAATGTAGGAAGGAATTTTAGGCTCTACTACTAGTCTGCTGTGGGCCTCATGTAGAACCAGGAGGCAGGAAAAGTTAAATGTTGACATAAGAGAAGACAGTATTAGAGGTCAGGAAAGGTAAGGAACCCAGGCATAAAAAATGAGGGTTAAGTGCGATTGCCATGCTCAGGAACAGAGGGAGACAGGAGCACAAACAGGAGAGCCATAGGAATCAAGCGAGGTGCCAAGATTGTAATGTAATAGAAAGATAACTACACTTAGAAATCCAGGTTCCATATTTACTAGGTAGGTGGCCTTGAGCAAATCATTTGTATTTTCAAGGGTTGGAAAATACTTCGGAGGCATTTCTATTCCCATTTTACAAGTGAGTACAGTAACACTCAGAAAACAGAAATGAAATCATATATATATGTAAGCAAGGGTTTCTCCATATTAGCTCTCCTGGCATTCTGGCCCAGATACATCTTTGTTGTGGCGAGCTGTCGCATATGAACAGGTACGTTAGTATAAGATAAGTGATGATGTCAATTTTAATAAAGAGAGAGTTGCCCAGTGAGAAGGAAATCAGATGAGAGGCATTTGTAGTTAATCAAGAAACGAGGAGTGATACCTCATTCTACATAAAATCTCCCTAAATACTCAGTATATTATAGCTCACCAAGGAGTGCTCTCCCCTCATTGGGAACTCTGGAGAACTCCAGTATCTGCGGTTGGCAGGCATATGCCCCACATCTACGCAAGTCAAGCCACCTAGCAAACAGAGCACCTTGTGTGAGTGATTTTTAGCTGTCATTGTCAGAAAGGGATCTCTGTCTTTCCTGTCTATGCGGAGATGGGTCCTCAGGATGGGTGGCCCTGAGGGGGTCCAGACATGTGAGAGAGGGTGAGTCATTGTCCCTCACTTGGAGAAAGAGCAAAAAGGGTAAGGAAAGGGCCTTCTGACCCTGGTGCAGCTATTTGTGGGTAGGGAGGACTCTAAAATAACTCTTCAAATCGTGGTACCATGTTAAATTCCCCGAAATTTGGAGTAGGTGTTGTTTGTATTATCCCATTTATTTTTTAAAAAGAGAATTATCATTGATTCTTACTTCCACAACTCACCTCAAATTTATTCCAATGTAGGAATAAGAATTTAGTAAAAATGGGAATAAAAATTTAACTTCATGTTTAACTTAACTCATGGATTTCATTGTTGAAAAAAAGTTTTTAGTATGCAATTTACACATTTTCATATTTTAAAGAATAGTATTAAAAAGAATAGAATTTATATGTTACTTCACCATCTAGATATACCCAGTATTCATATTTTATTCACATTTGGTGCATATTTATAGACTTCTTAAATCCATCATTCTAAACCCAACCTGTACATTAGATTCACTTGAATAACTTTTAAAATGTAACCATGACCAGTCTCATCCAGGAATAATTAGAGCAGAATCCCGGGGTTAGAAGGGGTGGAGCCAGGCACAGGCAATTGTTTTTCTGAAGTTTCACTGGTAATTCTAATGTGCAGACAGAGTTGAGAACCACTGTCATAAATGAATGGCGTATGAGTGCTGTTGTCTCCAGCTGAAGCATCCAGGCCACACTAGCCAAAATTGAATATGCTGGTGCCTACAGCCAAGTAGTGCTTTGGCTGTAGTTGACATTGGCAAGTAGGAAATGAGAGTGGTAGAGCGGCCACCTGGCATGCAGCAATCCTCAGGGTCCTGGCACCGTCCAAACCACACCACCACTGTCTGGTAAGCAGTAATCAGTAATTTGGGCAGCAGTAGCTGTAGATATTTTGCAAACAGCAGGCAGTCAACCGCATATGCAGGACTGCCAATTACTCCATTTTTATTTCAAATTACAAAAAAAAATGCCAGAATTTATCACCAGAATGTCATCTTTGAATAGAAAAATTCAAATGGCCTGATGAGCTTTATGAACGTCTCCCAGGTAAGCTAAGTTGTGAGAGTGTGTAGAGGGTGCAGATTGCTTTGGCCTGGTCCCCGTATGTCAGGCTCATAATGGGTTCTGGGGAACTAATTGTATGTAGGGCCAGGGAGGGCGTCTGGGAGAAACACACTATAAGATCCGATTGCAAGAAGCATCAGTTATCCAAAATTTTGTCCATCAGCTGTTGTCTTGGAAGGAGGAGTCGTGGGGCCTCTCGAAGCTGCTTTTCCACAATGGGGTCCTGCCTCAGCCCAGAGATGAGACCTGGCCAATCTCCAGTGGAGGATCGGCTCGCAGGACAGCTACATGCAGTGATGCTGACGTATTATTCAGAGGAGGGAAGTACTTACTAGTCAGCAGAATAACTTGTGTTTATTACCCAAAAGACTCTCCTTCCTAGGAAGGGAAACTGGAGATAGCGAGTGAACATTGACTAAGACGTCGACGTGTCAGGTGCTTTACATTTTAGTATTTCATTTACAGATGAAGAAACCCAGGCATGGAAAGTATGTCCAAGTTCCCAAAGCTTGTCAGCATAACGAGGGCAAGATTTAAACCCAGGTGCCTCCAGTTGTGCTAGCCTTCCCACGAGATTGAACAAGGGTGCTCAGGCGCCTGAGAAAAGGGAAAGGAATGATCCTGACAGAAATGTCAAGAAATGTCTCCTAACAGGGTGGGCCTCTCTGGTGACGGAATGATTTAGGCTGCCAAGTGTAGGGCCTCTGTTTTGGGAAGTGGCGTGGAATACTTAAAATATCCTTCTCTCTTTTTTCTCTTAACTTGCTACTCTCACATACAGAAAAGTGAACAAATTTTAAGTGTACACTTAAGAACTCAGCAAATTTTTACAGATGTCTATACTTCATTGTCATGCAGGAGACCCTGCTCGCTGCGCCATTTGTCGTGCGGGGAGGCCTGCAGGGTCTCTGGTCCCGCTCCCCACATAACGCAGGATATGGTGAGGCCAAAAAGGAACACCCACGGAGCCATAGGTAGGGGAGTCATACCACTACGGTCTCACTGGAGGCTGGGTTCACTGGACGTGCGACCTGCTGTCCCTTTTGTCTGCAACCCACCAACGACTCTCTTTCACTCTCCTCCACTCCCCTCGGCTCTCCTTTGTAGCCGCAGCAGTTATATTAGCGCCTAATTGGCTAACTGGCTACAGCTGACGGCCATCTACTACCCGAGCCAGCACCCCTCCACGTGAGGCCGAGAGCCTGTAAACTACTTTCTGGGGCTCTGTCCCCACATCATATTGCCATAACCCAGATGAATTATAGAACATTATTAGTAGTGCAGTAGCTTACCTCTTGTCCCTCTGGTCAAAACCTCACTCCATCCTCTTGACCCCCCAAAAACCCACTGTCATGCGGGGTGTCATGTCGGGTCTCTGGTCCCGCTCCCCACATAAGAACGCAGGATATGGTGAGGCCAAAAAGGAACACCCACAGAGCCATATATAGGGGAGTCATACCACCACACTCCCGCTGGCAGCTGGGTTGGAGACACAGGAGGCAGGAACCACACTATCTGCAACCTGCCGTCCACTTCTCTGCAATCTGCAACCCGCACTCCACCCTTGCTAGCTCAGCCACCATCCACTTGCTAGCCCCCATTTTCTGCTAGCGTAGCCACGGCAGTTATATTAGTAGCCAATGGCTCACTGGTTACAGCTGACAGCCAAGTAGCCACAGCTGATGGCCATCCAATTACAGTTGATGGCCATTTACTACCCGAGTGAGCACCTTTCCACGTGAGGGCGAGAGCCTGGAAACTGCGCTCCTGGTTCTGTCCCCACACGCACTATTCTGAATTATGGCACATAGAGCATCGTGTAAATGGATATACAGTATGGACTTAAAAAAACATTTTACTCTACACTAGCCAGTGGGATTCATCTGTGTTGCTGTATATAGTTCTGAATATATTTTTCTCACATGCTCTAAGAAGATCACTCCTAGACACAGCCCAGTCTGGAGCAGTCAGATTACACACATTTGATTGGATTATGCTTATCTGTAGTTGTAGTGCAGTCCCAATGCTGTACACCGAGATTAGATGGCCAGTATATCTCATATCCACATCAGCTACATATCTAGCACCATTTCTTAGGGTGCACACTATCTTCAGACGTTTAACTTACCTACTATGGGCTTACTTTTAATGTTATCGCTCTCAATGGTGATTTTTTTCCCCCTCGAAGTTATTGCCTTTCACCGACCGTAGCACTCTTAATAAAAAACGCTTTGGGTTTTTTTGTAAATGCATGCCATCTCTCAATAGAAAAAACTATTGAGAAGGAGGTTTTACTCAATATTGTGTTTTACTAAAGTATAGAGTTTCTGTGGCTTGTAGGGAGGTCTTATAATAATGATAAATGGTTTCCAGGTAATTGTTTATATGACTCTAAGATGTAGAGAAATGGAACTGGTTACCCTCTGATTATTCCATGGTCTTATCTGAAATGTCACTCCCCTGACTCTTTGTTCCTTCTCCCAATCTTGGGCATCAAACTCTAACCCTTCCCACAAGGGACAGTTTTTATTAACTCGCAGGCACACCCTCCTCCACACATCCTCCCTTCCTCTTTTTAAAACTATTTCCTAACCATTACCTGTATCAGTTGACAATTGAATTCTTTAACAAGAGCCAGCAGCAGCATTACTTACCATCTTTCCCCTTCTCTCTTACTCTAATCCCCACTCTGTCTCCACTCCTTTTTTGTTGTTACGGCAGGGGACAAAATTAAGAAGTTGAAATCGTGGCATAACTTTTTTGAGAAATTGCCAAATCTGGTGTTAGTGGAGCGAAAAAAATAAGAAGACCTACAGAAAACATTTAGAAAACTATTTTTGCTTGGAATTTTTATATATAATTTCTCTCATTAAATTATATGGTTCTGGGGCAAGAACCATCACTGTCCTAACAGCTGATTGCTTTTTTTCATTTCTACGACCAGCACTTGCTTTTTTTTTTTTTTTTTTTTTTCCAGTGGCACTTGTTATTATGAAAGATTTGTTATTGCTTGCTTGTTTGGTTGGTTGTTTTCAATTACTTCATGAGACTGTTAGTGCATTTGTTACAACCAGTGGAGAAAGACAAAACCATGAGGAGATTCTTGCTAGCACAGTAGCCTCTGAACATGTTAGTCGAATTTGGGTGATGATCGTCTACTATGTTTTTGTTTCCACTTTGATAAAATATTTCCCAAGAGCCACCCTTTCCCCTTACATATGCCTAAATATAGCATTTCAACTAAAGAATTAGGAAAAGAGATGATTGAGAACATGGGTAGAAGTTGCACCCATTCCTTTCTAATCATTTTATACAAATAATTCATTTGTATTTAGCAAAAAAGAAAAAAAAACAACCAACCTTTGTTTTTCCTTTTTCTAAGTGTAATGTTCATTTCTACATCATCATTGTAGAAATTTAGCAGATAGAGATTTAATGAAATGGAAAACAAAACTTTACCTGTAAAAAACAAAAATTTGTCTCTGATTCTACAGCAGAGAAACATTATTGCTATATCCCTTCAGTAATGTTTATGTGTATATACCACTTCATTTGTTTCTCTTTTCCTTTCTCACATGCACAAAAAAGTGAGCTTACTCGTTAATTTTTTTAGATTTAATGTATTGAGAATGTATTTCCATATCATTAATTTATATTCCAACATCATTTTTATTTTATTTTATTTTATTTTTTAAAAAGGTTTTATTGGGGAAGGGGAACAGGAATTTATTGGGGAACAGTGTGTACTTCCAGGATTTTTTCCAAGTCAAGTTGTTGTCCTTTCAATCGTAGTTATGGAGGGTGCAGTTCAGCTCCAGGTCCAGTTGCTGTTGTTAGTTGCAGGGGGCGGAGACCACCATCCCTTGCTGGATTCAAGGAGTTGAACCGGCAACCTTGTGGTTGAGATCACACTGGCCCATGTGGGAATCGAACTGGCAGCCTTTGGCATTAGGAGCACGGAGCTCCAACCGCCTGAGCCACCGGGCCGGCCCCCTTCAGCATCATTTTTAAATAGAAGTCCAATATTCCACTGGGTAAGCAGATCATAACTTCTTTAACTAATCTTCTGTTGTTACAAATTTATATTATTTTAATAATAAGCAACACGCAATTAGCATAAAAGGATACACATTTTAAAACCCTTAACTTTTAGTGTGTGTATATATCTGTTTCCTTCTAGGCTTCATTCTAGAATGTAGTTCTACAATAAGGCTTTCCAAAATCTAAACTGTAGAACAATGGGATGTTCATTATAGCTTTCATTCCTTTATCTAACAAATGCTTATTGAAGCTTTGCCAGGACTGTGCTAGGTGCTCAGCAAACAATGATGAAGTGGTAGAAGTGGTTCTCATTCTGAGAAAGTACAGTTTTGTGTGGGAGAAACACAACAAGTAATTATAAAATAGTTGGATGGGTTCCATTTTAGAGGAAGTACAAGTATCTAAGGGAGCACATAAGAGAATTGACTATTCTAGACTCTGGGGGAGGAAACGCTAAGGGGAAATTTCCACATTGCATGAGAATTCCCTGCACAGTGTGTCCTCATGGTGGGAAAAGACTTCAGATGTCATAATAGTGCAAACCTCCTTTGCTGCTGGAATTTTCTGTGTCAATGGTGATACAATACACAGGGCTTGGCAGTGTGGTCAGTGGATGTAGACTACCTGGATCTGAGTCCTGGCTCTACTCGTTTCCTCTCTGCGTGTGTGATTTTGGGCAAGTCGCTAAAAATTCCTGTGCCTGTTTCATCTGGAAAATGGATAATAGTAGTACACACTTAAAGGTGCTGTTGTGATAGAAAATTTATTATAGATAAAGCACTTAAAAAATATCTGGCACATAGTATATATGCAATTCATGTCTGCTCAATTCAAGCAATAGTCATACTGATAGGGAACGCACTGTTCACCTTGGGTTGTTAGTAAGTTATTCTTCATGATAGGATGAAATAGGGCCCTGTAGCTTTTACCTGGAAGATGTCCCCATCTGAAAAATGGAAGAAATTTCAGGCAAGCATATTTTGGTTCAATTTAATGAAGCAGTTTCCAACATTATAGCTGTCTAAAAGAAATGGACTGCTTCAAGAGGAGTGATTTTCACAAGTTAAAATAACCACACACCTTGTTTGTAGAGTTTCTTGGATAAAAGCCAAAATAGCAGATTTCAGAGCTTATCTGTACTACCAGTGGACTCTGAAATGCATTTAGAAAACACGTGAACACAGATACATTAAACTTTGATTTTTGCTATAGTGGCACTGTTACTGGCACACCCAACTTGAAATTACAGATGTGTGTCAGATCATGAGCACATTTTCTTGCATTGCATTCCACAAAGGAATTAATATTCCCTCAACAGTCAGATTAAACTTGGCTCTATAAGAGAGAATTCGGGACCATTCTCCTCTGTCACTCTTGACTCAATCAATATTTGTGATGAAATTTCAATGATGACATTGGCAATCAAAGCAGCCTTCTACCAGAGAGCCCTCAAAATATTTTTTTCTGCAGTGAAGACACATTAAAAACAAGAGAGAAGGATCCATGCTACACAATTTGTTAAGCTAGTTTCCAAGGCTTAAGTGAAATAAATATGCTTACAACTGAGAGACTCTCACTGTGGGTTTCTTAGTGTGAAAGATTTATGAGTAATGGAGCCAACCATTCCTTGCAACACAGTTAAAGTGGGAGAGATGTGTGTTCATCAGTTTTAAACTGATTTACAGTTCGTGAAGCCCTTAGATGGCAGAAAAGAGTGAGTTCTGCACAAGGCACCTTGGTGAAGGCCACAGGGATAATCAATAAGGGTCAACAGTCAATCAAAGCTGGAAATAGAACTTTGCAGGAGCTCACAGCTATTGCTGCCATGGACATTTGGTAACAGGGAAGGGCTGACCACTCCCTTCCTGTACATATTTTCATGTCCTGCAATATACAATCTGAGTTATATGATGGAACAGTTTACCCTTTGAGGATATTGCTCAAGTTGACCCTATTTCTAGGGTCAAACTACTATCATTCCTAGGAACTATGTAGAGATTTACATTTGAAAATGAGATGTGGTGTAGTATATAGGATGACATTGTTGCAGGGCTTTTTTCCTTTAAAAAAATGTTTGGATCCTTCCCTTTTATATGGGTTTATCACCTTGGAAGGGGCAATTTGTTTGACTCATTTAAACTCAGAACTGACTTTCTTATCTTTCTCTTGAAACCACCTCTCTCTTCTCAGTGAAGTTCAGTATCATCTATCTATTCAAGCCAGACAGGCTCAAATCTGAATATCAAAACCGTAGTGTCTCATGATTGGACCTTAAAGCATCCTCAGTCCATTCACTCATTTGATATTAAAGACTTCACTGTCGTCTAATTTGTGATTTCCCAAGTATTTGAGCACCTACTCAATACCAGACATTGCATCGATTCTACTGAATAATCATTTCTGCCAGATACTGAGCACTTCTGGAAAGAAAGAAGATATAGTGATAACAAAGTGTAGCCTGCCCTAGTGGAAGAGACAGCTAAGACCATTTTAATATGACATAGCAAGTGCTTTGCAGAGGCCTGCGGGAAGAGGTGAAGGGAGCCTAGCCCAGAGAAGGCTCCAGGAAGGGCAGTTGGGCCTGCTTTCTAGAGTAGGGAACTCTAGAACTGAGGCATAGGGAGGTTAAGTAATTGAAGCTCGTAAAAAGTAGAGCCCAGATTCAAACTGAGGTAGTTTGGCTCCAGAATCCCTGTCTTGAAGGATGCATAGGAGTAATACTGATGACTGGGAAATGTGTGTTCCAGGCAAGGAAAATGCAAGGGCAAAATTCCAGAGACCAGGTGTGTCTCTCTAAATCTCGGTTTCCTCATCGGTAATCGTGTTTACTTTATAGGAGTGTTTTGAGGAATAAATGAGAGAATATCTTTACAATAGATGTAGTAAGTGCTCACCAATTATATGGTCATCATCATCATCATCATTGTCATCACTCCCTCAATAGATCAGTGCAGAGATCAGCAAAAATAACCGTGTAGTGTCTAGATGACATCTGAGGTCCACAATTCTTGCCTGATAAATATACTGACATATCTATACTAGGAAGTGCCAGTCAGAGCTACTAGATATTTAAGTCATGACAATTCCTCTTGCTAACATCCCATGTTAACTAACAACCACATTGTTTGGCTTCCCTTGGAGCCGGGTCAGGTCAACATGAGTCTCCAGGTTGCACAACAACTCTGTTTTCTCATTGTAAAATAATTTACTACTCTGGCATTATGATTAGTCTCTTATTAGTTTTGTAATAACACTCACATAGCACTATGTGCCAGATAATGATCTTAATACTATTCAGATATTAACTCATTTAATTCTCATAACTACCCTAGAATGTAGCTACTATTATTATCATAATTTTTAAATGTGGAAACTGAGGCATAGGGAGGTTAAGTAATTGAAGCTAGTAAAAAGTAGAGCTCAGATTCAAACTGAGGTAGTTTGGCTCCAGAATCCCCGTTCTTTACCTCTGTCTGCACTGTACACCTGAAGCTAGGCAGCTCTGGGACCCTATGGGATTGACTTTCTGAGCCCACAAGGCTGAGGTCAGACCCTGACCGTGGTAACTGTGGCAGGATAAACACCACTTGGTGGGTTTGTCTGGGTGTGTTTGGGAGCTGGTTTTCTGAACTACCTGGATATCAGCCTTATATTTTGAGTTTAGACCTCACAGTCCTTCCTGAGCCTACTAAAGAGAGTGGTGGGTTGTGTCTCACTTTCAAGATATCAGGTGCACTGGCCGTCACTGAGATTTCAGCTTGCCCTGCATTGGATCCAAAGTTTGCCCTAATCTAAACCGGAAGGACCCTCAAGTCTGAAAACATATCTGAGGCCGACAGCTGAATAGTTCTTCAGCCATATCTTGAATGGGAATTTACATTTCTTAGGTTTAGAAGTGGTTATTCAATTTTCATGCAGAATCTTATGGTTTGAGTTTTTTCTGATGAAAAGAGAAGTGGCCAGCAGCCCACCCTGATAGTCTCCCTACGAGATCCGTACACAAAAGCCATATTCCAGGAGAATACACGTTGCTCATTCCGGTATAACTTGGACCCCACTCCTGTGAGACTTCCTGATCTTTCTAAACTTCGTAAACTGTGAGTGAGTCAGGAGGGCTCCTTTTTGCCTTTCTGGCCTAAGGCCAAATCTGAAAATAGGTCTTCATGGCTCCTTCCTCAAAGCCCACTCTCAGGATTTGACCTTGAGGTCTTACCACACTGACGACAAAAAGAAGCAGCATAGGTGACTTGTTAAACCACAGAGCAGTTTGGGCTTTATCGCCCCACCTCCAGGCTTCTCCAGGGTAGGGGCTCTGACCTGTCCACCCAGCATCCTGGAAGAGAACAAAACTAAGGGAGCAAAGAACCAAGAGAAGCTAGAAAGAAAGAGATAACCGCAAAGAACACTTCCTACCAAAGCAAGGGCTCTTACCTTCTTCTACTCCACTGAAAGCTCCAGCTCCTAGCAACACCCCCTCAGAGTGTCCCCTCCAATACTCCTGGAGGGAGGCTTGAGATTGCGTTGAGTCAGGGTGGAGATGGGAGAGAGTGGAGGATGTGATGGGACGTAAGCTTCCCTAGGCATCGGCTTGTGCTGCAAACACCTTGTAAAAGGAGAATAAAGTCATGCCTCATCTCACCTGCTCTTGAAATTCACAGATGCGACAGGATGCTGCGTATCATGGGGATGAAGAGCAGGGGCTCTGAAGTCAAACTACATCAATTTGAATCCTGCTCTACCACTGCTAGTTGAGTGGCCTTGTACAAGTTACTTAATCTCCTGGAGCCTCAGTTTCCTCATTTTTAAAAAAACGGTGACCAGAGTAGATTCAGAGTGGTATAAATGTTGGGGAGGAGTACAGGTTGTACAACTGGGCAAGTCCAGTTACAGATGAAGATTTCAATACTTTTCTCTCAATAATCAGAACAAGTAAAGGAAAAATCATCAGTAAGGAAACAAGAAACCTGAATGACACTATCAACCAAATCAACCTGATTGACATTCATAGCACAATAAAACACTCTCCCGCAGGACGCAGACCACACAGCTAGACTCTCCACTAGGTGATCCAATGCCAAAGTTATTAGAGCTTTTCTTTGTATCTAATTTCTAACTTGAACAAAGAAATTTTGTATAATTGCAGAATCAGTGAAACAATGATTCTTGCATCACAGTATATACCAGGGGTGCCAAAAAATGGATACAAGTGGGCACTTTGGTCAACGTTGCTCAAGCAGTGGTTTGCTGTAATCAGAGTGTCTGGATGCTGATGGTAACCACTCTGAGCACCTCTTGTAATTGCAGAAGTCAAACGTGACTTGTGTTCATGTTTTGTTATTGGTATATATTGAGCATTACAACTTTAATAGATTGTTTCCTTTCTTAAAATGTGTATACATGTTTTTGGCACCCTCTCTCTATATAACTCATTCCACTTTTTCATTCTGATAGTTCTATCATATGTACATGATTTAGTCACCTTCTGCTTTCGAACAATGTGGCGTGAGGGACATGTACCTCATTGAGTTTCTCTTCTGCCACTGCCGCTGGAATGTAGATGGGCAATGGAGGACGGCAGAGATGGAAAGTGGGACCTGGGGATTGCCACGAATTTTCAAAAATATTTCTATGTATGTTCTTATTTGACAAGAATAATGATATGGGAGATGAGGATGGGTCCTTGGCGATGTTGTCACACTATTGTTTGCTGTTATTTTACTTGGCTTTCACTGAACTGCTCTGGTCTCAGAAATCATCACCTGTGTCTTATTCCAGCAAAGTGGTATTAGGTGATGTAATAGTTAATTGTGTAGGACATCCAAGATTGCTTTCCCTATATACAAAATACACTTTTTAGCACAAATTAAGAATAATGGGATAACGCATGTTCTATACACAGGAAAATAAAAATGAAAAACAAAAACAACAATCAGCGAGAAAAGCATGAGATAGAGCAAACAAATGAAGAAATCTTCCCTGGGGTGGTGAATCATTGTCCTGACTTCCCCTGGGCTTTGCTTGCCCAAGCCCTCCTGCTGAGCTAAGTGTGATTTGCAAGGCAGAATCGGAGGTGAGTAAATCAGAAGATGATTATTCACCTATATCGTCCCAGCACCCCACAAATGCAGTTCAAGAAAATGATAAGACAATTCTGTGAGTTTTTTAAATCAGAACCCAAATTACTTTTAGAATTAAAAGAATGAGAGTAGGGACAGCACCGGTAACTTATGTGATGAAACAGAAAAGGCCTGATGGAGATTGTCTTGGCGCATTAGGAAAACAACCTCAGGGCTCCCGCTGACAGGACACTTTTCCCAAGTACTATTAATTATAATGCGTTATTAGCTAACTGCAGGCAGTGGACACCCTTTGCATGTTAACTAAAGTACAACAACAATTTAGCTAGTGAGGCTTGCTCAGTCTTTAAAATTGTCTTAATCATTAGTGAATTAGTTAAACTGTAACATTAGGAGATAAAAATAATCGCCAGTGTCACTTGGGAACAAGTCAAAACTGGACCTGGTTGTCAGAGGCTCTGAGTAGGGACATTCCTGACTGTGTAGATCAATGGGTGACAATCAGCACAACTCCAGCTTCAGCAAGCCTCATCCCTGCCTCCCCAGGGTTACATAATGCAATGAGATCATTGTTAGGGTGTCCGCTTCTGCTTCAGAGTGTGGTCGGTGAGTGAGATGGGGAAGGCGGGACCACACGGCCTTTCTATTCAGTTCCCATCATTCTGAAATTGACAATGCAGTTAGCAGATTTTTTAAAACTCATGTTCCTTTCAGTGCTCTCGTTTTGGGCCATTTCACTGATTATTAATGGCTCCACCCGGGAGGTCTGGAAATGATGCTGAAACTCAATCAAGCCTCCTTGGCAATTCTGGAAAGACATTTTGAGTGTTAAATCAGAGACTGTAAAGAGAAGCTCGAATTGTGCTTTAGGATTATCTCTGGATTGTAATGATTGGCATTTTAATTTTCTGCTGCAAATCACTCAGAGTTAAGAAAATAAACAAAGCTTAAATGGTTTGGTTTAGATTTATGTTTCAATGACTGACCATAGGTAGAAAACATGGAAAAAATAAATCTACTCAAGTGGCATGAGAAGATAAGAAGTTCATTGACTTTTATTTTGTCCAAATTTTTTAAAACGTTAAATTTACTTTTAAAATTTTGCATGCAGCAAAATTCACTCTTTTTGGTATACAATTCTGTGAGTTTAGACAGATTTATAGTTCAGTGAACCACTACTACAATCAAGATAACAGTTTATGTAGACTCTCTATAAATTGCAAACACTACTACTCTGATTTCTAGTCCAATTCTTTTTCCTTTAGAAAAGGAATGTTTCCCCGAAAATAAGACCTAGCCGGACCATCAGCTCTAAGGCATCTTTTGGAGCAAAATGAATATAAGACCTGGTCTTATTTTACTATAAGACCAGGTATAATATAATATAATATAATATAATATAATATAATATAATATAATATAATATAATATAATAATAATATAATATCTAATACCAGGTATAATATAATATAAAACTGGGTCTTACATTAATTTTTGCTCCAAAAGATGCATTAGAGCTGATTATCCAGCTAGGTCTGATTTTCGGGGAAACGTGGTATCATATCAATGGAATCATAGAATATGTAGTCTTTTGAGTCTGGTTTTGATCATTTCGTATAATACATTTGAGATTCATGCATGTTACATTGTTATATCAATTAAACAAGGAGGTTATTGGGCTGAGATGGCTTTAATGCCTTGGTAACCTGTGTAAGCAAACCAAAACCTAAGCCTGTAAATGCCTCAAGGATAAGAAGTAGAAACCCAAGGACAGCCAGTCACAGTCAACTAGGCTTTCCCAAGTACAGCGACCTGACAACCAATCAAATAGTCTCTATAAACGTCTCGCTCCTAGCTTCTATTGGTGGAACATTCTTAATCACTTCTGGTTGTGTGCTGATTTGAATTGATTTTTGCTCAAATACACTGTTATACATTTTAATATACATCAGTTTTTCTTCTAACACATATCTCAGTTTTTCACTGTACATATTTTATTGCTGAGTAGTATTCTATAGTTTATCCATTCATCGGCAGAGCCATTTCTTCTCACCACCTATTTCGGAAAGTTAATGTCCCCCACATTTATTTTTATCCTATTATAAACATAATATACATGCACAATGAAGAAAACAGACCACACACTCACACATACACACTAGCTGAAATCCTACCACCTATGATTAACCACTAACCACTGTTAAGATTGTTATCTCTCCCTCCTCTTTTCTCCCTCCCTTTCAGCTACTCTTTACTCTCTTAATTTCTCTCATTATATATATATATATATATACACACACACACACACATATATGAAATCTCATCTACCTTTTGCTATATAGCATTTTTCAGTTGATTTAATATTTTAAATTAAAATTTGTACAGTTATTTAGTATTTTTTTACTTTTGTAAAATAAGGCATGCCTATACTTTAAAGGTCAAATAATAGTAAAGGCCTATATTAAATATATTTAAAAGAATTCACAATAGTTTTCTGCCTCATCCCTCCCTACCCATGAATCTCCTTATAGGTGAACACTTGAAGTTTCTAATGATTTCTTAAAGCTTTAATTTTGATATTTTAATTCATAGGCTATATTGTTCAGGGTCCCCACAGAAACAGATGGTCTACTGAAAAGGGGTAGTTAAGGAAGTTTAAAGAAGAAATGATTTACAAAGGAGTAGGCCAAGTTAAGGAACCAGCAAGGATGTAAACCACCTGGGACTAGTAGTAGTGAAACTAACAATAGTAGGATAACATTACCAACTCTAGGATTAAAATGGGCAAGGTTTGGGGAATCAATTACCAGAGTCCAGTAAGAGCAGCAATTGTGGCCTTTGGTGGATGAATGCAGTCACTGCCCAGCCTTGGTGGGAAGGTGGAAGCTGAAGGAACCAATAGATCACTTTCTGCCTCTTCTTGTCCTCCCATTTCCGACCAATGCATCCAGTTAAGCAAACCCAACTGAAAGCCAAAGACAAGGAGCCTAGATGATACATTCTGAAAAGATCAGCCTTTTGAGGCACAGAGCAGTGTGGAAAGGGTGGAAATACATCTGAGGGCACAGAGAAAATTACAGCACATTGGCTTATATTTTTTGCTTTATAGATTTTGGTTATGTGTTAACAACTTATTATGATAAATGATAACTGAGCTCTTTTTTCACACTTCTCACCTTTCCTCTCCACATATTTCATAATATAGTACCATTATAAATTTTATTTGAAAACAAGAATTGTAACAATATCCAGTGTTTTACATAATTATGTAAATAACTCTTCATTGCTGAGCCGAGTAATGTACTATGACATTTCCTTTCTTTGCCACTCCCTACCTTACTCTCTCCCCAAGAATTTGTAATTGCCTCACATTTGCATTTGTTTAGTTTTCTATGTGTTTATCACTAATTTTTTCTAAATGTTCCAAATTATTCTTCATATGGCCAAACACATCAGAGAAACTTTTAGTTCTGTTTTTCCTTGGAGCCTTCTTTTTCTTGCTTCAATCTGAATCAGTTGTTTTCTAGGCCCTGATGCTAGCTTCCCATCTGTGACTTTTGTCCTGAAACTTATCCTTCTATCTCTCCTTTTGCTGAATTCCATATCTTCCTCCCTTGGTTTTCTCCAGTGTTGGTAGAGTCCATCTTCCATTTGTTTCATGAGAAAAGGTGCAGAAGAGGTAAAATTTTGGGCTTGCATGTCTGGAAATATACCTAATTCTACTTTCACACTCAATTGGTAATATGTCTGAAGACAAAATTCTAGGCTAAAAATCATTTTCCTTCGGACGTTTGCAGGTATTGCTCCACGGTCTTTTAGCTTCCACAGTTGCTGTTCCGATATTACACGCTGTTATGAATCCTGGTCCTTTGTATGTGGCCTTTCCTTTCTAGATGCTTTCATATGTATTCTGAATCTCTGGCGTTCTGAAGTTTCATGATGAAATTTTGGTCTTTGTTTGTTTATTGTGTTTGTTACAGAATGAACTTTCAATCGCAAGTCTTGTTCTTCAGTTCAGCAAAATTCCAATATAATGTATCTTTGATAATTTCTTTCCCTCTGTTTTGATTTTTCCTTTCTTTTGAAATCCTATTGTTTGGATGCTGGATCTTCTGGGCCAATCCTCTCAGTTTCATTTCTACCCCCCTCCCCAACACACCAGCATTTAGTTTTTGAATAACTTATAATAACTGTTTTCAAAGCTGGGCATATTATCTCTTAATCATGGACAAAAATGTATGGTTTCATGCCCAATAATGCGCCTGCAGCCGGGCACTAGGCCAATTCTTCTCTCCAACACCTCTTCCATAATCACCCTTCTCCCACCTGACAGAAGACAGCTATAATCCTCACTCGATCCCGACTCTCACCATGATGCCTTGCCTTAGACTGTTAAACCTTTAGAGGTGCCAAACAAAGGGGTCTTTGGAAATATTTTATCTATGAAGCCTACTTTAATTAAGGTGACTGATAAGAAAGAGTATATTTTGGCCTGATATTTTGAATTCAGACATTGTAGAAGAGGATAATGACCATTTTTGTTTAGCAGACCTTGCCCAATTGTTTTCAAAGTTCATTCCTCCTGAGGGAAAGACCAGTAAACATAAAGAAAATAAAGCATCTGTTAGAAATGCAGAAGGCAGACTAATGGCATGTATCCATTTCCTCATCTATGTTCACCTGTGGAAGCACTGTAACTCAAACATGAGATGGCCATCATTCATTCTGAATACTAAGGTACTTATTGGAAGTGAAAATTAAGTCAGACTAGAAAGTAAGTCTCATTTGGAAAATTAATTTGACAATGAGGACTGAATTTACCCATTAGGTTATGACTGACATTTTCTATGACTTGAACAAGCTACCAAGCTAAATCTGAACTCTGATGGTTTAATATAAATAGAGCATGTGATAAAGTAGAATTGTATTATATATATGAAAATGCATAAAATTAATAATATTTCAATTCTCCTAATCCTTTATGAATATATCAGGTTAAGCAAGCTGCCTGTAAGTGAAAGATTCAACAATATAATAATGGTCTTTTATTAAGCCTTGGTAAAGCCATTTTGGTATGCTGCCCAGAAACTAAGTAAGGGAATGACTGTAGCAACTGGATCACAAATCCTTTCACAATACAAATTTTGTTTTGTTTTGTTTTGTTTTTTAAGATTTTATTGGGGAAGGGGAACAGGACTTTATTGGGGGAACAGTGTGTACTTTCAGGAGCTCTAACCGCCTGAACCACCAGGCTAGCCCCCACAATACAAATGTTTTGCTTTCCACAAAATCAAAGGGCCTAATTGAGTTATTAGCTGATACATTATTAAAAATTACTTTGATTAATTTTTATGTGCATTTTGGCTATAACTTAAAAATAGTTCATGGGATTGAATGACATTGGTCCTTCCATTCCTATCTACTTATCTATGAAAATAAGATTTTTAGTAAGCTTATAATAACAAAGTAATAATAGAATTTATGCTGAAGGCTATTTTCTTTAGTAATAAGAACTATCCATCCATTAATATATAAATTAATTGAAAAAAATAACCCCATACTTCTCATTGAGATGAATTTCTAAAATGACTGCTTTAAAAATGAATTTTATCAAAATTTATAATACAGATTTTTTTCCCCCTCAATTGTGTATTAATAATCACAAATGCTAACTCAATCCAGAGCAAATTGGTTAAACATTTTGACCTTTACAGACAAGGACATTTTGAAAAATTCAAATTCAAATTATAGATACTTTTATTGTAGAAACTTATAATAGAACCATCAAAAATACTTTAAGACATATAAATTTATCACTTGAGGATAAAATTCTTTGAAGAAAACGGAAAGGAAATATGAGAACAGAAAAGAATGCAGTAAAATTTCTAACAGTTAAACACATAAATAAATTTACATTTTTTAATGGTTATGGGAGCACATTATCGTGGTGTTTAAATTCCATTCGATAGAGTACAGCAATTTTTAAATGTCAACATATACTATATTTTGAAAAAGTTACATCTTTTGCAGCTATTTAAACATATAATGAAAATTTCAGATGTCAACTTAAAAACCACTTACTTATAGTTTATTCTATTCTCTCCTTTGTACTGTAACTATTTGTTTTCAAGTGTTATCCCCTTTATGAGAATATAGATGACTGAGGATAGGGATCACGTTTTCTAAGATTTGTGTCTTTCACAAACCTTTACAAAGTGTCTATAATAGGAGCTCAATTAAGTATTTACTAATTAAATTATTTTTATTTTCATCAAAGGGAGTCATTCATTCCTCTTCCACTGTTCTTTTACCGAGCCTTCAGGTTAGTTTTTTCTACTACTGATAATCAAAACAACTGCCCGATGAAAATACAATTTGGGTTTAAAAAGTAACTCACATATTATCTTTACAATGAGAATAGAAAAAATACTGTGAGAAGGAAATGAGTATATACAGTAAACCAATATCAAGTTTCTTAAATGTGGTTATTTTCTATATAAAATAAAACAACACTAAGCATTTAGAAATATATTTATTATTATAAAACCATACTGTACATATACTCTTAACTAAAACCAATTTCTTTTCATGATGATTCTTTCTAATGTACTCCAAATTTCTAATAAAAACACCAGCAGATGGATCAAAATTCATTGCCTCAAGAAAAGGTAATAAACCTTTTCTTCTCAGGTCACTGATACAGAATTGTAATCAAAAATTGTATTTTTTACACTTTACTCAGCACCACTGCTTAGAACACGGTAAGCACAAGATATTGTCTAACATTGCTTTATTTGCTACGTATCCAACAATAAGCTAGCAATAAGAAGTAGCTTATGCATGTACACTGGTTTATACACTTCTGCAACTTTTGAGGATTATCAAGAAGGTTTGGTCTTGCCCTATAGTTATAACCCTGTGGTTATGATTGCATTTAAATATGATATACAGCATTTTATATTGTACTTACCGTGTTCCCCAAAAATAAGACCTAGCTGGACAATCAGCTCTAATGTGTCTTTTGGAGCAAAAATTAATATAAGACCTGGTATTATATTATATTATATTATATTATATTATATTATATTATATTATATTATATTATAGACCCGGTCTTATATAATATAATATAAGACCGGGTCTTATTATTATAGTAAAATAAGATCAGGTCTTATATTAATTTTTGCTCCAAAAGCCACATTAAAGCTGATTGTCCGGCTAGGTCTTATTTTCGGGGAAACACAGTAGTATTATTCAAAGACATAATATCACATATAAACCTCTTAAAAATAACATAACTTAGGCAAAAGCAAATTTCAAAAACGCAATAAAAACTCTTATAACCTACTTAGAAATATCAAATATGAGTTTAAGTTTTAGATAACCTCAAATCCCCCCTGATTCTTACCATTCCCTTATGTTTGTGAGGTTATTGCTTGAAGAGAATATTACCTTGAATTATGAAACTCCTTTTATTCAGAAGAAAAAATTGGAACTATCTTATATGTGACAATCCTGTATCCTAATAATATCTTTGTGAATACTAATTCTAGGTAACATTAATTGAGTACCCCCTGTGTACCAGGCACTCTGTGTAGCACTTGACATTTCATCCTCACAATACCTCTCTGAGGTAGGTAATGTTATTGAGCCCATTTTGCAACAGAAGTCTCTAAATCAAGGTTTATGGAAGGCAGAAGACACAGATGTGAATATTTATACCCTGGTCTTTCTGAACTTCTTAAACTGAGAGCTCCTTGAAGAGGGGTAATTTGTGTCTGAGCACACATTACAGTGCTGATCATGTAGATGCAAGAGGGGAAGAGAAAGTTAGAGAAGACCCTTGCGCTGATGTCATGACAGTGGGCAATAGTTAGATGTAGCAGATGAGTGGTCAGAGCAGGAAGTGTAATCATGTTTCGAACACACCAATAGAAAAATCACATTTGTAGGAATGTTAGAGTGTGAAAACACTTTCACAAAAATGATAAGAGTACTACAAAAAAATAAGTGTTCAAAGTCACATCTGACTTTCCTGGAACTAAATCTAATTACTTACTGTTAATTTCATTATTTATTATGATGGATACCATTGAAGACCTAGGAGTTTTTATTGTTTAGCTAGTTCCTTTGTCTTAGTATAAAGTGTTAACAGCTTCTTATTTCACTTTCATGTTTCTTTTCACTTGTATCTCTGTAAGAAAAAAATTTTGGAAGGGAAACAATGTAAGTTACTTAAATTTCTCTGAGGCAGAAAGCTTCATGGTCTGAATTTCTGGAACTTGTGGATCAGTCAAAAAAATTAATTAGAACTTAAAAGTGGTCTTTTGGGCTTTTTGTCAAACCTTGACTTCTTTATTCTCTTAGTAAATGAGATCAGGAGTAGTGATTTGATTAAATCACATTCATCGCCGATAAAAACTTTAAATTTTTTTATCATTGCAACTTCGGGCTTATCAAAGGCCATTAGCATCCCAAAGAAGACAGGAGCCATACAAGAGCAATTTTCCTGCTCCTGTCCTATTCAGAGTCCCTACATATTTTTTTTCATAGTTCACAGTTTAGCACAAAATTCTCCTGAACTATCTAAGCTCATTTTGACTGTGTCCAGAAGTCCTAAGTGAAAATAATTTATCCCACATTGGCCCAAAGGAAATAAAAATCAGTCAAAGTGAAAAGAAATAATTTCATGTTGTTGGGACTGCCAAATTACAGAAAGATAAACAACTTTGGCAAAGAAGAAAAAAAAAGCAAGTGTTGACTGTTTTTATGCACATTAAAGCAAACATAAAAAGGATTGATTCAGCGTTCCACTTGTGATGAAAACAGCCTGGAGATACTTTAGCTCCCTGCTAAGCCTTTGGTATCCATCAGAACTGTTCCATAGTTGCAAAATTGACTGTAAGAGAAAATCTGTTTAATCATCTGTGTATTTCCAATTTGCCTACATAGGTAAAAGCACTTAGCACAGTTCCTGGAACGTAGGTGGTACACAATAAACGTTAGCAATAGCAATAGAACAGCTTAGATAGCATCAGTACACTGCTAAGACAAAGAGGGAAACATCAAAGAGGATGATTGTTTTGTGTTAGAGAACTCAGTGTTTCCAGGCAAATTAAATGGGGATTTTGATCAAGTGTGAAATTGAGCATTCATGAATTTTCGGGGGCCCATTGTTGGGTATTCTCCAAACCTACCTTTTCAATCTGTTTTGAAATATAGTAATTCAGAATTTTTTTTTTTTTTTTAAACAAACAGAGCAATCTTTCACTTCAAATTTCCTAAGTTAGACTGTTCTAGCTTTTTGGGGTTTGAAGAGAAAATATACCCCACTTATCACTGAGTATATTTTATAACACAGCTGAGAAAACCAGGTTGTGCTCAATAAAAAAGCGAAACAAAACATAGCCCAAAGGACTGAACCAACGAGGAATTAACATGGGTTTATAATAGATGTTAATATTAACTAATAACCCATGCTATCTGACCAGGTAAAACCTTTTTAGTGTATAATCTTACAAAATCATTTTGTCACCAAAGGAACTAATTTTTTTTTTCCTGAATACTGAAAGATTTTGGTAAGCCTACTAAAAATAAAGTTTTTCTTTAGAAATATATTTTAATATACTCAATAAACCACTCCACATGAAATTACAGAAAAAATAAAATTTTAAACAAAATGCAAATTCTAATGCTCAAGAAAAAATTGAGTGGGCGAAATGGGAAGGTTATCAATTTTAGCATGAACTTTACTGTCACTAGCCCTGTCTTCTTTAGTATAAGTTCAGCGGGTAAGAAAATTCCATCTTAATCATATCCAAATAGGTAACTACTAGTTGTATCTTCAGGTTTCTAACTATATGCTTAATGAAGCAAGAATATGATACATGGAAACCGCTTTGATTTCAGAAGAACCTTATTATAAAGAATAGAACTAGGAATATTAGAATGTCCTTGCCATATAGTGTAGCAAAATGAGCTAGACTCTTTGGTTTACTTAATTACAGTCTTACCATAAAAATTAGATTCTGTAACTTAAAAAAAAAATACTTTCTTTGGTAATATTTGATGATATTTCTAATCAGAGCCCATAAAAGTTCTTTAAAAAATAAAACAATACTTCAAGATGTAGATATAAAATTCTCAAAGAATTGTCATTTAAAAACACATGAGTTCCTTCCTTTTTCTGTTTATGTCAAAAAGCAGGTTATCTTTACACAGTCTCTGTAGCTCCAAGGAATTTCATTTCTATGGCAGCTTTTGGTGCTTGGGCTGAGCCTCTGTTCTTTCGGAATTCTGCTGCGATTTCCTCAAAGGATTTTCCTTTGGTTTCTGGAACTTTGAAAAATGTAAACAGAGTAAAGCCCAAGACCACTCCAGCAAAGAGGAAAAACACGTAAGGTCCACAGAAGTCCTGCATGAAGACCAAACACAGAGTCCCAATTAGCAGCTGTACTACCCTCTCTTCTGTTCCGTCAATTTGCACAATATTAAGCCGCTTACCGCAATGTACGGGAAACACAGAGCTACAATGAAATTGCAGGTCCAGTTGCTGAATGCAGCTATTGCTAAAGCAGCAGGGCGTGGTCCTTGACTGAAAAATTCAGCCACCATGAACCAGGGGATAGGGCCTGGGCCAATTTCAAAGAAACTGACAAAGAGGAAGATGGCAGTCATGCTCACGTAACTCATCCAAGTTAATTTATCCTGAGGAACAAACAAAACAGAAACAAACGTAGAACTGGAATCATTGGCTGCTGCTGCTTTTTGCTAAGTCTAAGACTCACTGGATTCAGCAGTGACATGACTCTCTTCCCGATGTGTTTATGTTCAATTAAGTACAGTTATTCTAGTTGGACACAAGCTTATTCTAGGATGAGTCATCCTGAAATCTTTCGAGCTTTGTTATAGGAAACTGTCTGGATTAGGATTTTATGTTACTTTTTGTCACTCTTTTCCTGTGAAAGAGTCATTCCTTCTGTGTAAGGATCCTACTTCTAATAATGCCAAGGGTGCTAGACGGACACCTGTGAAGTAGTGGTGGAGGGCACTGGGCTGGAGAGGTCCAGGGACCTGCCCAAGGTCACACGGGCAGCCACGCAGCACAGCCAGCCCTGGAACGAGTTTGGGACTGACCCCAGAACCTAAGCTCTCACCATTTTGCTACATGGCCTCCCTGGGCAACAAGTGCAATTGCTGTTCAGTCTTTAAACCCCCCAAAACGAGTTCTCTTTTTTCTTTATATTTCTCCTGTGTATTAAATGCTGTTCCTCTGGCTTTATTTCATAAGTCATTCACAAATGTTTTTGACATAGAGGTATTTAAACCTGGAGCACAGAAGTGCTATCATCCGGTCACTGGAAATCTCAGTGCAGGCACCAAACTCACCAGCATCACGAGGCCCACGGACATAAAGATGGCGCAGACAAACATCCCGCTCATTCCAATTAGAAACAGAGAGCGTCGCCCTGCCTTCTCCACGAGGAACACCTAGGAGAGTTTTCAAACATATAGGCTTTATACTTCAATAGTTTTTACTGACAAAGAGGTCATTTTATTATAATTTATATGATTATTATAATCCACAATTTATTATAAGCCACACACAGCTGGATGTGGAACTGAGGAGGGGAGTGGCTCTTGCCCGAGTGGCAGCGCTCTCTCAGTGACCAGAGCTTGTTAACAAATACCTGCTTAGTTTAGTCACAAAGATTTGAACAGGGCATTCGACAGAAAGAACTTAGTGTTAGCTCCTCTCTGGGATATCACTTGGGGTACAACAGTACGAGACTATACATCTTGGATCTCTTCCAGTAGGTTTCCCGTATGTTTAAAATACAAAGTTTCCACATTAAAAATGACATTTTTCTCTCCTGGTATTTATCGTAAGTTCTAATCACAAGGGTTTGTGCGTGGCAGACACCTGAAACAGTACAACTGCTGAGGTGTCAACTATTCTCATCCAACTTTCTGACTGCTAATGAAGTCGAATTATGACCACTCACTTGGCAACATATAGAATTTGATCATCTTACCAAAATAGGTCTTCTATTTTTCTGCTGGGCCTAAATATACCTACTGTTGCAAACAAGCTATACATTTGAAAAGGTAAGAGTTTAAAGCAAAAGGTTAAAGAGCTTTCTTATTCGAAGTTAGGAGATATGTCATAGATGGGTCCGGGGACCTTTGCATTAATGGTTAAGGTTTACAATTAGCCAAGACCAGAGTTTGTTGGATAAAGTCTGCTTAATCCTTGAAATACTGCCACGGTTGGAGAGTCACACACACAAAAAAACTACCTGTCATTATTTCTCACTTTGCTGAGTCCATTGACGAGGCTCATATATCTATCAGTAGATCAATAGCAATCCAATACCCTTAGTATACTGTGCTCTGGCTCTGAAAATACATGAGAAATATTTCTTTTTGCCTACAGTGAAAGCCCCTTTCATCTCAGAGGCATTTCGTATCAGAGTTTCAAATCACTTCAGGATGATAAACAAAGAGCCCATATTTAATTGCTGTGAAGGAAGTGGGAAAAACAAACCTTTCTCACATTCATAAAATTTCTCTCTCTATGTTGACTCTTTAATGATGGGTTTCAAAGCTGACTTGATGACACCACATCAAGCTACCAAGAAAACAGAAACATTTCTTCAGGAACAGGGCTTTTACTATGTTTGTTTCTTCTGTCTCTGAACAATTATTATGAATAGGATAAAAATAATTCTAAAACTACATGCCTTGAAAATTGAGCTGGACTCCCTTTGTGAGGCCAGCTGAGCACTCAGGGAGGAGTGTGACATAAAGTAAGACTTGGTCAGGGCCTGGAGATGTCTGCCTCCCCACCTTTGCCCCAGTGGTGTCACACGTCCTGGAAGCCTACTCAGTGTTGGAGCCAGTGCATATTCCTATTTGCACGACTTTATTTGAAAGGATACACGGAATTTGGTAACATTGGTTAACTTTGGGAAGAGAAATTGGATGACTGAGCGGCTATATTTTTTTGGTCCTTTTTTGAACTTTAAAACCAGTTTTCAAAAATATACATAATTAAACATTTTAAATGTTATTTGTAGTCCTGGAAGATTATTTTTAATTAGGCAGCTGATTAGACATTATTTTTTATTGTGACGCTTGCTCAAAAACTTTCACAGACTAAAGGATGAACTCTACAAAGGTATATTCAAAATAATCAAGACACTTTTCAAAACACCTCCTCCAACTCTCACGGGAAGGTTGACAAAAATGAAATTCTGCAGTAGTTTCCTGTTAGGCACTCCTAGAATTTGGGTTACCCAGTCTTGACAACTTGATGCTTTACATAGCAGACCCTGTTACATATAAAATGTTTTAATCATAATCTCTATATTAGAAAAACATGTTCAAGTAAGATGTGTAAAAAGTATTATCTCAGGAGATAAAAGAATGCCAGTAGTCCCTTGGTTTACATCCCAGCACCAGGCCTGTGTTGATCTCGAGTGACCTTTGACTCTGACAGGCATTATCTCTAAACGCAAGTCTACAGAACAACTGCTGTTCCCTTGTATTTGTTCTTCCCCCGCTTTCCAAGGTCCAATACAGTTTAATGTGGTCTGGACAAAGTTGCCTTTTGACCTAGGTGGCCAGGCTATAATTTATTGACCACCCTAAGGAAATAGTTAAAATTCATGTGCAGAGAATGAAAAACCAGTTACTAAAGTATATTGAGTACAATATTGTGACCAAAATGGAAAAGCACAAGGTTTTTGGACATCCTGCATTCTAAGATAAAAACAAGCCCAATTACCCTCATTTTAGAGTGAGTTATATTAGTTGGAAAGTTTGGGGGATTTTTTGTTGTTTGTTTAATTTTTTGATTGTATGTTAAATATTCTTATTTTCAAGATACTGAATCATTCCTTACATAAGGTATCTGGTCTTAAGAAAAGTATATGACCTCTTCTACTTGTTGGAAAAATTTCTTTTTTCAAAAATAACACTTGACATTTCAAAAAAACAAAAACTTTTCAAAAATAACAATAACATTTCAACTTATACACCACTTCCACTCCATCGTCTCATGTTACCACATTCGTATACGTCACCAGAAGCCATGGCCTTGTGAGCTACATAAAAGCTCTGCCCAAGGGCCTAACATCATAGGAATTTGCTGAAACTGTTTAATTTTACTACAGGCTTAGGTATTTAATTGAGAGGACCACATTTATTTTATTTAAATGTTTTTCCCAAGACATCAGAATTAAAAAAAATTTAACCATAGAAGGAGAGGAATCTAGGCACAACACCCTATATTGATACAAGTGACAAGCTACTGGCTAATCCCAAGGGGCTTAAGGCTAGAGCAAAGGAGAAGGAACCTGTGTTTATACAAGGAGAAAGTCCTCTGTGTTCCCAAGTGAGTTATTAAATCACAAATGAGTGGCTAATGGCATACCCGCCGATAGAGAGACCCACTGATAACCAGAGAGCACCAGACAACTTGCTCACTTATACCTAATCTCAGTACAGTGGGTGGTTATTCACACACAGGACTTTCCATGACCCACTCGCTTTTACATACCCAGTGCATGTGGACAATTAGTCATTAGTCACTTTTAGATCACAAGGGATTTTTTTAAACTCCCATTTCTGGACTGAGGAACAAGCAGAATATTTTTGGCTATTTTGCTTACAGAGAGAGCAGTGAAAATTGTATTGATGGCACCAACTCCAATGGTTGCGTAAACTGGTTGGCTGAGCCCAGCTGTCCGAAAAATACCAGTTGAGTAGTAAAAGATCTGCAAAGTAATAAGAGTTTAGTTGTAATCAAGAAGCCTAGAATGCATGGCTTTAAAGCAAGAAATATTTTAAGTTGTTTATTTTTAGTTGTTTCTATGGAAACATGGTCCTTAGAACTTCCTAAAGATTTTATCTGCCTTCTCCTTCCAAGGAAGCAGAAACCACAATTTTCCTTCAGTGTTTAAAGCTTGCGATTGCTTAAAAGTTTTCCTTATATTTAGCTGAAAACTCTGTATATGCATTTTCTTTATATTAAAATTTTTTTAAACCTTTTGTTAAAGTATAAAATACATACAAAAAAATACATAGATCATAAGTGTACAAGTTCAATTAATCTTCACAAACTGAACTCACCTGTCTAACCAGTATCCAGATCAGGAAATAAATCATTTTCCTGCCTTCCAGAAGCCCCCTAAATGTCACTCTATTTTTTTCAAGGAAATTCTTCCAACTCTATCATTGTACATAAAATTTGCCAGTCTTGTACTTGATATAAATGAAACAACAGAGTACATACTACTTTGTATCTGGCTGTAACATTATCTTTGTGAGAAGAATCTGTACAGTTGTATTTGTATATTTGTGTTTCAACATCATTACTATATAGTATTTTATTGTATTATATACCACAATTTAGTTACCCATTTTACTATTGATGGGTGTTTACGTAGTTGCCATTTAGGGTGATTGTGAATAACGCTGCTATGAACATTCTAGAACAATCCTCAGTGAAATATGCATCCGAGTACATATATACCTAGGAATAAGATTTCTGGACAACAGAGTATACATATGCTCAGCTTTGATAGGTACTGCCACACACTTTTCCAAAGAAGCTGTGTCAGTTTACACTCTCACCAATAAGTGTGAGAGTTCTGGTTGCTGTTGCATTTAATCCCACTAAAATTCCCCGCTCATCTCAGTGGAGATGGAGAAATCTGGTTCACAATCTCTCCAAAAGCTTTGATTATTTTGTGACATTTTTACTTTTGTAATAGTGTTTTAGGTCATTTTGTTGTTCTATCATCCTCTGTCTTTTCTTTTCCATATCACATGTCCTGGTGCTGGCAGCTCTTTCTGTAGCCAGGGTGGATACAGGAGCCGTGTGCAGACTGTGTCAGTGAGCAGTGGCTCTCAGCCTGCTGCACACTCTCCCAGCAGCGTTAAGTTCAGTACTCCCTGGGTACCTCTAAATCAGGCACTGGGTTGGAAGCTAGAGCAGGGAGGTTCAGAGAGAGTAAGTATTGTGCCATTGGATGTACAGGCAGAGCTGAAATAGGGGATAGCATTCAGTCTTTCAGCTCCAAAGTTGTAAAGAGTATTTAGGTAAAAATGAACACCAAGGACCTCTTAAAGGAGGATGAAGACCACAGCAGAGCAATCTTCAGCTTATGGAGTGAGATTCAGGTCTCCTTTGGCTTCACCTCATAGGAATTACTTTCTTTGCCTCCCCCAAGTCTCTGCCCATCCGTCAGTCACCCCCAAAGTGTCCCTTGTGTATCTGGGACTGGCTCACTATAAAGGATGACCAAACCACATTTTCAAAAGCAGTGGAAGGCGATAAGTGATTTTCTTTAACTAGTATCTAAACGCATGCATGGTTATTGTCTTCTAGTAGCTAATTGCTAGTAAAACAGTTGTAGTCTGCATGATGCAAGGATTTCAACTCAAAACCCAAAAGCTAGCAAGATTTGTACTCAGTGTTTTCAATCAAGTATTTTCTACCACCCTCAGTCACCAATATCATTTCAGTTTACTCTGCTGTTTATTTTGGGTGTGTGTGTGCTGTCTCCCCAAATAGACTGAAAGTTTCTTGGATGGCAGGAAATTCCTTTGCACCTGGCTATCTGATATACTTCATTTAAACAGATGGAGGGAACCATGGACTCTTTTTGCCTAGGCTGTCATAAATCCTACATTTGATACTCAACTCTAGAAGCCCCTTGTAATTGATTCTTCTTGGGTATAATGATTCTCCTTTTTGGCTCTTTTGTATTTATTATGACTGTTGCCTTTTTACCCTCATCTTTAAAACTTGCAAGCTAATGTTAGAAAGCAGATGAGGCAAAACAGAAAATTAATGCTCAGTCAGTGTTTGTTGTAGTAAGACATGCAATGTCAACATCTTAAAATGTCTTTTACCTGTTTAAACTTACATCCCTTTCCTGCCCTACCTCAATCCACGTTTTGCATCAGAGGTTCTGAAACTCACCGCATTGATTCCAGAAAACTGCTGAGCCATGTGCAACATCAGCGCCACGAAAATAGGCTGTCGGTAGCTAGAATTGGTGAAGAGCTGAATTATGGAGACTTTCTGTTCACTTGATGCTTCTTCCCTTTCTCTTCTCATCTCAGCAATGTCTTTGGTGACATCAGCACCTCCTCGGAGTCTTTTCAAGCCTGTCCCCCAAAATGATTAGGTTTATGGAACTCAGGTCAAAAACTGTATTTTTATTATGTTAATGAAAGAGCTACAGTCTGCATAGCCATCTCTTTTGCTTAATAGCATGTGTGTTGAGAATTCTTTTTTGTTAAATTAAATCCTGCTCTTTTATTTTAAAAAGGTAGAACATCTAGCCTCATCTTATGACAAAGAAAACAATCGTCATTATCACAGAAGCATAATGTTGGAAAGGTGTTTTAGAAGCCGATGATTGAGTCCCATACTCTGCATGTGGGCTTCCAGTTTGGGCTCGAGCAAGTGTTTACGGGTGCAAAATGGCATATACCAGTCATATTAAATGATCTTGCACATTCTTCTTACATGTAATCACTGACTTCATTTGGAAAGCACTGGTACCAATTTCATGAGTAACCATTCATATACACTGCTTCTCATTAGCTGGTAGTTCCTAAACAATAGGTACGAAGTAAAACCACCCACAGACTTACTTTTCTTTGCTTTGTCTTCCTCATCTAACTTGATGTAGAGGTATCTGGGACTTTCTGGACAGAAGAAGAGCAGCAGAGACTGGAGGACAGCTGGCACGGCAGACAGAGCAAGCAGAATGTGCCACAGCTCGTGATTGCCCAGGAGAAAGTCAAGGCCAATAATCTGAAAAGGGAGAGGGGAGGTGTAGCAACTACACAACACTTTGGGTCTGCCTTTGGCAACAATTTGTTGAAAAAAGCATATTGACTATTTAATAGTAATCCCTGACAACTTTAGTTTTCAAATATGCACAAGATAGAAACTCTTACTAGTGTGTCTCACCTTACCTAAATTAGGGACTATTTGCCTTGTAAAGAATCCACCTAGATTTGTTTTCATTAACTCCTATGGGGCATTTAGGATGGCAATCAACCAGACTTTTAAAGAACATATTTAATATCTAAAACAACACCAAAAATCATGCATACCTTTGGGCATTTCTTAAAATTTTTGTTCTTAGGTTACCCAGAACTTAAATACAATGGGGTTATATAGACAGAACAGTTACTCTGATGAGAACCAGGTTTGTGATCCCTATTGCAGGAGTTTACCTCTGCGTAGTCATAGGTTTGGGGTTCCAAAGACTCCCTCTGAGACCACAGGATAGAAGGGAAATATAGAGCCAGCTGAACAAGAGCTGGTCATCATTTATATATTAAATTTCCAAGTAAGATACTCAAAGGAAATCCAGACAGCCCAAAATTTGAAGTTTCCTATTCCTTTAAATCTGAATGAAGTAATTTAATTCTAGAATAGTTCCAGAAGTTCAAGACTCGGTTTCCAGGTTACTTTCAGTGGCAACACCACCCCAACTCCAAGGGGAACAGTGAAGAATGGAGTCGTAATAGTGAAGTTTTGAGCTAAAAAGCCCAACCACCACCACTGGTGGAACCATTGTTCTGTTTTCTCAGTTTTTTGTGTGTGTACCTCGGTGTACAGTGAGAATGGACAGTCAGGGAGGGAGAAGTTGGATAAAGTAGAGGATGGGTAAGGTAGGGGATGGGAGTTTTTACCTGACTAATAAGAATGCCTGTGACAATGGCCAACTGGTGAAGAGCGCCAAAAGCACCCCTGAATGTAGTTGGAGCAATTTCACCAATGTACATTGGAACCAAGCCTGAAATTAGCCCTGCATGAAATATGAACATAAATGTTATTTTTTTTTCCTTTTTTTAAAATTAAATTGATTGGGGTGACAATGGTTAGTAAAATTACACAGGTTTCAAGTGTACAATTCTATAATACATCATCTATATATCACATTGTATGTTCACCACCCAGAGTCAGTTCTTCTTCCATCACCATATATTTGACCCCTTTTACCCTCTTCTACCATCCCCCTCCCCTCTTATTCTCTGGTAACCACTAAAAATAAATAAATAAATAAATAAATAAATAAATAAATAAATAAATAAATATTAATGTGAAACCAGGATTATTTCAAAAATGTTAATTTGGTTTAAGTGCAGTCAATATTCTGATTGAAAGTCTGTTGAAAGGAGAACCCTTGTTCCCAACCATAGACACAGTTTATGCAACGAATATTTGTTGATGAGATTCCAAATAAAGTTGTAGCTGGATATACAAATAGATAAAAATTGTTAGTCAAGTATGGAAATCATTCATAGCATTGTCTTATTTAGCTTTAAAAAAAATCTATGTTAGTACTGAGTTTACATCATAAAGCCTACAGATGCCTTAAGAAAAGAGACAGAAGAATGCATTAATAATATTCTTAAAAATAATTGTGTTCTTAATCTAGATTCACGGATTAAAGGAAATTAGAACATATGTAGGCCAACGGCTTTACTTGATCGAAGTGTGAAATGACTTACCCAGATCATAGTGGAATAGAGTGTTAGCACGAAAACTACAAGCCTTATCTGAGTTTTCACAATGTGGAGGTGCCTCAAGCTCACATTACAGTGGCGGAGCTGGTGGGGGGGGGGGGTTAGAGAGGTGTAAGGGGTAAGAGGTGTAAGGGGTAACTAACTCAGGGGCTCTTTTCCCAACTGCTCCAACCAGAGCAACCCAGCTGCTTCTTTATTCTTTCCAAATAATAGGCTTCAGAAAATATTTTATTTAAATAAGGACTTTGGGTGCTTAAGGGAATACAAAAGCTGAAAAGCACTAGCACTAGGCCATTCCACCTTACGTAATTTTCTTATATGCAATCAGTCATGTTGGAATGGTGGAGTATCTTATGCCATTTGCTAAATGCATAAGAGGGTCAGGGACTATCAGTAAATCAAGGCTGAATGCAGTGTTTGGCATTTTTCTTAAGAATTAAAAAACAAGATTTGCCAGAGGCTTCCTCTTAGAGAGACTGCCTAACTATCAAATGGAAATGGGTGGTCTTTGTGTAAAAGAGCTGTTTGGGAGCTGTTTCAGTATGTTTTTAAAGCCTTAAATTGTTCTCAATATTTCACATGAATATTTGCATGGTTGATACGGCACCTGGATTTCTGCTGACTTTTTCATGACTCTAATGTGTGGTCTGTTGTTTTTAAATAAGAAAAAAATAATCATTTATTACACCCTAGTCCAAGTTGTACTATCTTTGTGTAATATCTATTGGTATACCTCAAAAACAGAATAGTGTGGATAACCTCACAGGTCTTATCTACACATGAAGTCACATGAACTTGAAGTTAAATTACATTTCCTATAATTTTTAGCAACTTTGATGCTCAGAATTGTCCCAGACATAATTTGAAAAGATTGTAGGAGAGTACAAGTGTACTTGGTTATGTTAATGATAGGTTGCTTCACAGTAAGTTTGTAGCATTTCTTTTCAATTTTACCGGAAATGTTTTGTATTATTTGTACTGTATTTTAAAAAAATGAAGGGAAAGAAAGAAGAATCATGATTTGGAACTTTTTGATAGTGTTATTATTTGCAGTTTTCAGAAGAAGAAACATACCTAAGACCAGACAGAGACAGTGCTAGAATTGATACACTGTGAATCTCAAACTTTCCACATAGGGGTTGACTTTTCACTTTGATAAAGCTATCCTTACTTTCAGTTATTTTTATTAGCATGGAAAGTAATGAAAAGTGAACTTTAATTAAGTAACTTTAGACTTTTGTTTCAACTGATCATTGAAGATGCATGGAATTATAGTCTTTCCTCTTTGCAGGTAAATGTGTTATGAATATTTTCTACACCTTTTTGTGTCCTTGCTCCCCCTCTACCACCCACAGTGGAAGTCAGTGGTTTGGAATTGCTACAACTTGGGACTATGTGTTAATACCTTGGCCCAGAACTATTAGGGTGTCACTGGTAATGAGAAGCTAAAGATTGGCTGTTTTAGAGAACGTGTGACCTTCCCTTTGTTCAGGCCTCTGCTGATTAGTTGTTTCCAACGTTTGAAAATCTATTTCCAAGAACTAAGGATTCCAGCAATTCAGACGTAAAGTTCATGGGAGGAGCATCTTTCCTTCATTCTGAACTCCTCTGCCAGCTGCTTCTTCCTGATTCCCCCTGTCTATGGTCACTGCCACTTGAACGCTTCATCCAGCCAGGGCTGGAATCTGACAGGGCTAGTCAGTGTGGTCTGAGAGATGGGCCCAGGGTCAATGGTTGTCTGGATAGGAGAGACAGACCTATAAGCGGTCAGGTAGGCCAAAGGGCTGACTCAGAGGTTCTGGGTGTGGCCGTCTTCTACTGGCTTCTGTGTGTCTGCGAGTAATAACAATAGATTGCATTTCTTGGCAGTTTACTGTTTGCATTCAGACTGTATGCTGGACACTTCATGTGTATTATTACAAGTACCCTACGAGGCAGGTAGTGGTATTTTCTTCATTTAATAGATAAGGAAACTGAGAGTTAACAATTTGAGATCATATGACTAGAAATAATGTCATTGCCATGGGTAAGAAGACAGCTACACAATTCCCTCTTACTGGTCCCAAAGCTCCCTGACTCGGGACTTCAAATTTATGCTATTGCCTGTCCCTTCTGTGATGTCACCTCGGGCTCAGAATGTTCCCTACATGTTACCACATCTGCTTTTAGAATAATTTGCAGATGTCTGTGCGTGCGTGCGTGCATGTGTGCGAGCGAGAGAGAGAGAGAGAGAGAGAGAGAGAGAGAGAGAGAGAGAGAGACTTACCACAGTAGAGTCCTGATATGCCTCTTCCTGAAATTATAAGAATGTGAGATGGTCCTAGTTTCGACAGCCCCATCAAGAGCGCTCCAGTTAATGAGAGAATGTTTGCTACCAACAGGGCTTTGATTCTGAAATTTTAAAAAGCAAGGATTATAAATTCAGCATCAAAACTTGGTAAAATTAATTTGCTTTCAAAGTATGCCGAGATTTTTACCTAAGAGATTATTATAATTTTGCTGAAAAGGCTAGTTGGGGAATCTTAAACCATGATTGCTACTCTGACTTATCTATGGACTGAAGCATTAACAATACGTAATACTTATGATGAGAGAACCTGGATTTCATGCGCCTGATCTCCACATTTTGATAGACTGATTCCGTTGTGATGATGACTAGTTTGATTTATGATAAAACTTTGGACACTTTTTCAAACAATTAACTAAATTTTCGACTGGTTGATTGCTTTAAAAAATAATTGCATGGCGATCACTAACGTCAATGCTGTAGTTACAACTTACGACATTTTTTTTCTCTTTTAACTGTGCAAGTTTTTAGTTGATGTAGATCATGAAAGGAATTTTTAAAATTAATTTTTCTTTAGTGTGAATTATTTCAAAGTAAATTAAAACATACTTTTACTTTGTCTTATCATAATTACATTTATTTTACTTTTAACATTGTATGTCAGCATACTTTTAGAATCTATGAATTAATGTTAGCCAATGTAAAATAACACATAATAAAGTGCACAATAGCACAAAAACATTTTCAAAATTAATCATATAAAATTTGACAACATTTGCAGGTATTTATTCCTATTAAATGGGAAAGTGAGGTACAAAGAAACTTTCTTCAAAGTTGAACAGATGATGGTAAGGCCAGTGAAAGAATCTGAGTGGATTGGTATAGAAATGTTTGTGCCACAAAGAAACGTTAAGCATCTTGTTATGTTCTGTTTCAATGTTTCAAACTTTAACAGGTGAACTTTTTCTGAGCAAATATCTTTAACACCAAAGAGATTTTTTTCTTGAGAGCAAAATGGTGTAATCTCATACTGTAGTGATTGCCCAACAACCATGTGATATTCTGAATAATATCTCCCCAGAGTCTGTATCCTAAGCCTCAGACCATGGGAATACATTACTTTATATGACAAAAGGGATTTTTCCAGATGTGATTAAGGACTTTGAGATAGAGATTTCCCTGGATTATCCAGGTGGGCCCAACAATGTAATCACAGATATCCTTACAAGAGGTGGGCAGAAGAGAAGGTGATGTGATGAGAGAAGTACTGTGTTTCCCCGAAAATAAGACCTAGCCTGACAATCAGCTCTAATGAGTCTTCCAGAACAAAAGTTAATATAAGACCCGGTCATGGTAGAGATTGGAGTGATGTGCTTTGAAGATGGAAGAAGGGCCACAAGCCAGGGAATGTAAGTTTCCCTGGAAACTGGGGAAGGGCAAGGAAATGGATTTTTCCCTCAGAACCTCAAGAGGGAACCAGCTCTGCTGACACCTTGACTTCAGCCAAATGAAACTGAATTTAGCCTTCTGACCTCCAAAACTATAAGAAAATAAATTTGCACTGTTTTAAAACACTAAGTCTATGGTGATTCATTAGAGGAGTAATAGGAAACTACTATATGGAAATTATCAATTACCCAAAGGCAGAGGAAACAGGATGAGTTAGAGCTGGCCAGCTTCAGAGCTGTCAGGTAGAGAACGACAGGGTTGTTGCTCTGTGAAGAGCTTTTTCTCTACTTACACAAGGACAGAGGGCAGGCGAATGCAATAATTTACCTTAAGAAATTTAGCTAGTTAAGAGTATATTCTATTGGGTGGGAGGGGAGAGGGGGCAGATTAAAAGAAGTCTTGAAAGGGATAGCCTGAAAGTATTTTGATGCCAGATTGCTCTAAACTCCCTCTTCCTTACCACCGATGGATGATGGAGCACTTGATACAACTTAGAGGATATTACCTTCTTCTCCGAAGTGAGAAATGGTCAAGAATAATCTAAAAATACTTAAAATGGTTGGATCGGGGAGAAGGAAATATATTTCTAAATATGTTTCTTTAAATCTTACTGAAAAAACTGCTGTTGGTGTCATCATCAAAGTCTATATTCGCTGCCTTACTCTGCACTGGACATTGTGCGAAACCCTTTGTGTTCCCTCTCATTTAATCTGCACAATAATTCTGCAAGGTAGGTATTATTTTTTTTCCACATTGCAGATGGGAGGAAACGTTCTAGAGAACCCAAGTAATTTGCTCATTTCACACAGCTATTAAGTGGCCGAACTGGGACTCAATCTGTGTGAAACCAAAGGTTAATGCTTCATTTTAGTGAGTTCCATTTTTGATACAAAAGAAAGAAAGCATTCCAAGGTAAGTTATGTATGCCTTCCTTGACTTGTGGTAGTGTGGATCGCACAGACCATGGTCTCCCCCATCATACTCTTATAATTAAATTGTAAGCACTCTGGAAGAATTGACCTTGAGAACCCAAATCTAAAAATAGTGGCTACACTATTCAATAAATGATGCTGGGAAAACTGGACAGGTACATGCAAAAAAATGAAACTGGAGCACTTTCTAACTCCATATACAAGAAAAAACTCAAAATGGGTTAATGACTTAAATATAAGACCCGAAACCATAAAACTCCTAGAAGAAAACAAAGGCAGTAAATTCTCAGACATTACCCATAGTAATATTTTTACTGATAAATCTCCTCGGGCAAGGGAAACAAAAGAGAAAAGAAACAAATGGGACTACATCAAATTAAAAAGTTTTTGCACAACAAAGGAATTCATCAACAAAACAAAGACATCCTATTGAATAGGAGATGTTTGCTAATGATACATCTGATAAGGGTTTAATATCCAAAATTTATAAAAAATTCATGCAACTCAACACCAGAAAAACAAACAATCCAATTAACAAATGGGCAGAGGACCTGAAGAGACATTTCTCCAAAGAGAACATACAAATGGCCAACAGACACGTAAAAAGGTGCTTAACATCACTAATCATCAGAGAAATGGAAAATGAAAACCACAGTGAGATACCACCTCACTCCAGTCAAAATGGCTATCATCAATAAATCAACAAACAATTTAAGTGTTGGAGAGGATGTGGAGAAAAGGGAGCCCTCATGCACTGTTGGTGGGATTGCAAATTGGTGCAGCCACTATGGAAAACAGTCTGGAGGTTCCTCAAAAAATTAAAAATAGACCTACTTTACAACCCAGGAATTCCACTCTTGGGTATTTACCCAAAGAAATCCAAAACACTAATTTGAAAAGATACACGCACCACTATATTGACTGTAGTGCTATTTACAATAGCTGAGACATGGAAACCACCTAAGTTCCCATCAATAAACAATTGGATAAAGAAACGGTGGAACATTTATACAATGGACTATTACCCTGCCATAAAAAAAGAGTGAAGTCTTACCATTTGTGAAAACATGGATGGACCTAGAGGGTATTATGCTAAGTGAAATAAGTCAAACTCAGAAAGACAAATACCGTATGATCTCACTTATATGTGGAATCTAAAGAACAAAACAAACAAACCAACAAAACAGAAATGGACTCAGATACAGAGAACAAACTGATAGTTACTAGATGGGAGGGGAATTGGGGGCCTGGGTGAGAAAGGTGACAGGATTAAGAAGTACAAATTGGTAGTTAAAAAATAGTCACAGGGATATAAAGTACAGTATGGGGAATATAGTCAATAATATTGTAAAACCTATGTAGTTCTGATGGATACTAGACTTACTGCAGTGACCACTTCATAAATTACATAAATGTCTAACCAATAAATATGCTGTACACCTGAAACTAATATAAAATAATATTAAATGTCAACTATAATTTAAAAAATAGTCATGAGGCTATAAAGTATAGCATAGGGAATATAGTCAATAATTTGTAATAATTATGTACAGTGTCAGATGGGTAATAGAATAATTGGGGTTATCACTTTGTGAGGTATGTAAATGTGTAATCACTGTGTTGTTTCTCAAACGTGAAAATAATTGAAAAAAAGGACTTACTCTGCAAAAAAAAAAAAAAAAAATGGTGGGGGCGCCTCAGATATCTATTGACTATTATACAATTACAAGCAAAGACTTTTTAAAAGCAGTAATAGAAAATTATATTTTCATTTATTTATTTTGAACTGGTGGAATAATGACCCTGGCAATAAGGAAAATCATATCATTTCTCAGCGAAGCTCCCAAGAAAAATAGTTTTATGGGAGAGACGGTACGCTTTTGCTTAATTTTGAAGTTAAAAATATTAATTTTATGGCTGTTTTTCAAGGAGAATCATTTTTCCACTGAGAGTTGGAGGAAGCCTCACTTTTAGTTACCATAAGTCATTTGATAAATGGTCATTTGACATTGTTTTGGGGTCTGACCATGTTGATGCTAAATCCTAAGACTTGAGAGGACGTGCATCCTAGTTCCATCACTAGGACCCCAATTAAATGTCTTAAAGTAAGTCACTGGACCTCTCAGAATCTCATCTCTAAATGAGGGACAGCAAGGGCTTACATTTTTCTTCAGGGATGGGAAGAAGTATAAAACATCAGTAGTTGCTAAAAGAATTGCTTTGCCCATATTTTAAATTTTCATTTTGTTTAGCTTTATTTATTTTAGAAATAATTAAACTAGAAAAATTTCCAGTTACGTTTTAAACAAATTTGGTACAAATTAAAATGATTTTTAAATTTTTAAATGAGGAAAGTCCATTTATTAACTGTAATTTATGGATTCTGATTTAAAGTTCAGCTAAACACCAGTAATTTGATAAAAATGTGAGGAACTGAACATTTTCTTTTATGGTAAAGTCCCTTTCAAATAAGAACAAGAATACAATTTGGGTTACCATGCTCCCATTACTTAAGAAAACTTCTTACAGTCTTATTATATAAAAGCTCTAGTACAAGACAAAGAAATTATCAGAATTTTAATAACTGGAGAGAGAAAATTATAGTTTAAAGTAGGAATTTAAAAAAATCAATAAATTGTAATCCAGAATTACTAACAGTTATAACTTAGCCTGTATCATTTGCATTTTAAATGTTTTTGCATTTTCCAAGTTTTCCATATTTGTATATTTATTTTTATCATCAGAAAAAGGTAATTAATAAAAGATGGACTTAAAGAGCAAAAAATAAATAGAAAGAAATAATCACTTGAGTTTTCAACTTTAATTTCTTTTTCTCTATGGAGGGTAGGGAAATCCCAAGGGTGTTAGTGTGTCACATGACTAAGTGAAATTTGAGTGTAAAGGAGTCTCACTGATGTTTTTAATCCAAAATACCTAACAGAAACCAGAGTAGAGAAATGGAGACACCACTGGCTTCATCTCTGGTTGGGGCTTTGAGATAGCAGTAGTAGCAGCTAGAAAACCCTTGCCAAGTATACTGAGCAATTAGGAATTGGGAATACCGACTTGACCTTAAGACTTGACTGATCCAAATGCCAAATTCTAATTTGAAGATGGAAAACTGGATGTCTGAGAAATGGAGCAATTTTGTGAAGCAAACAGTGGATTCCTATGTTAAAAATTCCACTCTTGGCTTTTCTGTAGAGCTCCGGAGTTAATCATTTTTGCAGTGGTTTCTTAATATGTTTTATAACCTACAAAGCCAGAGATTCAAAGCAATTACTTAGAAATACACACCAAATTCAGTTTTTCTGTAAATGCTTCCACAACTAAGCAGATTGGTCCGACAAATTTTCTCTTTCTGTGGTCCAACACTAATCATAGGATCATGAGTTGAAAAATCAACTCTAAAACTATTCCACAAAAAGAAAGATGATTTCTTTCTAAACAAATGCTAGCAAACCCTAAATACCAAAGTTTCTAAGTTTACATTTATTTATGTAATTCACCTACCTTCCAAGCTTGTCCCCAAGCCACCCACCAAAGAATGACGCGATCATTCCACCAACTGCAAAGCTGGACACAGACAAGGACCAGAACATGGTGATGATGCCAGAAGATGCCACAAACTCTTCCTCAGCCCAAGGGGTTGGTGTTGGATTCATTGGGGATGGGGTTGTGGGCAGTTCCGGTGTACTCTCAATAGGATGGTTGTTGACAGCTTTTCGGTCATCTAGCGGAATACCCAAAACCTTGCTATAGTGGGACATTATTACCTAAGGGAATAAAATAAATAAACATAGCTCCAATGTTTCAAATATTTTGTATATTTTTATTTGTTTTTCCTTTAAAATATGTGTTAAGTTTTTAAACAGGATGATACCAATTATGTACATGATACACATACAAACACATATAGATTTATTTAGAGTTGACCGTGTCCTATAAAACAGAGGTCACAGAGACCAGTGCCAACAGAAACCAGGCAGGAACAGATAAATGAAGGAGGCAAGGAGCACCTTGATGACTAGAGGACTGAAATACTGTCTCTTCTTTTGAGGGATTCAATAGCGAGTGGACAGGATTATGGCGCTTGAGAGTATTTGCCCCATCTGACAGAGGAAGCTGCAAACGTGAGACGAGTGTTGATGACCTTTAATTTTTAAAGAGAAGTCAGAAATCTGTGTTTTTATGTAAAATTCTCCAAGTTTTAAATGTTGGCAACTATTTAAATTGAAAATATTCTGTGGCTAAAAAGATACATTTATACACTAGTGTTATCCCTACACAGCAGGATTTAAATTGATTTAACGCAAATATGTTAATGGAAACATAAAAGTGGATACAAGAAAAAAATTTGGGAAAGATAAAGTGAGGCCAAAAATAAAGTTACTATACAAATTCAAACACTAGGTGCTGTATCCTTGCTAGAAGTGAGGTATTAATATAGCAACAAACTTCCTAGCAGCCAATGCAAAGAGAGGAAAACAATCATGTGTATTGATGAATTCCAAAGATTAAAAAAAAACAAAAAAGTCAGTGGCCCCTGAGAAGGTATTGAGACCTGAAGGAAGTTTCTCCCGTGGATCTCACAGAGTTCAGTGTGTAATAGAAAATTCAGTGTGTTCAAATCTGAATTTCACAGAGCTATATTTTATAATGTGTTTCAGTAGAGGCAAAGATCACTCACATGGGAGTATAATCGAGTAAAGGCACATTTTTCAGGTGATCTTCCTTCCATGTCATCCTGTCAATGAGGATTTGGTCACTATTGAGCAGTGAGCTGTGAGGTCCTCTGACAAGGACCCAGAATGCAGCTGTGCTAGGTTGCCAGTCATCGGCAAAATCCTATGTGGCAAAGTCAGCTCAGGGATGGAAAGAATTGACATCCTCGTTATGAGAAAAGAAGTCTGACCAAGGCATTTGCCTCATTAGAAAGTCACTCTTTATGGGTAATATGCATAGAAAAATGGCTGTAAGGAAATACTCTAAATGTTCTCAACAGTCTGCTCTATGTGATAAAATGATAATGGGCGATGTTTTTCCTAATACTTTCTGCAACAGGCATTTGTAACTTTCATTAAAATGTTTGATTTAAAAATACCTTAAATTAATTCCAAGTGTCATTCCACTAATAAAAACAAATGGGCCCGAATGACTCTTCCCACATAATAGTGTTTAAGCAGCTCCTTGAACACAGAACAAAGGGGTGATAAGAAAGAGCACTAAGCTGGAAGCCAATGAGGGGGTCTCTGTTTTTAGGTCTGGCTCTAGGACTGTGATTGAAATAGGGGGAACCTTAGATTTCCTCAAAGACTGGAAAGGATGGCTTAAATAAGGATTTGAAAAAGTCTTCCACAAAAAGAGAAGCGGCTCTACCAATTATGGTGATATTGAGCCAAATTTCGGGAAACCTGCTCGATGTCATCACCCAAGACAAAAAGCTATGACCCCAGTGTTATTCCCTAAATCTTTCAAGCTCAGCAAGGCCTGCCATAGTCAGGATGATGTATGGCAGCTAACCAGAGCACATCTTTTGCTCCAAGGAAGAACTCTTTTCAGGTGATGGACTGATTGGCCAGCACACATTTTACACATTCACACCTGCAGTATCTTACATTTTCCTTGGAGTCCAACGTTGTAAGAGAAGCAGAGAAAATATGATTGATACATAGAAGGCTCCCAATAAATGTTTATATGTTCACCTTATGCCAGCCTTCCCCCAGTATCTCTCTCTCCCCTCTCTCTCCCTCTCCCTCCCCCCTCCCTCTCCCTTCTTCTCTCCCTCCCCCTTCGCCTCTCCCTCTCCCTCTTCCCCCCCCCTCCTTCATTCACTTAACACTTTATTGAATGCCTTCTTTACCCCAATCACGGTGCTTGGCACTGGTGATAGGAAGAAGAACAAGACCTGATAGTCTAAACTAGGGCAGAGGGAGTGAAGTCTTGGTTCCCCCAGTTGCAGGCTGTGGGAGCTGAGATAAATGACATCCCTTTCCTGTCCACTCCCTTTCCTGTCCACTCACTGGATACCAGTGTAGGGATGCACAAAATAAATAAGAAAAATGATAGAAATTATTAAGTAATTTAAAAAATACCCATCTAAATAGTCATCATAAAGAAAATCCAAACTCTGTTGACTTCTTGATTATTATTTAAAAAATTTCATATTATAAAAAAAAAGTTTCGTATTATTTTACTTTGAATTGCCTATGGGAAACAGGAATGTGGGGAAGAAGTAGAATGTTGTTAGTGTCAGGGCTCCTAGAGGTTTTAATCTGGCCTAGAAATGGGCATAAGATTGTTGGGAGCGTCACACTGGGGACATGTTAAAGGGCCTGATGCACAGTGAGTTGGTGCTCAGTAAATGTTTGTGCATAGAATGAAACCTATCCTTCTATAGTTTCCTCTTATTCCCTGGCATTTTCATTCATGTGTGGCTGAGAGGTCTGAATGAATGCTGCAATAAGCTCTTAAACTTAAAAAAAAAAAAAATCCTTAGGCGTATGGTATTCTGGCTAAAGTTTTCTGTGAGCTCAGCGAACAGTGGAATCAAAGATGAAGAATTATTTCATGCCCTTTCTTTTCCTGTGAGGGCTATTCACTGAAGAGTCAAAGCCAAGTTATCAGCTCTGGAACCACGCACACGGTACATGAGAGAAGGCCTGGATTACCCTGTGTTCCCCACATGGGCACATGTTATTTCTCTGTACGAGGAACAGATCTCTTCCTATCATTGACAGGAATTGCCCAAGAGAGATGTTATTGTGCATGTTCCACTTGCCTGTTCAGGGGCATTGATCACACCGATGTCATATCCAAACTGGAAGGAACCCAGCACAGCAGTGAAGACAGTGAAAACCAAGGTCCCGGTGATCTGTGGGGAATGAAACACAGGGCTGGAAAACACTGGCAAGTTCAGTTACCCAGCATCATCTCAGTCTGCAGCTTGGACTTTTGACAGGCTGCACAGGCTGGGACGTGTTCCTTGACACTCACAGTGTGCCCTGTGCTCCCAGCAGGGTCACTCATACCACCATGTGAGAACCATTCAATATTTTCCTTACACTGCTAATGCGGAAAAGAGTTGGGGACAGCTTCTTCCAGGGGAGAAACCAAAAGTCCTGTTACACACACACACACTTAAGTTTCAAGATCAGGATTGAGAATTAGGATGGCTGTGGACTGAAGGAAATTGCTAAGGCTAAAACAGTCATTTATGTCATCGAGAGAACTAAAATCAGACACCAGTAACAAAGACATGGGGAGGTCCTGGACATTTTTATGAAATAAAAAGTACCTCTAAATTTATACAAAATGCATCAACTGGCCTTTATCATGAGCCACATCAACATCCAGGTAATGCTTTTCACAATTTGCACGTAGTTGAATCTAAGGTTGGTTAAGGGATATTATTCCTCCCCCCACCCACCGCCAACTCCCTATAGCTACAAAAACAAACAAAAAATGTAGAAAGGGACAGAGCATTCATCCCTTTCAACTCATAATCACATGGCTAACCACCTTAGAGAAATAATATGATGAATACAGAGTCAGATATAAGGATATTTGATGCAGCATTTTGTGTGTGTGATAGCAAAAATTATAGAAAGGACCTAATGTCACTCAACGGGAAATGGCCAAATAGATTTAAATATATCATGAGACATACATCAGAATCATACAATATTCTATGCAACAGTTTAAAAGAATAATGTGATTATGTAGTGACTTATTGTTAAGTGACAAAGGAAGTTGGGCAATCTCAAAATTTTTTTTAAAAGGCTTAAATTTGAGTCTTCTTTGATTTATGCATGTTGTATGAAACTCATAGAATATTCTCTTGAAAAACAACAAGAGAATGATATTTGAGGAACAATGTGAGATTGGAGAAGAGGGATAAAGGAATATTTTTCTTTTATTTATATTATTAGACATTTTATAAGGAAACTATTTCATGTATAATCACATAATTTAAATATTTTTAAATAAATAACATGGGTTATAGTAGGAACTTTGTTGAATGAATGAATGAGTCATATCAGCATGGATTCCAGTTCCCATTCCGCTACTTAATGGGGATGTGGCCTAACCCATTTCCCCTGTAGGATCTTCAATTTTTCTCTAAACTGAAGGATGATTATAAATCCTCCTATCGCAGCATAAAAATAGCTAATTAATCTGTACCCCTCACTCACCAGTCAAACAGGAGATCAGAAATTTCACAGTGTCATCAACAAAGTATTATCACAGAACCACCCTGAGAGCCCTTAAATTTATTGTTAGTGAGTCTAAAATGAGACCCTACTTGGAGAGCTTATTACATATGTAGCTTCCTGGGGCTCACCCCAGACCTACTATGTAATTGGAATCTCTGGGGTGACAATTGAAAATCTATAGGTTTGAGGTTAGCTCCCTCTCTTTCCACTAATTCACCTCCTTTCTCACCTACGCATAGAAAATTTTTATGAGATCTCTGCACAAAAATCCCCATTGGTAATGGCTATTCATCTGCTCATCTATAGCTCAGCTGAAGAAGGACCTTGGGGCCTTCTTACCACTAAGCCTAGGAGCACAATGTACTCCTCCAATTTCATCCTTGCATCTCCTTTTTTTTTCCTGTGGCAGAGTCTCCAAGCACTTGACTGTTCCTCCCACTCTATCCCTGGACTTCTGCTCTCTGCTGGCTCTCTCCTCCTGCCCCCAACAGACAATAATATCGTTCCTTTTTACTTCAAGAGTCCGACCAGTGATGTCAGAAATATGATGGCACGAGGGGTGCTCCTTAAATCTCCCCTGGAAGTTACAACAAATTGAACAGCTATAATTCAACAAAGGATTCCCTATGAAACACACAAATATGTCTGAGAGATCTGTGCATTGAAACATCTGAAAGTGGATGAATTGGGCCAAACAGGGGAGGAGGGAAAGGAGAAGTGTGTAGACACAGCCTGGAGCTCACTGCAGCCCCGGCAGACAGGAAGATTGAGCCTGCAGGTGCTGTTTGTGGCCCACAATCCTGCCTGAGGGATCAGCATATAATATGGCTGACTATACATTCTCAAGAATAGATCATATGTTGAGACAAAAAACTAGCCTCAGCAAATTTAAGAAGATCGAAATAATGCCAGGCATATTCTCTGACCACAAGGCTTTGATATTGGAGATCAACTGCAAAAAGAAAGTGGGAAAACCCACAAATAAATGGAGACTAAACAGCATACTATTAAAGAATGACTGAGTGAAAGAAGAAATAAAAGGAGAGATCAAAAGATACATAAAAACAAATGAGAAATAAAATACATTATATCAAAATTATTGGGATGCAGGGAAAGCAGTATTAAGAGGAAAATTTATATCATTACAGGCCTATCCCAAATAAACAACCTAACATTATATCTTAAAGAACTAGTAAAAGAAGAACAAATGAAACCAAAAGTCAGCAGAAGGAAGGAAATAATAAAAATTAGAGCAGAACTAAATGAAATAGAGAGAAAAAGACAATAGAAAAAAAATTAATGCAACAAAGAGCTGGTTCTTTGAAAAGATTTATAAAATTGACAAACCTTTGGCTAGACTCACTAAGGTAAAAGGAGAAAAGACAGAAATAAACAAATCAGAAATGAAAGAGGAGAAGTTATCACAGATGCCACAAAAATACAAAGGATCAAATGAGAATACTATGACTATATGCCACCAAATTCATTAACCTAGAAGAATGGACCAGTTTTTAGAAATATATGCCCTTCCTAGACTGAATCTTGGAGAACTGGAAAATCTAAACAGACCAATCAACAGGAAGGAAATTGAAACAATCATCCAAAACCTTCCCAAAAGCAAAAGTCCAGGACCAGATAGTTTCACTAGTGAATTCTACCAAACCTTCAAAGAGGATTTAATACCAATCCTGCTCAAACTCTTCCAAAAAATTGAAGAAGAGACAGTACTTCCTAATTCATTTTATGAGGCCAACATTACCCTGATACCAAAACCTGGTAAGGATAACTCAAATAAAGAAAACTACAGACCAATATCTCTGCTGAATACAGATGCAAAAATCCTCTACGAAATACTAGCAAATCGAATACAACAATACATTAAAAAGATTATACATCACGATCAAGTAGGGATCATCCCAGGGGCACAAGCACAGCTCAACATAAGCAAATCAATCAATATGATACACCACATAAACAAAATAAAATATAAAAGTCATATGATTATATCAATAGATGCAGAAAAAGCATTTGACAAGATACAACGTCAATTTATAATGAAAACACTTAACTAAAATGGGTATAGAAGGAAAGTACCTCAACATAATAAAGGCCATATATGACAAACACTCAGCTAATCTCATAATCAATGGTGAAAAACTGAAGCCCTTTGCTGTACGTTCAGGTACACTACAGGGCTGTCCCCTATCACCTCTGCTTTTCAACATAGAGTTGGAAGTTCTTGCCAGGGCAATCAGGTAAGAGAAAGAAATAAAGGGCATGTAAATTGGGAATGAAGAAGTTAAATTGTCACTTTTTGCAGGTTACATGATTCTTTATATATAGAAAATCTTAAAGACTCCACCAAAAAAACTATTAAAAACAATAAATATAGTAAAGTTGCAGGATACAAAATCAATGTACAAAAATTCATTGCACTCTTATATACTAAGAATAAAATATCAGAAAAAAGAAATGAAAAAAATTCCTTTTTCGATTGCAACTAAAATAATAAAATACCTAGGAATAAACTTAACAAAGGAGGTGAAGGATATATACACTGAAAACCATAAGACATTATTAAAAGAAATTGAAGAAGACCCAAAGAAATGGAAAGATATTCTGTATTCATGGACTGGAAAAATCAACATAGTTAAAATGGCTGTATTACCCAAAGCAATACACAGATTTAATGCAATCACATCAAAATCCCAGTGGCATTTTTTTTCAAGAAATAGAACAAAAAAATCATCAGATTTGTTTGGAACCACAAAAGACCCCAAATAGCCAAAGCAATCTTAAGAAAAAAGAGCAATACTGGAGGTATCACACTCCCTGACTTCAGTTTGTACTACAACATGACAATAATCAAAACAGCATGGTATTGGCAGAAACATAGACACACAGACCAATGGAACAGAATTGAAAACCCAGAAATGAACCCACATATATATGGGCAGAGAATATTTAACGAAGGAGCCAAAAACATACAATGGAGAAAAGACAGCCTCTTCAACAAATGGTGCTGGGAAAATTGGAAAGCCACATGCAAAAGAATGAAACTAGACTGCTATCTGTCACCATGTACCAAAATTAACTCAAAATTGATCAAAGACCTGAAACAATAAACTGTATAGAAGAAAGCATAGGTACTAAACTTAGGGATGTTGGGTTAAAAGAGCATTTGATGAATTTGACCTCAAAGGCAAGGGAAATAAAAGCAAAATCAATGAATGGGACTATATCAAACTATTAAAAAGAGTCTGCACAGCAAAAAAAGCCATCAACAAAACAAAGAGGCAACCAACCGAATGGGAGAAGATATTTGCAAAATACACCTCTGATAAGGGGCTAATATCCAAAATATATAAAGAACGTATAGAACTCAACAACAAAAAAACAATCCAATTAAAAAATGAGCAGAAGACCTGGACAGACACTTCTCCCAAGACATACAAATGGCCAACAGATATATGAAAAAATGATCAATTTCACTAGCTGTTAGGGAAATGCCAATCAAAACCATATGAGATCACCTCACATCTGTTATAATGATTATTATCAACAAGACAAATAATAACTAGTGTTGGTGAGGCTGTGGAGAAAAGGAACACTTATACATTGCTGGTGAGATTGTAAATTGGAAAATTTACCATAGCTACTATGGAAAACAGTATGCAGGTTCCTCAAAAAATTAAGAATAGAATTACCATATGAACCAGCAATCCCACTCCTGGATATCTACCCCCAAAATCTGAAAACATTTATCCATAAAGATATATGTACCCCATGTTCATTGCAGCATTATTCATGATGGCCAAGATATGGAAACAACCAAAGTGTCCTTCAATAGATGATTGGGTAAAGAAGATGTGATACATATACACAGTGCAATATTACTTGGCCATAAGAAAAGATGAAATACTACCATTTGCAACAAGATTGATGGATTTTGATATTATCATGCTAAGCAAAGTAAGTCAAATAGAAAAATCAAGAACCATATGACTTCACTCGTATATGAGATATAAAACTGAAAGCAACAAAGGAACAAGACAAACAAACAAACAAACAAAAGCTCATAGACACAGACAATTTAGTGGGTACCAGAGGATGGGGTGGTGGTGGTAGGTGAGGGTAAAAAGGTTCAAATATATGGTGATGGAAGGAGAACTTTGGGTGGTGAACACGTAATGCAATATATAGATGACATACTATAGAATCGCACACTTGAAACCTATATAATTTTACTAACCAGTGTCACCCCAATAAATATAATTTAAAAAAACAAAAAAACAAAAAACAAAAAAAAAATGTCCAACCACTGACGATGCCAATGGTGAGTGGGGGTTCTACAGAAATGGAAGATGAGATGAAGGGTGGCTGCAGCAGATTTGATCCCCCATAATCTCCATCAGCCCTCCCCTGCCACTCCAAATACACAATCTAAGTCACAACAGCTGTTCCTACATTAGCTGTTCCTACATTATTTGATAAAAACTAAAATTAATTTTCAAAGATAGAAGTTTTCTGGAGCTCCAGCCCCATTTACCTTCCAACCAAATTGTTCTAAGTAATTGCCATAGAAATACTGGAGCTGCCCCAAAGATCAATTTCTCATATTATAGGGATAACAAAAAAAGCAATTATAAAGAAGATAGGGGAGTTTTCAAACGTCTGGAAATCTTAGAGTGTTCTTAAAGTTCTTGTTTTCTGGTCTCTCTGGCTTCTTTCTCAGAGTTGGCTCTGGGCCTGTCACCCCACAGCCTGCAGTTCCCTACTTTAACTCCCTGAGACAGAAAATTTACCCAGTTAGTTAGATAAGAAGCAAACTCATCAATTTTAAGCAGGTCACTTGCATTTCTACGAATTCCCAACTAAAGTGATCGTTCCAAATATCCAAGTCTTTTGAACTGTCTGATTACATCCCTCCCACCACCTTTTCACCTCTTATTTTCAGGCTTAATTTCCCTCTCTGAACTTCATTTTAAAGTGGCTCTTTGCTTTCTATCTCTTCCTTTAGCACTGTGAAACGAAAAGAGGTTACATTTATAGTCAGCCTTCTGTGTGGCTTGGCATTTGACTTGGTCAGAGAAGGTTTTGTTTATGACAGGGAAAATTTCTGAAAACTACTAAGTCTGAATTAGCCTACCAACCCTTATCCATTCCATCTCATGTCCAAGAGGGTGATTCAAGGATAGGCACCTAGGAGCTAGTGAAACAGTGAGAACTTAGAGAAGACCTTACTGTATCCACACTCTGGGATTCTAAAGGGTTCCTGTTCTCTCAACAGCCCTGTAGGTAGCTGTTATTGAAATCATTATTATCATTTCACATATGGAAAACACAAATGGATAGAGTAAGAAACTTGTCCAAAGGTGTTTACCTACCAAGTGGAAGATCTTTAAGCTTTTTCACTCAACCTCTTCACAGGCTATAAGGTATTAACCTTGCACTTTTAAAAAGACTAACCATTTAGAGGTTAATAATTTTAAGTTAGAGAAACTAGGTCCCATGCCCAATTAAAAATATTCTGAGGGATAAATGTCTAAGAATAGAATGGGCACATGGCTGAACCTCAACATAAAACACAATGTGGTGTTTATTTTGAGGCTTAGAAGTCAGATTGGTGTCTATTAGGAAAAACAAGGAGACTTGGGGATCAGAAAAGATAGTAGATGACAAGCTAGGGTCCTTAACAGCTCTGAGCCTCCGTTTCTTTGCCAAAAATGGGTATAATACTAGCTAATGCATGGGATTATTACAAAGTATAGACTAAATAAGATATATAATATGGTCTTCCTAGAAATAGCAAAAGGGCTATAAAACAACTGTTTCTTTAATCACATCATTGCCCTCTCATTCATCATTCTTGCCAATCAAACACCTGTCAACTTTTCATACATCACTAATAACCTTCACAACAGTACTAAAAACTACATGAAATCATCCCCATTTTGCAGGTGAGGAAATCAGGGCTCAGAGATGAAGTAGTTTGCCCGACACACACAGCTGGTAAGTAACTGGTGTTCTAGTATTGGAACTTAGAGCTGATGTTCTTAAACTTCCACTGCTAAACAAAAAAGCATATTTTCAGTAGCTACAGATTGACTAGATAGGGAGAAGCTTGTAGTCTTTCCTCTAAACCACACGCTTCCAAATGCCGATCCAAAGGTGACCTTTCATCCAACTTTGGAAAACGCCAAGGACCTCTCGAGCCATAGAGTTTTTAAGCTGAAAGGGATCTTAGAGAGCCATGGATTCTTGTCTAATCTCTTCATTTTCAGGTGAAGATGCTGAGTCCAAGTCCCTTGTCTGAGTAACACAATGCATTACTTGGCACATCCAGAGGGAGGGCCCGGGTCTCCTGACCTTCTCTCTCATATTTATCTCACTTCCTTCAAAGTCTGGGTGGATTTACGCCGAAACATTGTGTGTTACATCAGTTCTCATTTCTCCTGGGTTCCATTACTAGGCAATTCCTTAGTTCTCAAGAAAAGTCCTAGAGCACAATTTCTAAATCCCCCTAAGGGAATTTAATGATAGTTCTAAATGAAGCTTAAGCATCTGCTGTGTGTGAGACACTGTGGTAAGCACGCTGCCTTCCCTTTTGCAATATCTTCCAAACTTCAGTTATTTGAACACTGTCTTCATGATTTTTGCCAAATCTACACACCATCTATATATACCGTGTTTCCCCGAAAATAAGACCTAGCTGGACAAGCAGCTCTAATGCATCTTTTGGAGCAAAAATTAATATAAGACCCAGTCTTATTTTACTATAATATAAGACTGGGTCTTTATAATATAATATAATATAATATAATATAATATAATATAATATAATATAATATAATATAGGGTCTTATATTAATTTCTGCTCCAAAGGACACATTAGAGCTGATTGTCTGGCTAGGTCTTATTTTTGGGGAAACATGGTATTTACCTAATATTACCTTCAAAGTTCTAACTGCTTTAGCTTTTTCCTGGGCTATAATAGGAAATCATGATGTCCTAATTATTCTTTCAGTACACATTATATAAATACATGACTAGTAACATTAAGATGTTTGTCATCCGAGTCTAATATTATCTCATTTAATTACTCCTAGAACATATAGAACTACTATAATTTCTGTATATTCCATATTATATCCCAATATGTTCTTATTTTTTTGCAATATAGAAAACCCAAGTTAAATAACTTAACCCTGGTCTCAGAGCAGGTAAGTAGCATCAGCACACCCCAATCCAAGCCGACTGACTGCAAAACCCATGTTTTTAGCCTTGTCACTCACTGACATGAACGAATGCTTGGCAGAGTAAGTTACAGCAGATCAGCACTTAACGGTCCTCCTCTAAGAAGAGGATAGATTCACCTACTGGTATGACTGTGGGTAGGGGTGGGTGCCTTTGATGGGGGGAAACTTATAAGGAAGCAACAGTATTATATTATTTTCATTTTCAAGTTTTTATTTTGAAAAGTATTATATTTACAGAGAAGTTGAAAGAGTAGTGCAGTGAACACTCCATAACCTTCACCTGTGTTGACCAATGTTTAACATTTACCACTTTTGGATAATTCAGTGCGTGTGTGTGTCTGCATTGTTGTGCTGAATCATTTCAAAGTAAGTGACAAATATGTGCCACTTCACTTCTAAGTACTTTAGCACGTACTCACTAAGAACAAAGACAACCTCCTAGATAAGTATTATACCATTATCTTATCCAAGAATGTAAAAGATAACATGAATATTATCTAATATATAACTCATTTTCAAAATTTCCCAACTGTCCCTGCATTGTCATGTAGTTATTTTCTTCTTCCATTCACAATCCAAAATTAATTGTCACATTTGGTTGTCAGTTCTTAGTTTTCTTTCATCTAGAACAGTCCTTCTACCCTTTTTTCTTTTTTTCTTTTTTTTTTTTTTGTACATTGACGTTTTTGAAGATTTCAGACCAGCTTTCATGATTAGTTAGATTCAGGTTAATCTGCCTTCCTTTCTTTTATTTCTTTTTCCACATTCCTTTAGTAATATGGTTATACAGAATCATTTGAGAAAACATTACATAGACTAGTCAGAAAACGGAGCAAATATCTTTAAAGTTCTAATTACTGAATAAGAAATATGATTTTTAGCAGCCAAATGAACTACCAATTGAACAAGAGAAGTGGCTTTGATCTGTGGTGGCTACACACACCGTCCCCCAAACCCTCCCTATGCTCACTGACTTCAGTGGATTCATCTGTTCATTTCCTCAAAGCTGACTTACAATGAACATAATGTTGCTTTACCTGATCTGGCATTTTGTAGGTTGGAAGTCCTCTGAATTCCTGGTCCTGTAGTGAGTGTGGCACACACAGCTGGCCAGCCCCTGCCTGCCTTTTCCTCGCTTCCCAAGACTGAGTTATACATTAGAGGAGGAGGAGCAAGGCAACCAGGGAGGCGACCGACAAGTCCAAGTCTAATCACAGTGAAGGCTGAACATTGACAGAAATCTAATCAATAAATGATTTGCCTCAAGAGCACTGTGACTTCTATATCTTTGCTCCTCTAGGAGAGAAAATAGGAGCAGGTCCTTTACACGTATGTTACAAACCGGACGCCGTCACATTTTAAAGCGTGTGTTAAGTGTAGCAGTAACCTAGACCAGGTGAAAAACAGATGAGACATGCGGGGCTGTCAGGCCATGTTGTGGGGACGACAGACAAAGACAAGGACACAGGAGGCATAGTGTACTCTGCCCTGCAGAGAACCGTGTGGTGTTTGTGCTTCAGATCTGGGCTGTGTGGCCAGAAGCCATTGTAGGCTTCAGTGAATGAGCTTTGGAGAGTTACGAACTTGGGTTTGAATCTCATCATTCTACGACTGGTGGTGTGACCGTAAGCCATGGCTCACTGTGACTTTTCTGTGCTTTAATTTTTTTCACCGGATGCAATGAACAGTACCCACACTTTATTTTGTTGGATGGATTCAATGTGATAACATATGAGTGTTCAGCATAGTGCATATTAAGTGCTCAGCAAGTGGTGGTGTCCTTGTTATTTTTATTATTGTTATTATTATTGGTTCTGTGTATGTCAAGAGGCGCTCATTAGCGGCAACAGTGTACTCAGATAAATCTTTGCGTATGGCTTGAGCTCGTTCCCTTCTGTGCATCCTCTATGCTATCCAATCCCTGTGGGAGGTCCAGGTGATATCAACATTGAATGACTTGAGTTGTGCTTGGTGACTAGTGTCCACTGAGTCTCAACTGGAACCAGTTCCCAGCACAGGAAATGTCATGTATGTACAGCAGCAAAAACAAGGGGTTGACAGGAAGAAACAGAAGGTGGCATAGTGAAGAGGTAAAGGAGACTGAGATTTCCTCTGTCTTTTATTTCACCACCCTCTTTTCATTTCTATCACCTCTGCAAAGTAATGCACCTGAGTAAAGATTCCAGTTCAAACCACAAACTTTTATTGAGTCCAGCAGTGCCAGGCTCAGAAATGCATGAGATAAATAAGACACTTAGGAGCTCAAGTGTACCGGGGGTGCCAAAAAAATGTATACAAGTGGACACCTTGGTCAATGTTGCTCAAGCAGTAGTTCGCTGGCCGTAATCAGAAGTGTCTGGACGCTGATGGTTACCACATTGAGCACCTCTTTTATTAACAATTGCAGAAGTCAAACGTGATTTGTATTCATCTTTTGTTATCGGTATATATTATTACAATTTTTAATAGTTTTTTCCTTTCTTAAAAGGTGTATACGTTTTTTTGGCACCCTTTGTATCAGGAGAGACATCATAAATGCAAACATGCAATGCAGTAATTTCTTAGCGGAAAAGCATGTACGAATATTATTACCCAGGGTAGTTAATGTTTACTGAGCTCTTGCTTGGTGCCAGGTGCTGCTCTCAGCACTTTACATGGATTAACTTGTTCAATCATAACACGAGGCGCTTTCTGTTGTAGAGCCAAGCTTTGGGGGACAGCTTTGAAAACAGACCTTAAGGAACCCAGAAAGCCACACTGACCTTGGTGCGTAGCCGGCTCCTGGCTTTCCTCACCAGTTTGAGCTGGTGATGCTCATGGCCTGTTGTCAGAGCGGTGGATAAGCAGGAGCGGATTCCTCAGCAATCACTTTCCAGTGACGCCACACTGCAGGAATCTTTGTGCGGCTGTCAACAATGATCGCAACTTTCTGCTCTTTTCCAACCTTTGCTCTTTGCATCTTCCTTTTAAGAGAGGGAACTGCCCTTGAGTGCGGCGTGAAACCGGTTAGTTTTTAACTTGCGCGGGTCGGAGCCGCGCGGCGCCCACGCCCGCGCCCGCGCTCTGGGGGCTGCTGTCCCTGTTGGAAACCCGCCCTGCCACTCACTATGCGGGACCTTGAGGCTGTCTGTCAGGCCAGTTTCCTCTGAGGTAGCCGAGGCCTCTTTGGTTTGGCTCTTGCTCAGAAATGAATAATCTCTTCCCCATTTAGGAAAGGGCCGAAACTTTATCTCCGGGGTGGGGGTGCAGGGATCCAGTGACAGCGATTGCATGGGTGGATGTAGCCCTCGCAGAACTGATAATTGCATTTCGGCCTCTTGGGAGAGTTTGCCTTAGCGCGCACCCGAGGAGCTGCGCTCCGATTGCACCGTAGCATCTTCATTGTTTCCCTGGCTGTGAGATAAAGGCAGGATTTTCCAGAGATCCCGGCGGGGCGGGGTGAATCCAGCTGTGTGTGGTTGTTCTTTCGGCTTCACAATTTAAACCCTTCAGGTCACATTCTAATTACACCTGGGATCATTTAATTCTCATAGCAGATACCCATAGCTCTAGGTGGTGACTTTCCAAGGACAGAAGAGCGTGTCCCTGCTTTGTTTTCATTATTACGCTTCCCTTCAGTAAAACGAGAGTTTGTAGTTTATTTCTATAAGTGGGAAGAAATAAAACCAGCTGTCTCAGCACGCTGCATTTCTCTCTGATTGGGTCAGTTACCGAGTTCTCTGGGGAATCAAATCAAATGAGTTCAAACTGGGCCAAAACAACAGTGGATGAGAATGTTGGAAAATCCTAATCCCTGAAGAAGGCCAGTATATTTTAAGATTTCTGAGTCAAATTTGTTCCCATTGAAGCCTGCCTTTCTAACCCTCTCCAGAGACCTCTCTGGTCCAAGCCACCAGCATTTCTGGAGAGTGACTGCAGTCTGCTACCTGGCCTCCCTGCCTTACAGTACCTTTTCCACAGAGCAGCCAACGTTGATTTCAAAACGAAACCAGACTATAGCACTCCCTGCTTAAAAGTCTCTGGAGGCTTTCCAGTCACCCTTAGAAGGAAACCCATATTCTCACCATGGCCTGAGCAACCAACTTGAGGGAGCCTTCCCTGACTCTGAGACCTGACCCACTGCTCACCGCCTCCTCCTCTGGGCTCAGTCACATTGGACTCAGACGGTTTAATGTGTACCAGGTTCAGTACCTTTGTACTCAGTGGACCTCTGCCGAGCTGCTCCACCCCAGATTTATATGTCATTCAGATGACTAGAGAGGCTCTCCAAGGTTACCCACTGCAACTCATTCTCAGGCCTTTGTTTTATTTTCTTCATAGCACTTCTGCTTGGTATTTAATTATTCTCTATTGCTTTATTATTTAAATATTAAATATCAATAAATTAATTAAATTTTAAATCAAGTGTTTATTGATTTAAATGTTAGCATTATTACATTTTATTATTTTATTATTTACTTGTCTATTATGCTGTCCCACTTTTCCCAGCAAATCTAAGGTCCATGAATGTAGAGACCTTGCCCATCTTGTTATTCCCACTGTCTCTGAGAGTGCCTGGTCCATAGTAGACAATAAGTATTTGTTTAATAAATGAAGGAAGTTCAAAAAAGGTTGCCATGTGCTTTGTTGCAATGCGGAAAGAGATGTCTGAGGCTGACATTGGGACATTTATTGATTCAACATTCACAAAATCCAGTATTTACTGAACATTTTACTAGGCACCGGTTACAAAACGGAACAAAACAGACAGGGTCTGTGCTCTTGTGGGGCTTACGTTCTATAATAGAAACTAAATGAGTGCCAAGGAAGAAAACAACAGCGGGGCTCCTGCTTTAGAAAAGGTGCTCAGAAAAATGTTATTTGAAGAAGTATTGTCATGTGGGGTGTCATGCTGGGTCTCTGGTCCCGCTCCCCACATAAGAACACAGGATATGGTGAGGCCAAAAAGGAACACCCATGGAGCCATAGATAGGGGAGTCATACCACTATAGTCTCGCTGGCGGCTGGGTTGGAGACACAGGAATCAGGAGCCACACTATCCGCAACCTGCCGTCCACTTCTCTCTGCCAACCAACCTCACTTGCTAGCTGCAATCTGCCGTGTTAACTGCAATCCGCTCTTGCTAGCTCAGCCACCATCTTCTTGCTAGCCCCCATTTTTTTCTAGTGTAGCCATGGCAGTTACATTAGTGGCCAATGGTTCACTGGTTACAGCTGATGGCCAACTAGCCACAGCTGATGGCCATCCAATCACAGTTGATGGCCATTTACTACCTGAGCCAGCACCTTTCCACATGAGGCCGAGAGCCTGCAAACTGAACTCCTGGCTCTGTCCCCACAAGTATTTTCTTAGTTGATACCAAAAGAATAGAGGGGGGAAATAGGTAGAAAGCTTGAGGAAGGAAAGATCTTAGGTTGAAGAATAAGAGAAGTTTGGGTGAAGCAGGAGAGCAAGAGGAAGTGGAAACGGATGGTACTGGGGAAACAGACAGCAGCCATAGTCATGCAGGGCCTTGTGGATCATGGGAATGAGCTTGGATTCATTTGAGGGGCAATAGGAAGTCACTGCAGGGGATGAAGCCTGGGAGTGATATGATCTAATACATGTTTTAAGATGACTCACACTGTTGAGTGAGGGGTGGATTGAATGGGGGCACCTGTGACCAAGGAGAGACACAACTGCAAGGTTCTTACAACAGCACAGACTAACTCTTGACCACCAGATATAATGAGGCTAGGAGGGAAAGAGAAGGAACAAAGTCAAGATGTATTTTGGTGGTAGAGCAGACAGAACTTTTTCATGATTGTTTCGGGAGCGGAGGGAAAAGATGAACTCACGATAGCAGGTAGTTTTCTGGCTTATTAAACTGGGATGGCTGTGGTCCCAGGATTTTTTTCAGTCATCTGAGGGATAATCCAGGTTCATCTCCCAGTCCTCAGGGAGGGCCACAATAAAATAATCAAAACAGATACATTTTGTTCCACTTTTTAAAAAGTAAACTTTCTGAGATAATTGCAGATTCACGTGCAGTTGTAAGAAATAATGCAGAGAGATCCCATGTACACGTTACCCAGCTTCCTTCAGTGTAACATCCTGTAAGACCACAGGACAATATGACAGCCAGGATATTGACATCGGTACAGTCAGGATACAGAACATTCCCATCACCACAACCTCATGTTGCCGTCTTATAGCCACACCTACTTCCCTCTTAATCTTACTGACTTCTAAAGTGTGGCAACCACTAATCTCTTCTTGTTTCTATAATTTTGTCATTTCAAGAATGTTATAAAAATGGAATTAGATAGTAGGTGTATTAGTCAGGGTTCCCCAGAGAAACAGAATCAATGTATACACACATACACATCCTCTTCTATCTGTCTATCTACCTATCAGACACGGATTTGTTTTAAGGAATTGCCTCCCATAATTGTGGAGGCTTAGTGAGTCCAAAATCTGATGGGGAAGCCCGGTAAACTGGTGACTCAGAAAAGAGTTGCAATCCAAATCCAAAGGCAGTCAGCAGGAGAATTCCCTCTGGCACTAGGGAGGTTGGATTTTTGATCTATAGGACGGTCAGCTGATTGGATGAGACCCACCCACATTCTGGAAGGTAATCTACATTACTCAAGGTCTGTGGATTTAAATGAAAATCTCATTCAAAACACCCTCAAAGAAACATTCAGAATGTTTAAACAAATATCTGGGTACCAGGGCCCTGCCAGGTTGACACATCAAACTAATCATCACAGCATGTAACCTTTGAGATTGCCCTTTTTTTTTTTTTTTTGGCTCTATAATTCCCTCAAGATGCATTCAAGTTGTTTTGTGTATCAATAGTTTGTTGGTTTTTATTACCATGTAGTATTTTATGGTATGGATGTTGTGGGGAGAGTCCCAGAGAGCAGTTTCCAGGCTCTTGGCCTCACGTGGAAAAGTGCTGGCTCGGGTAGTTGATGGCTGTCGGCTGTAATCAGATGGCCATCCACTGTGGCTGGGTGGCCATCAGCTGTTACCAGTTAGCCATTGGCCACTAATATAACTGCCGTGGCTACACTATAGGGTTGTGTGGTCGGTAGGTTGGTTGGCAGAGAAGCGGACCGCGGATTGCAGCTAGCAAGTGGGATTGGTTTTCGGTGGGCAGAGAAACAAATGGCGGATTGTGGCTAGCAAATGTGGTTGGCAGAGAAGCAGAGGGCAGAGAGTTAGCAAGGGATTGGTTGGTTGGCAGAGAAGCAGATGGTGGATTGTGCATTGTGCAGAGCCTGCCTCCAATATCTCCAACCCAGCCGCCAGTGAGAATATAGTGGTATGAATCCCCTATCTACGGCTCCATGGGTGTTCCTTTTTGGCCTCACCATATCCTGCGTTCTTGTGCAGGGAGCGGGAACGGAGACCCCGCATGACACCCCACATGACAGATGTACCACAGTTTGTTTAACCATTTATCTTTGAAGGACATCTGGATTGCCTTCACATTTGGGTTATTCCAAATAAACTCTATAAACATTTGTGTTAAAAAACAAAACATAAAAACCAAAACCCTTTTTGTGTGAACCTAAGTCCTCTTTTCTCTGGAATAAATGCCAATGAGTGTAACTGCTGGGTTATATAGTAGTTACATGTTCAGTTTTTAAGAAACTTCCATTTTACATTCCTATCAGCGATGTATGAGTGATCCAGTTTCTCTGCATCTTCATGATTTGATATAGTCATTGTTTTTTATTTCAGCCATTCTGTAATGATATCTCATTGTGGTTTTATTTTTTTTCATTTCTTTAATGGTTAATGATGTTGAATATATTATCATTTGTTTACTTGATATCTGTATATCCTTTTTGGTGAAATGTATCTTCATGTCTTTTACTCATTTTCTAATTATTGCTTTGGTTTGTGTGTGCATTTCTGTTGAGTTTTGATAGTTCCTTACATATTTTAGATACTAGTTCTTTGTTGGATATATGGTTGGCAAATATTTTCTCCCACTCTCTAGTTTATCTTATCATCCTATTGATAGGATCTTTCACAGAGCAAAAGATTCTAATTTTGCTGAAGACCAATTTATCAAGTTTTCTTTTTCTTCTTTTTAAAGATTTTTATTTAAAATGTAGTTAATAGCTCAGAATACCAAGATGGCACAGTAGGTAAACACTGTGCTTACTTTCTCTCATGACCACATCAAAATTACAACTGAACTGCAAAAGAACCACCATTGAGAATCACCTAAAATATTGCTGAACCAAAGCCCTACAACTAAGGACATGCAGAAGAAACCACCTCAAGACTGGTAGGAGGGGCAGAGACATGGAACAGGCTGGTCCCACACCCACAAGTGACCATTAAATATTGGAGGTTCTTCCCTCCCCCCCACAGGAGTGAGAGGTCCCAACAGCCCCAGCTCAAGATTCCAGTGCTGGGGAGAGGAGTCCCCATAAGTTCTGGTTGTGAAAACCAGCGGAGACTGTGACTGAGTGAGACAGTGGGTAGTTGGAGTCCCAGGTTCTACTTTTAAATAGACCATAAGAGGACTTACCCACCAGTGGAATAGCTTGCTCTGTGCTCCAGTGCTGGTGCAGCAACTGGAAAGGTGGCAGGAACACATGGTGGGGAATTGAATTGTCTGGCTTGGGACAGGGCCTTGAGAGGCGGCTTTCTCCTGGATGGAGGAGTGGGCAGAGGCCATTGTTTCTTTGCGGCAGAGCCCTCCCCATCCCCATGTGAGAACACAGGTGGCCACCATATCTGAGTATCTGCCTTTATTTGCCACACCCTGGTGATTCAAGACTCTGCCCTGCCCAACTTTCAGATGCACCCAACCTGCTTCCAGTGGCTTTTTTTTGTACAAACTGCCTGCCTTAGCTCATGCTGCAGACTTTCCTACAGTGTCTCAAAAGTTCACAGAACCCAGACAAGCAGCATCTGGCTTCAGCATGTCCTGTACCTCTGGCTGAGCAGCCCTAAGCTTGGTAATAGTGGTAGCCAGCCTTGGTTCGTGGCTAGGCTTCTCAAGGCACATATAAGCATGGCACAGGTGGGAACCATCTGCAGATTTCTTTGTGGCTCCTGTCAGGTGGCCCTGGGTGGGGCACAGAGCATGGGCTGTGGCTGAACTTGACCTATAGTGGATTTCTTTCAAGGTGGTCTTGGGGCTGGCACCCTCAATGGCCAGCTTCAAGAAGAGCTGGAGCATCACCCAGCCACCTCCAAAAACGACACACCCAAAGGGTGGGTTGGGCGGGCACCAGAGCCCTGCTGAGGCAGATCCTGCTCTATAGGGTCAGCCCCTGCACCATAACTCCACTGTAGTCACAGCCAGTCCTCACAACCAGTGAGCCCGAGGGTCAGTCCCTCTCATTGATGTGCAGTTATCAACCAAGCCTCAACTAAAAGAGGATGGCACACAGAACCCACACAAGGGACACACCTGGAGTGTGTGGCTCAGGTGACCAGAAAGACTGCGCCACTGAACCCCACAGCACACCTACTACATAAGACCACTCTACTAACACTGGAAGACATAGCAGCCCTATCTAATACATAGAAACAAACACAGGGAGGCAGCCAAAATGGGGAGACAAAGAAACATGTCCCAAATAAAAGAAGAGAACAAAGAACCAGAAAAAGAACCACACAAAATGGAGACAAGTAATCTACCAGATGCAGAGTTCCAAATGCTGGTTATAAGGATGCTCACTGATCTCAGCGAGAACTTTAACAAAGAGATAGGAAACAAAAATGGAGATAGAAAACATGAAAAAGAACAACCAGTCAGAAATAAAGAATACAATAATGGAAATGAAGAATATATTACAGGGAATTAAGATTAGATGAAGCAGAGGATCGAACCAGTGATGTAGAAAATAAGATAGCAGGAAATACCCAACAACAACAGCAAAAAGAAAAAAGAATCTAAAAAATTGAGAGTTTAAGAGGCCTCTGATAAACATCAAGTTTATCAACATTCTCATTATAGGGGTACTGGAAGGAGAAGAGAGAGAACAAGGAATTAAAAACCTACTTAAAAAAATAATGACAGAAAACTCCCTAACGTGGCAAAAGAAATAGATATACAAGCCCAAGAAATGCAGAGTCCCAAACAAGATGAACCCAAAAAGGCCAACACCAAGACAGCATAATTAAATACCAAAAGTTAAAGACAAAGAGAGAATCTTAAAAGCAGCAAGAGAAAATCAGTTGATTACTTACAAAGGAGCGCCCATAAGATTGTCAGCTGATTTCTCAAGAGAAACTTTGCAGGCCAGAAGGGAGTGGCATAAAATATTCAAAGTGATGAGAAGCAGGACCCACAACCAAGATTACTCTACCCAGCAAAGCTATCATTTAGAATTGAAGGACAGACAAAGCTTCCCAGACAAGAAAAAGCTAACGGAGTTCATCACCACCAAATCAGTATTACAAGGAATCTTAGAGGGACTTCTTTAAGATGGGAGGGGGATTAGGGATGGGTGAAATGGGGAAGGGATTAAGAAGTACAAATTGGTTGTCACACCGTAGTCATGGGGATGTAAAATATAAGGAATATAATCAATAATATGGTAATAACTATGTATAGTGCCAGGTGGTACTAGTTAGGGGGATCACTTCCTAAACTATGTAAATGCCTAAGCACTATGCTGTACGCTTGAAAATAATAAAAATAATATTGAATGTCAATTCTAATTGAAAATTTTTAAAAGGGGGGAAAAGATCAATAATATGGTGACAGTGGTACAGTGTCAGATTGTTGGACTTATCATGGTGCTCATTTCTTTGGCATGGGAATAAAATCAATAATGTGGTAATAACACTGTATAGAGCTAAGTGGGTACTATTGAATAACTATGCTGTATGCCTGAAACTAATATAATATTGTTTGTTAGCTGTATTTTAATAAAAAATCTTAACAAAAAAATAAAAGAAAAATATAATTAACAAACAAGATTATGTTAGTTTCATGGACCCACCATAGTTATCCAACATTTATGTACCTAAAGAAGTGATCATCATGATAAGCCCAGCAGCCATCTGACACCGTACCACGCTATCACAATATTATTGACTGTATTCCCTATGCTGTATATTACATCCCCATGACTTATTTGTTTTATACCTGGAAATTTGGACCTCTTATTCCTCTTCAACTTTTCTGCCCTTTTTAAATTTCATTTACAGTTGACAGTCAATATTATTTCATATTAATTTCAGGTGTACAGCATAGTGGTTAGACATTTATATAATTTAAGAAGTGATCCCCCTGACTAGTTTAGTACCCACCTGGCACTATACATAGCTATTACCATATCATTGACTATATTCCATATACTTTACTTTACAACCCCATAGCTATTTTGTAACTACCAATTTGTATTTCTTAATCCCTTCCCCTTTTTCACCCTGCGCCCAATCCCCTCCCATCTATCACCCCAACAAACCTAGTACTCATCTAATACCATACATAGTTATTACACTATTATTGACTATATTCCTTATGCTATACCCTACATCCCCATGACTATTTTGTATCAACCAATTGTACTGCTTTAATCCCTTCCCCTTTACACCCACACCCACATCACCCCTCCCATCTGACAACCATCAAAATGTTGTCTGTATCTATGAGTTTGTTTCTGTTTTTGTGTGTGTTAATTTTGTTCTTTAGATTCCACATATAAGCAAAATCACATTGCATCTGTCTTTCTCTATCTGACATACTACACTTAGCACCATACCCTCCAGGTCCATCCATGCTGCTGCAGATGGCAAGAACCCATTCCTTTCATGACTGAGCAATATTCCATTATATATACCCGGGTGCCAAAAAATGTATACACATAACTTGTATTCATCTTTTGTTATTGGTATATATTGAGTATTATAATTTTAATACAGTTTTTTTCTTCCTTAAAATGTGTATACATTTTTTGGCAATACACACACACACACACACACACACACACACACACACACACAGACACAGACACAAGGTCTGACAATTAAGTTTGCAAACTTGTCGCAACAATGTTGCTAACCTTTTTTGTTGTCAGAGGGATTATTCATTATGAATTTGTACCAACTGAACAAACAAGTAACCAACTTTACTATTTGGAAGTGCTGAAAAGGCTGAGTGAAAAAGTTAGATGACCTGAACTTTTCACCAACAATTCATGGCTCTTGCATCACAACAATGCACCAGCTCACACAGCACTGTCTGCGGGGGGAGTTTTTAGCCAGTAAACAAATACCGTATTGGAATACCCTCCCGACTCACCTGATCTGGACCCCAACGACTTCTTTCTTTACCCAAAGATAAAGGAATTATGGAAAGAAAGACATTTTGATGACATTCAGGACATCAAGGGTAATATGACGATAACTCTGATGGCCATTCCAGAAAAAGAGATCCAAAATTGCTTTGAAGGGTGGATTAGGCTCTAGTGTTGGTGCATAGCCTCCCAAGGGGAGTACTTTGAAGGTGACTGTAGTGATATTCAGCAATGAGGTATGTAGTACTTTTTCTAGAATGAGTTCACGACCTTAATTGTCAGACCTCATGTATATATATTCCACCTTCTCTTCATCCATTCTTCCATCGATGGACGCCCAGGCTGTCTCCACATCAGGGCCATTGTAAACAGTGCTGCAATGAATATATGGATGCAACTGTCCCCTCAAAGTAGTGTTTTGGGTTTCTTCAGATTAATACCCTGAATTGGGATTCCTGGGTGCTTTATTGTCTTTTCTTATACCCTTTGTTTTAAAGTCTGTGTTGTCTGGCATAAGTGTTACTACCCCAGCTTTTGTTTGTTTGTTTGTTTCCATTTTCATAAAATATCTTTCCCTATCCCTTTACTTTCTGTGTGTGTGTCTTTCAATCTGAAGTGAGTCTCTGTGGGCAGCATATGTAAAGGGTTTCTTTTCTTATCCATTCAGCCTCCCCCGCCCCTTTTGACTTGAGCATTTAATCCATTTACATTTAAAGTAATTGTTGATAGATATGTAGCTATTGCCATTCTATTATTCATAATTTTGATTTTTTTTTTTTTTCTGTCTTAAAGAAGTTCCTCTAAGATTCCTTGTAATACTGGTTTGGTGGTAATGAACTCCTTTAGCTTTTTCTTGTCTGGGAAGCTCTTCATCTGTCCTTCAATTTTAAATGATAGCCTTGCTGAGTAAAATAGTCTTAGACGTAGATCCTTGCTTTTCATCACAATGAATATTTTGTGCCAGTACCTTGTGGCCTGCAAAGTTTCAATTGAGAAATTAGCTGAGTTTTATTGGACTCCCTTATAAGTTACTAGTTGCCTTTCTCTTGCTGCTTTTAGGATTCTCTTTTTGTCTTTAATCTTTGCCAATTTAATTATAATGTGTCTTGACATGAGCCTTTTTGGGTTTATCCTATTTGGGTCACTCTGTTCTTCCTGGACTTATATGTATATTTCCTTCACCAGGTTAGGAAAGTTTCCAGTCATTATTTTGTCAAATAGGGTCTCAACCCCTTGCTTTCTTTTCTGCTTCTGGTACCCCTATGATGTGGATGTTGTTACACTTGATGTTGTCCCAGAGGTCTCTTAAACTATCCTCATTTCTTTGGATTCTTTTTTCTTTCTGCTGTTTCAATTGGGTGTTTTCTGCTACCTTGTCTTCCAAATCACTGATTGGATCCTCTGCTTTATCTAGTTTGCTGGTGATTCCTTCTAGTGCATTCTTCACTTCAGTTATTGTAATTCTTCACTTCTGATTGGTTCTTTTTTATGCTTGTGATCTCTCTGTTGAACTTCTCACTAAGTTCCTTGAGCATCCTTATGACCAGTGTTTTGAACTCTGTATCTGGTAGGTTACTTGCCTCCATTTCATTTAGTTCTTTTTCTGGAGTTTTCTCCCGTTCTTTTATTTGGTATATATTTCTCTGTTTCCTCATTTGTGCTGCCTCTCTGTGTTTGTTTTTATGTATTAGGTAGATCTGTTATCTCTCTCAGTCTTGGCCAGGTGGTCTAATGTAGTAGGTGCCCTGTCGGGCCTTGGCACCATCTCCTTTGGTCACCAGCCCTGGGTGCTCCAGGAGTGTCTCTTGTGTGGGTTGTATGTGTCCTCCTAGTTGAGCTTTGATTGCGAAGTCCTGTCAGTGGGCAGGATTGACCCTCAGGCTGATTGGCTGTAGGGTTTGGCCACATGCACAGCTTATGGGCTTACTCCACTGAGTGGGATTTGCCCCTGCAGGCTCTGGTGCTTATTGAGACTGCCTTTTGTGTATGCTTCTTGTGAGGTTAATTGGGCGGTGCTCTGCTGTGGTCTGAAGCCAACCTTCAAGTGTGTTGGTTCTGGGGCTTCTTGGGAGAGGCTCTGGTGCAGGCCCAGGTCACCCACTGCCTTTGACTGGCCAGGGACCACCTAGTAGGAGCTACAAAGCAATCTGCAGTTTTTTGCTGCCTTTGCTAAACCTAGAGGCATGTGGGAGAGGCCACACTGCAAGCCAAGGATGTCTGCCACCAGTAATGGGCCTGGGGTAGCTCTGCAAAAAGCCAAGACACCCCGAAGCCTTCAGCCACCTGCTGGCTCCTTTAAGGTTCAGCCACTGATATAGCTTTGTGCAGTACACAAGTTAGGTGAGGTAGGGTCTCAGAGAGTCACTAGATTGGGAAGAGTTGTGGTCAGTTGTTTAATGTAAATTCTGGTTTGTTGCCAGTGCTGAGCCTGGAGCTATTCAGCAAAAGTTTCTGGGCACACCAAGGCTAGTCGCTGCTTGCCTGGTGCTTGCTGGATTCTGACAGTTTTCCAAGAAAGCGTGCATTGCAGGCATGGCTGGCTGCTCTTGGCAAAAGTACCTCTGGCGTTGGGGGAGTTGGGTGAGGCGGGATCCCAGCTGAACTCACCAGACCAGTCAGATTCAGATTTGGCTGTGTGGGGGTAGGCTCAACACAGGAAAGATGGTGCCCACCTGCTAGGAGGAGGACCCTTCACAGGGAAAATGGCAACTGTCCTTTAGCCCTCGCACCAAAGGCACACACCTCAGTGTTCCCCTTGTATGCTTTTGACACCCCCCAGTCACCTTCCCTCCACCAGAGCCCAGGGTGAGTGCCTTTGAATGAGTAAGTCTGTGCACGGGCTATTTAAAAGGACATCTGGGTTTCCTGCAGCCGTCTTCCCACCCAGATGGTCAGAATTCCCACTGTTTTACACAGCCAGAATTTGTGGGGGCTTCTCTTTCTGGCACCTGTACTTCAGGCTGGGGAGAGTGGTTTGCTGCTGGGGTCCCTTGTGCCTCCAGGGGGAACCTCAGTGGCCAAGATATCTTTCCTGATTCTCAACGTCCACATGGAGGTTTGGGGCCCATTCTGTATCTCCGCCCCTCCTACCAGTTTTGACGTGGCTTCTTATTTCTATTTTTAACTGTAGGACTTCTGTGTGGCTAGACTTCAGATGGTGCTCCAGGTTGATTTTTCTATAAGTTAGTTGTAATTTTAATGTCTTCCTGGGAGGATACAGACATAGTATTTATCTACTTTTCCATCTTGGATTCAGTTCTCAAGTTTTCTTTTTATGGATTGTGCTTTTTGTGTCAAGTCTAACTTTTTGCCTAGTCCTAGATACTGAAGATTTTCTTCTATGTTATATTTTTTCTAAAAGTATTAGTTTTACATTTTATATTTAAGTCTGTGATCCAGTCTCTGTTTTTTTGGTTTGTTAGTTCGTGTAAAGTTGAGATATAGTTTGAGAGTTTCTAAAAATCATGAACGGGTACTTAATTTTGTCAAATACTTTTTATTCATCAATTGATATCATGTAATATTTCTTCTTTAGCCTGTTAATAGGTGATTGCACTGATTGATTTTTGATATTGAACCAGACTTGCTTCTCTGGAATAGCTCCACTTGGTCATGGTGTATAATACTTTTTATATATTGCTAAATTCTATTTACTAGTATTTTGTTAAGAATTTTTGTGTCAGTATTCAAAAGGGAAATTGGAGATTTTGTTTTTGTTCTTGGTGCTGTCTTTGTCTGATTTTAGTATCAGGGCAATATTAGCTTCATAAAATGAATTTAGAAGTCATCTCTTCAATTTTCTGGAAGGGATAGTGTAAAATTTGTGTTTGATAGGATTATCCAGTGAAACAATCTGGGTCTGGACATTTCTTTTGGGGGGGGTTTAAATTATAAATTCAATTTTTTTTTTTAGTAGTTACAAATTTATTCATCTATTTCATGTTGGATGAGTTTTGGTAGTTTGTGTTTTTTAAGGAAGTGATGCATTTTGTCTAAGTTGTAACATTACATGTATAAGGTCTTTCCTAGTATTCCCTTATCATTCTTTTTATGTCTTCAGGGTTTATAGTGATAGACCCTGTTTCATTCCTGATATCGATAATTTGTGTCTTCTCTTAGTTTTTGTGGTCAGTCTTGCTAGAGGTTTGTACATTTTTATTTATTTATTTTAAAGAACCATATCTTTGTTTCATTGATTTTCTCTATTGTCTTTCTGTTTTCACATTCTGCTCTTATCTTATTAGTTTTTCCTTCTGCCTGCTTTGGATTTATCCTATTCATTTCTCAGGTTTTTGAGATTGGATGTTAACTGATTGTTGATACTTCTTCCCCCCTTCTACTGTGTGCATTTAATGCTATAATTTTTCCTTTTGGCACTGCTTTACCAGTGTCTCACAAATTTTGACATGTATTTCAATTTTCATTCAGTTCCATGTATTTTTCTATTTCCCATGAGACTTCCTCTTTGAGCCATGGATTATCTTAGAAGTATATTGTTTAATTTCTAAGTGTTCCAAGGTTTTCCTGTGATCTTTCTGTTATTGATTTCTAGATTGACTCCATTGTGGTCAGATAAAACACTGTTTGATTTAATTCTTTTAAATTTGTTAAGGTTTGTTTTGTATCCCAGGATATGGTCTATCTTGGTATATGTTCCATGAGCACTGGAAAAGCATATCTGTTCTGTTTTTGTAGGGTGAAGTGTTTTATCGGTGTTGACTAGAACCCATCGGACAATGGTGCTGTTCAGTTCTTTTAGTGCTTTGGTCTAGTTGTTCTATCAATTTTTGAGAGAGGAGTATAAAAGTCTACAACTGTAATTGTGGATTATCGATTACTGCCAGGTGAAGGTAGAAGTCTATGATGCCCTTTAAGCCTATGTTGACACCCAAGGAAGAGGGAAGTTTTCTCATTCATGCTGGGCAGGGGTAGGATTTCTAGCTCCCCATATGGCCCCTATTGACACCGTGGTGAGGATGGCCTCATAAATGATGGTCAGTGGTAAAATTCCTGTCTCTCCATTAGACCTCCTCTGACAACACCCCAGCAGAGAGGGAAAGGTGTGCTTTGCTACTTCAGGTAGGGGGTGGGGGGAAGTCTGGACATTCCACATAGTTTCCAGTGATACCATTGGAGGGAAGTCTCATTACAGTGTAGATAAAAGTTCTGGCTCCTTACTTGGCCTTTTCTGATATCAGCCTGGCAGAGATATTGGGGTTCCTGGTGGAAGTCTAGTCTCCCTACTTTGTCTTTGATGGCATTGTTTGAGGTAGGGCTACAGTTTTTGTTTGTCTATTTGTTTTTGGTGATTGTCTGAAATAAAGCAGTTATTATTCAAAAGTTTTCTGCCCTGTTAATTTTCCCTTTTTCTTGTACTTTGGCTAGAAGGAGCAGGTTTTGGGAGGACTTTTTCATCTCCACCAATTGGTATTTCTGAGTTGCTGGCTTCTTCAGTTCCAAGTCTAGGATATATGAAGCAAAAAGAAAACCCAGGGAACTCACCACTGCCATTCCTGAGGTCTTGAGATTTCTAGCCAGTCTATCTTTCATAGTCTTCTTTATATTCATGTCTGTTTCAGATTAATGTCCAAAGTGTTTTGTTGTACTTAGCAGGAGAAATAGAGAAAAATATGCGTACTTTGTCTTTCTGGTAGTGGAAGCCCTGTTCCATTTTTAAAAGACCTTTAGGGAAAGAAACCTAATTAATTATAACATAAACACATGAACAAATAAATAAAAAGTGATGTCAAACCAAACTAAAACAAAACAGAAACAACTTTTACGACATTCAACTTTCCCACTGCTGCAATTTCAGGTTTCCCCACTCTTTGTTTCTTCTTGTCTCCTCCATACAAGAGTTGAGAAGTTATTGTTTTTCATCCCTTGCACCTTCGTTTATCGTACATATCAGTGAGATGCAGTGGAAAGAAAATGAGCTAAGGAGGTAGATGAATGTGGTCTCAAAACTATCTCTCTTCAAGCTCCAGACAATTAGATATCAACTGCGTACTCAACATCTTTATGTAAGTGTCTAATAGGTACAATCTCAATTGTGTGATACTTAAATAGAAATCTTGATTTTCCTCCTTCCTATCCTCAAGTATACTACTTACTGCTTATGTATAATAGCTTTGGGTCTCAGTATCCATTTCTATAAAACTGTCATGATAATACTTCATTCTTGGTTGGTCATAATCTTTAGAGAATATGTATATACAAAGAGGACATGGCAAATATTGGTTGCTCAGTAATGATAGTGATTATTATTGTTATTATAGATGCATATGGCTCTTTCTCTCCAAGTCAAATTTCATCGTGCACTCTTTCATCTCCCACTCCACTGATTCTAACTATTGGCTTCTGTGTACTTAGTTCTTTCCTGTTACAGTGGAAGACTATGCCCCTGTTCGTCTCCAAAGTCAATGTCTACACTTCTGTTCTAGCCCCTTATACCCTCTCAAGGACTTAATTCCTGCAATTATCCTCTTTATGTCTTGGGAATCAAGAGAAATCATCAATTTCCCCATCTCTACTGAATCATTCGCTTCACGGTATAAAACCAATGAACCTTACCCATCTGGGAGGAAAAATTCCCTTAACCTCCTAGATGTTGCTACATTTCCCTGTTTCACTTTATTATAAAACTTCCAAAATAATTGTCTATACTAGCTATCTTTACTATTCACCATTTCCCCTCCTCAATCCACTTTAATTGGGCTTTTGTCCCTCACCACATCTCTGAAATAGCTCTTTATGAGTTTCCCAACAAACTACGTCTTCCCAAGGCTAACGGTCAATTTTCTGTCTTTCTTGAAGCATTTTTTTTGAAACATGTTCTTCTCTTTCTTGGAATATTTTCTTATCTGGGACCTGATCACTTGAATTCAAGGGCCATTGACTCTCATTTTCTGACTCCCTCTTCTTTTCCAGACTTCTAGATGGTATTATAGTCCAGGGTTCAGTCCTTGCCCACTTCCTTTTTATCTACATTTATTCTGTAGATGTCTCATCAGGCCTAATGGCTTTAAGAACTGTCTGTACCAGAATGTTCTGTGATGATAAAAATGTTCTACATTTGTGCTCTCCAATATAGTTGCGACTAGTCACATCTGGCTGTATAAATCTAAATTACTTAAAATGAAAAATTCAGTTGTTCAGTCACACCAGTTACATTTCAAGTAGTCAATATCCATGTATGGCTGATGGCTATAGTATTGAACTGTACAGATGTACATCAATTTGCAGCACTATACTCCTCTATCTAAGCTTCTGATAATACTCAACATCTCCACGTAAATGTCTAACAATTCTATTCTTAAATTTGTTCTATGTAAACAGAACTCTTGCTTCCTCTACTCTCTACCCTTAAATCTACTACCTGCAAGTCTTTTCTTGTTCAGTAAATGGCATACAAGAATGCTCCAAACAAAGAATCGATTCCTGTCTTTTAGGTCCTATAGCCAATAGATCAGAAAGCTCTGTCCACTATACCACCTAAATATACCCTGAGTCTGACCACATCTCACCATCTCTACCACTACCACTGTAGTCCAAGGAGCCACCATCTCTTGGCTTGACTATTGCAATCGCCTCCTAACCGCTCTCCCTGTCTTAGCTCCTGCTTCTCTGCAGTTCATTTTCCTTAGAGTAGCAAGAAAGAGCTTAAACAAATAAAGTAATCAGAAGAAATTGCTCTGTTTAAAATGTTCCAATTGCTTTTTATTTAAATGAGAATAAATCAAAACACCTAACCTTGCCTACAAGGCCTGCATGATTTGACGCTTTTTTTTTTTAACATTTCCACCTTCATCTTTGTTCATTTCACTGCAGCACCATGTTGCTCGCTCACATCAAGCTAACTCCTTTCCGTCTGGAACACTCTTCCCAGGATGGATGCCTCTTTCTTATAAGTTAGGTCTCAACTCACCCCCCAACTCCCACCAAGAGGCCTCCCTCACCAACCTAGCTAAAATAACACCTTTTCTCCAGTGACTTAATATCATAATTACGACTTGTTCATTGGATTTATTAATACTTAAAATCTCCTTATTTATTTGTTTACATGTTTACTTTTGGATCTCCCTAATACAATACAAGTTCCTTGAGGGACAGACTATATCTCTCATGCCCACTGTTGTATTCCTAGCCCCTAGAATATTTCTAGTACACATAATAGGTGCTCATAAATGATTAGAGTCAGGCTTTTATGGGAGTATTATATTTGTTGATTAATTCATAGTTAGGCAACATACACAATTTGTGAGATTCTCTTTCTACCTTATACCTGAAGTAGACTGTCTAGGATTGAATCCCAGTGCCATCATGTTTAGCTATGTGACCTTAGGAAAGTTACTTAAACTCTCTGTGCCATAGTTTCCTCCTCTGTCAAATGGGGCATATAATGGTGCGTCTCTTATAGGATGGGTAAGGATTAAAGGAGTTAATACAGGTAAAGTACCTGGAATGCTTGAAACAGTGCCCAACCCATAAGAAGTATTTGCTGCTGTTACTAGTATTACTGAACATCGGCTACATTTCATTAAAGGGCACATTCATTTTGAAGATTTTCAATAAGGACATTGGGTCTCAAGAGATGATGATGCTTCAGGAAATCCTTGACACCAACATGGCAACTGCGGTATGTGTTGAATCACCCTATTCATTCCCTTTTTAATCAGTGACACTTGGAATTAGTCCCAGGAAGCAGTCCCAAAAACATCACCTCTTGCCCACTGAGAGAGACTGGAAGAAAATTTAATTAAGCAATACAGACTTCTCACTGGGGGATTACTGATGGGCAACTTCAAACTTTGGAAGAAAACACAGGATATTAGCATCCTCCCATGAGAGCATTTGTCTGACTGAAAGATCCTGGTGTTGTGTTCAACCTTTAGATAAACAACCAGCAAGGCAAGAGGCAGCTTCACAGATACACTACAGATTAGAAAAGTAACCAATAACCAAATTCCTACCACCCCTTTCTAAACTATTGAGCACCTACCATAGTTCAGAATTTCATACATTGTGACTTAATCCTTATTATTATCCTTATTTACTGGTGAGAAGACTAAGGCTCAGAGCACTGAAGGATCTATTGCAAGTTTTCATGGCTAATCAGAGGCAAAGTTGTGAACACCGATTTAGCCCTTCAACAAATGTTTATAGATGATCTTTTATGCATCAGAACTGGAGAGAGCAGTGAATCAATCAGATAACATTCCTATCTTCCAAGAATTTATATTCTATAGGGACTGGGATCCAAGTTTTAGAGCCTATCTTGAGAGTACCTCAAATTCTCCCAAATGGCAACATGTGGGGCGGGGGGTGGGGGGACAGATGATGTGGGAAATTAACAAGTATGTTAATAAACACATAGAAACAGTGAACAACTACCATAGCAGTCACAAATATTTAATGAACATTTCCTAGGTACTGGTACTTGTAGGTTCTAATGACAGCTGGGAAGAAAATAGATACAACCCCAGAACTTCCAAAAAAGGTTGGCAAAAAAAAAAAAAATGCTTAAAAATTCTAGATGATTTCTCCAACCAGGACTGGAAATTTGTGTTGCCAGAGCAAATGTAAGCTGCAAGTAAATGGTGGGTCGATTATTTTCAGTTTTTCCATAACTAGTGAACCCCAGGCAAAAAGAAAGAGGAGAAAATCTGGGGAGATTAAAGGCAAGAATTGACTGCGCATGCTCTCTTTCCCTGGCATCTTCTGAGAATGGTTCTAGGCTTACCAGTTCCAGAAAACTAATTATACTTTGTCATCTAGATTGTCTAGTTACATGTTATTCACTATGTTTTCCTTTTGTCATCTCTAGCCTTCTAGAAAAGCTAAGAGATAAGTCAATGCTCACAGTGACGGCCTAAAGAGGGGAACTGAGGAGCCAACGTGAGGATGGTGAATTTGGGGAGACTTGAGTCAGTCCTGTGAGTTGCAGCCATCTCAACCCATGTGGAGAATCTGGCTTCCTTCCTAATTTGGAGAATGTGCATTTATTTTTAAGGGAGGCTGTAGATTTATTTTAAGAAAAGTAGGAGGTTTATAAGTAGGACAATTAAGATGCAGTGAGGTGAAATATAGAAATCCTGCATCTCTTATCCACACTCACTTGGGTGTGCCCACATACAGTACATGAAGATTCCTGAAAGTCCAAGTCTTTCAATTCAGTATAGTTGCATTGAAACAAATTGCTAGAACCTTGTTCATTTGTGTTATAGTTGTCTTAATGATGATTCTCAAACGAATAATCTGTACTGATTTTCACATTTATAATGAATATGATCTCATGGGATCCTCACAATGTCACTCTGAAGTAGGTATTATCATTATTATTATCCTCATTTTACACATGATGAATCTGGTATTCAAAAGCAGTTTGGTGATTTGTTCAAGGTCACATGTTTAAGAAGAGTTAGGCTTCCATAGGATTTTTGGCTTCAGATCTTTCTGTTATATCCCGCTATCTTTGTTACTGTTCTGAAAGACACTTATATAAAGGTTGTCATCATGAGCTCTTCACCACAGTGACTGTTTGGCTCTCTCTACATTCATATATTGCATGGCCTAAGTTATTCAGCAATTAACAACTGATTCTTTATCATTAAGGGCAAGAGCACACAGCTGTTTAACCTATAAAACCATTGTCATGTTTTCCACTAACTCTAGAGACCCTCACAGCTACTCCTTCTTTCAGTTCCACCCACAATCCTAATAGAAATTTATCTATTGTATGGAGAATCTCCATACAATAAGAATTCTTATGATATCCTTCCTTGGGAAAGATAAAATGAGGAGTTTATTGGATGTATTGAGGTTGAGCACTTAAATTTATTTAATTTTAGAAGACAACAAACAATTTGAGTAAACAATTTAGAGATAATTTAGTGGCCACAAAACTGTTTCAAGTTCAAGCCTTAATTAAACTTATGTCCCTAACCACACAAGCAGTGGGCCAATAATATTAGACCCTTATTTCTTAGAGTCGGTCTTAGGGATAAGTAAGCCATTGAGCACTAAAGCCTGAGCTTTGATATAATAGACTTGAGGGAGAGGGTTTTGTAAAGAGTAGCTACTTCTCTGACAGTAATGTGAATATGTGTTGGATGGGGCAATGGGTAGAAGAGGAGAGAGGGAGGACACTAAAAAGAATGGAGTCCAGATCTCCAGAAACGCCTGCTAAGGCTGGCACGTTGCTCTTTTTTGGATGATACTCTGGGATCCAAACTGACCTTTTGGACTTCCCTTGGGTATGAGCCGTGGCAGGGGTCCAGGGAGGTCAAGTTGTGCTCCAAGTGCAGTCACGATCTCTATCTCTAGCCACAGGTGTGGCCTGGGGAGTCTGCTAGGACCTTAAAAAGAGTGTCTTCCGTTGGGACTAAGAGGGAAGAACACGGGGCAGGTTGTTGGTGCTAATTCTCTGTGGCAGCCAATAAATTAGCCTAGTTCCTAGTTCCTTTTCTTTTCCTTCTTTTAAACTTGCCTATAATTGAGTCCATTCAATGGACCTATATAGATGGAGAAGAAAGAATTAGTGGATTCTTCTGGCTAGCTCAGGGTCACCTGGAAAGAGACTATCCAAGGTGATGAACCCAGGTGTACATAGAGGCCTGTGGGACCTCTTGACCCCATCTTAAAGGCAGACCTATGACCACCAGGTTCAGGACAGAGGAAGTAGCCCTGGTCACTGGAGCTGTGACTGTCAAGACTTCTTGGATTGATGTAGTGACCTTAATAATCTTAAAATGACCCACATTTGCAGTCACAGGTACCAGATGAAAACGCCCCAACAGCCTGTAGTCTAGGCAATTTCATTTATCTCTTCTCCTTTCAAAAACATTTACTTCATTTTAATAGCAAATTAAACATAAATACATGAGACCATTGTCATTGAGAAATTTAGTAGAATACAGATAAAGCTAAAATGACCCTGTACCACCACCTTTGACCAAGACACCTCTGCAGAGGTGTCTCTGTTTTCAGTTTGGTAAGGTGTCTTTCCAATCCACCATCCTCTTCAAACCTTCTACTCTTATTTGTTTTCATAGTTTCTGTCACTTTTCCTTGTCCCCAAATTTGTCCTTTCTGCCATATTTGGATGAAGTTTGAATTTAATTACTTCTCCAGAAGCTTCCTCTTAGTTTGCCCTCCTTGGTGTGGCACAGAGGCCTATAGACTGGTGACTCCCAATTCCTCAGCCCAGGCTCCAGTGTCCAGATGTCCTTTTCTAGAATCCCAGGCCTCTGCTTGTTTACGAGAGAGTATGAGAAGAAGACCAGTTGTGTCCCCACTTCTGCCAGGCCAAATGCTACCTGGCTGACCCACTTAGTCTGCTGGCTATGGCTTTGGAAAAGAAGAAGAGTTTCCCCGTCCTACAATAGATTTAGGTCTCTTCTGAACCCAAGGCACTTTGTAAAATGAATTCATGCCACCCACTCACAAGGGTTTGGAGCTCTGGACCAGGGTGAAGAGCTGTTGTTTTGGTCCTCCATCTGTAAGCGTTTGGCTATTTGACCATGGGCAAGTCTTGCTTAACCTCTCTGTACTTTATCTGCAGATCAAACTAGATAATCTCTAAGTCTCTCCATGTGCAAGATAGATATCATATGTGATTCACAGGATTGTGGTGAGGATTAAATAAGATAGTGTGGATACAGTGCTTACAACAAAGCCCAACACTTAGTAAACGCTCAGCAGATGTCAGTTGTTATTGTTTTTCTTCTCTCCGTTTCCCTGATTCTTTGGTTTCAATTTAACATCCTCTCCAAAAGTTAACATGGAGTTGGTTCTGTGACTCCCTGGGTTGACTAGCTAGGTGAGTTCTCCTTTTTGTTTTAGCCTGGAGCTCGTGATATTTGGCAGAGTGTAGTTCTCATTAAAAGAGCAAGGGGCCACCTACAATGTGGACAGTCCCCAGGATTTGTGCTATTCATGCCACAGAGGTTTGACAATCTGTGTCCAATTCATTTGACAGATGCACATCTATGGCAATTTTTCAGTGAGCACTGTCCCAATTTAATTAATCATCAGGCAATTCAGTGGAAATTGAATGGTGCTGCTGCATGCAGAAAATTTGTGTTTGCAATTCTTGAGTCATCTCAGTTTAAATTAAGCCTATTAAAATTCTCTGTTCCCAACCATTTTTCAATCAAGTATGTCTAAATGGCCACAATACTCTGCAGGGCATCTTTCCGTTGTGTTTGTGTTTCTTTAATGTCTGTGAGTTAATCATTTTCAGACAGTGTTTGTGCTATTTCTATCATTGCCTTCAATACCATTTGCTGCTAATTTGTGGGTGCTAAGGGAGGCTTATGAGGTTGACATAAAAAAGTGGGAGCGAAGATCATAAGGTCATCACCGAGGTTTAACAAACAATGTTGCTCGGTGGTGTTGACCAATAGGTCACCTATAAAAGGGGCAGTGTCAGGGAGAAATGGTTCTCGTGACAGTTGTTTACCAGACGCGGAGGAGTTCCAGGAATGTACTGTCACAAGCAGATGGTGCAACTCGGTGGTGGGCACGGTGTTGACGCAGGTACCTTTGTCTTGTGGATCTCTAAGAGACACAATCAGCTTCAATGTATTAGTCCCATTCTCCTCAGAACATCCCCAATGTTTACAAACACCAACTGTGGGTTTCTGGCATCTCTTCAGAGACATCGAGACTGGGGAAAGGAAGCGCAAATGGAATTTTCTTTCTCCCTTACAACTTGAAGTCACCTCCTCTCTCTAAGCGGGCAAGTGAATTGGGTGAAGCACTCGGGGGTAGTTACTGGGGAGAGAAAGCGGTTTTCATTTTTGTTTAGTGATTCAAAGGAGCATATCAAAAATGGAAGGTCAGTGCCTCAGTGCTTCTGCGCAGTAGGGAACGCAGTTTCCACAGCCCTGGGAGCAATCTTACGGGCCTCTGGGAGGTTCGAGGCTGTGCAGGTGGAGCCCTCCCAGTCTTCCCTCAGGTGGGGCCTGCATTGAGGCTGAGAACTCTGCCTTTTGTCTCACTTTCCCCCACTCCTTTTTCTTCTCTTTTTTCAAACTCTCCTCAGGTGGCTATGCTGAACTGAAGGGAGAAATTGCTCTGTTTTGCTATAAGCAAGAGCACAGGTGCTCATGTCTCTTACTCTGACGCAACTGCAAGATTCCAGCCAAGCCCTATGGGTGGGCCATTGCCTTTGCTTTGACCATGATGGGAGCAGGATGAAGAAGGTCAGGAAAGTGGCTTGGTGGAGAAGACAGAGTGTCCTAGCAATCTGGAAATGAACCATCTGGTTCCACTGAGGCCACTGTGAGCCACTTGAAGACTCAGAGCTATGGTCTCTGAGGGGTTAGGCTTCAAATTCCTTGTAAATATGCCATTTTGTCTTTCCAAGACGTGTAAAATCACAGCAAAGATAGGGATAGGTTTCTTGCTGATGGCTTCACACTAAAGGGCAAAGAGATGGGTCAAGAGTTCCCATCGGTAGATGTCCTGAGTGACAAATTCTATTCTAGTTCATTTCTGGTGATTATAGCAGAGGCCAAGCGGCTGCCCCAACACTAGACCATCCCTGATCTTTTTGTTCTCATCACATAGCATCCAATTTGACTCATCCATTATCCTTACAGATTTCTTGCCAGTGAGAATTCACTTAGCATTTTATTTTATTTTTTAGACTTTTATTAAAAAACATAGCTAACATACAACATTATATATCAGTTATAGGTGTACCCTATAGTTCAACATTTAAGTACCTAAAGAAATGATCACCATGATAAGTCCAGCAACCATCTGACACCATATACCACACTATCACAATATTATTGTATATATTCCTTATGCTTTATTTTATATCCCCATGACTTGTTTTATACCTGGAAATTTGGACCACTTATTGCCACCTTGTATCACATTTAAAATTTTTCAATTACAGTTGATACTCAATATTATTTTATATTAATTTCAGGTGTACAGCATAGTGGTTAGACATTTGTGTAATTTAAAAAGTGGTCCCCCTGTGAGTTTGGTACTCACCTGGCACTATATGTAGTTATTACCATATTGTTGATTATACTCCCTATGCTTTAATTTATATCCCCATGACTACTTTGTAACTACCAATTTGTACTTCTTAATAACTTCTTCTTTGTCACTTAACACCCCCCCCGCCCCAAACCCTCCTTCCATCTGGCAACCATCAAAACGTTCTCTGTATCTATGAGTTTGTTTCTGGTTTTGTTCATTTGTTTTGTCTTTAGATTCCATATATATAAAAAAAATTACATTGAATCTGTCTTTCTCTGTCTGACATACTCCACTCAGCACAATATCCTCCAGGTCCATCCATGCTGCCACAAATGGCAAGAACCCTGGGTGAGCAATATTCCATTGTATAAATGTACCACCTCCTCTTTATTAATTCAACCTTTGACAGACACTTAGGCTGCCTCTATATCTTGGCTATTGTGAATAATGTTGCAATGAACACCTGGATGCACATGTCCCCTCAAAGTAGCATTTTGGGTTTCTTCGGGTAAATACCCAGAAGTGGAATCACTGGGTCTTTCTTTGTCTCTTGTTATAGCCTTTGTTTTAAAGTCTGTTTCATCTTGTATAAATATTGCTACCCCACCATTCCTTTCTTTTTTTCATTTTCATTTTCATGAAATAACTTTCTCCATCTCTTTACTTTCAGTCTGTATGTGACTTTCAATCTGAAGTCTCTTATAGGGAGCATATGTAAGGGTCCTGTTCTCTCATGCATTCAGTCACACTTTGTTTTTTATTGGAGCATTTAATCCATTTATACTTAAAGTAATTGTTGATAGATATGTAGTTATTGCTATTTTATTCATGGTTTGTATCTTTTTTGTTTGTTTGTTTCCATCTTGAAGAAGTCCCTCCAACATTCCCGCAATACTGGTTTGGTGGTGATGAACTCCTCCAGCTTTTAATTGTCCAGAAATCTCTCAATTTGTCCTTCGATTCCAAATGATGGCCTTGCTGGGTAGAGTAATCTTGGCTATAGGTCCTCGCTCTTCATCACTCTGAATATTTCGTGCCAATCCCTTCTGGCCTGCAAAGTTTTCATTGAGAAATCAGTTGGAAGTCTTATGGGAGCTCCTCTGTAGGCAACCAACTGCTCCTCTTTTGTTGCTTTCAGGATTCTCTCCCTGTCTTCAACCTTTGCCTTTTTAATTATGATATGTCTTGGTGTGGGCCTGTTTGGGTCCACCTTGTTTGGGACTCTCTGTGCTTCCTGGGCTTGTATGTCTATTTCTTTCACCAGGTTAGGAAAGTTTTCAATCCTTATTTCTTCAAATAGGTTCTCAGTCCCTTGCTTTCTCTATTCTACTTCTGGTACCCCTATGATACAAATGTTGTTACACTTGATGTTGTCCCAGAGGTCTCTTAAACTATTCTCATTTTTTTAAATGCTTTTTTCTTTTTGCTGTTCTAATTGAGTGTTTTCTGCTACCTTATATTCCAAATTGCTGATTTGATCCTCTGCTTCATCTAGTCTGTTGGTGATTCCTCCTAGTGCATTATTCATTTCAGGTTTTTGTATTCTTCACCTCCGTCTGGTTCTTTTTTATGGTTTCTATGTTCTTTTTTATGCTTGCTCTCTCTTTGTTGAAGTTCTCACTAAGTTCCCTAAGCATCCTTATAATCGTTGTCTTGAGCTCTGTTTCTGGTAGGCTGCTTGCCTCCATTTTGTTTAGTTCTTTTCCTGGAGTTTTCTCTTATTCTTTCATCTGGGACGTATTTCTTCGTTGCCTCATTCAGACTGCCTCCCTGTATTTGCTTCTATGTACTAGGTATATCTGCCATGTGTCCCAGTTTTCTCTGGGTGTCCCCATGTACTAGGTGTCTTGTGGCACCCTGTGACACATTCTCCCTGGTCACCCACACCAGGAGCTCCGGGAGTGTCCCTCTGTGGGTTGTGTGTGCTGTCCTGTTATAGTTGAGCCTTGATTGCTATTGGCACATCAGTGGATGGGACTGACACTTAAGCTGACTGGCTGTGGAGTTTGGCCACATCCACAGCTTGTGGGCTGCTGTGCAGGAGGCTTACCCCATGGAGCACGACTTACTCCAGTGGGCTCTGGTGCCTGTTGAGACTGTCCTTTTGGTGTGCCACTTGTGGAGCTAATTGGGTGGTGCTCTGCTGTGGTCTGAAGCCAATCTTCAAGGATTTTAGTTCTGGGGCCTCTTGGGAGGCCTCAAGTATAAGCCTTGATCAGCCACTGCCTGTGACTGGCCAGAGACTACCTGGTAGGAGCTACAAAGCGATCCATGGTCAGTCGCTGCCTGTGCTTTGTAAGGCACATGGGAGTGAACCGAGGATGTCTGCCACCAGTAGCAGGTCTGGGGTAGCTCTGCAAAAAGCCAGGACACTCAGAGTTCTGTTGCTACCCACCAGCAACCTTAAGGTTCAGCCACTGACAAAGCCTTGTGCAGCATGGAATTGGGGTGTGATGGGGTGAGTCAGTAGGGTGGATCGAGCAGAGCTCAACAGACCAATCAGATTCAGATTTGGCCATGAGCATGGGGAAGGGGCTCAACACAGGAAAGATGGTATCCACCTGCCAGCTGCATGGGAGAAGGATCCCACACAGGGAAAATGGTGACTGTCTCTCCAACCCTCACCTCAAAGTTATACAGCTGTCTCTTCCCATATGTCTCTAATACTCCCCCTGAGTCACTGTCCCTCCACTGGAGCCCAGGGTGAGTTCCTGAGTGGGCCCTTCAAGAGGACATCTGGGTTTCCTGCAGCCTTCCATCCCAACCCCAGATGATTAGAATCCCCATTGTTTTGCAGTCAGATGCTGTGGGGGCTCCTCTTCCTGGCACCAGTACTTTGGGATGGAGAGGCTAGTGTGGAGTTGGGGTCCCTCACTCCTCTGTGGGAAACCTCTATGGCTGAGATACCTTTCCTGATTCTTAACCAGCCCATTTCTCATCTCTGCCCCTCCTACCAGTTTCAACATAGCTTCTTCTTTATATCTTTAGTTATAAAACTTCTGTTCATCTAGACTTTAGATGGCTTTTCAGGTTGATTGTTCTATAATTTAGTTGTAATTTTGATGTGTTCATGGGATGAGGCAAGCACAGCATTTATGTACTCTGACATCTTGGATCTCTTCCCACTTAGCATTTTAATCCATTACTTTGCTGCTGCAGAGCCAGCTCTGCCTGGGAGATGCCTAGCTCCAGATGCAAAGGCATTGAAAAATTGCTGTCTGAAAAGTTTATTGGGTAATGAAATAAAAAAAGCATCCCAAATACCAGATGCATAAGGTAATGCTTTTTCTGATTGTCATTGTTAACTTCCATAAAGATTGTAGCTGAAATGTTAGGGGGAATGTGAGAGTAAGAAATAGATCAGGGAAGAGACCATGGGTTTCTATAGAAGCCACTGCTTGATTGGTAAGGCAAAATTGGAGTTTAAAGACATACATTCTAATAAAATATCTTTCATTAAGGTAAAGTTATATTCATTATTCTTAAACCATCAAAGCTTAAGGAATGAAGCAGGCCAATGCATGCATATAACACAGGGATATAAACTCAAGAACACCAGCTGGAAATGTGCATCAAACAATAGAAAGTCAATAAAAAGTAACTTGCGGGTTTTTTTTTTAAAAAGGAAAAAAAAAAAACAATTTGGGGGATTGAGAGTGGCACAGATAGCTTATTCTTTCTCTCTTTAGATAAATAGATATATACATTTAAAAAATAACAAGGGTATTCTTTTAATGCAGGTGTTTCTCTAACCTTTCCCTTGAGTCTTATGAGCATTATAAGAACAACTATGCACAAAGTTTACAAAGAAATTTTCCATCTGTGATCTGATTTGAGAAACATAACACAATAGTGAAGTTGGCAGGAATGGTCTCATCCTTGTTTTAGAAATAAGAACCAAGTCTTGGAGTGGTTCTTTGCCAGGGGTCACCCAACTCGTACGCTGTATTCTGACTTTAGATTCTGTTCTTCCTCGTATTTTAGGAATAAAGTCCCACTTCTCAGCTTTCCTCTTTTCACTCTATTTTCACATGCTCTTTCCAATAAAGGCCAAGGCACAACCTTCTCCCAGGGTGATCACTGACATTGAATCACAGTCTACCTCCAGTGTCTCAAGAACGAAATGCTCTTTAATGAGATGCTACTTAGGTGTCTTTATTTTAAAGAAGGATGCTCTTTGCAGACTGTTATTGGAGTGATTTGGTAGAAAGAGCACTGAACTAGTAACAAGAGTCTGCTCCTTATTTAGGTTCCACTGCTGCTCACTTAAGATCTTGAGTGTGTTATTTCTAACTCTTTGCATCTCAATGTCCCCATTTACAAATTAAAGGGATTAAATAGAATGAGCTCTAAATTAAAATTAAAATTAGAGAGAAAAAAAACTTAAGATATAATGGAAAAATAATAAGAATGCATAATTAAAAAATAGTTTGCACATGTAAGAAATAGACAAAACTAATGAAATAAACCAAAAGACCAAGAAATTAAGAATAAAAATAAGAATGTAAGTGCTGATCAAAGCATATAGATACAATGTAAATAAAAAGAGGAAAAAAGGTTTAAAAACAAATATTGTACAAAGGTAAAGGAGAAAATTTAAACATAAAAATATTCAAAGGAAGAAAGCAAAGTAAGAAGAATTTAAAGTCACGAAGAAGTAGAAATGAAGAGAACTGCCAAGTTGTTAGGCACGGCCTGAAGAATGAATTGCGGGAGACCAAAATTGGGTCTGTTAGAATTTATTTGACATGTTTGAGCTGTGGGAGGTCAGGCTAGAAAAGACCATAACCTCCCCAAGCATAAAGGGGTGTGGAGTTTTATAGGAGGGGGTAAATGAAGCTGTTCCCCCTTCAATGCTTCAGGGGGTTTTCATTGCATTGTCTCTCACTACAAAGGGTTTCGGGGCACGACCAAGCCCTCCGGCTTCACACCTTGGCCCCCAGACCGCCCACACCAGCTGATCATAAGCCCCTAGGAGACAAACACAGGCCAGCAGGTACAGAGTACAAAGCAAGACAGAGGGCTTTTAGGATGAGATGGTTTCTACATTCCAGGCGGCTTCTCCAGGCCTAAGGCAAATAGAAGCCAGCAGATACAAGGTATAAAGCAAGACAAGATGGCTTTTAAGATAAGAAGATTTCTGCTCCTGGCTTAAATGTGGCCTAACAAATTCCCCCTCTGGGTTCAGTAACTATTCTGAGGAAAAGGGGCGGTGGTCAGTCTTCTGTAACTGCTTCCACCTGAGGGGTGTCGATCAGGGTCCCTAATTAGAGTTTTAGGTGAGGGGGCTGTAGCGGTGCTCTTGTAAGAGCATGGTGAGAGCTATTTGCCTGCCGGTAACTTCAGCTATGGTTTTCTGTATAAAGTTAATGAGCAAGTGGAGCAAGAAGGGGCCAAAAAATAAGAGGAGCAACAAGATTAAGGGCCTATGAGTGGGAGTAACCAAGAGACGCTCGCGAGCCAGGAGGTCAAGGAACTAGTCGCCCCCTGACTGTTGTATTTGTGCAGCCACTCAGCCTGTTCATAAATCTTTTTGATATTGGTTTCAGCTTGTCCTGAATTATTAATATAGGTAAAGCAGGTGTTATGCAGGACGGCATGTGGGGTCTCTGGTCCCACTCCCCACATAAGAACGCAGGACATGGTGAGGCCAAAAAGGAACACCCACGGAGCCATAGATAGGGGAGTCATACCACTATAGTCTCGCTGGCGGCTGGGTTGGAGACACAGGAGGCAGGAGCCACACGATCTGCAATCCACACTCTGCCACACTACGTGCTTGCCAGCAACCATCTTCTTGCTAGCCCCCATTTTCTGCTAGTGTAGCCACGGCAGTTATATTAGTGACCAATGGCTCACTGGTTACAGCTGACAGCCAACTAGCCACAGCTGATGGCCATGCAATCACAGTTGATGGCCATTTACTACCTGAGCCAGCACCTTTCCACGTGAGGCCGAGAGCCTGCAAACTGCTCTCCGGGGCTTTGTCCCCACAGCAGGTCTTGTTAATGACCACACAGACACCCCCTTGGTCTGCTAGGAGGTAGTCTAAAGCAAGGCGGTTGTCCAAGATAACGTTGGCTAGTGAATCTAAGGACCTGGAGAGTCCTGCCAGAGCATCTGCCGTTTCTCGGGAAGTGCCTTCTGTGGACTTAGTGAGCTCCCTTAGAGTGTGTTCACAACAGGCAAAACCTCCCCAAGGGGCGGCAGCCGCTATTGCTGCAGCTGCCCCTGCGACCATGAGTCCTAAATCTCTCTTCTGTCTATGTGGAGGTGGGCTCTGTGTGAGGTTTACAATGGTAAGGCCCTGTGGGGTCAAGGTACCCAGGATGCAGTCCCCCCCGTGTAGGGAATTATCAAGGTGGGAGTGGGCTATGGTTCAAGGGGCTCCTGCTGGGTAGTGAGCCAGTTGTTAGGGGTCCCACACAGCCACATCAGGCCTGGCGGGGCGGGGATGAGAGTGTTATTGGTAGAATTATATTAGCTAAGGAGGATATAGAATGGAGGGGAGATACAAGATTTGAAAGGCTCTAGGTTGGCCAGCTTGGATGGGTAGGGGGAAGCCAGAGGTGGGTTAAAGCTGGGTAAGGTTCTCTGAAGGGATTTGCCCAGTTTCCATGGTCTGCAGCTGGTCGAGTTGGCTTGGTCCAAGGTTGTAATAGTCTCAGGACAACAATGGGTGTTATTAGGGGTGCACGGTTGATGGAAGATAGGTTGGCAGAGGAGGTGAGACCAATTGAGAGGCTTTAGGATGTCGCCAGTTGTTAAGTCAGCGGAGTTGCCCTGGGCTAAGGTGCCAAGGGCTTGGAAGGGGTTGCTGTTGGTTGTATGGGTGCTATTAAAGCAGGGAGTGCAGCCTAGGTGAGAGAGGTTTTGGAGAAGTTGAAAGTCCTATGTTGTAAGGGAGTTAGTCGGAAGCAGAGGGGTGGGTTACCTTCCCAACAAACCCTCAAGGAAAAGGGAGGCCTCTTGTCCTGGAGGGAGGAGTTCAGTGCTTGGATTAGAGAGTGATTAGTAAGTGGATAATCCTTAACATGGGTATTGTATCTAGAGGGTGTCTCGGGGTTGGTATGGCAGATCGAGCATCTAGTTAAATTTTCACCTGCAGCTAAAATGTTAATTAAAAAATGATCTTCCCAGTCCCTGGGGAGATAACAGAGAAGGGTGAGGTAAAGGAGTAAGCCTAGGGAAGGTAAGGGAGGGTGATGGGCCGGATAAAGGGTTTGGGGATTATGGAGAGAGTTCCAACTAGTCCTGAAGCTCAGTTGGTGTATAGTCCATAAAATCCCTCTGTAACAGTTTGTCAAAGGCCAGTTCCCATATCAATTTTTCTACCTGGGTGTCAGTTAAGTCCCTTAAACTATCCGGAGCATTTGAGTCAGATCCTCTAAGATGATATCATAAACCTGTCCAGCACATACCTGTGAGGTCTTAGTACTCATGTGGTCTGTTGCTTATGTACTGTCACCTTCGTGTCCCCCATCTGAGTGCAGGTATAAATGTCTGGTGGGGTGTCTGGCTGGGGTCCCTCTGGCTGGTCCAGCATCTATTGTTTTTGTTGGTCTGTGTCTGGGGCTGCTGGCTCTAGGGCCCTTTTAAGCCTACATAGGTGAATCCAAAAAGGTATCCCTAATAGTTGGGCTGCTGTGGGTGTTGTTAGGATGACGTGATACTCTCCTTCCCACTTGGGATGGAGGGGGCAGACTTGGTCTCGGAGCGCCTTCAAGAGGACCCAATCTCCCGGATCTAGATAAGTTGCTGGAATTTCAGTTCCAGCCTGAGGTTTGGGGAGGAAGGTATCAGCATGGTAGCGGAGGAGGTGCCAGGTGAGAGAAAGGGTAGGGAGATAATCACCAAGGAGAGGTGACGATGCAGAGGGTATTTTGCCAAGGAAGAAAGAGCGGCCATATATGAGTTCAAACAGGCTGAGGAAAGGGGTGGGGGCAGCGCGGAGGCGGGAAGGGGCCAGAGGGAGGAGGGAAATCCAGTCCTGATGGAGTTCTAAGGACAGCTTGGTTAATTGAGCTTTGAGGGTAAGGTGAGCCCTTTCTACCTTTCCAGAATATTGGGGATGATACGGGATGTGCAGTCAACATTGAATACCGAGAGAGGTGGCAACTTTTTGGGTGACTTCTGCTACTGTGTTTCCCCGAAAATAAGACCTAGCTGGACAATCAGCTCTAAAGCGTCTTTTGGAGCAAAAATTAATATAAGACCTGGTCTTATTGTACTATAATATAAGACCGGGTATAATATAGTATAATATAATATAATAAAATAATTAATATAATAATTAATATAATATAATATAATACCAGGTCTTGTATTAATTTTTGCTCCAAAAGATGCATTACAGCTGTTTGTCCAGCTAGGCCTTATTTTGGGGGAAACACGGTAGTAAACTGAGAAAAGTGGTAGCAGGAGAAGGGGTATATAGAGTAACAGTGGAATGAAACTTGGAGAGAATGTCCTTCCCTAAAATAGGAGTGGGACAATGAGGCAGGACTAAGAAGGAATGAGTAAAAGGGTGTCCCTCTAGGGAACATGAAAGGGGTGGGATAGCCATGGAGTGAGAAGGTTTCCCATCGACCCCCACAATCGAAACCAGAGAGGGAGAGCAAGAGCTTGCCTGAAAATTCGGGGAGTGCTGAGTAAGTGGTCCCCCATGGCTAGAAGGAAAGAAATGGCCTTACCGGCAACTAGGAGAGTTACCCGCGGTTCCGTCATGCCTATAATGGAGGTGGAGGCCTGTGATGGACCAGGCTCCTTTAATCATCGGTGCCGAAGATCTCCGGGAGGGAAAGATTATTTCCATCTGCTCGTCCGTGGCAAGCATGGTGTTTGGCCGGGGCCAGGAAGTGGATGTTCCTGAGCCTTGAGGGGCTCGAGGGCAATCCGACTTCCAGTGGACACCACAGCCGCATAGCGGGCAAGGCTTAGTAGGAAGCCTTGGGTTAGGGTGAGAGCGGCTCCAGTGTCCCGGGAGGCCACATTTAAAGCAGGCACCTGGTTGATTAGGCGGCACACAGGATTGGGGTCCTGGTTTTTTCCTTTGGGGCCGACCCGGCCTAACGGCCTGGGAAACTGTTGTGGCTTCCATCTGTAAGGCCTGGGTATGGGCCTGTCTGCTCTCCTCATCTCCATTGTTGAGGACCTTAAAGACTAGTTCTAAAAGATCTGCCTGTGGGGGGTGAGGACCTTTCTCCAGTTTCTGAAGCTTCCTGCAAATACCAGGTTCCAAATGGGAGTTGAAATGCATTGGCCACCCAGACAGTCAGGATTAATGTTAGTGTAGGTTTATAGGGCCTCTGAAAGGCAGGAGAAAAAAACAACTGGGTTCTCATGGCGGTCCTGGTAGAGTTCCCTAACTTTTTCATAATTGATAGCTTTCTGAATGGCTGCCTTCTTGCCCTGAAGGAGACAATTAATCATATGGTCTCTCCTTAGGCGGTCGGGATTAGGCTGGGGGTGAGTCTGGTAATTCCAGTTAGGATCCTGGGTAGGAATGGCCATCTACCCAGGGGGATGGATGTCATTATTTTGGCGATGCACGGAGTCTGCTATTTCCCAAGCATTTTGAATGATATGATCCTTTTCATCAGAATGAGTACGTGTGGAGAGAATAATGTAGATGAACCACCAAGTAAGGTCATAGCTAAAGGTGAGGTATTCGAACTCTTTAGTAAAGTGGAAGGGATCAGAAGAAAAGGAGCCTAGCTTAGATTCAATCTGACTCAGGTCCATCATCGAGAAAGGGACATGGACACTAACAGGGCCTTCAGTGCCAGCCACTTCCCCGAGAGGCATCTGGGTGGCTGGGGGTGTATAAGGCTGTCGGGTTAGGGTTTGAGGAGAAGAAAGGTCGGGAACAGGTGGGGCAGCAGTGGAGGAAGTGGGAGTATTGGTCATTGAGGAAGAAGAGGAAGTCTCGGGACACGGAAGCAGCAGGTTGATACGGTGGGGGGGGGGGCTTGAACTAGTGGAGGTTGGGGAGGAGAAGAAAAATCGGGGGGTTGAAAGGATCCCAATCAGGGTTAGGGGGTGAGGACTCTGGAGCAGGGGGAACAGAAGAGGCTGAAGCCAAACCCAAGAGGAGAGATTCGCTCTTAGGTGGAAAATGGGACAAGTCCCATCACAGCTCAAAGAAAACCAGGAGGTAAGGGACCTCACTCCATTTACCCTGCTGGAGGAGGTTGTCTAAATCTTGGAGAATATCAAGGTCAAGAGTTCCAGTAGGTGGCCAGGATTCACCATTATCAAGCTTATAATGTGGTCAGGGCACAGTTGAAAAGGAAATAAGGCATTTAGCCTTTAAAACAGTTTAAAGTCCTCTCTTAATGAGGCCCAAAAGGATTCCCAAAGGGGAGTCCCTGGGGTAAGAGGAGGAATCGAAGCCCATAGTAATGAAGGAAGGGAATAGGGGGCAAAAGGAGGTAAAGTCTAGACCCTCGTAATCAGCAGGGGGACAAGGGAAAACGGCAGGGCATCCCGCTGTCGGTTTCCTCAGGTCCATTGGAGGGGAAGGGTGCAGACCGGGGCAGACATCCCTGCTGACGGCTGACCCAGGGGCCTGGCCCCGAGACACGGTCAGGCCTAGTGCTAGGTCTTGTATCGGACAGCAAATCTGACCGAGTCAGAGGGTGGAAAAGAGAAGACTTACCTAAGTCATCCGCCGAAGGGTAGATGAAGGCAGCTCCCCATATGGCCACCAAATTGTTAGGCACAGCTGGAGGAATGAGTCGTGGGAGACCAAGATTTGTCTATTAGAATTTACTTGGTGTGTTTGAGCTGTGGGAGGTCAGGCTAGAAAAGACCATAACCTCCCCGAGCAAAAAGGGGTGTGGAATTTTATAGGAGGGGGTAAACGAGGCTGTTCCCCCTTCAATGCTTCAGGGGGTTTTCTTTGCGTTGTCTGTCTCAACAGAGGGTTTCGGGGCATTACCAAGCCCTCCGGCTTCACACCCTGGCCCCCAGACCACCCAGGCCTGCTGACCATAAGCCCCTAGGAGACAAGCACAAGCCAGCAGGTACAGAGTACAAAGCAAGACAGATGGCTTTTAGGATAAGAAGGTCTCTGCTCCTGGCCTAAATGTGGCCTAACACAAATGATAGGAAAAGACCAAAAGAAAAAAAATAAATAAAGAGAACAAAAACATAGCTAAGTCAGAAGAAATGAGAAGTTTGGTATAGAAAAGATAAGTATTAAAATAAATAAGTAGTAATAAAAATTTTTATCTCAACCTAAAACTAAGAGACAACATAAAGCACAGTAAACATAAAACGGAGTTTTGCAAATTTGAAATAGAAGGAGCATAAGCATGAAAAGGAAAGAAAAAAAACAGTTCACACAATATAAGAATTAGCAAAGTATATGAAAATAATCACAATAAAATGTACTTTTAAAGGGATATATTTTAAAAATGAAAGGTGTGTTACATTAACTTCAAGAAAACAAGAAAATGACCTGTTTACAAGAGTAGGTAGGTGTTCTGTGTGTTTAGCAAGGTCTTCTGAGCAGAGCTCACATGCCTCAGGGTCAGCTCTCAAAGCAGGAAGCCCAGGTCGCCAGGGGCAGCAAAGCTCGGGGCTGTCAGAAGTGTGCCCCAGTCATGAAGGGCCACCTGGAAAGTTTCACTGCAGAGGAAAAGTGAGGTCAGTGGCCAGACAGCCCATCCCACGTGGCTGGGCTCCTCTCTCACAGCAACCATAGGCAGCTCTCTCTTCTCAGCACCCTGCTTGGAAGAAAAGATGGTACCAAGATACCTGCATAACATGAAAAAGGGATGGTTGGTTGAATACACTTTTGGTGTCTAGATACGCTGGAGACATGCAGAACTGTTCAAAGGGAAAGAAGAAAAAACTCCAGACATGTAGTGTTTCTCAAAGTGTGGGACTGGGGTTGTTCAGGACCACAGGTATCAAAATAACAGATTCTTGCTTATGGGAGAATGGGGTGTTGCACTGGAAGTCTGCCTCAGTAATAAGCACACAGGGAATTCTTATGACCATCAGGAGAGTTTGGGCCAGTAAGGCCATAGGACAGCTTCATGCTTCAACGCTGGGATTCAGTGAGGAAATTTGGGGCTGTGGGCCTATACACACAGAAACTAAAAGAATGCCCAGAATTACATATAGGAAATGGTCCATTCATGGGGCTTCCACCACCAACACACAGGGACCACTGACATTCCTAACTGATGATGTAACATTGAGGGGTGGGGGTGGGGCAGGCAGCTGCCTGAATCCCTGGGGCCTAGTATGTCAGAAAGTGGGAGTGGGGTGAAGAGCCTGTGCTAAACATTTGCAGTCAGGAGATGGTTTTTCCTGCCCTACCAGCACTTTATCTAGTCCTGTTGAACTATTTGTCATTCTGTTGCCCGCATGCTCTGCCTTCCTCTGTGCCTTTGTGCAAGCCGCTCCTTCCTTCTGGAATATCTCCCTCCCTTTTTTCTGGCCATAGTCTGGTAAAGGCCACCTCCTCCTGGAAGCCCTCCATAACCCTTCCAGGCAGCAGCCACTTCACTTCGGTCCCATAGTAGTCCCTGCATTCTTCTATCAAATACTAGTCTCTGCTTTTTTGGTATTATGTGTGTGTATGTTTGCATCCTCCCCTGCCTTCCCCATCTTCCCTGTAGTAAAAAGAAATGCAGCTCCTTCAGGGCAGGGGCCATTTCTTCATCAGCTGTTTCTGCCTCAGCATCCAGTGTGGGGACTGCTATGTCATAGGCAGCTGATAAATAAATGGCTACTTGGCTTTCTTCACACAGATGGTATGTGCTGAGTTTGCTTTAGTGGCTTGTCAAATATCAGATCGTAGCTGCCTCAAAAACTTTAAAAAATAAGATGGCATATAAACAGGCAAAAAATAAAAACACTATAACGATATTTTTTTTGAGTTCTTTCATGCCTGAAGGTGACATGGGCAGCCTTATTGAAACAAACTGAACCAATGACCATTAACATATCCACATTAAACATTGCCATAAAACAAAAGACACAAATGGGGTTGCTTAGGGAAAATGTTTAAAGTTACCTTTTCCAAATTACAAACCAGGGGCCTTAGCAAAGCTGGGTGTGGAGCTATGACAAGGGATCCAGTGGGCCATGTGCATACCGAGCATTGTTTGTAGACTAAATAAATGACTCACAGGTATACATACTTTTTTTCAAATGAATGTGGCTTATAAAATGCAGTTTTCCTGCTTTTCAGTTTTCAGGTGGTTATGATGGGCAGTCATCATATTTGAAAAGATTGGGAACCACAGGCTGCTAAGGTAGCTGGATGCCGTTAGCAAGATGACCTCTGTGGTTTGCAGTCTTGCATGTCCGCACTGTGCTGGCACTGAAGCTTGTGGACGTTGCTTGACTTCCACCAGAGTTAACCACCACTTCCCTGATAAAGCCAGCAACGCAAGTCTAACTCACGGACACCAGCTGGGGCATCTGTTTTGTTCCCAAAGATGGATGATGCTGGGTTTCTCTCTTCCTCTCTCTCTCTCTCTCTCTCTCTCTCTCTCCTCTCCCTCCCTCCCTTCTTTTCTTTCTATATTTATCCCTTCCATTTTTGAGATGGGCAGTACATTTCTACACTAAAAAAAAGATCTGGACTTTTATAAGTACTCTAAAGCAGTTATTACTACATTTTGAGGGGGTTTTACAAACCAGGAAACTTTACAAAGCAAAAACAAAGCCTCCCCCACCAAACCTGAAATCTTGTGAGAACTGACAGAAAGGCGGCCAACTTTTAATTTTGCCAAACTAGAACAATGGATAAAACAAAACTGAAACAAACAACTAGAACGTTGAATAAAATGAACAGCTACGTATGAGTACTATTAGCATCAGCTCTCAAATACACATCTTCTCACTATACAGTGAGAGCGTGCCATCTCCAAATTAGACTATGTTTAAGTGAGTTTTATGGAAACCTCTCTATGTTGTCCTTTTTGATCATTTTGCCTTGAACTGGTGAAAACTTTGGCTGGTGGGTGGGCCTCCAGGTATGGATGGCTGTCCTAGCGAGGAGGATGCGGTACGGGGAAGCATCAGGTTGACCTGAAGGCGAGTTTCTTTCTGCTCCAGCGATGCCTTCTGGATCTAAATTCCTCAATCTGCCACCGAGTTTAGTAATACGAGATGAGCTCAGACCGTGGAGCATTGGCTGAAGGGCTGGAAGGTGTGGTCACACCATGATGCTGCTAATCCACGGTCTCATGGTGTCATCTCTTAAATTAACTTTGAAAATGAAGAGGAAACTCATAGACACAGACAATAGTTTAGTGGTTTCCAGAGGGTAAGGGGGGTGGGGGTGGGAGATGAGGGTAAGGGGGATCAAATATATGGTAATGGAAGGAGAACTGACTCTGGGTGGTGAACACACAATGGGATTTATAGATGATGTAATACAGAATTGTACACCTGAAATCTATGTAACTTTACTAACAATGGTCACCCCAATAAATTTTAAAAAAAAGAAAATGAAGAGGACTAGTTTTTGGGGGGAGGTGAGCCTCTATCAAATTGTTATTATCACAGAAGAATATGGGTTTAGTTGCTTATAGAACATAAAAACATATATTCAGATTGGTGACATTCAATTTTAAAGAAAACCAACACTCTAAAATATTTTTTTCACATAAATTGAGAACTCATTTTAAAATCATTTTTTGTGTCTTAAGAGCTGAAGCTTGTGATGTCTAGATTGTTCACAAGGACCGTGACACCTTGGGCATTTCTTAGAATCTGTTTCACACTCTCCATCAGACGGCAGTGCCCTGTATCTTCCGTAAAGGAGTTGAGGAATATGCAACTAAGCACCACGGATCCCAAAATGGCCTCGGCCCTGGAAATGATCATCAAGACCTTGACTCTGGCTATTTGCTTGAATTACACATTATCTTTCATCTCAATAGATTTGTGAAAAGACAGAAAATAATAGAGGAACAAAAAAATTCTTTCACTGTTATATTGCTTCATATTAACATCATTTCATTTTCTTCCTTTATTTTTAAAATACTTTTATTAAGTGAGCAGGAAAATACATGATGAACAAATCAAAACTACAAGGTGTGCCCTTTACAAAACGGAGTGAAACAATAAATTCATCAGAAGGCATGTGTCAATTTCCTACAATGAGACTTCATGCAACATTTAATGGAGCTGAATATATACAGAACTTAGAGGCTGCCCAGAGAAGCCTCAGAACTATTGTCACATGGAAGAATGGTAAGACCCAAATGTCATTAGGCTTTCTTGAAGTTGCATTTGGCAGGAGGATGCTTTTACTGTTGTTAGTTTTAGAGAAAAAAAAGTTGTCATTTTTAAACATGTAGGCCAGAAAACAAAAAATTCAGAATCTTTTTCATACTTCTAATAACTCTGTATTTATTGCAACACCAATAGCTTAAAATGGATCATTATTTGTATAAATGAAAGAGTTTTGAAATGCTGCTTTTCTCAAGGTTCTATAGGACAACCTCGCCTCCAACCTTGCAACTTGGTCTGTTAAGATGACTCGTGGAGCAAGAAAGTACAACCAGGATCATAGGCAGGTGTTCCAGGAAAGAAAACCCATAGTGTTTTCTATCAGAAAAGAAACCCCTGTGCTTTTATGAGATAGAATTTGGAAACAGCTTTTTGTTTTGATATTGAAATGAAAATGACCATATAGTTCTATGCCATTTTTAAAATTCCCAAACTGTTATTATTCATTTTTATTCATTCATTCACCCAATATTTACTGAGTGACTGCTATTTGCCAGGCATTCTTCTAAGTACAGGAGATAGGCCAATGAGCAAAGTAGATATTGTGCTATGAAAGGCAATAAAGCAGAAAATGAGAGGGGGCTGGAGAGTATTTTATATAGGTCTGTGATAGGAAAGGAATATTTTGTAGCTTTAAAAGGAGGAGCAAGTCATGCAGATATGTGGGGGAAGAGATCTCCAGACAAACAGCCAGAGCAAAGATCCAGAGACAGGAGAACGCAGAGGTTATCCTGGGTGAAGCGTGGAGGGCCATGTGGCTGGAGCAAGGTGATGTAGGGAAACAGATGAGCTCAAGAGAGGTGGTAATGGTGGTTGGGGATGGGACAAAGGGTAGGTAAGACTGACCAGGGCCTCATAGACCATTGTAAGGACACTGATATTCTGAGTGAGATGGGAAGGCATTGAGGACTTGAGCAGAAAAGTGGCTTAATCTGGTAAAGGTTTTAAAAGTGTCATCTCAGACAAGATTTGCTGGGAGCTCAGATTGGATTGTGGATATATTCTGAAGCTAGGGCAAACAGGATTTTTTTTTTAATGGATTGCATGTGGTACGTGAAAGAGAAAAATTGAGGGTAACTACGAAGTTTTCTTGTTTGAAAGAATGAAGTTGCCATTTATTATCATAGGGAAGACTAACTGGTGGAAGTCCATTGGCGGGTGGGGTGCAAATTAGGTCACTTTTAGACATGTTTGAGTTCGAAATGCCAATTACACATCCAAATGTAGATGTCAAGTAGGAAGTTAGACACAAATCTGGCAGAAGGAAAAAGGTTAGGGATGGAGAGAAACACGTGAGTATGGTCAGTGTATAAATGTTTGTTTAAAGCCCAAGACTGGGAGAGATCACTCAGAGAGGACAGGTCCGGTGCTGGGCCCTCCAGGAACTCAGCAAAGGAGACTGAGAAGTGGTCAGAGACGTGAGAAGGATATCCCAGAGCTGAGAAAGTATTTCAAAAAGGGAGGAGTGAGGAGCTTTGTCAAAGACTGCAGGTAAGTCAAACAGCATGAAGTCAGAGCTGAGCGTTGCATTTGACAGCATGGAGGTCACTGGTGACCTTAGCAAGAGCTATTAGGGTGAGGATGAAAGCCTGACTTGAGTTGGCTCAAGAGACCAAGGGAGGAGAGGAACTGAAGACAGGAAATACATAATTTTCTCTGAGTTTTTCTGTGAAGAGTAAGTAAGATAGTAGTTAAGATAAGGTAGCAGGGCTAAGGTATTTACATGACAAGAGATAGCACCATGTAATGAATTCCTGCAATGGAATAGGAAAAGTCGGTGATGCAGGAAAGAGAGGGAAAGACGGTTGTGGCAATGGCCCTTGTTAGATGAGGTTGGATGGGATCTGCCTAGAGCAAGTGGGAAGAATTAAGGAGGCACTGTAATAATTGATAATGTTTCTCTGTGCAAGATCAGGAAACTGAGACATCAAGGTATTTAGAGGATTGTCCCAGTGGGTATTGAAATCACGAAGAATTAAGAAAGGGTGGCGCTGGAGGCAGTGACAGTGAGCCAAGAGCTAGGATACTTAAGCAATGAGAGGTAGACTTTATAGGCTGATGGCAAGAATGACAAAGCACTGGGTGTTTAGGAGGGATGGATAATAGTCTGTAAGTGGCAATAAGGACCAAGCAGGCATCCTACTGCTATTAATGTTTTATTATTCACATTTTGACAGTGATAAAATAATATATTCCAGGGCAGGGCAGTGACTATATGGGAAAACCTTGGCTCAGAACTTACCAAATCATTTCTAACGACTGCTGAGAACTGTAGACAACTGAAGGCTTTTTGTATGCAGGGAAAATAATACTTGAAAAAAACCAAAAGGCTCAGACTAGAAAATATGCCAAGAATATTTTCTTCTTTTATATCTTTTCATATCACACAGGTGAGACTTATCCAGTTTCAGCACATTTTTGACAACTGAAAACACTTTAGAAAACTGGAGATTTAGACAATGTAAACACTTGTTGTAGGCATAGCAAAATGAGTTTTCCCTTTCAATATTATAAATTTGGCATCTCTACAGTTATGTTAACATTGTAAATAAGACAGCTAAAATGCACAAAAATAATTTCACAACATCCAATTTTAAAATTCATCCCATCTGTCATCTTTTTTTTTTTTCCTGATGCAGATTTATTTCTTGCTGTCACTTAACATTTGAAATTCTGATTAGGGTAATGTCTGAAGTTTTTAAATAAGCCATAATACCGTACTGCTATTCCTTACGACTAACTCCAGGGGAAGAGAGAAGAGATAGGGGTAAGTGGGGCATGGATATTTGCTATGTACAAATAATGATCCACTGCTGGAAATGAAAACTCACCTTTCCACCATCATTTGCTCAGCCTCAATAGTGCAATGTACCTCGATGCTAATAAAAACAAATCATCCAAACCAAACCCTATCATGCAAGGTGCTGAGTTAGTTGGATGATGTCTACACAAAGTGAAAAATCTGGAAACTTTGCAACATTTCTATTTTTAACTGTATTTTCTAATCTTTGTCCAAATGTTTGGCATCACTGACAGTCCAAAATTTTGATCCGAAGTTAAAATATCTCAAAACTTATCCAGGGATTTTTTTTTTTTTAAAAAAAGCCTTTATGGGGATTTAGTTTTGGTACATTGTGGCACTTCCTGCAATGGCAGGCCTAGAAAACTAAAGTTTAAAGCAGAGTTATCGTCTCATACTATTTAATGTCATGTAAATTTTTGATATTCCAGTCGTCTGTGGAAAACTTCCCAGAACAATGATACAGTACGGAAATAAAACAACACTAGAGAGTTTGGTAGAAATGTACAATGGTCAGATTTGAACTTGCAAGTTCTCAAGAGGTTTTATTCTTTGCTGGGGCTTCTGAAAAGACATCAGCTTATGTCCATTTTGAGACTCACGGAAGGACTCCTGATATTGCTATACCAACCAAGGCCAAAAATATAGTGGCATTTATGAGCAATATTGGCAGGTAAATTAAATCAAATTTAGACTTTCGGATTTTATATTGCAATTATGTAGTGTCAAGGGAGGCCAGTTTTGGGTTTGTTTGCTATGCTTTGGTTAGATTTACATTTTTGAGGAATGAACTAAAAGGTAACTAATGGTCATAGAAATGGTTGAGATAGCCAGAACATAGTATCAAAAGGGATTCTGGAATATTGGGAGCACAGTAGGTAGGCTGATTCAGAACTATCACCATCAGGGTGTTGTGGATATTCTATTTTCCTCCGTTAGGTTAAAACGTTTGCTTTGCTTTCTTAACAATAATGTAGCACATTCATCTTAAAGCAATCAGCACAAATGTAAGTGATGTCTATTCACGCAGACTTTCAAAGACAACACACACTACCGACACACAGAGCTCTTCCACATTTCAAGAATACAGTGACAGGAACTGGTACACATAATAGTAGGGAAAACTTGGTTTTTAACTTCATGGAATGGGAGGTCAGACTTCAGCCGCTTCCTTGTCTAGCAATGGACAAAACCCAAATGGCACCGGCCTGAATTTCACATCTCTTTTTACTCTACTGCACAGGAGGGACCAGACACCGATTACCAATGAGTCACAAGAGCAGACAGAAAACTGTTAGTAGGTCTTAACCACCAGGAATCAAGACGCTTTTTAAAAATGTGTACATGATGCAAAGTATGTCAGGAGTGTACCTTAGAAAGCAATGTCAATGTGTTAGAAAAATGGATTCCCTGTCCAAGTAGCCTTGTGGGATTTCATCTGTACCTTAATCTATACTGTTGAAATAGCTCTGGTCTTCTTGAAGCATCATCTAAACATCTTCAAGAAAAATAATGTAGAACTTAGCGCAAGCTGTCCTTACTTATTTCGTGTGCAAAGATAATGACCTGAGTGTAAGTGGCACGAGGACTTCACCATTGAGGGACTCTCACAGGTCATCTGTTCCTATCACCCACTGGATGCAGGAATCCATACTACAATGTTCCTGACTGGCACCCAGCAATGAGGGGAACCTGTCAGACTCTGGACCAAGACTTTCGTTGGGTAGATTCAGTGGAGTGTAATGCATGATTATCAATTTAGAGCAGCAAGAATGAAAAAGATCTACTGAAACTTACTTTAGAAGGAGTACTCAGTTTCTCTCTGTAGAAAAATAGAAATAAAATGAGCTAACGACAAAATCCCCTACAGGAAGAACTAAAGCTAAAAACTGAAACTAGTTTCAAAACTAAAGAAATTTTTATTAAGATGCTATTAAGATGATGAAAAGCACAACCCTCCCCCTATCAGAAAAACAAAAACAAAAAACAAACAAAAAAACCCCAAAGCAAACAAAAAGTTGGCATTTGTTACAAGCCATAAGAATAGCATTCTAAAATGTTGTGTGTAACCCAAGCACCCGTGTATCAGGGCTAGGGCCTGTCCTGATGGAAGAAAATTTAGTTTTGAAGACAAAAGCTTCAAGGAATTCTTTAAGTATCTTTTAAGCAGCACAGATTTGTGGGGGGCAATTTTGAATTTGATTTTGCCTTGTACTCAGTGTGAAATATTTGTACAAAAATATAAAAGGCATGGCTTGATGTTTAACGTCTGTGTTTTATTGTTGTTGGCACCAGAAAAAGCTCATGTTCTATGTTGTCACTGTACATACTGTAAACAAGACTGCATTAATATTGTTTTCTTATGAGTTTTTGTTTCAATGAATCTAGATTTTAAAAAATACATTCACAAACTACCTTATGTTTAAACACAATGATTCCCTTTTATTTCTTAACTGTACCCAAAATCCCACAATAAAAAAATCATTTAAAGCTGTGTGTTTCGAACTCATCTCTTAGAAATAAAAACAAAACATAACATAAAAACAAAGATCAGTTTGCAACATAATTTAAAGAAGCTTCTGGTTTAAAATACCACAGCAGCAATATAAAGAGCTGGTGGCAATCACATTCGAGGTTGAGAACCAAATGTATGTTATTTTGTCCACATCGGCATCCAATTATAGTAGTTGCTAAATTCAATCCAAAAAGTTATTGCTGAATTTGTTGCATGGAATTTGTGAAGACAATCTTGTTCAGCAGCAGAATCACAGCAGTAAAAATGAGAACGGGAGGATTTCATTGCCTTTGATTGCTAAAGGGACCATGACGAGGATATCTTGGTGATCGCCTGAAGATAATCCTCAATTCCATTTCTGTGTGCTACCTGCTTAAAATAAATGCAAACGACAACCACCTTACAGGAGGGCATCATCATCATCTACTTCAGAAACCAGTAGAACTCCCCTTCCCTGCCCGCCCTTGCTCAAACCACCAGAATTGAAATGGCTCCATTTTCCTAATGTGTATTTCGTTCTCATTAATAGTATTATCAGCTGCTCTTATATTTAGGCAAAATCAGTAGGATCACAGAATTTTTTTTTTTTTTTTTGTCTGTTTAACTGTTTTCTCCAGAAACAAGCCACATTAGTTTTATTGTTGTTAGATTCTCTTTGCAATTTTTCAGAACAATTTGGTCAACTACTGTTTTGTTTAGAGAATATTAAATACACCTGAGATTGCCAGTTGAGCTCTCTATATGTCTCCTGGAGATAACACTGCTGTGATGAACAGTGAAACAAAACAAACAAAACGAGGTAGGTTAAAACAGGAAGCGCAACACAGATATCATTTTTTTGCAACACCTTGATACCACAGGCAGCCATGCTTGTAGCGTTGGAAAAAAATCCCAGTCACATAAATGTTCAAATCATCTGAGTGAGAGTTTATAAGGACACAAGTCAACCTGAACTAAATACACACGTATCTCTGCACAAATGTTGTTTACCATATGTTGGGTAATTTGGAGGAAGGTAAAATGATTAGGGTTTTAGAATTTTGGCCAAAGCCTTGCTTTCAAGTTCTATAAAATCTGAACCAAGGATGCCTGCTGTGTCTCAAGCAGGCACAGTAGTCTCATCCCTTCTCTCACTAACCCGAGAGAGCGTAAGCAGCTCAGAAACATTTATTGTTATCATTTTCTTCCAGTCACAGTTTTCATCTTGAGAAAGTGGCACCGTCAGGAGAAAGCTGGGAATGACCGGAGCTTGGATGTCATTCATTCCCCAATTCCCAGACAGAAATCAACCAAGTCTCATTCCTAATGAAGTCTAAATTGTGAGACCTCCTTAGCCAGGAGGCTTTGTGCATTTAAAAAAAAAGTGTGTGTGTGTGTACTTATATGTATATTTTAGCTTGTTTCCCCGAAGCTCTTTCTGTAAGACCTCATCTGCCATCCCATCTTATGCCCTGACCTATTGCATAATAGCTGAGGGAGAATTGTGTTATGGTCCCTCAATTGCTAGAGCCAACTCAACTCAATGGCACTACTAACCCATTTAACACACTCCATTCTGCACAGGGCCATATAAAAATAGGGCCTGTCAGACTCACAAAAATGGGAGTTGATTTTATTAGTCTAAGGCTAGTAGTGTAGCCATTTAAAACCTATTTCCCAAAAGAGGGGAAAACTAGTAATTTTCTTAAAAATTCATTAGCTAGTTGCTATCAAACAGCAACCTTTTGGGTTGGTGAAGGCGCAAGAGTTCTAAAATCACCCCACTGTGCAGTTACGGCCTTCAGTGTAAGAAGATAAGGTATATTTATTGTGCTGTGTCTCACCATTTGAAATTGAAAAATTTACAACATATCATATACTTAAAGCTAGCAGGCAGTCAGAATTAAAATGCACTAACTTTCTCAGTATGCATTTTCTCCCCATTCTTACAAAGTAAGGGGGTAAAGAAAAAAGGTAAAAAACAAAACAAAACAAAACTCAAAATCCACCATAACACAGCTTAGTCATAAGAGCACACAATATTTGTTTCTATCCCTAACTCCGAAGGGCACATGTCCATCTCTGTCCACAGACAACGCAGCATTCTTGGGGATCTCCTGGAAATTCCTGCCACCTTTTTCTCTCCTTCTCAACCAGGCTGCAACATTGAAAGATGGACTGTATTGGGACGGGTGGAGGGAGAGGAAAAGGGGAAAGCGGTATGTTCAACCAAGCCTTTTGATTCTGCCTCTAGACTGGCATACGTCCACATGAGTTATGTTCTTTTAAATTAGAAATAACGCCATGAAGATAAGTGCCAAGTGCTCTTCTGTTACCAGTTCATCATGGAATTTCTGTTGAGGGTCATGAAAAACACTTGGCTACTTCCTCCAGATCGCACGGATGCAAAAAATACCTGTTTGAAATTAAAAAGAAGTTAGTTCAACTGCATGGTTTCTTTCCCTCTTTTCTTCAACCGTCCATCCATTTTCTCTCACATGTCCTATCCTTGCCATGTGTCAGCTCTTAGGACTCATTGGCTGGTATTTATGAAGTGCCTTGTCACATATTGCATCCTCCTGCCTTTATTACTGTGATTGTTACTATTCCTTCTTGTGGTCTTGGCCTTCGGGGACAGGGAAGGGGCTGTGTCTTGATTTGTAACATCCTGTGGGCACTCATGTTTTAAAAGGGAGTTTCGTGCTAGGAAAATGTGCTGGATTTCTGGCCTAGGACACAACAGGTCCTTTGTTCATTTTTGGAAAGCCACAGAGGCTGTCTTTCTCTCCCCCATAATGACAACAGAGACGACTTTAGGACTGAAGAGAATCCTTTCAAATTCCCAAAGTCAAGGGGGTGTTTGGGGCCTACTGACTACCATATAACATCAGTTCTCAATTTTTTAAATTAAAACAAATGAAATGGTTGTGGTCAGACAGAGTAAGGTGTTCAATGTCTATTCACTTTGGCATTTCAGGAATTAATGTGTGGCTTCTCTGCTGATGCAGGCTGATCCTAGGCCAAAGGAGATAATGGTATTAATAAGAACCACAGTCCATTAAGTGTGGATCTATTAAATCATTTTATCAAATAATTGAGAGAAGTGAGCAAAACTTGGATTGCTGCTAGCTTGAGTTGAATGTCAATGTACCACTGCCCTGGGAAAATAATATTCTGGAGGTGGCGTAGCTCTTCAGTTGGCCAACAAGGCATTTATTTTGTCACTAGTATAAAGTTTCTGCTACTTCAACTCCACAACTTTTTCAGAAGAATGCTGCCTCTCCCAGTAACTTCTTAGGAAGTTCTGTGGAAATGCTTGTCATTCAGCTCATGCTACCTACGTAAGTCAAGCTACTGTTCGGGTCAATGAATCAAAGCAGAGAAGCACAGAGGACCCACGGTAATATGATGAGGGAAAGAAAGGGCTGCTGTTCTCTCTAGGTTGTGTGTAGTTTGGGCTCTAAACCTCGGGCCCCAGGTACTGGTGTGGTTGGTCCCAGCCTGTTCCTGAGGATGTAGGCATGGCCTGTTGGGGTGGGTCTTCCATGAATTAGGAGGGTGGGAGTCCATGCCTGGATCTTATGATCTCCCAAAACTAGGTGGGGGCTAGAGTTTTACTAGGGGTCCACTCTGTTTTCTGACATACTCTGGTCAGGCTCTGGAACCATCTTCTCACCACCCACAGATGTTGTCCACCCAGACCACACCAGACCAGAGTAGTTGGCCAGGGTTGAATCTGGTCTAGACTCATACCTCTAGGATTGGACTAAGACCAGCCTGGCCTCTGGGGAACTGGCGTGGGCCAAGGGATGTACGTCTGTTCAAGCATCGCATTGTTTTCTACAGGTGTTTATGTCTGCTACTCTGGCGACAGCATTTCTAAATTGGCCATAGTCACAAAGGATAAATTCACAAATGCGGTACAGCTTAGTTACTAAAAACTCTGGGTTAGTCTACAGGGAAGACAAAGGAGAAACGGCCTGGCTGCAGAATACCCTCCTGAGATGACCGATCATGCCAGACGGACACCGCCACTTTCATCGGAAAACAGTCCCCCTATGACATTTCAGAAGAAACATGGCTGGAATGACACAGGACATGGCACTAGTTGAGTTTGTGATTGTGCATTCCTTAAGGAATGGGTGACATTTTAAAAAAGCTTATATTTTTATGTGTCATATGCTTTACATTTAAAGGTGAATATAATGTGATGTGTTAGGTCCTGATAGTGACATTGTGAAAAGTCTAAAAGCAGAATGTAAAGTTGACCCAGTGTGAGATGATTAAAGATGGACCAACTCTTCTAAGTGCTTCGGAGAATTTGGGTGTCTGCTGAGTCATCATAGGGCCCACAGGCCACAAAAGTTACTAAGAGTTCACAAGAAATTTTTAAATGTGTTTGTCTTTTTGGATATGTGACTATCATATTTTGAGGGTTCATATAAATCAAACCAAATAATGCCATTTCAAGATAATATTGATCATTTAACACAGATGTGATTCAAATCAGTATAAAGGAAAATGAAGGTTTCACAGGTACCTGGTGGTCTCTTAAAATGCAAACACTAATGCAAATGTTGAAACGGATTTACCTTATCATTTCTTTCACATAGAAACTTTAACCTTTGAGCTCGCTTATGCATAAATACTCCATCCAAATGTCCTGTTTCCACTGACCGGATCTCAATAGCTTTCTCGCCCCAGCCCATTATCTGATTGGAATGAATGTAAGCTGTCAAAAGGAATTTCCAAAACTGCATTAAAAACATTAGATGGGCAATAACTCACAGCATCTGTTCACATCTTAACCACAAAAATGACAAATGACTTGAGATAAACAGACAAAGCAAGTCTTACAATTGTTATTCACAGACTTTTTTTTTTTTTTTTTTTTTTCTGTGTGTGGAATCAAATGGTTGTTTCACATTTCTTGACTTTCGTTTCATTTGGGGGGTGTAACTGCTGAAGGAGATAAGGAATGGTTAACCTACCCACAGACGTGGGCATTTCTCCCCATTGGAGCACCACATCCTTTGTTATTCGGCCATAGGTGTTTACATACACCCCCTCATCCTCATAGCAAACAAGCATTTCCATCCCATCTGTTTTAGGCAAGATGACAATGGCATGAGGAGTGATATTGCCCTGAATCTAGAAGACAAAGAAAGGTCAGGCATTATTCTTTCTAAAAAGAAGTAAAACATCTTGATTACTAATCTCTAAGAATAGCAAAAAAGAGGTTTTCTTTTCCCATTTTCATTCTAGAGACTGACAATTTGATTGGCTTAACTTAACCAGCAACCTGTCACATACCATGGTAAATACAAACTTACACACTAGGTTGAGATCCAATTTACCTGTTCCTAAAAGTAACAACTCTGGAACACCTACTATGTGCCAAGCACTGAGCCCTTTACACATACAATTTCTAGCCCTTAGAATAGCTCCTCATGGGAGATATCTTTGTCTACAAATGAGGCAACGGCATTTCAGCGGGATTATGTAACTTGACCAAAGCTGCACTCATATTTGGTGGTAGAATTAGAATTTGAGCACAGGTCTCACAGACATTGAAAATCACATGTCTTTCATCTGCTTCCAAAAACGATGAGGAGAATGCAAACCATCTGAATCTGATGGAGACAGCTTACATGGAGCCAAAAGGCGGGACCAAAACATATTCCTACAAAATAGGCTATAAGCATATAACCATAGATTGTTTATCTGCATGTCGAATAAGAAAATAATCCAAATTAATGGTTTGCTTAGAAAAAAATGTAAATTGCGACTCATTAAAAAAAGTCTTACTATTGAAATAAATGTAGATTGACTTGTTCTAGGAAAAGAGACGTGGTGCTGCTGTCATATCCTGGCTGAGAATGTCACGGCAGTCGCACAGGTGCATGGTGGGTAGGGATGAGAGGATCAAGGATGATCGTGGTGATGCTCCAGTCATCTCACCAAGAACATTAGTTGTGAGTTCTGTGTGCACACGTGCACACATGCTGTGAAAAGCTGTAATGCAGCAATGAACGACGTGTGTGTGTGTGTGTGTGTGTGTGTGTGTGTGTGTGATGTACTAAAACAACTTTTTTTTCTAATGTGCTTTTGGGAATAAAGTCTTTAAACTCTCAAACTACCAATTAGCAACAGACTTGGTCTCAGACTTTCCTGATAAATAGTTTGTATGTATGTTAGCCTTGGCGTTACATACAGGAAATGAAGCTTACACTGCATTAATCCTACTAAGTGAAACAACGTGCAGTGTTTTCATTTAAAAGTCATGTTTCAAGCAATGTGTCAGTATAGCAATCTTAGTAGTACAATTTGCAGGGACCCGTGTCAAATACGCTAGCTGCATTACCTCATTTAATGTTGCTGATAACTCTATGGGATAGGTCCTTTTGTCTCCATTTTATAGATGTGAAAGCTGAGGGTTGCAGAGACTGCCTAATGGGTCCATGATTGCAAAATGAATGCATGCTAGAGCCAGGGTACACGTTCCAATGTGTCTGATTTCACTATACGACGCTGTCCTCACGTTGAAAAGAGGAACAAAAATAGCAGGAAAAGGACCATTGGCCTTCTCCTACATAAAATGAACCAATGCTGCTTCAAAAACTGAAAATAGGAACTCCTCTATTGTACTTGCTTAAAATACAGAATTTATGCCCTTGAAGGAAAAACACCATTTGTATTTTAATCTAAAGTCCAATAAGACAATATGTCTAGTAAATGGAAAATAATTACTGTTACGTGTTACTCAGTTGTGAGTTGTCATAAAAATTAAATTTACATGTTTTATTTATTAAAAGCATTGTCTATTTAGTGAAGGCCAAAAGTCCATCTGCTTTACTGACTAGTAAATATTAGTGTGACTTCCAATAAAAATGAGCAAAAGCAAATCTCATTCTACAGACAAGTTGTTGTACAGAGAACCTTGACATTCTGCTTCCAGGAACTTACGTGAGATGGTATGTAGATATCATAAGAGTTTCCTGAATCCACATCAATTACATGGAAACCAGTGTGTGAACCAAAAATAACCTTTAATCTTTGACCTTCTTCTACCGTGAGATCAACAAGCAATGGTTTGTGCTGGAGATCTGCAAAAGACTTTAAAAATCACCCCATGAGTGTACACATCATTCAAAGAGGTTATCTTAATTTTTTCCTGTAGCCATTGCCTGATGGAAGTTAATGTCTGACTTTCTTAAGCTGAAAAGCCAGGAAATTTCTCTTTCAATTTTAGGTCTATTCATATCCTGGCTGTAGGAAGAAGGGTCTAACACCCATTTGTACCCCTTTCTCCACCGCTTGTCTTCCAGGGCAGCGAAGTGGTTTACAGTTGTCAATTTTTGATACTGTCATCATCTATCAAAAACTTGGTGCCTGGGTACTGCTGTTCTTTTCTGTTTATTTATGGCTTTTTCCCTCAAAAGGAGGTCCAGTCATTTCTCTGGTCCCTCTCCTTCCTATGTGACAGCCAGGACCATGCGTGGCCGCTACCTTTTCAGAGACTGCCTGCAGTGGGCAGCAGGGCTAGCTCCGTGCTAACCCTGATCGGATGAATGACACGCTCTGGCTCTGGTCTTCCTCGGGGAGCGAGTGGGCACCAGACTGGTGCTTCCTCTAAATGTAATGCTGAGATCTGAGACTTGGGTTTTGGGCATAGAGAAGGAGATGGGTGTGGAACATCACAAGACTCAAGACTCATCTTTCTTTTTTTTGCATGAGTGTTTATAGCAACTTTATTCATAATTCCTCAAACCAGAAACAACCCAGCTGTCATCAGTTGGCAGGCAAATGGTTCAACAAACTATGGTATGTCCATACTATGGACTACTATTCAACAATAACAAGGAACAAAGGACGGATACGTGCCACAACCCAGATGACTTCAGAGAACTATGCTTAGTCAGCTAGTTGCATTTAACTAGAAAGGAAAAAAAGAGAGCCCCAGCCAAGTTTATCAAGACTCTATGTGTGTGGATCCATAGCTAAAGCTCCAACTGGCTGTCCAGTGTTCTACTGTTTTTCTTTGCTATTATTTAATCATCCTCTACTTTATTGGGCCTTGAAGTCTGGGAAAGAATTTGTGAAACCACAAGTGCCCCGCTGTAATGCCACTGCCCCCTAACAGACACCTCTCTCCTCATCTTTTGCTAACGTCATTGTCACAGTATGGGAGGTCCTAGCCTTACAGCCTTGTCCTAGGGGAGGGCTCGACCCTCTGCCAGCTCCAGTCTTTTTTGTTCCAGTCCTTGCTTTAGCTCTTCCCTCTTTTCAGGCTGGGTGTGACCTGCCGACCAAAGCATTTTGCACTCTTTCATACTTTGGCTAGTAAACTGATGGCAGAACTTTACAACCGGAATGGAATCTTGATTGAAAAGCTTTTGCGGAGAGAGATTTTGGCAGAACAGCAGCACCCTTTTAGCTTTTAGGAGTCGTCCCTTAAGTGTTATTACTAACCTAATACATTCCAAAAATTTTTCCCCGTAAAAGTGGGGTTGTGGAGGGGAGCCCATTTCCACTGATGAATCTATCTTCCTGAGAACATCACAAATGAGCCCCTTGCGCTAAGGGAACAAGAAAGAAGTGGGTGATGCAGCCCTGAAGAGGGCCTAATAATGTTCCCAAGGCAGCTTCGGCCTTCACATAGCATATGTGGCAGGAAAGAATACATAAAAGGTCGAAGGGAATAATAGTCAAAAGTGGGGGAAAAGTGAGGGGCAACGAGATATCAAGAAAGAAAGAGATACAGGCAGGAGAGAAAATGAACAGAAGATAAAATCACATTGGCTATGGATAGACTATGTAGAGCTGAAAACACTGGAGGGCCCCCAAGAACTGGTCCTTCTGGTCTCTGGGGGTCAGCTTACATGATCTGGGGTCAATGGGACTAGCATATTCCCATCCCACTCCTGTTGAATCTCATGACTGATCGATCAGTCTGACCACGGTGGGTAGAGACTCAGACAAAGTAAAAAAATGAAAAAGTCATCAAAATGGAAGCACACAGAGAAACGAGGACAATTTCAGATGTGACTACATTCAGCCTTCATTTCAGAGAAATCCAATCGCCTTGGGGATATGGAGCATCAAGTGAGTTTTAAGGACTGTACCCTAAAAGGCTTATGAGGATTATAAGATTTAGAGACTCAGTTCGACCTGGAAACTCAATGCTGCGGTTGATTTGCCTTTTTCAGATAAAGTATCAGACAGTGCCCTAGTTAGGTGGCTGTCTAATGAATCTCATTGCCTTAGACCACAATCAATGATTTGCCCGGGAACCATTCTGTACTAAATGCCACTTGGAGATGATGACTCATAGACCTGGAATGGAGGAGGGCATACCCCAATTTTCTAGCATTTAAATAGTCTTTCCTTTCAGAATAATAAATCTAAGAGTTCCTATACTTTTTAAAGAGGTTTATTATACATAGGAATATTAATTAATATTAGTCTATGTGCAAAACAGACCATTTTGTTAACTGGTAGAAAACTAACATAAAAAAAGGTCCTTTTTAGGTAATCGCATGCCTGCTTACCTTAAATGCCATGAACTTATGATATGGTTTAGGAGCCCACGCATATATCTCCACAGCGTTCTTTAAGGCAATCACCAAGAATTTGATCCTTTCATATTTAACTATAATATAAAAATAATAAATTAAAGAAGTATATCAATTTATTCAAGTTTTTGTATTAATGAATGTGTAAGCCACAATATGCAAATATACATGTTAAACCATAATTGAGGGTGACACTGCTGGTGTGGGATTTTTCTCATAGATACCGATTTAACTTCCTTTAGTGTGTTTGGTTTGCAGTATACATAGAGCCTTTTGCTTTACATTGAAGGTTCTTTCTTGATCTAAAGATGGAACTGGCTTAGGACTATCTTTAGCCACTAAGTCTTGATGTGAACTATTCATTGTAATAAGAATCTGCATAATATCCCTTGATGTTTCCTTGCTTGGCTTTTATGTTCACCCACATGTAAGCAGCTGAGACCTGGTAGAAAAATTAGGAAATGAATAGAGACATAAAGGCTGCTGTTGCCTTATTATTCAAAATTGAATTCTAATTTTTATGAATTTTATAAGGGATTAGTGCCCTTATAAAAGGGACCCTAGAAAGATCCCTCTCTCCTTCTGCCATGTGAGGGTGCAGTGAAAAGGTAGCTGTTTATGAACCAGGAAGAGGCCCTCACCAGACACTGGATCTGCCTCTACCTTTATCTTGGACTTCCCAGCCTCCAGATCTGTGGGAAATAAATTCCTGTTGTTTATAAGCCACCCAGTCTGTGATATTGTTAAATAGTTCAAATAGACTAAGACAGTCCATATGGCTGTCATTTTCTTTGTACCACATCAGAACAAACAGAATATTCTGTCCTAAAGAAATTGGAGAGCCCAGGATAACTGACCAAATTCTTGCTCTCAGATCTTTTTCTGTAGCAGGCCCCTTCTGTTTATACATTCTGTCTTTAGTACACGTTCGACTACTTCTTTAGCAATTTATTTATATATTTCTAATATATAATGTTATTTCTTGATCTTTTTCAGTTATAGATATTATCTACTGACTTTGTAGTATGGAAAGGATTTAGTCTCTTATAACCATCTCCTCTTTCTACCGTGTTTCCCCAAAAATAGGCCCTAGCTAGACAATCAGCTCTAATGTGTCGTTTGTAGCAGAAATTAATATAAGACCTGGTATTATATTATATTGTACTCATTATATTATATTTATTATATTATATTACATTATATTATATTATATAAGACCCAGTCTTATATTATAGTAAAATAAGACCAGATCTTATTTAATTTTTTGCTCCAAAAGACGCATTAGAGCTGATTGTCCGGCTAGGTCTTATTTTCGGGGAAACACGGTAGTACTCTCTCTTAAACACACACATTTCTTCCTCTCCCACACCCTCGATATAGTTATATTTTTAATTTTTGGTTACATCAACATTTTGTGTAAAAAATTATTATTGTTCATTGAGGAGGCACATAGTAAACCGTAATTATAATTCCTTTCTTCTTTTCCCTCATTTTTTTCATATCCACATTTTCTACGTATTTATCTCTAAGCACATGTGTTTACTTTCTGCTAGTGCTGTAAATGCCTTCAACACAGTCAAACATGACAGGTAATCTATTAGTAAATTTTTATTTCTCTGGGAGGTACCTCTTCTTGAATCCTCCATTGTTCTACTCTTCTATCTATCTATCTATCTATCTATCTATCTATCTATCTATCTATCTATCTATCTATAATATTTAGAGATCGAGAGAGAGAGAGAGAGAGAGAGAGAGAGAGATCTGTTGGCTTCTGTTTTCTTGGAGAACTCTGGCTAATACAGATGGGCTGTAAAATACTAGGTGAAAATAATCTTTCCCTCAAAATTTTGAAGCCTTGCTCCACTGTTATCTAATTTTCTAGCATTGCTGTTAACTCCCAGGCCACCTGATTCTGGGTCTATTATATGTAAACTTCATTTATTTACTTATAATATGGAAGCTTTAAAGACTTTCTCATTTCCTGGGTACTGAAATATTCTTATGTTTTGTTGTGAGTCTTTTTTTTTCATCCACGATACTTTGTATTCAAATGAATCCTTTTAATTTGGGATTTCAAGATCTTAGTTATAAGCATTTTTCTTATATTCTTTCCCTGATACTTTCCTCCCCTTCCATTTCTTATTCTATCTTCCTAAAACTCATGTTACTTAGATTTTGAACCACTTGGACTGACCTTTTTATTTTCTTAACTTTTCTTCCCCCCCCCCCACGCCCTTTTCTTTTTGTTCTACTTTCTAGGAGATGTCTCATCTTTATCTTCTAACATATCTATTACATTTTAAAATTCTTTCCAATATATTTTAATTTTCAAGATTTTTTTCTTGGTCTCTGAATGACTTCCCCCAACTCTGTTCCACATTTTTTAAGTAGCCCCTATTCTTCTTTTATGGAAACGGTTTTTATAAGTGCCCTGAAGTTATTATAGTTTCTTTCTTTAAAATTTTACTTCACTCCTCATTATCGTTGGTTTCTCTCAATTCCTTTCTTTCTATTTAAGTTCCTTCCTATTAGTGTATTTCCCCACGTCTGGTATAGGTGGGTTTATCAACTGCTGGGCTTCACTTTAAGAAGTCAGACAGCAAACTTATTTTCATGGCATTTCAAATATTAGTACCTGAACATCTTTTCTTTCTGGCCATTTAGCTTCTCCAAAGGCAAATCTTTCAATCTCTTGCTTGGGAATTTAAGCTTATCTGTCAACATTTGGGAACTAAACAGGGGATGAAGGTGTGTGTGTGTCCTCACAATCCAGTATTCCCCAACATTAGAGTGGCTGTGCCAACCTTGCATCTTCTGTTTCACTGGGGGAGGGAGATGGCCTGACTGGCTTCTGGAAGACTTGCTGCTCATCAACTTTCTAACAATCCTCTTATTTTCAGTTTGACTCTACACTTCCACCTCAGATACATCTGGGGCCTCAGGTCCTGGGCCTTTCTGGGCTCTGTTAAGTGACTGAATTTATTTTGATGAATGTACTCACTGAAGACTTAAATTCATCATTTACTGGTTGTCTAGGTTTTTATTTAGTCATCTAACTACTCTTGTTCAATTTTGTTGACATCTTAGTTGCTGGTTTCTCTTCTCCTGGTCCCTTTGTCCTTGTGGGTTTATGGCACTTTCATTCCTTCATTGTCATTTTAGGGGGTGGGAGTGGATTTGAACGTTTACACTGGCGCTTAGGACTTGATTCAGAATTCATCCTTTGAACTTCATCCATCTGACTTTTTTGGGGAAATAATATAAGTATACTTAAGGATTCAGCAATGTCTTAAAAACTGGTCACAAATGCATCATTAATATCTGACATTTAAAAAAAACCTCAATGAAACTAAACTAAATAATTCTCATTGAGTATAAAACAATTCCATGTTTTGAGACTTACCAACTTTGTAATGTATACAGCCTTCCAAGTCCCCAACGGTGATCCAGCCTTGTTTCTTTTCCACTTCTGGGTCATTGTGTAGGATTCTATTTCTTAACCATGAAAGATAGTAAACGCGTAGCTTGTTCTTCTTTCCTGTTGAAACAATAGAGCTTTAATTTCTAGCCCGTGACAGCTTTTTCTTTCAATCCTTCCCCACCTCCATTTTATTTTATTCATTAATTTTTATTTATAATTGTGTATATGTGTGTGTTTGTGTGTGTATCCCCAGCATCATCAAAGTGTTGTCTCTGCCAAGACTTATGATTAAAATAGCTTCAAGTATTCTAGACAAATAACCATTTTATAATTTGTTTTTACCTTCAGGTGGTTTCTTATTTGAGCAAGCTGCTCTTAGTCTCTCAACACAAAGGGCAGTGTCTGCTGAACTCAGTAAGACCTAATTCTGTAACAGAATGGTTGATCGTAGTTCTAGACTATTCTAGATCTAATTACATGAAGAGGTGTTGACAACTGGACATTGTAGCATACTTATGTGTAGCTGCCTTCCCCTCGCTTTCTAACCTAACAGCATATGTTAATGGAGAGCCTCTTATTTGCCTCCTCAGTTACTTTAAAGATGATAGCTGGTAGTAGTTTTATTTTACCTGATAACCAAAAAGGGAATTTTATAAGGAGATAAGAGAAACAAGTTCAATGGAGGCAATCTGGGCTTAGAAAATAACCATGCTGAGATCACTGAAAGGAATACCAAACAAAAATAGGAAAGGAGAAAAAGATATATACCTAGAAAAAAACTTAAAAGTTCCCTTTGGTAAAGTGATCCTGGAATAAAGAATTACTAGTATGATAGGAAAGCATCTTAAAAATACTGAAGAGTACCCATGGAACAAAATTTAATATACTCCACGAGATTATCTGTGTATCAGATAAGAAAAGGTCCCTTGGAATGGCTCTTTCTAGGTGATCAGAAATTTAGGCCTGTCAGCTTTACTTCTTGGGTACTTATTTTCCTTTGATTTCCTCTTAGGCATCAAAAGATGTTTTATATTTTACAGATGTGATATATACCAGAAGACCATTAAGGCACTGTACACTAGATTTGACCGGAGAATATATTTACAACTTAAATTACAGAATGATTGTGCAGTTACTGTTCCTTTTCGTAACCAAAAGCCTAGCTTATGTACTGGTCACAATAGCTAGGATAGGCAAGAGAGCTAGTGCTTCTTCCGTGCTATGCCAATACAGGCCTGAGGGCAGTTCAAGAATCTTTTGCTCCTATTTTCATTTTCTTCTTTCCCCATCCATGCCTCATGATAAGAGGATATGCTTACACTTTAAAAAATGGGAGTGTGTCATTAACAACATAAGGAAGTCTGAACATGAATTTTCTGGTATCATTTCCACTTTGGGTAGGTGACTGGCAGATGTATGATTTAAAATCTGATTTGCTAGTGTAGCAATCAAGAAGGCAATTAACCAGAACACTGAATTAAACTCAAATGATAATACGAGAAAAATTTACTTGGTTAACTATTATGTGGGGAGAATAAAAAGAAATGAAACTGAACATTCAGTGGAAAGGTAAAAGAAAGAGGGAATTATAGCATCAAGTGGAGGCATTTTTTCAAAATAGAAGTACAGCGGAAGAGTTAAACTTTATTCAAGGTTCAATCCAGCCACGCTGTATTGTCTCTGCAAAACAATGGCTGAATGTCGAGTCACGGTTTTCAAACTTGGCTGCATACTGGAAACACCTCAGGAGCTGTGAAAGCAATGGATGCCTGGGACTCACTCCAAGAGATTCTGACCCACTGGTCTGGGGTGCATCCTGGACCTTTCATATCGCCACAGGTGGCTCTCATGTGCAGTGGTACAGCTGGTTTCATACTGGATAGGAGGGGTACTATTTATTAAATTCCTTCAAACACCATCACAAAGAAAAAAACTTTCAATAAGCAGACTCTCTCAGGTTTCATTTTTGACTTTTCAGCAATAAGGCCTTCACTTCTGTCGCTATTTTTTTTTTTTAAAGCTCCTTTTGGGAACCAGAAAGCTGCAGCGTGTAGCAGTAATGCTCCCCACATTCCAACCTTTGTGCAGACTCAATCACCCCGTGGGCCAGCTGTACTTGCTAAAACATCAGTAGACTATAAGCTAGAGCAGTTCTTGTGAGAAAAGAGACCTGAGAAATACCTGCTTATAAAACTTCCCACTCCCAGAAGCCTACATTTTGATATTCGCCATCTGAGAGTAGATAGCAATGACCGGAGTGAAGAAACCTTAAAAAGATCCTTGCTGGGTCCTGGCGGATGTTAAAGGCCTATAAAGATACCACCGTCATGGTATGTCCCTGCCTCATTCAGACTTCAAGCTGGGGTGAGAGGCTTCCCTTTGGAGGTCAGAATGTCCAGAGTTACAAAATGAGGGTGGTCTCACTCTGGCTATACTGCTATCATTTATTGTATCGCTTGATAGCTGGGAAAGGCAGAACTTACTGTTTCTTTAGAAAGGAAGTGATCATCTTTCCCACCTGTGCAGACCTGGAGGACTGGTCATCCTAGTAACATACCTGATATTGTCACGAGGACATTCAGTCCCTCTAGCACGTCCATCTGCTGAAACCGCCTCCGGTTGATCAGATTATAGACTTTGCCTTGCCCACTTCGGTCCAAAAGCATCAGGCCATTTTCAGTTCCCACCAGGAGGTTTACACCTGCAAATTTAAGAAGCACCCTAAGACTGACTTTTTACGGGCTTTAACCATCTGCATCCGAGGTCCCTGTAAAACCTAAAAAACTGTGCCTTGTAAATATAAACTAATGGGCAAGTAGGTCTTGCAGCAGGGAGTGCAGAAGTAGCTCTGACATAGTAATTAAAGCACTATATCCTTGGTAATGAAATTAATTTTCTTTATAAAGTGGTAGCAGCATTTATTACATCTAGCCATTTATTACCTAATATAGAGTCCTTCCCAAAAGTGTTAGGCATAGCTGTGATACTACCACAATGTGCCTTTGTTCCTTTCTTGTAACACTCACCCCTTTCTTGGCTCTCTATAAATCCCACCTCAAGAGTTTCAAAGGTTCACCTTCATCCCTATTCATGCAGTGATTTATAGTCTATTCACCTTTAACATAGAACAGAGTGCCCCATTTTCATACCCACTGGAAGAAAAGCCCTTTCTCCCAAAGGGGTCAATAACTTGAGAGTCACAGAAATACTGACTACACGGAACTTCTCAGGTATTTAAATCTAGTCCAGCCCAACTCCCGCGCAGTAATCCCTATCACAAAAGCTCTGGCAGGTAAGTGGCCTTATCTGGATAGCTAAAATTCATCCCTAGGCAAATTATACCCCCCACCCCAAGACATAACATGCACACTGAGACGTCCACTGCGCAATTCACTATATTCATGAACAGGTAACTTTCTAACTTCTCTTGCTTGCTGTGCATCGATCTTCAGAGGAACATGAATGACTGCTCTTTCGTCTACATAGTATTCAATATTAAACACGCCTGTCTTGTTGTTTTATAACTGTCTCTTCTCTAGAGGACAGAGTCTTCCCTCCATCACATCGCGCATGAAAGAGCTTTTGGGCTTCACAGTCTTTCTCGCTAACATCTCAAATGCTTTTGTGCTTATAAAACAGTGGCACCCCAAATCAGGCCTAGTACTTTAGATGGGGTACAGCTGGGCCAAGTCTTTCCTTGGTCTATACATGACCATCATGCTTATAACAACACAGACCAGGACTGTGATAAACTCTCATCACTCCTATACTGAGTTAGAGGTCAGCTAAGATCTTTTTCACAAGAACTGCAGGTTGATGTTTTGAACTAAATGAAGGTTCATCATTTGTTGTCCTTTTCTTTTACTTTTGGGTTGTCCTTTTCAATTTGATCTTGTGACTACTAGTGGCATGGCCTTTGGCAATTTACTAAAATACGCTGGGTAGAATTTTTAGCTGTGAAATGGAGGTAAAGCCATTCTTCTCCTTGTGGGATGTTGTATGGATCACAGGATGTGGGGTACATCACACAGTGCTGGGCACACTGTGTGTGTGTATTGAGTAGTAGATAGTTCTGTTGTTGGCTTTAGTCGATCACTGTTACGTGACAAGGTCATTCTGAATCTCATTTTGTTACCCTGAGTATTAGGGTGTCAGTTCTTTCTACATATAAAATTGCTCTTGATCTCTCCTGAGGCCAAGGCCGTTCGTTCTAAGTCAGGTTTCTAACACCCGTGATTACAGCAGTGCTCTTCTGATGACGAGATCCACAGGCTTTAAATGTCTGAGCGTCAATTCATTACTGAGTGGTGAAAAGCAGCAACTTACCCCACAGAGCTGCACAAAGTATTTCTGAATTGAATCGTTTCTTGTATTTTCTGATTTCCGGTGTGTCGCTATGAGGCCGAATGTTGGTTGGGTTTACGTTTACCACTGAAATCTTTCTTGCTTCATTGAGTTTGGCCTGTTCTTGCCTAAGAAGTTCACTAGTAAACAGAGCTTTGAGAAAAAGAATCAGAGAAGTCAGTGGCATCTTATAAAATAACCAGTGGAGATACGGAGAAGGGCTTCAAAACACAATGATTTCTTCTCATTTAGTGCACGTTATATATTATAGCAAAGGCAAAGAAACTCTGGCACTCTGCATATTTCATATTTTTTTAGTAGAATAAAGTACAAGTCATTCACAGATGCAGTATTTTATCTATTAGTAAAACAGGCTTATCGACACTACTTGAGTAGGGAATTGATATTCATCTCAAAAAATTAAATGCACCATCCCCATCTCGTGTAATATATGCAGAAAGATGTACTTTTTGAATTTCCACATTATCAATTGCCAAAGTGGCCTCAGTTGAGACTGATGATTAGTGAATTGCAGAAGTCTAGAAAGCAAGACTCGTCTTGAAAGCAGCCAGACTTTTGCGGTGGGAAGCACACACGTAGAACTCAACACAACGCAACACGCACTGATGAAGTATCTACTGCGTGCACAGCATTGTACCCAGAAATTGCTTTTGAGAAATAGGTGGGAAGTTTGGAGATCTCTGAGGGACAGCTTTTCCTAGGGCCCCTGGATATCTCTGGGTTCCTACCAGAAGCAAAATAGAAGAAACGAAAGAAAAATGGAGAGAAAGAAATTTGTTTCAGGAACCCTACAAAAATAATAATTAAAAAAAAGTCTTCCCTTTAAGGCGGGGACTAAGCAGTAAACGGCTTAACTATTGAACTAATGATGATGATGATTTTTTTATCAGGCCATACCAAAAGGGAAAACCAAGCTATTTCTAAAACATCGGGGCCTTCTAGCTTACCCGTGGCTGATGAGTCTTCATCCTCTTCGTCTTCATCAGTGGGAGATGTCTGGTACACTCTGGGGTCCACAAAAGGGGTGAAGGAGGCTTTAGTGCTGCTTCCCATGCCATACTAGTCAATAAGCAAGAAGATTAAGAAGAGCAGGTGAATAAATGCTGCAGCAACAAACAAAATGCTAACAATACTTTGCTTGGGCTTGAAAATAACGACAGACTCTTTAGTCTATCTCACCGTTCACACTGGAACCCCTAGTCAAAGTGTGTGCCTCTCTCTCCAGCTTGTCCTGGTATCAGTCATTCACTAGCCACTCTGCCTTTGCAAGGTTTCATTCATTACCAGACTGCAAGAGTGGCAGTGAGCAAATTGTATTTTGCACCATTTGTAGCACCTTAATATCTGTGGCGATGGCTGTGGTGACAGAGCTTATGTCTCCCTTGAAGTAAAAGCAATTTCACATGGACCAAATATTCTTAAGAAAGGCTGACACAATTGGTAATAAGTTAAGTAAGCTTGTCCACACAGCAGTGCTTCATCCTGAACACCTTTGACCAAAGGTCCCTCCTCTGGGGGCCGTTGGGCCCTTCCACACTGGCCTGGTGATGCAGGTAAATTGGTGTTGGCTCAAGGAGCCTTCAAATCTTTAATTCAGGAACCATTTTTTCCCAGGGATTATGATTTTTTTCTTCCCATGTGAGTTCCCTTAAAAGGATACTTACATTTACATGCCTAATTTGGGGGACTTCATGAAGATACTAGGTTTGCAGACAATGCACCTTGAGGGCTTATTTAAAAAATAAATCTCAAGGGCGTGGACAGCATCATGAAACATGAAGTCAGAACTAGACTACTGAACAGTAAACTGAATTATCAGGGCTTCGTGTCACGATATTCCACATTTGAGTTTTGCCAA